>NW_026526655.1:37926300-39296300 GCF_024362965.1 Panthera pardus | reverse complement strand
AGAATCTGAAGCAGGCTCCAGGCTTCCAGCTGTCAGAACAGAGCCTGATGCGGGGCTCAAACCCACAAACTGTGAGATCATGACCTGAGCCAAAGTTGGATGGTTATCGAACTGAGCCACTCAGGCGTCCCAAAACCTCGTCTCTTTGACCTAGTGGTCCTACATATGAGAACTTATCATGAGAAAGAATTCTTTCAAAGAAACCAACTATATCCATAAGGACATTCACTCTAATTTAATCCACAATAGGGAGAAATGAAAAACTCCAAATGACTTTACATCTATTGAAAAACTATTATGCACGCAGATATTAAAACTATATTTAAGAAGAGGAAGCAACACTAGGGCACATTATATATATTAAACACTTGGATTCCAATGAATTTTTTTCAACAATGTGTGAGAGAATCCGAAAAATTAATGAAAACTGTTGTTAATTAGAACATGATGCCATATTCCTTCTCAATCCTGCTCTCGTGATCCCCAATTCAATCATGATTTTTATTCTTATGAGCAACTTGAATGCTAAGTCCATAGTAGAGTAAAAGATGAATTTAACTGCTCAATTAATCTGTATTTGTTTCCATGACTTGAAATTTTCTACTAATAGGGGCGCCTGGGTGGCTCAGTCGGTTGGGCGGCCGACTTCGGCTCAGGTCATGATCTCACGGTCCGTGAGGGCTGTGAGTTCGAGCCCCGCGTCGGGCTCTGTGCTGACAGCTCAGAGCCTGGAGTCTGTTTCAGATTCTGTGTCTCCCTCTCTCTGACCCTCCCCTCTTCATGCTGTCTCTCTCTGTCTCAAAAACAAATAAATGTTAAAAAAAAAAATTAAAAAAAAAAAAAAGAAATTTTCTACTAATAAAAATAATTACAAATGATTGAGTTGATGTTTTAGGAGATGTGGAAAATATGAAGTTATTAATTATAAGAAGTATTTGTGATTTTCTAACATTTTGGTACATATTTTTTATATGCATAGGACAAAAGGCTCACCTCAGAAACGTATATATCAAGGAGAATAATGTAAAACTATAGAGAAATGCATGCAAGGCAACTAAATACAGACTCTGTAGACCAAGGTGTATTTAATTAATGATCAAAGAAATAACGTGTAGCTGCAAGAAACAGGATTTATTACTAAAACCCAAGAAACCCAAGTTTTCTGTAGTATGGATGCTATTTTGTCCCACTTTTCAAGTGGGTCCCTATGAAATTAATTTCATAGATTTTGTCTTTGAGCTATATATTACAATTTAATTGGTAATTCAGGACTCAATTTCTATCTAAAAACAGTGCATTTATTAACCAGACATTTTTACTGTAATCACTGCCCCCAGTGTGGGGCTCAAACTCATAACCCTAACATCATGAGTTGCATGCTCTGCCTACTGAGTCAGCCAGGCGCCCCTATGATACATTAATATTCCATATCTTTACTAGAAATAATAATAAATATAGCTGAGTACCTTGTGGATGGACTTAATCATAACTCTCTCCAATTCAACCAACCACTTCTCCACTTGACCTCTGGCTTTGGCTGTTGAAATGGTCTCTGTGAGTTCCACCAACTCTTCTTCACTACTCTTCATGTGAGTAATATCAAGTGTTTCTGTAAATTCTACCTTTGCAATTCCTTCAAAACATTTCTTCAAGTGAGGTTGCACCCTGTCAGGGGAAAAAATGTTCAAGAGAATTAATCAGATTAAAGCAGTTCCTTAACATCAGTGTTCTTTGTGTACCAATCTTTACGCACAATTTATAAATGTGCATCACGTGTCAGGCCCCTGCTAGATGCTGCTGGAGATGAAAGGCTGAGGGAAAAAGACACAATCCCTGTCTGTATGGATTATACAGTCTAGTAGGAGGTCATCATTAATTGAATAATCACAAAAAGATCTGTAAAACTACAATTATAATAAGAGCTACAGAGGAGACACCCATGAGGCTTTGTTTCCAACACAATAAACTGAAAGATGTTAAAAGCAACATAAGGAACAAACCAATCTTGGCTAACAGATAATACACTAATTGGAAGAATCTTCAAATGCACAAAACTAGCTTTTTCAACTGGGATCTTCAGAGACTGCTCACAAATTATGAACTAGGTTTAGCACTTTAAGTACTTTACAGTTTACTAAATCAATAGCTTTGAAAGTATCCAACTGTAATCATTGTAACACAGATGGAAGTGACTAAACCCCTCATTCTGGGCACATTACTAATAACCAAATGAACTCATCTTTCAATAGGCAATTAAGAATCAGAATATAAAAATTCAGATAGAAATCTGAGCCTACAGGAGGAAGTCAAACTTTCACTCTTCATAGATGACATGATACTCTATATGGAAAACCCAAAATATTCTACCCAAAATCTTCTAGAACTGATCCATGAATTCAGCAAAGTGGCAGGATACAAAATCAATGCACAGAACTTGGTTGCATTCCTATACACAAACAATGAAGCAAGAGAAAAAGAAATCGATCCCATTTACAATTGCACCAAAAACCATAAAATACCTGGGAATAAATTTAACCAAAGAAGTGAAAAATCTATACACTGAAAACTATAGAAAGCTTATGAAAGAAATTGAAGAAAACACAAAAAAATGGAAAAAGATTCCATGCTCCTGGATAGGAAGAACAAATATTGTTAAAATGTCCATACTACTCAAAGCAATCTACATATTCAATGCAATCCCTATCAAAATAACACCAGCATTCTTCACAGAGCTAGAACAAATAATCCTAAAATATGGAACCAGAAAACACCCTGAATAGCCAAAGCAATCTTGAAAAAGAAAACCAAAGCAGGAGGCATCACAATCCTGGACTTCAAGCTGTACTACAAAGCTGTAATCATCAAGACAGTATGGTACTGGCACAAGAACAGACACTCAGATCAATGGAACAGAATAGAGAACCCAGAAATGGACCCACAAATATATGGCCAACTAATCTTTGACAAAGCAGGAAAGAATATCCAATGGAATAAAGACAGTCTCTTCAGCAAGTGGTGCTGGGAAAACTGTACAGCACAGGCAGAAAAATGATCCTGGACCACTTTCTTACACCATACACACACAAAAAAACTCCAAAATGGATCAAAGACCTAAATGTAAGACAGGAAGCCATCAAAATCCTTGAGGAGAAAGCAGGCAAAAACCTCTTTGACCTTGGCCGCAGCAACTTCTTATTCAACACGTCTCTGGAGGCCAGGGAAACAAAAGCAAAAATGAACTATTGGGACCTCATCAAAATAAAAAGCTCTGCAAAGCAAAGGAAACAATCAGCAAAACTAAAAGGCAACCGATGGAATGGGAGAAGATATTTATTTACAGACGACATATCAGATAAAGGGTTAGTGTCCAAAATCTATAAAGAACTTATCAAACTCAACACCCAAAAAACAAATAATCCAGTGAAGAAATGGGCAAAAGAGATGAATAAACACTTCTTCAAAGAAGACATCCAGATGACCAACCGACACATAAAAACTGCTCAACATCACACATCAGGGAAATACAAATCAAAACCACAATGAGATACCACCTTACACCAGTCAGAATGGCTAAGATTAACAACTCAGGCAACAACAGATGTTGGTGAGGATGCAGAGAGAGAGGATCTCTTTTGCACTGCCAGTAAGAATGCAAACTGGTGCAGCCACTCTGGAAAACAATATGGAGTTTCCTCAAAAAATTAAAAATAGAACTACCCTGGGGTACCTGGGTGGCTCAGTCAGTTAAGCGACCAACTTCAGCTCAGGTCATGATCTCACAGTTTGTGAGTTCGAGCCCCATGTCAGGCTCTGCGCTGACAGCTCAGAGCCTGGAGTCCGTTTCGGATTCCATGTCTCGCTCTCTCTCTGCCCCTCCCCCACTCACATTCTGTCTCTTTCCTTCAAAAATAAATAAACGTTAAAAAAAAGAAAGAAAGAAAGAAAGAAAAATAGAACTACCCTATGACCCAGCAATTGTACTACTAGGTATTTATCCAAGGGATACAGGTATGCCGTTTCAAAGGGGCACATGCACCCCAATGTTTATAGCAGCACTATCAACAATAGCCAAAGTATGGAAAGAGCCCAAATGTCCATTGATGGATGAGTGAATAAAGATGTGGTATGTATGTATGTATGTATGTGTACATATACATACATACAATGGAGTATTACTCGGCAATCAAAAAGAATGAAATCTTGTCCTTCGCAACTACATGGATGGAACTAGAGGGTATTATGCTAAGTGAAATTAGTCAGATAAAGACAAATATCATATGACTTCACTCATATGAGGAATTTATGATACAAAACAGATGAACATAAGGGAAGGGAAGCAAAAATAATATAAAAACAGGGAGGGGGACAAAAACATAAAGAGACTCATAAATATGGAGAACAAACATTCTTTTTTTTACTGAGGTTTTTTTACTGAGGTTACTGGAGGGGTTGTGGGAGGGGGGGATGGGCTAAATGGGTCAGGGGCATTAAGGAATCTACTCCTGAAATCGTTGTTGCACTATATGCTAACTAACTTGGATAAAAATTTTAAAATAAATAAATGAAAGTTAAAAAATATATATATAAAATAAAATAGCAAAAAAAAAAAAAAAAAAAGAAGAAGAAGAAGAAGAAAAGAAATTTGAGCCTAAATTTATCTTTTTGTCTGGATTCCTTGTCTCCTACTTTGAAGGCACAAGACACAAAACTAACAAATTTAATAACTTTCCATTCACTGTCTGCTGTACACCAGACATACACACTTTTCTAAGAAATTGGGCATCAGTGTCGGGGAAGAAAAAGAAGTCCAAATTCTCTGCCATCATGGAGCTTATGTTCTGCTAGAGGAAATCAGACAGTAAACAAGTAAGTACATGATAGAGTGTTCCAGATGCTACAAAAGAGGCCGAAGGAAATAAAAGCAGAGACGATAATCCACTGGCTAGGCAGTGCTGGAAGGGTTGCCATTTTAAATACAGTGGTCAGGGAAAGTCTTCCTGAGGTGCAGACCTTTGAGCATATTTCCACAAAAGTCTAGAAGAGGTAAAAGAAGTCAGAGATATTCAGGTAAGGAGCAACTTCCGCAAAGATGGTGGTACACGGATGTAGGGGGCTGCCCCTTTTAGAGTGGACTTAGAAGGACAGGTAATGGGACACCACCAGCAGGGGTCACTGCAAGCCACTGGGAGCGAGGTGTTCTGAAAAATATGTAGGAGAAAATGGGTAAATTAGAAATCCTCCCCAAGATTTATCACGTTTGGAAAAATCACCTTCAATGACATTACTCATGTCGTTTTAAATAATTACATTGGTTATTGATAATACTGGGAATATTCTTGAACATAATTATATGTGTTTTTATTCTGCCTTATTTTAAAAAGTAAATTCAGATAAATTTAGCTATATGCTACGTATGTAAGTTACTTACCTAGTGGGATCTTTAGTCTCAGACAGTATCTCAAGAAGTTCATCATTAGACAAGAAAAAGAATCTGGGGAAGAAGAGACGTTTCTTTTCCAAATATTCATTAAGTCCTTTAAGAATGAGTTCCAAAAGTTCGTTTGATTTTTTCAGCCGTTCCAGCATTCTCTCAACAGTTACAACGTGTAGAACACGTTTATCCTAAAAATAAACACCCAATTCAAAAATATTAGATACTAGCTTTATTTGTATTCTTATTGTATTCGAGGTTGCCTGTTTTTAATCAAACAAAGGTCAACCAAAATTTAAAATGAATATTTTCTAAAAGTAGCCTCACAGACTCTAGGTCTAACTAGCCTCTTTAATTAGTAAGAGTCATGTTGACTTGATCCTTAGTGATGTTGCTCACAGTGTCTCATTCTACACTGGAAAGCGTGAGAGACAGAAAATGAGTGTGAGGGGGAGGGAAGGAAGAGAGGGATGCGGGGGGGTGAACGCTCATGCACTGGGATGGGGCAAGAACAGGGAACTCACAGGAAGGATGGGGGAAACAAAATAGTATGAGATGTGTTTGTCTTTTATTCATTGAGAAAAGTATTCTAAAATGATAAATCAGCATTACTTCATATATTATTGTTATCGATAATAAAACAACACGATCTCTGTTTTATAACTGTAGATAAAAATATAAGTGAGGGTGAAGAAAGGAGTTTTCAATAAAAATCTTACACTGCAAAAACTGTATTTGGAACTACAGAGGAACACTGCTTGCTAAAGGACTTAAGTTTCAGGTATATTCTTCCTGAACGCTCTAGAAGCTAAAACTGTGCTACCTCTAAGGCATGGACCTTTGAATATTTTATCACGGAAAAGTGCAACTGTGAGCTGTTTGGTTTGAAGCAATTTAAACACAGTCAAGTATTTAAAAGAGCTTTCTTTTATGCTGTGGGATGCAAGGTAAGAATTATAACTGAAAGCTGATCTTAAGAACTGATATTTTTAAAAAGTAAATAGTTTATTGATTTATAAAAATAGCCATACAAACAAACACTGGGTTTATGAAAATCTTTAGAAACACATTATTAAAATATGCTCTAGACACAGTTGAAATAAAATTATTTTTCCTTCTTTTTCCTTAACACCTGACTGAGGGCATCCAGGTCTAGTGTTAGCCTTTTAATTTCAAACTCCATGTTCACCACTGACATCAATGACAGAATAGTAAAAGTGCTTTACTAAATAAGCATCAATGTGTTAGAAAGAGGTGCTAGGGGCACCTGGGTGGCTCAGTTGGTTAAGCGTCCGACTTTGGCTCAGGTCATGATCTCATAGTTGTGAGTTCAACCCCTGCATCGGGCTCTGTGCTGACAGCTCAGAACCTAGAGCTTGCTTTGGATTCTGTGTCTCCCCCCTCTGCCCCTCCCCTGCTTGAACTCTATCTCTCTCTCTCTCAAAAATAAACATTAAAAAAAAATTTTTTTTAAAAGAAAGAGTACTAAAACACTTTAGAGATTTTAATCACCAGACCAAATAATAAACCTGTGAGAACACACTAGTACATTTATTAATACAAGGAACAGGACATTTTAGAATGTATAGATATTAAGAAAATGTTGTTAAAAGATTAAACATGGAATTTCAAGAAGAACTAATTTAGCTTATTTGTAGTACTCAGCCTTGACTAAGAGATCAACCAAAAATATCAGCTGTAAATTGTTCTATACAGAAATTTTCTTCTTCTGCAGGACCCTCTAAAATGTTTTTGTTACTATACTTTGAAAGTAGTCAAAAAGGAAAGATATACTTTTCTGCTTTTTTTTTAAATTTCTTTTTAATGTTCGTTTATTTTTGAGAAAGGGAAAAAGAGCATGAGAGGAGCAGAGAGAAAAGGAGACACAGAATCCAAAGCAGGCTCCATGCTCGGACCTGTCAGCAGAACCTGACATGGGGCTCACGGGGCTCAAACTCATGAACCATGAGATCATGACCTGAGCCGAAGTCAGACAGTTAGCCAAATGAGCCACCCAGGCACTCCTGCTTTGTTTTGAATTTTAACAAATTTTAGAAACAGCAACTTACTCAAAGAATAATTATCATTAATATCTGTTTTCTCAGTGAAACAGGTTCACATGAAATATGTAACATATTGGTGTATTATCTTTAATTTTTTTAAGTTTATTTTGAGAGAGAGAGAAAGAGAGAAAATGAGTGGAGGAGGGACAAAGAGAGAAGGGGAAAAAGGATCCAAAGGGGGCTTCTGTGGTGACAGCAGAAAGCCCAATATGGGGCTCGAACCCACAATCTGCGGATCATGACCTGAGCTGAAGTCAGATACTTAACCAACTAAGCCACCCAGGTGCCCCTATATTAACTTATCTTTAAAGAGACAATATTTAAAAGACATTTTATTTCTTAACAGTTTTATGTTTAAATAAACTTTTCAAACACATGTAAAAAGAAGCATGACAAAAACTCAGATCATCATTTAAATGTGCAATTCATCCAATTAAGGATAGAGGAGCACTCTTGAATTCCTAAATCCTAAATCCAAAATGGTGTTCTCAGAGTGCCACCTTCTGGTGAATATGCCTTTCCTTGTTGGAAAAAAAAAAAAGAAACTGAATACTTGCTAATAAATATGGAAAAACCCCTTTCATATATTAACAATATTTGTTTTATTTTCAAAGAATTTATTACAATATTGCTATTTTGGGTCTGAGGTTTAAAAACTAAAGAAAAATTCAGCTATCTAATTTTTTTTTTAATTTTTTAATGTTTATTTATTTTGGAGAGATGGGGAGGTGTCGGGGAGGGGTGTTGCAGAGAAACAGATAGAAGGAGACAAGGAATTCGAAAAAGGCTCTAGGCTCTGAGCCATCAGCACAGAGCCCCACTCGGGGCTTAAACCCACACACTGTGAGATCATGACCTGAGCCAAAGTTCGACACCCAAACGACCGAGCCACCCAGGCGCCCCGAAAAATTCAGTTATTTACAACAACAGTTCATACTTCTTTCCCTAAATATTATAATTACAAAAGAAATACTTCTGGAAACACCTAACATTCAAGTAAAAAAATTTTTATTGAATTCCTCAGGTCAAGCCTAGTTAGCCAAATTAGCTCAATGACTGAACCAAACATTCTAGCTCTCAATGAACAAAGGCAATAATCTCTGTACCTTTGTGCATGGACTTAAGGAAAAAATATATAAAACTAATCATCTTGTGACTGGAAAGTAAAGTACCTTCACTTTCTTCCTGTGAGAAAGTGAACTTAATAAAGACTGCATCAGATAAAGCAAAGCACAGACCTGGTTCTAAACCCCCATGCTCCTTATTACCTGTCTGACCTTGAGTCATTTACTTAACCCAAGTCTCTATTTTACCTTTAACATGGGAATAAGAGCCCTCTCTCAAAACTGTTGTGAGGACCAAGTTAGATAAAATATTTGAAGCACCTAAAATGGTCTAAGTATGGGAAGCACATATACTTGAAACTACCCTTTCCATTTTCTCTTCCATAGCTGTCTATTGAAGAGACTGAGACAGACAGACAGACAGACAGACATTACTGGGGGGTAGGGTGGGGTGGATGGAAGGCATGAGGCAGTTACTCCACTCCATCAGTTTTATGGAGTTCAAATGAACAGTTTATAATCTTCAATCCTTCAGGTAAGCTATTTATCATTGTAAAATAAAACTGGCTGTTAAGTTCCTTTAAGGATTGCCATAAAATCTTAGCCCACAATAGGCATTCCATCAGCATTTGTTGAGTGCATGAGTGAAAGCAGGATGAGGTTCGTCTGTAGACCTACAGAGGAACTCAAGTAAGTACAACCCTCCATGTTGCACCAGGATGGAGCTTATCAGCTGTGTTCTCAGGACGTAACAGCGGGATGTTCTAATAGGAAGCTACTAGAAATTTGAAACTTAATGTGAGCCCCTTGACACTTTATTTACTTTATGTCTCCTGGAGGGGAAGAAAAGGAATTGTTAACCATAGTATTTTTGGGGGGGGGCAGGGGTGGGTTAAAGAAACAATTTTCCAAATTTGATGTGTCTTCTTATGCATCATAAGTATCACTACTCTCAGCAGCTCAAATGACAACCTACTGGTTGATTTACATTTTTAAACCTGTGATATCAGGGGCCTGAAACTTGAATTTGGGTATAGAGAGAAAGCATTCTAATTACTGCCAGCAGGAAGCTTCACAGAAAGTACCATTCCATATGCTTAATGGAATTAAGCTCAAGCCAGTTCAGTAAACGTCCAAAAGCATAAGCTTCCTAATCAGAAATCCCTGGACAACAGAAAACTTGTAAGATACTCATTAAGGCTTTTAAGCACTAAGAGATAAAACGTGGGTTCATGGAATAGGCCTGAGGATACACTGCCTTGCATATTTGTCAGGTTTCTGCCAAGGCTTCTGGCAAGGGAGGCTCAGCAGTAGGACGGTCAGGGACCCAGAGTCTATCAAATAAACTCAAATGTCCCCATCTCCGGTTCTCACCATCCTACTCTTTCCCAATAAGTAATCTACCTTTCACATAACAGATCTGGCAAGGCTAGCAATTAAATTACATTGCAGTTTGGCAACCCACTGAATCAGACGCTATCACTCATTTTTGGCTACATCCAACTTGTAGCTACGAGAAATAAGAGGCTTTTTGATTGCGGTCACAAGGGCTCCTTAGTCCTCTGACCATGTCTTGAGCTAGTTTTCAACTCTGAACTAAGCCATTTCATTCCTTTATTTCTCTAGTGCCTTTGAAAGAATTCAGCCCATCTCATACCCTTTTATCCCAGATCCTACCATATTATCTTATTCCAGCAGCCACTGGGTCCTCCAAAAGATTGCCTGTAAAATAAGACTCTTCATTCCAGGAGACCAAGGGCATAATTTAAGTGATTTGTGTACTGTATGCCAGGTACCATGAATGTTCCATTTTCAAATGGTAACTAGATTTTCATTATTCTCAAACCCAATTGGGTCATATAAACAATCCTAGTTCCATCTTTGAGGTGTTTATACATTTATTCAGAGTTCAGTGCAAAAATCCTTCTAGGTATATTAGGCGAAAAAGACATTTAACGTAGGGAATTCAGTGATTGAAACAGCATCAGAAGGTCTGGGGTAGCACACCCTAAGTTGAGCTTTCAGGAGAGACTTCTAAGACACTGTGGAACTGAACTTCCAGGAGCATGTCTACTCCTGTCCCAATGAGAACAAAAGGATACACCACTATAACTGTGCATTCAAGAACACACTATAGTGGCAGCAATTCTAGGGCTCAGAGAGCCACCATCATCACTGCCCCTGGACACCTATCAAACTGATGACCAGACATTAAGTCCTGCTGGAAAAGTAAAAAAAGTCACATGTTCATGATCTTGCCTGACAGCAGAAACCGCTAAGATGGCGAGAAGGTGGCTGCTGTTTCACTTATACTTTCCAAACCGCAAATGAGTGTTTATAGTCGTCTAAATCCAATTCATTGCCAAAAAACTAGATGCTATGGAGTCTGAGAGATGGGGTTTTTAGCTTTCCAGCTCACTAGAAAGAAGTGAGATGTATGGTGCCGAGTGGTCATATTTATGAAAGAAAAGAAAGAAAGAAAGAAAGAAAGAAAGAAAGAAAGAAAGAAAGAAAGAAAGAAAGAAAATAGAAAGAAAGAAAGAAAGGAAATGAAATGAAATAGAAAGAAAGAAAGAAAGAAAGAAAGAAAGAAAGAAAGAAAGAAAGAAAGAAAGAAAGAAAGACTCCTAAGTTTCTCATCTGAGCAACCAGCGGAATGGTATTTATGTCTACTAAGATGGGGTTAGACTACAAAAGGAAAGTTTTGTGGAGAAGTTCAAGAGTGCATTTCTCTGCCTGTAAGGAATACACACAAAACTCATAAGGGTCAAAAGTCAAGTTTGGGAGCGAGTGCGGTATACATGAAGAATGATTATCTACTTCTTTCACCTCCAGATGGCATGAAATTAACTGGTTTTCACCCCTGAATGTTAGGAAGGGGGCCAAGAGATTCCCTAGAAATGTTTGTAAGTGTCTACAAAGAGAGGAAGCTAACATCTTCACCAACTGGAACTCTGCTCCGTCACTGGGTGCACCGACCTCCTCTAGTGCTACCAGAGCAGGGAAAGAACACTGGGAGAAAACAGTTGGTGGGATGACCAGGTGAAGAAGAGGCAAAGAGCATGTGCTCAAGGTTAATAAGAGGTACAGAAGATAGATACCCCCTTCCTGCAAGCCCTAGATGAAATCAAGACTTACGAAATACTGCTGTAGCAGAGATTAGAAACACACGCAAGAGAGAAATGTGGTAATAGCCACCATGGAAGGTCAGGCTGAAGGCTGAAGGTGGCAGATCTCACGAAGGATGAACAAACCTGGAAGAGATGCTCAACACAGAATCTCTTAGCAGCCAGGGCTCATCCAGGGGTCTTCACCTGTCCACACTGAGTCAATCTGTGGACTTCAACTGTCCACAACTGATGAAAAAGGTAGACCAGTTGTGATGACCAACAGTAAAGATATAGTGCCTGGACACCACTCACAGGAGGTTGTCCATCTTATGACCACTGATGAAAAGGACAGCCAATTTGGCTGGATCAGTTATATCAGTAAATCCTCTCTCACTCTTGCCCTCTCTCTTTCTCTCCCTCTTCCTATCTTTCTCCCCCTTCCTCCCTCTCCCTTATTCTCTTTGACCCAGCACCAGGCAACAAGCCCAGGAAGGAGAGACATAGCATGGGAGAGCAGTCCCACATCTCCCCAACACTGCAACCTCAGGTTTACCTACCCTGTGCAGAGGAGAAGAGCTTTGGATAGAACATGAGATTGAGGTTTTGAAGAGTATTTTGATCAAATACAAAAAAAATAATGGATTTTTTATTTTAAAAATTATCTTAACTAGGAGAATACAAACATCTACCTTTTGCTTTTGCGGCAGCCAAAAAAAATCTACTTCATCCTTTTCCAAATGAAAATGTGTACATTTTACAAGGGTTTTGCCCCATTGTAAGGAAACAATATATGAAAGGCTAAATTTTTTAAATACGTTAGAGATGATTAAATGTATTACAGTGTGACTCACTATAGGTTCTTTAAATATAGACTTCCAGTGTGATTAATTTTACAAAAGTTTAGGTTATACAGAGATTTGTTTCAAGTATTATTACATAAAATGAAATAAACTTATTCAATCCATGTCTATCTTTCTGAATATTTTCCTAGCAGATATATAGTTGATGTTGATATAGTATTGTTAGTATTTAGGATTATAGTCACAGTTTCAAAGTTTAAATAATAAAATTATGTGTATTTGTATTTTAGGGTAGGAAAATTTTAAGATAATACTCATCCTACCTTATAATATTGTATTTGATCAAAAACACCAATGGATAAATTTACATTCATTTAACGACTATAATTTAATAACTAATATTTCTTCTATTTTAATGTTAACTTCCTGGTAACATAGACACTGTGCTTTGTGGGCAGTAAATGTCTTTTGAATTGAACAAAAAAAAATCGTATCTTTTTCACTGTTACTAGTATTTACCAAATTCCATCCTTAACTAAAATTGTAAGTTCTCCTCCACAGTATTTGTGTTTTGACTGATTGATTGCATTTTGTTTGTATTTATTGGTCTCTTTAAATTAATCTTTGCAACTCATCTTTTTTTAGATGCCTAAAGAGAAACAATGATTGAGTGGCACGCTAGCATGTTTCCACCACAGTGTATCTCAGTGGTGGTGCAGCCCATAACAAAGGGACATAGAATAGAGGGGGACATTGAGCTCTGTGTACAGTGTCTTCCTAGCAGAGCATCCTGTAGGCACCACTAATAGAACCATAGGTCATCAAATAATTCAAATTACTTCGGACCTCAAGGATATAAGAAGATATCTAGTTAGTTTTGATATTTCTTGCTCCTGGGATTCTAAAATAATATCTGAAAAGTGAACATATGTGGGGGAAGAGAAAATGACTTATTCGGGTTGTTTTGAAAAAAATCATGTCACTTCAACCGAATAATTACATTCTCAGAGATTTTTACCTACTTGTATGACACTTTTCATTGTATCTCTCCATGTTTTATCCACAGCTGTAAATCGTCTTCCTTCCTCGGGCATTTGAGACATGATGTCTGGAGAACTGAAAATAGGCTCCAAATATAGCCATGTGGCTTGGACTTTGAGCCATTCATCCAGAATTTCTTGAAGCAGCAGGAGCTTGCCCTCCCATTCTCTGAGAAGCAAAACACAGTGGCTCAACAGCAAATCAAGCAATGTTCCATATGACAAAACTCACAACGATGCCTGGATTGTCAATCTTGTATGCTGTGCTCTTATTTCCATTTTCATTCAACTACCTACCGTCATTCAATGATAAATCACCAAATTGGTTGTACAAAATATGTCTTAGAATAATAGCATCAATGTTTATGTTGATACTAAAACACACATTCAGATATAACTACCTACAAATGGGGTGGTTTCTGTATATGTCATAGCAATAAACCTTTCTGCATTTCAATTCCATGGCTAGGGGGTACAAATTGAAAAATTAGATTTTGGGGACAGTAATGATGTTCTCAGCGAAGGGCACTCTGAATATCTTAGGAAAGGTAGTTACATCCATGACTCATTTCCTTTAACATTCTTTTTAAAAAACAAAATTGAGCCCAAAAAAACCTTTATTTCCAGAATACAGTATTTCAATTCATAAGATATAACTGGCCTTTAAAGAAAAATCTACATAATCTAAAATATAATAGTGTGTCTTTCATGAGTAGGAAGCATTTTTAACCTGCATTCATTTCTAAATATGGAGAACAAAAATAATGACAAGATTTCCTCAAGAATAAATATCATAATGATACCATAAACTATTAATTTCATTAAGTACATTCTAAGGCCTCTGTATGGATTTGCTCCCGCTTCATAATCCTATAGGGTCCAGTATAATATCTGTTTACCAATGGGGTAAACATAGAGGTAAGTACCAGGTTTAAGTTCAGTAATAAATAATAGACCCAATAATAGACCCAGATCTGAACCCAGAGAACTGCAACCACAATGCTACAAGAGATAACATAGCCATCAAGAAGAATGATTGGTTAATGGCAACAGAACTTAGAGATGGGATAGCTTTATGTGTATATTAATACATTACTCATCATTTATAATTAGTGATCTGTAATTTTAGATTGTTAAAACAAAGATATATAAATAGAAGTTTCCAAAAGTCACTGGGCATTATCAAATGCTTTTCCAAAGTACTTCCTTGCAACATTTATCAATGATTTGTTTAACCTCCTTTTATAAGAAGAAATGAATGCCTCTACCTTCTGTTGTTCTTTCCTTTTTCTCCATCTAATCCCTGATGGATACAGAAAATTTCCTATGAGCTAATGATCGCATGTAGAGTCCTTAAAAATAGAATCTGAATATGCCACTTTTAGAGTAGTTTTTTTAAATTTTTTTAACGTATCCTTATTATTTTTGAGAGAGAGAGACAGAGTGCAAGTGGGGGAGGAACAGAGAGAGAGGGAGACAGAATCTGAAGCAGGCTCCAGGCTCTTAGCTGTCAGCACAAAGCCCGATGCAGGGCTTGAACTCGTGAACTGTGAGATCATGACCTGAGCATAAGTCAGATGCTTAACCAACTGAGCCACCCAGACGCCCCACTTTTAGAGTAGTTTTAAAAATTACTCTTGACGAACACTTGGGAGCAAGTAAGGTAGGAGGCAGAGCAACCAGAGTGACTGGGCCAAAGTCAGGGCATACTCGAGTTTAGGATAATTCATTAATAACCAGAGGCAGATACTACCAAGCAGTTAGCTTTCCTTTGTCATACAAATTCACACTGAAGATGGTAGTCTGATTTGGATTTACTTTTATTTTTTAAGTTTATTTCTTTGAGAGAGAGAGAGAGAGCATGTACACATGAGCAGGGGAAGGCAGAGAGAGAGGGAGAAAGAAAATCCCTCAGAGCCTGACATGGGGCTCAAACTCATGAACCATGAGATCATGACCTGAACCAAAATCAAGAGTTGGATGCTCAACCAACTGAGCCACCCAGGTGCCCCAGGATTTACTCTCATTTTTAAGGTAAAATATAAACTGCTTAATACAAATCACAAAAATTTTAAAAATGGACGGGACAAGGATTTAATATAATCATCCATGTCAGATGCCTGAAACTCCAGACTAGAGTCATAATATTCATACTTCTGCACTTACCCAGCCATCCATCTTGTACAGGAGTGAAAATTACAATCAACTTTCAAGGATCATCTACCCTAACCTAATTAGTATATTTGGAAAATGACATTATCTTCAATTTCATAGTTTATGTGTTCTACAAACTACATACATAGATGTGAAATGATTTTTGAGTCAAACATATAGGATCAGATTGTAGGCAATAAAAATGAATATCTGGAGGCTGATTGTCCACTACCTTTGTTATGACTATAGACCATAGCGAAGGAATAAGTACTATTCCAAAAGCAAAGAAGGTTATCAAACCTTACACACTACTCTTTAAAATATTAAGTATGAACTGCAGAATCGATTTTCAAAAAGAACTGTATATTACCTACAAGTTACAATTTTGATAACAGCATTGACGCGTCATATAAATATTACGTTACCTTATTTGTTTTTCGTAAGGCTTAATGAAAGGAGATCCTCGCATAGTTTGTATTTTAATAATGTGGTCATCCAACAACATCTGAATTTCATCAACTGATGACAAAATAAATGTCCCACTTTCTCTATAAGGAAGAATGACAAATTCCATTGCATCCCACTCATTAGTCATCTTGTCCATGGCCTTTTCGAGAGAATATTCTTTGCTAGCTGCTTCACTAATACCTTCAAATCTATCTAAATATGGTTCCAAATTCATGTCTAAAAAAGAGAAGACGGTGGAGTCATCTGCTGGCTGCAGTGGATAACCAACAACATTGGACATGGCCTCCCAGTGCCTGGGGCGCAAACCAGGATTACAGATCACTTGAATGAGAGGAATGTGCTGCTTGAAATCTTCCACCTTTGCTTTTACTTTTTTTGTCATTGCCAATGCATTTGGAGAATCATGGAAGGTTTTTTCCAGTTTATATAGTCCTCTCCAGTAATTTCCAACATCTATTTCTACTTGGTCTGGATTCACCTTATGATATGGTCCTTCAGTCCATCCTCGGTATTTGTTGCTAAATTCGACAGCAGTTTCATAAAGACGAAGATAAGGGTTCAAACCATCTTGGATTTTTTTGCGTTGAGGATATATTGATGGTAACCAACCAAAAGCCTCTTCTTCAGCATTAAATTGCTCAATCTAGAATGACAGATATTAGATTTATTATTCTGGAAGTGAATGATAATCAGTATTAATTTTTTAAATATTTTTATCAAACGTGACCCCAAAACCCTCACTAAACCCCAAAGTTAAACTTAAATCTGGCCATAATCCAGAAATACTGAGCAGTAATCTCTGTTTTCTATTTCTTTTTTACTACATTTTCCAGAGAACACTATCTGGTTAGGTTAGTTAAAATAGTAACAATATATATAAAGAAATCTTTGCCCATCCAGATATATTGAGGATAGAGCATCATTTATTAACGAACAAGAACTTAAGTATTTTCAATACGTATAGGATTGTATCAGGTACTGTGGAAAACAGAGGAAAAAAGTACTATATTGCAAAATACCAACTCCCAGGAGTTAGTTGCAACTGTGCAACAATAAAATATGGCAGTAGAAAAGAGGTCTTGGATTAGTAGCTCTTTAATATAAATGAATAGTATATACTGAAAATGCTACAACGCTACAACTTAGAGGCAAGGGATCATGGTGAATAGATGCTTACATAGAGAAGACGAGTCTTGAAGATGTGTAGGATAAGAAGAGGCCAAGAAAGCATTAATTTCCTTTTTGTTTAGCAGTGAAGTATGTGAGGATATGGGTGGTTTAGAGGAGAAATGTATAGAATCGAAAAGTGTGAGTTAGGTATATAAATTACACAGGTTACCCAAAATTCCAGTGGCTATAGAATTTTAAAACTACAGTTTCTCTTTTCTTAACATGTGTTTACATATTTGTGACTATTATAAACTATTTAATTCCCTGAACTGATACTAAAATCTTTCAATGTAAGAAAAATGGGAAAGCATCATAATATGGTCTGTTTTCATATTCCCCCTTTTTATAAAAAATGCAATTAAAAATCTCAAACATCTTATTTGGCAAAGGGTATGACTTTTCCCCCTCCAGCTTCTTCTGATGAGAAAGCTGACTTCTGACACAGCAATATTGGGAACAATGTGGCTTGATGGGAGAAGATAATGGGTCTAATTTAAAAACGTGGCCACCAAATCTACACTGGCTTCTGTGAAGATAGGCAAACTTAAGTAGTAACCAGGTGCTAGCACATAATATAAATGATTAAATGACACAAAATTAAAAATAAGCAGATAGAGATAAAACTATCTCTCAAATAAAAGATGAAGGCCACTGGAATGTTATAACTATCAAAAGAAAAAAACAAAGCTGCTTCTCCTTGAAGCTTGTCTGTAAGATCTATTTTTGTCATTTGTTTTTTAAAATTTTAATTCCAGTAGAGTTAACCTATCATATCATATTAGTTTTAGGGGTACAGTGTAGTGATATTTGTGCCATTTATATTATTCTGTAAAGGTAGTTACACTTATACTTGAATCTATTTTTAAAAGGCGAGTACACGGTACAGGCTCAATGCTCTTTATTTTCAACTAATTCATCCGTTTAAAAATTTTAAAATTATACCTTGTCTGCTGCTAAATCCAACTTTCCATTCAGTGTTTGAGCCTTTCTCAGGTATCGTTGTACATCCTGAAGGTCTCCGAAGGAGTAAAATTCTTCTGACTGTTTCGCATAACTCTCCAATTCCTCCACAAACCGTTCACACCGTAACTAGTACAAATAATATTTGTTGTTACAACTTTTTAAAGGCAAAACCCCTAGGCATCCCAAGAAAATTTAAATATTTATAAGGATTATCAGAATTATTATTATCACTGGCAAAATGTAAAGAAAGGAATGATCTGGAAGAGGGCAGGGATCTAAAACATGCAGAATTTTTAACAGTCAAGATTTAAAAATAATGGGGACGCCTGGGTGGCTCAGTCGGTTAAGCGTCCGACTTCAGCTCAGGTCACGATCTCGCGGTCCACGAGTTCGAGCCCCGCGTCGGGTTCTGGGCTGATGGCTCGGAGCCTGGAGCCTGCTTCCGATTCTGTGCCTCCCTCTCTCTCTACCCCTCCCCCATTCATGCTCTGTCTCTAAAAATAAATAAACGCTAAAAAAATTTTTAAAAAAAGATTTAACAATAATGGATTGAGATTCCTATAATTGACAAATTAGACAAAGTTAAACTTATACTATCAGTGTAAGAAATTCTAACCAACAAAATAAGAATGTGTTAAACAATGGTATTATGCTTTAGTATGCTAAAGAATGTATGCTAACAAACGATTTAGAAGAATTTTTTATTTTATAATCATCAAGTATGGGGTTAAAAGAAAGTTGCACTTTTTTAAGGGCTATAAAGAGATCCCTGGCATTTTTATAAACAATGGAAAAAGACAGACTTTCTTTAATTGTGTTCTGAATTCAGTAGTTTTTCAACTTTCAATCCTAAAACAAAATATTCCAAGGTTATTTTCCTTGTCCTATGGGCTTTTTTCACAGGAAATGTGCAAGGACAAGGTAAGTAAATCCAGATTTTAAAACCTAAAAACTATAGCCTTCCAATATAAAACAGGTTTGTTTTGTGTAATGAGAAAAGCTCATTACAAAATTGTCACTGGTAAGGCACTCCAAATTAAATGGCTCTTAAAAAAAAAATGCCTCTTAATAAAATATTCAAAGTCAAATCTGGGTTATTCAAAAATAGATTTTACATTTTATGGATTATCTAGGCTTATTTCTGTCTTCTTTAGTTCATGGCAATTTTACTGCGCTGGCTCAGTTGGGGAAGGAAAATGAGAGGATGAAATTCATCAATATTATGTGTAGTTTCCAGAATAGTAAACTTTGGGGCGCCTGGGTGGCTCAGTCAGTTGAGCATCCGACTTCAGCTCAGGTCATGATCTCACGGTTCGTGAGTTCGAGCCCCGCATCGGGCTCTGGGCTGATGGTTCAGAGCCTGGAGCCTTTTTCGATTCTGTGTCTCCCTCTCTCTCTGCCCCTCACCCACTCGCGCTCTGTCTCCCTCTGTCTCAAAAATAAATGAACATTAAAAAAAAAATTAGAATGGTAAACTTTACAACAAAGTGTAGATAATTCTGGGCCACCTAGCAATTTTCTAATAATCTATTATAGTGTAACTTCTTTGTCTAATACAATCATGATGTTTTCTACAGGTTTAGAAAATTCTGAAATGACCTAAATGTACAAGAGAAATATAGACTCCAGGTTGTTTTTGTTGTTTTTAAGTTTTGTTTTTTTGTTTTGTTTTTGAGAGAAAGTGTGTGCGTGCTCAAGTGGAAGAAGAGCAGAGAGAGACAGAATCCCAGGCAGCCTCCACACTCAGCACAGAGCCCGCACGCAGGGCTCAATCTCAGGAACAACAAGATCATGACCTGAGCCAAAATCAAGAGTCGAGTGCTCAACTAACTGAGCCACCCAGGTGCCCCTAGACTACAGGTTAAAATAAAGGTTTTTGTTTAAGCCTATTAATTATTCTCTAAACAACGATCCCGTGAATTAATTGTATTTTCTGTAATGTGATAGGAAGAGGCTAGACTTTCTACCAAAGGACATCTCTCCTGGCTGACCAGGCACAAGTCTCTTCACTTTGGGAACCTCCGTTTCTTCATCTGTGAAATGAAACTGAAAATACTAAACCATTTATTGATACAATAGCTATGGAGTGCTCACACTGTTGTAGTGTGTCAGGCGCTGCACCGGCCCATGGGTATAAGTGGAGGAAAGGAACAAATCAAACAGCCCTGCTGTCAAAGAGCTGACCGTCTACTGGGGAGATGCACCTGACGATAAGAACATAAACAATCAGGTACTTGGTCCAGTGGAGATGTGTTAAAAGTGTAATGGAAGCAGAGAGGCAGAATTGAGGTCTGATTGAGGGGAATTCTGAGAAAGTCAATCAGGTACACAGATAGACAAGAACGTGTGTGGGCCAGCCGTGTGCTCACGAGCCAATGGAGAGAATGTGCAAGAGAGGAGAGGTGTAGGAAGGCAGGGACCTAAAAGTTGCTCAGGGTTGCTGAGAAGTCAAGAACAAGGAGTGGAGGAGGTAGAAAATGAGGCTGGACAAGTAGACGAGGGGACATCCCAAATCATCCTCTATGAAAGACACACAAAATGGTAAGAGTTACTGAATGTCAGAGCAAAGACTCTGGGCATAATTATTAGGTGAGTTTGAGTGACTATGAAGCTCTTCACCAAAAGAGCTTTGATGTTACACAGTAAAAATAACTCAAAAGAGTGCTATAAGCTGTATAAGATAAACACTATTTTTATTAATGGTCATTTGTGAGCAATATATTAGAAGTTTTTGCCTTGAAAATCAAGAAAGGATACCATATCGATGCAGTATGTATACCCTCTTCTACTAAAATTGATGATATGAGAAAGCTTACATATGTGACCCCGTGAAACAGAGTTGACAATGCTACGTAAGAGGTAAAAACTTAAACATTTCCAGAAAATGAAAATAATTTAAAATATCTATGATGCCAACCTTAAGACCTTCTTGATATTGTTCTGTTTTTTCTTTAATGATTTTCCTGTGCTCATCAAAAATTTCGTCCATTCTTCCATACCATTGGAAAACATTATTATTTAGCCTGATGTCTGCTGGAGAGAAGTTGGTGCACTCGATGAGGAAGGCAAGGCAGTTTTTAGAATCCACCAGTCTCTGTTCCAATTCAACCATGTCAGTCGTCTGTACTTTCTGAATATAAGCCTGCAGGAAAATAAAAATTACAAATGGCATTTTAATGAACAGCTCAAGTCAAAAAAGAGGCTGTGGAGATGCTTCGCATAAATATGTACAGACTTCTTAGCAGTGTAGACTTTTGGTTCAAGACAGGAGACGGCAGCACAGTTTACTTCTCATTGGTTCCAAGCACCTCCTCACAACAGCAGTGGGGAAAAAAATAGCAAATACTGGGCAACACATAAAAAAGAAAACCATGGGGCACCTGGGTGACTCAGTCGGTTGAGTGACTGACTTCGGCTCAGGTCATGATCTCATGGTCCGTGAGTTTGAGCCCTGCATCGGGCTCTGTGCTGACAGCTCAGAGCCTGGAGCCTGCTTGGGATTCTGTATCTCCCTTTCTCTCTGCCCCTCTCCTGCTTGTGCTCTGTCTGTCTCTCTCTCTCAAAGAATAAAAATTATAAAAAAAAAAAAAAAGAGAAAAGAAAAGAAAAGAAAAGAAAAGAAAAGAAAAGAAAAGAAAAGAAAAGAAAACCAGAGGGGCGCCCAGGTGGCTCAGTGGGCTAAGTGTCTGACTTTGGCTCAGATCATGATCTCTCAGTTTGTGAGTTCCAGTCCCACATCGGGCTCTGTGTTGACAGCTCAGAGCCAGGAGTCTGCTTCAGATTCTGTGTCTTCCCCCTCTCTCTACCCCTCCACTTTTCTGTCCCTCTCCTTCCCTCCCTCCCTCTCTCTCTCTCTCTCAAAAACAAATAAATATTTAAAAAAAAAAGAAAGAAAGAAAGAAAGAAAGAAAGAAAGAAAGAAAGAAAGAAAGAAAGAAAACCAGAGAATGCTATGGTTTTCTGGGAGAGATGAAGCAGATAATATCCTCCCTTCTTTCAGAATAGCATTTTAGGGCACCTACTACGGTGCCTGACATCGTGCCAGGTGCTGGAAATTCTGCACCTGACGGGGTCAACAGACTGGGGCTCTGCCCTCAGAGACTTTCTGGACTAGCTGGGGAGACAACTGTTAGTCAAATCCCCACCACCGAAACAAATGTAAAAGTGCAAATTTGCAGCGGACACCAGCCCTACAACGCTTTCCTTAATGACAAAAACGAAAATACAGCTACGGGCAGATTTAATAAGAAATGGGCTACACCTGTATGACGAAAACTACAATACTTTATTGAAGGATAGGTTTACAGTTCTAAATAAATGTACAAACATATGTTAAGATGTAATATTCTCAAGATGTAAACTCTCTTCCACTGAGGAGGATTTCAATCAAAATTTGAATTTCAACGGAAAGTGCAATGGCATTTCAATCACACGAAGAGCTCCAATATTTCACTTCCCCCAGTGGTGAAAACTCTGCCCTGTGGTGTCTTCTCAGGCTGACTGTGGCCATGTGACCTGCTTTGGCCAATGAGATGTTAGCTAATGTGGTACCCAGAGCAACTTGAAAAGCACGGACACCTGGACTTGCTTTTGTGTCTCCACGATGCCTTGAGAACACGCCCAGTGAGCCTGCCTGAGTGTAAGGAACAAGTGGAGCAGAGTCAAATTGCCAAAGAGAGTTACACCAGTCAACCCAGCTGAGAACTAGCTGACCCAGTTGAGTGAGTGACCCACTCGTTACCAGAACTGGCTTGTGAGTACCCAGCCTGAATCACCAAACTCCAGACTCATGAGCTAAGAATAACAAAACAAAACAACGCATGATTTTAAGCCTCTTAACTTTTGGAGTGACTTGTTATTATATTATCATGTTGACAATAACAGCTGGGGAAAAAACAATTAACTTATACACATACGGCTATAAAAAGTTTATAAATAATACCTTCATTTCCATTAGTTCTGCTGTATTTGGAGGAGTGCTAAGAGCTTTTTCAGCTATCTTCTCAAATTCATCACATAATCTGAAACACCAAACAAAATTAATCTTAAGTAATTCAATTTTATTCCTAAATACATCCCTATATACTATTTAAATGTGCCATTGCAAATACTACTCAGTCATCAAAAAAAAAAAAAAAAGAAAAAAAAAGAAATCTTCCCATTTGCAACAATGTGGATAGAGCTAGAGTGTATTATGCTAAGTGAAATAAGTCAGTTAGAGAAAGACAAATACCATATGATGTCACTCATATGCGGAATTTAAGAAAAAAAACAGATGAACATATAGAAATGAGAAAAAGAAGGGGAAAAAAAAGGAAACAAGCCCTAACAGACTCTTAATGATAGAGAACAAACTGAGGGTTGATGGAAGAAGGTGGTTGGGGGGGGTGGGCTAGATGGGTGATGGGTATTAAGGAGGGCACTTGTCGTGATGAGCACTGAGTGCTGTTTGTAAGCAACGAATCACTGAATTCCACTCCAAAAACCAATATTGCACTGTATGTTAACTAAAATTTTTTTTAAATGTGCCATTACATGAAAAATAAAGATGCTCTTATCTGTATGATATCTAAAAAATTAAAAGCAAATTTGTGTCCATACTCATTCAATACACATTTAATGATCATCTATTGCATACCCAACTATAATATTAAGTGACAGAGATAGAGAAGTAGAGAAGATATAATAATGATTCTCAAGCAGTTCATAATACTATATAAAAGACAGGACCATAAACAATCACTTCTAATCTAGAATTTTAGGAGCCTTACCAGAGATTCAGTTGAGATAACACCAAAAAGGTGGTACTAAATAAGAGAGTGATTCACTCTACTTGCAGGGAATGGTTAAAATGGGTCTATATGTTCAGAAACCTCTGGTGATACGCAAATATCTCCTATTCATTTTGGTTGTGGCCAATATAATGAACTTACTGTGAGGTTAAAAAAAAAAAAAGTAATGGAAGCTAAAAAAGTCCAGGTAAAATGTGTAGAAATTTCTTCAAGAAGATTGGCTGTGAGATGAAACAGAGAGAAATAACATGGTGATGAGGTTGGGTTGAAGTCGACGGGAGGAGGTGGAAGACGAAAGAGGGTTTTGAACACGATTTTAAGTTTGAAAGGCAGAAGCCACAGCAAAGGAGAGATTTAAGTGAGATACAGAGGAGACGGATGACTGGCTGAACCAGCTCCAGAAGGATGGAGGGCAATGACGTTGAGCCCATAGGCAAAGAGAAGAACTTTGAGTGGTGTGATAGACTCTCACCCTCTGAAAAATGCAGAGACAAGAATGAGGGGTTCATACAGAGGTGAGTGGAGACATGTAGAGGCAAGAAGTTGAGGCATTCGTATCTAATGGCTCCGCTAATATTCCGGGTACGTCCTCTGTAAATCCGGTGAGTGTGGTGAGAGGTAGTATTAGGAGAAAAAGGGAAAACATAGAACTGGTACGAGCTCAGAGGGCAGTTTGAAGGCAGGGAAAATAGCTATGAAGTTAAAATAAATATTTCGCTCAGCATGAAAAGCTACAAGTAAAAGACATTTTCAGTATTCTTCCACAACTTTTAGAAGAAAAGGTGCTTTTACAGCTGAATACAGGATTCTAGTTCCTGGAGAATCTCTACACAAGTCCTCTTTCCTCAGAGTGTCTGTGAAAGGAACACAAATCAGTCCTAGTTGTTAAAATATACCATGCCATTTTCATACCTCACACCCTTCTACATGTTACCTTTTTCTACCTGGAATTCTTTTACTTACATTGTTCACCTGGCAGACTCCTACTACTCATCCTTCAGAATGAATTCACGTATTCTCTTCCTCTTTGTAACTAGCTTTCCCTTGATTTTCCTCTCTTCCCCAACCTCCACGGTGAAAGAATTTCATCATTTCCTTCTCTGTTCTACTTCTGTAACTCACTACAATATTTACCGAGTCCTATTGTAATTTATCAGTTTGTTGTATGTCTATTTCCTCTACAATATTGTAACTTCCTTCAGCAGATTTGTTCATATTTAGAGTATAAGTACCTACTGTTGTGCCTAATACAAGCTTCCTTCAGGCTTTACACAACCTGAATATTCTTTTCAAGGATCTAATTTTTCCTCTAATCCTGTAACTGTTACAAAACTTCTGAGTATTTGGTGGGGATGGGTGGCGGGGGGGGATTTTCCACGTAACTGATACCAGAAAAGAGGTTCCAAGAGCAACACTAAAACCAGTTGTTGAAAGACTAGTTCTACTTCTTGCCTTAAATCAACAGGTATTCTGCTTTACATCTTTACATTCTGTGAGTTTATTTAACATGAGCCAGTTTTCCTAAAAATCTTCAAGTTAGTCAACAATTAAGTTTTAGTTAAGACAACAAGTTATCATAGCTTTAGAGAGTAATTACAGTAAGATGAAGTTCCAAATTTGAGGATCCATCAGGAGCCATGACAACTCCTGGGTAAATCCACTTTGAAAATCCAGTTTGTATACTGATTATACAAACTTATTGTTCACCTTAGTGAAGTCAGATAACACCCATCTTACATGTACAAACAAAACGTACATTTTAATACCCCCTTAACTGAGACAATTGGGAAGGCGCATTTGTGGTGAAAAATAACAATAGTCACAAAATAACAAAACCAAGTAGAAATAAGTTTGGCATTATCTTTTTGGAGGGTCACTGATGACACTGTTCTAATCCCTAATTTTATTTGAATGACAATTGGTTCTATCTAACATCCCCCTGAAAAAACGAATCAATATCACATAAATACCTTGTATTTACTTCCTGATGATTTCTGAACATTTTAGCTATAAGTCTTCCACAAATCATGTCTGCTCGCTTCACCAAAGCTCTGATTAATTCCTCACAGCGAATTTCAAACATTCCTAAACGGATAGTCTACAATGATAAATATTAAAAGCTTAATAAACATAAAAAGAAATAAAAAAGTCCCATACTTTTGCCTCTCTCACAATATTGGTTTTGTGTGTGCATGATCTAACAAGATTGAGTTTTTGTGGTTTGGTTTTTTTTTTTTTTTTTTTTTTTTTTTAATATGATGCAGGCAGGATTTTCTAAATGCTCATTTGTATTTTACAACTATCTTCTGGGTAAATCTCCTTCAAGAGTTTGCTATCTTGGAAGCCAATTCTATTTCAGGACAACAAATGGATATAAGAACTTTGGAGAATCGAGTTATTGCAAAATAGATAGTAAGGGATTTAAATGCTATAGATAGTAAGGGATTTAAATGCTATATTTGCTCTATACAAAACAGGAATGCGTGCTTAGGGTGGAAAATGTGGAAACTATAAAAAAGGACAAAGGAAAATTTTAAATTACCAGTCTCTTACTAAACAGAAGCAATCACATTTTGGTATAATTACCATATTTTCCAAAGGATTTATAAACATTACAGCAAAAAAAAAAAAAAATAAGTTCTTGGAATTTTTGAGGGCTCACATCATGTAAGTACTTAAAAGTCAGGCTTGAAATACTAGACTTCCAGCCCTATAAGCACAAGAACCCTGTGCAGGGCTCGGCCATGTTTGGCACACGGAAAGACAGTATTTTCCCTGTTGAGAGTAACGGTCTGATTCTTTCACTGCATGGTCTACAAACACATCCTAATGAAATTGGGAAAAGATCGTTAGTTACAAAGAACAGCTGTGCAAGAATGGATCATTCACCTTTCTAGATGTGTACTGTATTTCCTCTATTAGTTTTTGGTACTTGCGAATTTCTTGTATTATTTTCTCATAATTATGATTTTCTTCAAGGAAAACATCAACATCTTGCTCGGCTTTTCTGGTGATCAGAAAGTTGTACTTGTCGTAGCATCTGAGGTGCTCCAGAGGTGCCACACTCTCTCTCATTATCACCTCCCTCACCTTTTCTTTGTGGGCCTCAATAATTTCATTCAGAATTATCGGCTTCAAGGTTGTTGGTTTAGACTTACTTTCCTAAACAAAGGGAAAAATAACGTTCGTTTTGAAAAATAAATTTAGGTAGCCATAGTATTTATCTTTGCAAAAATGCCAATCGTACCATATTGTCTTTTATTTATTTATTTATTTATTTTTTAATGTTTATTTATTTTTGAGACAGAGAGAGACAGAGCATGAATGGGGGAGGGTCAGAGAGAGAGGGAGACACAGAATCGGAAGCAGGCTCCAGGCTCTGAGCCATCAGCCCAGAGCCCGAGGCGGGGCTCGAACTCATGGACAGGAGATCGTGACCTGAGCTGAAGTGGGACGCTTAACCGACTGAGCCACCCAGGCGCCCCTGTCTTTTATTTTTTCCTCACAAGGTCTTTTTGATTTTCTAATCTCTGTAGAAAGATATTCAGTCTAATCACAGAAGATATTAAATATCTAAGTTTCATTTAGTTTTTTGTTTTCCTTCAAGGCTACCCGGTTGTGTTTTGTTTTTCCAAATGGATGAAAGAACTGTCACTTGAAAATATATGCAGAATATGAGCATACAAAAATACCCAAGTCCACATTTTATTTGTGCAGTTGTAAATGCTAGCTTTCTGAAGGTAGTGCTTGCATTGTACTTTATTTTTAAAAAAATAAGCCAGCTCAATGTCATATCATCATATTCTTTGATGACAGTACTTTTTCACCTTGAGGGGTAATCTGTCTAGAACAAAAAAAAATTGTTTACTCATTCATTGACCTTTGATCTTTGATTCTGTGAACAGCAACTAGAGCAGACTAATCCCTAGCTGCAAGATGTGCATTCTGCTATTAACATAGGAATAATGGATCAGATAACAATTTTTAATAAGCAAATCTCAAAGCCTCGTCTCCTCTTTTCAAATAGGAGGGCAAGTAAATGTGCCTGCATGGTTTATTACCTTGAATCAAGTTACATTTAAAAATATACATGCTCTACCTCTCATTCAGAAGAAGAGATTTTTAACTGTAACCAACAAAAACTATGATCTTTAGGGGATATTCTACAGCATTCGCTTGATAACATCAAAGGATTCCTTAGAAACCTGGGTAATTTATTCGGGTATCTGGAGTGCATTTGCCCACTATGCCCCCTAGTGGGATTTTAGGAAATTCTATTGTTTAGAACTAGATGCTTCTTGAGAACTTTAGTGAAAAAATTGTATTTAAAAAATTTTCAAACTATTTATTTTAGTGGGGGGGGGGGAGCAGAGAGAGAGGGAGAGACAGAATCCCAAGGAGGCTCCGTGCTGTCAGAGAGGAGCCTGATGCAGGGCTTGATCTCACAAACCATGAGATCATGACCCAAGCCAAAACCAAGAGTCAGACGCTTAACTGACTGAGCCACCCAGGTGCCCCCAAAAAAGTGTATTTTATTTTCACTTCAGTTTCTATCAAAGATTGTGATAAGAACAGTTCTTATGAAAGTTCTTCCATGAGTGCCACTTCTGCAGTTGTTGTCAAAGGTCATTGAAACCAAGTTCAACGATCTTACTTGAAGTACCACCTATATTGCTTGTTTCCAAACCTAACTGATCACTAGAAAAATATCCCTAGATGATTCTGGCAAACTATTTCTAAGAACCAACTATCATGTTGAATTCACGTCTCTAGGGCAAGAGGTGGTGATGATGGATTTGTATTTTTAAAATGTCACCAGGTGATGGTGACACATAGGGTTTCAGAACACTACCTCATGTACAATGTCCCATTTAAGACATCCCTCTCAAAATCTGATACCAGGAAAAATACCTGAGCAGTCTAAATTAACTGTTTAATCCTAGTGAAAACGTGTCCAATTTTCCTCTTCACTTTAGAAACCAGGAAACTTAGAGCTTTATTTTATTTTAAAGTTTGTTTACTTATTTTGAGAGAGACAGAGAGAGAATCCCAAGCAGGCTCTGCACTGTCAGTACAAAGCCCAACTCAGGGATCCAACTCATGAACCATGAGATCATGACCTGAGCCCAAACCAAGAGTGGGCTGCTTTACCGACTATACCACCTAGGTGCCCCTGGAGCCATATTTTATAACCATTAAATCATAGCAACTGTATTCACTCAAATAATGGTAATCCTTTACTCCACTTTGAGCACATCTAGTACAGTAAAACCTTGGATTGCGAGTGACTTGTTCTGTGAGCGTTCTGCAAGATGAGTGAACATTTCTAATAAATGTTAACTTGGTAAATGAGCGATGTCTTGCAATACAAGTAGTACATGATCCTGAATGTCACATGATCACAAATGAGTCAATGGTTCTTGAAATTCACTTTGATATACAAGTGCTTTGGATTACAAGCATGTTTCTGGAATGAATTATGCTCGCAAATCAAGGTTTTACTGTTATTCTTATTAACTTGTTATATTTGTTTCATAAGCTCCCTCAAAAGTCATTCTTGAAAAAAGGCAGTGTATGACCAGAGAAGGAGGCAGTAGACTGAAATTAAACAAAAGACAAAGTAAACTACATTTCTCGAGAGACTTCTATTTTTGGCAAAATGAGGAATAAATAACCTGAAAATAACTGTCTAGTTCAAAACATAGAAGTATATTGGAAAAATTGCCAAATTTAGCTTTTATAATACATAGCTAAGGAAGCTAAGGAAGCAATAATAGGGCAAGTCTAGGGGCCAAACGGCAGAGAACACGTGAATTGAGAGGCAATTGTGTGTAGAAGTGAGCAACTGCCCTGGAGATTGCTGATCGCTGGTGGCCTAAGCTTTGCTTTCATGAGTCTCCAGCAAAGTGGGCTTATGTGCAGGGGAGGAGAATGGAGTGAGAAAACAGCTGTCAGGAAACAAAGCCTCAAGCCTGAGCGAGAAGGGAAGTCATAACTGATACACCAGTGGGAAGCCAAGAACACTGAAATGTGACACAAAATTTCAGAATGCTGAAAGGTGATGGGACCTTTCAATGAGGGGGCAAAATTAAGGAAAATATCCTGGTTAGACCTTGTTTTTCAGTGGAGAAGAAAAGGATGGCCATCGTAAGAATTTATGACCACCAGCCTGTTCTCAGATTTGGGTAAGCATTCACACGGCCAGTGTTTTCCATGAAATTCTCTGCAAGAATTTTGTTAAAAATCATCCTTGGTAAGGGGCGCCTGGGTTGGCTCAGTCAGTTGGGTGACCGACTTCGGCTCAGGTCTTGATCTCACAGCTCGTGAGTTCAAGCCTTGCATGGGGCTCTGTGCTGACAGCTCAGAGCCTGGAGCCTGCTTTGGATTCTGTGTCTCCCTCTCTTTGTCCCTCTGCTGCTCACACACTGTCTCTCTCTCAAAAATAAACATTAAAAAAAAAACAAACAAAGGTCCTTGGTCTGCAGAGGCCTCCAGAGTAAAATATGCAAATTCTAAAGGAACCAATTTAAATTAAGGCCTCAAGCATTTCCCTGCATGAAGTTCTTACATTTGTAAGCCCATAATAAGGTAGAAAGAGAAGAATGTGAACAGGGAAGGGCAGTGGGGAGCAGGGAGAGCTAAAATGTATCACTAATATTCCATTTCTCTAGTTAGATTGTAAGTAGATAGGGGTTAACTTTACTACCACTTAAAACTACACAATAGTCTCTTGGACTCCTGTATACATGAAATATTTGTAAACTATTTTAAAACTAAAACAAGAAAGCTACTGGTTGGAGTTACAAAGCTTGAAAACCTTTCCAATTAAGGAATTAGACACGCTCATTTCATATACTAGATTGCAGTAACTACTTTTGAAATGTCATAGTTCAGCATAGCTTTGCTAAATAAATGGCCAAAGAGAGAAGGGAAGTAGAATCTATGATTTGGAAGTACAGAGACATTACTACTTTTGGGAAAAGATATATGAGGAGAGTCTCATCGACTGGGGGACAGTTTTACAGAGCTAGCAAAGTGTAATGGAGGTCTATGGCATGGCCTGTGTGCTACAGCCAATACTCACTGACTGCTTTAAACCTGGTCACAACTTAAAACTTTCCCTTAAGAAAATTCTCAGTCTAGTGGAAGACTAGGAAGAAACTAGGAATACTGTAAGAGCAGCTAATGGGAAAATTGTATTTTTTTTAATTAAAATTTTCTGATAAGTCAATGTTACTAGGCCATTTATATTATGCAAAGCAGAGGATATGTGTCCACAGCTTTTAGAGGTTGAAGTGAATATCATCATGCAAATTCAAACAATCATAATATCCTTGTTACTTACCCATTTGGAATACAATTTGGTCTCAACTCTTGGCACAAAACTGACAACCTTAATCATGATATCATACACATTTAGAAGGATGTCTATATAGTCACTGAACTCAGGTTCAAACTTAATGGTGTCATTTTCAAGAATCAGCCTCATGATGAAACCTGGATGTTCAAAAGCTCTAACAGAATCCTGCAAAAAATATTCATAAGTGTATGTGAATATTGACATGAATTGAGAGAGACTCAAGAGTGCACTGGTCCCAATTAGAACACATGGGAACTCACCCTTCCTCTTATGCCCTAGACAATTAAGCCAATGAGGAGCTCTACTAAAAAGGTCAAGAGCAATTTCCAGCTAAACTTGTTGGTATCTAGTATTCACTGGGCCTACAGATCAATTATAGTGTCAAAGTTCCAGAAAAAGGAGGATATGCATAGCAGTGGGGCACTAGAATCACATAAGAAAGAGTCCAAGAGAACATTTCAATTCTTAGGCCCAGCTCACATTCTAACAGGACCTTCTTCCAGAAAGAAAAGAGTTCCCTGCAGAAATCTCCAGCCATCATGACCCAAATTTCCCAATAATGAGAATTTTCACTTCTCTTCACTAATCCGCAGCAATGTGATGAGAATCATATATCCTGAATATTCAGGTTGACGCTAACTTTTTTACAACAGGTAAGTGGTCTAAAGATTTACTTCCTCATCTTCTACTGGTAGATTTTTTTTTTATCTTTTCCCTTTTGAAAAGAAATTAGTAGATGAATACTGGTGTAACTACACCATACTTACTGGTGGTCGTGCAATTAGGTCTGTGAAATCCTGCATGGAGACCAAAGTGAGTTCCTGCAGCTGTAAAGTCATAAGTGTAGCAGCACAGTTGAAAAAAGATTCCAATTTGGCATTGCTGTCACCAGTTGGCAATTGCTTTTTTTTATTACCTTGGTAATAAATATTCTGCACTTCTGGAAACCACCTTGAAAGCACAAAAGACTTTTAGAAGTTAATACTTTCAGTGAATTACTCCTTTTACATTAAGCATTAACAGTAACTTCTGGACATCCAAAGGTCTTCACAGAGAGCTGTATTGCTCACTGACATTATCCACCCTCTGAAATGTAAGCAGTAGCATATTTCACTTTTGCTAGGAAAAGAAATGTTCATCATAGCCGATAGAAAATGACTCAACAATGTGATGCTGTAAGAAAAAACTGTAAGTCTAACTCCTGAAACCATGATTCCTATACTACTGAAATAAAAACTATTGGATATTACAAAATACTCCTTACCAGTCTCTAAAATGTTCCTCAGGGAACGAATTTGTTAAACGTAAATGTAAATATCTGATTAGACCAAGAGAGTTATTTGGTTCAACCAAATAGGTTGAATTTTATCCTATGCTTTTTCACAATGACTTGAAAACAAGATAAACCAGTAAAATCAAGTGTATATGTTCTTATTCCCCTCAACGTGAAATCCTGAAAGAATGACTGATTTAAAACAGTTTCAAATGTGTATGTATCTTTGTAATAAAAGGCTAACAGTAAATTTATAAACAAAAATTCAAGTTTCCAATTTATAAAACCACTAACACTACAAAATTAAGGAATGTTAATATTTCTTTCATAAGAGATAATGGATTTTTTAAAAGTAGAGTGCACATATTTTTAGGAGTTGCCTGAATGCTCCAAGAGAGATCTAAATATTAAATATATGTATTCATTCCTTTAACAAATACGTGTTTAGCATCTATTGTGCATTAGGAACAGTGTCACAAGAGATATAAAAAGATATGACATCATCCTTTCTCTTATAATAATGAAGGCAATGTGTCATAGCAGAAAGACAGTCTTGAAGTCAAAGGATTAAAATATAATTTTCCATGTAAGTAACAGAGAAGGGTTTTATAATGAAGATGGCATTTCACTGAAGGATGGAAATGAAATGAGGAAGATTGTGAGAAAACGACCTGAAGTAGAAGTAGGATAATAAGAAAAAAATAGGTGGATAAGTGGGGCTAATATATGTGAATCATTTCATTGTCTGTAATAGAGATAATATAAAGATTTCTTCCTAGAATAGGAAGAAATAAGTGGGAGAAAGTCTGTAAGGACTTTTGCACAACCTGAGAACTAAACACAAGAAGTTGCGAAGGCCTCATGCTCCAAAATAAAGCCATGGTAGATAATTCTCCGGTAAGTTGTCATTGTTTAAGCAATAAATAAAGAGGACAAGAGGCAAATACCAAGTAGTGAAGGGCAAAGCTAGATTAAGAAAGGAGACTGAGAAACTTCCAGTAGTTCAGACAAGAGATGGAATAAGTTTGGGGCTATATCACTGGATAAAGCGTTTGTCTTTTTTTTTTTTTTTTTTTTTTTTAAAGAAAATCTTGGGGCGCCTGGGTGGCTCAGTCAGTTAAGCGTCCGACTTCAGCTCAGGTCATGATCTCAAGGTCCGTGAGTTCGAGCCCCGCGTCGGGCTCCGTGCTGACAGCTCAGAGCCTGGAGTCTGCTTTGGGTTCTGTCTCCCTCTCTCTCTTACCCTCCCCCATTCATACTCTGTCTCTCTCTGTCTCAAAAATAAATTTAAAAAAATAAAAGTTTAAGAAAAAAAAAAAAAAGAAAATCTAAAAATTTTTCAGCCATTGTCCCAAAGGCTCCCTATTATGTATAAAACATTTGGTACAAAATTGTTACTCAGTCTTCAAAGTACTTATGGGCTAATGGAGGAAAAGACAAACACATAAATACATATTATAAAAGGAAGGAATTCTAACAGAATAAAGTATCAGAGGTATTCAGATGGGAGAGATAATTTTTCAAGAGGTAACCATAGAGATTTCACAGAAGAAATGTCATTTGGACTGCATATTGAAGGACAGAAGAGAAACTTCTCCAGTAATAAGAAGTACCATAAATAGGCGCCTGGGTGGCGCAGTCGGTTAAGCGTCCGACTTCAGCCAGGTCACGATCTTGCGGACCATGAGTTCGAGCCCCGCGTCAGGCTCTGGGCTGATGGCTCGGAGCCTGGAGCCTGTTTCAGATTCTGTGTCTCCCTCTCTCTCTGCCCCTCCCCCGTTCATGCTCTGTCTCTCTCTGTCCCAAAAATAAATAAAAAACGTTGAAAAAAATTAAAAAAAAAAAAAAGAAGTACCATAAATAGTGTGAATCACAATATTTTGGTGATGGCATTCAAGAAGCTTTTGTTCTGTTTAATTTCCTTAACCTCTGATTCAATTTGATATAATTACGTGTGCAAAGACGGCAATGCTAAGAGGGAGGCAACTAAACAACTTTCAAATTTTCCTAGAATCCCCATCCTACATATAAAAAAAATACGTAACTATTTTAAAAATCAATAATTGGGGGTGCCCGGGTGGCTTAGTCAGTTAAGCTTCTGACTTTGGCTCAGGTCACGATCTCACGATATGTGGGTTTGAGCTCCGCATCGGGCTCTGTGCTGACAGCTCAGAGCCTGGAGCCTGCTTCAGATTCTGTGTGTCTCTCTCTGTCTCTCAAAAATAATAAATAAACATAAAAATAAAAATCAATAATTGGCTAAAAAGGAGAACAAAGAGCCTTTACCCATTGAATACTTAACAGTGGTAAGATACAGTTACAGACTAGTCTTAGAAGTTATGTCCTATTTAACATGACAGTTTCTCCAGGCATGGCCCAAGGTGAAAGTCTTTTCAGAACTGAGAATGCAAGAGATAGGTTAGGTCCAGGTTGCAAAAGACCTTAAAAAAGGTTAAGAAATGTTGACTTATTTGGTCAATGAAAGGTAAGCAATGAATTAGGGGTTAAGATTCATGTGCCAGTAGTTTGTAGGCTACCTGGGAGATTAAAAGAGCCTGCCCCGAGTAGTTGCAATGGGAATAAAGGGAAAGGCGTACACACAGAAGAGGCTTCTGAGAGAAGATAAAAAAATAGTTGGTTGTCCTAAGTCTCAAAGAATACAAAAGGATTGAAATCATACAAATTCTAAATCAGTAACAGAAGGACACTCTGGAAATTTACAGATACATGGAAATTAAACAACATAGTCCTAAAGAACCAGCCAATCAAAAAGGAAATCACAAGGGAAATATGAAAATAATTTGAGATGAATGAAAATGAAAACTTTACCAAAAATCACAGAATGAAAAAAAAGCAATGACCAGAGGGAAATTTATAGTGGTCAACACCTACATTAAAAAATAAAAAAAGATCTTGGAGGGGCGCCTGCGTGGCTCAGCAGTTGAGTGTCTGACTTCTGCTTGGGTCATGATCTCATGGTTCATGGGTTCAAGCCCTGCATTGGGCTCCAGACTGATGGTGTGGAGCCAGCTTGCGATATTCATTCTCTCTCTCTCTCTCTCTCTCTCTCTCTCCCTCCCTCCCTCCCTCTCTTCCGCCCCTCCTGCACTCACGTTTTCTCTCTTTCTCAAAAAAAATAAATAAATAACTTTAGGGGGTGCCTGGGTGGCTCAGTCAATTGAGCATCTGACTTCAGCTCAGGTCATGATCTCGCGGTTTGTGAGTTTAAGCCCCTCATGGGGCTCTGTGCTGACAGCTCGGGGCCTGGAGCCTGCTTCGGATTCTCTGTCTCCCTCTCTGCCCCTCCCCTGCTCATGCTCTGTCTCTCTCTGTCCCTCAAAAATAAATAAATAACTGTTGAAAAAAAATTGTTTTAATTAAAAAAGGTCTTAACTCAATACCCTAAAATTCCACTCAAAACTGGAAAAAGAAGAGGAAACTAAACTCAAATCAAGGAGAAAAGAAGAAATAAAGATTTAAGTGGAAAAAATAGAGAATTAAAAAAATAGAGACTCAAAACAGACTCAAAAGTTGGCTTTTTAAAAGATCAGCAAAATTGACAAAACTATAGCTAAACTGACCAAAATTGAAAGAAAGAAAGAAAGAAAGAAAGAAAGAAAGAAAGAAAGAAAGACTCAAATTGTTAAAATTAGGAGTGAAAAAGAGAACATTAATATTCACCTTATAGATATTTTTAAAAACTACAAATGGATTTAATGAACAATTATATGCCAACAAATTAATCTAGCAAATTCCTAGAAAGATACAAACTGCGAAACTCAAAAAGAAATAGAAAACATGAATAGAGCTATAACAAGAGGCTGAGCTAAAAACCAGAAAATTTTCTAAAAAAATAAAAAGACCAGGCCCCAGGAAAAGATGGCTTCACTAGTAGGTTCTATAGAACATTTAAAGAAGAATTAACAACAATTCTTACCAACTCTGCCTAGAGAGAGTGGGGGGAGAGAGAGAGAAATGCTTCCTCATTCTATGAGGCCAGTATTATACCAAAACCAGACAAAGATATCACAAGAAAAAACTAAAGACCAGTATTCCTTTTGAATATACACAGAAAAATCCTCAACAAAGTACTCACAAATGGAATCCAGTAGCACATAAAAAGAATTATACTCCACGGCTAAGTGGGACTTATTTCAGGAATGAAAGATTAGTTCAATATATTAAAATGAATATGTTAATAAAGTAGAAAAACCCATTACGATCTCAGGTGCAGAAAAAACATTTGGCAAAATCTGCCCTATTGCATGATAAAAACAATCAAGAAACGAAAAATGAAAGGGAAATTCCTCAACCTGATAAAGGAAAACTATATAGCTAACTAAATGCTGCAAGACCGAAAGCCTTCCCCTACCTAACATCATGAACAGAATAAGGATGTCTACCCTTGCCACTTCTTTTCAACACTGTACTGCAGATTCTAACCAAAGCAATTTGGCAAGGAGAAGAAAAAAATCAAATGCTTCTGAGAAATGAAGAAGTAGAACTATCTCTATTTCCAGATAGCACAACCTTACATAGAGAAAAATATAAAGGTTCCACACAAAAAAACTATTTGTGCTAATAAGCAAGTTTAGCAAGGTTGCAAGACACAAGATCAATATATAAAAAAATTAATAGGCTTTATCAAAATGAAAAATATTCGTACCTCAAAGGACTTCTCAGGAAAGTGAAAGGATCCGCCACATAAAGAGACAAAAATTTGCAAATCATGTAACCAATGAAGATTCAGTAACAAGAATATATAAAGAGCTCTTACAATTCAGCAACAAAAAGATCATTCAATACAAAGAGAGCAATGATTTGAATAGACATTTATCCAAACAAGATATGTATATTATATATATATATATAGAGAGAGAGAGAGAGAGACAATAAGCATATGAAAAAATGTTCAACATTGTCATCAGAGAAATGCAAATCAAAACCACAATAAGAACTTTACATCTATTAGGATGACTATAATCAGAAAGATGGGCAATAACAAGTGTCAATAAAGATGTGGAGAATTGGAACCCTCATACATTGTTGGTAGGAACATAAATCTGACCCTTTAGGAAGCACTGTGGCAGTTCCTCAAAAAGTTAAACATAGAGTTATTATACAGCCCAGCAATTCTACTCCTAGGTGTATACCCAAGAGAACTGAAAACACATTCGTAGCATCATTCCTAATAGGCAAAAAGTAGCAACAACACAAATGTATGTGTACTGATGAATGGATAAACAAAATGTGTTAGATCCATATGATGAAATATTATTTAGCCATGAGGAGGAATAAAGTATTGATATATGCTATAACATGGATGAACCTTGAAAACATTATGCTTAGTGTAAGAAGCCAAACACAAATGGCTACATATTATATCATTCCACTTACATGAAACATTCAGAATGGAGATAGAAAGTCTATTGGTGATGGCCAGGGCAAATGTGGAGTGATTGGTAACAGATAAAGGGTTTCTTTTGGGGGTATGGAATTAGTGGTGATTATTGCAAAAACTTGTGAATATATTATAAACCACTAATATGTACACATGAAAGTGGTAAGTTTTAGGGTAAGTGAATTATATCTCAGCTTAAGAAAAAACACAGCCATACACTGCTTATGGCTGGGGGCAGGCTGGAGGTGGTGAAGATGTTGATGATAACCAAGAGACAGAAAAAGTCATAAAGTTTTCAACTTGGCCTAGGAATGGTCCAGAACAGGTAGAGTCTCAGATCTGGAAGAAAGAATAAGCCCTGTTATGGAGATGCTGAGATTCTGATGCTGATATAGCATGGAGATACAGAGTACAGAATTAGTAACAAGGGCCTAGAACTCCAAAAGCATAAGATCTTCAGACAGATGAAACAGATGAAATCATGACATTGTCAAGAATATAAAGAAGACAAGAGCAAACTTAGGGGTTTGCACTTGATGGGCCTCTATTCTTAGGGATAGTAAAATTAAGTACAGCTGGGGGAAAAACAGATTAAAAAAAGAAACAGTTGGGGTGCCTGGGTGGCTCAGCCGGTTGAGCATCTGACTTCAGCTCAGGTCATGATCTCACAGTTTGTGAGTTCGAGCCCCGCGTCGGGCTCTGGGCTGATGGCTCAGAGCCTGGAGCCTGTTTCGAATTCTGTGTCTCCTTCTCTCTCTGCTCCTCCCCCACTCATGTTCTGTCTCTCTCTTTCAAAAATAAATAAAAACATTTAAAAAAATTAAAAAAAAAAAAAAAAGAAACAGTGGCACATGGACCTAGAAAAATGGGTTTCCAGAAGGCAAGGGTGATAAACCATAGCAACTACTGCATAACAGCAAAGGATGAGTATGCAAAGAAAGGTCTGGGTTTCGGGTAGAGGTCCTAATTAATCATTTACCAATTGTTTCTTCACTGTGGTGAGGTGATGTTCTGCCTTTTAGCCATGATAAACACATTCTGGCTCACTATTTAAAGTATGGTCAGAGTGTTGTCTGAGAGTCAATCAGGAAGCATCAAGAGATACAGCTCATCAGTCTACAACTCTCAGCAAAAGTTTTCAATAAAGGTCTGTACTCTGCTCTGTACTTTGACACCCAATTTACCAAAATTTACAGTTGTAATATATTCCTGAGGTATAACTCTGAAGTTATAGATCAAGAAAATGTACTTGTATTCTGTCTTAAGAGGTCATTTTATTCTCTGTAATGATAGGGTTTCATTCTACATCTCTCCTCTGTTGAACGTTAACTAAATACTAATATTAAATAAAAGTCTAGAGTTCTTTCAAATAATGCCAAAGATTTGATTATAACATATTGGAGAAGAAAAAAAGATAAAGGAAAGGTTCAGTCTTCAACTATCAGGATATATTTCTAAATAACTTTTGGAAATCATGAAGCCATGCTGGAGTTTCACGGCCTCTGTTATCTGCAATTTGACCTAATTTTAATGTCCTATTTGTAACAACCTAATAACCCACGAGAGAAACAGTTTTCCTGTATTGTTTCACAGCATATCGTCTGGCACCTAGATCAATAATTTTCATATCTGGCTATTCCATTTTGAAGGGTCAAACCAAAAAGATGTTGAATTAATCATTTGAGAGGTCTAACCTCTCAATGTCATTGTAAACTCATTTAAAGAATATATTTTCTCCACCTAATCATGCTTTAAACTCTTCTGCATCCCCAATCCAAAAGCAAAATCAAAGAGGTACAGTGCCTTATACATATTAATAGATGTCATAAATATCTAGCAAATGGATTAGTTGATGATCATTCCTCCCATTACATTCAACCCCACTCTCAGAGCATTAAGTAGAAACCAGACATTGGGGGAAGAAAGCACTATAATCATTTTAGTTTCTGCATCATCTGTGCTGTGTAGGACATCTTCTGGATGGACATTACGGACCAAGGCACTTAAAGACATTATATTTAATTCTTGAACAGGAATAATTAAAAATGTTTTAATGGGATTTTCTAAATGCATTTAAAATATAGTTCCCCACCAATCACATTTTTAAACTTGTTTTCTTCCATGAAACTTCAAAACTTTACATTTTAAGTAGAGTCTCTTTGGCAGATTCCATGTGTTTCATGACAATGGTCTGAAATACTGATAGCTCTAATGCATCCTGGCGATTATGAAATTCTTCTGTATCAACTAAACGTAATTTTCTGCAAGAGATAAAAATGAACAATAATTAAGGCAGGAGGTTTTTTTTTTGCATTTAATATTTTTGTTAACTGATCTCCTCCAAAATAGGATATTCCTAGGCTCATTAAGGTTTGTGTTTAATAAAATATTTAAAAACCTGAGATTTTAAAACGTAATTTTAATTTTAAAATAATTAATGTAATTAAATTCAATAGGAACACACGAGCATGAAATGTCACTGTGAAATAGAAGAGAGTTGACATGTTTTTATTTTTGGTTTCAAACTGGAACAATTAAAAAACAGGAAAAGAGGTGAAGCTCAAAGCTTACAAAGCTCCTAAAACAAAAATTGCACCCACTCTGAAAAGAAAGCAACCTTAGATTTTAGGGTGTCATGGTGTGGTAGAGTTCTCACAAGTAAGACCTACTGTACCAAAATATTTTGATCCTGTCCGGTTTTGATTTTTTTTTTTTTTTTTTTTTAAGAAAACACAGTGCTTACTCTAGTCAACAATTCTCCATACAACTCCTTTTCTGACTACAGTGCTATGGATCTTTGTTATACATGATTTATACCTTTAAGATTTTCTGTTGGGAAAACTGGACAGCCACATGCAAAAGAATGAAACTGAATCCGTATCTTACACCATACACAAGAATTAACTCAAAATGGATTAAAGACTTAAATGTAAGACCTGAAACCATAAAATTCCTAGAAGAAAACATAGGTGGTAAGCTCCTTGACATCAGCATTGGCAATGATTTTTTTTTGGATCTGATGCCAAAAGCAAAGGCAACAAAAGCAAAAAAATAAACATGTGAGACTACATTAAATAAAAAAGCTTCTGCACAGCAAAAGTAAGTCATTAACAAAATGAAAAGGCAACCTACTGAATGGGAGAAAATATTTGCAAATTAAATACTGATAGGGGTTAATGTAAAGAATTTATAAAGAACACATACAACCCAATAGAAAAAAAATCTGATTAACAAATGGGCAGATATTTGAATAGACATTTTTCCAAAGAAGATATACAAATGGCCAAAACGTACATGAAAAGATGATCACTAATCATCAGGGAAATACAAATCAAAACCACAATGATACATCATCTCAAACCTGTTAGAATAACTATTACAAAAAAGATAAGAAGTAACAACTTTTGGTGAGAATGTAAAGAGAGAATTCTTGCGTACTCCTGTTGGAAATCTAAATTTGTGCAGCCACTAAGGAAAACAATATGGAGGTTCCTCAAAAAACAAAAAATAGAACTACCATGTTATTATCTAGCAATTACATTTCTCGTTATTTATCCCAAGAAAACAAAAACACTAATTCAAAAAGATTTATGCACCCCCTTGTTCATTGTGTTATTTATAATAGCCAAAACATGGAAACAACCTAAATGTCCGTTGCAAGATAAAGAAAATGTGGTATACACACACAACGGAACATTATTCAACCATAAAACAGAATGAAATCTTGCCACTTGAGACATCATGGGTGGACCCTGAAGGCATGCTAAGTGAAATAAGTCACACATAGAAAGACAAATACCTTTATGATCTCATGTATATGAAATCTAAAACAACAACAAAAACAAGGCTCATGGATATGGTTGGTGGTTGCCTGAGGCAGAGGCTGGAGGGCAGGCAAAATGAGCGTTGGGGGTCAAAAGGTACAAATTCCCAGTTATAAAATAAGTAAGTCACGGGAAGTAACATATGGCATGGTGATTAGGGATAATAATACTGCACTGCATATTTGAAAGTAGCTATGAGAGTGGATCTTGAAAGTTATCAACAAGAAAAAATTTTTTATATACGAGGGTAGATGTTAACCAAACTGTTGTGGTGATCATTTTGCAATATATATACAATATATACAAACATCACATCATTAGGGTGTATACCTGAAACTAATATGTTACATGTCAATTCATTTTGGAATTCATTTTGCCACTCAGCCACCAGACCAATTTTTCCTGCAGCTCCTTAGTGTTTGATTTGAGGCAGAATTCTAGGCATAGGCTATCCATCTTTGAGGTCTTGAAATTGAAAGGCCTTTTCACATGTTTTAGAGTTCAACAACTTTCCATGAAATCCCTGACAACATTTCCCATTTGGTCCATAGTCTGAATTGTTACAAAGATGAGAACAACACGACCAGATACTCTTATTCTCTCAGGATGATCCCAACAATAACCTAGCAGTAGAACAATAGTTTCAACCACTGGTTTAAGACTATAGGAGTAAGGGAAAAGATTGCTACTTTGCATTAGTTTGAACTTGGTTAGCTAGAGAATAATGTTAGGTTTCTAGGTCTCAAAGTTTTATGATGATGAGTCCTCTAACTGCCGAAATCTCTTCTTCATCTCAATTATCTATTAATAGAACCAAATAATAGGCTAAATCACTCAGGTCCTGAACCCTAGGACCTTTGCTAAAGGAAGATGCCATGTGATGTTCATCACAGGTTGAAACACATCTTGACCCTTGGATCCATCACTGATTTCAAGCAGGAGGGATTTCAACAGTTCAGGCCCAACACTGCACACTTAGCACCAAGTCCGTCTCTGATTTTGTTCTCCTGTTCTCAAACTTAGTATCACTTCTTAAAGGGACCAAGTCACCCTCCAAATTTCACCCCAAGTGCCTGCATTTCTTGTTTGTTCCCTGAATTTTTCCTTTTCTTTGAAACACGTTTTGTTCTTGCCAGTCCCCCTCCCTCGTTACATTCAAAACAGCACACTATAGACCACGTTCTGCACTTGATTTTTCCCCTTACTACATCCTGGACACTTTACACATTAGCACATTGAGATTGTGTTCATTTGGATTTTACCACTCTGTAGTATTCCACTGTGTGAATGAATGTACTATAACTTTTTGATATGGTCCATAATTGATGGACACTTGGTTGTTTCCAGTCTTTTATCAACAAATGCCACAACAAAGAACATCATACCTATATCGTTTCCTACATTTTCAGGTGTATCTGTAGGCTAAGGTCTCAGAAGTCAGATTGCTGGACTCAAATGTCAAAAAAAAATTTAATTTTGATAGCTGAATTCCCCCTCAGAAGAGTATCCATTTCTCCAAGCCTTGCCAACTAAATGTGATGGCAAGATGTTGGAATTTTGCCAGTCTGATAGGAAATAGGATTTCTCAATGCAGTGTTTATTTCAATCTCTTTCCATTTCTCTTGTGAGTTAGATTAAGCATCTTTTTAATGCATTCAGGAGTGATGGAACTTCTATCTTCTGAATCCTTTGGGTAAGTGAATCCAAATTTCAATCTAGAAACATTTTCTTGGGCTCACCTTACTCAAATCATGAATTTTAAAAAATTCATTTTATATTTTAACATAAGCTTCACTTAGACTTCCTTTTATATTCAACTACTGTCATTCATATTCTATGATAATTTCTACATATATATATACATACACACACACACACACACACTTTACACATGTGTCTTCATATATACATACTGTTTTTCAAGCAAAAACACCTGTGTGCTGCATAGGTTATAACTGCATTGCAAATGATATCTCTGACATTAAGTGGGTTCTATAAATCTAACTACTCAAAGACATGAACTTGCACATTCCCATCTACAGAGCATCCCCTTCAGGTTTCCACACATGCATTTTTACAGTCATTCGGATGATTTTTGCATTACCATTCCCTAACCCACTGCCACACATAGAGATGTCCTATATTTTCAAGACCTGCTGAGATTCAGGCCAAATGACTGTCACCTAGAGGAAAGATGCCCTGTATATTCAACGCTGGCTCCTACTCCGAGAGGCAGTCCTCTTGACTGCCCACCACTCAACATTCACTTAGAAAAGGTGACTCATGTCTACAAGGGCAACTTTGGAGTTTGTTACCCATAGAAGGCAAAGCTTCTTTCTCATTTGTCTCTATCCTGGATTCTCTGAGGTTTGCTTCACTTGCTGCTACTAATACCCTGCCGCCATGAACATGGACACCAATTTGGGGCACATCCATTCTTTACTGTGGTTTCATCTCCACTTTGGAACTTTTTCTTCCCTTTCCTCCTCTCAGTTTGTCTCTTGCAAACTTCTGACATCATCCAACAAAGTGTAGCCTTTTATGGAAAATACGAGGCACTGAAGCCTGGCCTCCTAGCCTCCAGCACTACGTGTGGGTGGATATAAAAGAAAATGGCTCTGGTAGTATGGTGAAAATGAAATGTATTCCTGCATGCCAGCGTCCCTTGTGAAAGTGACGCACTACATAGTACGACCTCATTACTGCATGCAAAATTAAATCATGAGTCTTTTCAGGAAGAAGTATTTGAGCCCCAGTATCCAAAAGAAAAGAAATGAGAAAAACACAGGCAAGGAGATAACCTCTCCCCATTCCAAAACCCAAATTCAAGTGGTCAAGAAATCTACATTATAACAATGGAAAGCCAAAAGGATGCCCTTTCTAACAATCTGCAGTCCGACCAGCAAAAGCCATTTTTGTGCTATGTACGTGTGTACATTGTATGGATACACATATGTATTTGGTGATAGGAGATATCCCAATGGGTGGTTATCATGTGTCTTTGGCTGGGCTGGTGGAAGAAGGGCAGAGATAAGGAAAAGAAAGGCTGGTGGAAGTCAAGCAAAGTAAAAAATACTGGACTTAAATATACCTGATCACATTTACAGGTTTATATAAAGTTACATCTGCATAAAAAACTAGAATTTAAAAAAAAATGTTTTAATGTTTATTCATTTTTGAGAGAGAGAGAGAGCATGGGCAGGAGAGGAGCAGAGAGAGAGGGGGACACAGAATCCAAAGCAGGCTCAAGGCTCTGAGCTATCAGCACAGACCCCGATGTAGGGTCGAACCCATGAACAATGAGATCATGACCTGAGTCGAAGTTGGACGCTTAACTGACTGAACCAACCAGGCACCCCTAGAATTTGTTTTTTAAAAAAGGCAGAAAGGGACAGAGGGAGGGAGGTGAGGGGCCTTGGACACCACACGTCATTTTACCTGTGGAAAAACAGAGACCTAGGGAGGGAGGACAAGGGGTGAACTAGAGAGCTTAAAATCAGATGGTGGCCACGCTCCAGCAATCTTGGATGGCTTCGCTTCCTGGAATGGAGCTCAGGGATAGCCCTAGTAGGGCTAGAAGGGGCATACTAAAGATCCTAACTTTGGGAAGAGTTCAGAGAAGTTGGTCAGTGAGGTGCCCCTAGCGTAGGTCCAGGGCTTTCCCAGGGGAAGACAACAGCTGCCTTCTGCAGCAGTCACAGCTCTTAATGCACTTCTAAAGACAGCAGCTTTCCTTTGGCTGGTTTTGGGAGGCAGAAACACGTGCTCATTTACTATGCCCTCCTGCCTGCAGAGCAATACATGGAACAAAACCCAGGAGACCCTGGAGAGCAGGTCACTTGTAACTGGGCTGCAGTTGTGGGGGTTGAAATGGTTGGGGTGGGGTGGTGAGAATAGGCCCAGGCCACCTTGGAGACAAGGTGCCATCTCCTCTACCATAAGGCAGGGCCCATCCAGGTTCTGAGGTTCCTGAAGGGAAACCTTCTTTAAGAAAAGTAAGTATAGGGGCGCCTGGGTGGCTCAGTCGGTTTAAGCGTCCAACTTCGGCTCCGGTCATGATCTCACGGTTCGTGGGTTCGAGCCCCACATCGGGCTCTGTGCTGACAGCTCAGAGCCTGGAGTCCGCTTCGGATTCTGTGTCTCCCTCTCTCTCTGCTCCTCCCCCACTCATGCTCTGTCTATCTCTCAAAAACAAACATTAAAAAAAAAAGAAAAAGAAGTATAAATCTGTATTACTTTTGTATATTTTATGAAAGCCTCTGTCCACAGGTGCATGTTGCTGGGATGCCCCGCAGTGTCTTGGAAGAGGCCATACAAGGGGGCGGAACATGGAGCAGGAGTTTCTAAACTGTGCGACCACCTGTCCTCAGCCCTAGGACCCAGGGTCCACAATGCCCACCAGCATCCACCTCCAGCCGTGCCAAGCACTTGCTACGTGTAGCTGGGCTGTCCCCACCGTGACAGTGTCTGTGAGGTGATTCATAATCTGTATCAACTTGAAGACCCAGGAACTTCAACTCCTGCCATTCAGGTGGGTAATATTTACTAGGTTTCTACCCCATTTAGGTGATTGTAGCAGCTAATGTTCTGTGGGATTTAAAACACAGCATGACGATTCAGCCCTTTAACTGTGATTACCCCTTAAACTGTGTGTGGTAATGGGGTATGGGATATGGGGGTAGAATTGGGTTAGAGATAAAAGGCAATGTTCGTGTTTTACCCTACTTCTACATTGCTGATTTAAAACCATGTTTGAATACTGATGTTAAATTTGTAGTTTATTGATTTGTAGTTAAAATAGTAAAAGAAATAATTAAGATGTGACAAAACAGCTTTCATCACTCTTTTGAAAAGAAGCTCCATAAAGCCAGAAGTACTCACTTAAAAGTATTGTGCCACAAATCTAGTACAGCCAACATTGTAGGGTTTATTGCGTTCAAGTGATCCTTAATGTAATTGCTTGCAGCTAAAAAAGATTTCCTCCAAGGCTTTGGAAGAATTTCCATCCTGAAAAGAAAGAAAAAATAATCATTTATCTTTCAAAATCAAAAGAAAGTATTGTTATAGTGTCCTTTTTTGAATAATAATGGCTTCATTTTAATAAAAAGTATGACATATCCCTTGCTGTAACAACAAAACACACAATTATGTATTGAAATACATAAAGGTCATACTTTTTACGGTTCGGAATAATTTTAGAATAATTAACACATATGAAATTAGACTTGAATCTTTTTTTTTTTTTGAAGTTTTAAGTAATCTTCACGCCCAACATGGGACTCAAACTCATGACCTGAGATCAAGAGTCACATGCTCTTCTGACTGAGCCAGCCAGGTGCCCCATAGACTCGAATCTATAATATATAACTAATTTTTCCTTGAAATATTTGATCAAGTCCACAAATAGCTCATAATGATCAAATAGAAACAGAGGCAGAGTTTTTTCATGTCTTAAAAGAATTTCAACACACTAAATGTTTAAGTTTTTCTAATTTTTTTTTTAAATATTTTAAGAACATAGTCCAGCCCACCTGTGGAAATCCCCTTGAACTTAACCTCTGTTAATGTGTAAAGGACACTTCCCAAATCACCAGCACTAATGTCCTTATTTGAAGACATTTACTGCTTAACTCCTATGACTTGAATAGTCATCCTTAATATATTAAGGATTCGCCATTTTCATCTTTCAGAGTATATTTAGACATTTACATTTGATGCCTACAATTTTTTAATTCTCACTGATTTTAAACACTTAATCTTGTTTTATTATACAGTAAGCTTAATTCAGTTTTTCAGTTGTAGTCATACTACCTTTACAATTATAAAAGATGATTTTTGTCTTTCCCCAGGAGAAAAGCTGTTTTCCACAGAAGATATGTTGGAAGTGGCTACATATCTTTTTTGTGGCTGTTATAGGAAAACAACCTGAGGCACTTTTAAATAATATGAAAGAAAAACTGAATTGTTTACTAAATCATAAAAACATAAGTTCTATTCTTTAAACTATTTAAGAGATTTATTCCTAAATGTTAATTATTTTAGGAAAATATAAAGCTAGTGGGTTTTTCTATTATATGTTCTATATTTTAATCTATGTAACAAATTGCAATATACTATAAATGTGCATATTTTTTGCAATGTTTGCACTGTGTTTTTACGCATTCCAATTGCCATCAAGCTTTTATACCACTATTATATGTGAAGCCTGTGCTAGTAGCCTTGGAAATACAAAGATCTGTATCAAGTTCTTTCACCAGGGTATTTATGTTTTAACAACATAGATATCATCTGTCTGTCTACCCATCTATCCCTGGATTTGTAAATGTAACATATTAGGGCTTAAATACATAAGTATAATAAGAATAATCAGTTGTATATGAGGTACGTAAGTTATAAGCATGTACATGAGAAAATATAACGAGTGTGTGAATCTATATACACCTACACAGGAAGGGTCACATAATCAATATTCTTTGAGAAACTTGATTACTTACTCAGCACGATGGGGTGGAAGTTCATCTGGTTTTTTATCATCCTCTTTTTCTCTAGGATCTTTTAAAACAAAATCAACTAAAAAGAAAATTGAAAAGTTCTGGTAAATAACCTTATATTAATTACAGTATATTTCCAAGCAATTGCAAAACTAATTGCACTAAAATCATTTATTTAAATTATATTATTTAAAATAATGGAGTAATTTGTGCATTTATGAATATAAAAATATTTATGAGAAAAATCTGTAATGTGTGTGCCTTTGAGAGTATGTGTTCTCTTAACAATGTGTCCCTATTATTTCATTTGAAAATAATGATTGCTTTTAAAATTACATTTTCCTTTATAGCTGTTCCACCAAAAGTAGTTCTCACTGAAGGTCAACAATACAATCATAGTAGCTTCCTTCCACTGAGGAAACATACATATTGCTTTGTTCTCTTTTAAGTTGCATAAAACAATCCAGTTATCAAATCAGTAAAGGGAGCTACACTTCAGCTTCTATCTTCTGTGGTCATATTAATCCACAGTTAACTCTAATTTTCCTGCCTGTCCTTTAAGACGCTCTAAAATGTAAATATGTAAATATTTTAACCCCTCTGCTTAAAATCCTTTGGTGACTCTCCTTTAAGTTTGAATGTTTTAAAGAGGCCTAGAAGGCCCTTCAGATTCTGTCCCCTTCCCAAATGCACCCTATGCTTTGGCCATCATGACCACTTGCAAGCCCAGAAGGGGCTTTCACATGTGTCTTCCAATGTTCACACCATTTCCTCTACTAAGCACACTCCCAGCATTCAGTTTGTGTGTCAAGACGATTTAGGCATGTCCAGAGTTCTTCCTACCAAATCAGGCATGAGCTCTTCTCCCTTACAGCAGCATGTCCTCTGTTTCCCTCCTCATTGTGCCTGCTATTTTGTAATTAGTGGTTTGCCCATCTCCCTCATTACAATGATGAGCTCCTTGGGCGCGAAGATTTGGCTTTTTATTTTTACATTACCAGGACACTCAATAAGAGTCTCAAATCCAGTAAATGCCCTCCTACCCAAAAGGAATCCGGGCAACTCCAAAACATGATGATTTCTCCAGTTTTAAAGATGACATCAATTATATCAGGTTTATAATACCGATTAATTGGAGAACTTTTTCAAAAAATATATTTTTGAGAAAGAGTGCATGAGCAGGGGAGGGGTAGAGAGAGAGGGGGCAGAGGATCCAAGGCAGACTCCCACTGACAGCAGCAAGCCCAATGTGGGGCTCGAACTCACAGACCCTGAGATTGTGACCTGAGCCAAAGTCGGATGCTCAACCAAGAACTTTTAAGTATAGATTCGAAGGCCCTGCCTCCAGAGATTTTAATTCAGATGGGTTCAGAAATCAGGATGTTAAAAATTATTCTGATGATTAGTCAGCCTTAGAATCTATCAGTCTATGCCAGGACTCAGCAACATTTTTATGTAAAGGGCTTCATTATAAATATAATACTTATATACTATTTATAATATTGATTATAAATTAAAAAATACAGAGACAAGGTGTCTATCACAACTATTCATCTCTGCTCTTTTAAAAAAATTTTTTAACATTTGTTTATTTTTGAGAGACAGAGCAAGACAGAGCATGAGTGGGGGAGGGGCAGAGAGAGAAGACGACACAAAATCCGAAGCAGGCTCAAGTCTCTGAGCTGTCAGCACAGAGCCCGATGCAGAGCTCAAACTCACTGACCTCAAGATCATGACCTGAATCAAAGTCAGACGCTTAACCAAGTGAGCCACCTAGGTGCCTCTCATCTCTGCTCTTATAGCTCAAAAGCAGCCACCAACCATATGCAAATGAATGTGTATAGCTATATCCCAATAAAACTTTATTTACAAAAACAGGCAGTGAGCCAGACTTGGACCTGTGAGCTGTAGTTTGCCAACCCCTGGTCCATAGCAACAATTTTTAATTAATCACCTCCTGTCCTTTGCTAAGATATAACCCTACAAAAAAAAAAAAGATGGATTTTTAAATTTTTTGCAGTACTTTATTAATGAAATTTGCCTAAGATCTCAAGCAATGAAATAGCAATGCAAGAAGCAGTATAATATAATAGTTTCAAGTATAGGTATTAACTTTCAGTTAATAAGACACATTCGAGTTAGAAAACAAAAATACTGATTTACCTATGGATTTTTTTACACTAAGAAGATAATCTTCTCTCATTTCATCAGATAATGCAAGTATGCTGTTAGTGAGGACTTTTAGATGTTGGGGGACTAAATTCAATACGTGCTCTAGCCAAGAATCTTCCATTGGGGCTACGTGGTCTGTATCAATTCCATGGTGAATATAATAGTAATATCTCTGCATATAGAAGATGGAGAAAAAAGATGGGTTTAGTCCTATAATGAAACAAGTGTGTTCATCAAAAATAAAACTAGTGAGAAAAATCAAAGTTTTAGGAAAACAAAGTATTTACAAATCATAACAAAGTATTGTGTGCAATTCTTGGAGGCACTATTGGAGATCCCCTAAATTTAAAAAATACATGATGTTTCATGAAAATTAAAGCTCTTACTTCAGTTGATAACTATAAAATATCAAGTTATATTACCAAATATATAACATACTAAGCAGAACCCATTCTGAAGTAGAATTTAGTGCTTTATAAATATGTAAAAGTGTGGTAAATTAATTTTTCTTCTTTTATTATTGATAATCAAGTCCATCTTACAAGCTGCAAGTGAACCAGTATCCCTACACATTAAGCTCAGAAATCTATGACAGGATTTAGGAAACTTCCAATTGGCTTATTAATCGTCCATATTATAATTTTACAGCTGCTATTAAAGGTGTACATAAAATATTCATTTTAGGACATAATAGGATTTCTCTAGCAATGGACATTCAACTTTGATATATTTTCACTAATTTTTACATGTCACTTATGAGAAAAAATTTTAAACATCAAAATATTTTTTCAAAAACACTCTCAAATTAGTAATGTTAAAGTCTTTGACGTTTACGTTTAAAACAATTCTTCTGTATTTGAAATACTAGAAGAATTGTATTTCTAAAGTAAGTTAATATGCTTTGTGAAGTGTCCATTATATAACTAAGATAGTTTCCCATAGAAGAATAAAGACACATAAAAGACTGAGGCTCATTTTAACAAAGGGAGCAAGTAAACCGGAGATTCTTTAATTGTGGTCCTAGGTGGCAAGGGAGACAATGATCTTAATCTAATAGAACAGATTAACACATATGAAATTAGACTTGAATCTTTTTTTTTGAAGTTTTAAGTAATCTTCATGCCCAACATGGGGCTCAAACTACATCCACAGAGTTCCACAAGAGAGGAGCACAGAATAATCTCAAAAGTATAAAAGTATCTTCAAGTGCTTCCTTTACATTCAATGATAGCGACAAAAGACACAGCCCATTACCAAGATGTCTTTCTCTATTGCAGAAGTGGTCAGTTTGGGAAATGTGCTTTCATCGGGGCTAGCTGAGTCTAAGACAGCATCTTGTTGCCTAAGAAAATGATAAACACACTATTCAACTAAACATGAAAGGCAGTCAGAATATACATTAATGGATATATAGCTGACCCTTGAACAACTCAACTTTGAACTGTCCAAGTTCACTTATACATATTTTTTATTGTACAGTGTTGTAAATGTATTTTTTTCTAAGTATTTTCTTTAGCTTATTGTAAAACTACAGTATATAATACACATTAAAAATATGTGTGAAATGACGGTTTATATTATAAGGCTTCTAGTCAACAGTAGGCTATTAATAGTCAAGTTTTTGGAGAGTCAAAAGCTATACACGAATTTTCAACTGCGGCGGGGTCAGTGCCCCTAACCCCTAAGTTGTTCAAGGGTCAACTATAAAAAAATCAGGACCGTTTCCTATTAAATCATAAGAATGAGCTGTTGAACATTTTATTTATAATGCACATAATACATATTTGTTTGATACCACATTCTTCCCAGAACACTTCCTCTTTATTCATAGAGATAGTTACATTGGAAGTGATTGCAAGACCTAATTCAGAGGCTGCATTCTTCTTGATGGGCTTTGCTTATTCTTCCTCATGACTCTAAACTCTCTCTCTCTCTCTTCTTTGAAATTCTATAGGAGTACTCTTGCAGTATTACTAAAATATTTATAGTTATTTATAAATAAGGGATTTAAAAGAGCACTGATGGAAAATATTATAAATGTAGACACAGATAAATTCTTGAAAAAATCATTTCTCAGATATCTAAAGATATATAATACAAGCTAGCAAAGAGTAACATAGCTTATACATTCCTATGTATTTATTATTGGCTAACTGTTCATTAAATACTACAGGGTTGAGAGCTATAATTCAGTTCAAACTCTATACCAGATACAAGCCTCATTTTGTGACTTCTTCTGGGGCACCACTGTGGAGAAAGACATAGTTCACATCTTCATGAAAAATAACAAGTTGTTCTGGGATGGCTTTAACTTCTTTATCACTAAATGTATCATGCTCTAGATCCCAAGTTCATCTGAGATGGATACAGTTCAGTGATGCTATATAATAAAATATTCCCTCCCACTAACTACCCAGTGAGTGGAGACTGGAGGCTTATTGAACATCTGTCTGAGATACCATACTAAGATAGATACCAGGATGCATCATCTAAATTATTCTGTCTTTTGCAAATCCAGGAGTCAAATACTTTGTGAACTTTATACTCATTTTTTCAATTATATGGATCAGGGAAAAGAGTCAATGCAATAGCTCAGGTAATGTCTTAGTTTAATTCGTACATAGTGGATGCTTAACAAATGTTTATCAGACATTTGGGAACAAGAATACAAAAGGAGCAGTGGAAGATCTTCAAGGTATTCTACACTTGGAGTGAGAAGGGTTGACTATTCTAATTATAAAAAAAAGTCATCTCATTTTGATTATACAGTCAAGAGGTACTAATGCAACAGTAATGGACTTCAAGAATCAGGACATCTGCATGCAGATTCTGCCACCATAATGTATATGATCTTAATAACTGTGTTGTTCATGTTTTTAATGGAAGAAAGTCTCCTGTTATTTACCTTGCTAAACCCAGAGAGTCCAACAAGCTTCATCCTCCGTGTGAGTAATGCCTGCCTAGAAAAGTGCAGTAAGGTCAGGGAAGGTGAGGAGGAAGTTGGGGGCTATAGGGCCAGCTGCACAAGTTATTGCAGTCATAATGAAGATCCTTTCAGCTCTAAAACTCTAGGATTCAATCATTCCGTGGCTATAGGCTAAGATTCTGCTCTCTAGAAACAATAATAAAAACTTTTTATTGATCACCTAGTCAGGCCCTCAACATTTTCACATGTTATCTCTAATCCTCACACCTATTGTTAGAAGAGACAGAGAAATCATCACAGATGAGAAACTGAATGTCAGAGAGATTAAATAGCTTCCCCTTTGTGTTTGTTAATTAAATACAAACAACAAGGATTTGTCCATCCATATGTGCTCTCAAACTGTCATGCTCTTTCCAGCAGAACAATATTCCTTTCAGAAATAAATCTAAAGGCGACACTTTACCTGACTAAAGAGAAAATATGATGTACCTCATTTCCTAAAAATGAAAAAACTATATTGATTTTCTTTATTAATTCAATAGAGATATTGAGTCAAGATGGTGGCAAAAACATCCCTTTTTTTCAAGTTTCCTCATGAAAATGGCAGTAATTTTAACCAAGGACTGTAAAGAGACTAGAGGATCATCAGTTGAGATATTTCAACAAATTTCTGGAACATGAAAAGAAGAGAGAAGACAGATAAAAACAGTTGAAAACACCATAGCCCATAACTCATGTAAGAAGACAACCAATCTGCCTACGAGATCCTTAGGAAAGGCTCTGATCTTGGAGTCAGCAGGTACCAAAGGAGAAAATGAGTAGAACGGCTGTAAATAAGGAACTTATTTTCTGAACTTTATGCCAGCAAATTAGACAACTTCAGTGAAAATAGATTCCTAAAAAGCAAAAATACCAAACATGACTCAAGAAGAAATAGAAAATCTGGATATATAACAAGTAAACTAATTGAAGGAGTAATTAATAATCTTCCCACAAAGAAAACTTCAGGTCTGGTTGGCTTCAAAAAGTTCCATCAAACAAGGATGAAATAATACCAATTCTACCTAAACTCATTCAGAAAAGAGAGGAGGTAAAAACACTTCCCAACTCATTTTGAGGCCTACAGCCAAAGACATGACAATAAAAGTACAGACCCGTATCATTCATTAATATGGACTTGAAAACCTTGAACACAATATTAGCAAATCAAATCCAGCAACACACAAAAAGGATTGTACATAATGACTAAGTGAAAGGGATGTAAGCTTTAACCTGAAAGGCAGTTACTATACTATACTGAAAGATTAAAGGACAAAAACGAATTCTCATTTCAATGGACACTGAAAAAGCACTGGACAAAAATCCAGCATCCATTTACAGTAACATCTCTCAACCAACTAGGAAAAGAAGGAATCTTTTTAACTTGATAAAGGGTATGTGAAAAACCTACAAGTAACATCCTACATAAATGTGAAAGACTGAATGGTTTCCCACTAAGACTGGGAAGTCCACTATCAGCAATCCTATTTCAAAATATACTGAAGAACCTAACAAGTGCAAAATGGAAAGGGAGAAAGATGGAAGACACTGGACATGAAGTAAAACTGTATTTGTAGACAACATAATTGTATACATAGGAATTCTATGATATCTTTTAAAAAGCTCCAGAACTAGTAAGCAAGTTTAGTAAGGTCTTACAGATAGGAGATCAGTAAGTAAAAATCAGTTGATTTTTCTGTATACTGGCCAAGAACAATCCAAAAATTAAATAATTCCATTCACATCAAAAAGTACTGAAGATCTTTTTAAAAGAAGTACAAGACATATATTACAAACACAAGACATTGCATTGCAAGGAGCAATTAAAGAAAAACTAAATAAAAAGTTCATGTTTATGGACTAGAAGATTCAATATTATTAAAATGGCAATCATCATAAAATCAATCTACAAATTCAATACAATGACTACTAAATCCTAGTAGGCTTTTTTTTTAATTGTTTTTAATGTTTATTTATTTTTGAGACAGAGACAGAGCGCAAGTGGGGGAGGGGCAGAGAGAGAGAGGGAGACACAGAATCTGAAAGAGGCTCCAGGCTCTGAGCTGTCAGCACAGAGCCCAACGCGGGGCTTGAACCCAAGAACCGTGAGATCATGACCTGAGCTGAAGTCAGACGCTTAACCGACTGAGCCACCCAGGTGCCCCAAGGGTTTTTTGTTTTTTTTTTAAACAGAAACTGACAAGCTGGTCTTAAAATGTATATGAAAATGCAAAAGACCTAGAATAGCCAAAGCCATTTTGAAATAGGATAATAAATGTTATGGACTTAAACTATCTAATTTCAAACTATAAAGTTTGAGTGATCAAGACAGAATAGTAGTGGTGTAAACATGGAAATATAGACCAATGGACCAGAAACAGAACCCCATATATGGTCCAATGATTTTTGACAAAGGTGCCAACCTAATTCAATGGGAATAGTCTTTTCAACAAAGGGGGCTGAAACATTTAGATATCTATATCCAAAAAATTGAACCTCAACCCTATCTCATACGATAAACTAAATCATGCACATAAATATAAGAGGTAAAGCTGTTTTAAGAATAAACTAAGAAAACATAGAAAATCTTGTGACAGAAAAGGATTCTTAGATATGACTCCAAAAGCATCAACCAAAGAAAAAATTCATAAATGTGAGCTTCATCAAAATTTAACACTTTCACTTTCCAAAAAATACCATTAAGAAAATGAAAAGATAAGTCACAACCTGGAAGAAAATATTTTCAAAAGATAGATCTAATAAGAGACTTGCATAGGAAATATTTCAAGCACTTGTCCAATGCATTAGTAGAAAGATAAACAACCCAATTTTTTAAAAGTGGACAAAAGATTTAAACACACATTTCAAAGAAATTATATGAATGTCAAACAACCACCAGAAAAGATGCCCATTATCATTGGTCATTAGGGGCATATAATTTTAAAGCCATAACGAGATAAAATAACACATCTACTAGAATGGCTAGAATAGGCAAAACAAAACAAAAAAAGCGTGGACATGGATGTGGAAAAACTAGAAACCTCTTCGTACACTGCTTGTGGGATTGTCAAATGGTGTAGCCACTTGGAAGACCGTTCAGCAATATCTTTAAAAGTTAAACATATACCTACTATACAATCATTTCTATAATTTGGCATCTAGCCAGGAGAAATGAAAACATATCCACAAAAAGACTTGCACTCAAATGTTCGTTCATAGTAGCACTTTCAAATAGCCCAAAACTACAAAAATAAACAAAACGAATGGATTAAAAAAACATATTCTAGGAATCCGTTTATATAAAATTTTAGAAAAGATAAAACTATAAAAACAGAACACAGATCAATGATTGCCTGGGGCAACCAGTGGTAGAGAGAATTAATGGAAACAGACAAAATTTTTATGGATGATGAAAATATTCTAAACCTAGATTTTGGTTAAGGTTGAACTGTAGAAATTTACTAAAATTCATTCAATTGTACACTTAACCTTGAGGAATTTAATGGTATGTAAGTTATATCTCAATGAAGCCGTTTTTAAGCCTCTCTAGAAGGCTTTGAAAATAAAATTGTTCAGGAAAAGAAAGACAGGTTGACAGAGTACAAATACAGAGTGCAAATAAAGTAATGACAAATAGAGTGATGTAGGCTTCTCATCAACAATGATACAAGTCATGGTGGCTACAGTTGATAGTACTCTATTATATGACTGAAATTTGCTAAAAGTTGAACTTAGGCGTTATCACACACACACACACACACAAAAAAGGTGAAGATGTGAGATGATGGATGTGTTAACTAACTTGACTGTGGGGATCCTTTCACAATATATACGTATATTCTCACATCGTACACTTTAAACATATTCCAATTTTATTTGTCAATTATATCTTAATAAAGCTGGGGAAAAACAATACATAAAATAAAAATATTAACCAATTTTTTTGTCTTTTAAAGTTTATTTATTTTGAGAGATAAAGAGAACATGTGTGTGCAACCTGAAGAAGGGGCAGAGAGAGAGAGGGAGAGAGAAAATCCCAAGCAGGCTCCATGCTGTCAGCACAGAGCCCAACACTGAGCTCGATCCCATGGACTGTGAGATCATGACCTGAGCAGAAATCAAGACTCAGACACTTAACTGACTTAGCCACCCAGGCGCCCTGGCTAATATTTTTCACCCAAAGTTTTCAGATATAAGGTAAAAATTGCAATTATCCTTTCATTTTGTAGCCAGCTTTGTCATTAATTCAGGGGTAAGGACAAAACAGCGACCTTTACAGAGATGACTGTCTCAAGTTAATTCCCCGTAGATTCTCACTGAAACAACTACTGAAGGATGAACTTCAGCAAAACAGAAAATGCACCCAGAAGAGTAGAATGCAAAGGCAATTTTCCAAGAAATTAGAAAACATGTTAGTAAATCTCAGCGTTAAGAAAAAAAGTATGCGGAATATAAGGACCTGGTAGAACTAAAATATTATAAAAATATTAGTAGAAATAAAATGAAGAATGATCACATGGAGAATGCCAAGGAAAGTTCAGAGCTAAGTTAGAGCAGTCCAAGATCCCTTTGTGTTATTCAGGGGCAAGACAGATAAAATTGAATTTTAAACGTTAAAAAGTATAAATTACAATATGTGGTTTTAAATATTAGGGTAACCAGAGGTGCCTGGGTGGCTCAGTCGGTTAAGCATCCAACTTCAGCTCCGGTCATTATCTCAAGGTCCGTGAATTCGAGCCCCGCGTCGGGCTCTGTACTGACAGCTCAGAGCCTGGAGCCTGCTTCAGATTCTGTGTCTCCCTCTCTCTGCCCCTCCCCTGCTTGCACTCTCTCCCTCAAAAATAAACATTCAAAAATATTAAAAATAAATAAATGTTAGGGTAACCACTGTGTTTGATAGCTTTTAAGCCAATAGAAATAAAGGGAGAAGAGAGAAAATTCAATTCAATAGAAAGCAGAAAAAAGAAGAAAAAAGAAGCAAAGGCAATATAGTAAATATATAGTAAACACAAAGTACAAAATAAATTGGTAGAAGCACACATGTATATGAAATGCCAACAACTATAAATGGGATTAAACATAATACTAAAGTATAGAAACTCTAAGATTGAATTTCAATATATCTATCCATATCCTATTTATAAAAGGCATAACTAAAAAATGACATAAAATGGCTAAAAAGAGACTACTGTTTCTTTTACTACAACAACAAAGATAATCTGAAAAACCTCCCAGTACCATTCTATAAATGTTGGAGAATATGGCACGTTCCTTTTGAATGCATAGATGAGCTCACACACACACAAAAAAAAGGAAATAGGAGAAAAAAAAAATGGAATGGCAATCATCAAAATCCTGAGGCTACATTTATGGGGTCCAGGGCCTTGGACTTTAAAGCCCATGTCAATCAGGAGGTGAGGAGATGATTCCATAGGGCTGAGTGAAATGAAGAATTCAAAGTGAGGCCCCTTGTGTGAAGCTAAAACCCAAGACCAGCTCTATCCTCAAGCAGATAAGGACCAGAAGTGACAGGCACAGGAAGTTGTGTCAAGAAAGATCATCTGTCTTAGCCAGGATGCTGGGCACAGAAAAAGTTGCTTCCAAGACTTTGTAAGCTACCCAGCCCATGGTTTGGGGTTTTGATTTCACACAGTTTGTGGAATGCAAGAGTGCTTAATCCAAAAAAGTGGGCCAAGCTGGTAAGATCCTACGGGCAAAGGCAAACTTCAAACTACTCTAGCAGAGGTGCACACCTGCAAGCCGGCTGCACAGGGCTCCCACAAAATCCCTTTGCCAGCACACAGTACCCACTGTCCCCCTTTCAAGGTGGCCATTCGGCCACTAAAGTACCACATGGGGACAGTAAAACAGGAATCTGTGGGCAAGTTACTTCCTGCAACGTGTCATGAAATTATGTTCACAAATGGCAGCTTGGGTGCCTAGAGAGTCATAAACAAAGAGTGTAGCAGGCATCTAGCAAGAAGCAGTGAGGAAACAGGTAAAGAGGCACTAATGACTTAAATCTGCACTGCTCTTCTAAGCGGACTTACAACTCAGAACTGGCAAGCCCAGCCCTGCTCACAAGGCTGATCGCTTCACCCCAATTCCTTGTTTTTGTAGACAAGGAGACCCCCAACACCACATTACCTGAGCAGAAGAGATGGGGGTGGGAGGAAACCCACACCTTATCTTCCACCAGCCACGGTGGCCATGACCGGAGCTCCCAGACATTGTGCTCCCTCAGCCAACATCAGCATTAACATCAGTACCTTTTTCGTTTGTAATATTTAATAAGTGAGACACACTTCATAGGGTTAAGCTCAGTCTTTATTTGTACTCTGACCTCACTCCAACAAGGCTTTGGGGCATCCTTAGAGATGCATGGAATTGTTATACTTTTAGATAAAAAGTTACCCGGGGTTCTAACAAGGTTAACACATACTGCTTAGCTTATAGAACTTACATAATGACATTAACAAGAGTGCTTCTAAAGTTTTCTCGTTCTTTATGTGGAAATTTGCTCTTGGATTTGGAAGTAGATGGTCCAGCATAATTATCCTCCATTTGGTCTAGTATTTTGCCCTTTTTGCCAAAATGTTCCATGTATTCAGCTTGAATTTTTTTTTAAAAAAAGCATAAGTTAGTCATCTAAAAAGCTAAAACATTTAAGTGGTTAGAATAAAATGCTAAAGCAACTTTCAAGAAAAATCTACACACTGTAAGTTCTCAAGTTACCGTAAGTACAATTACCTTTCTTTCAGTCTTAGGAAGTTAAACATAATAGAAACCTTTGACTATTTCAAGAATATTCATTTATATTTTGATTAATATGCTAATAACTCTAGTTTTCAATTAATTTACATAGAACCTTCTTAAAATGAAGATTAAAAATATGATTAAAATAACACAAAACTATCTCAAAATTTAAAGAACCATGATGAAAAAAATGTTAATATTCAATGTAATCAATCTGAGGACTCAATAAAATAAAAAGTAAAAAAATATTAAAATGACTAATTTGGAAGCAAAATTTACAACTTCTTAAAATCGCTCTCAGAAAAAAAAGGCTTTCATGCAGAGGCAAATTCTGACTACAATAAATCGAAGTTTTAACATAAACACCAATTCTTAAAATATCAGCTTTTATAGCATTTACAACAGCCTGAAATAATTACGAACTGGAATCAGTTATTTTACAAGGGAAAACATTTGGGATAAATTTTCCTACTTGACATAAATGTCATTTCAGTTTTACAATTTCACTACTCTCAACTAAAATGTTGTACGATTTTTTTTTTTTCCCTCTAGAGAATTTCCTTAAGTCTAAGTTGGAATAAAGTTCTTACCATAGGACTGTTCATTTTTAACGCTAAACTGTTCAGGAATCTCATCAGCCTGCTTTACAGTCAAATGGAATGACGGAGCTGCCTGCTGCCACTGGGGCTTTGTGCTCACCTGGAACAGGAAATGCAAACAGCATTAATCAACAAGGTCAGAAAAAAACAAAACAAACAAAAAAACCCACTTTTTTTTTTCATGAAATGCAGGAGACATTTTCTCAAACAAATCCGGACATCTGGAAAGAAGGCACACTCCACAGCAAACCTTGTTCAAGCCTGTGAATGGCTGTGGCGTGTGACATTTGGGAGACATTACCAAAGGCTCTGATGCTAGTTTGATGCGGGCATCTGTTACATAACACTAGGGTGGGCATTCCGGAGAGCCTCCTCCCCTCCCCCCCAAACATTGGCAAGTGATTTTTAGGCCTTCCATTTTAATGAGAAGGACTCTCTGCTGGGCTCCAATGCTAATGAGCTTCTCTGCATTCCAGCTCCAAAAGATCTTCCTGTTCTCATAGCTTTAAGCAGTTGTCTCGTACTTCGGCAACTCACGGATTTATTCCACACTCGAAGGCAGGGTTCATATATTCTTATACTTAAAAGACGTAGGCAGATCTCATAAAAGAGGGAGGAAGGCTAGTGATGATGGCTAATTGGCACTCAGCTTCAGTGCTGGGGAACAAGAGAAGCTGGTGGGGACTGTGGCAGACAGGAAAACAGCTAGGTCTTCTAAAAAGACAACAAAAATTAGCTCAGGCCAATTACTGCAATACCAGAACACAGACCCACTGCTGCTGGAACCTAGGACTTATCGAGAAACCCAGATGGGTGGATTTGAAAGTAAAATACACATTTTACAGACGACAGAATCTCTATCTTCCTCTCGGATCCAGACCACGTTGATAGAAAGCCCATACTTGCACAGGCTTCTTCCTACTTTTTACTCTCTGCAATCCTTACTCCTGCTCCCAAATGAACTTATTTCTGGCTCTTCTTTCGCAGGAAAACAAGCTAAGGCAACTTAAAGATCCATGCTCTTCCATTCTGACTGCCTTTCCATTCCTTTAGTCTCATCTTGCTCCATAAAGGACTTAATATTTGTGGGGGTGCTATGAGTGAGGAGTGTAGAGAGGGTGAGAAAAGACAAAACAAATAAAAAAAACCTGTTGTTTTTTTTTTGAGAATGGGAGTTACCAGTGCTGAGTCACCCTTGATTTCAACTACAGGGATCTTCTCTAGAAGCATGAAGCCTTGTAGTGAAAAATCATTCTAGGTCTTAACTACTGCTGGAAAATTTCATCCAAGTGTAAACCTTAATATTCAAATGAAAGTAGTTTGCTGTTTTTTTTAAGTCAATGGGTTTATAAGAACATCTCTTGAAAATATTATTTTCCTTGTAACATATAAAACACAGAGAATGCTGAGGAAAAAAAACCTAAGATACATATGAACATAAAACCAGGCTTAAAGCAGCCAACAAAAGTGTTGTAGACTATTATATGCCACCAACAGGAAAGGATTATTATGCAACTCAGCCACTGAATAGTAAATAAGAAAATTTAGGTTTACATTTCTAAACCCTCTATGCTAACCAGACACAATGAACTCAGGATAATATTTTTTTTTTGGAGGGGGGGTTAAAATTTGTTGAGTTTTCAAAAGAAAATGTCTATTTTATTTCAAGTCTTGTCTTTTAAACTATAAAATCTACAATAGATTTTGTAGAACTAGGGAAAGCATTCTATGGCTGAATTTTACAGAACTTGGCATGATACTCCGGTGTCATCCACAAAAACATGTTTTTAATTAAAATTTGTGTTTTGGGGGCACCTGGGTGGCTCAGTCGGTTGAGCATCCGACTTCGGCTCAGGTCATGATCTCGTGGTCCGTGAGTTTGAGCCCCACATCAGGCTGTGTGCTGACAGCTCAGAGCCTGGAGCCTGTTTCGGATTCTGTGTCTCCCTCTCTCTCTGACGCTCCCCCATTCATGCTCTGTCTCTCCCTGTCTCAAAAATAAATAAAATAAAATAAAATAAAATTTGTGTTTTGTAGGGGCACCTGGGTGTCTCAGTAGGTTAAGTATCCGACTTCAGCTTGGTGATGATATCACAGCTTGTGGGTTCGAGCCCCATGTCAGGCTCTGTGCTGACAGCTCAGAGTCTGGAGCCTGATTCAGATTCTGATCTCCCTCTCCCTCTGGCACTTCCCTGCTTGTGCTCTCTCTGTCTCTCAAAAATGAATAAATTTTCAACATTTATATTTTGTAATATTCAAAATCTTTCATTTAAGAACATTAACTCTTAAGTTTCCCAGGTGAAAACTGTCATCCATTTAAAATTATCAGGAATCTTCTGTACATAAAGCAACACAAATTCGGGGCGCCTGAATGGCTCAGTCAGTTGGGAGGCCGACTTCAGCTCAGGTCATGATCTCATGCTCCATGAGTTCGAGCCCTGCGTCGGGCTCTGTGCTGACAGCTCAGAGCCTGGAGCCTGTTTCGGATTCTGTGTCTCCCTCTCTCTGACCCTCCCCCGTTCATGCTTTGTCTCTCTCTGTCTCAAAAATAAATAAATGTTAAAAAAAAAATTAAAAAAAAAAAAAGCAACACAAATTCAATTTTATAATTTGTTTGTAGCTTTTAAATTATCTTTCAAAAAAATAATCTTTAGATAAACCTCGAAAGCGTTATGCTAAATAAAGCCAGGCCTCAAAGGACAAATGTATGGTTCCACTTACACAAGCTACCTGGAGCAGTCCAACACATAAAGACAGAGAGTAGAATGCTAGCTGCCATGGGCTCAGGACACAAAGGAGATACTGTTTAATGGGCACAGAGCTTCAGTTTGCAAAGATGAAAAGCGTTCTGGAGATGGAGGACAGTGATGGACGCACAACAATGTGAATGCCCTTAATGCCACTGAGCTATGGTTCAATTAAAAATAGTTAGAATGGTAAGTTTTTTGTTAGGTGTCTTTTATCACAGTTAGAAAAAAATACTGTTTGCATTGAACCTCCACCTAAATCCAACTTCCAGAGGTCACAAGGGGACAGCTCGATGGCATTAAACTCCACATTACTAGCAAAGTCACTGGTAAAATTTATTACAGTGAAGCATATCATATCCAGCACTTACCAAATGAAAGAGTCTACGAACTGCCTCTACCATAGCACATTGATAATCTAAACATAATAATTTTTAAAAGGATACCAAGATCTAAGGACTCTTCTGCAGCATAGTGTTTCAGTGCCGGAAGATACAGCTCAAAGAAACCAACTCTTCTCATTTTCAAACACAGGAACTGCAGCTCACAGAGATAAATGATCCTTTCAGATACTAAAGCCATTAGGGACAAAGCTGTACCCTGAGACCTCACTTCCTAACTCCAATACTGATAAACTTTCTGCTAGCCCATCTTGGAAATTCTTTTATCTGGAATATTGAAATACTCTTGACATACCAGGAAATTATAGCTTACAGTTACTTTAAGATAGTTATTTTTCCTAATATGTGTACCTCATAGAATTTCTCCAACAGAAAATAATCAAATGGAGACCAAAATTCAAAATCTGATGTTCAGTTACTTATTTACAAGTTTGAAAGACATTTTCAAAATGGCAAAGATCCAGTATATAGGTAAATTACCGTAGCCAACTGGGGTAAAACTCTTCCTGGGGTCTTGCCTTTTTCTTTGCTGGCTGACTTATCCTGCATGAAAAATAGGAGGAAAACTGTTCACTCTTAATGGCACAATTGATTCACTCAACCAATTTTACAGAGGATCTACTGCAAGGTATAGGTCATCAAAAACATTCAAAGACCAACTTTAAACTTCTCATCATTTGTCTTAGAGTGACTTCCTTTGTAGCAAGGAAAGAAAGAAAGGTGGTATCCCACAATACTTAGAAAGCTTTGAAAAGTGTGCAAAACTTCTTACCCATCACATCTACTTTTGGGAATTTACTTGAACCCAGCTAGTGTCCAGGGCTTGCTCAGCTCTACCACCCTTCTCTATCACTAAAATAACACTTTTGTTCTATTGACAACTGTGGTGTTCCGCTTCCTAAGGTAACGACGCATTCGTGTTAATGTGCCCTCAAGTTGCCGTAAGTCACATTTATACTTTTCAGGGAAAAGCATTGCTATCCCCTTGGAATAGAGGGGAAGGGCATGGTAGGAATGTCATCTACATAATGAAAAGCACTGTGGAGAACGATCCTTTGGTCGGTAAAACAGGTAGGAGTTGTGCCTCAGCCACTGATCGATTTATTGCCTCCCCACTTTGAATCTATGTTTTTTAACCTGCTTTGTGATTCCCGAGCAGGACTCTATCAACATTTCTCCAGCTGGCCCAACATTATAGAGGATTCAAAAGAACACTAAGAGAACTTTTCTTCCTGGTTCCAGGGTTTTTCCCCCTGTTTGCTCCATGGAGTGCCTATCAGTAGTCAGCATCCTTTCCCCTGGGCATCTTCCCAGCCTGTGGCAGACACCCTTCAGCAGGTTTCACTGACATCCCTATAGGCATCTTCCCAGGAAGTTTCCCTTACATCATAAAGGGAGACATCATTTCAAACTTTTTAGCATGCAAGTAGGTGGTCTACTCAACTCCCAGCCTGCAGCATCTCTGCAAACATCTTTGCCGCCCAAGTGGGCCACAGCCAACCCATCTCCAAGAGGTCTTAGTCTAAGCTTTGAGGAAAGGATGGCTCTTCCAAGTTTCTCCCTTGACCACTCTGCCTTAGACATAGAAGGAGTGGCTGTTCCTTATGTCTATTCTTCTATTCTTGAAAGCTATGTTGTCTAAAACAGCATCCACTAGCCGCCTGCAACTATCAACACCTTTAAATGTCACTCACCTGAAGTGAGACATGTTTCAGAGTGTATGTTTGGGGCGCCTGGGTGGCTCAGTCGGTTAAGTGTCTGACTTTGGCTCAGGTCATGATCTTGCAGTTTGTGAGTTCGAGCCCCACATCGGGCTCTGTGCTGACAGCTCAGAGCCGGGAGCCTGCTTCCGATTCTGTGTCTCCCCCTCTCTCTGCCCCTCCCCTGCTCATGCTCTAGTGTCTCAATAATAAATAAACATTAAAAAAACAAAGAGTATATGTTTAAGTATATATTAAATATATACTGGATGTTGAAGTCTTAGTACGTAAAACAAGAAATAGGATTAGAATATATTTTATAATGATCATGCTATGTGTTGCATATTTGTTCTAAGAAGTTTACATGAATTATCTCATTTAATTCTCTTTAAAACTCTAAGGTAGTGTGCCACTTTTGTGCATATTGTATAGATAAGGACTCTTTATAGGACATCTTTGCCCCTACAAAGCACACAGTCTAGTTAATATTAAAAACTATATGCTTTCATCCTGGAAGGGAGATGGTGTAGAGCAGAGTATTCACAGACAGTTTCAAAGAGGGAAAGGATGAAAGCCAAGCCTTGAGGCATAGTTGGATCTCCACAGAAAAGGACAGCAATGGGCTTATTGAAGACAGAGGGAACATTCATGAACGAGGACTTGGAAGCTAAATGAGTACATCAGGCTTAGGAGAGGACATTGGGGTCAAAGGTAAAGGGACTTGGCCCAACCGAAGTGTAAAGTATAACCACTGTCTTATTGCACAATGATTTACCGAACACCTACCATGTGCTGGGTTTTCTTTCAGACACTGGATCTACAGTCACTGACAGGACAAAGCCTATTCCTTCTTGGAGCTTACATTCTCGTGGGTATAAACAGCCATTTCAGAAAAAAAATCATTATATATAATATATATTATATACATATAATATATATTTTATATATTATATATAAGTAATACATAATAGACATTATATATTATTATATATATAATGTAAGCAAGTAATAAGTACAATGGAGAAAAATAAAATTGGGTAAAGAGATAGCAAAAGGTAGAGAAGCGCTAAGTTAGATGGGGTAGTGAGACCACTTTGTAGAGGTTTTGTTTGAGTAGGAACCCAAATCAAGAGTGAGGAAAAGCTGGATGGGGGGGGGGGGGGTTGCTGCTATATTATGAAGCATAAGTGTTTGGGGCTTGACTGGCCTGGTTGGTAACAGAGAGCCACTGTAATCCTCTTGAGGTGACCTCAAGTCCCAGTTTGCTGGGACAGTCCCAGCATATAGCTCTTTCCCAAGCATAATTAGTAGGAATTTCACTCTCAATGGCATCTCAGTTTGGGTGATAAATTCTATTTTTATCTTATTTACCATACAAGGCCATTCAAAGGGATTTTTTATAAATGGTCCTTACAACAGTAAACAAGATATACAAGGAGGAGACTAGAGTTGGCAAGGAGAATAATTTAGTGGTTTTTAAAATTAATCCAGGCAACAGGAGATATGGGCCTTAATTTAGAGAAAATGCCAGGAACTGACGGTCACCATAACCTTCCCAGGACATGGTCTGATCATACTGCTGCCTGCTCAGAAATATCAGAAAGCCCCCTATTAAAGCAGGCACAAGTCATCACCCTGGTTTTCAAAGCCTCCTCAATACGCCCTGAACCACATCATTTCCCAGCTTCTCTTGGTTACTCTGTAGCCACAGGACTTGTGCTGGCCCATGAAATATGAGCACTGACGTGTAAGATGTATAAGAGCTGCTGTGCCTTCTCTACTCTCCCGCCCCTGCTACCTGCAGTGAGGGGACCCCATGTTCACAGTGGCATAGGTAGAGGGTGGAAGGGGACTCTCTGACCCACATCAGACTTCATGCAAGGAAGGGGCAATCTCTGTTGGGTTAAGTCTCTAAAATTTGGGGGTCTGGTAGGTCAGCTGGTAATAAATATGCTAACAAAGAGACCCATCAGTTTGTCCCCTCAGTACTTCCTTGTTACAGTCCAGCTCTTTCTTCAAGACCAAGATCAAAAAAGTTTAGATTTTCTTTAACTCCAATTGCAAGTGGTCTCTTTGAATAGGAATAGCACTCTTTTGGTAATTCGTTTATTGTTTAAACCATGCCTGAAATAGAATGTGTATGTGTGTCTATCCTGCTCTCCCAGCCCTTCATCCCACTCCATCTCAACCTACTAATTCAGTCTTATAGAGCTGGATAAATGGGTTTTAATTTTAACTTTATCTTAGAAACAAAATTGGTTAACCAAGCCCCCCCCAAAAGTGTAACTAAAGAAAACAAAATTTTAAAAAATGTTTAAAAAAAGAAAAAAGTTGCAACGAGCTTCAAACAGTAATTACCAAAGTGCAACATCAAATCAGGTGAATATCCAGTGCTGTACTACAAACATTTTCTACAATTCCTAGCGAACCCCAGGATGTGGAAGGAAACATGAGCATTAAGTTTGCAAGCTGAAATGTGCAACAGGTATCTCAAAGTGGAAGGCTTTCTGTTAGCAAGAATGAGGTATGGTAAGAATGAGGTTGTAGACAATAGAGAGAAAAGGTTGTGACATATGGTCCAAGTGACCTGGAATGTTCACACCAAGACAGAAGGAATTCATGTGAGGTCTACTGTATAGCAGCCATCACAGATGTACAGAACACGTTGCTCAACCCCAGCCTCTTACACAAACATTCACTCTAAGTCATTCTGAGTTAGAATCTCTACACCACCCATTCTGCATGCTGAGCCATCAACCCCAGTCCTGTCAACACCTTTTTTACCCTTTTTGCCCTGGGTAAACAGTGAGGGCCTTCATGTTTCCTTATATTGCAGTACAGAATATACGTCTAATAGAATATTTTATATGTAGTGGTTCTCTGGCTAACCAAAAAGAACAGCCACACAGAAGCCAAAATACCACCTAACTAAGGTTGCTCTTCAATAAGATCAGACGGGTAGACTTTAAATTAGTATCTACATACTTTTGCTGACAAGTAGTTCTATTTTAGTCTGCAGTTTCCTAACCAGTGATGACCTAGGCATATGCTACCCTTACCCTCTTCTTTGGCAGTCTTGTGAGAAGGGCCCTAAGGGACTTCAAATGACAAATCTTGTGCCTTACATCCTTTCCCATCCTCCTGGCTTTGCCTCTGATTCCACACATGGTTGTAGTGAACAGTTCTCGGCTGGCTTCAATTCACATAGAATGACAGTGTTTCACCTCAAGAAAATGTCCTTTGCTTTCTGCTGTGGGGTTTCTCCAATGCCATATAATGGGACTCTCAAGGTAGCCCATTCTGCACACATATAGGAGGAACCAGAAGTGGGTGAAAGTTAACAATCCCAGGAGTAACCTCCACCTATGTGGGATGAGAGTTGATGGATAAATGCTACTCCCTAATCATATTCAGGTCAACAATTTCAGGAAGCAGTGTATAAGCTCCTCAGAAGGTCATGGCAGGATCACTGCCAGTTAATGTGGCAATGAACTTACTGACACATGCTCAGATTGGCTTTTCTTTCTTCCTGGTTTTACTCTCCTTAATCTCTTATTTCTGCTTCCTGGGATCACTTCCCAAATAAAGTGCATACAAGTCCTTTTTTCAGGCTCTTCTTTCACAGGTAATAAGCTAAGACATCTTAAAAATCAATGCTCTTCCATCCTTCTGTCTGCCCTTCCATTCTTTCACTCCCATCGTGCTCCATAAAGGATTTAGGACGTCCGAGTGCTACAAGTGTGGTGTGCAGGAAGGAGGAGAATCTGGTCACCAGTTCACGGACATTGGGAACCACCAGTGCTGAATCATCCTTGATTTCAACTACAGAAGCATGAAAGTCTATAATGAAAATCATTCTAGGTCTTAACTACAGCTACAAAAATGCCATCTAAGTGCAAACCTTAATATTCAGATGACAATATTTTTTACTCAATGGATTACTTTTAAAAAATCTCTTAAAAGTATTACTTATCTTTAAAAAGCCCTACAACCCAAAAAGATACAAAGAAAAATACGAAGATACAGTCTAATAACAACATAGTATATGGTTTAAATCAGGCAACAAAATCATTTTATACATTTGATGGCTACAAAGAATTATTTGTTTCAGCCATTGAATATTTGTTCAGTAAGTAAATTTAAATTTTGTTGAGATTTCCAAGCGTATATACTAGTAACATAAAAATAAAACTAATGGCAATTGGTTTTCCAGTTTTAAAATTTGTTAAATTTTTAAAGGGAAAATATCTATTTCGGATCTTAGTCTTTAAAACTAGAAAGCAGAGAGATTTGCACAACTAAAAAAAAAAAAGATGCTATGATTTTATTATTTTATAGAACTCAGTATGGTAATCTTGGCATTATCAATAAAAACAGTCACGATCACAACACGTACTTTGAAATGTTCAAGAACATTCGCTAACAAAATTTCATTTGAGATTTTTAAGCTGAAAAAGTCTTTCTTATTATTAGGAATCATCTCTGCATGAAGCAATCCAGATTTTATAGTTCATTCTGAGTTTTTAGAAGATATTTCAAAACAAATAATGTTTGCATTGAACCTCTACTCACACTCAACTTCCAGGAATCACCAGAGTGTCACTCAATTAAACACAACATAAAAGTACTAGAGAGTACATTTTATTGCAGTAAAATCTAACACTTCTAGCACGTTATCAACTAAAACTATTAACTGCCCCTTCCATAGAAAAATAAACTCAAAATAATGACAAAGGATGTCAAAATCCAAGAAATCACATGTTAGCGCTGGAAGAAGCCTCTCCTCAAAGATCATTCAATCAGCTTTTCTCATTTTAAGACTTAGAAACTGGGGCTCCAAGAGGTAGGTGAGTCACCAGCGTCACAGAGCCATTAGTGACAAAGCTATATTGTTTCCTGATTCCAATACTGCTTCTGCCAGCCCATCTTCACAATTCTTTTACTCAGATTACTCAAATATTCCGTGCAAACCGGTAGTTGTAACTTAGAATTTCCCTCATTAAGGTAGTTATTTTTCCCCAAGATATGTTCATCCTGGATGCTCTCCATTGGAAAATAGTTCAATGGAGCACAGAATTTAAAACCAGAAATTCAGTGCTCGCTTCGGCAGCACATATCACTAAAATTGGAACGATACAGAGATTGGCACGGCCCCTGCGCAAGGATGACATGTCAATTTGTGAAGCTTCCGGATTTTTGGTATCCTGCTGAGTGAATTAAGTCAGTCAAAGACAGGTATCATCTGTTTTCACTCATATGTGGAGCTTGAGAAACTTAATAGAAGACCAGGGGGGAAAGGAAGGAGAAAAAATATAGTTACAAACAGAGAGGGAGGGAGGCAAACCATAAAAGACTCTTAAATACAGAGAACAAACTGAGGGTGGATGGGGGGGGATGGTGGGAAAGAGGGGAAGATGGGTGATGGGCATTGAGGACACCACTTGGGATGAGCACTGGGTGATGTATGTAAGCGATGAATCATGAGAATCTACCCCCAAAACCAAGAGTACATTTTACACACTGTATGTTAGCCAACTTGACACTGAATTATATTAAAATAATAATAAAATATACTTCCCCCCAAAAAAATAAAAAAATAAAACCAGAAATTCAGTAACTGCTTCGCAAGCATGAACATTAGTACATCTTTATTATAAAAGCAATAAAGTATGATGATATATTAGTAAATTACCATTGACAATTGTGGTAAAAATCTTACTGGTGCCTTGGAGTTTTCTTTGCCGGCAGATTTATCCTGCATGAAAATAATACAAAGAAAAAAAAGAACCATAACTGTTCACTCTGTTAATACTATAATTGATTCACTCGACAAAATTCAACAGTGTCTAATTTAAGAAAAACACATATCCTCCAGAATATTCTAAAACATACTCTACAGATGGTATAATACTGTGTACAGAAATTCATAAGGAATCCACAAAAAATTATAAGAACTAATGAATAAGTTCAGCAATGTTGCTGGATCCAAGACCAATGGGGGGGGAAAAATCAATTGTATTTCTAACATTAGCAATGAACTATCCAAAATTGAAGAAACATTTATAATAGAATTAAAAAGTATAAAATACTTAGGAATAAATTTAATAAGACTTGTACAATAAAAGCTATAAAACATTACTTACAAAAAAAAGACACCTAAATAAATGAAAAGACATCCCATGCTCATGGATTATAAGACAAATATTAATACCCCTTTCCCCCAAAATTATCTACAGATTCAACACATTCCCTATCAAAATCTCAGCTATTTTTTTTTAGTAGAAATAAACAAGCTGATCATAAAACTTATGGAAATATAAGGACCCAGAACAGCCAAATAATCTTGAAAAGGCACAAAGTTGGCAGAATCATACTTCCAGATTTCACAACTTACTACAAAGCTAGAATAATGAAGACTACATAATGATAAACACACAGATCAAAGAGATAGAATTGGAAGTTTAGAAATAAACCCATTTGTTTATGGGCAATTGATTTTTGACAGGAGTGCCAAGACAATTCAGTGGAAAACTGGTCCTATCTTCTTCTCAGAATGTATCTCAATCTAAATGGTGTCCAAAGTTTCCTCAGCCTGGCCTCTCTTCTCCATCGCTAATTTTTTTTTTTTTTTTCTGAATCCTTTATATCCTAAGGCTAATATACCCTCAATTACTACTAACAAGTACAAATATTGCTTGCAATAACTTTCAGAGAATACCTTTGTCTTCTTTGCAATAGAGAATAATTCTATTGTAGGAATTTCATCTAAAGTAAGAAGTGCTATTGAGCCTGATACTTGGATTTGTAAAAGAGATAATACAAGTTGTGCTTTGGTCGCTTATAAAGGTGTTGGCTCTCAGCATCACATCTATGCCTTTTTGTCTTCCTTGATGGTTCTCGAGCCGGACCCAAAAACATTTCTCCAGCTGGCACAGTATTAGAGAAGGTTCAAAAGGGACACTGTAAGAAAAAGGGACTCTTCGTAGTTCCAGTGCTTTTCCTCAATGCTCTCACGGTGTGGCTGTCAGCAGTCAGTCAGTATCCTTGCCCCTGGGCAGCTTCCCAGCTTGAGGTACCTGGCTGATCCAGTGGCAGACAACCTCCAGCAGGTTTCACTGCCATCTCGATTGGTAGCTTTCCAGCAAGTTTCCCTTACATCAGAGGGAGAATCCCTTTCAAACCTTTCAGCATATGTGTATGTGCATATCTGATTTGTCCCTTTAATTCCATTGATACAGTTGTCTATCTGTAAATAAATTGTATCAAATTTCTGTAACTTCACAAAAGATCTTGAAATTCTCTCCACCTTACTATTGTAAAAACAATCAGATACAGACTTCTGGTCCAAGATGGTGGTGTAGGAAGACTCTCAACTCCCTTCCTCCATGGAGACCCCAAATCAACACTCATTTATAGAGCAGTTCCTCCTAAAGATGAGCTGAGGGCTAACTGAATAGCTTCTGCACAACAAAAGATAAAGAGGCCACAGAGAACTGGCAAGAGATGAAGACACACAAAGGAAGGGAATTCTTACCCCCAACATTGCAAACTGTAGAGGAGAGGGATAGTACTGAGGGACTGAGCAGATTTGTCTGTTCAGGGCATGGGGGGCGAGGGGGGCGAGGGCAGCGGGGGCAGGGGGGACATGGTTTAAAAGAGCAACTAGAGGGGCGCCTGGGTGGCTCAGTCATTTCAGCTTAGGTCATGATCTCCCAATTTTTGAGTTCAAGCCCTGCATCGGGCTCTCTGCTGTCAGCACAGAGCCCTTTTAGGATCCCCTGTCTCCCATTCTCTCTGCCCCTCCCTTGTTTGCACACATGTGTATACATCCTCTCTCTCTCTCTCTCTCTCTCAAACATTTAAAACAAATTAAAAGTAAAATAAAAGAGCAACTAGGATATAAAAGATCCAGCCTTAAAAGTTCGCCAAATGGCAAGGGAGCTGCTGGAACTCATTCCAAGTTCAAAGGGCTGGCAAGCACCATGGTTTACATTCATCTTCTACATTGATAACCCAGACAGGAGGAGGGTCTGGCCACCATAGCCAGGCTGTTGCCTTAGAGTGCCAGGTCTCTAGCTCACACCAACTCCATCCAGACACCCTGGGCACAGATAAAACCCCACAGTTTAAAGGAGCAACTGGAATATAAAAGATCCAGCCCCAAAAGGCCACCAAGGGCAAGGGAGCTGCTGGAATTCTCTCTGGTTTAGAGGGGCTGGTGAGCACTATGGTTTACATTCTCCCTCCACCTTAATAGTGTGGACAGGACCAAGGTCCAGGTACCATAGTCTACTGCCTCAGTGAGCCCCAGACCCCTAGCCCACATCAACCTCAGCCAACACACCAAGGCAGCCCCAGTGCAATGCACACCGGGACACCCTAGTCAGTGCTCACTACAGCCCCAGCTGTCATGCCAAGGTGACACAGATGCCAGGGACCCCAGAACACTCCAAGCCTATGCCATCTTGGCTTCAGATGACTTGCTAGGGCACTCCCAGAACAGACCACTCAGGGACCTGTCGGCTCATGCCTACTTTGATTCCTGCCTTCCTACCAAGACAGCTCCTATGCAAAGCACTCCAGGAACCCTTAACCCTGCCTGCCTCAGTTTCCAGCCACCCTGCCAGGGCACTCCATGCATGAAGCACTTTGGGAACCCTGCATTGTACTCTCCTTTGGCCCCAGCCATCCCACCAGGGTATCCCCTGCACGGAGTGCCCCAGGACATACCTTGGCCTGCACAAGTCCACTCCCCCACCAAGGCAGTCCCTGCATGGGCACTTGAGGCACCTTGGCTGGCACCTACTTTGGTTTTAGCTATCCTGCCAGGGCACCTCTGCATGAAAAGCCCCAGCTCCACCCCAGCCCATGTCTACTTCTGCTCAGTCATCCCACCAGGGCAGCCGCAGCACATAGTGCCCCAAACCTGTAACCCACACCAGACACAGCTCCAGCCAGCCAAAGCCACAAGGCACAAACATTTTACAGGGTACAACCATACACAAGACCATTCCTTTGAGTTTAGGAGAAGTAGCTATTCCACCTAATTCATAGCAACAAACACAAGTCAGGCAAAATGAGGAGACAGATGTATATGCTCCCAATGAAAGAACATCACAACCCCCCCACCGAACAAAATAAATGAAACACAGCTAAGTCATATACCTGATAAAGAGTTTAAAGATGCTCACCAGACTGGAGAGAAGAGTAGAACTCAGTGAGAACTTCAACAGCTACACAGAAAATATAAAGAGGAATAAATCCAAGTTGAGTACAATTAAGTGAAATGAAAAACACACTAGAATCAACAGATTAGCAGATGCAGAAGAATTGATCAGTGATCTGGAAAACAGAGTCATGGAAAGCACCCAAGCTCAACAGCAAGAAGAAAAAAGAATTTTAAAACTGAGGATAGCTTAAAGGATCTCTTGGACAACATCAAACAAACAAGTATTTTGTATTATAGGGGTCCCAGAAGGAGGAGAGAGAGAAAGGGGAAGAAAACTTATTTGAAGAAACGATAGCTGAAAATGTCCCTAACTTGAGGAAGGAAACAGACATCCAGGATCAGGAAGCACAGAGAGTTCCAAACAAAATGAATGCAAGGAGGTGCACAGCACTGCAATAATTAAAATGTTAAAAGTCAAAGGGAGAATTTTAAAAGCATTAAGGTTATCATTCAGAATTGAAGGAGAGATAGAGTTTCCCCAGACAAACAAAAGTTAAAGGAATTCATCACCACCAAACCAGTCTTCCAAGAAATATTAAAAGGTCTTCTTTAAGTTTAAAAAAAGGCCATAATTAAAAGTAGGAAACTTATGAATAAAATGATGTAAAATATGACAATATATACATACAACATTGAAGGGGGAGTAAAAAAAGTTCTTTTAGAATGTGTCTGAACTTAAATGACCATCAGCTAAATATATATTGACAGCTTTATCCCATATATGAACTTCATAGTAACCACAAACCCAAAATCTTTTATATATACAGAAAAAAATAAAGAGAAAGCCAAGCCTAACGCTTCAGAAAGTCATCACAAGGCAAGAAAAAGAACAGAAGAACTACAAAAACAACTATAAACTGATTTTTAAAATGGCAATATGTACACATCAATAATTACTTTACATTTAAATGGTCTAAATGCTCCAATCAAAAGACATAAGGTGGCAGATGGATAAAAAACAAGATCCATCTATACACTACAACAGACTCACCTCACACCTAAAGACATATACAGATCGAAAGTAAGAGTATGGAAGAAGATGTACCATGCCAATAGAAGAAGAAAAAAAAAAGCTGGGGTAGCAATACTTAGAGAGGACAAATAGACTTTTTAAAAAATATTTATTTTTGAGAGAGAGAGTACGAGCAGTGGAGGGGCAGAGAGAGGGGGAAACAGGATCAGAAGCGGTCTCTGTGCCAACAGCAGAGAGCCTGATGTGGGGTTGAACTCACACACCATAAGACATGACCTGAGCCAGTCAGATGCTTAACCAACTGAGCCACCCAGGCATCCCACAAATAAGACTTTAAAACAAAGACAGTAACAAGAGACAAAGAGGGGCATCATATAATGATAAAGGGATCAGTCCAACAAGAGGATATAATAATTTCAAATATTTATGCACCCAACACTGAAGCATCTATATATATGAAGTATTAACAGACATTGAGGGAGAAATGGACAGTAATACATAGGAGAATTTAACAACCCACTTGCATCAGTGGATCGATCATCTGAATAGAGAGAAAAAAAATCAAGAAACAGCATCTTTGAATGACCCACTGGACCAGATGGACTTAATAAATATATACAGAACATTCCATCCAAAAACAGAATATACATCCTTTTCAAGTGCACATGGAACATTCTCCAGGATACATCACATGTTAATCCACAAAACAAGTCTCAATAAACTTAGGAAGATTGAAATCACATCATCTATCATTTTCAAGCACAACTGTATGAAATTAGAAATCAATCATAAGGAAAAAAAAAAAACAGGAAAACCTCACAATGCATGGAGACTAACTACCATGGGTCAAAGAAATCAAAGAGAAAATAAAAAATACATGGAGACAAAAATGAAAATACAATGACCCAAAATCTGTGGGACAGAACAAAAACAGTTCTTAGAGGGAAATTTATAGCAATACAGGCCTAGCTCAAGAAACAAGAAAAATCTAGGGGCGCCTGGGTGGCGCAGTCGGTTAAGCGTCCGACTTCAGCCAGGTCACGATCTCACGGTCCGTGAGTTCGAGCCCCGCGTCAGGCTCTGGGCTGATGGCTCAGAGCCTGGAGCCTGTTTCCGATTCTGTGTCTCCCTCTCTCTCTGTCCCTCCCCCGTTCATGCTCTGTCTCTCTCTGTCCCAAAAATAAATAAACGTTGAAAAAAAAATTAAAAAAAAAAAAAAAAGAAACAAGAAAAATCTCAAACAATCTAATCTTAGATCTAAAGGAACTAGAAAGAAAAAAAAAAATACCAAAGCCCAAAGTTAGTAGAAAGAAGGAAATAGGAGCATAAATAAATGAAATGAAGAAAAAACAAACAAGCAAACAAACAACAACAACAAAAACCAATGAAACCAAGAGCTGGTTCTTTGAAAAGATCAACAATTGATAAACCTTTAGTCAGACTCATGAAGGAAAAAAAGACACATAAAATCAGAAATGAAAGAGAGAGAAAAAAAGTAACAACCAACACCACAGAAATACAACAAATTATAAGAGAACACCATGAAAGATTATGCCAACAAATTACACAACCTAGAAGAAATGAACGAATTCCTAGAAACACACCATCTTCTAAAACTGAATCAGGAAGAAATAGAAAAACTGAATAGACCAATTACTAATAATGAAATTGAATAAAAAAAAAAAACCAACAAAAATCCAACGGATGTATTCACACGTGAATTCTACCAAACATTTAAAGAAGAGAGAAGATTCAATGCCTATTCTCAAACTATCAAAAAAAAGGAGGGGCGGGGGAAGAAAGCTTTCAAGTACCTTCTATAAAAGAAGCGGTACTCTGATACAAAAACCAGACAAAAACACTATAAGAAGGCAACAGGCGAATATCCCTGATGACACAGAGGCAAAGGCCTCAACAAAATGTCAGCAAACCACATTCGACAATTCATTAAAAGGATCATTTACCACAGTCAAGTGGGCTTTATTCTTGGGAAGTAAGAATAGTTCAATATTCAGAAATCAACATGATACACCACTTCAGTGAAGCAAGGGATAAAAAGCATATAATCTCAATAGATGCAGAAAAAGCATTTGACAAAAGTCAGCAACAATTCATGATAAGAACACTCAACAAGGTAGGTTTAGAGGAAACAAACCTCAACAAATAAGGGCCATATGTGAAAAACCTAAAGCTAACATCATACTCACTGGTAAAAACAGCTTTTCCCCTATGATCAGGAACAAGTGTGTATACTCTCACCATTTTTATTCAATATAGTACCAGAAGTTCTAGCCATAGCAATCAGACAAGAAAAATGTAAGACATCCAAATTGGTAAAGATGAAATAAAACTCACTGTTTGCAGATGACGTGATACTATATATAAAAAACCCTAAGGACTCCACCAAAAACTATTAGAATAAGTGAATTCACTAAAGTTGCAGGATACAAAATTAATACACAAAAATCCATTGCATTTCTCTACTCTAATAAATAGCATAAAGAGAAATTAAGAAAACAACTCCATTTATAATTGCACCAAAAAATAATAAAATACCTAGGAATAAACTTAACCAAGGAGGTGAAAGACCTGTACTCTGAAAATTAAAATATTGATGAAAGAACTTGAAGATGACACAAATGGAAAGATATTTCATGCTCACTGACTGGAAAGATTATTCTTAAAATGCTCATACTATCCAAAGCAATCTACAGATTCAGTGTAATTCCTATCAAAAAACCAGTAGTATTTTTCACAGAACTAGAACAATACTAAAATTTGTATGGAATCACAATAGACCATAACAGCCAAAGCAATCTTAAGGAACAAAGTTAGAGGAATCACAATTATACAGTCATATAATATAAAGCTGTAGTAATTAAAACTCTATGATACTAAGAAAAATGGACACACAAATCAATGGAACAAAGGGCCCAGAAATAAACCCATGCCTATGTTAAATTAATCTACAACAAAGGAGGCAAGAATACACAATGAGGAAAAGACTGCCTCTTCAATAAATAAAGACTGCTGGAAAAACTGGACATCTACATGCAAAATAATGAAACTGGACCACTTTCTTACACCACACACAGAAATAAATTTAAAACAGATTAAACACCTAAATGTCAGACCTGAAAACACAAAACTTTTAGAAGAAAACATAGGCAATAATCTCTTTGGCATTGGCTTTAGCAACATTTCTCTAGATATGTCTCCTCAGGCAAGGGAAACAAAAACAAAAATCAACTCCTAGGACTACACAAATAAAAAGTTTTTGCACAGTGAAGGAAACCATCAACAAAACAAAAAAAGCAGCCCACTAAATGGAAGATACTTGCAAATGATTTATCAATAAGGGATTAATACCCAAAGTATATAAAGAGCTTCTACAACTCAACACCAAAAAAAAAAAAAAAAGAAAAAAGAAAAAAGAAACAAACACCTATCCAATTTTTTAAAAAATAGGCAGAGATACCTGGGTGGCTTACTCAGTTAAGCATCCAAGTCTTGATTTCAGCTCAGGTCATGATCTCACATGGGTTTCAGGTCGTGATCTCATGGGTTTAAGCCCCACATTGGGCTCTGGGCTGGTGGTATGGAACTTGCTTGAGATTCTCTCTCTCCCTCTCTCTCTTTCTGTCCCCCACTCGTGCTCTCTCTCTCTCTCTCTCTCAAAACAAGTAAACTTAAAAAAAAATAGAGGACCTAAATAAGCACTTTGCCAAAGAGGACACACAAATGACCAACATAAATGACAAAGTGCTTAACATCACTAATCGGAGAAATTCAAATCCAAACCACATTGAGAAATCACCCTACACCTGTCAGCATGGCTGAAATGAAAAACACAAAAATAAGTGGTGAATATGTGAAGAAAAAGAACGCTTGTGCACTGTTGATGGAATGTAAATTGGTACAGCCACTACAGAAAACAGTATGGAGTTTCCTCAAAAAGTCAAATCCATTATGATCCATCTATTCTGATACTGGGCATTCACCCAAAGAAAATGCAAACACCAATTTGAAAAGGTATATGTACCTCTATGTTTATTGAAGCATTATTTACAATAGCCAAGATATGGAAGCAACCCTAGTGTCCATCCATATATGAGTGGATAAAGTTGTGGTATACATACACAAATACACAATAAAATACAACTCAATTGTTAAAAAAGGAGATCTTGCCATTTGCAACATCGTGGATGGACCTAAAGAATATTATGCTAAGTGAAATAAGTTAGACAGGACACAAAAAAAGAAAAAAAAAACAAAAAGAAGAAACAGACCCAAAAATACCAGAAAGGTGGCCAGAAAGGAGGGAAGTAGGGGATGGGCAAAATGGGTGAAGGGGAATGGGAGACACATGTTTCCAGTTATGTGAAGTCCTGAGAATAAAAAGTACAGCATAGGGAATATAGTCAATGGTATTGTAATAGTGTTTTATGGTGACAGATGGTAGCTATGCTTGTGGTAAGCATAAGATATAAACTTGTTGAATCACTATCTTGTACACCTTAAACTAATATAACATTGTATGTCAACCACATCTCAATAAAAAAAAATTACCATGGACAATCTTGACCTTTTTTCTACCAGGTGAATTTTAACATCAATGTTGCCTAAAACTTTTGGGAATTTTGATAAAAATACACTGAATTTCTAGAATAACGTGAAGGAAGCTGACATAATTAGGATACTGACTCTTCTTTTTTCATGAATACAATGCTTCTTCATTCAGATCTTGGGAGTGTATCCTTCAAAATCATTTCATAATATTCTTCCTAAGCATCTTCTACATCTTTCATGAGATTTTTAGGTATGAAGATTTTGAATAGGAAAATGAATCATAGCATCTGCACGAGACTTACAAACTTTTTATCCCAACTGCTTTGTCAACATGGAAAGGTCTATGAAAGCTGCATCTACTTGTAATTTCTGTGGTGGTTTGGCTTTGTTTGGCCCAGTCCAGTCTCCATGCCTTTTTTTTTTTTTTTTTTTTTTACCCTTGCTTTCTGCCTGAAAGGCCGAACCTGGTGGGGATTAAGCAATGAGAAGCACCAGTAGGACACTAGAGAGCAGGAGGGGAGAGCGTTTTGGATATTTCTTTCCTAGTATGTCCTGTTTCCCATAGTTCTGTTAGTAGCTGAATTCTTCCAGAGCTCAGCTATCAGGAAGCTACCATTCCAAACCCCCACCTCATACCAGGTTTTAGATAATGGTAAGTATAATTGAAATGATAAACGGTAAACAGCAATTCCTGATCAGGCCTAGGAATGTTAATGACTTCGTATTGCTGTTAATCTTTAAGGGCCTCCTCAACCTCGTTGGCTCTTTGCCTTAACCTTACCCACACCACTTGCAAAGGGTCTCTTTGTAGGTTTCCTTCAATTAAATCCCTTTGAAATGGTCATCTGTTTTCTGGTGGGATCCTAGCGAACAGAACTTTACTAAAATTAAAATTGCTAAGGAGTCTAGACCTTCCTTAAGTAGTCTGGCTTTGCATTTCGTTTTGATTTTAATTTTCAACTACTTGTCTATCGGATGGGAGGTCATAAATCTGGCATAATCTAAGTTTAACCACTCTGATCAAATGACCAGAACCTGCGAATGTATCAGGTTAAATCAACAATCTCATGAAGTTGTCTGGTTAAAACAATCTTTCAAAATTTATCAGGGTTGATTTAACGTAGTTGTCACAGATTTGCATTATGGTTATCAAAGTGATCACCTAGGTGGGCCTCATATCAAACTGTTTTTACTCTGACCTCCTCTTTAAGCAAGGACATGAAGAAGATATTTAGGAAAACTGAATAAGCATCCTATAAATGCACAATTACAGTACTTGATTTAACAATTAGAAAAAGTGCTTGGGTAGAGAGGAGTTGACGGCTTTTTCCTCCTTACCTGCCCACCATATATAGTCGATTTGTGGGGCACTCCATGATCTTTGCATATTAAGACCCTTGAAAGTTCTTCAATGAAGCTCAAATGTCTTACTTTATGTTTTAATTTTAAAATTGAAACGAGCAGTTGCAAGAGATTTATGTTTCTCTTAAAGAGCTAACTTAAGAGCTCAGACTGCTATTCCTGAAAAATGCCTTGTCACTCTCAAACTTCCACTAATGAGATGAATGTGTTAAAATCTCCTTCAGCAAATATGATTTACCACCTGCTCACTTTTTCAAACTAAATGAATACATAAGTAAATGTCACATAAGAATGGCATTTCCAAAAGTTTAATCCATTCCATTTGTTTTAGGTTAAAATGTAAAAGCTTTTATCCTTTCAAAAGGAAAACTGCATTTGAAATTAGCATAAATGAGAGTACCAAGAGTTTTAAAATTACCAAACAACCAAAGCAGTGAGAGAGGGACCTCTGCTGTTTAAAAATGGTGTTTAAAAAAATGGAAATAATCCTAGATGGGGTCATGTAACTTTCTTTCAAGATCCCAATAATGCCTCTTCAATAATATAGGTCCCTTTAGGGGATAGTGGGGAAGGGATAAGGGAAGTCATTTCCAAACATCACTTTTATTAAGATAAAGCAAAATTTAAAACCTAACTGCCAATAGGTTTTCACTGGATATTTTTTAGTTGTAAATTGGTCAGCTTGGGGCTTTGGAAAATAATAGTTCAGAAATACCACTGCAGGGGTGCCTGGGTGGCTCAGTCGGTTAAGCGGCCGACTTCGGCTCAGGTCATGATCTCGCGGTCCGTGGGTTCGAGCCCCGCGTCAGGCTCTGTGCTGACAGTTCAGAGCCTGGAGCCTGTTTCAGATTCTGTGTCTCCCTCTCTCTGACCCTCCCCTGTTCATGCTCTGTCTCTCTCTGTCTCAAAAATAAATAAAAACGTTAAAAAAAAAAAAAAAAAAAAAAAAGAAATACCACTGCAATATGATAAATACGTGTTTTAAATTTCAACAACATAGGCTATGGTTCAAGATCAGGCCAAAGCCTGTTAAGAGCAACATGCAAATAAGTTGCTTAATGCATATCGATGGTAAATATTTTTAAAAGGACTTTGTGATTATAGGATCACTCACAATCACTAGTACACTCTATTAATCTAATGGCTCAGGTTTTTAGCTACCTAAATCATTTTGTTGTTGTTTTTTGTTTATCATTTGTTCTTTTACCACTAATTACTAATTATATGGTAAGTGAATCAATGTCTGTTTCTTAGTTTTCAGTTTATTACACATTTCAGTAAAATGCCAAAACTAGGTTTTCTTGATAACTTAGGCATTATTTGATTGATCAATTAGGATTGACATTTTGTTAGTAATCTACAACCCAATGGATAGGGGAATAAATTACTTTTTAACATCCTTTCCTCAATAAACTAACACTACAAAAAAAAAAAAAAGCATGAAGCATTAAAAAAAAAAAAAGAATTATAGTTTAGTGTTATAACAAAAAAACCATGCAAAATCCACAGGCTTTCCAGCAACTGTTTTTCATTCAGTACCACCATACTTAAGGAGCCTTTTCCATATTCATTTAGAGAGTTAAAATTGTTTTTCTCACTAGCCAGAATCATGCTCGTGCTTAACTCCTTCCCATTCTGTTCCCGCATTAAAAAGTTGGCCATTGTTCTGCATTTCTTTTGTTTACAGTTGCTCTTAAGTTCAATAAAGAAAGTTCTGGAAAGTAGGTATTGCAACATGCATCTTTTATTACCTGTCCTGGAGATATTTTCCTAAGAAATTCCATATGCCACTTACCAAACCCTCTCACATACTGGTTTGAATTTCACAACCTCAGAAATGGGGAAAGTTCTGATGCCCCTTCCCTTCTGCCCCCCTGCATAAAAAGGGAGAAAAGCTTAGAAAGGTAAAGTGATTTCCCCCACGTCTCACAGCTAGGAAAGGGCTTGGATTCCAACCCTAGAGAGCCTAGACCCACTGCAACTCCCCACGCAGCTTCCCCCCACCGTGAGCTGGGGACACTCTGGAGCTGTAGTTTTAACTGCTAGCGCACCGCTGGGCTAAAATGGTTGGTTGTCATGACAACATCAAGGACGAACGGTTGGGAAGAAAACATTTAAGGGTTTTCACGAAAAGCGCTCAATATCCCAGATGTAACTAGGGTGAAGGAAGCTGTACCCTACAGGATCACGACTGGGGAACCTGGAGGACCAGGCTTCGATCGCTTCTGAGATAGGAAGGAAGCTTCGCTGCGGGGCCAGCCGGGCGAGGAGTACCATCTCACCTGCTCGCTGCTCATGGCTGTGAGGACGCGTTCGAGTCACCTAGTGGCTTCACTATCGCTGCAGCCCGGCGCCCCTCAGGCAAGACAAGTGGCAGCCCGGGACCCAGCCTGAAGCCTCTGCTCCCTCAGCTCAGAGACGGTCTAGCGTCCTGCAGCATTGGTTGCTAAGCAACAGACCTTCTCAGGCTCCGTTTCCGGTCATCGGTTGCTCCTGGGACAGCACCTAGGGAACTGGTAGTGGGATCCTGCAGGAGGCACTTTCCAGGGCACTCGGTGGCGCCTCTGAGCCAGTGCTGTGCACCCACCGAACAGCTGAAGGCAGAGAGGGTGCTTCTTCTATCTTGAGAAGTGAATAATAGCCTTTGATTACTGATCATCACATTTCTATCCTCTTCTAACTTAACTAGGTGCTTGAACCCCTGCCATAACCCCTTCTTTAACTCTCTGTGCCTAAATCTCAAAACTAGAGGAATAAAATGCTTTTCTGTAGGAAGCAATATCATCTAACTACTGAAGTTTCCATATCTTGGCTATTGTAGATAATGCTACAATAAACATAGAGGTGCATATATTTGAATGAGTGTTTTTGTGTCCTTTGGTAAGAGGTGAGATTACTGGATTTATGGTAGTTCTATTTTTAACTTTTTGAGGATATTCCATACTGTTTTCCACAGTGGCTGCACCAGTTTGCATTCCCAACAGTGCAAGAGGGTTCCTTTTTCTCCACATCTTCACCAACACTTGTTCTTGCAGGTCTTTTAGTCAAGTTATTCTGACAGGTGTAGCTCATGTGGTTTTGATTCACATTTCCCTGGTGATTAGGGATGCTGAGCACTTTTCCATATGTCTGTGATCCGTCTGTAGGTCTTCTTTGGGAAAGGTTTATTCAGGTCCTCTGTCCATTTTTTAAATCAAAAACATTTTTGGTGTTGAATAACTCAAGTTCTTTATATATTTGAAGATTAACTTTTCTATCACTTGCAAGGATCTTCTCCCATTCAGTACGTTGCCCGATGGTTTCCTTTGTTATGCAAAAGATTTTTATTTCTGTGTAGTCCCAAGAGTTGACGTTTGTAGCTCTCTTGCCAAAGATTTGTCTCGAAAAATGTTGCTATGGCTGGTGTCACAGAGATTACTGCCTATGTTTTCTCCTAAAAGTTTTATGCTTTCAGGTCTCACATTTAGGACTTTAGTCCACTTTGAGTTTATTTTTGTGTATGGTGTCAGAAAGTGGTCCAGTTTTCCCAGCATAATTTTTTTGATGTTTTTATTTACTTTTAAGACTGAAAGCATGAGCTGAGGATGGGCAGAGAGAGAAGGAAACAGGACCCGAAGCAGGCTCCGCGATGACAGCAGAGAGCCTGACACAGGGCTTGAACTCACGGGAGATGTGAGATCATAACCTGAGCCAAAGTCAGACACTTAGCCAATTGAACCACCCAGGCACCCCCCAGCACCATTTATTGAAGAGACAGTCTTTTCCCCGCTGTATATTCTTGCCTCCTTTGCTAATTAACATACACACCCCTATGTTTATAGCAGCATTACTTACAATAGCCAAAATATAGAAACCAAAGTGTCCATCAATAGATGGATAAAAAAGACATAGTATCTATATACAATGGAATATTAATTGACCATAAAAAAGATAAGATCTTGGGGCACCTGGGTGGCTCAGTAGGTTAAGAGTCCAACTCTTGGTTTCGGCTCAGGTCATGGTCTCACAGTTTCGTGGGTTCAAGGCCCACATCAGACTCCAGGCTGACAATGCAGAGCCTACTTGTGATTCTCTCCCCCCACCCCCCTCACTCTACCTTCTCTCAAAATAAGCTTTAAAAAAAATTTTATAAAAGATAAAATCTTGCCATCTGTGACAGCATGGATGAACCTAGAAGAGATTATGCTAAGTAAAATGAGGAAGATAAATACTATAGGATTTCACTTTATGTGGAATCTAAAAAACAGAACAAATGAAGAAACAAACCGAAAAGTAGACTCTTTTAATACTGAGAGCAAACTGGCGGTTGCCAGAAGGAAGGGTGATGGGAGGATGGGTGAAATAAAGGGAATTAATAGGTACAAACTACCAGTTATAAAGTAAGTCATGGAGATGAAAGAGCATGGGGAATACAGTCAACAATATTGGAATAATGTTGTACGGTGACAGATAGTGACTCTGCTTCCCGTGATGAGCACAGAGTAATGCATGGAATCGTTCAATAAATGTTGTACACCTGAAGCTAACCTAACAGTGCATGTTAATTATACACCAATTAAGAAAAAAATGGGGGGCGCCTGGGTGTCTCAGTCGGTTAAGCTTCTGACTTCAACCCAGGTCATGATCTCAGTTTGTGGGTTTGAGCCCCACATTGGGCTCTGTGCTGACAGCTCAGAGCCTGGAGCTGCCTCAGATTGTGTGTCTCCCTCTCTCTCTCTGCCCCTCCCCTGCTCATGCTCTCTCTTTCAAAAATGAATAATAAAAACATTTAAAAAGAAAAAGAAGAAAGGAGTCAGGGGTTAGTGAAAAATTGGAGCAGAATGAAGTTTTAAGATAACTACTTGGCAGGAAAGCAGAGAGAATGGAAGTGATCAAGGACATACAGGAAAGATCATTTGAAGTTGAAGCCTCCGAATTAGTAGTGACAAAAATCTGAACTCCAAAGACATTCAACAGACCAGGCTCAGGTTCAAAGAAAACCAACATATGACACATTTCCCAGGCTGGTATGACAGAAGGATAACTATTGGCTCACAAACTGGCCCCCACACAGGGAAGAGGCACGTTATCCCAGATTGGTAGGTGACAGGTTTCACATGCAAGGGAACTTACATACTAGACTTGTTTTCCCACAGCCACAAGACGAACAGATTTCCACACCCACCCGCCCGCTAGAATCTTCAGTTTATATAGAGGCCTTAACAAGGTTCAGTCACATCCAGATGGGCTCAACAGCAGATTGCTCCCTCATTTGACATCCTTGTAAACGGTGTCAGCTGTAGAAAGCATGGAAAACATGGGCAGAACGTGCATTCCAAGGTGGGGGAGGGGGGCTAAAAGGAGCCTCCAGATGCCTGGGTCCAGTTTGTGGCCCTTTGATGACCTCCTTCAACAACAACAGAGCAAGAGAATGGAGACTCTGAAAAGAGTGAAGTTGAAATTAAGAATCTCAGAACCTAAAATCAATAAAGGAAGAAAAGGCTATTCAGTGGCAATAAAGGAGCTCTTAAATAGGATAGGTGGGCATCTCAGTGAGAGAGAGACGTGGCGGGAGAAACTGCTGTCGAAGCAGAAAGAATAGGAGTGAGGGTATTGACGCTGCGATTTCAGAAGTGCAATTCCAGGCATTGACACGGTCCCCCATGTGGCCATGGAAATGGGTGCCTGTAGTGAAGGACTTTGGTCATGAAAGGTCAAGGAACTAAGCTTGACTAAGGAGTTTCACTTTAGCTAAGGCTATAGCTGTTCCCATGGATGCTGAGGTAAGCAGAGTGGAGGGGAAAACTGTGAGCTGAAGTCTTCAATGAATGAGGTAGGAGAGAAGATGTTATGAGCCTAAAATTAGTAAGAACTCTTTGCTGGAAGACAGATGATAAATATTGTAGACCCCATCTCCTGAACTTGGAACGTGGAAGAATGGAAAAATCCCACGTAGAAACAGAGCCTTCAAGGAGATAAATTACAGTAAAAACCTGGAGGTAGGGGTAGAGTTCCAAGAATGGGTTGAAGATATAGTGTGTTTTCGTAGCCCAGGGGTACAGTGAAAAGATCTGAAAGCCAGTAGAATACTAGAAAGTTGATTCTTCAGCCAAAAAGAAACAAAAACCTACTTAAAAGGTAAAAGCATGAGAAGCTAAAACATTAGCTGGAGGGCTTATACCACAGGCGATGCTAACCACGAGATGTGAAGGTGGGATTGGTTTAAGTGGCTGCCCGGGTGCTGCCAATAGAACTGTTCCAGCAGTTCCCAGGTATTTAAAAGGAATTTGGCATTCTTGATAGAAAGCCAACATCAACTGGATTGCTTCTTGCAGAGTACTGGTCCACACAAACAGGCCAGCAGGGGACAGATGGATTCACAGCAACCGTCTCGACAGAGATGACCCTGAAAAGGCCCATTCACTTTCCACCCTTCTCCCCATCTGCAAATTTTCCTCCTTCTATCCTCTGCTGTTCTCACCATCCGTTCACTCCACCGCAAAAGTCATAGTAGAAATGAACAACCATCCAGTGTTATGACTTTCTACGTTTTTTTCTGCTAGACCTCCATTTCTAGCTCCTCTGGGTGGTCACTTGCTCATTCACAGAATCTTGTTTCTAAACTTGTCTTCTGACGATTCCCAATGGGTCGTAACGCAGCCGTTCTCCACGGAGGGAGCGCAGGCGGTCCTGGTCCACATCTCGTAGCAGAGATCGCAGGTGCCGAGAAAGGTCCCGGTCCCGGGAGAGAGATCCTCGACGGAGCCGCTCTGGATCTCCGCACAGAAGAGGCTCCAGATCCCCAAGACGGCATAGATCCACATCTCCTTCCCCTTCTCCACTAAAAGAAAGAAGAGATGAGGAAAAGAAAGAAAGAAACAAAGAGCAAAGAACGTCAGATTACTGAGGAGGGCTTAGAGGGCAAAACAGAGGAAGAAATCGAAATGGTGAAGTTAATGGGATTTGCCTCTTTGGACTCCACAAGAGGGAAAAAGGTGGACGGCTCTGTAAATAAATGCCTATGCCATAAATGTATCTCAGAAGAGGAAGTACAGGCAGTATATGAATCGAAAAGGCGGATTCAATAGACCTTTGTTTCCGTTCTCATTGCATGAGAACTAAAATGTTAAAGAATGGGTTTTTTTCCCCATGTTGCTCAGAAGAGTGGATTTTGTATTTCATATTTAATATTCATAAAAAAACATGATCACAGTCTTTACTCCCTGTAAAAGTAAGAAAATGGTATTTATTATGTGTGCATTTCACTTACCCTGACTCAAAAAAAGAAAGGTTAATATATTTTTCTTTTAGGAAATGTCATTTGGGGCAATCGTCAACCCCAGTTTTTTGTTCTTATTGTTGTGGAAGCTGTGTATGTTTTCTTCTTGGATGCTTGTTAGGATTTTTGAAAGCACGTAGAAGTAATTTGGATGTAAGTTTCTCAAATAAAGCAATATTTCTACCCTTTAAAAATAAATAAACAAACAAACGTGTCTTCTGTGGGGCACCTTTGCCAGAGTTATGGAAGAAAAAACAGTTTTATAAAAATTGGCAGACAATTCTTTCGTATTTGTCCCTTATTGTGATCCCTGTCAAGCAAGAGAAATGTCACTCCTGGGACTGAATTTCCCTAGTAATTCTCACAGTAATCAGTACTATCACCAACAAGACCACAGCCGAGATGTCATCCCCTGTCCTCACCAGTCAAAACCCTGACAAAATCCGATACATTTCAAAAATCATTAGGAATGAATTTTAGCTTAGATGTGTTAGACCATTGGATCCCTCAAATTATAGAAAGGCACTTTATCACTCTATTACTTATCTCCTTGAAAGATTCCCTTATGCACATAGTGTTTAACTTGGGTAGAGATATATGTATGCTTTTGATTTACTAATCTAAAAATATGAAAGTTCACTTTAAATTTTTTTAATGTTTTTTAATTTATTTTTGAAAGAGAGACAGAGCATGGGCAGGGAAGGGGCAGGGAGAGGGAGACCCAGAATCTGAAGCAGGCTCCAGGCTCCGAGCAGTCAGCACAGAGCTGATATAAGGCTCGAACTCACAAACCGTGAGATCATGACCTAAGCCAAAGTCGGATGCTCAACCAACTGAGCCACCCAGGTGACCTGGAAGTGCACTTCAAGAGAAGTTATCTGGGAAAAGAAACTGTTAACCAACTATAAAAGACCAAATGGAGAACAGAAATTGACTTGCTGATATTTTGGTTCCCTAGGTGTCAATTTCAGCTGCATGTATAATTTTGTGTTTTCTCTCATGGTTTGGGTGGGTTTTTTTCTCTTTTAAAAAACTTGTGTTTATGTATTTTGAGAGAGAGAGAGAGAGAGAGTGATGGGGCAGGGGCAAGAGAGGGAGACAGAGCATCTTAAGCAGGCTTCACGCTGTCAGCGTGCAGTCCTATGTGGGGCTCGAACTCGCTAATCATGAGATCATAACCTGAGCCTAAATCAAGAGTCCGTAGCTTAACTGGCTGAGCAGGTGGGTTTTTTGTTTTGTTTTGTTTTTTAGTGATTTTATTACACATGAACCAAATTCTTGCTTAAGGATATTATGCCCGGGGCACCTGGGTGGCTCAGTCAGTTGAGCGTCCGACTTCGGCTCAGGTCATGATCTCACAGCTGGTGAGTTCGAGCCCCGCATCGGGCTCTGTGCTGGCAGCTCAGAGCCTGGAGCCTGCTTTCGATTCTGTGTCTCCCTCTCTCTCTGCCCCTCCCCTGCTCATGCTCTGTCTCTCTCTCTGTCAAAAATAAAAAAATAAACATTTAAAAAAAAAAAAGAAGAAGAAGAAAAAAGGATATTATGTCCAAATTTGTGCTGATTCTAAGGAAATTTTTTTATCAGAAATTTATTTTCCAGTAAAGTATATTGTATAAGCTGCTGAGTTTTGACTTGTTGTGTTGTAATTTGTTACTACTTATTTTCTTTACCCCCTTCTTTTGAAACCGTAGCTTGTGTAGAGGGGAAAAGTGCTGTTATGTTATACATGCTCCTTTTAAGCAACGTGGCAGCTTTTTATTTTTGTGGGTCATGGTATGAGGTTGAAAAAATTGAGTGTACAACTTAAAGCAGAGTCCAGCATCTGGTATTCTTTTCTCTGCCCATTCCCTTTTCTCTTTGTGAACCTATACTCCTCCTTATCTTCCTTATCTTGCTTAGTTGACAAATATTTCTTGAACACCTGCTGTGGGCCAGGCACTGGTCTAGGCATGGGAGAGAGAGGATGCAGCCAAGATCCCAGCTTCTATTCTAGGAGAGAGAAATTGAAAATTAGCAAGAAAAGAGCATTTTGTTTGTTTATTTCAGATGATTAAAATAAATGCAAAAAGTGAATAAAATGAAATGGGGTAACAGGAGAGACTGAAAGCCTCTCATAGGAGGAGAAATTTGAGCTGCGACTTGAATGACAAAAGAAGTCAGCCCTTCAGTGATGTCCGGAATGTTTTTCCCAGGAAGCAGGTGAGGTAGTAAGACTCAGACCTGAATGTAAGAATAAACTTGACACATTCAAAGCCAGGAACATAGTGAGGAAGGATCTTATTTTAATAAGGCAAAGAAACCATAAATTGAAATGGGGCAAGAAAGGAAGCAGGAAGGCCAATTAGGTGCCTACTGAAGTAGGTCAGGGAAATAACAATGGTGGCTTAAACTTGGGGGAAGTGATGGAAATGAAGAGAAGGAAGACATCAGGGATATATTTGGGGCGGGGAGGAACCTGATAGGATTTGTTGATGGACCACATGTAAGGAATAAGAATATGGTAAAATGACTTTTAGGTTTTTTTGTTGGCTGAGCTACTTGGTAGATGGAAGGTACAAGAAAAGAAAAAACTTCATTTTCTAATATGTTAAGTTTGAGATGTCTGTTAGATGTCCAAGGAAGATGTTGAGATAGGGAGCTGTACAACTCTGGGTATAGCTCTGGTCAAGGTGTAGGCTGGAAGTTCATCCATAGATAGATGGTAATAGAAGCCATGAGATTAGATGAAATCATCAAACAAGAGACTGTAAATAGAAACAGAACGAAAGGTGATCCAAGGATCAGGCCCCAAGACTCTTGTTTTCTCTTTCTGGAAACTTGCAATTTAAAAAATTACATATTTTGTTGACCCTTTAACAAAGAGTTATGCAAGTACAAAGAGTTACAACAGATATCTCAGATGCAAAAGGAACCCTACAAAATGTGGTTGACAATTCATGCATGTGGTATTTGTTTGTGAAAATACTGAGCTATATACGGACCATTTCCCATAAAAACAAATAATGATGCTGTTTTATTACCACACATTGACCTTCGACTAATCACAACCAGATCTGGAGAAACACAAATGGGTGCATTCTATTTCTTTGAACACTAGAGGGAGATATATTCACCTGCAAACCAGAGAGAAAAAAATGAACTTTTTTCCTATCGAAGTGCTCTTTGACCATAGAATCATAGAATATTTTAAATTTTGATATTTTTGCAATCATCAAGAAATAAGTCTTAAATAAAGTACACGTTTGGAAAGTAACTTGATTTGCTTGCTAAACCAGATTTTACTAAAAGGCTATTTTGTATATGCTTGTGATATGGTATCTTTTCATGTGATATCTTAGTTCTTTTTTTCTTGGACAGTGTGGAGTAATAATATAAAAACCAGTTAATTTTTATTTGGAGAAACATCAGTTCTTCCTCCCTAAGAATTCTGGTTATATATTCATTGTAAGCCAAAGTGTCAAAAACTTTACTCTTGACTTTATGTCTATGGACTTTGAAAATGTGCTGTACTTCAACACGCTCAGTGTTTTTAGGTGGCTTAAAGGTCGTTGGCACTGACTTCACTCTGGACTTTTTACGCGCCCAATAAAATGTTCGACTTTGCTAGGTAATCACATAGATATGTAGCATTTTCATGATTGCCTGGGGCAGCTAGAATACTTTCTCTTTATTTACTTTGGTAATCTTTCCAAAGAACATACTGTAAGACGTCCTCTTTGCCCGATCAAAGGTTGAGTGTGAACCCCATCCAACAATTCTTAGCCTACCAAATACTTTATTTGACCTTGTAACTACTTAGAAGTCTTCTTCCTTGTAACTTCAACACTGAAATGCTTCTGGTAATTAGAGGGGGGAAATGTGTTTTCTATCTCTAGGGAAGGTGGACGGTATAGGAAAAGAGGCTGTTTTCTGGAATCAGCTGGTATGAATCCTCGCTTTGGATAGATATTAACTAAGCTTTCTTTGATAATCATTTCACAATATATACATATATCAAGTAATACTAAGACTGAAATGAATACAATGTTTTATGTCAATTATATCTCAAAAACATCCTGACTTTGTCTCTACTGGTGAAGGTAAACAAGTTACTTTATATCTCTGAACTATCATTTTCTTCTTGGGATCACAACCTTTTAGAATTGTTGTGGGGGCTGATTCAGACAATGTATGAAAAGCATCTAGTTTAGCTCCTGGTAAAAAGCAGACCCTCCCAGTTCCCTGGGCCCTCCTTTTTCCTTCCATGTGAAGTGCTTTTTAAATTGACCTTATAAATCATACATGCATAGATTATGTGCTCTGAAGTATTTGTCAAGTGTTGGTGATACGTACAGAATGTGACCTGGGCCACATTTGCAAGGCATTCTTGCAAGAGTTCATGTGTCATCAGACCTGTATTGTCCTGGGCTCTACATGACCAAGTCAAATCTAGGACCTCACCAGGTGATCGACTACTCCTATTATGGGCTTGTGAGTAGAGAGAGGAGACGAAGCACTGAAAGTGTGGTGAGGACTATTTTCCTTAAAAGGAATGACTTCCTCTTTTCCTCCACAAATCTAGATTTCATCTCCTACCCCCATAAAGGTCCAGTTCAAATCCTTTCTTGAACAGACATTCCCAGCCCAAATGAACTCACCCTTCCAAACACCTATAATATTTATCCAATTCAATCATTGGATTGAAGCATTCCTACTTAACCTTCCTGAATTAAGCATTCCTACTTAACCTTCATCGAAATGTGTCTCCCCAAACCACGTAGGTTCTTACAAGGCATGGTTGCTACTATACTATATTTGTTAGTGCTTCACTTTAACCATTTTGTAGTGCTCTCCCGGAAGCAGACATCTGTACATACTTGGATGAATTTCCATGTCAGTTTTCCTTCAACTTACTTGTCACGTGCATTTTGGCGATAGAACTCATCCATGGTAAATGTGTAGGTATGGTTTAAATCATTCTGCTGACAGCATCTGAAAATTATCTTTCTTTAAACTACAGATTCTTAAAAAGAAAGAACCAAGAAGTATAACATATTATGCTTAACTTTATGTAATAATTTTTGCTGACTATTCACTCCCAATTAGAACAGATTAGTTACCATGATATAATGGCCATCATTTACACATACAATATAGCAGATAGATTCTCTGATAAACATTTTCATCACCAGCAACTGACTTTTTTCTTTTCAAACCCCTTAGTCAAATTGTATTATTGGTCATAAAATGAAAGATAATCTGACAGCTGTAAATTAAACTCTGAGATTAACACACACAACTCCATTTTTACACACACAGAACTAAAACAGATGATGTTTTATCATTTATTATTCAAACAGCAGAATAAAGGGTTGCTAAAGCTAGAATTAGAATGCTTTTCAAGGTCATGAAGGATAAAGAAGCACGCATGAAATGGAGCACTTGTTCCCCAAGTTTCAAACCATAACACAGAAAAGTCATAGTCCTAAATCTTGACTACATAGCAGCTCTGTGATGTGACCCACTTGCAGTGTGACTCTGCCTTAGGGTGGCCCCACCTTGTCTCTAAGAAACACCTAGGCAAGACTTCAAGAGGACAATACAGGAATGTACATTCAAATACTAATAACTGAAGCAACATTATTCTTAAAAGAGTTGCATGGAGCTGTATTTTTTTAAAAGAATATTCAAGCAATGGCTGTTTTTTAAAAAGTAGATGCAGAAAAAAATATGGAAACAGACTCCTTCCCTTCTGCCTTTAATCATTCACAAATCTCTTAGCTGCTAAATTAAATGTTTAATTGACATTTTCTTCTAAACTCCATGGCATTTCTCCTTCCTTTCGTATCCCAAGTCATCAAGTGGGTGGTCTTTACTTACTTGATCCATTTTCGATTTCCTTGCCGCTTGATCTCTTTGAGAATCTTCTATAATCTGACTTCTGTTTCCACAGTCCATTGAAATAGCTTTAATATGGCTAATGACCTTAACCCACTTCTTATTTTTCTTAACTACTCTTCAGAATTTGATGTTGCTATTACTTCCTTCTTAAAATGATCTCCTTCCCAGTCTTGCACACTGCCTGGCCCCATTCTTCTAGTTCTCTCACACTTCTCTCACTCTTTCCTTTTCTGTCCATTTGTAGATATTCCTTAAAGCTTTACTTGTGTTCTCTCCCCTCAGTTCTCATGCCAGTGGCTAATCTACTTTTAAAGCTTCATATACAACCTTGCTGCTTATGAGTCCTGAGTCTTTGTTCCCTGCTATGTTCTCTCTCACTCGAATACTTCTGTCTTGTGCCCAAGTATCTACATGACTTTTCCATTTAACTACCCTACTGTCCCAAACCAGCAGTCCAAAACTGACCTTCTCTTCCCCAATTTTTCAATTTCACCTGCAGCCTTGCCAATCTTCCAAGATCAGTATCTTGAGTTCACCTTGGTTTTCTCCTTGTTCTCCAAGTCCAAGTTTATCTTATGTTATTGCTTTTTTATAGAAATGTCTTACAATCATCCCTTCCTTCTAGCCCTACTGCCACTTTTTAAATCCAGGCTCTGAACACTTGGGTAATTGCATGGGTCTTTAATTGTTGTTTGTTTGTCTGTTTGCTTGGTTGGTTGGTTCTTAGTCTGTCCAATATGCACACCTAAAGGCAAAAAATACTAAAATAATCCAGAATGATTCCATCTTCGTCTGGTGTCATCGAACTATTTCAGAAGACTATCCATCAATTCCTTCTTCCTTACCAATCCAGACTTGCCTTCCTTAACTCTTTTCCCTTTGCAGAGTCTCTATATTGTGCAACATAGAACCTCTACTCAGATTGTGATCCTCTACGTGTGATTAAGTCTACTCTTCCTCTGTATCTTTATCTCACTTTATCCCAACTCAATTCAAAAGCACTCCATCAATAAGTTTTGCTCAAATATCCAACAATGTTTTACTCTTCTTTAATATAAGAATTCACATAATATAATCTTCCAATTTATTAACTATTATGGTTTGCATGAATGACATTCTCCTTTCTTTACCTTGTATATATTGTTTCCATTTCTACTTACTTATTCTTTAGGTCCCAATTCAACTATCACTTCCTCTACAAAGTCTTCCATGACCCTCCCACTCATTGTGTCCCCCAAATATACCTGGCATTTTTAGACATGTAATTGAACAGATGTAAAAATCTTCCAGTTTTTCCATATTTTGAAAAAGAATGACCTCAGTGAAATTAATTGCTTACTTAGACCCAAAGGATACATACATAAATTAATAGATAAAGATAATATTTTTCTAGGTCAAGCCATTGGTGTTATTAGTAGAAGCAATAAATAGAAATTAATTCTTAGAGTTATTTTCAGTGAAGCTAAAAAACAGCTCATCACATTGTCTGAAATATTTATCACTGTAGTTTATATAGTAATCACTATTTTTGTTTTTAAAATTTTATCTTTAATTGCAAAAATAACAAACTATACTGTACTGGTGGTGCAGATCATAATACATTTGTGAAAAGAGTGAAACTATGAACTTTAGTTCATATCATACCAATATTTGCTCAGCACTGTAACAAATGTGCTATACTAATACTAATAATAGGGGAAATCGGATGGGGAGATCAGGAGGAACACAGGAACTTTCTACTTCCCACTCAATTTGTCTGTAAACTTAAAACTACTCCAAAAAATCAAATCTATTATTTTTTTAAATGACATATTTATTGTAGAAAATGTATAATGTCATGTAAAAAAGCACAAGGAAGAAAATTTAAAACATCTTTAAGCCTACTACTCTATCATTGCCAATATTTTGGTATCCCTTCTTCTATCATTCTATCTATCTATCTATCCATCCATCTATCTATCTATGTGTCCAGCCATTTATCACTGGAAGATACTTTACCCATTATTATTATGTGACTATTCTCTTTTAGTATTTAATCATATATCACAAGCATTTTTCCTGCCATTAAATAATCTCTTACAATAAAATATTTAATAATCATGTGATATAAACCTCTTCATCCTGAAGCAATATTTCTAAGATTTTCTTGAGCTTTAACTTCTGCAGCCTGATAAACTCATTTCCTGCACTACTTTCTAAACTTGCATTATTGTTTTCTTCTTGGTATTCTTATCTGCATGCTTGATATCCCTCTCTCAGGATGCTTGAAAGTGAGTTATTGTAGGGGCACCTGGGTGACTCTGTTGGTTAAGCCTAGACTCTTGATCTCCGCTCAGGCAATGATCTCACGGTTTTGTGAATTGAAACCCCACATCCGGCTCTGTGCTGACAGTGAGGAACCTGCCTGGGATTCTCTTTCCTCTCTTTCTGCCCCTCCCCAACACATGCTCACTCTCTCTCTCTCTCTCTCTCTCTCTCTCAAAAATACATAAATAAATATTACAATTTTTTTGAAGTGAATTGTTTATACTACTGATTTTCCATTTAACAGAACCATTTTTTTTGTACTAACATTTCTTTGCTAAAAACATATCAGCTTATTAGATAAGGGTAGTTTTAGATATCATTAAGTGGCATGCATACTCTCATACAGCACATTGATGATGAATTAAATCCAAGATCATCTTCTACCTGATGCATAATTTTTATAATGTATGATCCTGGATTACTATTTGGTTTTATTTAATACAGAAACTTGGAGATGAGGGGCTGAGTAGAAGTAGCACCGTACAGAGCCTCTCTGTATTAGAACAACATGCAGAATTTCTGAATTAGTGCACATGGCTTGAAGTAGTCCTAGTGATGGGCCAAAAATGTCCTCTGCTACTGTCTTGCATTGTTAGTGAGAAGCCAGCATTTTCACCTGCATGTAATGTCCCTTTCCTCTAGCTGCTTTTAATATTTTCTCTTTTTTATAGATTTTTGGCCATTTGATGAAAAGGTATGTTTTGATATGATTTTTGTGTTTATCTTTCTTCACATTCCCCAGTTTCATTGGGTTACATTTTTCATACAATTTGGAAAATATTTGACCACTATTGCTTGAAATAACTCTATGTTCCAATCAATACCTTTCCCTCTGATAATTGAATTATATATATACTGATTGTTTATCTGTCTACAGCTTTCTGAGGCTCTGTCCACTCTTTTTTTCAGCCCTTTCCCTCTGTGCTTCAGTTTTTATGGATCCTGTGTCCTGTCTTCAAGTTGTTTTTTGTTTGTTTCTGCAGTGTTAAACCTATCTTGTGATTATTTCGTTTTGTATGTTGATTCTTTTGGATCTAGAGTTTCTATTTGATTCTCTTTTTTTAAAGACTCCATTTTTCCGTTGAGATTCTCCGTTCTCTCAATGTGTTCATGTTTTTCTTTTAATCCTTGAATATACTTATAAAAATGGTTCTAAAGTCTTGTCAACTAATTTCATCGTCACACTTATTTCTTGTTCTTTTGACATTGGCTGATTTTTCCCTCTGGCTGTATAATTGGAATTGGCACGTTTGGTGGCACAACTCTCACACTGGGCCGTTGGTCTCTGGACCATCTTAGAGCGATCATACCGGGAAGCCCAGTGGAAACCTCTGGAATGTCCCTCTACCTCCATTTAAAAAAAGGCATTCAAAACAAGTTTCACACCCATCTGTGGAGTAAATGACAGAAATTAGTGCCATCCTTAAGTATCTAAAGGCTCACAGGCCTCACAACAAGAGTTACGTTCAAGCATAAGCTATAACTTCTGCTTTGGTACTTTGAGAAAAAATAAAATACATTAAGACTGAAAAGAGGAGCATAATTGCAGCAAATATTAAAATAGAAGAAAAAACTGGTGTGCCTGGGTGGCTCAGTTGGTTAAGCATCTGACTCTTGATTTCAGCTCAGATCATGATCTCATAGGCTCCGTGCTGAGTGTAGAGCCTGCTTGGAATTCTCTCTCTCTCCTTCTGTCTCTGCCCCTCTCCCACTCAGGTTTGCTCACTCTGTCTTTCTCTTTCAAAATAAATAAATAAACACTTAAAAGAAAATAAAATATAAGAAAAGACATTATGAAGGGGTGCCTGGGTGGCTCAGTCAGTTAAGCATCTGACTTTGGTTCAGGTCATGATCTCACAGTTATGAGTTTGAGCCCCACATTGGGTTCTGAACTGACTTGCAGAAACTGCTTGGGATTCTCTCTCTCTCCCTCTCTCTCTGCCCCTCCCCCACTGGTGTGCACGTGCTCTCTCTCTCAATAAATAAATAAACTTAAGAAAAGACTTTAAAAAAAAGAAAAAAGATAAAACATTATGAATAATGTTATGTCCACATGTTTAAAACCTAAATGATGTGGACAAATTTCTAGTAAAATGCAACTTACCAAAGCTAAAGACTAAGAAGAAATAAAAAATCGGAATGATCATATAATCATTATCATAACTGGATCAGTAATTAAAAGATTTCTCAAAATGTAAAATCAGCTCAGAAATTTCCATATGTGAGTGAAACATTCAAGGAACATGTTCTAATTTTAAACAAACTTTTCCTAACACTAAAAAAAAGAGGAAATTATCCCCAACTAATTAATAAACCTAAATGAAACTTGCTAATAAAATGAGACAATGACAATATGAACAAGGAAAATTATAGGCCGTTCTCACAATGGGAAAACCCTAAATAAAATACTAGCAGGCCAAAGTGAATTGAGTATACAAAATACAAGAATGTAAGAATTGTTTAACATCAGAAAAATCTATTAATATATATTTACCTCGTTGTGGTATAATAAAAAATATATTTGGTCTTTGTCTCATGTTCTTGGCACAAAGCTCTTAAAATCCTTGGTGTTTCCTGAGGGAAAGGAGTGTATGTTGTTATTCATAATGAACCCCTTTCTACCAAACCTTCAGGATAAAAGCTGATCACCAGAAAGACCAAGTGTAGGATTAGAGGTTTGGAAGTTTCAGTCCCAGCCCTTGACATTTGAGGAGCGGAAGGCAGGGGGATTGGAGATGGTTCAGTCACAATGTTCAATGAGTGAATCAATCATGCCTACCTACTGAAACCTGGATCAAACATTCTTAAACAGCGAGGTCTGGGCAGCAACCAGGTGGGTGACAGTATCAGTGTGCTAGGATGGTGGTGTGCCAGGAGAGCACATGTAAGTTCTGTGCCTGCCCTGCTCTGCCTCCTATTACCTTGTCGCATGCATTTCTTCCATTTGGCTATTCCCGAGTCGTGTCCTTTATCATAAAACGGTGATCATAATTATAGAGCTTTCCTGAGTTCTATGAATCATTCTATCAAATGATCAAACCTGGGAGGGGGGTGGTCATGGGAAGTCTTATATTTATAGCCAGTTGGCCAGCCTTATGGGGACCCCAGCAACTTGTGACCAGGACCTGAAGTGAGAGGACAGTCTTGTGGCACTGAGCCCTTAACCTATGGGGTCTGTGCTAATTCAGGGTAGTTAGTGGCAGGATTAAATTGAGTTGTAGGACACCTAGTTGGTATCAGAGAGGAAATCGTTATTGGAAAGAGACCATACAGATTAACAAATTAAAGGGAGAAAAATCTTATGATTTCCTCAGAAAATATAGTAACAAAATAGGTGGCAGATCCTTTAGGCCTGTCTGCCTGGATCCCACACCTGTGCACAACTGTGTGCCACAAATGGGTTACAGGTGAACCAAGGTTGTAAAGTCTTGTGAAGCCCAGAGCCCTTAAGCTCATTGCTTCTCCAACTTCAAACAGACTCATACACTTTTTCCTACCGTCATGTATGAATCATATAATTTTCTACTTGTGCCATCGTGTTAAAAAGTACAGATTTTTTAAAACAGAAGAGCACCACTTAGATGGGTAACTCTTATCCTATTGCTTCACCAGTGGATTAAATCCATCGGTTTCACTTGAGGAGAGCTTCTCTATTAAACAATGTTTAAATGAGTAACTACTAGGAATTTGCTCTTTTCTTCCCTCCATGCCTGAACTAATGTGACACAAGGATCACGGGTAAGAGTACACTTTGCAAATGCAAGTTTCCCTCAGCTGGGCTGAATCAAGGCCAAGAAGAAGGGTGCAGAATCTTAGCAAGCCTATTTAACCACTTACTCATACCCTCCAATGAAATTGCTGTCAGTAATCATGCTGATATACGTTTTTTAAAGATTTATTTATTTTTGAGAGAGACGGTGCAAGTGGGGAAGGGGCAGAGAGAAGGGGGGACAGAGGATCTGAAGCAGGCTCTGTGCTGACAGCAGTGAGGCTGATGTGGGGCTTGAACTCATGAACCATGAGATCATGACCTGAGCCAAAGTCAGATGTTCATCCACCTGAGCCACCCAGGGCCCCCCACACTGATATTTTTTATCTCCATTGATCTGACTGGCTCACTGGGAATGTAAGTAAGAAAGAGCTACTTTATTTATTAACCTCTTAATATGCCAATGCATAGAATTTCAAAAATGAGGGGTTATTCTGGATCAAAGTCAATAGATGAGCCAAAATTGAACCCAGGTTCACCAGTGATTTGCAAATTTTTCATGTACTGCCAAAGTTTTAATTGGCTCCTCTCCTGTTTTTATTCTCTTCAAATTGCCACTGAAAAATCTCCTTGAAAACTCTTCCACTGACCGACCACACTTGAAGCCACGTGCCCGCCTCTATTTCCACCCCATAAGAACCGTCACCAGTGTCAGATGGGCCTGTTAGAGCAAAGCTTGTTGCTCTCCCCTCTCCAGCCCCACTTTGTTCTTAACACTGTCTGTGGGGAATCCTCCTCCATTAAAGGACTTCAATAACTCTGCTCCACAAACTGAAGTCATGCTTGGTGAGTTTCCAGCCTCATTTTTTTTTCTTTTCTGTTTTTCAATCGTCACTAGCCAGCAGACCCTTTCTAGAAATCAACACATCATGACTCTATTCTGGAGCATGTACCTTCCACGTGACCCTCATGTGCAACAAACTTCGAGAATTGCAAGCTTACTTCAATAATGTGGCACCAAGCAAGCTATTCCCTTTCTATTCCCTTTTGGAGGTATTTATTTAGTGTCTCCCTCTCAGTCAAGGCCATCTTCCATCTGCCACCTGAAGGGGACAATTGCCACTGGTCATATTTCTGCCAGGGCTTTGTGCCATCACACCTTCCCACTGCAAACACACACACAGGCTCCCTCACGTTACATCCCTACTAGTACCCAGTGCAATCACTGTTGCCACACTCACAGATACAAGATGCCTTTATGTTAAGAGATGGTTAGAATGTTCTTTTGCCACAAACCCATTATCTCTGTAGGCTGGCTTTTTGGATTTTAAGTAATAATCTTACATAGAGTGTACTTACATAGAGCATGGTACCTAGCCAAAGATATCCAGAAGGTTTGCTCAAAAACATTTCTTGTTGGGTCAGCCTTTATGAAATCCTCCCTGGGAGCTGATATTTTGGGAACAAAATATTACTGGTAAAGAGAAGCATGTGAAGTTTCCAAAGGCAAAAGCGTATGTAACCAATGAAAGGATAAAATTTCAAGGCCTGTACAGTAAAGCAGCTGTTAGATGATTTACTGGAAAATTCTTCCAAAACATAACAGAGGCTTCCTACTCCAAAGGAAATATTTTCTTTCAAGTCCATAATATTAAAGTTCAATATGTTATGTACTCAAAAGACCTCTCTAATAAAATCTGAGATTTTTCACAAAAACCTCCACCTTAGAGATTTGTTTCTTGTTCCATCCCTCTGAACAGCCAGAGCATCACTGGTGTGAGATTCATGATGTGTGTTCTAAACTCCAGACTCATTCCTTCTGTACAGTTTCCAGTATCAATAACAGAATCTGGGACTTCACTTCTCAAACATACAAGTGACTCATCCTAAACTAGGCAAATCAGACAACCTCTCGCTTTCAATTAGAGATATTATCTCAGATCTGCCGGCAGGGCTCTGAGTGATTTGCAAGGCAGTGAGGACAATTGCAAAGCAATACTTACAGAAGCAAGAGGGGTGTCAGAAATGGAGAGAAAATAGACCGTTTCCAGTATCTGCCTTAGCTTTCTACATAGATGACCGGGACAGAGAAGGCTGTTCCCAGATGCTCTAGTGCCTGAGTGTTTTGGCCAAGTCCTGGTGGAAAGAATGAAGGCAACTCCAAGGTGTGCAACACATTGCATTGTCACTGCTCCACAGGCTAGAGAGGTGACCTATGGGGGCATCCATGCAACTGAACAGGCAAAAAAGCCCCAAACCAGCCCTTCCCATTTAACCTCATCCTTGGCTTTGCTGACCCACAAGACAATTGACTAGGAGGGGTGCCTGGGTGGCTCAGTCAGTTAAGCATCCGACTTTGGCTCACGTCATCATTTTGCAGTTTGTGAGTTTGAGCCCCACCTCAGACTCTGTGCTGACATCTCAGATTCTGTGTCTCCCTCTCTCTCTCTCTGCCCCTCCCCTGCTCGCACTCTGTCCCTCTCTCTCTCAAAAATAAATAAACATTAAAAAAAAATTTAAAGACAATTTATAGGAGTTATCAGAAAAGTATTGGACTCTGTGTAATGTTATATGTACACGTTAACCATCCTCTGGCTCAAATGACGAGGACCCCACCTGTACAAAGGGCACTACTGAGCTTACTGAGGGGTAATTACTCCTGAGACTTTGATCCACACAGGAAAAACAAAAACGGCAGTGGAGAAAAGAGACACCGTGATGCAAGTCAAAGGCAAAGCAAGATGCGTCCTGCCACTTGCATCATTTACTGTTTTGAACAGGCCAACCGATTCCTGCCCACCTGTCCTTCAGTGTGCCAGAGTGTGGGGCAGGCCACAGCAGCAAGAGAAGTTCTCTTCCGAAGTCAGCTCTTCATCTGATTGTTGATTAATGGTGAAGTGGCTGCTCTTAGCTTTGTTGGGATGTTCAGACAGTAAGACTGGACACATGGCTTCAATACGCACGTCCATATGATGGAAACTCCAGGCTAAACAATCCTCCTTTTCTGAAGAAATGAACATGAATGTGGTTCAATAGCAACAGGGACATTGATACAGGAATGGGTTGTTCACTAACTATGACATATGAGCTAAAGGTCCAGAGTCGGATCCTGACAGGAGCTGGTACTGTGGGGACGGGAGGCCTGAGCTTGCTGAGCACAGACTCTGGCTCGGCCCCCGGAGCCTGCTTGGCAGTGAAGGTTTGACTCAGCTCTGCTCTGCTACAGGAAGATAAATGAGGTATCATGTGCTTTACTGTTGGTGAAATAGGTTATTTGGGGGAAAATTGTAGAAAGTAACTTCAAAAAAATTATTCAGTGAATATGAAAGGTCCCTATCTGAAATAGTGCATATTTGGTCCATGATGAGAAATTTTCCTTCCTTAGGAAAATAATACTGTCTTCCAAGTTACTACAACTGTTTACTACATGGACCCTTTGAGTTGCATTGACAAGGAGGGAGTCAAACACTGCTTCCAATGACACTCTGTTCACTTGGGTGACAGCATGCCCCCTGACTTATATGCACTACCACACTAGTCCCAGCCAAAGAGTAACTCTAAAGTCTGCTTTGGATCAAAGCAATGAATGGGCCCAGGTCCTATTTGTTCCAAGTGGCGGGAGATACCTTGAGATCAGTTATAGGGTTGTTTCGTAGGTTTTAGCTTCCATGCTACTTTCTATGGTGTGTGTGCCCCTTGGTTCCTTCTCTTCTCTCTTTGCTAATAGACCCCTGGTCTCATTCAGGGATCAGGCAGCAATGTGCTCACAGCAGTTAGGCTGAGGCCCAAGCATGAGTCATGATGGGCCATTCCTCTTGGCCAGTGACTAGCGCAGGGATCAACCCAAAAGAGAAACACTGCTTAGGGGCTTTGGAAAGAGGCTTTCCTCCCTAATAAAAGGAAACTTGACATGACTGAGCAGCTGAATTAACCCACCCTGCAATCCTAACTCTGGGCTTCTTTTTGGAGAGAATAAACTCTTAATTGTTTAACCCCCATGGATATGGTGAAAATTGCAACTAAAATCATCCTAACTGGTCCTCAGTGGTAAGAACTTGAATTTATTTTCTATTTCTGGAAGAGAAACCACATCACAGGCTCCTACATAAGCCGAAAAAATAAGCACTCATAGTAAGCTGCGTGAATTGACACAAATGAAGTCAAATTTGCTCATCTATAAAATGGATATATAAGTAGCAACAATTACAGAGGTTTATGAGGATTAATTTCTTTAGTGCAGATAAAGTTCTTAAAATAGTACATAGAATAACGGCCCACTTTAAATGTCAAATGTCAAATGTCATTATTACGGAGATGAAGCAAGAAGGATTGATCATTCTGGGCTAAATTAGGGCTACTGATTAGGAATTAAGATACAATCACTTGCAAAGAGAAAGATTTTGGCTGAGACTCGGAAAATAAAGGAGACAATAATGGCAGTTTAACAATGTCTTCATCATGCTGTTCCCTCCCCAGGTACATACGGTGATCTGGCTGTGATGGCCACTCTCCCGGGGTTGGCTCAGTTTACCTGATGTGGTAGGCTGAATAATGACCCTCTCCCCAATGACGTTAATGTCGTAATCCCCAGAACCTGTGACTATGCTACCTTACAAGGCACAATGAACTTTGTAGATGTGATTAAGATAGGGGTCTTAGATTTCTATCTTATGAGGGGATGGGGAGATTATCCTGGACTATCCAGTGAGGTCTAGTGTCCCTATAAGAAGGCAGAAGGACAGCCAAGTCAGTAGCGGGAGATGTGCTCTTGGAAGCAAGAGACTCCAGTGATGGGAAGACGGGGCCATGGCCAAGGAATGTAGGACGTCCTAGAAGCCAAAGAAGGCAAGGCAACTACTTCTCTCCTAAACCTCCAGAAGGAACTCGGCCCTGCCAATAGCTTGAATTTGGACTTCTGACCTCTAGAGCTGTAAGAGAATAAATTTGTGTTGTTGAAAGCCAAAGTTTGTGGAAATGTGTTATACCAGCAATAAGAAACTAGTATTTCTGCCGAGCCACGTAAGACATGTACCTCATGTCTTACATGTATGTTCCTCTGTGTTATTTTGGATGTTTTTTGCTGCAAGTAACAGAAGCCTCAACTGAAACTGGCTTAAACAGTTAAGAGATGTAAGATCTCACATGTTAAAACAGAGTAATAGAGGGGTGCCTGGGTGATTCAGTTTGCTAAGCATTGACTCTTGATATCAGCTTAGGTTGTGATCTTATGATTATGAGGTCAAACCCCGTGTTGGGCTCTGCACCGAGGGTGGAACCTGCTTGGGATTCTCTCTCCCTCTCCCCCACTCACTCTCTCTCTCTCAAAATAAATGAACATTTAAAAAATTTTTAAAATAATTTAAAAAACACAGAGTAACAGAGTGAAGGTGTTATAGGTTGGTTAATTCAGCAGCTCAATGACATCATCAGGGATCCATGTTCTTTTCCAAATTCCTGCTCCCCCATTCTCAGCATGAAGGTTTATCTCTTCAGATTAATCCACTCATGGTCAAAGGGTTGCTGTGGTTCTAATCCCTACACTCTTACACATTAATGTCCAAAGGTTGAAAGATGAAATCATTTCCTTCATGCATCCCTTTTTAAGTTCCAGGAACATTCTCCCAGAAGTCCCCTAGTAGACCTTGTCTCGTGTTAAAAGAGGACTTCAACTACCTCCATTTTGACCTCAGCCTGTACTTTCTGACTGATTAAGTTCCTCTTTCCAGCTTATCTCTTAACTCAGGCAAAAGACCCTGCAGGCAAATCATGCTGTGACAGGAACCCTCAGGTACTAAGGACTGCTCTGACATTGGCAAGACCCCACATGATTGACCCCAAGACAATGATCAGCCTAACCTTTACCATCCACCTGCATGTACCCACTGACCCTTGTCCTGTGTTTTCCGTATATAAGCCTGGAAGCATTTTCAGCACATTGGAGACTGTCTTTGATATGCTAGTCCTCTGTCTTCTCAGTGTTGGCCTCACTGAAATAAATTCCCTCTTGTTTCACCACCACTCCACATCATACCTTTGGCGTCTGTCAGCAGCAAGTGGCCGAACCTGATCTGTTTGGGACCCTCAGAGCCAGGCGCTCTTGCACCCCTGTGCCCTGGTTACAGTGTGGCATTAGCAAGAATGGAATGATTCACCTGTTTCTAAACCACTCACCAGGGTGGGGAATGGAATCAAGATTCACCTCCTGGGACAACGGAAGAGCTGGCCCCTCCTGAGGACTTGGCAGCCCACTTTCCAGGTTGCATTAGGAAGAGGAGGGATGGTAAACGGTGTGTGGAGCATACACATACCTCCGACATTCCCTCCTCAAGGATCCTTATGAGCAGACAACTCCATCAGACAGAAAAATCTTCCAAAATAGAGGAGGCTGTCCTTTTAGCAAAATGCACACATGTCTGTAGCTTGCACTGTTTTTGCTCAAAATCTTCTGCCCTGGAAGTGCATTCATTTATTTAATATTTTTCTTTGCTTAGCACAGCCCTCAAATTAATGTTTACTAAACCAAGGGTCAATAATGGTTATTTTGTGCCTCCAGTCAGTATTTTTTCTTAATTGATTCTCAGTAGTTGGACAGGTGTTTAGAGTCTACCGGAGATTTCATTAGCATAAATATTTGTATTAGAGTGAATAAAAATAAAAATATTAATTCTTATATAACACTTTCTCTGGGCCCATCATTATACAAAGGATTTTGTCTAGCTCATTTAACCTTAGCTACATGAAGCAGTACTGTTTCCTTGTGCTGTTTTATTTTCAAAGTAAGCTCTATGTCCACCATGGGCTTGAACTTGTGATCCCAAGATTAAGAGCCTCATGCTCTACCAACTAAGCCAGCCAGATGCCCCTGAAGTGGTGCTGTTTTTTTTTTTTTAAGTTTATTCACTTATGATTTCTGAGAGAGAGAGAGAGTACAAGCAGGGGAGGGGCAGAGAGAGAGAGAGAGAGAGAGAGAGAGAGAGGGAGACACAGAATCTGAAGCAGGATCCAGGCTCCAAGTCATCAGCGCAGAGCCCTATGTGGGGCTCCAACTCATGAACCGTGAGATCATGACCTGAGCTGAAGTCAGAGGCTTAACCAACTGAGCCACCCAGATGCCCCATTTTTAATCCTCATTTTATAGATGGGGAAATTTAGGCACAGAAAGGAAAGCCATTGATAGTCCATATGTTCCTCCTTGGAAAAGTTAGGCAATGGTAATTCTCACGATATTTTAAAAGGAAGTAAAAACAATTCAGTAAAAATGGCCTGATACATGACATAAACTGCAGGATGATTTTATACCTTTATTTCCAAAAAACTCTTTTTCCTGTAAAATTAAATACAAGCAGCACTCAAACCTAAACTGAGGGTGGATGAAAACATAGCACAAAAATGAAAAGTGTGTCTGTGGGAAAGATACCAATAGAAAAAAGATAAATTCTATAAATTGTGGTCTAACACTCATGAACGAGACAAAAAACTTGAGATTGATTTGGAGTCAAGATCCTTTGGCTTCACCTAGCTGGAGACCAATATTTTTAATGTCTTTTGTATGTTTGTAGAATGACTTTGACCCTTCTCTGAACTAACATCTTCTTTTAAAATGTGTATGGAGTATTGTGCTACAACCCATCTGGGCCAAAAAAGCTTCTATTATGCTTTGGCCACCGGGCTTTTCTAACCACTGTTTATCCACTTTATTGTTATTGAGTTTAGATGTAATGAAACCAAATGATTTTTATCAATTCTTGCATATAGACAGAGACAATAATAAACGTCATATTGAATTCATTATGATTTCCTCCAGGAGAGAAAATGACACCCATAAATGCTGGCACCATTGTGTTTATATTGGTTGGCACTGCAATGGAGACTGAGATGCTCTTTAAATAATCTACAGAAGAGTTGGAATTCCTATGCCAAGGAAACAAAAAATTCCCTCACCTGAATCCTATTAAAGCTGACAAGGGTTTCAGTGAAGTTAGATAGTTATTTAAAAACGAGACATTATAGATTTCATTATGCCAAATAAACCAAAGAATGACTTCAAGAACACAACAACCTGAAATACATAAAGGGAGAAGGAGGCTAATTTATGGCAAATGCAAAGCATAAAACACAAGAATTCCCAAAACAAAACAATTTGCATGTGGCAGCATGTTGGCTTAATTCTGGCTCTACTCAAACAGAACAGATGTCCAGAAAGAAAAATTAAAAATGTTGCCAATTTATCTGAATGATTCCAAATAATAGTATATTGACATAGTAGATATAGTTGATATATAATATGTAATATTATATATATAATAATATATAATATATAATCAAGTAGGGTTGATATATAATGTTATATTAGTTTCAGGTGTACAACATAGTGATTTGAATGAATATCCAGACTCTCAGTTGACATTTCTACAGCACTCTGAATCATTGCGGGTAGGGTGTAAATGAGTCCAATGCTCTGCAAACTGATTTGGCTGTATATACAAGAGCCCTACAATGTTTGGGTATTTGACCGAGTGCTTCCGCTTCTGGAAGTCGTTTTCAGGAAATAACACAAAATTCAAAAACCGTATTTGTATTCAATAATGTTTGTTTATATGGTAATTGTGCTAGTTGAGATGAGATACAATCTAAATGTCTAATAACAACAAGATGGTTAAGTGAATTATGATATATCCACTGAATGAGATGTTATTATTCCTAAAATTTATAATGAAATGAGAAAATTTTTAAATATAACGGTAAGTGCAGAAACAGGCAGAAGGCAGAAGCAAAATTGCATTTGGCATTTGGTCTTAACATTAAAAAATGCATATCCTTTTAAAAGAAATATATCTCTAAAGGCCCATTGACATGTATCAAGAGAAAGGATAAATAAGTTGTGGTATCCAGCCCATGATAAAATATTATAAAAATGTTTTCCATGAATGAGCTTTAGCCACATAAGCCAACATGGGTGAATTTTAATAATATGTCTTGATAGAAATAATGTATCAAAACAAGCTAACCAAACATTATGCTATTTAGGCACACATTCATATACATGTGCATGTGTTTTTGCATGTGTATATGTGTGTGCCTGATGAAATTGAGAAATGGTAATAAACACAAAATTTGGGACAATTAATTGGGACAATAAATTCCTCTCTGGCAGGAGGGCACAGGGTCATGGGGAATAGGGAAAAAACAAATAGATAGAGGTCAGTTACTGCTAACAGTCTTCTTCCTGGGCAGGGCAATGGGTCTTTTGCTAGTCACTGTGTTATATAATGAGGAATAAACAAAATTAAAGATGGCCAATTTTTAATTAAAGATGAGCCAATGACACTGTGCCACAACCAGGAATTACGTCTTATTTAATTCTTAATATTGTTAGAAGATGAGATTATGACTGACAGACATTTTTCCCTTTATACATTTCTAGAGTTTCTACTTTCTATGATTAGCATTATACTTGAAAGTTTTTAAACAAGAAACTAATCTAGAAAGGCTGTAGATATAAAAATTCAAAAGACCTATTATAGCTGAGCCTGGTTGAGCTAAAATTACCAATTTAGGCCAAGCAGTTGAACCAAAAGCTAGGATTCAATTAATACTAAGCTACAAACAGTTAGTGGGTATATTACTTGGGCCTGATTTTATTTTCTTAGTCCTGAGGATTCAAATTCTTCTCCAAGAATGTAACCATTCTGGGGCCTAAGTGGAAAGATCAAAAAGTACTGTATTTTCTCATAACAATAATAATAGCTGACATCGATTATTACTATGAACCAGGTACTGCGCTAAGTGCTTTTTATCCATGGTGAGTTCATGCTCACCATGATCATGTGATAGTTATTATTATTGTCCAAATTTGACAAGTGGGGAAACTGAGGCACAAAGTAGCTAGGTGCTTCACCCAAGATCACACAACTAGTAAATAAGGGAACTCAAAATTGGAGTCTAGACTTAACATGGGTCAAATCTCCTCCTGAGAACAACTTAAAAAGTCTTATCAAATGCTGATCTTAATACATAGTTACTTACCAAAGTGGAAGCATAATCAGTCTGCAAAAAGGAACCAAGTGTGAGGGTAGATTCAGGGGCATAGCTTCTCAGGGCCTGGATCTGGAGACAGTAGTGAGAGCAGTACAGATCCCAAGGATATATTTAGCAGGCAGGATAGTAACATGCATTAAGATTCAGGCCCACAACTACTTAGGTTTACATGCAGGCTTCACTGCATATTAGCTCTGTGACCTGAGAAAGTTACTGGAATTCTCTGTGCTTCATTTCCTATGATTGTAAAGTTGGGATAATAGTAAGCACCCACCTCACAGAGTCATTGTTTGTATTAAATGAGTTAATTTATGTAAAGCACTTAGAACAATATCTGGCATACAGTACTAAGTGTTACTTATTATACTTCTAGAGTATATTTTCCCAGTGTGTGATCTTTAATCTTTCCCGCTCTCTCTTTTCTTTCTCTTTTTCTCTCTCATTGTACATTCATCGGATGTCTTGAATTATTTGGGAAATGAGACAGGTATTAATAAATATAGAATGAAAAATAACCTTGCCAATACTAATAAATTCACCTTTATGATATGGATATAGAGGTTTAAAGATGCATAAGTTCATTTTCTTCTTCTGTTGAGAGAATCTAATTCTAGGAACAAGAGATCTGAGTTCAGGTCTTGGCTCTGTCACCAACAGTCCAATCTTGAACAAGTCTCAACTTTCACCAGCCTGTCTTCTCATCTGACAGTGGAGATGGTAATGACAGAATCACCTACCTGAACCCTTTATTCTGGTATGCTTTGGCAGGTTTGTTTTTTCATTCCATCATGCACATTTGGTGAGCAACTGGGCTATGCCAGACTCAGGGCTGTAGAAGGGACATGCAAACTCTGTGACGCTGAGGAATTCAGAGTCCAGGAACTACAATCCTGGAACAAGTGTGTACACGTGCACGTGAGCATGCAGGGATGGAAGCAACTGGAAGAGACCACAAAATATTCCTTTTGGAAGTGACGATATGCAAATTCTCAAAAATACACAGCCCCATGCAGGGGAGGACTAGCTGTTCAAGAATGCTTTTCTTTTTGACATAAAACCTGTGCACATTTCCATGGGACTTTCTACCTACCATTGCCCCCATCTGAAGTGTTCGTTTTGCATTGGTTTGGGATTTTTAGGATTCCACAAACCTTTGAAACTTTAACTCAATTTCTTAGGACAGAACATTTGTATTTGTTTGGCAGAAATTTTCTCACTGTTCATATCCAATTATTAAGTAAGTTAGATAGAAAATAATGATATTACTACTCGTTCATGCTTATCACCCTTGACATTTTCCATAAATAGAAACTTTGTTCATTGGCTGAAATCTTGTGTAATACTGAACACTGTCAAAGGCAGGGTTTGGTACACCCATCTCCTTGGAGAAAAGGATGTGGGTCTCTAATTCAATTACAGACGGAACTGAATTTGATAGCCCCAGACTATTTGCCAGTATTATTTTTGTAGCCACAAATAACCTGACAACTCAACATTTTAGTTCTCTGTGAGGTCAGAAAAAGGTCTTATTAGTCATTCATTTCACATTTCTCCATTAATTTAGTGCCCATCATGTGCATGTCCATTCAGAGCAGAAAAACCCACCAAGTTACCAAAGCTACACAGGTATGTGTCAAACATTAAGGTACCCTTCAACCTTAAAATTCTACGGCTTGTCATCTAAATAAAGGAGAAGGACTCTAGGAAAAAATATCTAAAACTATCATCAAGATATTTGGTATTGCTTAGACTGAATGAAAAATTGTTTAAAATTTTGCTTCTCAAAATGTAATGAAAAGAGAAATACATCAAAACCACACTCAGATATCACCTCACGCCAGTCAGAGTGGCCAAAATGAGCAAATCAGGAGACTATAGATGCTGCAGAGGATGTGGAGAAACGGGAACCCTCTTGCACTGTTGGTGGGAATGCAAATTGGTGCAGCTGCTCTGGAAAGCAGTGTGGAGGTTCCTCAGAAAATTAAAAATAGACCTACCCTATGACCCAGCAATAGCACTGCTAGGAATTTATCCAAGGGATACAGGAGTACTGATGCATAGGGGCACTTGTACCCCAATGTTTATAGCAGCACTCTCAACAATAGCCAAATTATGGAAAGAGCCTAAATGTCCATCAACTGATGAATGGATAAAGAAATTGTGGTTTATATACACAATGGAATACTACGTGGCAATGAGAAAGAATGAAATATGGCCCTTTGTAGCAATGTGGATGGAACTGGAAAGTGTGATGCTAAGTGAAATAAGCCATACAGAGAAAGACAGATACCATATGTTTTCAGTCTTATGTGGATCCTGAGAAACTTAACAGAAACCCATGGGGGAGGGGAAGGAAAAAAAAAGAGGTTAGAGTGGGAGAGAGCCAAAGCATAAGAGACTGTTAAAAACTGAGGACAAACTGAGGGTTGATGGGGGGTGGGAGGGAGGGGAGGGTGGGTGATGGATATTGAGGAGGGCACCTTTTGGGATGAGCACTGGGTGTTGTATGGAAACCAATTTGACAATAAATTTCATATATTAAAAAAAAAACAAATTAAAAAAAAAAGAGAAATACAAATGGCTGATAAACTATGAAAAGATGTCTGGCCTCATAGTGACTTTAAAAAATGAAAAATAAAGCAAAATATTATTTTTCTCCTATAGAATTGGTAATTATTTGGACATTGATTGATAATACTCAATGTTTGCAGGGGGAGAGTAACTCTCATTTCGCTGTTGGGCCTTAAAGTATTGGTAAAATTTTTCCAGAAAGAAAAAAGTCCTAATGCTTTGCCTATCCTTTGGCCTTGAAGTTCTACTTTTAAGAAATTATCTTAAGGAAATAATGATGAATGTACACAAAGATTTGCCTTCAAGGGTAATTGCTACATTGTTTTCAATATGAATAGTTAAAAAAGGTAAATGTCCAAAAATAGGAGATTGGTTAAATAAAAGATGCTAGAGTCATACAATGATACAGTATATAATCCTTAAATATAATGTTATGTCATAATATTTTGTAGCAAGAATATGTTTATGAGATATTAACTAAAAGAGACATCATCATGCTAGCAGTGGTTATCCCTAAATATATGAGTCTAAGTTGGGGTGCCTGGATGGCTCAGTCAGGTAAGCGTCTGACTTTGGCTCAGGTCACCATCTCACCGTTTGTGAGTTCAAGCCCCACCTCGGGCTGTATGCTGACAGGTCAGAGCCTGGAGCCTGCTTCAGATTCTGTGCCTCCCTCTCTCTGCCTCTCCCCTGCTCGTACTCTATCTCTGTCTCTCAAAAATAAATAAACATTAAAAATAAATAATAAAATATATGGATCTGAGTTGACTTCTAATTTCTTTTTAATTTTTCAGTATCTCCTATGGTGAATGCATTTACCACTTTAATAACAATTAAAATATAATGTAATAGTTTCAATGAGAAAAAATAGATAAGATGTAATATAATGCTTCTTAAACTTGTATAAATTTCTTAATTTTTTTTAATGTTTATTTTTATTTTTGAGAGGGAGACAGAGCACGAGCAGGGGAGGGGCAGAGAGCGGGAGACACAGAATCCGAAGCAGGTTCCAGACTCTGAGTTGTCAGCACAGAGCTGGATGCGGGACTTAAACTCAAAAACTGCGAGATCATGACCTGGGCTGAAGTCAGACACTTAACCGACCAAGCCACCCAGGTGGCCCCTTAAACTTGTATAAACTTCTAAATGCTATTAAAGCAAACAGATAATGGCATTCACCTTATTCACCTGAGAGAGTAACTGTATTAAAACGTACATTTTACTAGTTTTTATCAATTTAATTCCAAATAATACAGAGTGCAATATTTGTTGAAAACACTGTAAACACATAGGATTCTGGTGCCCTAGCAGACATTCTGTATAATACATGAGGTGGTTGTGCACTATTTCAGCGGACAGCTGGGATTTGCAAACTTGCACTCCTGTCCATGGGAAGCACGTGGAAATAATAGGAAGAGCTGACAGATGTAGGTACTTTTGTAGTTGAGTCCAAAATAATAGGGGTAGAAAGCCAACATTCACTGGTATGGGGTGGCCGGCCCTGAATTCCTGCCTCTGCCCTTCAATGGCTGTGTAACCTTGGCCAACTCACTTAACCCCTGCAAAACAAAGACAACAATCACATTGACCTCTTCCAGAGGTTTTGAGAATTAAATGAGAAAAGGAACAACATGGGTGACAAATAAGCGCTCAGTGACTTCAGCTATAATTCCATCAATAGGTTTATCATGTGGTTGGTACATTTAAAGCCTCCTGCTCAGTCCTACGTGGCCCAACCTGAGGAGGAGGGATGTCAAACAGCAAGATCTGTCAGCAACGGCCAACGTTCCTCAACATTCCCCAGGGAATAGAAAGTGCAATCCATGGAAAGAAATTGAACTTGGAAATGCCCTTGCATTCCTACCTAATTTGTGTGTGTGTGAGTGTGTGTGTGTGTGTGTGTGTGTGTTTGCCTTAACGGAATCCTGTTGTTAAAAATAAAGTAAACAAATCAGTAGAAGAAAAGAGGCACTGTCCACCATAGCTAATATTGCAAAGCCCTGGGGAGTAATATATCCACTACTTTGTGACCTAGAGCCCAGCAGGGGTTATGCTTCAAGGGATCCTCTTTGAATTGCAAGGTTCTTTTTCTCTTCTTTAAACTCGTTCAAACGTTACCAAACTTTTAAGTCCTTGGATGGATAAAAAAATCTCTGAGCAAATTGGTTAGTGCTGCTGAACCCTGGGGGGTGGGGGGGTGGGGGGCGGTGAGTGTCCTGACACAAGGAAGGGCCTGATTTATTCAGAGCACTGAGCACGGAGAACAATGACCACTTTATGTGGTAAAATAATTAACCTGTTAAAACAATGATCACTTACGGGAAAAATGTGAGAAAAGTTTACTTAAACCAGGAAGTCAGTGGTGAGAAGGCACTGTTGCCTTCTTGGAGAATCAGTAATTGAAAACTTCAGCTCCATGCTCCTAAAGTAAAAACCCTTGGTCTTAAGCAGGGCAGAAAAAAAAAATCATGTGCTTCCTGAAAAACACAAAAGCTTATTTTTTCAGATCTTAAAAAGAGATGTAATTTAGAAAAGGGATAATCACAAGCAACACTTTCTGCTGAGAACAAAAACCAAAGCAAAAAAATATTTATGGACATTCCCAAGAAACCGCTATGGCAAATCTCGTTGGAACTTTAATTCATGTGGAGACTTTGAAACATCAGCACACAGCAGGAAATGAAAGGGCATTTGAAAAATGAAGGACAACTCCAGTTTCTCCTCTATCCATACCTCCATAAATTGCAAAGAAAGTCCTTATTTTTAGCAAAATTGCTATCACATTTACAAACAGCAGTTCTGGACATGTGTCCACAGCCCTGTGCCAACATCACTGTATCGCTGTGGATCCAAACCTACCAGAACATTTTGTTTTTCAAAAGTAGTTTTGCCTTAGAATATATTCGCATGGAGAATAGGAAATGAGAACTGTCATGGATAATGACAACTCAGGGCCTGAGAACAAAAGAAATCTGCCAGAGATCTCAAGGAGTGCACTGTGAAGGAAAGTTCCTTTTTAGCTCCCAGTGAATTCCTCAGCAATTAGTGGTTTGTCTTGAAATGATAGCAGTTGCAGGAACTGCGGCCAGAGATCCAGTGCCTGCCTCCATCCTGGGAATATCCTTGGCCCCTGAGCAAAGGAGCTGCATGGAGTTATTGTGGCACAAAGTCTGTTTTTCAAAGCTTTACTGGCCTCTCTTTCAATAATATGTGAAGGAAACAAATAAAAACTAAGCAAAGAAAAATTGTCCTTGATCAGGACTTCATAGATATTTCAAAGTAGAGGGCTGTGCTAATGCTAATACCATAAAGTATTGTTTCTGAACGAGGAAATGTGTTTCAGTATGCCAAGCTACTTCCAAGAAGTATCTTAAACACTTGGGGAAATAAGGTCCAACATAAATGCTTGTGGGATTTTGTAGGTAAGATGACTCTAACTTCCTGGCATGACTCACAAAGATGTAACGAAATGCCATGAAAAACCACATACTTCCAAAATCATGAAAATTTGTTAAAGATAGTATATTATTTTAGTTTTACATTTTTTTGTGTTACTGCTGAGACAGCTTTGCCTCCTTCCCCATCAAATGCCTGATTATAGAAGAAATGCATGCTTACTGTAGCCAAATGCCGAGCACGGGGAAAACAGCACCTGTCATTCCGCTGCCCATGTGCTGCCACAACTAACATACCAGAATTTTTTTGTCTTGTCTGTTTTCTATACATTTTTAAGTTTATTTATTTTGAGAAAGAGAAAGAGAGAACATGAGAGGGGAAGGGTCACAGGGAGAGGGAGAGAGAGAGAGAGAGAGAGAGAGAGAGAGAGAGAGAGAGAGAGAGAATCCCAAGCAGGCTCCACACTCTGTGCTAAGCTAGATGCGGGGCCGATCTCACGACGGTGAGATCATGACCTGAGCTGAAATCAAGAGTCGGATGCTTAACTGACTGAGCCACACAGGCACTGTTTTCTACATTTGAAAACAACATAGTTAAGATTATACTCTGTGTGTGTGTTCATTTGATGCTTCATAGAAGTCTTCCAAGGTCATGGAGAGCAATTCATAATTATCATTTTCAAGGCACCATAATGTTTCACCACATAAATATGCCATAATTTGCTTCACTGAGTTCTGTTATTGTACATTTTGCACATTCTTTTGAACATTTGTATACTGAGGGTTTTCTTATTCCAAATAATGAGGAGATTTTCTTGCCAAAACATACAAAGAATTGTATCTTATAGTTATTTGTATGTATATGTGTATATCTCAGTTTTGGGTGCTAACACCAGATATTTTGATCTATCTAATATTTATTTTCTTTGGTGTAGTCTCTCAAAAATGAAGAAGACTTGTTTGTATCTAGAATATATAAAGAACTCCTAAAAATCAATAATAAAAGATAACCCAATTTCAAAATGGGCAAAAGATCTGAGTAGATATTTCTCCAAAGAAGATATACCAGTCGCCGATTAGCACATGAAAAGAGGCCCAACATCATTAGTAATCACATAAATGCAAATCAAAACCACAAAGAGATATTACTTTATACCCAATTAAAAGGAGCATAAGCAAAAAGGCAATAACAAGTGTAGGGAAGGATGAAAAGAAATTGGAACTCACATAAACTGCTGGTGGGAAACAGTCTGGCAGTTTCTCAATGGTTAAACATAGAATTATCATCTGACTTAGCAATTCCACTTTTAGGTATATACCCAAGAGAAATGAAAACATACACCTACACAAAAACCTGTACATGGCAGCCTAGCAGCCAAAACGTGGAAACAACCCAGATGTCCATTAACTAACGAATGGGTCAACAAAATGTGATGTATCCATACAAGTAGAATATTATTCAGCAATAAAAAGGAATACAGTACTGATATATGTACATCATACAGCATGGATGAACCCTGAAAACATTATGCTAAGTGAAAATAGCCAGTCACAAAAGATTGCTTATTTTTTTTTAATTTTTTTTAATGTTTATTTATTTTTGAGACAGAGAGAGACAGAGCATGAACGGGGGAGGGTCAGAGAGAGGGAGACACAGAATCCAAAACAGGCTCCAGGCTCTGAGCTGTCAGCACAGAGCCCGACGCGGGGCTCAAACTCACGGACCGCGAGATCATGACCTGAGCCGAAGTCAGCCGCTTAACTGACTGAGCCACCCAGGTGCCCAAGATTGCTTATTTTTGATCTCCTGATATGAAATGTATAGAATAGACAAAGCCATACAGACAGAAAGCACGTTGGTGGTTGCCTAGGGCTCGGAAGGTTGGGAGGAAATAGAGAGTGCCTGTTAACGGGCACAGGGGTTCTATGTGGGGAGATGGCCTGGAATTAGTGTTAACGGTTGCACAGTTTTGTAAATATATGAAAAACCATTAATTTTACACTTTAAGTGGATGAGATTTCAATAGAGTTGTTATTTAAAAAGGAAAATCTTAGCACACTATGGGAAATATTCAGACACTGGCTCAATTTCCACATTTTAAAAGGTACCAATAATGGAGCCACCAGATTCTTGGAAATACAGTTTTCCTGGCTGCAAAGCACCTTTTGGTATCAAATTTCTCTATATGTACTTGAGAGGATCTTGTAGCCACAGGAGATAATTACTAAAGTTTCTAGTCAGGTTTCAGATGGTTAACTCATAAATGCCTGCCTCTTTAAGAACAGAGTTAGGCTTCCTGAGTGAAACTGAAATTATTTTTGAAAGAAATTAATCTAATTCACAGGCTTTTACTGTAAGTTCGAAGCAAATGTGAGCTTTCTTTATCTAGGGACTGGAATAAGATTTACTTACATTTGAATCTCAGATATTGCAAACATTTCAAAAAAAATCTCTATAAATCTCACATATTAGATCATTTCCATTTCTAACTTTCCTAAGAATAAATGGGCTCTGGCCACTTTGATTTACTTGGCATTTGTTTATTTTTTCACGAGCATTTTTGACAGCTCACAAATGACACCTATTTGCGTAGTCACACAAATGGGGACAGAGTATGGGAGTGACAAGGGTGTAGAGGAACATGAGGGATCATAAATATTTCTGTGGTTATTTTCAGAGAATGTAAGCTGCCATTAAGGTTAACTTTCAAAGCTTAATACTAGTCATCTTCACTTTTGCGTGAATTTATTTCAGATCTTTTCTGGGAAGAGATTTTCACAAGAGGAAGAGAACCTCAGCACACAGCTTTAAAGGAGTTGGGAAGGGGGCATGAATAAAAGCAGGAAATGCGATACAGAAACAGAGACACGTTTTACCTACCACCACTTCTGCAGAGATGCCCATGAACTTGCCAGTACCCTACCCCCAACCCTGTTTTAAGTAATTGTTCCTCTCTGTTGACAGGAATGTGGGTATTCTATTAAAAAGACATTTTGAATCCCTTCCATTCTTCCTCCAATCACTTCTCTCCATCTTATCTTACCTCTTCCCCCCCCAAATTATGTCTGCTAAAGACATGGCTTCAAAGCAAGTTAATATGACTCTGATATGGAGACCTGAATTGTGGAAGGCTTTGTAGGGCATGACTCAATTTCACTTCCCTACTCCCAGCTAGTAACCTCATTCAATCAGCTGTACAATGACAATACCTCAATTTATATCTCTATTGCTGGCCACACCTGAAAGCTCCAAACCTATATAACCAAAAAAACCATTATCATGGTCCACACATCCAACACTGAGTTCAGCTTCCCCTCAGACCTGCTTCCCTCTCCAGCGTTCCCTTGTTTTACTATATGGACAACCATTGAAATGGCTGCTCAAAAGAACAATTTGAGAACCATCCTTTATAAGCTTCCTCATCTTACACATCCAAGTAATGAGGGAACTCTATCGGTCCTCTCAAGTCTCACTTGAATCTGTCCATTTCTCTTGGCTTCCTAAGCCATCACCATCTCTTGCCAGGACAAATGAAATAATCCTCCTAAGTGGGCCTTCAGATTGACCCCCTTTCAATACACCCTCCACACAATATCCAAGCAACAATCCTTCTAAAACCCAAAATAGGATTACGTGCAACTCTCACTTAAAGCTTTTCAATGGTACCCTGTGACCTTAAAGTAAAAGACCAACTGGCTAACATAGCCCCTGCCCACCTCTCCAGTCTCTTACCTCACCTGTCTGGAGATCTTCCAGTTCCTTGAATGGGCCGGGCATTTCCTGCCTCAGAGACAATTCTGCCTGGAGAAGACCTTCATTTGAAGGCTACCTTTTCAAAGAAGGTTTCTCAGATATTAGAGATAAAGAAATACGTAAGACTCATACCAATATCTTCTCCACATGTAGTAAATTGTGTGTCGATACAGGCCATCTTACAGTACCTATTTGTACAGTACCAATGGCTAACTAGGAAACACTAGTGAATTATTTATGTTTCTCTTTTCTATTTAGCAAATACTACATTCTGTAATGTTTTCAGTATTGCAATTTAGGTTATTCTATCCTAACTTTGACTTTATGGTACACTTAAAATTTTTAATCAAACAGTATATAAATTAAAATTTAGATCCTAACATTTTTTTAAGTCATAGATTCCAATCACTTTCTCCTAGCTTTTTTTTTTTTTCATTTAATCCTGGAAAATTTAATTCAAATACGCTGTGATAGAGAGGATACAGGCAGCATTTGAAGCCAGATGGACTTGAGCTCAAATCCCCAAGTACGGTACTTAGCTAACTTTGAAAACTGCTTAACCTCTTGGAGTCTCAGTTCTTTACCTACAATGTGGGGATATTCAGGGTTGTTGCGAAGATTAAATGAGACAGTATGAATAAAGGAGCCAAATATAATTCCTGACTCATAGCGGACCCTTAGCAGACTTTATTCTTCCTCATTTACTTTATGTCCCATATATCTCTGGATACAGGCATACCGGCAGGTGGTATTTTTTACACAGACCCACAAGCACCCATTTTATAAACACATGCTGTAAAGACCTTCCAAAATTGATACTTAGACACAATGTTGTGGGACTATTTGTGTGCGTTGTTTGGGACACTGGAGCAAAGCCAAAGTAATTAAATCTCTTACAAATTTAGTAATATAAAAGGCCCCAGGCATTGGCCATTGTAATTATTCTATTTCTGGGAAGAAAAGAGACAGGTTCATTTGCAGTATCCCATGCTTAATCATTAGTATTAAATGAATTCAGACCAGAACTAATCAAAGAAGCAAACAACTGATTACTGCTGTTTTGTAAAATAAAGAAGTAATTGATGTTCACACAGGTTAAAATGGCCAAAAAGGCCTTTAAATAAATGGTTCAGCTTTTTTTCTCCCTTTATAGCTGGTTTTCAATGGTCTTTAGTCTGTGATTACTTAAATATTCATTTATTTCAGAAGCCTTTTTGTGCAAATCCCAATTAAAAAACCAATCACGTTCTTAATAAATTGGGCTAACAACTTCTTTCAAAGGAAGAAACAAATCACAATGTTTCATCATAAAATTTGACTTCACATGACTATCTAGGCAGTTAATTCAATTATAATCAGGAAAGATCATGAAGCCTCATAGATTTATTCATTATGACTGAGTTACAAGGAAAGGAAGGGCTCTGATATGCCTTATATGACATGGAGAATCTGTTATGGTTTATTTGTTTAATCATTCTACGTCATAATTTTCTCCACATACATCTTGCATTCATTTGTTTACTATTCAGTATAACTAGAGTGCACATTTACAATTGTGTCTGTATTTGGTGACCCAGTTGCATTTTACAATCTGGCTAGCAATATTGGTATAATTAGCATATATCTTTCTTTTGGCTTTTCAAAGGGGTATTACAGTCACTAAATTTAAATTCCAGTGGTGAGCCACAGAAGGTGGAATCTTTCCTATTAATTATAAAATAATGACTTTTTTTTGCTTATTCTGAAAGTTGGCCACACTATAGGGTTAGCATAGGACCTAAATGTGAGAGATTATTCATTTAATTCTACCCACACTTGCACCCACCCTGCCTATTAGTGAGATTCTTTAACAGTTTTCATAGTAATATATTTTAAAGAAAAGGACTTAGTCAATTTCAATAAAATGGAAGATCTATTTGTTTCCTATAAGTAAAACTTTTACTATTATAAAAAGAAGATAGAAAATTGTGTGTGTGCATAGTGAGGAAAGTATACGGGAAAGTGTTAGAACATCTCTATTCTTACAGGAAAGCTTTGATAAATAAGGAAGAATCCAGAAGATACAGAAAGGCCCAGGATGCTTGATTTTCTGTGTCAACTTGACAGGGCTAAGGGAAGCCCAGATAGCTAGTAAAACATTATTTCTGAGTGTGTCTGTCAGGGTGTTTCTGGAAGAGATTAGCATTTGAATTGGTAGAGCGAGTAAAGGACACCCTTTACCCACTCTTCCCAAAGCAGGTGGGCATCATTCAATTAGTTGAGGGCTTGAATAGGAAAAAAAAAAAAAAAAAGGCACAGAAAGGGAACATTTTCTCTCTTTGCTTGAGCTGGGATATCCATCTTCTCTGGCCCTCAACATTGACCCTTCTGGTTTGTTGGCCTTCAAATTTGGGCTAGGATTTGTATCACCAGCTTTCCTGCTCTCCAGCTTACAGACAGCAGATCATAGAACTTCTCTGCCTCCGTAATCAGGTGAGCCATTTCCTATAATGAATTTCTTCTTATATATTTCTACATATCCATGTACATCCTATCCTGTATCTAATACAAGGCTTTTGCATTTAGGTGTGGAAATGCAAATGGTCTCATTTAGATAAAATGAGTCTCATTTAGACAAAAAAAAAAAAAGTCTGTCCTTCTCAGACTCTTCTCCAGCTCTTGTGAGCTGATTCTTACAAAGTAACTTGAATTCTATTCCTGGATAAGCCGGATATTTAGACATTCTTGGAGTGTATCGATATAGCATCTGGTACAGTGCTTTCCAAGTACATGTCCATGGATACCATCCAAAGAGATGTTAACATGATCAAAGTAATTATAGCACACACTACACATAGGTTCCCGGAGTAAAGCCTCCAAGGAATCCTGCAGTAAGAATGCATGTTTAGCACTGTTGAACTGGTGTTTCTAAAACCCAGTTGAGTATATATGCTTTCTTCCTTTGCCTGACACCTAATAACATTATGAGGAATTCAAGTTTGGAAAATATTGATGATTGTGCCAATTAAAATGCTTTCAGTTGTAGGGCGCGTAGGTGGCTCAGTTCGTTGGGCATCTGACTTTTGATTTAGGCTCAGGTCATGATATCATTATTCATGGGATTGAGCCTCATCAGATTTGGGATTCTCTCTCTCCCTCTCCCCTACTCATGTGTGCACTCACTCGCTCATTCTCTCTCTCTCAAAATAAATAAACTTAAAAAAGTGCTTTCAGCCACAAATAACAGAAAACCCAAAATAGAGTGGCTTAACCAAATAGGACATTTATAAAAATCACAAACTGAAAAATTGAGACGGAAATGACTGCTGCTCTTACTTCAGTGACTTCAGGGGAACAATAATGTCAGGACTCCCTTGTCCCTTCGTTCATAATTTAAAAATGGTGGAAACAGTTCTCATCCAAGATGGCAGAGAGCTTGGGACTGTCAGCATTTCTTGCTTTCATCCAGAACTCAAAAGCATTTCAGAAACCACCCAGCAGACTTCCAGTTTATCCCTTACTCCCAGTGAGCTGAATGCATTCTAAGGGAGGAAGGCAATCGAGAAAGACACTGGCTCTGGCTGGTGGGTTAGCCAATCTCATTCCTTCATCAATGGTAGGGTTACTTTTAGAGACTTGCATTGTAGTTGCATGCCCTCAGCTGCCACCAAGGGATACTGTCAGAACCAATGATATGAAGCCTACTGATGTTTTTCCAGTAGAAGCATTCCCCTCATGAGGATGTTGTCCAAAGTAAGAGAATATGCTCTAATGTGATCCACATGAGAACCTCCTCTCAGGCTCAATGCTATCTTCTCCTTCTCTGCCATGCTCATTCCAGCAACAATGTTTAACCCACACAGCATTTTTAGTTCTACCTTAGCCCTACAGGCCACATTGCTGCTGTTGGACCATTCTCTACAAGGTCCCACAATATTCAATGTGCATGGGGAAATAGGCAAGTTTCTTATTGCTCTAAGACCTATAGATCTTTCTCCTTGTCACCTTCTGAGCCTTTTCCACTCTTCAAACTCTATTCTTCTCAACGCGCTTTAGTATTTGCAAATAACAAATACTTAAATACAAATACTTAAATAATACCCTGGAACAGAGTTTTGGGGTTTATTTTTGAGTGCTACTATATATGTCCCTGACATAAAGAAGCACAGTCTCCTGATATAAAAGGAATATAGGCAGAAATGACAAATTAGTATTATAAAAATTGTTTTGCCACACACTACACAATTAACTACTTAGTAACAAAATAAGATGTTTGGTATTTAATGTCTGTCTCTCCTGATAGCTGCATTCATTTGACCAATACTGTTGACCAACTGTCCTCACCTTTCGCCAAATTTTTACTCTTCCTACCACACCCACCTCTATTTCCTTTACTCTCAGCAGACCACTAGCTGCAGTCTTCTTAGGAGAAAGATTATCCTGTCCCTTCACACCTCTATTGTCACCCATTTTCTTTTTCTTTGTTTTTTGTTGGGAGACAGTTTTTATTCTAGTCAAAGTTGACCCTTGCATTTGTGCTTGTGATCTCATCACTTTCTCTGTCATTTTGTTTCATCAATCATCTTGCACTCTTATGCATTTCGACTGTTGCCTCCATGTAGACTTCTCTCCTTTGCCTATTAATGTCTTTAAGTCTTCCCCATCTTAAAACATTTTTAAAAATACGTTTCAAGCTATTGTTCTCCTCCCTTCCCCCTAGATTTCTTGGAAGACCAAAAATACCTGTGGTCTCTACTTTCTATTTTCTCAGCTCGTTGCAAACTTACCTTTCTAGAAAATTCATTATATCCAATGACTACTCAGTCTTCTTCCTCTTGGGTATCTGCTAGACAAAGTGAGTGCCAACAAGGCTCACTTCCCTGTGTCTTTCTGGCTCTACTCTCATTTTAATCATTCTAGAGCTAAGAGAATTAGTATGATAATCTAGATTGGGGTCAACAAACTAAATGTTGCCCATCCTCTGTTTTTACAAATAAAGTTTTACTGCCACAGCCATTTGCTTGCATATTGTTCATGGCTGCTTGCATGCTCTAAGAGCAAAATTGACTAGTTGTGACAAGACACCAGCCTGCAAAGCCTACAGTATTTTTTTTTTAACATTTATTTTTGAGAGACAGAGAGACAGGGGGTGAGCAGGGGAGGGGCAGAGACAGACACAGAAAGGAAGACACAGGATTGGAAGCAGGTTCCAGGCTCTGAGCTGTCAGCACAAAGCCCAACACAGGGCTTGAACTCACGAACTGTGAGATCATGACCTGAACCGAAGTTGGATGCTCAACTGACTGAGCCACCCAGGCGACCCAAACCTACAGTATTTAATAATTGGTCCTTTTTAGAAAAAGTTTGCTGACCTCTTTCTAGATGACCTATGCAATCTAGATCTAGATGAAAGAACACCAGTGAGAATCAAGAGAAAATAAGCATAAGATATATAAAAAGACTTTATTGATAGAAATTAATGACTCTTAGAAGAGGTGCAGTAAGGAAACAAAATTTTTAGAATGACACCTAGAGATATCCAGTTGTGATGTGTGAGTAAACAGTGCTGTGTTAACTAAGGGAGGTAACAGGAAGCCAAGAAGTTTGGGTGAGGAGGTGATACAGAAAGAGAGTATATGATCATGATTTTACTCAGAGCTATTTTACATTTGAGTATTCTTACACCCAAATAAGGATAATATGTATAACTTCAGTGTCCAGGAGGAAAAAGGGGCTACGGAGAAAAGTTTGGGAATGCCATTGTGTCAGAAAAAGAAAACATGGAACTTGAAAAGAAAAGTGCTCACAATTTAAAAAGTTCCAACACATCAATTTTTCCTTCCTCAGACTTAATTAAGTTCTGCACAACATTTCTCTCTTATCACACTTCATACTTTTTATGTGATGATTTTAGCAATGTGGAGTTGACCCTCTTTATTCATGAACTCCGTATTTGTGAACTTACATACTTGCTAAACATATATACTTACACACATACCTTGCTAAAATGTATTTGTAACCCCAAATTAACATGCACAGTACTTTCACAATCATTTGGAGACATCATCAAAGTGGTAAAAAATTTGAGATGCCTGACACGCGTTTCCATCTCAGGGTGAGCAAAGTGATGCTCTTATTTCAACTCTCAAACTGTAAGACAAATGTCCATTTTGTAGTCTATTTAGTGTCATGCCTTCTGCATTTTGGGGCTTTTTGTTGGTATTTAAAATGTCCCAAATCATAATTTTGAAGTGCTCTGTAGTTATGTTCCTATAAGCACAGGACTGCAATGTGCCTTATGTGTTATTAGATAAGCTTCATTCAGGTATGAGTTATAGTGCTGCTGGTGTGAAGTCAATGTTAATGAATCAACAATATGTATTAAATAAGATCCTTTTAAATAAAAACCTACATAAAACAAGGTTATGCACTGATTAGTTGGCTAAAATGTTATAAACAGAAGCTTGTAGGAACCTAACCCTGTATTTCCTCTATCAATGTGTTAGTATTCACTGGAATAGAACTACAGTAAGTGATGTGATTGTACCTTAGTACATAATCAGATTATACATTTCTTAAAGAATCCCTTATTCATCTTTTTTAAAAAGTCAATTTATTTAAACTAAAAACAAAGACACAACAGAAACAGTTCACCCATTTCTGGGTAAATAAAAATCCCTTATTCATCCTTATGAAACATGTAGTACACTGCCACTTACTAACATTTTCTGAAAGTATCTAGTTATTACCAGAGAATAGACTTGTTTTCAAATTTATGTGGCTTTTTAACAGACAGGATCTAATAAACACATATGTACTGGAAAGGAGTTCAAAAATGACATGTGTCAAGGCTCGGACCTCCAGGCAAGGAAGTTTGCTTAACAAACTCAGAAATACTTTAAAGCAAAAGACAGTCACAAATGTAAAAAAGCACTTTTTAATTTTAACCAAAAGGATCACTAAGTTGATATATATATATATATATATATATATATATATATGTGTGTGTGTGTGTATATATCTATATATATATATACTTTTTTTCTGAAGTATTTATAATAATGTCAGTCAGTATGCTTAAGCAACACAGTTATTTAATGAAAGTTAAGATGGGCAGTTGTAATTTGTGTGAAATTTACAATTAGAATTTAAACTTCTTTAAAGTCTTATAAAATTCTAAATTGATAATAATTCTCCAAATTGGAAGTCAGATAACTTAATTTTAATACAATTTGAAATTAAAGAACAATTGTTTACACAACAAATAAAGACAAGTTTCCAAGACAGATATAAAAATCTAAATTCAAAAATAAACAGAAGAAATGTAAACAGTTATAAGATATCAATTTATAAATGTTATTTAGAGCAAAGCTATTCAAAGTCTGGTCCATGAGCTATTAGCAACCCATTCCAAATGAAAGAAAAAACTTGTGCCAGAATAAAAATGAACTATATCATTAATCAGCTGACTTTTTATAACAAGACTTTCTTTAAAGGAAGCAATGTTTTGATGTACCTTCTGGGACAGGCGCCTAATCTCATTACAGACTGTAGAACACATACTGCTTACTTCTTTAAAGTGCCCCTATAAATTTACTGCTCAGAGTTAACTTGACCATAGGGAAAAAATTAAAATGACAATCGTAACTGTCATCTGTACTTTATTTTTTAATCCTATCTGTCCAAAAAGCAAAGTTATAAAACTTTATAAACACACCACAATTTAACATTAATTTTCAGATGTGTTTAAGCATTACTGACATCTGGTCACCTCAGAGGGGCTAAGATTCCTGCTTTAATGAGATACATCATCTACTTTTGATATTTGTTTTCAACCTTGGGAGAAAAAGAATAAGAATTGAGTCATTTGTCAACAAGTTCTCCCTAAATACTGGTTTAATTTATTTTCACATTTCAAACAGTGAAAATATTTAAATTAACCTTTATGAAAAAAACTGAATTTGTATGCTGTTTGTGCAACTCCTTGTTGCGTTTTTGTAATAAAAATTGCTAGGAAAAAAGGTACGGAAATTTACAACTCTGTGTATTCTAGTAACTAAGGGGCAGCAGATGAACTATTTTAAGATTCTTCATATTAAAAGAAAGCTGGCATAAAATATTTTTTAAGAATCAGCTTATAATTTAAAATTCAAACACTTTTTTTATTTTTAATTTTTACTATGGCATAATTCCTCTAGAAATTTAAAAATAAAGTATGATCTTTTGTAAAAATCCTCTTTCACCAATGGCTTGCTAAATTTTACCTGCATTAGCTTAATATGGAAGGCAAATAACTAGACAATCTACAATTTAGAAAAAACTCATCAGTTTTAGATATACAAGAGCCCAATTTAGCTTTTGCAATGGCTAGTTTATTGAACCAACAAACTATTTCTTAAAGAATTTAAATGTATATTTACATGTCCATAAGAAGAGAGCTCCTTTGGCACCTGAGTTGAACACAATATAGTACAGCAAAGAATCTCTAAGAGAAAGGTGTCTAAAGACTATATATTTTATCTATCTATACATAAATACATACACCTATACATATACACATATACACACACAAGTAGAAATAACTTTTTCTTTAAGGCATGCTAAAGATTTAAAAGGAATTCACCATTTAGTCAAATAAAGTGAACTGATGGCTATTAAAAACAGTTTTAAGTTATTTGGAGTCTTATCAAATTTCAGAAAGTTAAAGACTTTACAGTAATATGTAATTCAAGGGGGGAAAACTCAAGAATTTTTTTTGTCAAAATATAATTTAATTTGATATAGTAACATGATCATGAGGTAATTATCCTAACATGATAATATAACAGAATTTTTGATAGTAACCAGGTGCAAAATCATCAAAGATAACCATAAAAGGAGTAAACTTCCCTTTATTATCACTAAACAGTCACCAGCCACCCTTCTGTCCTTAGACTCTTGCATTGGTTCCAACAAAAGACCATTATAAGGCTACCCTGCAGATGGCCCTCTGCTGGGCCTCATCACTCACTGGAATTTTACCTAAGAACTTTAGAAGAGCATAATGTCATCAGGTTTTATGATCACATCCACCTTGCTGTTGTGGACTCTGGCACTGTGTTAACAGTCTTACTGGTACTGTGATATTTTTTTATGTATACTTTTAGAACTCTGAATGACTGGCTTATATCCTAAGACTTAGAAAACATCTAAAATTCTGTAAGTTGCTGAAATAAGTCAGCATTTTCTTCTACGCTCAATTAATAAATATGTTTGGCCACCCAAAATAGAGCACATGCAGTCTTACTTAAGTATCTTCTACTTCAGAAATTCTGGAAGATGAAAATCCTCTACACTTGTGTACAATCTAAGTCTCCATCTTTCAGTCCTTATTAAATCTGAAGTATGATGAGAGAGGGCAAGACATTTGAGTCAAAAAAAAAAAATGATACCATGCTGCTTTTTTTTTTTTCCTCCAACTTGTATAGAATATCCCTAATTGGGTTTATAATTTCCCTCTTTGCTCTGGTTAAAGGACTTGTCTCATGTAGCAGATCATATATCCTGGAAATCTTAGGCAGTTTCAAAATATTTGTGATTGAAATATTTTCAAATATAAAATATCCCACATCTATAAAAATAGTAAATATTCTTGCTTAAACTTGACATTGTTATCCTAATAAAATTTTGTCAGTAGAGGCATGTATATAGAACTTACCTCATAGAACCTATTGAATTCAAATGTCTTCGTTTTGTTCAGTTTTATATCAACCATAATATAAACCCGAATCAATTTTTTCCTCACCTGTAAAATATTTTGATAAATCCATTTGAACTTGAATTCTTCAATTAACATGTAAACTCACATGCATAGCTTTATTTTTGTCATATATTTAAATATTTTCTTCTCTGAAGAGTTAGTATCTCAGAACAGGAAACGAAATTATGCTTGTTACTAATAATTTGGCATTAAAACACTTCTATGCAAAAGTGCATTTACAAAATAAACATGCCATAAATGAAGCTACAAACCACAATCTCACATTGGAGTAGATTTCAAATTCCAAATTCAGTCCAGTAAGTCAAAGAGAAAAGTGCTAACACAGCAAATCTGAAACAAGTTCATGGGGATTGGGCAATGAGTTATCAAAGCGAAATCTTTTGGAAACCATGCTGCTATCCTCTGGAATATTCTCTTTGTCTTCTCGATCACTACAGGTTCCATTACAAGAGGATTTAGAAGTTTTGTCTTCAGAGGACCTTAATGAATGATCCTGACTTTGAGAGGAAGTGGAAGATTCTTCAGGGTGAAATAAGTTTCCAAAGTCCCACTGCTGTAGCCAAGAATGAGACAGGCAGATTTCTGCTGTGGGTCTTTTCCTTTGAAAAGAAAGCATCAAGTGAAAATGGAGAACTAAAAATCAAGTTGGAAACATCTGCAGTTTGATACACTATAGACTTATTTTTTTAATTTATTATGAAAATAACACATATTCATAGTATAGAGGGAATAACAATACCAAAATTGTAGTACCTAGAGTTTCTTTAATATTGACATGTGCTGAAAATTCAATTCATCATGGAGCTTACAGGTAAGACTAGACAAAAAGCTTGAGGACATATGTTAAGCCTCACAAGTAAAAATTAGTAAAATTATAAAATTCCTTGATAAAGGAATAAAGGATAAAGGAATATCTTTAAAGAGATAAAGACATGAAACTATGAAGGAAAACATGTAATTTATAATCTATTATTCTGTGTTCTTAAAAGCAATACTGTTAAATCTCAAAAATACAGGCTGCTCTTGAATGATGTTTATCCAGTATTTTGAGTTTTTACATTTTGCTTTCTCTTTTGAAAATAATATGGTCAAATATCACAATTTTTCAAAAGTTAGGAAAATACCTATCTATAGTCAGACCTACAACCTTAACACAATCACCATTTCCATTACAACATGTTTTCTTAGTCTTTATCTTCATCTTTTATGATCATTTTATGTTCATTTTTTTTCTGATTATAAAGAAGTGAATTTACTCACTATAGAAATTTTTATGTTCGTTTTTTGATTTTAAAAACTTAATGGCTCATTTTAAAATTTTAGAACCTAAGGAAAAAACTATTTAAGAAAATAACCAGAAGCAATTTTACTACTATACTACTATTAAATAACCATTTATGTCCAAAACACGGCCAGTGAAAATTTGTGTGGATTTGCATTAAGCCAATAAAATAATTAGCAAACCCGTGAGTTCTTCTTCCTTAAACTGATAAGAAACTGAATCCTCCAGGAGATTAAGTAAAGGTCAGAGATAAAAGACCTGACAGCAACAAAACCAGGATCCGAGCCCAAGGCATTTTAAAGTAAATGGGGCTGCTCTGGGTAAAGAAATGGGAGGCCAACTTTTTCTTTTCCTGCTCTGAGTGAATTGTCCTGGCTCTGAGTTGCCAATGAGTGAAGTAAGAGTCCTAAACCATGGTTTCAAATCCCCTTCTTTTGCAGGTGGTCAAAGAGCATTTGATTCTTAAACGTTTGACAATCAGTAATTTACACTTCCCATATAACTATAATTACTTGACTACAGATTAGTCACAACAAAGTCTATCGCAGCCAGCCACGTGTATTGTAAACCTTCTATTTCTTTTAGGGAATTTCAGGGTTTAGTAGCAGGTTGCGAGAGAAATAACCCAAATCTTCTCTTCACTCCAAAATTTCCTGCTGTATGTTTTGTATTTACCATGTTTGAAGTTATAGATTTGGTATTTAATGATCTCTTATACCACCTCTCTTCCCATTTTATCTGAAACTTGAGAGCATACTTCTAATAATTTTATACTGTTTTATTTTATTTATTTATTTTTTTAACGTTTATTTATTTTTGAGACAGAGAGAGACAGAGCATGAACGGGGGAGGGTCACAGAGAGAGGGAGACACAGAATCCGAAACAGGCTCCAGCCTCTGAGCTGTCAGCACAGAGCCCGACGCGGGGCTCGAACCCATGGACCGTGAGATCATGACCTGAGCCGAAGTCGGACGCTTAACCGACGGAGCCACCCAGGCGCCCCTTTTTTAAAAATTTTTTTATTTTATTTTATTTTTTTTAATTTTTTTTTTAAAGCTGTATAGTGTTTTAGAATATATCTTTCTTAACAGACATAGGATTCATTTTGTAATTGTACTTAAACACATTAATGTTATAACTTACTCTGGATTTTTTACTAAAAGCCTCTGGATAAAATCTGTGGCCAGCTGTGAAACCGATGAAAATGTTTCTTCTGAATAATCTACATTAACTTGAGAAATATTGAGGTATGTTTCTTGATTATCTTCTCCCACAAATGGAGATGTATGAGTTAACAACATATATGCTATTATGCCAATATTCCTGAAAAACAAAGAAGGGAGAAGAGGGGAATTTAAAACATATGTTAATCTGAAAACATTTATATAAAGTAAAATTGATACTTAGCAGATTCCTGTCCTCAGAACTTGTAAACTATAGACTTTAAATTGCTTTTCAAATTTCCTATATTATTAAAACTAAAATAACTGTGTTATCTCAAAGTCTGCCTCACAGAAAAAGAATATAAGGGGAATATACATGTTACATAATTATAAATATAATGTATCAAATATATAGCATGATATCTATAGTCTGCCCTTCATTCAGACACCCTTATTGAGTACACAAAGCTGCTCAAAGGGCAGCATTTCCTAAATGGTACCCAAAGACATATTAATGATCTGTGCGACATAAACAGAAGTTCTCTGCAAACAGAGTCTGCAAGTTTAGCAAAGTACAAAATTGGATAGGTGGATTTTTTTTCATTGCAAGACTTTTCAAAGCCTTAAACACATTCACGAGAAGTCTGATGCTTAGGAGGCAGAAAAAGACAACACATACAGTGCATGTTTCCCACTTATTTAGCCGTAGGACCTTTTTTCCTTGGCAAGCCCATTACAGTTCCATGGAACACAGGGAACAAGTCTAAACTCTTCCACTTGGACTATGGAGTCAGACCCCCACCATGTTCCCAGCTAAAGTTCTAGTATCAATTCCCGTTCTACTCCTTATGACATCTGATATTCAAAATATGATTTTGCTTGCCACAGAAACTCACAATGCCCTAGAAATATAATCTCCTAAAACTAAACTTTTGTATAAACCTGACTTCATTTTCTCCATACCAAATACCTTTCCAGTTCATCTAGACCTAGATTAGGTATCTCCCATCTGGTGCTTGTCTACTGTTTCCTCCATGCTCATTAAGTATTTTACCTTATTACAGAACATATCACACAGTACTGCAACTATTTTCGTTTTTTATTAGACCGAGTCTTCCTTCAGGAAAGGGATCTTCCTATTTATTTCTATACTTTTGGCTCAGAGCCAAAGTATTACTTAAAAAGAATGTACAGATAAATGCCTTCTTGTGGCACAGTAATGATACTTCAAAAAAATCTTTTATAGAAAGCCTTATTATTTACATTTCTTTGGAATCAAAGAAATGCAGAATATATATTCTACCAAACTTTTAATGAAAGCATTTAGGTAACTAACAAAATCTTACCACATATCTGTTGCTGTAGTAATAGGATCATAGTTCAGGATTTCTGGAGCTGAAAGCAAAGATAAAATTCAAATTCAATACTGACAAATTTAAAAACATGAAAATTATTTTACAATAATTATATATATTTAGTATATATATGTAAAATTATAATATATATTATATATAATTATAATAATAAAACTGCTTTAATTTTAAAGAATAATATCAAATTGATAGAAATTTAGCATAGTATTAGTTATCCTGTGATTGGACATTTAAACATATCTAATGTTGAGCAAATTATATATATACTCAGAAGGTTCAAAAGCACAAATAATATTCTTGGAATAACCAGTAGCTATGGAGGAATGTTTTTAATCATTAAATCAATCTCAGGAAAAACAATTATGAAGAAGTAAAATTTTAGACACTGGAATCTTTTTAAAAATTGTAGTTTGATTACTCTGTTAAGAATTAGTTTGTGTTATTTTATACTGATTCAAGTTTTTCTTTTCAGAGTAAAGAGAATCATATATATTTACAACAACATTATGAGTAAATTATGCATTCTGGAAGGGCTTTACATTTTCAAGTAGATTCAATATCCCTCTTAGACTATCAAAAACCTAATTTCCTATGTAATTAACTTCCCATCATCTTCTTCCCTGCCAACTTTTTAAGTGCAAAATAAATTCTCTATATCTTGTGATTATCATAAATTTCAAATTAGTAGAGGCCAAACTAGGATTTATGCTTGAATAATAACTTTGCTTCACAAAAATTATTTCCTAAAGCCTAACATTTTTATTAATAAAGACTTTGAGTCATATATTTGTCTGTCCATCACACAACGTACCACCCTATACATACTTCTGTGAGCTGTGTTATCTATAATTACGAGCATTTATTCTAGGACACTATTGTCCCTATTTGCATTCAAAAGTTAGTAATTTGTTTTGTTTTCATTTGGGGAAAGTCAGCTGCCTTGCTGAGTCGCACCTGTTCTGTGTAGTTGTATCTTTTCAATACTTGCATGGGGGTATCAATATAAGCAACAACAAAAAAGTGCAAAAAGATGAATTTTATAAATTAAAATAAATTTATGTGCTGCTTCATATAACTTAAATTTTTTTCACCTGCATGATTTTATTTGTTGATATAGTACAATATTCCCAGATTATCTAATCATAAGATCTTTTTTTGACATCCTTTTTCTTCAAAATCCTCCTTTTACAACCCTAGGCAAAACCTCACATTTTTAAGCAGCAGCAACAAAAAGCAAGTAGTCCTGCTAAAAATTCTTGCAAAACTGAAGATGATGTATATTTATAAACAGCTTCAGAGTTGGGACCAGGACACAAATAGAAATGACATTTATCCAACACCCAGGCTTCAAAGGTAAAAATGACTGGGCCATGTGACTGCCTGTTTTCCTCTTTTTTCCATTTTCTCCTGTTCCCTAACTTCCCCTTCACCCATTTTTCTTTATGTAATAAACTGTTACACACAAACATTAACTTCTGAATTTACATGTCCAATGTCATGTGAATTGTTGTGAATGTCTCAATGGTCCTACATTCACTAAAGTTCATTTATTGTGTCATAACCAAATTTTAATGCATTAAAATACCTGAATCAAATAAATCCTGGAATTACATGCTCTAAAATATGGCTTTATAGAGATAACATTTAGTTGATAAATTTCAAAATGGTGTATAAAATGAAAGGAAGTTCTTACCTAAGTATTCTGGTGTTCCCATAATTTCCCGAAGTTCACACGCATTCCCTATTTTTCGAGACATTCCAAAATCTACAATTTTTATATCTCCAAGAGGGTATATGCTGCTTAATAATATATTCTGTGGCTAAATAAAGCACAATAAAAATTGGTAAGTAATATACAACAATAAAAGAATACTTGTCTCAGATGGGAAGTAAATTAAATGTTTAGCTATTACACATTTCATTAAGTCATTCACCAAACATCTACTGAACTACTAGTTAGCAAAAGCTTTATGCTCAATGATAAATAAAGGTAAAATTATACTCAAAGGATTCTTAGTTTGGATGAAAACAAAGTTAGATGAATATATAGATTGAGTGATTATGAGATAAACTGAATAATAAACACAAGACTACTTAATTCTGCCTATTATAAAGTCTAAGAACCTTTTGCTGTAGAGATGATATTTAAGCTGAACCTTACAGAATAAATAGGAGTATTCTGGTTAGAAAGGCACTCTAGGGAACAGCATGAAAGAAAGTATGAAGGAATAAAAAATGTATACTTTTCCAGAAACAGAAAATGGTTCAGTATGATGGTTCTGGGTCTATTAGCTTAGACAATAAGATATATTGATGCATGGAAAGTGTCACCCATTGCTTCCCAGAACCAAGAGACTTTGCTGAAGTCTATTACAAAATTCCTTGCCACAGTCATAACCCAAATAGTTGCCAAGGTGCTGTTCCCAAAGTCTGTGAGAAGAATTCTAAGTCTAACTTCAGGAAAACCCAATGCTTGTTTATTATTAAATCACAGAGACATTAAAGGAGAAGAGGTAAGGGTAATTAGATCTACTGTTGTCAACCACAGGCTTTAGGATATACAAAGCCAGGTTTATTTCCCATCCCCAACCTCAAGTGCTGTGTGGTGTTATGTAATACACTTGGTTTATCCTTAGCAGGAGAAAGACCCAACAGCAAGTTTGTGGGGGCATGATCGTCCGGATATGTACCATATTGTTGTTTTTACAACAGCTTATTGGTAGGGGACATGGCAGGGCTGCTAGGTACTTAACACTACCCTCTTCCAGAGGGGGGCCCAACACAGACAAACATGTTTTTTCTTTTGAAAATGGGGTAAGAAAAAGAAAGAAAGTCTAGTTTGAGACAAATTTTGAGACAAAGTTTGTACAAGATACCCAAATGGTACCTAATTTGCAGTTGAAGAAAATAATTTGGAATTTAGGAGAGAAGTCTGGGCTATAGGAAAGAGAACTGGGAATCATCATTATGGTGAAAGTGGTAGTGAAGGGCAAAGGATCATGCAAAGGGAGACAATATAGAAAGAGAAGAATCCAATGTTCAAAAAATAAGACACAGATTGATTGAGATTTTGGGTGGCTGTGGAGGAAAGATAAAGAGAAAGGATAATAACGTAAGAGTTTAAAATGGTATTTCAGGGCTTGAGTAAGGGGACTGAATGGTCTGGGGGGCAAAAATGGAGGGGCCAAAAGACTAAACATCTCAAGAGAAAAATGAATGAATATAATGGGAGCAAAGAAATGAGCACTAGAAGGAGGTTATCTTCAGAGATGGAGATTAGGCTAGAGTATTTTAGAGATGGGGCAGTTTTACAAGATGAGAAATCCAGGATGTAAGAGTGGGATGGGGTACAATGATTGAAGAATTAGAACAGGGAGGAATGATGGTTTTTAAGAGCCCAGTGATTAATTTGATCTGCTCGCACATGCAGTCCTCTCCTCTCTGCCAATACAAAATTAAGTCCATGTAGCACACATACACAAGTGCACCCAGTGCAGTACAGAGAGTCATAATCTGACTGTTGCTTCCTACCAAATCCAGCTTGCAATTATGCATCCCAAGAGCAGAAGGAAAAAAGATGCTATATTACTTAAAATCATATGGTACATTACCTTTAAATCAAGATGTACAATGTTATTCTGATGTAGATAACATACTCCTTCAAGTATTTGTTTAATGAGTCTGATAATGTCATTTTCAGAAACCATTTCAGCCAGCTCAGGTAAACACAAGTTGAAAATTTCTCCACCTGCAGCACTGAAATAAAATTCAAATAGAAACTTGGAAAATCATTGACCTAAAAATGACAATTTTTAAATACTGTAAAACTGTTAAGTAAAAGCTATAGCTATCTAGTCTCTCTCTATAGATACATATACTTTTGATTCTCATGACAACTATGTGGGTTATTATTCCCATTTGACTGATGAAGAAATAAGTACAAAGAGGTTAAGCTACTTGTACAAGGTAACATAGTAAACAGGAAACCAGAACCTGAGTCTGTATGATATGGGCAAAAATCTGCATTCTTAACCAGTATCTTGTACTGTAGCTTCCCAAATCTTTATTATTTTTAAAAGAATTGAAAATCTAAACAATGCTGACAAAAGCATAGAAAAAAGGCCCTTGGTTTGGAATCAAATGATATAAATTTAAATCCCAAATCTGCTATTTACCAGCAATATAACTAGGATCAGTCATTTATTTGTCTTTCACCATCTGTAAAACAGAGTCATAACTGAGCTCAATAGATTTTTTTTTTTTTTTTTAAGAGAGAGTGCAAACAGGGGAGAGGGACAGAAAGAGAGAGAGAGAGAATCCCAAGCAAGTTCCATGCCCAGTGTGGAGCCCAACACAGGGCTTGATCCCATTGACCCTGAGATCATGACCTCAGCCGAAATCGAGTCGGACGCTCAGCCGACTGAGTCACTCTGGCACCCATACATTTTTTTTGAAGATTAAATCTAAAAAAATGCAAACCCTCCTCCCCCCCCCCCCCAGATGGTTATTCAAAAATTTATAAGGTATATTTAAGAACATCTCAAGTAGGGTGACTGGGTGGCTCAGTCGGCTAAGTGTCTGACTTTGACTCGGGTCATGATCTCATGGTTCATGGGGTCGAGTCCCACATCGGGCTCTGTGCTTCAGAGCCTGAAGCCTGCTTCAGATTCTGTGTCTCCCTCTCTCTCTGCTCCTCCCCGGCTCATGCTCTCTCTCACTTTCACTCTCAAAAATAAATAAACATAAAAAAAATATTAAAAAAAAAAAGAATATCTCAAGTAAAGCATATTCTATGTGGTAAAACAGGACAGTGTCTGACATGTAGAAGGTGTTCAATAAAGGTTTGTTGAATGAATGAATGATGGAATAGGCAGTCATTCTTCAGAGCAGCTGAAACTGAAATTCAGAAGTCTCACTGACTGACAAGAGGAAGAAGCATGTCATATGTATGAGCAGTCATAAGAAGGAAAAGAAAAGGGAAAGAAAAAGCTTTGTTTCTGAAGGTATATATTCACAGACCAAAAAATAAAAATAACTTTAAAATATAGGAACGTGCCATAAAAGTAACCAGTTTACATATAATTTCTATCTTCTATGTCCTCTAAATTTAACACAATGCATAGGTATTACTTTTATAACCAAAAGTATCCTAAGGGTTTTTTGTTTGTTTCAGTAACAAAATCAAACAAATATTATGATTGTCAGCCAATGAGATTGTCTCTTCTTTTTAGGTTGGTAAGTTGACCAATGTCTTTTGTAGGATTGCCATTTTTCCCATAAAAGCAGGACACAGGTAGAGCTATGGGAAACGGAAAATTAGGAAGAGGAGCTAAGAGGAGGGAATGAACAGATAACACAAGAAGCAGATTACAGAAGTCAGCAGAAACTAGAATAAATGTAAGCAGTGAGTAGTAGACAAGCAGATGATTTGGTCAAACAAGCCACACAAGAGCAGTGACTAGAGAGGAAAAAATCTCTCTATAGAGATAAAAGACTCCTATATACCATTATCATTGCCCTGGAAGGCATATTCGGGTACACCTCCTTTTTCTCTATTAGAAGAGTTGTCCTCTGATGGGACATCAACCAACAAATTTAGAAATTTGGAGTGTTTGCCTTCATTCGCATATGTATTTGTATATATGTTGTGTGTGATAATAGTACTTTAGTAGAAGTACAATGTCATGTAAACCTATGTGTTATACATCTTTCAAAAGGCTAAATAAATGTGGTAAGATGTCAACAATTGGTAAATCAAACTGAAAAGTATGAGTATTAATTATACTGTTCTTTCAACTTCTTTGAAGATTTTAAATTTTGTACCAAAAAAGTCAAGGAAGAAAAGTATGTAGGATGACTTGAGGAGGGGATCAGATTGGTAATTGTTATTAGAGTAAAAGATTTCACCGTTCTACTTTCACCACATAAAAAATTATGCCACCTTATGAAAATAACTAAGTCTCCCTGGCTACATTTTTACCTTTGAGATTATCTGATGTGACAATGCTACCCAAAAAGTAGTAAGAACTAAACCAAATTCTAGCAATAAATTTTAGTAGGTCTTAGTTGATCTAGTAATAAATTATTTCAGGGGTGCTGGGTGGCTCAGTCGGTTCAGCATCTGACTTCGGCTCAGGTCATGATTCACAGTCCGTGAGTTCAAGCCCCATGTTGGGCTCTCTGTGGACAGCTCAGAGCCTGGAGCCTGCTTCAGATTCTGTGTCTCCCTCTCTCTCTGCCCCTCCCCTGATCATGCTCTGTCTCTCTCAAAAATAAGCATTAAAAATTTTTTTTTAAATTATTTTAATCCATTTATACATTTAATGAGTGCTTGCTATACACTTCAGCCATAAGGTACAATTGTGCCCTTATGGAATTCAGTTTACTTGGCAGGGTACCTGAATCAATTTTCAGAGTATGAACAAAATCCAACCATAAAATGTGTCAAAATTTTCTGATATATTTTGTTGTTGCTATTTAGATAAATCCCCCAAAGAAAATTTTATGAAAGTACTCAATGCTCCTATGTATTCATTCTCTAAAACTAGTATTCCATTACTATGTTTGAAAAAGGTTAGCTCCTTTTCACATACTTCAAACGTGCAGTGTCATGCAAGTAGATAACTTTTTTTTTTCTCAAGTTAGTTAACATACAGTGTAGTCTTGGCTTCAGGAGTAGAACCCAGTGATTCATTTCTTACATATGACACCCAGTGCTCATTCCCAAAAGTGACCTCCTTAATGCCCATCACCTATTTAACCCACCCCCATCCCCCACCCCCATCAACCCTCAGTTTGTTCTCTGTATTTAAGAGTCTCTTATGGTTTGCCTCCCTCTTTTTATATTTTTTCTTCCCTTCCCCTATGTTCACCTATCAAATTTCTCAAATTCCACATATGAATGAAATCATATGGTATTGGTCTTTCTCTGACTGACTTATTTTGCTTAGCAAAATACCCAAGTAGATAACTTTTTAAAGGTTAGATTAATCTAACAAAAATAATCACAAAATATATGAAAAATGAAATCAGACTGATAGTATCCTGGGCATTTCTGTGATTCTAACTTATTTTGAAGGTGTTATATTATACCTTAGTATGTTGTTTTATGGGAAATGTACATAGTATTAATTCTTTAATAAAATTTTTTTTAATGTTTATTTGAGAGAGAGACAGAGAGCGTGAGCAGAGGAGGAACAGAGAGAGAGAGAGAGAGAGAGAGAGAGAGAAGCCAAAGCAGGCTCTAGGCTCTGAGCTGTTAGCACAGAGCCCAATGTGGGGCTCAAACCCATGAACCGTGAGATCATGACCTGAGCTGAAGTCAGATGTTTAACTGACTGAGCCACCCAGGCACCCTCATAGTAGTCATTCTTTTTTTTTTTTTTTTAATTTTTTTGACATTTATTTATATTTGAGAGAGAGAGAGAGAGAGTGAGAGAGACAGAGTGTGAGCAGGGGAGGGGCAGAGAGAGAGGGAGACACAGAATCTGAAGCAGGCTCCAGGCTCTGAGCTGTCAGCACAGAGCCTGACGCGGGGCTCGAACCCATGAACCATGAGATCATGACCTGAGCCAAAGTCAGTCGCTCAACCAACAGAGCCACCCAGGTGCCCCCATAGTATTCATTCTTAAATGAACTACTTGCCAGTTTAACATTTTGCAAAATAAGCATTTTCATATTTATAAGTTGATTCTAGGTAATCAACTTTCCTGGTATAAAAACATACTTTTTACAAATATATAAACAAACTTCTTCATCCTTAAAATACCTGAATACTAAAATTAGGCTATATTACTTTTTGTTTTTTATTATTTTATTTTAGAGAGAGAGAGAAAGGCAGAGAAAGAGCATGAGTGGGAGACAAGGGCAGAGGAAGAGAGAGAGAGAGAGAGAGAGAAGAGAGAGAGAGAAAATCTTACGCAGGCTTCATACTCAGCAGAGAGCCCAATACGGGGCTTGAGCCCATGACCCTGGGATCATGCATGACCTGAACCAAAATCAAGAGTTAGAAGCTTAATAGACTGAGCCACTCAGACACCCCTAGGCTACATAATATACTTTTACATTCAAAAAGGCAATGATGCAGGTTAACCACTAAAAAGAATTACCATATTTACAATGCACTTTTTTCTGAAGTAAATACTTAATCTCTTTAGTTTATTATAAAATAGATTTCTTCTATAAAAAATTATCAGACGCTAAAAGCATATTAAACATAAATTTAGCTAACCTTTTCCAATTGTTGTAGATGTTCAAACACATTTTATATACATATAATAAATGTGTCAAACTGTCACTCATAAAGGTACTATTTTAGAGTCACATGTGAATATACTAATTAACCGGCCAGTTGGCTTAACCATGACCTACCCCATGCTTAATGTGATGAATTGTTGACTATTTGGGTGTTTTCAGCTTTTCACTGAGTTGTGGGAAGAGATATATTTTATTTCTTATTGCTACAATTCCTAACAGTTTTTCACAAGTTACACAATACTAAGTAAATGTGTTTCTTCAACAAACAATGTGACAAGCACACCTTCACCTTCATGCAAATTCACCCTTCTATTCTCCATGAGTCATTCCTTTGGATGTATTTTTTCAAATAGATGGATAAATTATATAAATGATTTCAATTCTATTTATCCATCAGGTAGTTCTGCACAAAAACTCTTCGACTTTCTATGCTATTAGCAATGAAAGTATACTTGTTTCACCACATTCCTCAAGCATTGTGATGTCATTTGGGTTTTTTTGTGTGTACTGTTTGATTAGTTTTTGTGTATATGTGAAAATATTCAAATATACACCATGTCTCTCTAATATTTTATCAACAGAAATCTTTACAAGTTTTTTTTCCTAAATGTTTATTTTGAGAGAGAGAGAAAGCACATGTGTGTGTGCAAGTGGGGGAGGGGCAGAGAGACTCAGTAAGAGAGAATCCCAAGCAGGCTCCATTCTGTCAGTGCAGAGCCCAATGCAGGGTTTGATCTCATGAACTGTGAGATCATGACCTGGGCTGAAATTAAAAGTTGGACACCCAACAGACTGAGCCACCCAGGTGCCCCCAAATCTTTATAAGTTCTTGTCTTACTTTTATCATTCTTGTTCTTAACATTTCAAGCCACCTTTATCCCACCAATTAAAATAAGTACTACAAATTTATTTAAATTTATTAAAGTATATACTTACTACTCTAATATCAAAATGATTTCACTGGTATTTTCATAGACTTCATGAAGATTAATCACATGAGGGCAAGATTTTGCCAATTCAAGTACGGCAATCTCGTGTAGAATCTCTGCTCGACAATCCTGTCCTCTTCTTCTCTTTTTCAGAAACTTCGCAGCATATTCTTGGCCAGTAGATTTTGATATACACTGTCTAACCACAGCAAACTTTCCTCTGGGGGGAAAATGAGGACAGTCAATTTTAACTTTTCCAAAAAGAACAATATTAACATAACACACAGTTACAACTCCAATTTAGAATTAATCCTTTCAAACAACTATGCCATTAGTTGAGAACTATGTTCTCTTAACTGAATCAAATACTACATATACTTCTATGAAATTTATATTATTATCACAGAAAAATTAAAATGGCAAATGTAAAAACAGGATAAGACATAACTGTATTTGTTCATCACTGTTAATATAATACGTTATCATTGTAGGGGAGATCTCATTTGCATTCCAACTCCATGCCATACTCTTGTTATAAATGTTTGTGTTTAAATATCATAACAATCCTACATAGCAATGAAATTGTTTTGCAGAGCCCAGAGAGTATATGTATCTTAGTCTATTTCCAAAGACTGTACCTTTAAAAGGGTACCACACTAACTCTCTAATCAAAACAGCTTCCTTCCAAAATAAAAAATTAAAATTAAAGCAAAAGTGGGTATTTGACATTTCATTGTATCAGTGTAATCGCTTTGCCTTTCAGCACCATGTTTAACAATCTTTGAAACTTTCTATCACTAATTTAGTAGTTGTTTTTCCAGTAAATCTCTTAATATTGGCCAGTAGTCTATGAAGCCTGTAACAGATAACAGAGGTATATGTATCCTACGGAGAGTATCCAGAGACACTTCATGATCAACTAAGAAAATTAATAGTTATCAATAGCTAAGTACAAATACACCCATTAAGGTCATGTTTATCATTTTAGGAATAAGTAGGTGTTTAGCTCTCTCCAACAGAAGTGCTCAGCATCTCAGCCAAAATTTAAATCTACACTATACTAAGTGTATAGTTGCCCAAAATCTAATTTCCCAAAGATCGAGAGCTATTTTGAGTAAGACTATTTTAAGAAACTAATAAAGGCAACTGACTGCCTACCCAGAAAAATGTACGCATGCCCTTAAACAGAAAGTTTTACATACAATTCCAGAGGGTTTTCAGACTTCAAAGCCCATCTATCGACCTTCTAAACCTGAGTCCACAGGATCCAAGATTAAGAACCTATATCCTAAGGCTCAAACTAACATATGAAGTATAAATAAAGGGTCTTCAGAGAAGAACTTTTGTTCCCTAACTCTTCTTTCTCCAATTTGACTTCTAACACATGTCAGGTGCTTAGCAAGGAAAACCTGGTATTTGGGGTTGGGGAGGGGGGAACAAAATAAATTGTTTGATTGTTATTTTAATTGCTATTCTCAAGGGCCAGGATGACAAGGATTCCTACTCTTTATTTCCCACATTTCTTCAAAACTGGTGCCGGTGAAAAGGACAGGAAACCAAGCTGAAAAAGTATGCTACAATGCCAAAAGAAGTGACCAGGCTATAATCTGACTCTTCTACATTCATCAAAACATACAACTCAATAAATTTGCATGCACAAGCCTGATTCTTGGAAAGAACGTTTCATTTAAGATTTGGCATATATAATTTAAACTAAGGCACTTTCTCACCATATGCAAAAGCAATACAATTCAATGCATTTCAATGAGCATACAAAAAGGTCATCAGTCTTTGTCTTCAAACTACCCTTTATAGATTTTATACTGGATAAATCAAGTCAAACTAAGATTAAATGACTCATGAAACATCATATATGGAATTGGAGTGCCAAGAATTAAACTATGGAAGGTGAATTTTTAGCTTTCTCTTCTAATCACTACAAAACAATTCCTCCCTTTAAGATCATTTTTTAAGAAGTGCAACTCACTTCTGCCAATTCTCACTCACATTTAGAAGTGAAAGTGTGTCTAAAACAGAAAGGAAATTTTGAGTTTTATACAGAAATTCACCTTGTAAAACTAAGTAAACAGAAACAAGTTAGCCAAGAAAATTGTCCCTCTGAAAAAAAAAAAGTTTATACTACCAACTGTGACAATTAAGTTCTGCTGCAATTTTGTAATTACATCTATAAGCCAGAATCTTCTCAGGAACAAAGAGCAAAATTAACTGGTAACACTTTTTAACCTCATTGTTTCATGTATTGTTATGAGGCTTTTTTAAACAATCCAGTACAAAAGTGACCAAATGATGCTGGTACTTATTTATTTACCTGTCAGTGCTTACCACTGGGTAAAAGTCCTATGTAGGCAGAGACCCTGTTTGTTCTAATTACTACAGTTGTTATAAACTGTACACTTTGCTAATGCATAACAGGAACTGAAATATCTGTTGAATGAATGCAAGAGCTATGCACCTACTAGAATACCATACACTGTGCTATTTTAGTTTATATCCTGTAGTTAAAGCATTTATATTTTTAAAAGTTATTTGAAATTCCAGTAACATTTTACATATATATAAATGTATATGCTGTTAAATAAGGTAAATATTCTTACCATAATTATCAGATGACTTAGGAAGGAAAGAGTATTTATTTCCTATTCTAAAATGTTAGTTGCAGTTTAGAAGTAACAAAAATAATCTTTTATCATAATTTTCCTGTATCAAACTTAACAGAAATATTTAAGAAAATTAAATACCCTTAACAACAATACTTAATTCATAACCTAAAAAGGCAAAGCTGACTAGATTTCCCAGCAGTGAAAAGTGCTAGTAGTTACCCTTTTGCATTCTAGAATAGACGATAAAATGTGAAAGGAGGGGGGGAGGGTGAGCCACAAAGGAAGCTGACGTTTATTTCTGCATCTGCCTCACCCTTCTAACCACAAGAAGTCCTAAGAAACCTTGCCTCAGTTGGGGGAGGGGTGGAAAAAAACATATCCAACATGTTAAAAAACAGGAACAATGCAAAGTTTTTTGAGAATAGTCTAAAACGAACTGTTAACTTTTACATATTTTCTTTTAGTCTGCTAAAGGAAAATAAATTCTTCAGCACTAACATCTTAAAATTAAATTTTAAAAAGTTGATTTAGAAAGATCAACTTGATTTAAAAGACTTTTGTAGTTCACACCACATGCTAGAATTATGTTTACATAGTTCAAAATGTAAAGCCTCAAGAAAAACAGTATTTTGATCTTAATTTTCATTGTGCATTAGTATAGGATATTAAAGTTAGTAGCAATAGTGGAAGAACTTAAAGCAAGTTATTGACAGATGAAAGATCATGATTTCCAACTGATCAAGTTTTACTAATTAGAAATACCAAGGGGCACCTGGGTGGCTCAGTTGGTTAAACCTCCCACTTCGGTTCAGGTCATGATCTCATAGTTCCTGGGTTCGAGCTCCACGTCAGGCTCTGTGCTGATAGCGCAGAGTTTGGAGCCTGCTTCAGTTTCTGTGTCTTCCTCTCTTTCTTTGCCCCTCCCTGCTCTCTCTCCCAAAAATAAAATAAACATATTTTTTTTTAATAAAAAAAAGAAATATCAAAATTTACCATCTGACTCATTAGCCCATATTAATTCAAAGAAAAATGTTAGGTCTCTTTCATAAAGATATTAGAAGATGGGATATTAGCAATCTGAGTTTGTTTTTTTTTTTTTTTTTTAATGTTTATTTATTTTTGGGACAGAGAGAGACAGAGCATGAACGGGGGAGGGGCAGAGAGAGAGGGAGACACAGAATCGGAAGCAGGCTCCAGGCTCCGAGCCATCAGCCCAGAGCCTGACGCGGGGCTCGAACTCACGGACTGTGAGATCGTGACCTGAGCTGAAGTCGGACGTCCAACCGACTGAGCCACCCAGGCGCCCCAATCTGAGTTTGTTTTAATCAGAGTCTATTATGAGTTTTTGCTCTAGAATGTTAAAAAATACACCTGATTCAAGTTCAGGCTTGTTATTTATGATAGTATCTCATTTATAAAACAATGTAATTATTAATACTGTCCTCCCCAAAGTTTAGGTTCTACAAATCTCTCAAAAGAAAAAGTATTTTATAGACTTTCTAGCCCCCATAATATCCCTTATTTTGCAAAGTTAACTTAATAAATATATGTACAGTTACTGATCAAACTATAACTTAGAAAAATGGAAAAGATCCCCTTTATTGTGTTTACTGTTCAAAGCTTTTTATATTCAGTTACCTGCTCAAAGCAGTTGCCAAACATCTTTGCAATAGAAGGAAACTTGGAGACATCTAGTCCACCCTCTCAACGAAAAGGAAATCACACAACTAAGTAGATCACACAACTTTAGATCCACAGTAAAGACAGGTCAACTGACTTCCAATTTAATGTGTTTTTTACTAATATACTACATGATGCTATATGACACATATTTGACATGTTGTTGAAGAAAAAAGAAAGAAGACTCCCAATGGAATCTTAAACTACCTCAATAAACCTTTACAGCATTCTAGATGTTAAGATACTGACCAAACTGTGTACACTCTAGGCCTCCTCATTTTAAGACTGACAATGAAAAATACAAGGAGTCCAGAAGAAGGTAACTGGATCAAGGAAGGCTGTCTGGAAATTAGGTCATAATATGAGCATTTAAGGAAACTGGCAATGTTTGGCCATATTCAAATCTCTGAAGAATTTTTACAAGGACATTACATGCAGCTACAAAAGATGAACCACATCTATTGGGTAGATGTTAGTAGAGTAGAAAACAGAACCTTCTGTGCCTAAGAGGCACCCACAAAATGGAACAGATACATTCTGAGGTAATGAGTTCCCCATCACGGCAGCATTCAAATTAAGGCTGGATAAACAGCTTGTCAAGAAAAGTATAGGAAAGATTGCTGCGTAAATTGTATTAGACCACCACTGACCACCAAAGTCCTTCCAGTGCAAAGATTCTATCACTATTTGATGTGAGATACAGGCAACTAAAAGTAAAACTTACTCCTTCCTGTTATAATGCAAACAGAAATAATCACAGATTTAGAACTAAACACTTTCCTAGAAACATTCTTTTTTTAAGAAAAATTTTTTAATGTTTATGAGAGAGAGAGAGAGAGAGAGACAGAACATGAGCGGGGAAGGGGCAGAGAGAGAGGGAGACACAGAATCTGAAGCAGGCTCCAGGTTCTGAGCTGTCAGCACAGAGCCTGACATGGGCTCGAACTCACAAACCACAAGATCCTGACCTGAGCTGAAGTCAGACACTCAGCTGATTGAGCCACCCAGGTGCCCCTTCCAAGAAACATCCTGAAAGGTTTTTAAAACTGTATCTTTCAATACACCATTAAAACACCCAGATACTTTGTACATAAAATTAAATAAATAAATATGCCAGGAATTAAGAAAAATGCTTTCATATTTAGTCCTTAGTCTAATGAAGTAGATGTTATCATCCTTATTTTGCAAAAGAAAGACTGCATCCAACAACTGATAAGGCTAAGACTTGTCACCCTTCCTGTAAAAGATCACCAAGAACAGAATTACTTTTCATGGTCCAGTCAACTTTTGTTTTCACACTGAGATTTTCAAAGATAAAAATCAATCATACTATCTTACTATAGATCTATCAATACAAACACAGACTTAGCAAACCATTTTAATTTAAGATAAGCAAAACATTTACCTCCAGAACTAAAATCAAACCGAAGATAGAAACTGATCACCATCTTTCAACTCTGCTAAATGTCTTTAATTTAAAGTTCAAAGATGCTGAACATATAACATAAATATCTTAGTCTATTTTTACAACTTCCATATATATTAAAATGGTAGTACTAAATTGCAGAATCCCAGGTTGCCCCTTGGCCTTAAGGAATTTACACTCTCATCAGGCAAAACAGGTAAGTGTTAGCGTTAAGTACAGGGTTTTACTTATAGAACATGCATTGTTTGTCATACAGAATTATACCATCAAATATGTGTTAAGTCTTTTTGTTTAATTTAGGAAAAAAGAGGAGGAGGCCCTCCTTATTTGTTTTGTAGCCCAGCACAATATCCTAGGAATTTTAAAAAATTTTAACAAAAATTAATAAGATTCTACTACTTCACAAATATTAACTAATTTAATCCTCATAACAACCATAGAAGATAGATACAATTATCTTCATCCCCACTTCTCAGATGAGGAAATTATAGCACTAAGAGGTACAGAAATTTAATTGAGGTCACACGGTTTGGAAATGGCAGAGCCCGGATTTGGACTTGACAGTCCACTATGCTAAGCTATCTGTTGCCATGCACAGCCTCAAATTAAGAACCCTGACCTCCTATCAGGGGCTCTTAAGCTAGGTGGGATATATCATACAAGCTCACTAACTCTCTACAGATTTGATTTCCAAGTCAGTTAAAACTAGATCCTGTATAATAATAGAAGAAATGATGACTTTCTAGAATTCCAACCATTTTTTAAAATGATCAAGTGAATTTTATAAAACTATAGACCCAGAAAATTCAATATGTGAATTTATTTTTTTTTAATTTTTTTTTTTAACGTTTATTTATTTTTGAGACAGAGAGAGACAGAGCATGAACGAGGGAGGGTCAGAGAGAGGGAGACACAGAATCTGAAACAGGCTCCAGGCTCTGAGCTGTCAGCACAGAGCCCGATGCGGGGCTCGAACTCACGGACCACGAGATCATGATCTGAGCCGAAGTCGGCCGCTTAACCAACTGAGCCACCCAGGTGCCCCTCAATATGTGAATTTAAACAGCACACATACCACACAATTTCCTTACCTTCCCAGCTCTTTAGACGTAAGTGTATAAAAACTATTAAAGTTTTCCATTCTCATTGGAGTTTGAGGAGTTGTAGTTAACAACCCTGAAATACTGCGACAATCAAATCTTCTCCTCGACATGTTAGATGACTCCCAGATATGCTTCTTTAGTCACTTATTTTTACCTATTTAAAAAAGAGAATATATAGGATATAACTTAAATGCAATTAAAAAAAAGATGTTATCTCAGATAGACAGGATGTACATTATGTTTTATAGCTCTAAATACAGCTGTAAGACACAACCCTTCCCTCCCCCAAAAAAAGAAAAGAAAGATTTTTAAACAGCACATTCGACCCAGAAGGAAGAAAAACAAAAAGCACACACACAAACTGGTATCATCTCTATGGTACTTGAACTAAGTTACTGACTTTATTTCATAATAAAACTACTATAAAAATCCTCAAACCTCTCAGATTCTTAGAAAATAGTTATAATAAAATTTTAATATAAGCAACCATTCAATTTAATTTTTAAACTGTCATTCTTTGAAGTTATACCTTCACATAACAAGATTTTAACACAGCAGGGTAATGACTACTCATTTTAAATATAACTTCTCATGGCCAAACAATTTTGGTGGTGAATTCCCATTTTGTGAGTTTTGTTACTGACATCTGAATGACTACAAGAAACAGAACTTATTTCACAGACTACCTACATTTCAATATTAAATTCAAACTTTTATAGGTCTTAAGAGTTTTTTCTTTTGGTAGAACTGAGCTCTATAATTTTGTTAGATGAGTGACCGTATATAAAACCTTATTCTACAGTTCTGTACCTTGAACCCATATTTATCTTCAACTTTGTGATATTTACATATATTCAGTTTTAACAAAACTACCATTTCACATTAATTGAATTCATATAATTGCAGACTATATATTTTACAATAGTTAGGACTTCCTCCTATGTTTACCAAAAAAAGATCCAGTATTATTCTTCTAGCACCCTCTTTCAATAACACCGTAGGGTTTTTGTTCTTTCTCTGCCACATTTTTCCTCTGTTTATTTCCTACTTGACATGTACTGTTGTTTACCTTCCTAAATTCAAATGCCAACTATATTCAATTTAAAAAGCAGTGTGATAAGAGTTCAGTGTTTTCAGTTTCCATATTTTTGTGGTTTTATTCTTAAGTCAGTAATTTTTTCTTTCTCTAAATGTGTTGGTCTTTGTAGAAACAAAGACCTAACTAGTTTGGGTGTACATCTCTAGTGGTCTAAGGGTAGCAGCGTAGCATTCTGAAAATAACATTTGGACTGAATCACATCTGAGTCTGAATCCAACTTAACCATCATACCACCTATGAGATCTTAACTAAATTATTTAACTTCACCACTGTTATGAGCCAATTGTGTCCCTCCCTTCAAAATTCACATGCCGAAGTCCTAGCCCCCAGCACCTCAGAAGGTGAATGTATTTGGAGTTAGGGCCTTTAAAGAGGTAATTAAGTTAAAAATGAGGTCATTAAGGGGGCCCAAATCCAACGGGATCAGTGTCCTTATAAAAAGAGATTAGGCCACAGAAACAGAGGGAAAACCATGTGAGGACACAGGGAGAAAAAGGACATCTACAAGCCACAGAGAAAGATCTAAGAAGAAGCCAATACTGTCAACACCGTGATCTCAAATTTCTACTCTCCAAAATTATGGGAGAATAAATTTATTGTTTAAGTCACCCAATCTGCAGTACTTTGTCATGGCAGTGTGGGAAACAAATATAGCTACTTATAAAATATATATATATATATTTCCAAATGTATAAGAAGGGATACAAATATAACACTTTTTCAATCTTATTGCTTTGCCATATTTCGTTTAAATTAAAAATAAATATAACAAATAAATAGAAATATAAATATAAAATATTTATATTTTATAATAATATAATATTATATTATATAAATATAATAATATAATAATATTATATAAATATAAAATATAAATATAAAAAATAAATATGATAAAAATAAATAACATCACTGACACAGTTGAAGTTGGTCCCTTCTTTACATGCCCAGTTTACATTCCCACTATCACTAGGTGGGAGACCTTATCATTTTCTTGCCAACATTTGTCCCATTCAGGCCTTTAAATTTGGCTATTGTAGTGTGATGAAAGGAAATGAAATCTTGTGATTTACTTTGCATTTCTCTGATTACCAGTGAAGAAAGCTTGAATTCTGTTTCTTCTAAAGCATGGATTATAATAGAACTCTCAGAAGAACTCACAGAACTCTAAAGATTAAAATTAAAATATGATGAATTCATGATGAAGGATGCTGGTATAGTGCTTGTCATGAGAGTACATCATGATTGTTCAGTAAGTAAATATTGTTAATATTCTACCTAAAGATACTCTCTACACAGTCTCTGGGTACTGTTGAGTAGTTTGTACTGTTTTCATATACAAATTTCTCACCCCAAGTTAGCTTACACTCAACTCTTAAAATTCTGTTTTATTTATTTATTTTTTTTTTTTACTGTGTTTTGATAAACTATTTATGTACTTTCTTAGTTCTGATAGCACTCAGTTACATTGGCCATATATTCCTCTCAGAAAAATCAATATGGTTACCAATTTCTATGCTCAATCTACTTTTTTTTTCAGGTCATCTTTGGCCTTTTACAATTTTTTTCTAAATCTCAAAGTCTATGAATATGCCTGCTTATGATCATATTTATATTATACATACATATACACATAAAGAAGGGATATAACTGTATCATGTATACAAACTGGGCTAAATTCCCAACAGTGTCCATCAATCAGGCCTTGGGAAATACAAGAATAAGAACATGTCAAATTCACTCACAGAGACAGAGTACAGGCTCTTGACTCTGATGTTCACCTCAGGGAGACTGTAGAATCTAAGATGTTTATCTCATGCTATGATATATCAGCTACAAAGTGATGTATTCATAAGAACTCTAACAGAACTAATTTTATGAGTAAGTATTTTTTGCTCTCAAGTTTCCTGAGTCAATATGGGTCTTAGATGTGGTCAAAGACTTATGCTCAATGAAATATAATTTATAATAATGAAAAAAAAACTTATTGAATGAATTCCAAAGTCCAACAATGTTTAAATATACCTAAAAATAAGATGTATATACTCAAAAACCATGCTTCCAAAGAATATTCTTAACTCATATAAGCTTAAGTGCAAAAAGGAAGACACAAAAAGCATATACATGATAATTTTGTGGCAAAAATAAAAAAGCAAAGAGAGGATTGGAAATTAGGGCAAAATGTTAATAGTGGCTATCTCTGGGTGGTGGGATCATGACAGTATTTATACTTTCCTGCTTTTAAAGTATCTACACTAAGCAGGGCAAAAATTAGTAAATGCCTTTGGAAATGCCTTAGAGAAAAAATATTGCTGTGAATATACATGATGAGACCCTAAATGCAGCAACTTGCCCACTTGCAACAGAAAAATCTATCTCTTCACACATTAAGGGTTTACTTGGTTGTAGGTTCAAGAGACATTATTGCTCAAAATTTTTAAGGCCTCAGCATTTTCTCTGCATTTATACAGAGCAGATGGTGTTCACTATCCAAATAATATTTCAGCTTTTATGCAGAGACCATATAAGCATTCAAGGTAAGCACTAAATAAGAATTAATGCCTTGTTTAATACTGGACAGAAAAGACAATTTAACAAATTCTAAATTAATGTCATAGATACAATTCTATATAATGAATAACAATTTGTAACCTTAAAACATACACCTTAATTATGAGTATCACTTGTGAAAATCTAGACTTATCCTGGGTCCCCTGCCCAACAACTGCAAAATGTGATATCCAAATATACAGATAAATATTAAGTTTTGTTATATCTATTATTTAGTTATGTTAGAAAAGAGCTGACCTTTTTAAAAAAGGATTGATATGGATTATAATAATATAACTAGGGCCTTATTAATTGAGCTACTTAATAATATTTCCTAATACTGGACACTGTCTTATGTTTAATTTTTTTACCCTAGCAACTTTTCCTTCCCTCACATTCATAATGCTCAATGTACCCACAGGCATTTTTATGACTATAAATGTAGCTGAAAACAGCACTGGGCAATCAGCAATTCTTTTAAATACATGTTAATACAAAAATCTTTTTTTGAATTGTGATACATTTCAGACTAGCTCTGAACACAGCTACGTCTCAGAAAAAAAAAAGCGAGCACATTTCTGAAGACAGAACCTGACATTTACCTACTTATTGTTAATATACTACAGACTGCTTAAGGCATACATATAGCGTTCTATATTTTCCTTCTATTTACTGCACTTGAACCAGTTGCCAGGGCCTAGATATTTTTCCATTTCTTCTCCTTTGGCCAATTTTACATATAATGGACCATGAATGTTACCTTTGTCTAAACCTCCCACAAACATCTGGTTGCCCATCATGTAAGATTTAATCCTTGGGTACATGAAGGCTATCAGTCAGCTCTCTGTCTCTGTGCCTTCCCACCAATTTCTCTTTAACTCCAACAACAACCCCAGACCTTTCCTTATTTTCTACCACAATTCACATAGCTGATTCTACATTGCCAATATGTCCCAATCTATTTGAAATTCATTTCATAACACTTTATTAGGCTATACTAATTAAAAAAAATCTTAAGGGACTTAGTAGGTAACTGTGAGTGTGTGTGTGTTCAGGGACACAGTCAAGCACTAGAAACAGTAAGAGGCAAGATAAAATTAAGCTTCCAATTATACAGTACCTCAAACTTATTTTCAAATATTTTTCTTTCATTAATTCCCATTACAATAATTACAATAAGAATTCAGATATGGATCAGTGAAGGAAGTAACAGAGGAAATGTTAGGTTTGGTCTGGGCCTTAACTTACTTGAAAGGAGAAAGCAATGTGATGTGATCAGAAGTAAAACAACCTATAAATAGCTCTATTTTTAAAAATATTCATCACAATATTCATTTCAAAGTTATCAATAAAAATACTTTATAAGAATAGAATATTTAATATACAATAAATGAAAACATCTACAGAATTAAATCATCTGCTTTTATCCCTTCATTAGCTACCCAGTACCGATAAGCTAAAGCCCTTCCTGCATGGCAGAGAAAAGCCTTTTGAGGCCAGGTACACACCAGTTTCATTTCCTGCCACACTTTTTTTTTGCCTCCACATCTCTGAAACATTCTTTCTACTTCTCCTTAAAAGGCTAAGTCTTCTCACACACGCTTCATATCTCAACACAAAATGTCACCTCCCCCAGGAAGCTTTGCCTAAAACCCACAGGTTGGTCTAAATGCCTGAACTTTATACTTCAAAGAGGAGGACTAGGAGGACCCCCGACAGACCTCTTTACCTCAACAAGTAACATGTTAGGCCGCAGTTCTCTTTAGTGTCTAAAGGGCAGCAACATTTACTTGTGAGTCTAAACTCCCATCATGGTGTCTGGCACCAGATAGTAATTTTTTTAATGTTTGATGAACTGAATTATAGGAATTATGAAATACAGCAACAAGAATTTTTAGGTGCATCTCGGATCTTCAAGGGTTTAGCAGAACTTGAGATCCATCTTGAAATTAATAGTATTGGAGCTTCAAGCAGCTTAGTCTCTGCTTAATCAATACTTGGCTAAATAAAATAAGAAATATTCTAAACTGCTATTAGAGAATTTAAATTCTAAACAGCATAGCCATAAAGCTTAGATAAATGGAGAAAATTATTTTTTCATATACTGTAATGTAATACCAACAATTTATTTCGTATTTACCTGTCTTTTCAGACTAAGTGGCCACATTTTTTAATGTGAATACCTATTTCAGCTAAGAATATCAATATTTTAAAAGCTACCTCATTCAGTAAATTCAGAAATTTGTCCTGGTAAGGACTGACCAATCTACATCATTGTGAAGAAAATTCAAAAGGCAACTGGTAACAATGCAAGGCACAAGATTACGGGGAAAGAACTCCTTTCTATGTCAGCATTTAATAGCTACCAGTTTTTCCTAGGAAACAGAGGAACTAGAGAGTTATTTATCTAGTGTCCATCAAAATAAAGTAAGAACTTTCTGCTAGGATGGCAGAAGACTCCATTTTTAAGCCACTGATTAGAAGTAAAGGGACAGGGATGAAGAGGATTTTTAATTTCAAGGAAGAGACTATATTCCTTTTACTAACTATATTCTAATAATAGGTTTTGTTGTTTTGTCTGTTTTTCAAGATTGAATAGGAAGTGTAAGTCAGGAATTTAATCCTGGAAATCACAAAAGGAAGCCAGCTGACTCTAGCCCAACCAGTCTAAGCACATACTACCCAAGGGCTGAAGTTCCAGGTAACGACCCCATGCCTGACTGTGTGCCATGACAGTAAAGCCCAGGGCTGTCTCTTCTACCTTCAGAAGGAAAAATTAAACCCTATAATGTGAACAGGACAGGAAGATGCTGAAAAACAGAAATACAGTGGACCAACAAATACATAGGGCTTGTCATTCATCAAATGGAAAATTAAGTTTCTATTGTAAAATAAAGTACTGTTTATACACCGTTCCACTGAAGTACCGTTTGTTCAGTAATCATTACAACACAAAATGGAATATGATCCTTTAAGGATTAAAGATGAAACTACCATCTCATTGTTAATATCAAAATTTTAAATGCTTAAAGTAGAACTATGCCCTCTTATGGTGGAGAAATTGCAAAGGGTCAGGGATGCACCAAAATACACTACAAATATTGAAAGAAATTGATTAGCTTAGATGTTTAAAGTAGCATTCCAGTTCAGGGTTAAATGTTATTGGAAAAAAGGGGGAAATAAAAGATATTTTTAAAAATTTAACAAAATATGTCTTGAAAATTACATCACAACATATTTAGACAAAAATATGTTTGTAATTTTATTTTTTTGTAACTTAATTTATAAGTACATCTGTTAATTGAAATATTCAAAGAAATATCCTTTAATATTAGTCTACCAGAGAATATAAGCTACTTAAAAATAAAATCCTTGAATTTTGTCATCACTATTACGGAAAACTATAGCAACTAAAACATTAAAGTTGTTCCAAGTGGAAAGGAAGTATATAAATGACTGTTAATGTTACTGATACAATCAATAGCCACAGAATGCAAAAGAATTCTTAAAAAACACAAGAATCAATCAAAATCTTTTAAAAGCAGTCAATCTAGCAGCACTATTCTTAGCTGCCAATTTTATATACAGGAAATATGCACTACAATATAATATGCATGCAATTTTGAGACAATTTTAGGATTTAGTGAAAGTGTCAGCAATTGATTTCCTTGATTCATGGGTTTTTAATTGGGTCTCTTGAGGACAACAGGCAATTTTTGATAAGGATATTCTCTCATAATTATCAAACAGTTTCAAAACAAAGCTTTTAAATGTTTACTTAACACAAGTAAAGCACTGCCAAATGCAAGCTTAAAAATAAAATTGTTTGATTAGAAACATGTCATAAAATGCCTTTATCTTTTTCAGAATTGTTATTAATGTGCTGACATAGTGACTAATTAGTCAAGGCTTGACTTTCCTAAAAACTGATTCTATCTTAACCAAATTGTAATTCACTATTCAGAGTCCAAAAGCAACTACCTACAACCATTCTGTCCACACACAAAAAAGAAAGACTTTCAAATGACTACACAAGTTTTACTTTCAAAACTTAAATATATTGCCATGTAAATATACTTCACTTCAATTTTTGATTCATAATTTAGAAAATAACCTAAAATGCATGTTATGCATCTCAAAAATAAGCAGATACTAATTCTGCTTATTAAAATATTAGAAAAATTTTTTAAAAATGAAACATCTCACAGAAGGATAAAGAGGGAAGAAGAGGGGACTTAAATTAGAGCACTGCTTCTATGGACAACTTTTTCAAAAATACAAAGTTCTATGGGTAAATGGCTTAATACTTATAAAACAAACACTTTAGAAGTTGTTAAAAACTTACTTCTGGACAGTTCACTATAAAACTGTAAAATAGTGTATCCATGAGAAAATTGGCTTATTATATTTTCCTTTAATAAAGTTGTACTCGTGGGCTTATATTGCCAGGTTACATACCTAGGCCACCACTTGCCCAATCTTCCCTGCAGACCACGCTGTCTCAGCGCACACATTCCCAAAGATGAGAACTTAAAGGGGCCACGCCGCATCAAACATCTCTGCCAAGGTTCAGCATTTCACCGGTACCAGAGGTAAACATTACGTTGGCAAAACAGTGAATGCGATACACAGACCTAATAGTATTGAAATCTGATCAGTACCTGGTTGGATTTTTAAATGTATTTTTTTAATTTTAATTTGCAAGTTTGCGTCCGAGTGTCTCTTAGTCCCATCACAGACCGAGGAAGAAAACGATCAGCTACCAGCTGCCATAAAGTCTCTTTCAACTTTGTCTCTACTAATCCCTCCACGGGAATTCAAATGAAGCGCTTTTCCCTACATAATAAAACCAAGAGCTGGATAAACTTCAATACTGTAACCATGACGTAGTTGTATAGTTTGAGGATGACTCGTCTACACTTAAGTGATTTACACGGCATCAAAATAAAATCAGATCGCTGAACATTACTGAAACAACTGCAATTCGTCTGCTCCATTCAGTGACTTTAAGACACTGTTCACAAGCAGTTACCGAAAATACCCCACGAGATGAACACCAAACTTTCTCGAGACCAAAGGCAGCTGTGAGCAGAACGTGTCCACCAGTCCAGAGGTGAATACGTCCTGTGCCCACAGCACAGCTGTGAACTCGGGAGGGACAGGAAGGACCACATCGACGCAACGTGGAAGGGGCACAAGTGAGCGGGTCGCGCAGGGAGCCCCCGCGGGACGCCACCCCGGAGAGCCCAGGCGAGCCAAGCGACCGCGCGCACACGCAAGACACGCTGAGTGGGGGGTTGGGAGGACCACCGGCCGTCCTCGCCCAGAACCCGAGGGAACTCGCGAAGCAGGACTCCGGCCGGAGAGCAGAGACGGGCCCCGGGCAGTCGGACCACCTATTGCGAGGCAGAGTCCCAACCCACCTCCACTAGGCTGACGGTCGGAGTTCTGGGGAGACCCTTAATTCGCCCACACTGCCTGTATCCCTCCTCGGGACCCCTCCCACGTTTGGGGTCTCCGTATCCAGGGTAAAAGGGGCGGGTTCACGGGTTCAGAATCGAAGCCCCGAGCCTACCCACCAGTCGCGGCAGGACCGCGGTCGCGCGAATCGGAAGACACTGACCGCTCGGGCCACAGGAGGTTCTCTCGGGGCTGCCCCCCTCCAAGGGGGCTCCCGTCCCGCCACACGCCGGTGGCCACCACAGGACTTGTTCTCCAGCTCTAGCCCAGTGAGGCGCCAGGTAGCTCCGAGCGTGGCAGGACCCACTTTTACTCTTCTGGACAACGGCCAACAGCAGTGACCTGTTTCCCTGTGAGGTGGCTCCCGGCGACGGCAGCAGAGACGGTGACCGGAGATTACAGTTGAGGTTTGAAAACTGCAGCCGCGTTGCGGGGCAGGGCTGTATGCTAGGACCCACCCCCTCGGCCGGGAGAGCCAATCCGAGAGCGCACGGAGGGCGGGGCTGTCACGTGACGGGTGGGGCGGGGCGCCGGCCGGTGGCGCGTGCTGCGGGGCTGGAGGGGCCCCAGAGCGGTGAGAGGGTGTGGCCCGCGCGGGGCGGGCCAGAGGCTGGGCGGAGCTGCCGAGCAGGTGGGGACGCCGGGCTAATTGCGGCCAGGGAGGGGTGAGACCAGCGCTGCCAGGGCTGAGCGCAGGGCTGTAACCTTAACTGGGTGCACCATTACCTGCCTTCAGAGTGGTCAGCCCACGAGGCGTGAATATCTGCAGATTGGGAAGAGGAAGAAGTAAAGTTACTCCCAGCTGCTCGGTCATTCCCAAACTTCTGTGTCTACCAAAGACTTGTTTTCTAACTCTTCCTAGTCATGTTTTCTATGGCTTGAACCCATTCCGCAAGTGGAGCCCCAGGTTGCTACAACTTGGCAGGCATCAGCATCGCTTGGGATTTTATGGAGCCTGAGCGCCACCACTAAAGTTCGCTTGAGGAAATGGAGTCCTGAGGCATAGCTGAGAGCAGTGTAAAGGAGAGTCCCCCTAGGATGAATTGCTGATTTTGCATATAGGATGCTAAGGGAAAAGATGAAAGCGCACAGCACCTGCTCAGGATTTGTTATCCCTTGAAGAGAATGAAAAGGTTGAACGTTCTCTGCAAGACACCATTGAATGTTTAAAAATATATATAATGTAGGATTGGTTGCCGAGTATATTTACAGTAATTGTCGAAGATTACTGGGAAAATATATTGGGAGAGGAAAAGTTCTGTTTTGAAATGCTGTAACATTTAGTCAACATTTAAAAAAAAATTTTTTTAACGTTATTTATTTTTGAGAGACAGAGAAGAAGTGAGAGAGGGGCAGAGAAAGAAGGAGACACAGAATCCGAAGCAGGTTCCAGGCTCTGAGCTTTCAGCACAGAGCCTGAGGCAGGGCTTGAACCCACAAACCATGAGATCATGACCTGAGCCAAAGTCAGAAGTTTAACTGACTGAGCCACCCAGGCGCCCCGAGTCAACACTTAAAGAGAAGGTTTTCTTCTATCCCAGTAGGCCAAGCAAATTCTGATCAAGCCATTTCTTTGCTCTTCATGCTGTATTTTTCTTAAGATAAATGCATAAAATGCCTCATAATCATTTAATGAAGTTTGTTGTTACTTAACTGACTCATCACAGTTTAATGTGCTTATTCTCTAAGCCTCTCGCTTGGAGAATACTTCCATCTAGTTTCTTGTTAACAACTGAACTGACTAAAGAAGTCTACAGTTATGATGGAAGCAAGCAAACTAACTGAAAGCTGCATGGTGAAATGCACTTTTTAGCTATCATCATCTAAGAGTCCACAAACCGGTAAGACTGTTCCTATCTTTTCTTTTATGAGCACTGGGGCAGTACCCCAGAGGTCTGAGTACCAGCACTGGAACCAGTAATCTCTGGGAATCACGGGACTACATCATTGTGGTGATTTTTGGTGTGTGTGTAACGCTAGACCTCCTCAAGTCTAACATTTGATCATTCGCCAGCTCTTATTCTCCTCACACTCAATCTGCCTTCTCCTCTTGTCAGTAAAGCCAGTCCCACATCACCTCACACCTAAAGGCAGACCTTTCTCCCTCCATCACTGCTTTAAATCAACCCTCCTTGCATTCACAAGCCCTAGGCTCCAACCAATCAACTTCTAGAAGATCTTTGCGTACCTTGCATTTCCAGCCTCTGCCGTAGCTCTAGACTTTCACCATCATCCTCATCAGCACCTGTTCATCAGTTTCCAACTTTGAGAAGGTTATCCTCTCCAGAAATCAGAAATCTTTACTGATTTCTCCTTTCCACTCCCAGCTTGATCACCTCTTTGCCTTATGTTGCACACATTATACTCATCCCATGTTTCTCTTATGCCCCTAAATAGATTGTTAACCCTTGTGCCTGATGTCAGATTTGCCGGCCAGGATTTAGCACATTATGCCAAGGATGTTCTACCCGAGTTGCTTGGCCTCAGGAACTATGGTTCAGGTAACAAGGAATTGCTGGTTCAGAGGAGCAGACTAGACCATCTGTGCCTTGCAATAAAATTCAGGAGTCAATATGTCCCTCCATTCAACCTAATTTACCTAAAGTCATTCACAACCTTGTCAAAGGTGCACATCTTGCTCTCATTCCTTTGAGTAGGAAATCCTCTTGTGACCTAATGGTCATTTTGTGGTCATTGCCTCTGACCACAGAGTTCATTAAGTTGATCCTCGAATGCCACATACTGACCAAAGATAATGGTTACTATATGGGCTGACTGTGTACCTGCCAAATTCGTATGTTGAAGTCCTAACCCCCAGTACCTCAGAATGTGACTATATTTGGAGATAAGGCCTTTAAGGAGATAATTAAAGCAAAATGAGATTATATAGGTAAGTGTTACCTAAGATGAAGAGATCATACCATCAACAAAATGAAAAGGCAATCTACTGAAATGGGAGAATATTTGCAAATCATTCTCTGGCAAGGTGCTAACATTCAAAATATATAAAGAGCTCATACAACTTCATAGCAAAAAAACAAACAATCTGATTTTAAAATGGGTAGTAGAACTGAATAGACATTTCCCAAAGGAGTCATACAGGTGGCCAACAGGTACATGAAAGGATGCTCAACATCATTCATCATCAGGGAGGTGTAAATCAAAACCACGATAAGATGTCACCTCATACCTGTCAGAATGGTGATTATCAAAAAGACAAAAAAATTAATAATAACAAGCGTTGGTGAGGATGTGGAAAAAAGGGTACTCGTGCACTGGAAGTAAGAATGTAAATTGGTGCAGCCACTAGGGAAGAGTATGGCGGTTCATCAAAAAAATTAAAATATAACTAGTATATATCCAGTAATTCCACGTCTGCATATTTGCCCAAAGAAAACGAAGACATCAACTCTAAAAGATATATGCATTCCCGTGTCCGTTGCAGCATTATTTACAGTAGCCAAGATATGGAAACACCTAAATGTTCATCAATGGATGCATGGATAAAGAAATTGTGGTATGTATACAAGGTAATATTATTGAGCCATTAAAGGAAATGAAACCTTGCCATTTGCAACAATGTAGATAGGCCTCAAGGTGAAATAAATGCTAAGTGAAATAAGTCAGGCAGAGAATGGTGAATACCATACGACCTCACTTATATGGAATTAAAAGCAAAACAAAAGAAAAAAAAATCAAGCTCATAGATAAAGAACAGATTGGTGATTGCCAGAGATGAGGGGTGAGAGATGGGAGAAATGGGTGAAGGGGGTCAAAGGGTACAGACTTCCTGTTATAAAATAATTAAGTCATGCGGATATAATATACAGCATGGGAACTACAGTTAATAATACTGTACTGCATATTTGAATGCTGCTAAGAAAACAGATCGTAAAGTTCTCATCACTAGGAAAAAATGTGTTTTTAACGATGATGGATGTAACTAGATTTATTGTGATTATTTTGCAATGTATAAAATATTAAATCATTATGTTGTATATCCATAACTAATATAATATTATGTCTGTAAATTATGTCTTGACTTAAAAAATAATTTTAAAAAGAGATTGCAACACAGCCTAAGGGCTGACCATGTGAGGACACAGTGAGAAGACAGTCATCTGCGAGCCAAGGGGAGAGACCTCAGAAGAAACTAAACCTGCTGACACCTTGATCTTGGACTTCTCACCTGCAGAACTGTGAGAAAATAAATTTCTGTTGTTTAAGCCATGTCTTCTGAGGTATTTGTTATGGCAGCTCCAGCAGACTAACACAGTGGTCCTTTCCAGTCACTGCAAATGAGTCACTGTATGTGACCAGAGGTGGTGGTCCTTTCTGTTCATGCCACAATGTTCATCATATTGTGCCCAGGGAAAGTAACCCTCCCCAGTCACAGCAGGTCTGTCACCACATGCTGAACATATACTGACTGGGGATATCTGGACACATCCTCCCTGATAGTGCATTTATTCTTTACAGATGCAGAGGAGGGTTGAATTTAACACAGCCAGGAAGGCCCAAATTCAAAACTCCTGCCATTAACGTATGCTCCTTCTGAAGAAAGCCTTACCGGTTATTTTTGTGTCAAGATCTTACAGTTTAATCCATGTGGAAGGAACAAAACAGACACTGCTACCTGTCTTCAACTGAATAAACTAGAAAATTGTGGCCAGGCTAAAGGCAGCCCAACACAGGGGCAGGGGCAGGAAGCAATGGCCTCTGAAGGAGGTTGGCTCAAACCTCCACCCAACAGGGGTATTCGGGCTGAATGGACACAGACTAGTCCAGGTAGAGGGAGGAGTACTGGGTATACTTAGATGGATAGTCACAGTGCTTTATCCATGGTGCCTATAGGTCATCCCAATTTTGGAAGCACTGGGGACCCCAGAGTCCCCACATCCCCTGGCTCTCTTAAAACAAACCCAGTTAGCAAAGGTAATTGGGGCAAGTCTTTCCTGATGAGAGTAATGAGTCAGAACGGGACAGATGTCTTCCTCAAAGGGTTATACTATTCTTTTCTCCAAAGCACCTGTCACTGACTAGGATCTAGGTTGCCAATCAAACCACCCCCACACCACAGTTTATAGAGTATGAACTTCCAAAACCATCCAAAAGAAATAGCATGCAAGCCACCTGTGTCATTTCAAAAGTTCTAGTAGTCACATTAAAAAAATCAGAATCACAGGTGAAATAAATTTTAATAATATACTTCACTTAAGCCAGTATATCCAAAATGTTGTCATTTCAACATATAATCGATACAAAACTATTAGTGAGATATTTTACATCCTTTTTTCATATTGTCTTAAGTCTGGCCTATTTTACATTTACCACACATTCCAATTCAGATGCTAAATTTCCATTGTATTTAGACTGCACAAAATTTACTGTTGAGAAAGAAAAATCACATCCCTATATTGTTTCAAACATAAAAGTTTTCAGTAACTAAATGCAGTATCCACTTCTTAATTTCAATTTAATCAAAATGAAATAAAATTGTGATTTAGTCACACCAGCCCCATTTCAAGTGCTCCATAGCCACTTGTGGTTGGTGGCTACTGTATTGGACAGCACAGGTCCACAGGGCTAGAAATGTGGCTTCTAATTGCTTCTAAACCTCAAAATGTTTAATGTAGCCCCAGCACAATGGAGGTGCTCAGTAATCATAGCATTACAGCAGTTTGAAATTTCAAAAATCGGTAAGGCTCGGTAGCCCAATTCCCTTGTTTTAGGAAGGAGTCAACCCAGAATGACGGAAATTAAGGCACTAGCAAAAGATCACACAACTGAACTAGTTGGTGCATATCTGGATAAGAATCTAGGTCTCCCGATTCTTAGTCCTGAGGTCTATGTCATTACATCAGACTTACGGGAAAAACAACAACAACTCAACAGATATTTCTTTTCTCAACGGATTTTTAAACGTATTTGAATAATCACTTGAATGACATGGACAAAGAAAAACGTACTTATAACCTAGTTGTACGTGCTAACCTGATAAAGGCAGTGTTTTCCAGAATATGCAAGGTCTCCTTCCACTTGGTCTGGGGTCTAGGTGATTTAATCTGCAGTGTCTCTTACCTTGGCCTGTCACCACTCAGAGCTGCCTCACTGCACATCTATCTTGCCCTCCCCCAGAGCATCCGGCCACATTTTTCTGTCTGCAGCTGTCCTCTCCCAGCTGTCTACCACAATTTGTTTGAGGTTGTGCTCCAGCGACTCCTTTATATTTGCAAATCAAAGTATTCAGTAGAAACTGCAGCAGAGTTGTAGAAAAGCTGCTACCCGCTACCCGTGAATCGAACCCCGAGGTCCTGCCTCATGAAAGCTATGAGAGAGAGGATGTATGTGTGGCTAAATGTGTGGCATCAGACAGCCCTACATTCGTGTCTCAGTTCTGCCCAATTCCAGTTGTGTGACTTTGGGCAACCCTCAGTTTCCTCATCTGTAAAGTGAAGATAATAATAATAGCTACTTCTATGAGATTTAAATATGGTAGTGTACCCAGCACATTTCCCGACAAGGGTAAGCCATGCAAGCAATTGTTATTTTCCAGTGGTCTGCAGGCTCTCTGAGGAGGAGTGCAGATATCTGGCTTACTACTGCACCTTGTGACTAGCCAAATGCTTGAGACATAGTAGGTCCTAAATGAATATTTGTCTAATGAGTTCATAAGATGCTTATGATTTCCCTCAACTCTTATGATTGATGCTAAGAGAGATGATTGGGGAAGAATTATGGTAAAGTCACTGATAAAGAAAGGGGAGGGGGAGGGAACTGCTTCCACCTTCCAATTCCACCTGGTAGAGGCACCCAGGTTCAAAATGAAGCTGTAAGGTCAACAACTGTTGACGTCCAGGGCTGTGTGCAATAAGGAAATTAGAGTCACTGGTATTTATAAGAAAGTAGATACTGAGTAGAACAAAGAAATAGTAAAATAAGAAATAGCAAAGCTACACTAGGGCAGCCTTCTTACAACAGGTAGTAACAGGTATAGGTTAGGCAGAGCCAACTTTTAACCTCCACCAACTCCCTCCTTGGGAAGGATCCTTGCCTCAACCGGCTTAAGGTGACAGCATGAGCATTGAGAGGCCAATCTACTCCACTAGCTGAGTGCTTTCATTGCACAAAAGTGTTGGTAATTTGGGAAATGGTGATATTAATGATTATTACAACACCCCTAACCCGGAGAATATTCAAAGCATCCTTGAGTTTTTTCTATAGGTAGCCTTACCTTTAGATATATAGAATAGTGTTTCATAGCTTCATTTTTACAAAAAGAGATGTTAAGTATAGAGTTGTTTAGAAACCCTGTAAAGGGCCCATATTATGAGAAAGGGGGGTCTGTAATTTACTAGCTGTGAGAGCTTGAGAAGGTTAAAATATCTCCATGCCTCTTTTGTTTTTTCATCTGTAAAATGGAAATGATAATATATTTACCCCATAGAGTAAGAATAGCAGTAGCTCATGAACGCTGAGCCAGGCATTGTTCTAAATGTGTGGTTTGTGTTAACTCATTTAATCCTCACAGTCCCATGAGTAAAGTGCTATATTTTCCTCCTTTAAAGAAGGAAAAAAAAAAAAAACCTAAGGGACAGAGAAGTTATATACTTCCCCACAATAATCTGAATTACTAGTGGAGTAGTAACTAGTGGAACCAGGATTCAAGCTCATCCTCTACCATATGGATATATACTACTGTGGATATTTAATAACTATAGCTATCAACAACAGAGTAGAGGGTCTTGGGTGTTTAATTCACCTTAGATCCTGGAGCCCCTGATCTTTTCATCTTTATGTTTCCTCTCACAACTACCATTCCAAAATTTCTCCATTTAAAAAGTAACTTTACAAATATATAACGAATGCAAGAGGAAGGGGTTAGAATGCTCCATGTGCCAGTGGATTCAAGTTACAGACATTGGTATGAACAAATGTTTAACTTAATATACATGCAAATGTTTACATATAGAAATATTTATGGATATGTATAGACATGTGTCAGAGCATATAAAAGCGATGACAATAGCAATCAGCACACCTACCACTCAGGCCTTGGTTTCTAATTCCATTCTCCAATAAAAGGAACCAAAGCTCCTTGGAGAAGTTGATGCTTCTAGGACTGGAGGAGGAAACATATGGATGGGCCTGGAACATTGTGTAGTGCCATGAAGAAGGAAATTCCAACAAACAAATAAAACCACCATACAGTGATGGGGGTATGTCAAAGGCACCCAGGAGCCAACTGGAAGAGCTCCCAATGGCCAAAGCTGGGACAATTTGGGCCATGTTAAATAAATAAAGTAATATTGGATTATAACCCAAAGTACAACATAGATGTGCATGAGTACATAATAATATAAAGAAATTGAATAAATAAATAAGAAAAACAAATCCTTCCTGCAGAAGAATTATGAATAATTTATATAGCTACTCTTCAAAGCTGGTAGACTGTAACTCCCTTCCCCTTAAATGTGGGCTATGCATACTGACTTTCTTCCAAAAAGTACAGTGTGGAAAGAGGGGGCAGGGGGAGAGGGGAGTAACTTTACAGTGAAAAACTTCTGACAGCCAGGTGACATTCACCCACCTCAAGCCAGGTGATCAAGGTTAACAAATAAACACAAGTCATATTGATAACACCTACCCTTATTATGACACTTTGCCTCTGTGGTCTTTCTCCTTAAAACCCAAAACCCTAGTTCACCCATGAACATCAGACAAATTCCAGTTGAGGGACATCCTACAAAATACCTGACCTGTATGCCTCAGAACTGTCAAGGTCACCAAAAACAAGGAAAGTCCGAGAAATAGTCACAATCAAGTGGAGCCTAAGGCATTGTGATGAACATTGTGGTATCCTGGAACAGAAAAATGACATTGAACAACAACTAAGGAAATCTGACTAAAGCATGAACTACATAAAGTAGTTAACAATATGAATTAGTATCAGTTCATTAATTATAACAAATATACCCTATTAATAATTAAGATACTGTAGGGGAAACTGGTTGTGGGGTCTTTGCAATAATTCGGTACAAAGACAATTGTATTGTCTTTGCAATAATTCTGTAAATCTAAACTGTCCTAAAATAAAAAGGTTTAGAAGAATGAATGACTCTGCCATTGCTTAAAATATCTATATTTAGGGTTATAGAATAAGAAAATAAAGCTGGAAATAATCTTTGAGATCAAAGGAGAGGATAAACTCCATAAAATAACTAAAATACAGTCCAGCCATTATTTTTGCAGTCTATTCAGAGTATTATTATATTAGTAATTTGATGCAGGCCCAATCCTGTCAACCTCTGAGCAAAATTTCCAACTCTTGGATAAAAATATATGTGACAGGAATGCAGAAAGGGATCCAAAGAATTGTGCGTGTCAATATAGTATATACCATCTAATTTCAATCACAAATTGAATCTTTCATCTAACAAGTCTCAAACTGTGGTAGGGAGTTTTTATAAGTCAAAATTATTTTTATAACAATACTAAGATATTTACCCTTTTCACTCTTATTCTCTCACAAATGTATGATTCAGTTTTCCTGAGACTATAGAGTGTGTGATCTGACAACAGGTTAATGTAGAAGCAGATATGTTCTCCTATTTGCCCATATCCAACTGTTTTCCAGAAATTAGATTGCAACAATATAGAATCACCCTGTATCATTTTCTTTTCTTTGTTTAATACAGCCATTTTTCATCAAACATGTTATTTATGTTAACATGTAATTGTTGTTATTTTAAATGAATCCATAAGTATTTTTTAAATTTCTCTTTTAATTTCTGACATGATAGATATCAGATATATAGATATAACCTACATAAATAAAAATTCCTTAAGGTACTTAGTAATTTCTAAGTATAGAACGTTTGAGAACTAGAAAGATTGAGAATTACTGGTCTAATCATAGGGGCTAGTTTACTCTTTTGGCTTTGGGACATTTGTCATTCCATGGACACACGGTATCTTAACCCCTCCAGTGTTATGAGAATTCCTCACGTCTTGAGTCTGTGGAAGTAAAAGCTCCAAGTAGTCACGTTCCCAGCCCTCGCTTGCAGCTGGGGCAGGAGCAGTGACCCTAGGTTCCATCAGCCGCCTGTATACACTTGAGCCTCAATCTGGAGCAAGGGAGGCTGGGCCCAGAAACAACTCTGTCACAGAGCAGAAGTGGCAGGTACATCAGGTCCTGGAAGTGGTAGTTCTTGTGGCCTCTCCTTTAGCCAATGTTAGTGGTGCCAGCCGCACAAATTGCCACCTAGAATCCCATCTGGCGACAGAAATGGTGTCCTCACCTGGAAAATCTGTGAATCACCTGAGAGATCCATGGACATGATCTTGGATATTGTTCTGGTTATCTTGTCCTGACTCTGGTTCTCCAGCCTAGATCTCTCTTCTATGAGCCACACAATATCCTTTAAGTATGTTCCTTTGCAGCTTCAACCATCCAGAGTGGCTTAATTGCTTGCAGTTAATAACTCTGACATAACATACCAAAAATTGGTTTCTCTTAAACAGATTTTTTTTAAGGTTTATTCATTTATTTTGAGAGAGAGAGAGAGAGTGAGCGAGCACACACAGAAGTGGGGGAGGGCAGGGAGAGGGGGAGAGAGAGTAATCCTAAGTAGGCTCTGCGTTGTCAGTGCGAGCCCCAAACGGGACTTGAACCCATGAACCGTGAGATCATGATCTGCACTGAAATCAAGAGTCGGACATTTAACCTCCTGAGCCACGCAGGCATCCTCCAAAAATTGGTTCCTGAGTTCTATAGTTATATATCTTGACTTGTTTTAATATCAGCGTTTCCAGAATTCCACAAAATAAACCATGGCTAAGAAAAAGTGAAACTTGCCTATGCTTTATCTGCTATAGAAAATAAGTAACTACATATAAAAATTGAAATGCTTAGCATTTGGAAAGATGAGAAAAAAATGTTGGCCTTCTACTCTAGCTATAAACTTTTACCTGGATTTTAGAATTGTGATCCAACTTCTAACCAGCAGAGTGTAGGATTTTCATTGTGTGACTTCCCAGGTTATGCAATTTCTATAAAATGGGTAAGAGGCTCTGAAGAGACTGACTGATGACGCCATGCCATGTGCTTAGTTCATTATAAATCATTTCAAGTACCGCCAGCCATTCTGAGCCAATCAAAACAGAAATGTTCTAACACATTTGAGAGTATCTTGTTTTACAGAGTGCTTTAAAAAGACATGAACAGCACACAAGATTTCAAATGTACCAAATTATCCAGAAAGGATTTTGGAACTGATTCCTATGAGGTTACTTTTCATTATTATTTAATGTGATATATAAAATATAATGCTTTTCTATTTGAGTTCCTAGGGCCTGGAATGGTTCTGCCTTCTACAATTTTGCAAGCAAATTTTAAAATATTTTATTCCGGTCATTTTTTTCCTAGACTTCAAAGGTGAAAAGTATGTGGGCCAGATAGGCCCTTTAGATCTTCCCATTTCATGATAACTCAGGTTATTAGGGACCTCAATTAACTTTGACTAGAAAAAGTATCTTCTTCTACAGCTGAAATGCTACCTCAGATAAGGATCCTTTGAAATCCAGGAAAAACATACAAGGAAAGCATCCTATCCTTTTTCCCTCTCATGCTCCTTGATTGTCAGGGTTTAAGTTTAGGCGTTCTTGGATCTGGATTCTGATATCTCCACAGTTCACTTCTCCGAGAAAAGTTTTGTTTATAGGAGAAGTCAACAGAAAAGCATATATCAGCACACTCTACCTTGGAAACAGGTTGAGAAATAAGAAAGCAGGCACATGTAATAACCAATGAAAACCTACTTTTTTGCAAGCCTAAAATGGGGGTACATCTTTTGAAATATGAGAGGTTGGTTGTTTTTTTCACACTTTGCAGATGATTATCTTGGTGTACTTGAGAGAAGCTGCACAGGCATAAAATCATTTGTCTTTGTGTCTTCCTGTCTCTCACCCAGAGTATTTGTCTTTTTTTCTACTTGCTAAGAACAGGAAATTGCAGAAATAAAGATTTAATCAGTTCCCATTTCTTCAGTGAGTCTTGCTTGGTTTAACCCAGGTCAACGGCACATTTAGATTTGCCCAAATAAATCATGCAATTTATCAGAATAGACTAGTTTTGTATAGTTTTTTAATTATCTTTTAATCTTCCAGACCTTAAATTCTTCTCACTATGAAGATTATCTCTGAGGAGGTTGCTCTTTCATAGTAAAAATAGGCAATACCTTTGAGGCACTTTCCATTACTAATTGACCTAGATAAGTCCCCTTATAGTAACTCAGTCCCGAGCAGGTTCTAGGTCAGGCTTGTATGCTGAGTGTGGCACAGACTATATTAATATTAATAGCACCTGAAGTCTGTATAGCATTTTAGTTAACATGGACCTTCCACATGCTATGTTTTATCTGAGCCTCAACAATCCTGAGGTTCCCATGCACAAGGCTAGAGTTATCCCACTTTACAAATGAGAAAAAAGATTCTGAGAATGACTTTTCCAGCTGAGGTCAGTGTTCAGTCTAGAAGTGAAGATTGTAGGCCCTTCCAGGCTACCCCCAAGAGAGAGAACTATCCAAGGAGCAAAATTATCTGACCTACTTTCTCTCCTCTGCAACCCCCAACTCTTTCTCTGAGACATTATAGGAGGCCCTACCATAGAGCAAGCATGGACAACAGGGAAGAAAGGAGGATGTAATTTGTCAGGAGGGCCCAAAGTCCAGATGGCAAGCCAGGCTGAACCCCACGGCTATTTTACCTGCAGGCCCATACAGCACTGGGAGCCCTAATATCACCCCAAAACTTAGTGTTCCTGTATTCCCAACTTGCTGAGCCATGCTCCCTTTCCACTACTGCCCTGGATTGCCTGGGCAGTTTGGGGTGGGGAATTAGGAAAGTCGAGAATGACTTACCAGAATAATAAGATTTAGCCTAGAACGAAGAACTCCAAATCAATAGCCAAGGTTGCCAGAAGATATTTAAGAGAAAGGAGTACACCTGTTTACAAAAGCTGACATTTCTGTAGTGAGACTACACAAGCACAAAGGCTTAAAGTGTTCGTAGTGAAGTGACAGGAATATTTTAAATAAAGCATGCTAATACGTTTTCAGGAAAGATGCTATGTATGTGTCACTTTATTCAATTCTTGAAACACAACCTTGAGATAGCCTTTACTATTCCTGTTTCTCAGATGAGGAAACTCAGGTTCAGAGAATTTAAGTGGCCTGCTTGAGGTCACACACTTAGAAGCGGAGACAGAATTCGAACTCAGACAACAAATCCCATGTCCTTCTCAGTATACTGCACTACATCCTAAGTTGTAGTTTACCTGTTCTCATTTCTTATTTCCTCATATGTCCTATCTCCATAACCCATTATACAAATGAGTTTGTATTACTATAGCAGAAAGCTGCTTCTCTGGTAGTCTAACTTCTAAGGAACAGGAACTATGCAGAAAACTCTTTCTGAGAAGCAGAACAGATGTTGCAGCAGGCGTTCACAGGTGAGAAGATCCTCTTTGGCGTTGCTTATGTCTTTTATGTATACTATGTAATTATTTCGGATGTTATAAGACTTCAATGACAGGATACTGCAGGAGCTTTCCCTCTGATCTTCCAATGACTGGTTGCTCTTGCACCTTCAATTCTCACTTCAGATGTTACATCCTCCGAGAGGCTTTCTGTGTCCATCGCTGCCCCTGTTCTTTATAGCACTTTTCATCATCATTAGTAATGATGGATTTATTTGTTTACAATGCTTGTCTTCCCCATGAGATTATAAATTCCCAAAGACAGGAACTACATCTGCTTTTTCACCAGTTTCCCCAGCACCTATCATGGTGCCTAGCACAAGTAGCAACTCAGTAAGTGTCGATGGGATGGATGGATGATTGGATGGATGGATGGATGGATGGAGGGGTGAGTGAGTCATTCCCAGAAGAGTTTCCAAAGGGATCTAAGGAAATAGGTGATTTGGTAATCGGATTTAGGAAAGGTTGGGTTAAGTTTTGGGTTAGGATAGGTCAGTCTCCTTTCCCTAAAATAGGCCTGAGATCTGATGGCTTCCTAAAGACAATATTTAGAACGGTGCTGCCAATCAGCCAGGACAGAAGAGGAAAGGGAAGTAAATATACTAAGAACTTACCAAGTACAAAGCAATGTGTTAGATTCACATTATCTTACATAAGGTAAAAAGCACCGCGTGAGAAAGAAATTACCCCTACCTCACAAATGAAAAAAGTGAGACTCACGCTGGTGAAGTTGCCCAAGGCCATGCAACAAGTAAATGGTAGAGCCGGAATATGGAGATAGATTAGTCATATTTCAAAGACCATGTTTTAAGCAAATTCACTTTTATTTTTTTAATTTTTAACTTCAGTTATTTATTTTAAGAGAGAGAGAGAGAAAGAGAGAGAGAGAGAGAGAGAGAGCAGGGGAGGAGCAGAGAGAGAGGGAGAGAGAGAGAATCCCAAGAGAAATGAAGGGCTCAAACTCGCAAACTGCGAGATCATGACCTGCACAGAAACCAAGAGTCAGATAGATGCTGAATCAACTGAGCCACCCAGGTGCCCCATCAAGCAAATTCACTTAAAAATTTTTTGTTTATGAAAACAAAATGTTGGCCTATAACTTACATTTAAGAACTTCTCATATTTTAAGTATATAGCTAGATAAAATCTAACATACATCCTTATACACGTCTTTGTAACCACCATCCAGATGAAGAAATGGGACATTTTTAGAAGAAATGGGAACCAGAGGTTCCTCTGCACTTCTTTTCAGTCAATATTTCCATCATTTTATCTTCTACCATTATTTTGACTTCTGTCATGACAGGCTCACATCTCACTATATGCCTTCTTTTGTATTGGGCTTCTTTTGTCTACAAGATTCATCTGTGTGGCTTGTGGCAGTAATTGATTCTTTTTCATCTTTAAGTTGTATTCCAATGTATTCATATAATCACAATTTATTTATTTATTCTAATGTTAAGGGATATTTGCATTATTTCCAGTGTTATTAATAAAGTGCTACGTATATTCTCGAAAGTGTGTTTTGGTGGACATAGGCACTCATTTTTGTTGGGTATACACTCAGAAGTGAAACTGCTGGTCATAGCTATTTATATGTTTAATTTTGGTCAATTCTGTCGCTTTTTCAAAGTGGTTACATCAATTTACATTTGTACCTGCAATGCAAAGAATTCCCCGTGCTCTATCCTTGCCAACTCTTGCTATCATCGGTCCTTTTAATTTTAGCCACTCTGGTGGAGGAAGGCCATGTTTTTATAAACTGTACCTTGGTGCCTTAGCATGTGGGGACATGAACCCTCAGAAAAGGGAAGACCAAGAGCTGGTCTCTGCTTCTTGGATAAAGCTGACACGCTACTATTCCCAGGTTTCTAGTATCACAGGAAAATGTGGCTCTCATGTCTGGACACACAATGGGTGAAGAAGTGGGGTCTCCTCAGAGGCTAGAACAGACTCTAACAACTGTCTCATGAATGTGATTGAGACAAATGGACCCACTGAGAGAGAAATGGGCCACAGCAAAGGGAGACACTTTGATCCCTTTGGTGAGAGCCACAGGAACCTCCAGCAGAGCAGTTAATAGGCGTCATCAAAGCCAGTCTACCTTTTCAACACCAGAGCAGGACTCTTTTAGGTAAGAAAGTGCCCACCTCACATAGGAGGTCAAGATACCAGAAAATTTCTCCCACAAGTCATCATTTTTTGAGCGCTTTCTATATGCCAGATATAGTGCTTCATGCTTTATAGAATGCAGTAGTTAGGACTGTTGGGCTGTAAATAACAGACTACAACCTGATTATTAATAAAAATGATTTAAAAAGATAGTTATTTATTCAGAGATTGCCCCTCTCTTCATGTGGGTGTTAAATTTTATTCCATTTTATATAATACCGGTAAGTATGGATGATAATTGCTAGTTGTTATTAGTAAATGTTCCTTTTAATCACATGTAAATTGTGATGCATTCTGATTGGGTGGGGACCGGTGGCATGGGCAGTGAAAAAATTCATCCAAGGCAGTTACAAGAGATGGAAGTTTATTGAATACACTGCAAGGGAGCAGCAGGCAGGATAGCAGCGACCGTCTGCCATGAGGCGGTGGTGAGGGGCTAGAGTTATAGGGTAGAGTGAGGAAGTCTGGGAACATATGGAATTTTCCACTTTTGGTAATGTTAGGAACTCGGCCTGGTTGCAAGTAGCCCATTGGTCAGACAGGGCCTATAGCTATTTCGAGGTGGGTCATGTAATGAGCCTGTTTGCATCAGCTCAGTAGTCACTATGGGCCCTTTTGCTTCATTCAAGTTTCCATTGCTCAAGCCTGTTACCTAAAAGTGACCTCCACATAAAGTTCACAACACTAGGCCATTCCCCTGCTGCCACCAACCAAATATTGTTGAAAAGGTTGTGTATGGAGCTGAATTTTATTGCCACATGACACTCTGGTGGGAAAGGTACTGCCTCACACCATTCTCTCAAATATGGTTGTTTTCATCCGTTTATCCAAGAATAGCCCTCAGGTTCTCATCAAATCCTATTTATTAATCAACATTAGGTAAGCTTGTATGATAGTGATACACTATTATTAACTAAAGTCCATACTTTATTCCGATTTCCTTAGTATTTACCTAATGTCCTTTTTCCATTCCACAATCTTATCCAGGTTACCACATTATATTTAGTCACAATGTCTTATTAAGTTCCTCTTGGCTGTAGCTGTTTCTCTGTTTCTCAGATTTTTCTTGGTTTTTATGACCTTGACCTTGATAGTTTTGAGAAGCAGAGGTCACGTATTTTGTAGGTTGCTTCTATATTGGAATTCGTCTTATGTTTTCTGATGGTTAAACTGAGGTTGTGGGCTTGGGGAGGAAGAACACAGATGTAAAGCGCCATTTTTGTCACATCATATCCAGAGAACATGCTAACCACGTGATTTATGACTGTTGATATTGACCTTGATCAACTGGCTGAGGTAGTGTTTGTCAGGTTTCTTCACTGTGAAGTTACTCTTCTCCCCAACCTGCATTCTGTGCTGTTTTCTTTGGAAGGAAGTTATAATGAGTGTTCCCACATTTAAGGGTAGAGTCTTTAATTATTTGGAATTCTTCTTCATGGAATATTTGTTTCTTCATTTATAAATTATTCAATCATTTACATATCAGTATGAACTTATTTTATATTTTGTGTTGTAATTTGATACTACCTTATTTATTTTGCTCAAATTGTTCTAGCTTTGGCCATCGGAGCTCTTTCAGTTGGTTCCAGTATCCTTTTAACATACTCCCATCTTTGGGACTTTTTTTTTAAGTGCTTCCTTACTTTCAAGCACTACAAGATGTTTCAGGCTTCTCTTGATTATTTCTTAGCATTAGTCATTTCTCCAAGGAGCAGGGCTAATGTTTCAAATATGTTTTATATCTTAACTAAGTGCCTTAGCTTAGGACAGGTCAAAGTCAGTGAGGAAACATTAGTTTACTAGCATGTATGTGTACAACCATCACTCCACCCAAACTGTGTGTGACTGGTTAGAAAAACTCTATACATATACTCCAGCCACAAAACTATTGGCATTCCTGCTTGGTTCCAAGATTCAGACAGCCTGTTATCTTCATTCCTCCTTAAACATTGTTATGAGTGATACAACAGACAGGTTAATTGCAGATGAGAGCAAACAAACCCAAACATTTTAGCTCCAAATCATCAGTAGTATTGTGTGAGGAAGAGACTCTGATGATATAGACATTGCCTTTTGAACCAGTGCGTGCACACCCCAGGGTACACAATGTCGGTTCAAGGCATAGGCAAAATTGAAGTGCTATCTCCCTGGATCATCAAATTGCTTCAATAGTTGGGGGAGTAAGGGACCAGTTGTTATTAAAGCTAATGATGGAAAATTCCTATTTTCAAATTAAAAACAAGTTTGATGATATATGAAAGTTTTACTTAGAACTAAATGAAGCAAACAAATAATTTTGTTTCGCAGGGCTGGCTTCAAGCTACAATTCCATACTTGGAGGGTCCTCTATCATGATCATTTGGTGGTATATTAAAAAAATTTTTTTTAATTTCTAATGTTTATTTTTAAGAGTGAGGGGGCGAGAGGGGCAGAGAGAGTGGGAGACAGAATCCGAAGTAGGCTCCAGGCTCTGAGCTGTCAGCACAGAGCCCAACGTGGGGCTTGAAATCACGGACTGCGAGATCATGACCTGAGCCGAAGTTGGACATTTAACTGACTGAGCCATCCAAGTGACCCACATTTAAAATTTTTTGACATGGCTTCTTAACTGGAACTGGAGTAATGGAAATTATCAATAATTGGTGAGTAGTTCTATAGTCAACAATTAAAGATCGTTTCTTTTGTTTTGTTCTGGGAAGCCATTCAGTGGAGAATGAAATTGCTCCCAGGGGAAACGTATAGCCCCTCATTTCATCCTCAGAAAAAGAAATGCTGATCTGGACTGGTCAGGTTCAGGGACCCAGATTTGGGTCTTGTTGTCTTTTGGTATTTCATCACTTGAAATTTCTCTTGCATTTCCAGGCCATTAGTTTGGAAGATAAGGGTTGCTGCTGAAACCTCCGTCATGTTTGGCCATCTTGTTTTGGGGCTTTCCTATTTTTCTGGACTCACCCCTTTTTTCTGGACTATTTCCATTCCGGGTTCTTTGCCTTGAGAAGTTGAAGAGTGGGCAATCTGGACGAGCTCCAGAGTCATGTATTACATATCCAGATTCATATATCAACAGGCTGGCTTTCCCTTCCTGGAACTTGCCTTTCCCTCTAAGTAAGACATAGACTAATAAAGCTGTGAATGGGAGTGTAGGAAGACACAGGTGTAGGAAGCCTTTTGACCTCCTTTGGTCTCTTTAGAGTTGACTCCACTTACTGCAAAAAATGTCTTTCATATGTTTTAATCTAGTTCACAGAAGATTGCATTGGACATTGAGGGGAAAGCCTCATAGTAATAAAAAGCAGGTCTTTAGTTGGCCTTGATTTTAGGGTTTAATTTGGAGATGGAAGCAGGGAGAGGGATGTGTTGGTAATGTCATGACAAAGTTGAAGGATTTGATTTAGAATGTATTTTCCAATGCCAGCTGAATACCAACTAGACAGGAATTATTACGTTATTTGGTATAGCAAGAAGTAGTATTTTATAACTATATAAATGGTCATATATATATATATATCTGACTATATATATCTGACTATATATATATATATATATATATGTATGTATATACAGTTCCAATGATTTATGCTTTGGAAAATTGCTTGTTTTTCCTTTCTAAAGGAACAATCAGTGAATAAAAATCTTTTGAGAGAACCTATAATAATGGGGAAAATGAAATGTGTGAAGCTCATTTCTATCAATGTAAACATTTTATCTTTATCAGATGTTCTCATTTTTTTTTTAATGTTTATTTAGTTTTGAGACAGAGACAGAGAACGAGCGGGGGAGGACCAGAGAGAGAGGGGGAGACACAGCATCTGAAGCAGGCTCCAGGCTCTGAGCTGTCAGCCCAGAGCCCAACACGGGGCTCGAACTCACAGACTGTGAGATCATGATCTGAGCCGAAGTTGAATGCTTAACCGACTGAGCCACCCAGGTGCCCCCAGAAATTCTCATTTCAATTATTGTTATTCCAAAATTTACTTTGGTTGACAAATGTTATACTAGTCAACCTAGTATCTATAGACGGAAGTACCCATTTAGAAGGGGGAGAAAAGCCATTAATAGGTTAACATTTTTGATCAATACAGCAAAGTATGTAGAAAAAATCTTTTCTCCTCCTTGATAAAGAGGTTAAATGCTTTCTAGTTAAAGGATGAAATTTAAAAAAGTACCAAGAAAGACTTCACAGGAGCAATTAGTAGGGTGGGGCAAATTATGCATTATTAAAACATTCACTAACTAAATGGGTTTCATGTTTTAATACAAGAATATAATGAAGGCAGATAAATGTATCATGATAAAAGCACATTGAGGTCAAATGTTATAGATGGAATAATATGACACAAAAACCAGGAAGTTGGTGCCATGAACACAATCTCTTGCTCTTCCCTTTCGCTAACGACTTGAAACGTTAGTCATGATAAAGGATGAGTCTTTGCTTTAACTACTTTCATGTGATGTATGAAATTTATTTTTAGTCTAAAATATAGAATGAAGAGTTTAATGGCACATCTGTTCCATGAAATCTTGACAAGGATGTTCTCAACTCATACGAATTAACACAGGTCTTTTTCAGAAAGACTGGTAAGCACAGATCATTTTCAAATACATCCTTTAGTGACTGTCCTCATATAGAGCTGCTTTTCTCCTTTCCCCATCTCTTCCTGTCAACTACTTGTCTTAGTAATATTTTATTTGCTCAGTTCATTTACACTACGAATCAAGTATAACAGATAATGATATTGCTTAAATTGATTAAATGAAGAGTCCAAACTGGTTGGACCTGCAAGACAAATTCAACCTACAGACATTATTTGCGTTGATTTACCCAGTATAAAAAGATCTAGGGGCGCCTGGGTGGCGCAGTCGGTTAAGCGTCCGACTTCAGCCAGGCCACGATCTCGCGGTCCGTGAGTTCGAGCCCCGCGTCAGGCTCTGGGCTGATGGCTCGGAGCCTGGAGCCTGTTTCCGATTCTGTGTCTCCCTCTCTCTCTGCTCCTCCCCCGTTCATGCTCTGTCTCTCTCTGTCCCAAAAATAAATAAAAAACGTTGAAAAAAAAATTAAAAATAAAATAAAATAAAATAAAATAAAAAGATCTAGAATTATCACATAAAAAATTAGATTTCTGGGTTTCTCTTGATAAATCTGAAGATCTTTCAACACTGGACTTAAATTTTATGTGACTAGAGCTGGAGTAAAATATTAGAATGCCGTCTTTGGGTAAATCCAATCACTCTCTGTTGCTTACATCCAGCCAGTTTCACTCATGCAATACCTAACTGATCCCTGGAGGCTTGTGAATATGTGACCCCTGGATTAGATTGGTAGTGGTGGTGGGAGTGGTGGTATGCATATGTGTTTATAAAACAAGCGTTCAACCAAGATGGCTTAACAAATAGTCTCAGCCCATGTGAGTTAAGAGACTATGATTTGTATTAATTCATTTCTTCAACATTATTTGATGGGGCTATCAAATACTGAAACATTCTTTCAGGGATAAACAAAATGGATTCCTAATTATAAATATCACGAAGAGAACTTTCTGGATCCACAAAGCTGCATACTAATCCCACAAGACCTTTATCCTACTTTGTTCTCTTTCCTTTTGAGTTTTTTCTTTCCCAAATGTATCACAGAGAAGTCATAATCTATCTTTTTTAAAGAAGATTTATTTTGGATTAAGTGATTTCATGATGCAACATGGTTTTAAACAAAAATAGAGATCAGTATGAAAATAAAACAAATTGTACACATTAAAATATCTTTCCCTCAAAGCATTTTGGAATCATAAAAAAATACAACACAAAAGTCAGGGGTTCAGGTGAGGATAAGAATACAAACTTTCCAGAAAACAAACATCTAGTCTACATTTCAAAGTCCCAGGCTCCATTTAATACCACCCACAAATCATTTCAAGGATGTCAACAATCTGCATTATTAGCTTTGAAAAAAAATAGATGGAATTTAAATATAAGGTGAAATGAGAGCTGTATGGTCTTAATGCCAGTACTAAATACCTCCCATTGTTATTCTATATTTAAAGTCACATTGAATGAATATGAAGCTTAAATTAACTCAACAAAAATAGAAACATAGCTGTTAACTGGGATACATGGTATAGTAGATACATGGGTAGAGTTGGTGAAAAGAAATGATAAGGCTTAAAAAAATACATCACCTGTGCTCTACTGAAATCTTAGAAATAAATGTTTCTTTTTACAGAGCCTTAATATTAAAAAGTAAGCATTATTATAAAATTAGATTAATACTTTCAGTAAGAGGCAAGAGAGATGCATGTATGTTTATTTATTTATTTTGGAATGCCTGCATCCCTATTATAAAAACATGTAATCTTATGCACTTTCCAATATATTAACAGCTTCAAATTTTACTTACGATATCATATAAAGAAAAATAGGTTGTAATAACAGCTTTTAGAGCTTTAGGGTCCTAAAAGAACACTCAGTTCTGTGTGTTTCCTGGTTAGTCCTTCCAAGGTATTTCTTGAACATTATCCATCCTTTTTTACAGAAGGTGTAGTAACCAGAAGTTTACTGACGGTTCCTTACCTGCATCAGTAATAGCTGATTCAGTTTGAATCATACAACATACCTATCAACACTCCTCAGGGTTGTAATATCCTAAAAGAAAGTTAGATAGAAAGATATCACCTGCCCAAGGCCACTAGACATAAAAATCACATACATAAACATAATTTCTCTGTGTTCCCCAAGTACCATACAACTAGGGCCTGCCAATTCTACCAAACTGTGCCATCATGAAAGGCAAATAAACTAGCTAGCAGATCGAATCTAAGCAAGTGTATGTTCAGTCTTGATTAACTTCCTGAAAAATTGGAAACACTGATTAGGTCTCCATTTACAATTCAGCAACCTAATTCTTAGGATTTTGCTTTCTGGGTTAACAGGGAACATTTAAGTCACCACTAGAAACCATGAAAATGTCCCAAAAGCTATTCTAATGTCAAAGAATGTCTGCTGAAAAACAAATTAAGCAAAATAAATATGTCTAACTACACCATTTCTTTTACTTATATAGAAAGCTCAATAATATCAGTAATAATTCTGAAGATAAATAAAATCCACGACATAATTTAATGCCCAATTGTCAAATTTCCTGATTCAGCTATGGTTAGCTTTAATATTTTGGGGCTAAATTCTGTTTTGCAATAGAGAAGATGTTATCAATCTACTGAAGTGATACAATGAGGGTTATTTCCCACCAGGCAGATTATCAAGCAGTGCCCTTACTAGGCAGCATTCTTTTTTATCCCCCCCCCCCCCCCCAAAGTCAGAAACCAAATTGAAGTACATGTTCCTACTCCCACCAGCAGGTCCTGAGATGATCTTTCCAACCCTTGTTGTATCTTTCCCTCTATTACGGTCCTGTCTTAATCATCGCTGCACCCCCGGCCCAGCTTGCCGTGATAAGGGTAGCACACACACACTCATTATATCCTTTGTGCCAGCTCCTTGGAATGCAGCTACCACTTCTGAGTCTTGACAGTTGGTCAACAGTTAGCATTACATTCTGGCAGAGGTGGGGAACACAACCGCTGGACTTCTCTTTCCTACTTTTTGTTTTTATTACGCCTCTAGTGGACCGCTGTTGGCCTTAAGCCAAAATTTAGACAGCTTAATATCTCTGGCATTCATTTGTTTCCGTGTTAGATAAACAAGTCTATCTGGAAAACACAATTGAACTAGAAAGGTAACACGTTTTTCAAAATTAGAATCTGATTAAAAGTGACATGCTCATTAATTTCAACTCAAGTTTTATGGTTACAAGTAAGGTGTCTGAGATCTAGAGTGTTTTTAGTCATCCACTAAAGCAGATAAGAGGAGCACAATAAGGCCTAAAGCTCAGACCCAGTTTGGAGTTTCGGTCACATTCTTTATTTGCATGTTTTTACTATGCAGGGTTATGGGTATCTTTTAATGATGGTGGATCATCATTTTGCCTGCCTTGGGAATTTCCCCAAGAGGGTTAAGTTGGAAAGATTTTCAGATTCTTTATTATAAGATGTTTGCTTTAGTTAGAAGTGGTCAAGTTATAAATACAATTTGTGCAGAAAGAAAGAAAAAAGTGAATAAACGTGAAGAGGACAGAGAGGAAAAGAGAATCTGCAGGGGTTCCTTCATCCACATCACAGGAACCTGACTACCAGAGCTCTGGATCCATCTTCATTAAGAATTGAAAAATAAAGTAAAACTCCTGATTAAAGTGGTTGTTTCAAACCTTATCTTGCTTCCAAATTATATTCTAGAGAACTGAACTGTACTATAGAAATCCACCAAAAGCCATCCCATTTTGCATGGTTTGAAATTTCTCGTAACAAGTAGTAAAACGCAAATATTAAGTCCATGAGGAGTTTTTCTGTGAATACACTCATTTCTTCCACGGGCTTTTTAGAAGGTGTCACATTTTAAGAGCGCTTGTTTGAAGAAATGAGAATTTGGGCAGATGAAGCATCTTGCAAACTTCACTGATAGTGGAATACGCTGGAAGAAACGTTAGCCTCCACGTTTCTTGAAGTGAAGCCTAGAATTGCAACCGTAAAGTGTTGAAATGGATCTTACGAGCCATCCATGAAAACCAGTGTCAACCCAGCGGGCATTGATACCTTCTCCCCCACAAAGTACATGAGGAGCAAAAGAAGATGCACGTGACAGCATTTTGAAACCTTAAAGCACCACACACACAGTCTAACATTACTGTTAACCATTTGAAGGCAGTTCTAGCACTCCTGATTGTTATGCAGGTGAGAGGTTTTCCTTCATTGATTATAGAACGTCTATTAAATTATAAACGTAACATAGGCTAGAAAATTGTGACCATGCTTCTTGAACCAAGATCTATTCATTTTTGTGCACAAAATCAATGTTTTGACCCCAGAAGTGAGTTGGGCTCAAGGACAGGTGAAAGGAAACAGAGGGAAATGACTGGATTTAATTTTGGCATTTCTTTGATAATTTGAAGATCCTTGAGTTGCTCCTTCATGGTTCGGCTCCCGCCTGCACACTGTAAACCCTCGTGGGTAAATGTACCCTGGACCTCCACACTTGACCAGTATTGACACACTATTACATGCTCTTAGTTACTATTTATGTGACTTTTATTTTCAGCCACAGTATCTCCCATGTATGAAGCCTTCATTGGATCTCCCAGATGGAACAAGCTGTTCTCTCCTCATTCCTTGATTGTAAAACATGACAAATTTTATTAAAAATACTTTTTTTTTAAACCTTGGTGTCTACTCCACTAGACTGTGAGCTTCTCAAGGGCAGATTTTTGAATCCTACATCTCTATCATCAAACATAGTGGTTGGCACAGAGTGAAGGCCAAGAGTGCACCTCTTGCTTCATCTAAGAGATGTTCTACAAACATACATGATGCATCATGACTGTCTTTTATAGAAGACAGCAGAGTGTAAGCATCACTCCTGAGTTTCTTAAAGAAAACGAGACCATACAGCCAAGTCATCTAGGCTCAGAGTCCAAAAGAAAATATTTATGGGTATTTCTGTTTGTAGCAGATGCTACTGTCCAATTTATTCTGTAGAAACGTTATTTAATATTTTCACAGTTATTAATGGTTTTTTTTTACTGATTATGAATAGTAGATCAGTTATAATAGTGTTCTGATATGTTAAGTATGTCTTCGATAATTCCCAATTCTGAGAACAGTAGCAACAGCAGATGATTATCCTGTTATTTGGGAAGAAGTTAGATGCCTTAACAAGGAATATATTTGTTAGAAATAATTAAAGAGATACATTTTATTTCAAACTTCTTTTACCTAATAATGTGGAACATGATAGCAAAGTGTCACAAACCAAAATGAAAGCTAACATGGTCTATTTTTGAAAGAAATGTAACTTTTTATACCAGCTGCTTAGAGAATGCCAGCTCTGAACCATCTTATATACCGTCAAAGATGTGGGTTGTTTTTTTGTTTGAAAAAGTACGTTATACTATTTTTCCTTATAATGAAAAAGATACAAACAAGTGAAAATAGTTTGCAAAATTAAATATATACTTATATTCATGATCAGTAAATACAAGCTAACATTTCCAATTAAAATTTTTTTCTCTTCCCTTTTTTCCTGGTCTAATTATAGTACACAGATAAATCTTCCTTTCTTATCTCCAGATTTCTGTAACCTTTTGGGGGAACATTTCCCCATGCTATAGTACCTGTCTTTAGTTCAGGATCGCAGCATGAGTGGTATTCCTCTTGAGGGTCTCAATGGTAAACATAGCTTAACCAACAGGAGAGCAATTAGTTCTTACAAACCATCTGTGAAAACCATGCATCTGACTCTATAAAATACAAGATTGCCAACATCCCATAATAGGAATTCCATGGCTACTTATAATTCTCAAAGAGGTGTTTGGGCAGTGCCTGTAAAACCACAGGCTGGCAAACCAAATGTGAATCCAATGCTTTTATTATCCACGATTTAACTTCACTCTATTGAAGAACTCACTCTGATTAGTTACGGCCAGAAGTCAAGAAATAAACAATGATGTGAAATAACCCCAAAAGCAATAAAAATGAAGAACATCGTCTGATAAAACTAAGCAGAAATAACATTAGTGATATCATGCAGTTTCTGAGAGACCATAGAAAAATTGTTTCTTAATATTGATAAGAAAATTATGCATCAGTGAAAATGCAGGCTTAGAAATATAGTACTGAGAGTTTCAATTTGTGATGTCTTCACTGATGAGGGAAAATGGAATTCTTATTACTAAAGAGAGCTGATCTCTTGGGTGTTGCTGATGGCTCTCTAAACGATCTTAGTGTTTAATGATGCTGTACAAATAAAAAGCAGTGGGGGAAATACGAAATATCTGTATTAAATGCCATCCTGTAAAGTATCTGATGGATGGAAGAAGTCTAATGCATTTTAAATAAATGCATATCATACTATCACATATAGTGAGTCTTAAAAAATTATTACTTAGATGCACAGTCCTTGTAGTGGTAGACATGGCACTGTGAAGGAAGTTTGATTTAGAAGCTATTTTCTATTTACTTGTCAAGTGATGGAGTTGCTGTTAGTCATATTGTAATGTCCCTTCAACTTTGGTACATTCAGTGCAAAATATTTCGGGGAATTTTTTTTGTACCTTTATAAAAATAAAAGGCCCTTTTGTTCCCTTGAGAGTGCTTAAAAGGATACGTACTAGCATGATGCCCGAGTAAGCATGGAACATGAAAATGGAACAGGTGATACATACGGAACAGGTAGGTTCTTATATATACATCTTAAAGAACATAAATATAATGAACCTATGAAAAATAAACAGAACTCACTGTGTATTTTTTCCTGATATGCTGTGATTAATTGCTAGTTATTTTTAAATTGTTTTCATGCATTATAAAGCATAAAATCTGTCATTAGTTATTCATTGTAGAACAGTTTGTCTTCAGCCATAATTACACACATACCACTTTGCATATACATTGTCACAGACCACCTTATTGCAAATCTTTAAAGTTACCTCATGTTGACTTGGTTTCATTTTCACTTGTGTCCCATGAAAGCTGAAACCTATGGTGCACACCATGCAGGCACTCATAGCAAGAAAATGAATATTCTGCTACAACGTAGGGCTTAAATGAATGTACTTTTAGGAAATATATTTGTTTTTATTATATTATTTAACTTGAGCTAATTTGGAGATTGGGCCAAGTGCTGCCAGTTGGGCTTGAACCGCGTTCAAAGGTAAGTTTCAAGATTCTCCCGAGTCCCTGAAAGTTACCATGGAGCTGATCGTGTACAGGTTCATCTTTGTCTTGGAACATAACACAAATGGAAAAAAGTTTGGCAGTCAACAACTGTTGATTGAAAGACTGTTGGGTAGTTCCCTGGGCATCAAGCTCACCCAAATCCTTCCAAGAGGACTCATCACCACTATCCGGACCCCATTGTGACAGAGCATGTGTTCCTGGAAAATAATAACACTCAGCTTGACTCTAGTGGAAGCATACTCTTGAAACTTCCAACATTCAGTCATTCTTCTAGACAGCAGCTTCTGAAATTGCCTGTCCATACAGAGCCTGGCATCGTTCTTCCAGGTCACTCAAGTCCAAAGGTACTTGTTTCTTCAACTGCTGTCAAGAGTTTTTCATAAAGCATGGAGAATGATGGGTACGGGGGGAGATCCAGACGGTTGAAACAAGTGTGAGCTCTGCAAACAGAAGCAGCAGTACAAAGATTAACGTGCTTTGAACGAAATGAGATTGGGGTGTGTGTGTGTGTGTGTGCGCACGCACGTGCATGCACACACATGTGTTCATGCTCGTCTTTCATATTCAGATTGTTTGTTGCCAATTTTCACACTTATTTTTTGGAGAAACTGTGAAAACATTTGAATTTCTAAAGAGGAATGGGGTATTTAAAAAATATTTTCTTGGGGCGCCTGGGTGGCTCAGTTGGTTAGGCGTCCGACTTCGGCTCAGGTCATGATCTCACGGTCTGTGAGTTCGAGCCCCGCGTCGGGCTCTGTGCTGACAGCTCAGAGCCTGGAGCCCATTTCAGATTCTGTGTCTCCCTCTCTCTCTGCCCCTCCCCTGTTCATGCTCTCTCTCTGTCTCAAAAATAAATAAATGTTAAAAAAAAAATATTTTCTTTGTTTTCACAACCATTTAAAATCCACATTACATACATATTGCTTTGTTTAGTTGTCTAAGAACTGCAAAGACAAGTTTGATTTTTTGCATCTCTTTTGATGTTATACTTTTTTTCTAAGTTTTTATTTGAATTCCAGTTAGTGAACATACAGTGTAATATAAGTTTCAGGTGTACAATTTAGAGATTCAACACTTACACAGACATGAATGTAAGTTCTTGCAAAGTAATTCATTTTCAGAGTTTGATTTTGCATGGATGTCTCAGAAAATCTAGGGTTTTACATTCTGTCATTTTGTTGGGCACAGAAGAGCACTGAGTATCTCTGAAGACTGGCTTAGAGTCTTGGGGAAATTCCCTGGCTGGATTTTCCTGCCGAGGTCAGTAGACCATTGTTACTTCTTCCAATCCTGTGCTATAATCTGTTTTCTCCTAACTCGCAGTACAAAATCATGGCCATTTAAATCATTACATTAAGTATTCTTTTTTAGAAATACCTCCCCTTTTGCCAAGATAGGAAAAAAATATGCTTTCCTGTTATTTGCACCTGAATCACAATAAAAAATAGACAGTCTCCAAATAGTACATCTTATCAGGAACAAAATCTGCACTTTTGACATGGAATAGGAAGCATTTTATTCTGAATGTACAACAGCTTCTTTGTGGGGGCTAAACAACGTTGACTAAAAAAAACTGCTCCCAAATTCATATGTAATTTTAGGAGTTATAATTACTGATGGACTATTTTTACAAAGTTACATGTTTAAATTTTCACTCTCATAAATCACTTTACCCTTAAGACGTAAATATAATTATATTCCTAGATGCAGTTTAGTGCCATGGAAGGATGAGAAGTTTGAAGCTGAACAGACCGGGGTTTGAATTCTAGATCTACCACCCAGCTGTGTGATTTGGAGTTATTAAAACTCCCTGAGACTCCATTTCTCACCTATAAAATGAGAATAATATCATTTGTCTCAGAAGGATCCAAAGAATTAAATGAAGAATTAAAGAATTAAATCAAGTAACAGAAGCGTGTTTAATATCATGCCTGGCTCACACTGTTTGACCAATAAATAAGGGATGTATTGTTAGCTACATTTCATTACCATCAAAAAGATTTGCTCTAGTTGCCTTCATTAAATTGCCAAAAGATAATCATGACTCATGGAAATGACAAAATAACAAAGAGATAATCAAGCAGGTGTCTGGCCACGTGCCTTTTTAGAGCAGGAATGCAAAGGGGCTCAATTATAAGAATATCAGTTTTAGGACAGAGATATGGTACTGGCTCAGAGTTTATGATTGTTGTTATTACAAATGCTAGATATATGGGGGGCAGTCATCTAATTAATCATTGTACCCAAACACGTTTTTAACATAACAAACTATTTCAGAATTGCATTTAATATAATTCTTGTTAATGTAGTTCTTGTTGTATCTCCCTTACACTGGAACCTCAACTTGGAGGCCTCAAGGAAGATGTTTAGCTTTTTTTTTTTAAATGTTTTATTTATTTTTGAGAGAGAGAGAGAGTATGAGCTGGGCAGGGGAAGAGAGAGAGGGAGACAGAATCCACAAAGCAGACTCCAGGCTCTCAGCTGTCAGCACAGAGCCCGATGTGAGGCTCGAACCCATGAACCACGAGATCATGACCAGAGCCGAAGTCGGATACTCAACCAACTGAGCCACCCAGGCATCCCAAAGACGTTTAACTTTAAAAAAATTAAACTAGCATACTAAAAGATAGTCCTAGAATGGTTTAAAAGATAGTACTAGGATAGTCCTTGTGTGTATACCAGTATAGAATTATTAAATGAAGACTTTATCTCTGTTCTAGGGAAATGAGAAGAAGCAGAGAAGTAAATATGTTTTGAATATAATTATATGCCGGGCTTTGTATTTAGATGAATGACATTCATTATCCCATTAGACTAAAAGATAATGCTTTGTTAAATGAAATATAAAAGTTTTCATTTCTTTGGTGACCAACATGGCTGAGCATCTTTCTCCAAGTTAGCTTGCTTGTAACGTTTCCTATTTTGTGACCTACATGTTCATCTCCTTGGCCTGTTTATCTTTTCAAGTGTTCTTTTTTTTTTGAGAGAGAGAGAAAGAGAGGGAGGGAGGGAAAGAGGGAAGGAAAGAGAGAGAGAGAGAGAGAGGGAGGGAGAGAGAGAGAGAGAGAGAGGGAGGGAGAGAGAGAGAATGAGCAGAAGAGCAGCAGAAAGAGGGGAAGAGAGAGAATCCCAAGCAGGCTCTGCACCTGCCCCCACCCGGGGCTCCATCTCATGAACTGTGATATCACAACCTGAGCCGAGTCAGATGCTCAACTGATTGAGCCACCCAGGCATCTGGTATTAGCCAATTTTAAGTGCAGTTCTGTAGCATTAAGTACATCGACAGTGTTTTCCAACTATCACTACCACCCATCTCTGAAACGTTAAAATCTTTCCAAGCTGAAACTATACTATTGAACACCAACTCCAATCCTCTCTTACCCCTGCAACCACAACTCTATTTTCTATGTATTTCACTATAGTAGGTACCTTTTGTCACTGGAATCATTGTCCCTTATGATGGGCTTATTTCACTGAGCATAATAATGTCTTCCAGGCCCATATTATAGCATGGATCAGAACTTCCTTTTTTTTTTTTTTTTTTTTTTTTTGAGGTTGAATAATACTCCATTGCAGGTATATACTGCATTTTGTTAATCCATTCATCCACTGATGGACAAGGGTTGTTTCCATCTTTTAGCTATTAAAAAAAATGTTATGTACATTGGTGTGTAAGTATCTTGTCAAGTCCCTGCTTTTAATTCTTTTTGTGTATATACCCAGGAATGGAATTGCTGGATCATATAGCAATTCTATTGTAAATTTTTTTTAATTAAAAAAAATTATTTTAAAATGTTTATTTATTTTTGAGAGAGAGGGGGAGAGAGAGAGACAGAGAGACACAGAGAGTTCAAGCAGGGAGGGGAAGAGAAAGAGGGAGACACAGAACCCAAAGCAGGCTCCAGGCTCTGAGCTGTCAGCACAGAGCCCAACACAGGGCTGGAACTCACAAACCATGAAATCATGACCTGAGCCGAAGTCAGAAGCTCAACTGACTGAGTCACCCAGGTGCCCCTCTATTGTAAATTTTTTTAAGAACTGCTATACTGTTTTCCACAATGGCTACATCATTCTACATTCCTATCAGCAGTGAACAAGGGTTCCAATTTGTGTACATCCTTATCAATATTTATTGTTATTATTATTTTTATAACAGCCATCCTCTGAGTGTGAAGTCCATTTTGTCATTTAAAGCTTTAGGATTTCTTATTGATTGGCATAAACAGTACAAAATAAAGAGATTAACTCTTGTATTATCTCTGGCTAATCTCTTCAGCCATTCACTTTTTAATTTAGTTATGCCTTTTATTTACAGAACAACGTAAACCTGGTTCTTTGTTATCCATTTCTGATACGTTGTCATTCTGTCTTCAGTGTATTGATAAGAAGGATGTTGAAAAAGTGATCATTATTGCTTACACCCAGTAGGAGTTTTTTGTTGTCTATGCTTTTCTTTTGGTAGTGCTGGTGTATTAAAGAGTGCTATAGATCAACTTTGGGGACAACTTTTCTCAAAAGAGTAGCTCATAGTTGTAATCTTGAATAGATACGTGTGAACTCATTTTCATGAATTGAGTCATTTTGGGTGAATTAGGAAATAAAAATAGTTCAAGATGACCCATTTGCTAGCTAAGCAATAATCCCTAATTAATGGTTTATTTGCTTAGGACAGGGCATGACTATCGGTGTAATTTATCACACCCTAGTTAAGCCTGTTCCTTCCCTCTTGACACCAAATATTTTCCCTTAACTAGAGGCTAGTTTTAGCTAATTAAGAATTAACAGAACGGTCACATACATAGGAATAGGGATTCATAAATAGTAATGTTTAAAGTCCCCAGTTAAGTTCTTGCACATACTTAATTGCAGAATTTTAATTCACTGTGGGTCTGTGGCAGGCAAATTCTAAGATGACTCACCATGACCCAGGCCTTTGTATAATCCCCATCTTTCGAGCATGAGTGGGATTTGTAACTTGCAATCCATGGAATATGGCACAGGTGAAGGTATACTGCAGATGTAATTAAAGCCAGGAGTTGATTTTAAGTTAAACAAAAGGGTGATTATCCTGGGTTGGCCTGACCTAATTAGGCCAGACCTTTAAAAAAGCATCAGGGGCGCCAGGGTGGCTTAGTCGGTTAAGCGTCCGACTTCAGCTCAGGTCACGATCTCACGATCCGTGAGTTCGAGCCCCGAGTGAGGCTCTGGGCTGATGGCTCAGAGCCTGGAGCCTGCTTCCAATTCTGTGTCCCCCTCTCTCTCTGCCCCTCCCCCGTTCATGTTCTGTCTCTCTCTGCCTCAAAAATAAATAAACGTTAAAAAAAAATTAAAAAAAAATAAAAAAGCATCAGGGAGGTCAGAGACTCTCAATGTTGCTGGATTTAAAGAAGTCACCTGCCATGGATTCTATAGCCACAATTTTGCCAACAGCCTAAAAGAGCTTGGAAGCAGGTCCAGTTGAGCCTCCAGATGAGAATGCATTCCAGCCAATACCCTGATTTCAGTCTTGTGAGATGCTGAGCAGAAGACCCAGCTGAGCCATGCGTGAACTCCTGATCCGAAGAAAGTGATATAATTGTGTGTTGGTTTAAGGTGCTAAGTTTGTGCTAATCGGTGATGCAGCAATAGAAAATGACTGCAGGTCTCAAGGCAGTAGAACAGTCCAAGGAAAGGAGGTAAGTGTGATGAATGTAATACAGTAGAATCACCGTATCAAGGATAGGCAGGGGGCACAGCTGAGAGTAAACAGATATCCTTCCACTCCCCGGTATCTGAGCAGAGAAACAGGAACTCGGCATGTCTCTCTCTCTGCAGTTTCTGTAGTATCTTTGCAGATACTATGGTATCTTATCCAGTAAATCTATAAGTCTGAATGGTTTTTTTTTAAGCCTGAGTACTCTTCTCTCTAAAGACTCAGATCTCAACACAAAGGGAAGGACTGGACAACTTTTTTTGATCCTCTTCAGTCATAAGACACAATCACCATTACTGATCCATAATCTAAGATGATCACTGCTTCCAAAATTATATCTAGTTGTATAACATATGGTTACCATAAAAGAACTTTCCCTCTGAATAAACTAAATAGCTTCTCTAGGAAATGCTTCACGAGGATGGAGAGTATATATACTGTGGAGGGGGAAACTGCAGAAAGATTAAGTGGTTTTCCCAAGGTCAAAGTTGAGTCAGTGGCCAAATCAAAAATAGGACCCCAACCTAGGGGAAGTCCAAGATGAAACCGAAAGCAGGAATGTTCATGGGCTCTGTTCTTTCATTTTTTGAAGTCTGAGTGTTAATTTTATCCTACTCCTGACTGTGAACTGTTAGTTCACAGACCACATACATTAGAGGACATCCTACTTGAACATCATATTAGATTACATACATTTTGATGGCAAGGCTTAGCCAAATGAAGCTTCAAATATTTTTTAAATGAATGACTCAATCACAATATGCAGTAGCTCTGGGGAAAATGGTCTGCATTAGGTCAGTCCAGAAAACCTTGGGAGATACCAGGGGATTTTTAGGCTCAGTTCAAACCATCCAGTCCTATCTCAGGCTTACCAGAAAGCAGAGGTACGTTAAGGGACACATTGAAGTGCCTCGGAATCACCCAAAAAGCCTGTTTACCTTGGGAGATTTTTGGCTCCACCCCCTAAGGTTCTAATTCAGAAAGTTTAGGGTGGGCCTAGGGATCCGTATTTTAACAATCACTACAAGTGAGTCCGATGCAGGTGGTCTCCACCACTGGACAGACATCAAGTGGATGAGAAATAAGATATCGACATTGGCTATCTACATCAGCATTTTGTATGCCTGCAAAAATTTCAAAACTCCTTATAAACAAGACAGCATTGCTAATAAGGAAATTGAGGAATAGTGTGGTTAAATAAATTGCCCAATATTTACCATCAACCTGCAGTATGAGCCAAGAAGAGGAAAAGCAAAACAAAACACAATCCTCTGAGGCCTTTCACACTCCTCCCTCTCCCGCCCCATTCCATGTCCTAAGAAAACTCTAGCAGAAAATAACAGGAGGGCTCTTAGACTATGTTGACATTGGCAGCAAAAGCACATCCAGTTATTCAGTCTCAATAAAAGGACATTTTTCAAATCTTTCAAAGCCAGCTACACTAAGGCTATAATGAGTTTACCTCATTTTAATCTATGCAGCCAGAACCACTCAAGGAGGACAGGTCTGAACCCATCTTTGGGAAATCGTGCAGCCATCAATATAAAGAAGATTTAAAGCCCTCCAGACATCTGGTATGACTTAATCTCTTGGTGCTTTCTGTATTCTTCAAACGTTAACCAGGTCACATGCTTACTCTCTCTTCTTTCCTATAGATAGACAAGTCAATTATCTAAATCCAGTGAGCCCAAAGTATCACAATCCCCTCTAAATTTTCACAGTAAATTAATGAATTTCTCCTCTCTCTCTCTCTTTCAGTGTGTGTGTGTGTGTGTGTGTGTGTGTGTGTGTACTTATTAATTGATTCCCCATTTTCTCAGGACTGATTTTTTGGTAGCTTTAGGACTCAAAATGTAAGACAAATAAGAAATTACAAACAGGATTTTAAATTAAAAGAGAAAACGAGGGACAGAGAGAGAGGGAGAAAGAGAAGGAGAAAATCACGGATCTCATTTTATCAAGTAGGTGTAGTCCTAGAAACAAAATATATTTGAGTCTAATAAATCCTTTGTACTTGCATTATTATTTAGAAAGTGCTTTACTCGTACTCTCTTTTTTCCAATCAGCAGTGGTGCATAATCCTTCAGATTTGTCTCCTTACTCCTATTCCCACCTCTTTATCAAGTAATTAATAAGTCAAAAGCAGACACAGGCATTCTGGAAAATTCCTAAGGAACCTTGGAACATATTACTTGTTAATGTCTAGATTCCTTTGAAAATGTGAGTATTCCTGACCTAAATTACCTTTCAAGGCCACAGTTTGCCTCTGTGAGTGTCCACAGGCTTTCCCCTAAGGGAATCAGGTGTGCCTGCAGTTCTGGTTGTCAGGGCTGCTGGGGGCAGGGCCAGAGTGGGCCTGTAGTTGGGCTGTGGAGTACGCAAAGGGGGGTTTCCTCCAGGCTCTCCGGGGCCTCTAATTCAGGGCTCAATGACACTTCTGGCAGCATCCAAGGCTGTTTCCCTGTAAAACCTCTTACACTATTTCTCCCCCTGAAGATGCCATATTCTGAAAGCTTGTCCTCCCCACACAAAGTACCGTGATGAATAAAGATTTTTCAATTTACACAACATTTCATTTATTCCTTCATTCACTGAACAATTACTTACTGAGTTCCTACTGCATGCCAGGCATTAACCTGTCCCCTGGTAGATGAGGAAGTAAAGTCTGGCCTCTGCCCACAAGGAGAATTTACAACCTGGCATCAAAATATGCAAGCAAATCGGAGGCCCTAAAGCTTGTGCCGTCTGTGCTCTGCACTAGGGGATCTGGCTGGGTGAGTGGGCACTAAAATCCAGCCTACCTTTGCCTATGCTCACCAAACCATGAGCCCTAACTCAGGGCTGCATTCCTCCACAAGGCTACAAGACACAGTTGTCTAATTAATCCAAAAGATCCAGATGAGCTATTAGTGGCCCTGCACACAAACAATTTTAATACAAGGAGTTGCAAGTCTGCTCCGCAGAGTCAGGAAAGGCTTTAAGTGGATACTGTTTGTGCCAAGCCTTGAAGGATTTGTAGGTGTATAGGGTTTTTCTGGATAAACAACAAGGAGAAGGATGTTCTTAGCAGACTGCCCGGAAGTATGGGGAAACAATGCATCATCAGGAAACTCGAGAAGTAAAAGTACTTGAGTGACAGTGGCCAAGACTAGACCATAAGCCAGTTGGGGAGGCAGGACCACATCAGGAAGTGAGGTGTGCTCATGCAAAGACCTTTCCCATTTATTCCATAGAGGAAAGGTAGCCGGTGACTAAGTATGGGGAGTAAGATGGCAGAGGTACCATTAAACAAAGCAGGAAATATAGGAAATGGGTGGGGGAATAGACGATGAGTTCAGAGCTTGGAATCAGCATGAAAATTCAAAGTTACCAATCACACAGAATGATAAAATTCAATTAAAGTAATCCAGTGATTGTTTTGTTAGCCTAGATAGATAGATTTATAAACACAAATAAAGGTAAAACTTGTTAGGATTTTTAAAATATTCATAATTTCTGTAATATCCCCATTAATATCTTCTTAGACCATGAGATTTAGAACAGGAATTCCTGCTAAGACTAGTTCACAAATATTTGTGTAATCCATGGTGACACAGAATAATCCCTGACCTTCACCAGGTGTTCAATAAATGTGAATCAAGGGAAGGGAATTCTGGCCTTTACTACCCCCACTACTCATTTGTCATATCCCATCTGGTGGCCAATGATGTTGGTTACCTGTTCATTTAAATGTCTATTACTTCCTTCACTGTTAAGGTCCACATGGACAGAGATCAACTTATATCTACCACAAGGTTTTGCATACAATAAATGCATAATGAGTATCAAAAGGCTTTTTTAGAGGAAGTCTCTCTGCTAATAATGCCTTCCAAAGTTTCAATAGGACACCTTGGTTAAAATGTACCTGGATTTATAAATACAGTGTGGAATGTCCCCATAGTGGGGATTCCTGCATCTGGGGATGATCGGCGGAAGAAACTTCAACCTACGCACTGTGAGCTTCTTCACCTGTAAATGAAGAAGACTACACACTTGTTAAATGTAAGAATTTAAAGCTGTAGTAGAAAACTCAGTAGGGAACAGTTCCAGGACGAAAACTCCTGGAAGTCCAAGCAAAATATAAATATCCTGAGTGGATATAGCACATTTCTCGCCCACCCAAAGATATACCATGCCAGCTCTGAGGGCTAGATATTAGGAACAACAGTAATAATGGCTAAATCTAGGGGCACCTGGGTGGTGAAGTCATCTAAGTGTCCGACTCTTGGTTTTGGCTCCGGTCATTATCTCATGGTTCATGAGATTGAGTCCCACATTGTGCTCCATGCTGACAGCACGGGGCCTGCTTGGGCTTCTTTCTCTCCCTCTCTCTCTGCCCCTCCCCCGCTCTCTCTCTCTCAAAATAAATAAACTTGAAAAAAAATAATGGCTACATTTATTGAATGATGTAGTAGGCCTCATTTTAAGCACTTTGCATGTGTTACCTCAGTTCATCCTCGAGACAACTTTGTGATGTAATTACTGGTATGTATCTCAATTGTTCAGATGAGGATACAGAGATACAAAAGTGACTCTGGCATATCGCATCTGGAGTAGTCCACAGTCATACCCTAAGTTTAAGAATTCACTAAGAACAGGGGGGCCTGGGTGGCTCAGTCGGCTAAGCGTCCGACTTTGGCTGAGATCATGATCTCACAGTCCATGAGTTTGAGTCCTGCGTCGAGCTCTGTGCTGACGGCTCCGAGCCTGGACCCTGTTTCGGATTCTGTGTCTCCCTCTCTCTCTGCCCCTCCCCTGCTCATGCTCTGTCTCTCTCTGTCTCAAAAATAAATAAAAACATTAAAAAAATTTATTAAAAAAAAGAAGAATTCACTAAGAACAATATTCACTGAGTGCAAATTATATGCCAGGACTCAGCACTATGGGCAAAGCCACATTCAATTCCAACAAGGTCCTTGTTCTCATGGGCTTATATCCTAGAGGGAGAGACATAAAATCAACAAGTAAACCAATAACTAAACATAATGATTAAGTTGGGGGTATGTCTAATGAAGGAAATAAAGTATGACAGAGTGACAGGTGCACTGGGGGCACTAGTCTGGAGGGGCTTTCTGAGGAGAACAAGAATTTCTTGGCCTTTTTGTTTTTGTTTTTTGGTAAATGTTTTCATAAGAATAAAAAGCAGAGTTTTAAAAATGAAAAAAGTTGTATCTTTAAAAAATATTTTTATTTTTTAAAGTTCTAGTCCACTAGAGAAACTGTCTCCCCGAGACACCCATTTCATAATTAATTCTTGCTTATTTCTTAATTTGGGTCAGCATTTCATTCACAATAATCTCCAGACACAGCCATTTTCAAAACGCTTCCCCCCCTTCAAAAAACCCACTACCCCTCCATCATTATTGCAGCTCTCCAAATCCTTTGTCCCATCATCCTACTTGGCAAGAACCTTCAGAGATGAACACATAAACTCCATACCATGCTGGGAGAGAGGATTTGCCCTGCATTTTCCAGGCTGGCATGTTAGCATCCTGTCTTTCAGAATGTTTAAGAGCAATTGCCATAAAGTGAATTGACTGTCTCGTAAGTACATCAGAGCACCAGGGGATAGGAAATCTACAGAAACTCAAAATACAGAACTAACTACCAACCGCAGAGCAGAGGAAGTGCAGTAATGTGTTCAGGCTATAAGCCTTTGCGGAGACACCCGTCTGCCTCCATCATTATTTATCATCTGCGTCTCTAGTTACTTCATTACCACAAGAGAGAAAAAAAGAGCCATGGACTCAACTTGTACTGACTTCAGAAACAACCCTATATACTTTAATACACTTTTTGGCTCACAATGTAAGTAGTGCTACCACAAAGTGAGACTAGGAAATCTGAGAAAATAAGACTCAAATTTGCTTGCTTGAAAGGTTGAAAAGCCCTCCATCATCTGTGTCTAGAAAGGCTAAGATGCCCTCCCGTTTGCCAGAACTGCCCACCCTCATTCTGTACAGCCACTTCCAGCTCTCTAGGCTACAGCCTCTCATATCTGAATGAGATGATGCCAGAATTTTTTTTTAATTTTTTTACATTTATTTATTTTTGAGAAACAGAGTGAGACAAAGCGTGAGCAGGGGAGGGGCAGAGAGAGAAGGAGACACAGAATCTGAAGCAGGCTCCAGGCTCTGAGCAAGCGGTCAGCACAGAGCCTGACGTGGGACTCGAACTCACAAACTGTGAGATCATGACCTGAGCCGAAGTCGGACGCTGAACCGACTGAGCCACCCAGGTGCCCCATGCCAGACTTCTTATAGAATACATTTTGTAAGTAAGAAGAACACCCATCCATTTTGTCTCCAGTCAAAAGAGAGGTCCTACTTTACATGTTAAACACTGTCTCACTAACAAGAAAAAGAAATACATTGGGGTTGACCAGCATGAGACAGACCAGATCTTCAGTTCTGCAACTTAAACCTATCAGGAAATAGCTGGAAAAATGGCTTCAGTATATCCGTTTCAATGATAGGAGAAATGGCCTCAGTCATATAGAACAATCTCTTCAGACTACAGACAATCTTACAGATCTTTTTTTAACATTTAAGCAACACCCCGCATTTCAAAGGATGACGCCAATGTTATCAGTCAAAAAATCACTTCTGAAAAAATATATGGTCGTGCATTGAAGTTCTTCTTGTTATATTTTTCCTCCAAGTGTACTTTCTCTGAGGAGCACATCTTCATAGTTATAGCAGTATGGTGGGCTTACGGAAGAGTCAGAATCAAGGGATAAAAAGAACAAAGAAAAGCTACTCTCTCTAAGGACTTTCAAATGCATTATCTTACTCACTTGTCACATCCTCTTTGAGCAGGGCATTGTTGTCCCTATTCTGCAGAGATGGATCAGGCCTCTTGCTTCGGAGCAGAAAGCCAGCATATCCTTGCTCTTTGATCTGCACGCATGCCTCTCCAATAGATAAGCTCACTACCTGTGGAGCAGAATGGCTGAACAGCTATTTCTCCCTATCAGATCTAAAACGTTAGAGCCTGTTATAGACAAGATACAAAAGTAGTCTGCTTGCCTGACGTGCTTCATATATCATCTGTATTTATGCATTTTTATAATCTGGGTAAAACTAGGAATCTAGAACCAACCTTAGGTCATAATGAAGAAAGGAAGAAACAACGTCTGTTGCCCAACTGTGTGTATGCAATGATAATGGAGAACACCATCACTTATAATGAGTCAGCACACAAACTTCCTGCAACTCTCAGGGGGAAGTAGAAAGTGAACCAGCCTGACTCCCAAGATTTTCAGAAACCTCTCACTGTAAGTTTTTGTTCAACCAAACCTAATATACCACCCTCTCCCTGGCCTTTTGCACATCAAGTGATCTTCTAGGTCCCAGAGTTAGCTGGTGGCAGAGGCAGGACTAGAACCCAGATCTTCTAACTCCCAACCCTTTGCTCCTTCCAATACACTACTGCCTGATATATTTTACAGATGATGGTGACAGAAATCATAATGGCAGCCACTACTAACTACTCAAGGCCAGGGTCAGCAGTAAATGTTTTACATGAATGATTGCATTGAATCCTCAGAATTACTGACCTACAAAGTAAATAAGGAAACCGAGGCTCAGAAAAATTAAGCAACTTCTCCAAGACTCAACTGCAGGTAAGCAACAGAGCTGGAACGCAGCCCAGTCTCTCTGAAGCTAGGTCTCAGGTCTACATCAAATTACCTTTCTCTGCTTACCATGTTTAGTGAAAATTGCAGTGATTAAATGTGAACAACTTCTATATCTGCTTATTATTACAGTTTATTCCATCTACTTTACAAAAATAAATCTTTATAAAAAACAGATTTCAAGAGTAAGGTGGCACAATTAATCTGCCATTTCCTGCCTCCTTGATGCTAATCCTTGAGTTTTTCAGAATGGTGCAAAGCCTTAATCAGACAGTGTGAATCTGTTTTTGAGATACAAATATGTGTTTAAGGTGGGGGTGGGGGAGGGATGATTCAGGTATAAAGAAAATATTTCTTTAAATAATGAAATTACAGTCTCCCAAATCTGGAACATCAGGTATGCTGGCTAATACTTAGGGGTTTGGATGTAGTGCCTCTGTTCACAGATTGAAATATACTGAGGGTGACTGAGGAGGCTTACGCCGGCCCTGAGCTTGCACTGCTCATTGCCGTCTGTATCTGTATTTTCAGTGCCCCTCTTGTCATATGTTGATGCTTAGAAAACAATTATTAAGAAACAGAGTCTTGCAATCGCTAGGAAGAAAGTCTTGTTAACAGGTTTCTCAAAGTTACTTGTACTTAAAAAAAAAAAAACTCAGGATGACATCCTGGGGTACCTAATACCATTGGGGAAGATCATTTAACCACCCCCCCCCCCCCCCCCGCAGATTGCAGCGGCTTTTTTTAACGTTTATTTATTTTGAGAAAGAGCATGTGAACGGGGGAGGGGCAGAGAGAGAGGGAGAGGGAGAATCCCAAGCGGGCTCTGCAATGTCAGAGCCCTATGAGGGGCTCCAATTCACAATCTTCGAGATTATGATCTAAGCCTAATCAAGAGACACTCAACTGACTGAGCCGCCCAGGTGCCCCACAGTTTTATTATTAGTAAAATGAGAGGCAATCTGAAGTCTTTTTTACCTCAAAAATACTGTATTGTTACTGCTGATTACATAAAGGAGTTCTAAAATCAACTCTCCTCCATTCCTCTTTTATTCATGTGTTCCCTCCTTTTCTTTTGTTTCAGTTCCAGTTCTCCATTCAACCCCAAACACTTATATTCACAACTACTACCTTATAGGCTCTTAAATTTATTAGCAGCAGCAAAGCAATTTTTTTTCACTCCAGGGAAGTGCATTATCTTATTATGAATGAGAATCAATGCAGAGAGCATTCACATGGCACTAAGGCATGTATGATATAAGTTAAAGAGGTATAGAGTATCTTGACATGATTTAATACTCTCTAGAAACCATAGTGGCAATTTTTAGTGACGGGATTCTAAATAGTTATTCATATATACTTAAAATGAGAGCTGCTGCGAACATCTAAGTCAGAGCCACAATCATAAGAAGCCACAGTGTGATGACCAACATTGTTTCACTAAAGCTAACAAATGCTTTGGTTATACAGCATTTTGTATTATAACAGAAGATATTTGCAAATGATATATCCAATAAGGGGTTAGTATCCAAAATATATAGAGAAATTATACAGCTCAACACCAAAATCCCACAAATAATCCAATTAAAAATGGGCCAAGGACGTGAACAGATATTTTTCCAAAGAAGACATACAGATAGCCAACAGGCACATGAAAAGATGCTCTACATCACTAATCATCAAGGAAATGCAAATCAAAACCACAATGCAACATCCCCTATCACTTTCAGGATGGTTAAAATAAAAAGGACAAGAAATAATAAGTGTTGGCGAGGATGTGGAGAAAAAGGAACGAGGCCTTATGCACTGTTGGTAGAAATGTAACTTGGTGCAGCCACTAGGGAAAACAGTTGGGAGGTTCTTCAAACAATTAGAAATAAAAATACCATATGACCCAGTAATTCCACTACCAGATATTTACCCAAAGAAAATGAAAACACTAATTCAAAAAGATACTGCAGCATTGTTTACAATAGCTAAGATATGGAGGCAACCCATATTGACTGATGAACGGATAAAGAATATGTGGTGCGTGTGTCTGTCACATGTGCCTGCACGCGCGCATGCACACACACACACACACACACACACACACAGACAGAGGAATGTTGCACAGTCATACAAAACATGAGATCTTATCATTTGTAAAAACACAGATGAACCTAGAGTGTATTCTGTTAAGTGAAATAAGTCAGACAGAGAAAGCCGAATGATTTCACTTACATGTGGCATCTAAAACACAAAACAAATGAGTAAACCAACAAAAGGCAGAAATAGACTCATAGAGAGAACAAACTTATAGTTGCCAGTGGGGAGGGGGAATGGGAGATAGTCAAAATGGGTGAAGGGGAGAAGGTGATACAGGCTTCCAGTTATGGAATGAATAAGTTAGGCTAATAGAAGGCACAGCATAGGGAATACAGTCAATGATATTATAATAGTGATGTCTTGGGGCAGATAGTAGCTACACTTGTGGTGAACATGGCATAATGTATAGACTTGTCGAATCACTATTTTGTACACCTGAAACTAAAGTAACATCATGTGTAAATTATACTTCAATAAAAAAAGAGAAAAAGATATGTATGCATGCATTTTAAGTATGCCCAGTAAGATCTTTTACTCCTCCGTTTTGAAAGGTAATCAAAGATAAATTCATTCTAAAAGCTTTTTTCCACTCTCCCAAACTTTTAATATAAAAACAGTAATTAATCAATACACGCATGACTTAAAGGTCTCTCTCACCTGGAACACCTGTCATGACAGTACAGAAGTGTTGTTTTTTTTATTTTACCTGGGAAGAGCAGTGATTTTCCCCCATTTCTCCACACAGAATCTTCTTGGGCCATTACTCCCTCGGAGAGAAGCAAATCCTTCATAGGGAATGCTGGATGTGCCCGTGACAAACTATCAACCAAAGAAAACAGAAGGATAAAGTGAAACCAAGAGGCTAGCTGCTGACCAACGCATGGCATCATTCATGTGCAGGGCCCTCAGGGAAGAACAGCAGGCTGCTCACTGGTGGGAAAGCCTGAAGACAAAACTCCATGGGTGTGGAAAAACCCAACACAAGAATTCTGACAAAGATCTGGGGAACACTAAGGAAAGACAGTGCATTATAAAAGAAAAGGAGATCCAGAGGGTCTTAGTAGATAAAGCATCCTGTACGGCTAGCCAGCTCAGGAGACTAAATTGGGTGTATTTCCCGTTACAGATAAATAAAGTAGGTGTATCAATCAACCTAAGTCTACTTGGCATCAGTCCCTGATCAACTTGAGGTGAATAAATGAGGACCAGATCCTTGATCCAAAGGAGTTAAGACCCAATCTATTTGTAAGCTCTGCCTAAGCATCCAGAAGCCTTGTTCCCGGTATTTCTTTGGCTGCGATCAACCAGCAAATGCCCATGTAACTATGAACACCACAAGAAAATAATGAGTTAGTTTCCCCAGTATCCTTGAACTTCACTGTTATCTCAAGTTTGTGGAAAGTTACATGGAAGAAAAGAAAAGATTCTTTTTCAAAGACCTGGTCACTTCCTAAGGGACTGAAGGTCATTTTCTATTGCTAGAGGTGCTGCCCTGCAGAGTGCCCCAGGATCTCATGTTGAAGGGACCAAGCTGCCCTGAAGGCAGGTGTTTTTCCTGGGATTCTTGGACTGGAGTTGGTTTTCCTCAAAATTCTCATGAGATGCTTGGACGTGGCTGGGGATGTTCTGCCTAGTGATGGAGCCACAGAACATGCAATCAGAAGAGTCTGAAACAATGTATCCCACATTTGCAGGCAAACATGGGGTGTGTTTACTGAGTACTTAGCAATTATTAAACATAAGCAATTCCAATAATAATTATATTAATGCATTAAAAAATTAACTAATGGCATCTTACCTGTAACAACCTGAGTCGCTGTTCATTGTTGAATCTTTCCACTGCAGCCCAGAACCACCGAATTACAATATGATTGTCATGATATCCTATTAAACCAATCAGGAAAGCCCACATTACTTTGACTTTTCTATGTTAAGATGACATGACACCATGACGTGTCGACAAAAGACCCCCAGACATAAATCATCATCTTGGATTCTTTAAAGGTTGTTTATCATTTAAGGCTAGGGAATAACACTGTAAATACAATCACATGAGTGTCAAAAGTCAAACAAAGACAATACTCAATGAAACTAGGAGGTCTCTGTTTCCATTTAGTGGTCAGTAAACAAAACTGGTGGAGAGAAGAACAACAAAGTTGTCATTTTAACCATACCATTTCTGAAAAAGATCATTGCTGTTACTGGAAATACCTAACTCTTTTGGTCATTCATTTAAGAAATAATTTTCAAGTATCACTATGCCAAGCACTGTACTAAGCTTGGGGGTAACAGTGGCAAAGAAAGCGGACCCTTACAGGGCTTCTGGTAAAGGAGAGACATGTTAATCAAATAAGTATACAAGAAAATACTTAATTGCAAACTATTTTAAAACTACATATAATGTTCATATTTTTAAATCAACTTACTTTTTATTAATAAAAAGGAAATCGTAATTTTATTACTCTATTTCCTTCAACTAATAAATCGCAAATAACCATGAACCTAAATGTTACTTTTATTCCATAGCTTAGTAGAATTTAATAAAATGCCAAAAGTATCATCCCTGGGAGGATTAAGGCAGTACGTGTGGATCCCAAAATCTTTCATCGGAGAAAAATTAAGTTGAGAGAAGATTAAGGTACAATTGGTGATTCAAACCAATTAACTCACGTGCTCGAGGTACACAAAGCCACTCTCATTCCGAGTCAGCACAAGTAAGTCCAACATACAAGGTGGGTAAAAAACTATTTGAATTTGAATTTTTGCTCACAGGTTACAGTGGTTGTAGAATTTGGGGGAAATTTTGCCTTAGCGTTTACCATTTGATCAGTGATGCTTAGTGCCCTTTGGACAAGAAAGGGATCCAAGTGAAAGGTAAATATATTTATACTGGACATGGTGTTATACAGGCTCCATGTCCATTTGGCAGAAACTAGCTATTTGGTGCTGAGCAAATCGTTGTCTCATCTATAAAATAAGCACAGTGGCTCTTTATAGCTCTTCTGATCTTACGAATCAGGCCCCTTTCTGCTTCTCCTTTGCTGTTTGTGCCAAACCTTCTGGAGGAGGAGGACAGCAAGTGTCTCTTCAGATTCTCTACAAACAGCTGCCTAATGACCACATGGCAGGTGGCAGAGCTGCCTCTTCATCCAGTGCCAGCTAGTTGGGTCAGCAAACAGCTGGGTATCTCACCATCTCTCTGCCTCCCCACCCGGAGCACTCTCTTCCCAAGCATTTCACTTGGAAAGATTTACAATAACCATGGAAATAGGGACTTGAGTAGACATACACAGTGAATAAAGCTTACAATACGTAAAGATGAATATGGCTGATCTGATTAACAGTGTTGCTATTAGAATCTGCCAGTGGGGGTGGGGGGAGGAAGAGCTAATGGCATTTATGGTAAGATTTTTAAGTTATGTAGCATGCTGGAGAAAATTGTGTTCTAGGTAGTAAAAAGAGCTTGGTTAACAAAGTTACAATAACCAAGGCCACATATGGGTTACACATGGGGCCAGTGGGAAAAGATGCATCGTAGCAATTGGGTTTCAGAAATAGCAGCAAGAGAGACTGCAATTTAATACCGCCTTTCAGAGAAAATGGGCACGCATGGCCAGCCCACGGCAACAGCGATGAGCTGGAAGAGCCATGAACAGGCAAGAACAAAAGCAATTCAGCAAATGTTAAGGTTATTTTTTTTTTTTTTACTCCAAACTTAAAAAAAAATTTTTTTAATCTTTTGTTTCCGTTTACAGATAACTGAAGATAGAGATGTTCAGCTCTCAGTGTATTCCGCTAAGTGGTTAATTCAGTGACTTAAAGTTTGTAGTTTTTACTCTCCAAGTTCAGAACTGCTGCTAACCTTACATTCCGAGTTAAAAACCAAAAGCCAAAATCACAACAAAAAGCAACTGCTATTTGTCATGACTTTCTGAAGACTATCACACTGCAATAAATTTCAGAAAAGGTGTTCTCTCTTTGCTTAAAATTATGGGATAAAACTTTAACTCTGGACCACCATCAGGTCCCTTTCAAAGTCTATTGACTCAGTGATGAGATTTCAATGGCTTCAGTCCCAACTGCTAATGGACAATTTATAGTGATCTACAGAAATGCCACTTCTAAAGCTTCCCAGGCGGTGAACTGTCATACGATGCAGGTTTTAACTAATCTTACAGTAGTTTCCTTTTCAGTTGAACTTCATGCTTGAGTTTAGAAGGGCCTGTTCAATAAGCTTCTTGAATTTTGAGAACCAGGTCTTATTCCATTTATGTGTTTCAACCGTGAATTACGACTGGTAGGTAGTTCAGTGAAACGCAGAAAAACTGCCTTTGCTCTATTGGGAAGCTTAGAGGGTGTGTCGCTTCAAGTTTTAGAATGGAGGGAGAAGAGGTGGAGTTTGACCAGGTGGATGTGAGTTCCTAGGTGCTTCACTAACAACACCATAAAACAATTAATTAGTGTTCTTATGGTCACATTTCTTCACCAACAATTAACAGTTATGACATCCTCAGATGGTGTGTAAACAGTCCTTCCTCCACTTGATGGATGAGGTAACTAGGAAAAGGGAATGTACCTTGCCCAAGGTCTCAGAGGAGACTGTGGCAAACCTATGATTATAATACAGAGTGCCTTGCCTGTCCTGGATTCAGGCTGGCATTCAGGCTAACCATTTGCTTCCCCTTAATATGAAACGTAAAATTTCAGCCATCTCTAAATCACATTTCACCTCCTCTGTATTCTGTGTTGTTTCTCCAATCACTCAGGTCGATCTCAGCTGTGCCCGCGATGACGAGTTCCAGTTCTCTTGCATCAAAAACAGACACCAGCCTGGCATCCACCACCTGTGGAGTAAAAAGAATGCAGGGCATGGCTTGCGAGTCAGGAGAAATCTCAGCTATAATTAAGCCTCATCAGAAAAGGAGGGCACAAGGAATTTTAGGAATAGGACGGAAGTGCTCTGTGTAGGCACTCTGAAGAATGCAATGCTCTCGACAAATATATTTTTAAGACAAGATGGATGAGCTTCTCCTCAACAGAATTTTCATTTTAAAACTGACCACTGATAAATCCAGTTTGTTTTCCTCTTTTAAAAAGATCTAGTGCTCCTCCAAAGGAAGTCACATGGAGTATTTGTAACAACTCATTCAAACCCTAAGATACAATCACTTCACATAGCAAGCATGAGACGTGATCACCCCTATCAAAGCATGAGTAAGACGTATGACTTCACTGTTATTAGTGGTCATTAAGTCATGAAATGCTACTTGAATTCATCATTTTATTTCAAAGATCTCTTGTAAGGGGGCATGGAACTTTTTTGTGTTCTTGAAACCCATACAAAATATATTGGAGTTTTTAAATTGAAAGTGCAGTAATAAATATAACAAAAGAAAAATGGAAACATAGCACACAAATAAAGCACCAGAAGACGAACTGTGGTATCATAGATAGCAGCCTGCAAAACCCCACTCCCTCTGATTGTCTTTACCTCATAGAAGCCACGCACTAAACTCTCTGTTTGCTGAACAACACCCCTCTCAATCCGCCATTTCACCATCCTCTCGATGTACTCCTTCTTGTTCTTCTCTGTGACCGGGATATTGGCACCCCCTGGTTTTAATTCTCGTTCGGTAATCTGAGATTAAAAAACAAAACAAAACACTGAACATAAAGAAATACTCTTGATGTTAGAAGAACACTGCTACCAATGAGCCGAAATCACCCCGCTACCTGTCTTTGCCCTGGCCAGGGCGGGAGGGGGGTTTCCACAGCAGTGGGGGGAGGTGCAATATGGAGCCCACGCACACACTGGTGCTCAGTAAAAACTAGGCATTGAGCTGATGTCTAAAAGCCTCAGTGGTTAAAAATCTATATATTGTGAGTGCTGGAGGTTAAATTTTAAATCCTGACTAAACTAGTAAGTCTTTTAAATGAAAATAAATTAGCTCCAGGTTCTGCCCCACTGCTATTGGAATGTTTGGCAAAAACATATTTTCGCAAATTCCATTAGGGTTCAGAATCAACTACATATCAAAAGCCAATATTTAAGTAAAGATTTGCCTTAAGGAAGCAGAATTACATTTAAGTGAATGTTACATTGAGAACTTCTTTTCCAAAACACGAAATTCAGAAGACCAGCCAAACATAAATGTGTAAATAAGAATATTACTTATGAAACAGTATATAATTTTTGAAAGAAATGTTTTTAACCAACGACCATGTTTTCAAACCTTCACCAAAACATTATTTCATCCCTCAGCTTCAAAACATTTTCCGCTCTTAAACATGAATGAGAGTTAAGTACAAATGCCAATTAAATAATTTAATATTCAACTCTGGGGTAGCATGGACTTTGAAAAGCTGTATTTTATACAAGGCAATTCTAAAATTTTATGTGGATATTTTAGTTGGAAATAAAAAGAAGATTGCTTATAACACACAAATAGTTACCACAATCTGTAAATTAGACCATCCTACTCTGCTGTTGGTATTAAAATAATCTTTGTAGCCAAAATTATTATAACTGTATATAAACGGGGGTTGAAACCACCCAACAAGCCACAAATAAGTACGCATATGAATTAATTCTTCATCAACCAACAGCCTTTAATTACCACGCTAAGTCACCGGGGATTCACATACACAGACCTGCCCAAAAACTTCTTCATTCACAGTGAATGTCAGGTCCAGGATGTCATGGATATCATTGTCTTTCATCCACTGCAGGCTCTGGTGGAACTCTTCATCAAGGTATTCTAGATCACTCAGGTCACACAGACTAAGATGATAAACAGATAGAAGCAGATATGTAGGGATGACTGTTAGGAAAACCCCACAGACACAGGGTTTAAGAAACTAAGAATTGAAGACAAGAACAAGGTCAACAAAATAGGCAGTGATTTCTGGAATGTTCTCAGTCAAACTCAGTAACCAAAGCAGCTAAATAATAAAAAAAAAAAAAAATACGCTATACGATGTAAAAATCCTGGATATATAAAATGCCTTAAACCAACCAGCCTGTCCGAGTGGCTGCCGTTTGCCTAGTCATTCACGACTAATGCCAGAGCAGGAACTGGAACTCAGGTGTTCACAGCCTGAGTCCCATATTCTTTTGGCTATGTTATACCACCTTAAAACACTGTTCTCATAATTAGATATTTTTGGTGTGTTTCTATACTGTACTTGAACTTTGTTATTTTTTTCAAAGACTAGACTGAGTGATCCACATTCACATACATCTCCTTTTTCTTCATGGTTCTTGTTCTTTCCAGGTTTCTGAAAACAGCAAGCTATGGAATCTCTCTACAATTATAATAGTTTTCCATACTTCTTTCCTCTTTTTTCATTGTGGAGAGAGGATCTGCATACAATGGAGTTACTGTTATATAGCCCAGTTTTAAGGTGGTAACAACTGATTTGCTTTTGTTGTTTTGAATTTTCCCCCCATCAGCCCAATTTCAGAGGTCATTTTGTTTGGTTCAGTATAAACATTTATTAGGCATCAAGGATGTGCCAGACATCTTAACAGCTACTTGATAAACAGTTACTGCCCTCAGGGGCTAATGGTCTAGTTGGGGAGACAGGCACACAAATAGGTCAATTAATATAAGGTGATGATGATAGCCTAGGCTGGGTAACACTTAAAATTTGTGTATTTCTTACATGAATGTTACACTCCAATTAAAAACAACGATAAGGTAGGTACAGGGAGCTCTCATAGCAAGAATGCGGGACTTCAACCTGGAGATTCAGGAAAGTCTTTTGGAGTAGGTACTACATCAAAATTTGGAGGCTGTTTAAAAGATAGAGAAGTAAAGGGAAATGGATGAAAAGAAGGAGAAGGGGGAAAAGAAAGGGAGGAGAGAACAACATTAACAAAAAAGCACAAGGCCATGGAATATGCAAAATACTCAAGCATACTGGTAGTATCAGAGAGTTAACCACAAGACATAACATCCAGAGAAGGCTAGGAAGGTAGCTGGGACCAGGCCTTGAATATCATTCTAAGGAGCGTGATGCTTCGGAACTACTGAAATATTTTAGGACAGGAAATGACATGATCAGATGTGAGATGCGATTTTAAATAGTTCTCTGGAGATTGTAGTATAGAGGATTACTTAAGATGGGGGTGGGGAGAGGAGTGGTTCTCATCAGATGGTGGAGGCAATTAGTAGACCACTACAGTAATCTGGCCAAAATAAGATAAGAGTTTTATTTTAAGAGCACAGCTATTAAGGGTGGACAGGAGAAGATGAATTTAAGAATTATTTAAGAGGTAAACATGAGCATTAGTAAATGGTATCATCAGGGGTATAAAGAAGGCTATCAAAATAGGGGTAGCAAATGAATGTTTGCTCTCATGTTGCAAGCCAGCTCTGATTAACTGCCAGTCTTGAGGACTATAAGTTGAAAAAATTCCTGAGGCCAAAATGAATTCAGTGGGGAAAAGTATGATAAATGATTTGTGAACCACAGCATGGCAGTGGAATGGGTGGTAGGGAAGAGTAGAATCTGTGCTGTGTACCTGCCATCCCTGTGTGAGGGTGACTCCCGGTTTCTGACCAGTGACCTGAGAATCCTGGCACCATGGACTGTGACTAGGCACATGGGAGAAGGTACACTTTTAGGTTGAGGAAATTGAGGAGTTTAGTGGTCACCATGTTGATTTTGAGATGCCTAGGAGACATGCACGTGGAGACACTCAGTGGAATGTTGACCACATGAGCCTCTAACTCAAAGATTAAGACTAAGGGTGCAGATGTGAGCCAGTAGGAGAAGAGACAGGTGTAGACATTTCGCCATGACAGCACATAGAGAGAGAAAAGCAGGAGGGGGGAGAGGCAAGAATGGAAGCTCCAGGAACACCGAAATTTAAGGGGAAGTCAGAGGAGAAGCCCATGAAGGAGACATAAAAATAAAAGGGGAACTGGGAGAGAATAGTGTCAGGGACACCAGTGGAGGAAAGACACAAAGTAAGTGGGTGGGGTTCGGGGTGGGAGTGGTCAACAGTATCAAAAGCAATAGGATGATACAGTAAGATGAGGACTACAGGATATTCTTTAAAAGCTTCTAAGGGTTACTGGTGGCAAGGAAGCCAGGCTAAAGTGTGTTGAGGGCACATCAGCACAGACCACTCTTTTAGGAAGCTTATAGGAGAAGATGAGAAAAGGCAATGAAATGGGAAGGTGCAAATCGGACAAGGGGAACCCGAGAGGCAAATGGACAGTGCCCAGTTGCCCAGGGTTTCATCTGCCCAGACACCAAAAGGGAGGAAAGCAAAGAGTCTTCCTACTGACCCTCTTAAGAGCCCATTAGAAACGCTTGCTTTTCATTTGAAGTCTAGGCTTCCATTTTACAGAAAGCAGGCACAAGGCCTCTGTCAGGGAATAAGCTGGACAGAACCCAGCAATCATTCTGTGCTTTCTCCTTGCAAGTTTGAGCTACTACCCCACCAGACAGTTGCCTTCTCCTGTTTAGCCTTGTAAATGACTACTGATTACAGGACAGAAACTGTTTGCTCTACATTTTACAATAATTGCAATCTTTCATTGTGGCAACAATGAAGAAAAAGTTCTGTGAATGCTAAATTCTCATCTGCCATAATAAATTACTATCTTGCATATAGGGAAGTCTCAAGAAAAATAAGGGACTGCCCACCTCCAGCAAACAAACAAAAAATAAGACAAAAACAAAACAAAAGGAGAATGAAAACTTGGACCAAGAGTAAGCAGTTGAAGTCTGCATTAAGCAATATATAAAATGCTTCTCATAAAGGATAGGGGGCTGTGAGTCACCAAGACTAACCCACAACTATTCTATTAATAATCGGCATTAATACCACAGGAATTCCAGTGCTGTATTTGAAGTACAATTGTTTTGAAGAAACATGTGTTGCAACAAATGAGAATAAATTTTCTAGAACAAAGCAAAACTAAGACTTTAGGGGCAAGACAGAAATACAGGGTTGGGGAAAACACAGTGACCATATTTGAAACTGTTTTAGCTTCAGACATCTAAGCATGACACTGACAAAAGGCCCTTTTTTAATAAAAGAAATATTACATTCTGACATATTAATTGCACAAGCAACAAAAATACTCTTACATTCTGAGAAGAGCTTTATAAAAGGGCCGTGTGAAGAAAGCGTCCAACAAATACTGGTGTATTAGCGCAAGACCAAGAATCCTACCACTGAATCGGAACCTGTGAAGAAAAAGCACAAGACAGCTTACACATCATGAAGCAGTTTCTAAATTGTTCTATCTGACTTCTAGAAAGCCTTTCAGCTCTAATCATCTAAGTTTGTCCAGGACTGATCGTTTACTGGGTCCGTGAGAGTTTGTGTGCATTGTAGCCTGTGTCTTCATTAGGCAAATATTCACATTTACTTGAAAAAAATCTGTTTCACTCTGTTAGTAATTCCTTCACCTCATGTTAACAATGTCTACCATGTAGCACCCCACATGGTCAACACGAATTCCCCATGAGCATGTCAGTGAAATTTCCCCAAGCCATTTCTCAGAGATGACAGACTGAGACCAGCGGTGGTGGGGGAAATGCTGTCCCCTTCTAGTTTGCTTGCAAGAATATTAGCAGAATTTCTCTAATACAAACCCACTAGCAATCCCCTCTTGAGGAAAAGCCCAATCTCAAAGTGAGAAAGTTCCTATACCTGGTCTCTCTCAAACTGCACTCCGGATGGTAATTGTCACGATCCAAGAATTATGCATGTGGACCTTTGGGGGAGTTTCCTCATGGGACATTCTGTTCTCTAAAATCTCAAGGCTCAATCCTATTCTGAATCACTTTGGAAACTTTACTAAATACATCAGTCATGATTGGATTTGCTGAGATGTGCACTTATTTTCTCTTTCAGAAAGGGATCCAAACGTGTACATCCACACTGAAGTCCATACAGTCCATCTGTGATTTTAGTATTAGACAGCCATTTTAAGATGAATGTCCAGCAGCTTTGTTTTCTTTATTTCCACCTAAGGTAGCACAACTGTAATAGCTACAGTTAAGAGGACTCCAAATTGTAACTAAATGGAGTTAATTTGAAGAATAAGTCCTCAAACTTAATGCCCTCCACCCACCAATATTAACCTTCATGACTCAAAGAGAATTTTTCCATGAGTCTTACTTACTTCTTTTTTGTTGTTGTTACTATAAATAAAGAGGAACAAGCAAATAGGGGTTATAGAGTATTTAAAGTGTATAAACGCAGGGATTAAAAAGGTATGTAAGGACATTTGGAAAGAGTGCAATTCAGGATTTTCAGAAAAAGTAATCCCCAGAGGGGAATCCTATACCAGTTTTCCCTGATGATTTTATGTGGAAAAATAGGAAAGGAGCAGTCCCTGGCTACAAATTTCAATAGCTAATAGGGTAAGCGCCACTGCTGAGACTCTGAGCCCGTGTCCTTCTGCCAGGTTCTCTTCTACTATCGGTTCTTCCAGGGCACCGCACCCTCCCTCCCTCTTACTAGAATGCCATCATCACCCTCAGCCAGCACCCCAGCTGCTCTGCCCCACCCCCAGTGTTGGCCACTTCCCCAAGGGCTGCTCTAGCAGCTGCCCGACCTCTGGGCCAGGACCTTCTCCCACTCCATCTCAGAGCTCAGAGATGCCCAAAGGTGCAGAGCAGAATCTAGTGATTTTGCTGGGAACCTAACATCATCTGGAACCTTCTTTCAATGGGAGAAAAAAAACCTTTTGAATTCTACCCAACTCACTTAAAATTGGTCTTTTGGAATATATTACTTCTCGGTCTTTTGGCTATGATCAAGTGTGGAATATAATCTATCCCTAGCTTGGAGACTGCCTGCATATTTAAATTTGACAACAAAAATAAGAGTCAAATGAAACTGAAAATATGATTTTCTCCAAGGAAAAAAGTGTTAAAAGAAATAGGGGTTCCTATAAAAAATACTCTCACAGAAAATCAAGTGAAAAAAAGTGTTGAGGAAAAAGTACTTACCATTCATGGTGATTGTCTACAAAAGCAGACATGGGACTTATTTGTACTGTGTATGTGTCGTTGGCTGAATATTCAAATAAGCCATAATATGGGTTAAAGAGTTCTCTGGATACGAGGAAGAAAAACTCTCTGGAAGGTCCGCTGTAATCCAGCCTTTAGAAAAATTCCACAGAAAGAATAACCAGTTATTCTTATTTTTTTCTATATATTGGGCACATTTTCTACAGAGCTCAGCTTTCTATAGAACAGTCATTACAAGTCTAATTGCCCGCATGTCTGGACTATCAGAATAAAATGAATGATCATGAGTCCCAATCTTATCCATGTCTTGACCCAGAATAGTGGAATGGGCATTTGTATGAGGCATATATAAGGCTAAAGCTACACATCAGATAACGGATAAAACAGGCAATATGCCAATAATTTGGTTGCATATATACACACATATAAAAAAGTAAATGTTTTCAATGTCTGGAATGGAGTTATGGAGAAAGGGAGTACATTGGGAAATACTTAAACAGAGTAAAACCAGAGAGTATCAGCTACCTACATCCATGGGACATGGAGTCCTTATGGATTTCTGAAACATTTTGAAATGGGAGAAGAAAGAGACTTTCCTGAACTGGTGATAGGAGAGTACAGATACAAGACCCCCTAGGGAGATCAGAGGCCCAAAAAATGGAATGACAGGGTTCGAGTGAAAACTTTAAATTATAAAACACCAAGGAAAATTATAGACAAGTAAAATGAGGGTGTCTAAAGCTTCCTAAACGAAGGTATCCAGAGAAGAGGCTGAAACTCTAGCACCTGAACTACAGTGTAAATTCCATTTTACTTAGAAAGACATCAGGGTGAAGGAGACGCATGAGAAGCAATTGCGTTAGCTTTGAGGAATGACAAGTGGCCAAGAATGCTGAGAGCAAAAAATGCAGCAAAGAGGAGCTTGTAATAGAGTGATTTGATATGCTAAATTTAAAATGAAAAATATAAAGCACATCTATCCCACGATGACAAGTTTACACAAGGGTTCAAAGAAAGGAGGGAATGCTGGAGGGGAACGGGAAGCTGGGTGGTGGGATTCTGTAAGATTTCTTTTGTTCACTCTACTTTTTTTCTCTTCTGGAATTTTCTCCATCGGCATTACTGCATTTTTTTTTTTTTTTTAATGAAAAAGGAAAATCATCTGAGTCTTTTCCAGTGATGGGATTGTGTGACAGAGAAAAATTACCTTGTTATAGGTGGAAGAAAGAGATGGGATACTTGTAAGCAAAATAAAATGGCTTTTATAGCTCTTCGTTGAGAGTTTAATAGAATTTACTTAGAACGTACTTCAGCTATTCACATACTACTTTGTCAACTTTTGCCATATCTGAATATATAGGTACTGTTAAGTGTGCTTACCAAGTTTCATTATCAACTTTAAATTTTCTTGCTTTTCTAATGTAGCCTGTATTATGTCTTACATAACATTTATGAAATTATGATGTGCCAGCTTTATTTTTTTCTAATACACATTAAAAGAAATATGTAAATATTTAAAAAATGTCAGATTGTGTAATAGCTAAAATCATCTCATACATCTCCAGTCCTCACTGCACTTGGGGAAATACGAGTGTAGACAGGAAACCTATGTGTGCAGAAAAATGCAAACATAACACACGCTCTCAGAACCCGAGAGGCCTTAAGGTGACATGACGCAGCTGTCTCGAGGCAGCTGAATATAATTGTAGCTACCAGGTGACCACCAGCATTGGTGAGACTGTGCTAAGATTACCATGGGGACTCCCAAAGCAGCACCTGGGCTGCCTCCCAGGCACAATGACGCAGACTACCTCTCCACATGCTAAGACCGCAGCAGTTGCCTGTGGCTTCCTCCCTCGGTCCTACTCCTGGCCTCTGACGCCACCGAGAACAAGTAGAATACTTCTTCTACTTGAATGCTCTTCACATACTTAGGCTTTTTTTCAACAAATATTTGAGTGCCTATTATATTTTCAGTACTAACCTAGATGTAAAGATATAAAATCTTTCAAGAAGTAATTTTCTATAGGAACTCTTAAGTGTAGCAGTTTTGGTAGCCCTGGCTCTCTGCGTCCTCCCCCACTCTTGAACATGGCCACGTCTTTCAATCTCCTCTGAAGGAAAGGGCTGGGAATTCCCTTGCCACCCTGGTCCTGTGCTCTGGACACTCTCCAGGGTGTCAAAGTCTGACCTAAGGGGTGGTGTCTAATACTGATAACAATACTTCAGGTGTGGTCTTGTCAGCACAGAGCTTAGAAAGAGCCCTTGTCCTCTCTTCCTGGACACTCTTCTTGCTAATGCAGCTTAAAGCCATCTTTCCTCGTGGGACAGCCGCTTTACTTTGTTGATTCATAATGTGCTAGTCATCAACTCAAACCTTTCACCTGTGCTGCTTTATCCCAAGACTCTCCCCTCCTGTCTGCATGTCGCTGTATCTTTTTAGGACCTAAGTACTAGACTTTATACTTCTTCCTACTAAATTTCACTTTGTGAAACATGGTCCACATTCCAGTCTACCCAGATCCTTGTGGATGCAAATGTCCCTTTAAATTTCCTATTGATGGTGAATTTCATCATCAGATCCTTGTGTCTTTCCAGAAATAGAGAATGCCAATCAAAGGCATCTTAGAAGTCATTTGTCCATCCCCTCATTTTACTGAAGAGAAGACTCAGGCTGAAGGACATCACTGACTTGGATCAAATGAAAGCTGCAGGGGCAACTCTAGGCCTTGGCACAGGTTTCCTGACCCCACATTTAATGCTCATTACTCCTTACAGCCTACCAGTCAGTACATTTTAAATGTTATCAAGACTAATAAAAATGTTGCTTATAAAGCAGGGGTTAGCAAATTATGGCCTGAGGGTCAAATCTGGCCCATCCTCTAGCTTTGTAAATAAAGTTTTATTGGAACACAGCCATGCACATTTGCTGACATGTTATCTGTGGCTGCTTTCCCACTATAGTGGCAGAACTGAGTAAGTACAACAAGAAATGTATGGCCTGCAAAGCCTAAAATATTTACTATCTGGCCTTCACAGAAACTTGGCCAATGGAAGATCAAAGAAAGGAAGAGGAAAATGCTCCTTTATTAAAATACCTGGCTTACTATAAATCTTCATGTTTAGTGAAGATCTCTTCAAGGAAATAATGACTATAGTACCCTAGGGTATATGTAACCTTAAGAATAGTCACAACTACTAAGTGTGAGACTGTGGTCTGCAGTGGTCCCTGACCTGAAGGGCCTTTCAGACACAATTGAGGCACATGAAGGGCCACAGACAACTGAAACGTGAGCCAGTTTTATAAGACGGTTTTCTTACAAAGAGACAACTGGTTTAAGAAAAATGGGCTTATAGCTGCTTAAAATTAAACAGTGGCATTCAGTTAGAAAGAGCTTTGAGCTTCAACTCTCAGTGTTTCCATAATACCACACCTACCAGAGTGTATTATAATAACCTGTTTATGTGCTTGCCTCCCCTATCCGCACATCTAGGCTGTAACCATACAGAGAAGGGGACCGTGTCTCTTTCTCATTTTTGTATTCCAAGTACCTTAGCCTGATCTACCACAGGGGATCAATGTCTATTGTTGAATCCATGAGTGGAGCTCTCTGATGCTCTCTCTAAAGAAAATCAACATAATTTACATTGTTATTTGACAATCTAGCAGAGTGAATAATTTTGCACAAGTTTGCCTTCAGGTGGTAGATTTATTCAGTGATATTAGGGTATGCCAATCCCTAAAAGACAACTCGATTTGCACACATTGTCAGAAATCACTCAAGTGAATTATATTTAGCTTGGTGCTTGTCCCTTTCCAGATCTAATATCTTCTAATATGGTAAAGTTTTTAAAACAACAAAAGTGGACCTCACTGATTGGTTTTTTGTTTATGATTAGAGCTGATTCTGGCTAAAGATAAGGAGAGTGTTCCCTGAAGTGTTAAAGTGAAAAGTAAAACTCCTTCCCCCCCCCCCCACCCCCAAGAGAGAACAAAGCTAATAATAGTTCCTCTAGGAGGAAAATGGATCTTCTCTAACTGGTCACGTTTTTATCTGCTGGTGTGTGCGTGTGTGTGTGTGTGTGTGTGTGTGTGTGTGTGTGTGTGTTTTAACTCTAGCAGCACTGATGGAGCCACTCTAAAGCCAAGACAGTTTTAAACATTTGATTTGATTATCATCCAAAGCTTAGAATGCATATCTGAGACCAGGCTGTAGATTACAAATGATACACGTCTACCTAATTCAGTAAGACGTGTCCTAGCAGGGCATCTCGTGCATGTGCTTCCTGCAATGTCTTACCAACCTCTTCCATATAAATAGTTAATATGACTCATATCACAGGGATCGTTTGTTACATTCCTGTTTTGCCAGTTAGGTTGGTTCCACAGCTAAAGGCTTGGCACGGAAGTACAGAAACTCCAGACAACGGGTGGGTAGCCATACAACAGCTGCATCTGAGGGCATTTCGGAATATGCACAGATGTCTTTGGGCTGGCAGTGTAGTTTTGAGCCCACGAAGTGCTGAGGAAGCATTTTAAACACCACCTCGTTGTTGGGCCAACAGCACCCAAGTTGTCAGCGGTATTCAATACTTGTTAAAATAATTAATTTTGTAATTTTATTCTCCTGTCCTTTGTTTCCAACTCAAAATTACCAAAAACAAAGTATTACCACGTAAGTAGAGTACTGAATGAAGGAGGATGGTGGCAGTAGGAAGTCACACCATTGTTTCCTATAAGTTTTCTGGAAGGCAGAAAAGCTTTGCTCTCTTAATAGTCGGTTCAGGCAAACATGGCCTTCCTACTCACCTTCTGATTCACCCTCGGGTATTTATAGCAGCAAGGCATTAGTTCTTGAGCTACTTAAGGAGGCCTGCTGGGTGAGTAAAGAATTTTGCAAGCAATTAGTGTGACAAACAAAATTCTGCCTGGTGATACCAAGCCCAAGCCTATGCAGAAGTACCCTTCAGCAGGGCTTGGATTATTGGGATCACCTTGCAAATGTCTCTTTTTGGAGAAAAACAAGCAGCACCATAAAGTTTAACTTGCATCTTTATAGGCTGACTCCTGAGGAATAAATGGTCAAGCTCAGGACTCCAAACAAGTTCTAGCAAGGATTAGACCAGTCATATGTAAGAGCCTCTGGTTATTTTATAAGCAGAGATGCAGGAAAACCGTTTCCGATCTCATCTTCCTTAGTTATGTTCATCTGCCTGCCTCAGGAAACAGCACAGAAGGAGCTCATCTGTTCTTAAACCCCCGAACTACAACTGTTTGCACACAGCCCCTCCCTAGTCTAAGCGTGGTTTTGCAAGACAGATGATTGATGTCAATAGATGGCACCTCACATATAATGAACTCATTCTTCCTTAAAGAAAGGTGCCTTTTAAAGATCTGGCCATGGGGGGAAAAAAGAGGCGAGGCAATCACAGTATAAACATTCTTTCTTTATCCAGGCCATTATTGCCTTACTGTTCAGGGTACTAAGAAGTTAATGGCCCCGGACACCTTATCAGAATACAACAGTCTGCCTAGCTAACTTTTGACACCACGTAAGCTTTAGTTGCTAGGGCTTTTAACTGAGAAGAAAATAATATGCTGGAGAATATGCAGTGCTCTACTGGCCTCCTTCCTAAAGAAGCAACTTCTAGGCAGACAGAAGCCCAACAGAAAGAGGCAACCACATGCATGCAATTTCCCACCACATTCTGTCAAGATGACTCAGTTTCCAGCCATTCTGCCACTGCTGACTTCCTACCCTTTTTTGCAGGGGCAGATAACCAAATTAACTTGGGTGGAAAATGTAATGACTAGAACAAAACCTCCAGTTCTAACCAAATTAAATCACAGTGGTGTGCTTAGAAACTGTCTACTTTTTGTAAAAAGCCAACCATAACATTATTTTAGTGAGAAATAATAATTACTTGTCAACTAACACACTTGCATTCACAGGCTCTAGGACTATTTTTGTATTTTTAAAAATGAACATTGGTTATCACCAATATTCTGAGATTAATTTTACCTTACATGGAATTTGTAGTTATCCTGTAAATTTCTGACTATAAATTTTCTCATAATTTCTCTTGATTCAGCTGTTCCATTTCAGAATAATATATATGTATTTCCGACTTATGCAAAGAGCTCAAAGCAGAGCTGAAGTCTGTGAATCTGTTAATTCATACTTTTTTGGAGTGCAAGCAGATGCAGTTTTCTTAAAAATAAATCCCTTTTGAGGCACCTCGGTGGCTCCGTCGGTTAAGCGGCTGACTCTTAATTTCGGCTCAAGTCAGGATCTCACAGATGGTGAGATTGAACCCTGAGTCCGGCTCTTCGCTGACAACTCAGAGCCTGCTTACAATTCTCTCTCTCCCTGTCTCTCCCCACCATTACCCTTAATAATTTGGACTTTCCACAGAATTAACCATTTCTATATACATGTTATTCTACTGACCTTAAGTGCAGAAGGAAGTACACATATACCCAAAATCACCCTGGTGGCACTCTCTCATCAGACAATAGGGAAATAAGAAAAGTTGTTTAGGGAAACATTTCCTAAATCTCCCAAATCCTGACTATATGCTTTCATTTAGCAAATATTTTGTCTTAGAATAGTTTTTTTTATTTACAGAAAAGTTGCAATGATAATACGGAGAATTCTTATATACCCAGTTTCCCTCTTATGAACACCTTACATTATTTATAATTAATTAACAGATACTGAGACATTATTATTAGCTAAAATCCATACTGTATTCAGATTTCCTTAGTTTTTACCTAATGTCCCTTTTCTATACCAGGATCTCATCCAAAATTCTATATTAATGTTTAATTGTCATGTTTCCTTAGGTTCCTCTTGGCTGTGCCAGTTTCTTAGACTTTCCTTGTTTTTGATGACCTTAACAGTTTTTTTATTTAATTTTTTTACGTTTATTTATTGTTGAGAGAAAGAGAGAGTGCTAGTGGGGTAGGGGCAGAGAGAGAGAGGGAGACAGAATCCAAAGCAGGCTCCAGGCTCTAAGCTGTCAGCACAGAACCTGATGTGGGGCTCGAACTCACAAGCTGTGAGATCATGACCTGAGCCGAAGTCAGACGCTTAACCGACTGAACCACCCAGGTACCCCTGATGACCTTAATAGTTTTAAGGAGTACTGGTAAGGTATCTTATACAACGTCCCTCAATTTGGATTTATCTGAGGTTTTTCTCATGGATAGACTCACATTATGGGTTTGGGGGACCAAAGATTGTGGAGATAAGTGCCATTTTCATCACATCACGTGAAGGGTATATACTATTAACATGATATATCACTGTTGATTTTAACCTTGATCATTGGGCTATGTGTTTGCCAGGCTTCTCCACTCTGGACTTACTTCTTTTTCCCCCTTCCCATATTATACTACTGGAAGAATGTCATTATGTGCAACCCACAATTAAGGAGTGAGGAATTATGTTGAATTATTTGGAAATCTTCTGCACAGATTTGTCTATTCGTCATTTATTTATTTACTTATTCAATCATGTATTTATATCAGTACAGATATTTACTTTATAGTTTGGGTTATAATCTAATCCTACTTGGTTTTGTTGCTCAAATTATTCCAGCTTGGGCCATTGGGTGATCTTTCAGTTGGTTCTGGAGTCTCTGTGACATACTCCTACCATTGTGGATGTTTTGAGCACTTTTTTACTTTTTGCACTACAAGCTACTTTAAGCTCCATCTTGTATACTTCCCGGCAGTCCTAGAATCAGTCATTTCTCCAAGGAATCTTGTTCTTTTTATTGAAGAATAATATTAGAAACCAAAACTAGCCACTGGGTGTATATGTTTTTAAATACCTATTACTGGGGCTAGACATGACACGTTTTGAGAGCGTTAAAATTGATGGAGGGAGAGAAATGGAAAACTTTCACCTCTACACTTATACTTCAATAGAAAAATTTAGGTAGATTTTCACTTTGAATATTGATTATAATCCAGAAAGGAATGTTATGATCTTCAATTTTAATGCGATTAAATCAATGTGTCTGAAAAGGTGGCAAAGTCTAAAATAACTTCTTAATTATATGTTGTTTTTGAGGTTTCTATTTTTTCAGCAAGAGTGCTATTTTAATCTTTTAAAACAGGGTATGTATTCTCAATGCTTTAACAGCAAAATTAAGTATATATATAGCTAATAACCTATGTGTATGATGTTGACATGAATAAAGACATGAGACCAGAAGTTACCTGGCCATATTATTCCAGCTTCAATAAGCCATACACAGAAGGGGCTTGATTAAGATTGTTCCTGATGGCTGAGGTCACACTTCAAAATGCCCTACCTCTTGTTTTCCCTCTGGGGTTACAGGAAGGAGACAGGTGATGGAAACAGGAAACATTTGGACATTAGTGGCAACCGGATACAAAGGTATCAAACCACACTCAGCCTGGGCCTCCTCCTAGGAACAGATGTCATCAGTCCAGATCATAGGACAACTACCTGAGGATGATCAAGTAGGATAAGCATCTGTTCTATTCGAACTTCAGTACCAGGGCCTCCAAAGACTCTTCCCTACATCTCTGAGATCTCAACAAACTGTGCAAACAAAGAAGGAAGGCAGCTGGACTCCTGGGGGAGGAAAAGTATTCTCACCCAAACGAGACTAGTTATGTAAGGAAATATTTGGAATGCCATGTACACCTATGATTAGGCTTAAAACATTCGCCTTCATTTTCAACTGTGCACCTGCATCTTAAGCCAACAGAAGCTAGAAGTCTATTAATGTACTTCAGCAATGAAAACAAGTCACGGGCAAGCTTCTGCCCAAATTCTGTCACTTAGTCTTGTTTTCCCATATAATATTTTCCTTCAGTGTAGTTACAGCTGGGACTATAAACAGCATATGTGATGAGACTAGTGGTTATCAGTCAGCTGTAAGAGTGAAAAGATCCACAGGTAGGAAAAAATTCTGATAGAGCAGAGTTCAGGAGTTTTGCCTCTATCCCAGTGCTGGTCCAAGAGTCCTGGATGAAGAGCCTAGTTTTGAATCCTGATTTTGCTGTTACCTAGTTCAGCATGTGCAAGTTATTGTACACTTTGGAGCCTCCAAATTAACCATATATTGAATGGCTGCATCAATTGAATGGTTGGGTATTACTACTATGAGTCTATAATCTAGCACACTTTATTTCATGGGCAGGACTGAGAAGAGTAGCTTTAAAATGATCCAAATCAACAGAGTCAAGAAAACAACCAGAGTTCAGGCTATCGTGTGGTACTTTTTAAATTGGCCCTCGTGATGGCTGGGTTACAAAGAAGGTGCTGCGACTTGAAACCCAGACCTGAAATGAGGAAGGAGGAAGGGGTCTGGACAAGACGAGAGCTGTCACCTTCTGAAGTGTTACAGAACAGCTGTTAGGTCTATGAGGACGCAATAAACAGTGCGTAGGAGTCTTTGCTCCTTTGTTTCTTAACCCTAATCTCCACAAGCACACTCACGGAAGAGTCATAGAAGGCTGAAGACATTTGTTTATGGCAGGTGGTTATTTTCGTAGGTGTTACTGCCCCCCCAAAAAGAGGAAAACTGGCGACAGAGAAATAAAAACCAAGGCCCAGGAGTTACTGTTTCAGGAGCTTCCAGGTAGAAGAGCAGGATTCTAATTCGTGACTCTGAAACCAAGCTTCTTTAACAGGTGAAGCATGTACTCCCTCCACCCCAGTGCAGATTACATGCTCACAGATATCAGAATTCCTGGCTTGTCCCTCACAGCCCCACTTTTTCCCTTTAAGAAAGAGATATGCACAGAGAAGAAACCAAACGAGCTTCTGCTCTCAAAATGATCTATAGTTACTAGCGTTTACCCAAGAATTTCTATGTCAAATGATTTAAAAACCAGAGGAAGCCTTAAAAAAAAAAAAAAAAAAAAAAAAAGCCCAGAGGTTTAAGTGTATGAGAATGGCATTTCCTGCCAGAAGGGTTTCCTGTTTCAGGCAACCACAGCAACCACGTGGTGAAGCATCCACTGTGCAGCCGCAGTCTGTGTTCCACACACCACTTCTCTGTTCTACTCACCCTTCCTCCCCGACAAATGTGACGTACAGCTTATTTCTCTGTAAGTCTTTTCTGGAGTAGCCCATGATTTGATTAAAAGCATCTTCCAGTAAGTGATCTCTTCTGATAATTAACCTGTCCATAAAGAGACAATTTGAAAAACAGATTATTTCCTAATCCTTATCTTTCCAGAACCGGACACTTTTGATTCAATTCCCACTTGCCATAATTAACTAGGTGAAAATTGCGGTGACTTACTACATTGTCGTCTGCAATAATACACATTTGGCTTTTGCTCTTAACAGTAGAAGTCAAAATACACAAGCAAATGGTTACCTAAGTGGAGCACTCCACCTACAACATATGAAAACGGCTCATGAGTCCTTTCTGAGTGGCCAAATCAATTTACCCCAGAAGGAAGATGATTGTAAAACAACACAGACCCAAAGCTTTTGTTAATAAAGAAAGGACAGCCCTATGAGGTCATGTTTTCAGTGAGAATGTACCTAGACAAGGAATTCAATTACTAAGTATGCAGGGAAAGACTTATCAGAACCAGAAGGAAAAAAAACAAAAAACAAAACAAAACCCTCCACGCTCTCCAAAGAAGACACATTTATGACTATGCTTAATTTAATTCTCAAATTAAGTGAATCTGAGGTTCCCCGAGTGACAGATACAAATGAACGATACTCATAGCCGACAGTCTACTTGTGATGATGGTAATAAAAGTCATCCTGAAGGTATCAGTTTGCAGTTAGTACAGACAGTCCTAGAAAGGGAAATAACAGGCTGAATGCAGGGAAGCCTGAGCTCAAGCACTTCTTAAGTGAAGCGTGAGAAAGGGGAATCTCAAGCTGATGTACTTTGAGGGTGAGAAAGTAGGACCTGTGAATATACTGGAGTGAATATACTGCCTCTCAGTGGGGCAGTGAGCTGGGGAGTTGGGGGTGGCTCCTGCATCTCCTCCCAGGCACCCAGCATCACGGGTGTGGCAGTGGGGACCCTTCCTCCTCTGCCCTCTCTCAGGTGGCACAGTGATCTCCAGTGGGTACGCGGGGCAGCAGTGGAAGAGAGGATGAAGGCAGTAGGGATAAGTAGGGAATGAAAATAATTCTAGGCCAAACAGTGTGATGATGTTTAATTTCCTCATTTAAAGGTGGGTAAAGAAAGGCAGAAACAACATTCATGACATATTTCATTGGACAAGTGACATTTATTTCACAGAACAAAACAAAGCTGAGCAGTGTTCCTACAGTCAGGTCAGGTCAGGAGACTGATACAGGACACTGTGACAGCCTTAGGGCTGTCAAATGTACTACAAGCAAAAACAAAGAGGTACTTTTCAGGAGAAATAAATCAGCTTTTTATTTTGCCTATATTTTTACATGGAACAAGGTGTTTGTTTTAAAACCTTAAGCAGAATGGTGTTTAATTCCAGAACTTTGTTTTCGATGATCCTGTAATTCACATATCATTACCAAAATGATTACACTGCCTAAAACAAAGACTGGTCATCTGAAATCACAATCAATTTCCTACATTCCCAACTGCATCCCATCCCTTCACCATCACCCAAGCCTGTGGTTTGTATCACTTTGACTTACTTTAATTTCCCTGGGCCTTGTCCATATCCTTTAGTCTCTAACTTCCTGTAAAAGTTCCTTAGTTTGGCTTCAAAGTCTCGCTTGTAAGGGGCAGGAGCCCGGGCATTGGCACGCTGAGTACCTAGAGCAAACCATAAAAAGAGAAGGGTCCCGGTTTGTGCAATGTCCTGATGTATCACATCACCATGTAAAAACACTGCCAGGGGGATGAGAACACAGTCAACAAGTTAAAGGAGGCAATTCTTTCAGTGGCTTTGCTTTTCACCTCTTCAAGCTGGAGGCTCTAACAGAGCTGAAGTAAAGTCTTAAGATATTTCTAGGCGACTTTTTGGTTGAGAATAACAATTCTGTTTGCATAGTTACAATGTGTGACCATGTGTGTGTCAAATATGTTTCCCTCTTCAGTCCAAACTAATATGAGTCAAGCAGAGTTACTCATGTCTGATGGTAACTGTTCAGGGTGGAATATCTGCTTGCTGCTGAGATGATATCATGGCAATTATACAGGAAGTTACAATGTGAAAGTATGTGGTATATAAAGCAAGAACAGCGAGTTTCCAGACTTGCCCTATGAAAAATGTACAAAATGTCTTCTAGATAGGCACTATAACCGAAAATTACTTTAGACTTATAATTAACATACATTTTATACTGCAGGGTAAAATACTCTTGATATAAACACAGAATTCAGACATAACTGCAGAGTCACCATGTTTCCTGGCAAAGCAAAGAATAAATAATAATGCTATTTGTTACACTCCTAATACGTGCCAAGTGCTATGATCATCCACATCCGGGTGCCTCAGTGGCTCAGTTGGTTAAGCATCCGACTGGATTTCAGCTCAGGTCACAATCTCAAAGTTCGTGAGACTGAGCCCCGTGTCGGGCTCTGTGCTATCAGAGCCTGCCTGGGATTTTCTCTCTCCCTCTCTCTCTCTGCCCCTCCCCCATGCGTGGGCTCAATCCCTCCCTCCCTCTCTCTCTCTCTCAAAATAAATAAATAAACATTAAGAAAAATAAAGATGTTTCATATGTCATCCAATGGTAAGTCTCATTAATAAAATATGAGTAACACAGCGTGTTCCTCTTTTCGTAGAAAAATCTAGCTTTGTGCCACAGAGTGACTAACCAACAAGCTGGGACACAAAATTGATGATAAATATGGGAATCAGACGCAGAGCCATGACAAAAAACGCTGAACCTTTCCATGAACTATTTCACAACACAACGAAAGGAACCAGAAAACAAAAATTGTGGAGTCTTGTGCAATGACATGCCATACAAACTCATTAAATATTTCTTTAATGAGTCAACTAAGTGATTACTATCCATCGCTAATACTATGTTAAGTTCAGCAACGTATGTACAGATGAGGAAGGTGGGGTTGCTGAAGCAGATATTTTGGTTAGGAAGACAGAAATAAAACACATCAGTTAGATAAATAATTAAGTCCTAAACCATGTGGTCAACAAACTATAAAGCATAGGAGACAAAACTACAGCCTTGGGGCTGTACTCAGCCCTAATGATCTATTTTGCTTGGCATATAATTGTTTTTAAAGATTTAAATTAACTACCAACATTTAAATATTAGGAGATTTCAAGTAAAAAAAAAAAATAGAATAAAACAGCTTTTCTCTTGAAAATTATTGGGGAACTCTTTCAACAACTGGCCTGCATTTTCCTTCGGGCCAAGGTGGCCAGCTGCTCCATTAAATGAAGACTGTGCCACAGCCGTTCAATGATCTTGATTGCCTGGCTCCCCCCAGTATTTGCATTTGGGATCAGTGTTACAGAAAAGTGATAGTAAAGGAGGGTAAGCAGAGATCAAGATGAAAAGATCACCAAAAGGAGGCTTTATTGGAGCCAGGCCTCGTAAACAGAGGAGAATCTATATCTTACGCTGGGGCAGGGCAGCGAGAGCTGGGAGAAGCCCCGCATGCACGTTTGAAAGACGGTTGACGAGACCCTACTAACTCAGAGCACAGGGGCGTGTGCGGAGTAACTGGGACATTTAATCAGATAGTTGGAGCCAAATTATGTGAGGAAATTTTTAAAAACCTAGCTGAGGGGTTTGGACAGGATGCAGTGAGCAGTGGGAGGACTTTAGAGATTTCTGAGCTAGGGAGGAACATAACACATGGTGTATTTTTTTTTTTTAACGTTTATGTATTTATTATGAGCGAGTGGGGGAGGGGCAGAGAGAGAGGGAGAGAGAGAGAATCCCAAGCAGGCTCAGTGCCGTCAGCGCAGAGCCCCACGTGGGGCTCAATCTCACGAACGATGAGGTCGTGACCTGAGCCAAAGTCAAGAGTTGGACGCTTAACTGACTGAGGCACCCAGGCGCCCCAACACATGGTGGTTTTTCAGCAACGGTTTTCAGAATGTGTTGAGTGGATTCAGGGTGGGAAGGAGGGGAGGAATCCAAAGGGAGGGGACCCAGTTAGGACTCACTGCAGCCATGGAGGCCTGAGGGCAGTGTGGTGACTCACTGAAACGTTTACAGTGTAAAATAAGAATTGCCAACAGATAGTAAGGAAGAAAAATAGGAAGCTCTGATGGTAACACGATGAAGTTTTTAAACAATAACAGTAACTGTCGTTTGTTAAGTGCCTGCTATGCATTAGAAACCACACACTTTACAGAGAGGATCTTGGGAAACACAAATTTATGAAGCAGACATTATTATTATCGCCATCATCACCACTTTGTAACTAAGGAAACTGAAGTCATATGCCAGTGAATGGTAGGTTTGGGATTTGAGCCAGGTCCATCTGACGCTAAAAGAAGTGTGGAAAATGCTAGTAGACAGAGGCACATGAAGCTTTATACATGTTGTGCTGGAGACGAGAGCTGTTCAGGGTGGGTATCCTCCATAGGCACTTGAAAATGCAGTACTGGAGTTCCGGCGGGAGACCAGGCCCACACCGGTGCATTAAATGAGTTCGTGTACATAAGGCACTTTCTGAGGTTCCTTTGCGTAGGTGTTAGCTGTTACTGATATTATCTGCATAGAAGTAAATACTAAAGACATGGGGAAATGTGTTAGGGTGTTAAGAATGGATTTTTAAAAAATATTTTATTCTTAAGTAATCTCTATACCCAACATGGGACTCCTACCTACAACTCTGAGAACAAGAGTCACATGCTCCACCGACTTAGCCAGCCAGGCATCCCAAAAATGGATTAAAAAAAAATTTTTTTTAACGTTTATTTATTTTTGAGACAGAGAGAGACAGAGCATGAATGGGGGCAGGGTCAGAGAGAGAGAGGGAGACACAGAATCCGAAACAGGCTCCAGGCTCCGTGCTGTCAGCACAGAGCCCGACGCGGGGCTTGAACTCACAGACAGCGAGATCACGACCTGAGCCGAAGTCGGACACTCAACCGACTGAGACACCCAGGCGCCCCAAGAATGGATTTTTAATAGAATTGGCCTTCGATCAATGATTTGTCCAGAGGTCCGTTGGCATGTTTATGAATCTTTTAGCCAAAGAGCTAAGAACTGTGTCATAAAGGAAACAAACTTGACCTTAAAAGCTCAAGGATACAGGTGAGACTCCTCGGCAGTGCTTCTCAATCCTGACTGCATGTTGGAATCACTCAAGAAGCTTTAAAAAAATCCCAATGTTCAGGCCACACCCAAGGCACGTTACATCAGAATCTGTGCGGCAGGACCCAGGCATAAGTGTTTTATGCAGATTCCAATTGTGCAGCCAAGGTTGAGACCCATTATCCCCTACAGGAAGGTCAAATGTAACCAATGAAACATCTGGGCAACATCCAGAGACCAACACAGAGGCAGTGCTTCCTGTGTATCTGAAAGGCACCGTTTGCAACATGAAGGAACATGATCTCCACCACCTTAAGGCTGCTCTCTTGCATGGCTGGGGGACAGGGCAGTGTAGCACAGGGCCATTCAGGGATGGCATCATAAGGCTGTTGGTGCTGCAGTCTGAGAAACTGTAAGCTAGTAAACCCAGACAGCTCAGAAAGCAGCCGTCATGAATCAGCTTTCAAGAACACAATCATTAATAGGGAAGAGGAAAAAGAAAAACAAAAGACTGAATAAAAATCTTTCAGGACTCAAAAGAAACATGATTCTAAAGTTGGTTGCTTAAAATAAAAGCACACATACTATTGCTGTATAATTTGAGACGTTTAAAAGGATGTGGGAAATGCCATAATGCATTCCATCAATATCAATATGGACACTCAATAAAAATTAGCTCTGACTCCACTTATGCTCAGGTAAAGAGATTCAATTACAGAGACCCTGGAGACAGAAACTGTTAAATGCAAAAATTCTTTTGCTTAATAGTTCTATTATGAAAAAAAATCGTTTATACATTACTTCATGGTTTAAAAATTACAATAAATTATGCTCCTGGCCCTTGTCAAGTTCTTAATGCAAGTCAGGTGTCACTGCCAAGAAATTCCAGGGCAGGAACGATGTTACTTCCACTTTAGAAATAAAAAATGATCTTGGAAGACTGAGCTAATAGAATTGTATGGGAAACATAACTGCCAGTAAAGTTCTAGGATACAATACTCCTATAGAGAGTAACCTTATGGTCTTAAAAAATAAAATCGGATACAAAAAAAAACAATGTTGCATTTAAGAACTGATCAAATACATGACTGACTTCATGGGTAGGCAGCATTATGTTAATTATTTGCAGGAAAAAATTTCAGTAACAGATATTATTTTTTTTTTCTTTGTCATTGCTAGGCAGACCTAAAGTACTTCTATAAAGTATGATACTATTTCCATTTATCATTACAAAATTGCTTAATCATGTACAAACTAAAGAATTCTACCTGACAAAACACTTCAGGTGATAGCATTAATATTTTGGCATCAAACCGCTAGGAAGTCTGGGTCTTTTGGATTCCAGGTGTGCCCCCAGGATCCCAGATTGCTTTGATGAGTAGCACTCACCATGCACTGGATGGGATGGGGCTTGGTCTAATCAAGCTTGGCTCTGGATATGTACTGGGATGGCTCAATAGTCCATTTCTTTCCTGGCTCACTTTCTAAAAAAAGTCTCTATGACTTTTTAAAAAAATTATTATTATTATTATCATTATCATCATCATTATTTTACAATTCCTTGTTAGTGAATGAGAACAAACCATCAAGCATTACAATAATTTCTGGAAAACTCCACCTTCTGGAACATGGCTCAACAATGACAATTAATGTGAAAAAACATCTCCAAAATGGCTGCCACAAAGCAGAAGCACTGAAGTCCTTGCATTTTTGCTTTACTCTCTAAGAGCAATAAAAGGCCCTAGATCACTGTTTTGAGTTTGCTGGTGCTTTGTATTTACACACTATTTTTAAAAACCAACCTGATAAGCTGATTTTTTAATCCTTGAAAATCAGAAGCTATTTATTTATTTATTTATTTATTTATTTATTTATTTATTTATTTTAAAATTTATTTATTTATTTTGAGAGAGAGCGCAAATGGGAGCGGGGCAGAGACAGAGGGGAAGAGAGAATCCTAAGCAGATTCTGCATTGTCAGCACGGAGCCCGATGTGGGGCTCAAGATCATGACCTGAGCCAAAGTCGGATGCTTAACTGACTGAGCCACCCATGTACTCCAGAAGAAATTTATGAAAAGGCAAAGCTGTAGGGAATGCCAGTAACAGGTATTCTCTTACAGCATTAGGGGTTGGGGACACGAGAGACTAATAACAATAGAACAAACATAAAAACACCCATATATTGTGACAGAGACCGTATTTGGCTTTCCTTCAGTCTCTGGAATCACAACTCCTCTGTCTCCACCCATCCAAGGACCATCCTTTGTCTGTAGTGTTTGGTTCCTAGTACATCTTTGTGGGGCTGAGCAAAGAGAAAGGATACTTTCTAAAAACAAGTACAGTTGACCCCTGAACAACACAGATTTATAACTGGGTCCACTTATATGTGGATTTTTTTCAATAAATACAGTACAGAACTGTAGTATTTTCTCTTCCTTATGATTTTCTTAATAACATTTTCTTTTTTCTAGCTTACTTTAGCATAAGAATGTAGGACATAATACATACAGCATACAAACTACGTGTTAATTGACTGTATGTTGTGGGTAAGACTTCCTGGAAACAGTAGGCTATTAGTAGTTAAGTTTTGGGGGAAGTCAAAGTCATATGCAGATTTTTTTACCTCACAGCGGGGTCAGTGCCTGGAGCCCCCAGAGTTCAAAGGCATAAAGCTACTTCAGGCTGTGGGCAAGATGGAGGAAGAGTGGAAAGAAGGGAGGAAAGGAGAGAAAGAAAGAGAAAAGAGCAGGAGATAAACAGCAGCCAAGATGCTAAGACTCTGGAGGGAGAGAGAGAGGAAAAGAGGGTCCTAGTGCAGCGGCGGGGGGCGGGGGGAGGTGGGGAATAACTCCCTCTCAAAGCCATGCCTTCAAGACAACCTTCAGCAAAGAACCACCGTGGCTCTTCAGTGCTCTCTGGTCTGTTTGTTTAATTCTGTTGAGTGTGACCTGGCCTAGCTTCCAGATAGTCCGGTCTCAGTCAAGTAATAACAGCTCTGTACGATGATGCCCCTGAACCACGAAATATCCCCAATGTACTGGATATGGGGAAGCAGAAAGAAATACAAAGTATTTATGAAAGAGTTTCAGCAAATGGTGGGTTAAACAAATTCTCTGACACTTAATCATAACTTTGGTTACATGGAAAATTCACATAAGTGAGCACATCTTCAATAATATTAGATAGATTAGGTGTTATTGAATTAAAATTCCTAGAAATGTAGAGTTACAAAAGGTCCTTAAATAAACTTCTGGGTCCCATATTTGGCATAATGAACTATATGGTGTTTGGAAAGATTTTTCCCTTCTGGCATAGCTAAGGTCGGGACTGGCATTATAACGGTCCTAGAAAAACAAACCTTCACATTCCGAAATTTTGACAAATTGTAGGTGAGCACTCTAACAGCTGCAAAAAGCAGCAAGTCAAAGTTTCCGAAGCCCCTGTCTCTTCTGCACTTGAAAAGACATGTAAATATGCCCCAAATGAGGAAAAGTGTGGAAAGTTTACCAGATCCCGAGGCGTTCTGAAAGAAGATCATTCAAATTTATTATTGTCACAATTTTCAGAATATTATCCTCATACTAAAAGAGATGGAATTCTAGTCACAAGAAGGATGAAGAGACCACTTAAAAAAATCTGTTTGAAATGTGTTTTACAAAAAAACTTCAGGAAAGTGGTAGAAGGAGAGGCTATTTTACTCAAAAAGTCAGAAGATTCCTCCACAGGGTGAATGAGGCTAGCTAGTCTTGGCCTTGCAATATCATGTGGAATTAGTTACAGTAATGTCCACTGATACCAGGCAGTTCATCCCAATTTCAAGATCAAATAAAGCCCCCTGAAACTGAGTAGCCCAAAAATGTGGAGATGATTCTCCCTGGAAATTAAAACCACCACAAACACTGCTAGCAATTTAGATATATTTGGGTTCCATATCTTTGGAAATCATTTGACTCAAACTGTGCTTCCAGAATGCATTTTTACTACCACCATGGATGACTCTTGTACATTTGTGATGCTAAATGAAAAGGAGCGACGTCAGTCACCATTCAGAATGTTCATACGGTCTCAAAGAATGCCCAGCCAGTCTCCAAGAGCACATGCCTCTGCAGGGATCGGAAAGGGACGGGATCTGTTGATCCACCTTTTTCCTGGGGAGGATGGGCTGAAGAAAAGCCCTTGGGAAGGAGAGCTTTGACTGGAATGAGCAATAATCCATACAGCTTCTTTTCTTTTCTTTTTTCTTTTCTTTTCTTTTTCATTTATAAATGTTTATTTTTGAGAGAGAGAGAGAGAGAAAGACAATGCGTGTGTGTTAAGGAGAGTGTGCACATGAGTGGTGGAGGGGCAGAGAGAGAATCCCAAGCAGGCACTGTCAGTGCAGTGCAGCCCAATGCAGGACTCCATCTCAGGACGGTGACATCATGACCTGAGCCTAAATCAGGAGTCGGATGCTTAACCCACTGAGCCACCCAGACGCCCCACACCTTCATTTCTTTAACCACAAAGCATCAGGTAAAGGGACGACCCATTTAAACTCCATCATAATTCCTAGCTAAGATAAAGACCAGTCAGAACAATTAAATACCTAGGCAGCCAGCTGTGCAAATCAGGGAGAAATGAATTCATATTTCCCAGTTACTAATGGTTTAAACATGGACAAACTACACTTCTCAGGATCAGATTTCCAGAAAGAAAGCAAAAGGGGATAAATTAACAGTTATCAGATAATTGTTATGTTGCAGGCACCAGACAAGGTGTTCTCCTCCAAGTAACCATGGGAGGTGTTTGCTATTATTCCCATTTTATAGAAAAATAAAGTCACGTTCAGGGAAGGAAGTAAACTGTCCAAAGTCACACACAGTAACGATTGAGGCCAGCTATACATTCCATCGATTTTTCCCCTACACCTTTAAACTTACTTGAAGTGTCAGATACTTATTTCTTCTCATCCTGGATCATCAAAATAGGTGACCCTACTTTGTTCCAAAGTTGGCCTTCACTTTTGTCTCCGGCATCCTGCCTTCCCATGGGTCTCTTGTATGATCGCTGCTCCAACAAACTAGTTTCCTTCCACCCACATCTTCTGACCTCTGCACACACACATGCTCAACTTCTCCATCCTAAAACCTCTTCCTTAACCCATCTTCTCCTTCTAAGTACTGTCCTATTTTCCTTTTTTCTTACCCACATACTTCATGAAAGAATATTCTATACTCTTGGTTTCTCCTTTACATCCTATATCATTCTGCAACTGGCCACAGTAGAGTTTATAACCTCTCATGTCATAGAAATTGCTCTGGCGAAGGACATTTATAACTTCATGACTTTCAAATCCAATGGCCTCTTCTCAGGCCTTATCCTTCTTGAATGCTTTGAGGATTTGGCCACACTCTCTATTCCTTGAAGCCTGGCTTTCCTGAAAAGACTTTCCTAATTCTCTTCCAAAATCCATTGGGTCTCTTTCCTTCATTTGCTCCTCCATCTCAGCCCATCCCTTAAATACTGGAGTTCCTCAATGTTACCATCCACTGGTTTCTCTTCTTTCCATGAGCTTGTCCTCCTTAGTTCCTCTAATTTGCCTTGGGCTTCAACTGCCACCAGCATATGTATATGCCTGGCCACCAACCTCTCCTGAGCTCCACGATTATCTTTTCCAGACGTCTTTGGTATCTCTAGTTGGATGGCTCAGCGATTCCTCAACAAACCATATCCAAAACTAAACTCATCTAACCTCTCCCTTCCAGTCTAATCTTTTTCCTTTCCTTGGCCAATAGTGTTGCCATCTGCCTAGTAGTCTCGGTGGTGGAGACTCAAAGTCCTCGTGTCTAGATCTCCTACATATCCTTTGAACTAATTTCTGTTTCTCCATCACCTCTAATCCAGCCCTTTAGCAGGTCACCCAGGTTAATGCAACAGCCTCCCAAGTGGTTTCTTAGACTCCATTCTCTTGTTTTCTTTTAAATGTTTGTTTGTTTATCTATCTATTTTTTGAGAGAGAGACACAGCGTAAGCAGAGGAGGGGAAGAGAGAGAGGGAGACAGAATCTGAAGTGGGCTCCAGGCACTGAGCTGTCAGCACAGAGCCCGACACGGGTCTCAAATCCACAAGCCATGAGATCATGACTGGAGCCGAAGTCAGATGCTTAACCCACTGAGCCACCCAGGCACCCCACCATTCTCTTGTCTTCTAATCCAGCCTCCAAATTGCTACTAAACTGATCTTTGTATAACAGGATATTCCTCTGTTTATAAATTTTCAGTCGCTCCATATGGACTACAAAATAAAGCTTCAATGACCAACTAGCCCTGGCCTATCTTTCCAACCTGAGCTTTGAGAACTTGCTCTTACTTGTATCTGTTAATTGGCTTAAACTACTTCCATGCTTCTGAGACTCAGCTTATGCTCCTCATTCACCCAGAACACCTTCCTTCCTTTGGCTCGCCTTCATCACCCTTCAAGGCTCACTCATACCTGTTGTCTTCATCTTTCCCCAAACACCCGCTCCCAGTCTTGAAGGAAAAAACCGTTCCCATATCTGTGTTCCCAAACTTCTCTTCATTACAGAACTAACCACAGGGCTTTACAGAGTTATTTGTGGACTCAGTGCCCCACCATCAATCCTTCAAAGGCTGAGATGGTATTATTCATCTTTGTAGCACAGAGTCTTAATTCCTTGCTTGGATCATAGTTGGATGCTCAATAAATCTGTGTTAAAGAACAAATTAATAGACCTTTTCCTGTTTGTGGTATTCAGTTAGGCAGTAGCTTCATTATCATAGGATTTATGAAAACATGTCATATATCAAAGACCATAGAGTGGCTTCTAGGGACACATATGGAGGTTGTATTTCTATTAAAATAGTTTTAAATTCTGATAGCTATTAAAGTGTAAACAATACATGGCCTATAATAAAAATAAATACAGCTGATGTTCTGTCAACATGATGACTACTTTCCTTTAAAAAACTCATTTCCTAAACTGCATTTTCTACCATCCATTCATCCATACATCCACTTACTGCTTAATTCATACCATACCTCTTTCAAAAAAGAATCTGAACTTAAAAATTTTAGTTTGTTGGGAGCCTGGATGGCTCAGTTGGTTAAGCTTCTGACTCTTGATCTCGGCTCAGGTCATGATCTTTTTCTGCCCCTCCCCTGCTTGTGTGTGCGCTTTCTCTCTCAAAGTAAATAAATGAACTTAAAAATTTTATAAAAATTTTAGTTTATTTTCTCTAGCAATATGTTCTATCTACCCATGTGTCTCTAGTCTTCCTATCTAATGCACTTAGTGATTATTGCAGGAAAAAACTATCCAAGTCCATTCAACTAATTTTAATCCTGTATTATTTCTTGAAAGTAGAGATTTCTTTTTTATTAGAATAAGATTTCTAACTAGGACTTTTTAAATCCCAAAGCTAACATAACACTTTGTGTCCTGATATGTTCCAATATATATTAGGCACTACATGATATAATGAAAAGTAAATCCTGTATCTGAGTATATCATACTGCTAACATTTATCCTCCTATTTCGGAATGTCATTATTTTCCTGTCAAAATTAATTGCCATGGAAACAAGCCGTGGCACACAATGTGCATTTGTGCTAACACTAAAGATACGCCCTAAGTGTTCCCTTACTGTCCTTTACAAAGGGCAGAAGGTCTGACTTTAGGGTACACTTCTCAGAGGATTCACCGTGAGCAGCAGGTGGGACTCACCTGGCGAGTTCTGGGGAGAGGACACGGGGGAGCCACGTGGGGACTGACAGTAGCTGGGGTGAAGTAAGGCATGTGGAGGCACATAAGACATTATCTCTTCTTCAAATAAACTGGGGAAAGACAAGAAACAAAATGCATACTTTAGCCAAATAGGTGGGGAGAAGCCTCATTCCACATGAGTAAGACAGTCAATTTCTCACTCTGAGGTCCAGTTCACATTCCAGAGGGAGCGCTTGTCCTCCTCCCGTAGGTAATTCTTGGGACAAACAGCCGTCTGTTGCAACTTCTGTGAAACCTGTGATTATTTGCCTATTTTCCTACCAACTTTGGACAACAAGATTTTTTTTTCCTTTTTTTCAAGTTTTTATTTAAATTCTAGTTAGTTACCATGCAGTGCAATATTAATTTCAGGTGTAGAATTTAGTGATTCATCACTTACATGTAATATCCAGTGTCCATCATAACAAGTACCCTTAATCCCCATCACCTATTTGGCCCATCCCCGCCCACCTCCCTCCAGCAACCCTCAGTTTGTTCTCTATAGTTAAGAGTCTGTTTTCCAGTTTGCCTCTCTTTTTTACCCCTATGTTCATCTGTTTTGTTTCTTAAATTCCATATACGAGTAAAATCATATAGTGTTTGTCTTTCCCTAGAACAACTATTTGTTGTTCCCCTAGATTTCTATTTTGCCACTTTAATATGTGAGTCTGAATTTCCATGTTTGCTTGATCACAGTACCTAGGTTTTTAGATTTAAGAATAAGACTCAAACACAGCAGACAATGTTTATTGAGAACTCATAACAGAAGCTCAAAATATATTCTCTACCTTCATTCTAAAAAATATACAACAGGGTCTCAATATGTAAAGGGTTCAGGATTTAACTGGACAATTAAAAGCCAAATAAAACGAAACACCTCCTAAATAATTACAACTCCTAAATAATTAGCTCCCTTATTTACTCGGGCTTCACAGTGTTTTTTAAATGTGAGGATTTTGATTTTAGATTATTCAGTCCAGTGTCTTTTGTTTCCCTATTGAAATTTTTCTTTCTAGGACTCTCCTAAAAGATATTAACCAGGGACATGAGATCTTAGAATGACAGACTTTTCATTAAATATTCTGATAAAAACACTACCAATTGCACTAAGCTCTTGACAGTTGATGAAGTAGAATTAAAATAATAATAAAAGTAAGAGCCCTGGTGTTTTTTAAGTAAGAGGTAGAAGCAGGTTTTCCTCCCACTTGGCCAAATCTAGAAACCTGTTACCTGTTTTCAGAAAACACTCAGAAGAAAAGGAGCAGCAGTTGAATCACTCAGAGATTAAGGAAAAGACTCTCAAGGGTTATAAGCACTGGTTCTCAACTGAGGCAGTTTTGCACTCCTCTCATAGCATTTGGGGACTTTGGGCAATGTCGGAGGACATTTTTGGTTGTCATAATTGGGAAAGGGTATGCTTTTGGTATCTAGTGGGCAGAGGCCAGCATGCTGATAAACATCTTGTAAAACACAGAATAGTTCCTTGCAACAAAGGTGTATCCAGACCAAAATGGCAATACTTTTGAGGCTGAGAAATCCGGGGTTATAGCAACGCAATAACAACTTGATGATTCTTGCGCTGGTTCTTCATTCACATGCACACGTCTGCCACGCGGCCGTAGCAAATTTTTAGACATGATATTATTTTTTAAAGCCATCTTTCCACTTTTAAACTACGAAAGTCAAAAGTTTTGGAAACAGAAGGAGGAATTAATCATATGTATAATACCAAATTGAGCCCCGAAAAGGTCCTTTTTCTTTGTCAATAAATCAATGACCATTGAAATAATGTGAATTTAAAATTAATTGAAGGGAAAGTCCCATGTAACAGTTGATCCCACAAAGGTCGGTAAACCTATAACTAGATTAACTGAAGAGCAAGAATTAGCACACTCTCCTCGGATACCTATACCTGTGTCCTTTGGCTCCATGACATTTATCATTTCCTTTAAATATAATCAGTACTTTGATATCTTTTATATTGAGAGAAATATTTTTATTAGAAAAATTTAATACATAAGAGATAGAGAGTAATATAAAAACACTTGAGAGATATCATCCAGGATTCACAAATGTTATCACTATTATTTTTGCTTCAGACAAACACACATGCATACGTACAGATCTTTATAAATCTGCATATACATGCATGTATAATCTGTATGTGTACAGTGTGTAAGTGAAGCCCCTCTTGTCCTCCTCTATCAGGACTTTAACAAGGTATCCCCCTTCCATAGTTTTATATATATAATATATATCCATAGATGAATATAGTTTTGCCTTATGCACTGTTAAAAAACTACATAAGGGCTATGTAAGTATATAACATTCTTGAACTTATGTCGCCACATAAGTATCTAGTTTATGACTTTTACCTGCTATGCAGGAGTCCATTCTATGAACAAATCAATTTCTTTACCTGTCTCTTTTAACAAACATTTAATTTTTTTCAACTTTGTGCTTTTATCAGTAACGGTGCAATGAGGATCCTGTGTTTCTTGCCCCATGAACCTGGAAGAATTTCTTAGTATAAATATGGTATGTATCTAAAAACAGAATTGCTGTCATAACACGTATGCCTTTTTAACTATACAAGGCATTGTCAAATTGTACTCTGAAAAAGTTGTAGAAATTGTAATCCCACCAAGTCCAGACAGTAGTAGAGTCCCTAAATCTCATCTTATATATTATCCCACTTTTTGATTTTTTTTAATCTGATGGTGTGAAATACTATTTCATTACTGGAAATTGCATTTTATGATTGCTAGCATCTTTCTGTAAGTTTACTGGCTATTCTTACTTCAATTTTATGACATGCCTTTGTATACCCTCTGCCCATTTTTCTCTTGGGCTCTTTTCTTCTAAATTGATTTAAAGGCACTCTTTGTGCATTCATAATATCTTTGTTTTATGGGTTGTGAATATATTCTTCCAGGGTGTTACCTTTCATTATGCCTTATATATGGTATCCTTCATTATATAAAATTTAAAATTCTAATGCAGCTAAATTTATCAATCTGATAGAGGTACATTTTTTATAAGAGTTGAGTGAATGAAAGAATATATGAAATAGAATAATCATTAACAAATGCAGCAAGGTCGTTTACAAATTCCTGAGTTTTAGAACAGCTATTTTGGAAAATAACCTTACATGGGCTTATTTTGAATTGAATAATTTCCTAGAACTAAGGCATGTCTACACTGCGGCTTGCCGATAATCAAGTCCATTTGTACGAAGAGTGATTTTCCTTTTTAAGAAATAGACACAAAACAAAAATAGACACAGAGTCTTTCACTACATGTGCAACTAGCCCATTGCTGGAGTTTATAGTCACTGATTCAAACTACTCAAACTCCAAAGTAAAATGAAAAATAAAGAACTGAAGATATCTGAAAATGTTTTAGTAACTATTAAACATTATTTAAGTAGACACATGTGATAATTGTGTCACCATTTGTACAATTATTAAAATAATAAATTACATTTCATCATCTAAATGAAATAACTCTAGAATTGAATAACATCATTTGCATGTAGTAATTATAGAACAATTATTTAATAAGTGAATTTCTCATGCTTCTCCAAAGACCCATTAACTTCAAAGAACATGCTTATTTTCCAAATGGGGGAAAGTGTAGTCTTGCTCTTAATATGTGTTTATATATGTATGTATATACGTGTGTGTATGTAGGTATATACATACACATAAACATACATAAAACATAAATGTACATCAGTTTTCAAATATTTTAAAATTCAACCACATAACACACAGAAACTCATGCAAACAGCAGTGTTTATTAAAGTACAAATATTCTAAGCTATCTTGTAACTTAAAATATTTAGGACTATACCATCTAAAGATTATTTAACTAAGACAAGGTGAATAATAATCATGATTTCTGTTTTGTAATCATTTTTGTTTCTACTAATTCCAAAAGCAGAATTCTTTAGTGTAAATTAAAAGCTTTAGATGTCTAGAATGAAGTGAGAATGTCATATCCTAGTCAGAATTTTGTAACAAAACTATTTTATCACCAACTAAACTATGGTAGAAACATCATGCCACATACTAATTGACCAACAGTCTGTTTTCAGAACTAGCTCACTCCGGCAGAGTCACAGTCATCTCTCAGACTGAGAAGCGACCCTGCCTCCCAACAGGTCTTGTTCAGAATCAGGTAAGGTGAAGTCTCTGGGGGACATGATTTGAATTATGCTCCAACTATCCAGTAAAGGAAAACAATTTTTTGACTTCAGTTTTACAAATAGGGCAACTACCACGTAGGCAGTTAGAAATGGTTAGGGTGTAGATCATCATGAATATCACAAATGAGATCGTTAGCACTTTGGGATAAATAAAACACCGTGTGGTTGGTTCAGCATGATTTTTCCCTTTAATTCTTTGGAAGTTACAGTGGTGAGTGTCTCGACTATTGGGTAGAGCAAGGTGTTATTTTACTCTAGCCTCCTACTTTTGCGGGATAATATTAAAAATGAAAACTCTTATGAAAACTTGCCAGTTTCCCTTCTAAACTCTCTAAAATTTAAAACCAAAGCTGATCTAGCCATCAGGAAAGAAAATACAATTGGTTAATTTTTATTTTTTTTTTTAACGTTTATTTATTTTTGAGACAGAGAGAGACAGAGCATGAATGGGGGAGGGTCAGAGAGAGAGGGAGACACAGAATCTGAAACAGGCTCCAGGCTCCGAGCTGTCAGCACAGGGCCCGACGTGGGGCTCGAACTCATGGACCGGGAGATCATGACCTGAGCTGAAGTCGGGAGCTTAACCGACTGAGCCACCCAGGAGCCCCACAATTGGTTAATTTTTTGAAGGGCCATCAAGTTGGCAGTGAGTACCAGTCACCAAATTGCAACTTTCTGATCTAACTTCCAAAACCTAAACTCTCAAAATCATTTTAAAAAATCAGGACAAATCAGAAAAAGGAGAAAAGTACACTTTGAGGGAAAAAAAAAAATTGAAAGAAAATATAAATTCAACCTCTCTTCTACTCCAAAGGGGTAAAGCCCTGTATACCCTTCTGTTCCATTCTGTGAGTGGACATTTTATCCATCAGCCTCTACTAACCTTGCCCTTCTCCAGCACCACCTCATTTATCACCAGGGTAAAAGAATATATATCAAACAGATCTTAGGATAAGAAATGCAATCTGAAATGAATTATCACTAAACCAGCATGCTACATTTTCAACATAAGTATTCCACAAGTCTTTGAAAATAATGGAGACATTCTTAAGCTACAAATATTGGCATATTATTTTCCAAAATGCTCCATAGTATCTGATGACAGAAAGACTTTCTACTTCAAAAGCTGGTTACCTACCTCAGCAACATGACAAGGTCTGCATCACTTGAAAGACGCACCAATCCTGGGGTCCCTTCAGTTCGGATAAATTGGATCTTCTCCCTATGCAAGCAAAGAAACAGCTCAAAATATATGTGGTAGGCTTTTGAAACAAAACTGAGTGACTTAGGTACCATTTAAAAAATAGTAGCCACAACACACACACACACACACACACATACACACACACACACAATGTTATACAAACATATATAAATATTTATGTTATATGTTATGTAAACATATATATATAAGCATTATATATATAAAACATTTATAGATACAGTATCTATCATGTGGTATCTAATGCATAATACGGGAATCCACATCCAAGAGAGACATGGTCCTTGCTTTCAAGGAGGACCCAGTGAGCATCAACATCACCACGTCCTAATGCTGGAAAAAGCTTCCTTTATTGCTTTCATTCATTTTGCTGCCCATGTACTATTAGAGGTAGTGGTACCATCCAACCCAGTCTTTGCTTTGAGTTAAAGCCTGCTGTGGGCTTGAATCTGAGCAACTGTCTAGATCATTCAGGGTAATTCCCTGTTATTCCGAAAAGCGCACACGTGTGTGTAGGGATATTCATCTATTTTCCTGGGGGTATACCTCTAAATTATGTGTGATGAGCACATTCTTACTTGGAGACAGATAGTATCTATTTATTATATATTCAATATAAAGGCATATGGCTCTTTGAAATAACCGAAAAATCCAAAACACTTTTAGTTACTACAGTTGGTGGAACAGATTATGTGTATACCTGTGCAAATGTGTATATACTTATACTTACACATATCAAACATGACAATGTGAGCTATTTCTGCCATTATTTTATTACATATTATGTAAAAATGGCTTGTTTTTCTTTTTGATGAGTCACCATATGCTACTATCTTCAATTCTTTATATGAATAAAATTTTAATACAAATTTTCCTGTTGCTTCCCTTCATTTACATGATACTATTTTAAAGCACACCGTATTAATTTGTATAAGATAAAGAAAAAAGCTACAATGGAGAAAAGCTGTCTTGGAGAAAAATGAACAATAACTTAATCCAAGAAATATTCTTATAAGGGTCAGTAAGAACATACTTTGATCCTGAACAATCAAAAGCTATCTCCAATAAATCCACAGTTTATCTCCTTAGCCCGTCATCACAATGGATCAGGCAAACAAACAAACGAGAAAACAAACAGGGTGCACACTCTCCTCCCACTTCTTTAACTGGAGCTACACAGAGCAAGGTGAGTGATGTGGACTGTGGCTTCCTGGGAACAAGGAAAAGATCACAGCTTCCTGAGTCACACGGATGACAGAGCGATGAAAGGGAAAGACACCGGAGGAAATACGCCAATTGGGAAACTTTTCATCACTTTTCAGATACTATTAGACAGTGAAGGCAACTGGTCTGATTCTTTAAGCCAGAACATACCAGAGGCAAGCTGAGGCTAGTTTTCTACCAGGCCAGCTAATTTATGGCACTGACCAGCTAAGAGTCACATGCTTTCAGGAACACGACACTGGGGCTGTCTGTCATCTGGTGCACACTGTACCACTAAGGACCTTCTTATACTAACATTCATTCTTTCGCTTTTCTGAGGGTCTACTGTGTGCTGGGCATGGTTATCACACACTAGGTATCCAATAGGGTAGGCAACCTAGTTCCTTTCTCAAAGAGTTCATGGGGCACTGGAAGAGAGAAAGCCAATTCTAGTATTATATGAAAATATTTAAATAAAATAGGGCCATTCCCTTCACTGGATTCTGTTTAGGCCTTATACCCACCCTTATCCCATAAAGTCCTTTCACATAAAAACAAAGAGGGCACTGGTTCACTGAACGTCAAGAAAGCACACGAAGGCCGAGGAAGAGAAGGTCGGCAGATAGCCTCAGAAATGTCGCCAATCTTTTCTAAGAAAAACAAAAACAAACGGGAACTACATCTTGGTTATTAGGTATTTGCCTGATATTCCATACCAGTATTTCTCAAACTGGCGTCACTGTCTGTGAGAAATCTATAGACATCATCTCAAATTCTGGGGGAATTAAAAAATTCCGCATTTTCACATTGAGGATCAAAACTGCTACTATTTAGGCAGGCACGTTTTGGATAATCTGAATGACACTTATGACTGAACACTGCCATTTGACTTCAGTTCTCCTGTTTGCATTGACAAGACAGTTGTTGCTCCAAGATCAGAGAGGAAAGTGTTGGTGAGCAGGCCATGAGGTGGGCGGGGCCTTGGATGGTAAGTATGGTAGGAGCAGTCCCCATCTACCACGCCCACACAACTCTCTTACCAATTAAAAAGGCAAAGCTTTTCTTTTGCAGTATTAATTTGCATACTGACATTGATGAACTGGGGCAAGGTTATGTATATGTATAAATTGCTATAGGCTAAAGAGATAACAAAATAAATGGATTTGAAATTTTTTTAAATGTTTTTACTCATTTTTGAGAGAGAGAGGCACAGAGTGCAAGTGGGAGAGGGGCAGAGAGAGACAGGGAGACACAGAATTTGAAGCAGGCTCCAGGCTCTGAGCTGTCAGCATTGAGCCCAATGTGGGGCTCAAACTCATGAATGGTGAGATCGTGACCTATCCCGAAGTCGGATGCTTAGCGGCCTGAGCCACCCACGTGCCCCTGATTTTGAAAGTAAATTATGCATTTAGGTTAACTAAAGCATTAAAGATGCCACAGTTTATTATAAGAACAAGTTTTACAATACTTTCTTACAAATAGAAAAGTAGTGGTAGAATCATCACAGGGTGCATTTAAAAATATTTTTTCTTTAGTATTGCAGTGGGGGGGTATTAAATGAATTGGCTCATCAAAACAATGAATTAGTAGGTAAAAATAAAATTGGTAGGTAAATCAGTAGACAAAAATAAGCTATTGATTTAGAAAAATGATGGCCACAATATTGCCACAGATGCACTTGGTGAACCATTAGATACAAAATTGAAAGAATCAAGTCAAACACAAGTGAAACAAAAAGCACAAATGTATCTTTCCACTGACCACGATCTCAATATTGGTAATTTGGATTCCGAACAACAAAATCTCACATTAATATGATTCAATTAAATGTTATTTTTTAAAGTTTTTACTTAATTTATATGTCTTTTGGTTTTATAGTTCATAAAAGTTGTAAGAAGTGTTTGCATATTTTATATTTGTGCACACTTACATTTCACTAAAATAAAAGGGATTAAAGTCAACATTGTAGGTCTGCAATATTTTTCCTTTTAGAATGGAAAATAACAGTTTTGGCTCCTAACAATTTTCCATGAGTCCACTCAGTGACTAAAATAAACATAACAAGCTTGAGCAGTATTATTAAAGATACATATGACTCTGATTAGAAGGACATTTGAGAGCTATATTACTATATTTATTCAAGTTTATTTTATCAATTTACAGAGTTAGAAGGAATCTGTCACAGTCCTTTTAATTCCCATCTTCACTGCATTCATTCTAATGAAGAAATCCTATTCAATTTTCGTGGTTCCTAACGAGGATTAAGATAATACTCAAATAACACTTTCTATCTGACCCTCTCTACATGGGTATGTTTCTCTCTGTGTGTCATTTAGAATACGTTCCAGCACGTCCTCCAGTGTACTTTCTCACTGGGCCGGCCACTCACTTACAACATAAATTCCTTTTGAAACATGAGGGGGTTTTTTGAGAAAGAGAGAGAGGAGGGGGAGAGAGTATGAGTTGGGGGGAGGGGCAGTAGGAGAGGGAGAGAGAGAACCCTAAGCAGGCTCTGCGCTGTCAGTGCATGGGGCTTAGTCCCTTGACGGTGGGATGGTGACCTGTGCCGAAATCAAGAGTTGGACGCTTAACTGACTAAACCACTCAGGCGCCCTGAAATATGAATTTCTTCAAAGCAAAAGCCGTTCCTCCTTTATTTTCAGGTTCCCCAAGTACCTAGCATTGTGCTATGCACATAAGGAATGCTCAGTAAAACACAACCAGGCACAAGATTATAACAGAGTCGGCTCCTAACAAATTTCTCTGACTCCACTCAGTGTCTGAAATAAACTATCATTTTTTGTTGTGGCGCAGAAAAAGAGAAGCAGAAAGCTGACATCAGATTGTTTGCTAAAAAAGACCCCCCCTCGAGGGAAGTGCAAAGGCAGATAAAGAGGCAATCTTTTATTACGAACATTTACAACTATTCTAACAAGATACTAAACTGTACAGAGACAACACAGGAAAAGCTTGCTAGCTGTTGCTGTCTCTCAGTTAGACCTTTGTAACCACTTCCTCAAGTGCACAGAATCACCCCAGAAGATCAACGCTAGCAGAAGATCATTTGAGGACAATGAACATAGTCTCAAGACCGGAATTCCCACAGAACATACTCTCATTGAAACCAACCAACATTTTTGGTGAAGTTCAAGAAGGGCACGTGACTAGAAACAATCAGAAGCAGCAATGCCTCGAAACCACAAAAACTCTCTGGACTGCAAACGCTGTACACACATACCATTCAGTAACACCTTCAAAAATACATGGTTTAAAAACACTGCCTGAGGGCAATTTTAGAGAAATCCCATGATTTCTCTAATGGTGTAACGCCAAGAAAGGAGAATTAGCATCGACTATTTGATTGATTGTTCATACCCTTTACTATAGTCACAGGACATGGTCTGACTTGAAGGATAGAGCCACACAGTGGAAAGATCAATGTTTATTTCTACTTCCCATAAGATTTGGAAATGTAGGTCTGTTATGGTCACATGATTCTCACAAATAGAAACGGAATCAACCTGAAACCCAAAATAATTATCCCTATACCTGGGGAAAGCTAGACCAGCAGGGAGTAGATTTACTGGCTAGACCTCATAACCACACAAGAGTGATTATTCTCAACTCTTAATTCAGTTTTATGACACATAGATCCTTGCTCATAATGTAGTGTTGTACAAATACCAATACCAAAAATTTCATTGAATTTGTATTCATTATATTCACTAATAAAATATCATTAAAAGGTTCTTTTTAAAATGAATATATTTGTCTCCAAATAAAATATTAGAACATATTATTTTGACTTTTATTTTAATGTCACATACATAAAAAGCTTCTTAGCATGAATACTGTCTTCTAATGAGAGCCCCTAGTAGGATATAGTAATCCGTGGAGGACAGTGCCCACTTGAAGGAGGTGGTACTGACTTATGGATGTTGAGTTTTCTAGCCAAGGAAATAAATCTTTTCTGAGGAAATAAAAAAAAAAAAAAAAGGGAGAGGAAAAGTTGGTAGCATCACATTTGCATGACAGATAAAGTTGGAGGGAGCAGTGACTTAAATACAGCAGTTGAAAGCTAAAGCCATATCCCATTGCATAGAAAACCATAGCCTTTCCACGGTCACAGATACGCAAGTGCAGTCTCACGGAAGAGGAAACTACACATGGATACAAACTAAATAAACTGCTGGCCATTCTCTGGTTTAGGAGGAATCACAAGCAAACAGAAAAACACAAAGTAAATAGGTGTATCCATTTGACTCTCCCTCCGGCTAGCACTTTTCCTCATTATACTCATGGAGAGCATAAGAAGGGATATTTCTTTTAAGCGGCTGTGCCACAGATGAGGAAGCATACACACAGAAGGATGCTGGTATGGAAGCCTCGCTTGGAATATGAATATAAGGCCCACTGTTACCTTTGACACACAATTACACAGTGGCTCTATCCCATGCATAAATCTTTTACTAAAGGTATCACTGAAACACGAGATTAAAGAGCCCCAACTGTTTCCCCACCCCATGCGTTTGTGGGAATGCTTCTTACGATGCAGTTTTTCACTATAAAAGCAGGATGTTCTCTTAGATTTGAGAACTTCCCTATTATGTTGTTGTGATAAGCAGGATGCTTAACTACCACAAACTTTTCAGAAAATAAAAGTGCACCATGACACACACTCTAAGAGGAACAGGATTATCTCATTGATTTATGTCCCTGCTTCCTTCTACTTGTCATGACAGCATAAGCTTTTTATGATCAGATTCTGTAAATAGTTTTAGAAAGCGTAAGTAGAAACTTGTAAGTAACTTGGAATAAAGTGGAAACTTATCTCAAAACCTATCAAATAACTTCTTGCCATTAGATCACCCTGTGAGAGCTACATTAGAAGAATGGGCTCAGCTGAAGACCCTGGGTGTCACCAAAAAAGAAAAATCCTTGCCAATCTTTAGGAGATCAGAGACTTAAGACTTTGAAAAGCAGAAAGAAAGACAAAAACAAAACTGAAAGATACCAACTGGGGCCCAGCAGTTTTCCTTCTGTTAGGGTCTATTAAGGTTCTGTCAAATCACTGGAGACAACGATGCTGTTAGATGTGCTGTTCAGGTAGATTAAATCATCTGATATCTCCCATGGTGGAAATGTAAAGATATGTTAAACTGCTGTAAATAATAATGTGGAGAGCAGAGTAAAAGTAGAAACCTTGGGCTTCCTCTTGTTTTTTTTTTTGGGGGGGGGGGGAGGGGTACTTTGACAGGAATAGATACTGACTAGAAGTATGTCTATGCAGTGGGGCTAGAGCTGGTGGGAAAGAAAGAAAACAGAGTTCTCCTTATTTTGTGGTTAGCAAAAGAGGAGAGATTTGTTTTTTTGTTTTGCTTTGTGGTCCGGAATCTAAGATCTCTCATTAGACAACTGAGGAGTTTATTTATGCAATTTTGCTAACTAAAACTTCTTACACAAGATGCTCCAGTGGACCATGGATTACTGAGTAGATGCTATAGTACACGAATATGCAAAATGACAGCTCGTCTAATTTTTATGACTTTCTTGTGATTGGGAACAGCATGCTTGTCAGGTTGGGAAAAGCACTGAGACTTGAGTTAGATGTTAACTAATGTGAAACTGGGATTTCTGTTTGTTTGTAAGCGATGTTTATACTCATACTTGAAATTACATGTAGCCTTTAGAAACTCTGGAAGCTAATGACATCTTTAAAGCTATAAGAGACTGACAGGAGATTGGGGGGGGGGGGTGGGCAAAATGGGCAGAGGGGGTCGTAAGGTACAAACTTCCAGTTATAAAATAAGTAAGTTATAGGGATGTAATGTACAGCATGGCAACTAAAGTTAATAATACTATAATGCATATTGGGAAGTTGTTAAAAGGAGATCTTAAAACTTCTCATCGTAAGAAAAAAAATCTATAATAATGTGTGCTGATGGACCTTAACTAGGCTTATTGTGGTGATCATTTTACAATATATACAAATATTAAATCATTATTTTGTATTTCTGAAGCTAACATAATATTGTATATCAATGATACCTCAACAAAAGATATGAGAGACTAAGAACATAATAAGAATATTTGACAATTTATTTTCAAATCAACAAGAAAATCTCTATCCCCATCTATCTGTGTATATATCTATCTATGTATCTATGTATCTATCTACATTCACTATATGCCAAGTAATATTCTTGATATTTAAACAATAAGGAGGAGAAATAATGAGTTGAAGAAGATCCATATTTGTAAGAAACTTATAGTCTAGTTGAAAAAAAAGCATAAGGATTTGAAAAGTCAAATTACAGCATGAAAGTCACATAAACAAAATAGTATAAAGGACAATGTGATATACTACATAATTAATTATGAAATTAGTGTCTAGAACAGAGGTTATTATACCTGAATGTGCCACTGGAATCATATGGAGAAGTTTTAAGATATTAAATGCTTCAGCTCTCCCACAGACCTCCTGAATTAAATTTCTGGACAAGTTGTAGGAGGATGGGGGTATAAATTCAGAGAAGGGAGAAGAGTTAGGGGAGAGAAGACCTGGCATTTTGTACTTTACAAAGCTCCCCAGGTGATTCTGATGAAAAAAGCTTGATACAACTAAATACAGTAGTTTTGGAGAATCACTGGCTGTGGGCCAAGATGGCACCACTGGACAAAAACATATTTCTACCAGTAAAGGTAGCATATAAACCAAATGAGCTTTGAGTTATGTCACATTTTCAGCAGAAACTCACATCTTTTCCCATCTCCACTGATGCTTACCACACCAAGGTTGAGGAACACTAGTCTAGATCTTGAGAGTAAGAGCTCACAGTGGAGCTGAGAGGCTTCAAGAAGAGGTAGTTTGCATTGAGTTTTATGAGAAAGATTTTTCTTGTCAAACACACAAGAGAAAAACTTGCCAGGAACAGGAACAGCATGTATTCAGGAAAGTAAAACTGGACTTAAGTGTGATGCATTGAACAGCTATTTAGAATAGAGGGCTCATGCAGGGAAATACTGGACAGTGAAGGGGATCAGATTCCCTCCTTGGGTTCCACTGTGTTTATTATGAAAAAATGTGAATACCAAGCCTAGGATTTTATAAGTCTCAATTCAGTAAACTCTAAGTTACTTTTGTTTATTCAAGCTACACACAAAAAGGTTAGTGTCTTATTATTTTCATTATAATCTGCAGATCAAGGATGGATTCTTGGCTATGAATTTTTGTTTCTTTTTCATATTTCTTCTTTAAAGAGGGTTCTAGGTTCCTTAGTCAATTTTATTCAATCTTTATACTTAATAGAGAAAAGCCAGTACTACAATGACCTGGTTGTTGATGACATAAAGTCTTTGTGTACAAGATGCCTTTGTTCAGACTGCCAAAAAGAAAGAGTGAATTTCCAAGATGATTATCAGTATTACTGATGATTTAATAGTTGGGGCTTACAGAATTTGAACCAAATACTAATACAACAGTTACCTGAGTGAATGATTCCTGGTAAGATCAGGTTGGCGCTCCTGTAGAATTTCAAAGATGTTGGGTTGGCGCAGAAATGCAACAATCTTGTCATTGTAAGCTGAAAAAATAAAAAAAAATTATGATGATGCTTTAAAAATCTGTTATTAAGTTTATGCACATAAATCCAAACTTTAAGTCTGTTTTTTGTGGTTAATATTCCTTTTACTCAAAGTCCTAGTTTGAAGCCACTACAGATGCTTAAATTCTAATTTGTGTCTACCTGTTATATGATTATCGGACTTAGATGTATTAGGTGTGACTTAAGCACAAATTAAACTCATTTCATAAGCCATATTTATTATCAAGTTGCAGGATGAGATCACAAACAAGATTCTAGATATTGATGGTTTTTAGCTACTGCTTACCAAAATCAACCTCATAAGCAATTGTTAGAAATGGAAAACTATCTTCTGACTAAGCAGCAGCCATCCAGAGAGGTAAAGAGACAGAACGAAAGTTGCCCAAATACAACAGTGCTTTGAAAACTGAAGACATTGATAAAAGAAATTAAAGATGACACAAATGAATGGAAAGGTATACCATGTTCATGGATTGGAAGTATTAACACTGGTAAATGTACATATGCCCCAAAGCACTCTACAGATTCAATGCAATCCATATCAAAATACCAACAACATATTTTTACAGAACTAGAACAAACAATCTTAAAATCTGTAATTTGTATGGAACCACAAAAGACCCATAATAGCCAAAGCAATCTTGAGAAAGAACAACAAAGCTAGTGGTATCACAATCCCAGACTTCAAACTCAACTACAAAGCTACAATAGTTAAAACAGTAGGCTACTGGCACAAAAATAGACACACAGATCAAAGGGACAGAATAGAGAGCCCAGAAATAGATTCATGCTTATATGGCTAATTAATCTACAATAAAGGAAGCAAGAATATACAATAAGGAAAAGATAGTCTCTTCAATAAATGGTGCCATGAAAACAGGACAGTTACATGCAAAAGAATGAAACTGGACCACTTTCTTACACTATACATAAAAATGAACTCAAAATGGATTAAAGACCTAAACCATAAAACTCCTACAAGAAAACCTAGAGAGTAATCTCTTGGACCTTGGCCTTAGCAACATTTTTCTGATATGTCTCCTTAAGAAGGAAAACAAAAACAGAAATAAACTATTGGGACCACATCAAACTAAAAAGCTTTTGCATAGCAAAGGGAACATCAATAAAATGAAAAGGCAGTATACTGAATGGGAGAAGATATTTGCAAATCATATATCAAAAACAAGTTAATATCCAAAATATATAAAGAACTCATTCAACTCAACACCAAAAGCAAACAAACAAACAAACAAGCACAAATAATCCCATTAAAAAAATGGGCAGAGGACCCGAATAGGTCTTCTTTTTCCCAAGAAGACATACAGATAGCCAACAGACACATGAACAGATGCTCAAAATCATTAATCATCAGGGAAATACAAATCAAAACCACAGTGAGATATCATCTCACATCCTGTTAGAATGACTAGTATCAAAAAGACAAGAAATAACAAGTGTTGGCAAGGATGTGGAGAAAAGGGAACCTTTGTTTACTGTTGGTGGGAATGTAAATTGGTGCAGCCATTATGAAAAACAGTAGGGAGGATCCTCAAAGAGTTAAAAATAGAAATATCATATGCTCTGGTAATTACACTACTGTATATTTACCTGAAGAAAACAAAAACACTTATTCTAAAAAAATATATGTATCCCTCTGTTCACTGAAGCATTATTTACAATAGCCAAGATAGGGAAGTAACCTAAGTGTCCATCGATAGATGAATGAAGAATGAGTTAAGAAGATGTGGTACATATCTTATATACATACATATCTTATACATGTATAATATATATATTATACATATATATAATAGAAAGTTACTTCACAATTAAAAAGAATGAAATCTTGCCATTTGCAACAAAATGAAGGGACCCAGAGAGTATTATCTAAGTGAAATAAGTCAGACCCAGAAAGACAAATACTGTGTGATTTCATTTTTACGTGATATCTAAAAAACAAACAAATGAACAACAAAATCAGAAACAGACTCATAGATACAGAGAACAAACTGATGGCTCCCAGAGGGCAGGGACTGAGAGAATAGACAAAATAGGCGAAAGGCATTAAGAGGGGCAAAGTTCCAGTTACAAAATAAGTAAGTCACAGGGATGAAAAGTACGTCACAGGGAACACAGTCACCAATACTGTAATGATTTTGTATCAGATATACACTGAGTAACGTATCAAAGTGTGGAATCATCATGCTATACATTAGAAACTAATATAACATTGTATGTCAACTGTACTTCAATTAAAAAAAAAAAGAAAAACAGTTGTCAGCAACAGTTACTACCAAAAGGTAGAAGACAAACCATTCCCAAATTCTCTGTGGAAATAAATGCCATTAAGCCACACTTAGCTTTTTACCAAACCAACTATACCAACAGCTACAACACAAACGGAATCATCAACTATGTACATAGAATTAAAAGAAAAATTCATCTCTGTCAAGACTGGCTAATGTCTATAGAAATTTAAAAATAGTTAATTAAAATTTATTAAGGGCTATAATAATTAACACCTCTTTTGTCAAGAAAACTAATTTGTTTACTTAAGATTATTTATCTTGATTATATCTATTTCTAATCAGAAATATGGACATATTTAAATCACAGAACTGAATATCTGAATTCCCAAACATCAGTGACTCTGATTCAGTTCATAAATATGATCAAGAAACATGCCTTACTTAAACTCACAAGTGATCAAACAAAAGAAATATAATGCTCTAAACATTTGCTAGTTCACATTTTATGCATCAGGCCACCTGTGCATACATATTTTAGTTAAATGTGAATAAAGTTTAAAAAATACTACCTGCTAACATGGAATCCCATGTTGTCAAACTTGAAGTGTACCTAACTGCACATTTCCTCATACAAAAATAATGAGAACACTTTTTATAGTTTGTTTGAGAAAACACTTTGATAGCTGAAATTTTGTCACTGGGTTTTACACTCCATTCAAGATCAGAGACTATGTAACTTTTTTAGCAATAATTTCATACGACTTTAAAATTCTCTCTGCAGCATTTAGTATCCTATTAATAACAGCATAATAATACACAGACTCTTAGACTTTGATCCAAGATTTCTTCCTGTCCAGTGTTTGTCAAATTTCTTTAGCTAAGTAATGCCCACAGGCATTACTTTATATTTCACATTAAAGTTTTTCTTAAAGAAGTAAAAATTTTAAGGTAAAAACAGACAAATGGAGAACTACTCAAATTTAAGATGAAGCAGGGAGCTGACATGGCCTCCTACCACCTACCTGTCTACTCCACCTGCCTTAGGGGTCCAGGTGTGAAAACCGATCTACGTCAACCTCATCATGTGAATAATAATTCGAGTTGTTGGTTAGGCCTCTTTGCCCCATTCATTTATTTGTATTTTATAATTTTGGAGGCTCTTGCTGCCTTGTATTTGCTACAACTACATAGCTCTCTACCAAAACCTTAAGAATGTGCCATAATTGCTTTCTTATTCTGAGGCTACCGTAGGCTCACACACCACTTAAGTTCTGTACCAGAGCGCCTGGATGGCTCAGTCGGTTAAGCATCCGACTTCAGCTCAGGTCATGATCTTACAGTTCGTGGGTTCGAGCCCCATGTCGGGCTCTGTGCTGACAGCTCAGAGCCTGGAGCCTGCTTCCGATTCTGTGTCTCCCTCTGTCTCTGCCCCTCCCCCATTCATGCTCTCATTCTCCCTCTCTCTCTGTCTGTCTCTCTCAAAAATAAATAAACATTAAAAAAATTTAAAAACTTCTGTCCTGAGCATTATATATAAACTAATATATATGCTTGTCCAATGCTTAATGTGAAATGACCACATAATAGATTTGCCTTAAGAGTAACTTCAATAATCTAATATAATAGCTCTGCTCAGAAAACGTAGAGCAAGATAAAAACTCTCATTCTATAGGATTTTGTATGACAGAAGTGTTTTGCGATTCAAATTGGTCTCTTAGGGATAATGCACGTTTCTCAGTACAGGGCAAAAGTAGCAGGCTGCCGATAGAGAAGTATCAGCACAGGATGCATGATTCACACTGATAGGAAAAGCAAAGATAAAGGTTTCTGGAATGGGATGACATACCCACTGGAACCATGTCCTGGTACTGTGGCCTACTGACTGTATTGAATGTACTCGATGGCCTGGGGAGCACTGGTGGTCCTGTGTGTCGAGAATCTTCTCCTACCTGCAAACAAAAGCATCGTTTATGTTCTGCAAAAAGATCGAGACTGGTTTAAATCAGCACACCAAGCCTAGTTGTTCAAAATACTTGACGACTACTAAGTACCAACTGATGGGAACAGATGCCAGGTGAGGAGCTGACACAGGGTTCTCACAAGCTCTGCTTTAGTTGCCGAATCGAGGGGAAGGGTTCAGGCATCCGTATCCTCGAGAGGGGCCGGGGCAGTGACTATTTACCACATGGTATCGAGGTAGTTCCATATGAGTACAATTACTGGGGCTGTGGAAACTGAACAGCAGCAGACCTGTTCATCGGGAATAACCTCTGGTTTGACAAAACAAAAACCTGGAACAATACACTAGAGGGTACGAGTGCCAGGTTATACCTTCTTTTGGCTAAGGCAGTTCGGAGAATTCTCTGCCTTAGCAGAGCCTGAAGAGCAGCCGGCTTCGTGTGGGCTTCAGGGTTGGTGTGGTATCTCCTCAGGAGCAATTTTACATGCCTGTTAGAGCACCCGGTACAACAGCTCTTTCTGGTTTGAACCTCCCACACCAGGCAGCTAATCGCAGCAGCTGTGGAAGAGCTACCATAGGGCTGCCCTAACCGAAATTATTTACTGTACCTATTATAGATTTAGAAACTCATACATACAAGTAGGTAAACAAAAATGCCCACTAATAGTCTTATCAGTAAACTCCAACACTGCTTTAGCTTCTGTTTTAGCATCCCCTCCTTGCCCGTATTACACACGTCTTTTAAGATGATAGTAGAACAGAAGTATTAGAGAGAAAGAGAACAAAAGGCCAAATAACATATTGGATTTACAAATTGGTACTTTTCAAACAGAGCTTCTAGGGGCACCCGGATGGCTCAGTCGGCTGAGTGTCTGACTCTTGGTTTCGGTTCCAGTCACAATCTCATGGTTCTCGTGAGATCAAGCCCTGCGTAGGGCTCTATGCTGACAGCTTGGGGCCTGCTTGGGATTCTCTCTCCCTCTCCCTCCGCTCCTCCCCTGCTCATGTGCGTCCACACTCGCGTGTTCTCTCCGCCGCCCCCCCCCCCCCCACCTCAGGTTAAATAAACATAAAAAAAAAAAAAAAAAAGAAAAGAAAACAGAGCTTCTATTCCCACCCATCGAAACCTTCACAGCCATTTTATCACATCGTATGTGTTAGGTGCTTGGGGAGGGGTTTTTCTAAAGGTCCTAAAACTAAAACTACCATTCTTATCCTACACTGCTTGTTTATCCCTCAAGAATGCTCTCACTCATTCTTCAGAGTGTAGTTCAAACAGCAACCCCCCTCCCCAATGAAACCTTGCCTTCCCTTCAAGCTGACTTTATTAAAAATTTTTTTTTTAACATTTATTCATTTTTGAGAGACAGAGTGCGAGCGAGGCAGGGGCAGAAAGAGAGGGAGACACAGAATCCGAAGCAGGCTCCAGTCTCTGAGCTGTCAGCACAGAGCCCGACATGGGGCTGTGAGATCATGACCTGAGCTGAAGTCAGATGCTTAGCCGACTGAACCACCCAGGCGCCCCTCATTCATATTTTTACTCATTTGTATTATGGTTTGTTTCACACATTTTCTCCTTAATAAGAACAAGGAACATACGTTATTGGCATCCTTCACCTCAACCATCGTGTTTCTACACTGCACGTGTTTGGTAAGAATTAGTTTGTTGGATGGAAGATACAGCAAAATTTCTACTACCTGTAATGTTTGCTAAATGAGTATAAGAGAGTAGATGGAAAGACTCATGTGTATAATCGAAGTTGCTCGCTGTGCGTCTCTTGAATTATTGGCTTTGAAGAACGAAGTCAGCCACTCTCAGAGGAGATTCAATCATTAACTACACCTTGTTTGCCAGTCACAGAACTTATCATTCAATACACGGACATATACTTTCCCTCCTGTCAGGACGTGGTCATGTGTCATTATTTCCCAGAACAGCCAAATGTCTTCTCTTCAACACCCTCCTTCCTCGAAGGAGACCTTTAGATGGTGGGCAAGGCCAGATAAATGTGTGTAGCACGGCAGGGTGTGCGGGCTTCCGACAGCTGTGCCAGAAAACACCTTCCCATAAATGGTCTGACAAGGCTGGGGCTGACTGCTGAGGCTTTATGGGGTTAGCTCTGTTCTACCACTCAGTCTCCATCAACAGGAGAAGATAACTTCACTTGCATTTGAATGTGTGCCTTAGGATCCCTCTCCCACAACAGGCCACTACTAGACCATGGAAATAACTCAAGTTCTGAGGCAGAAGAACTGAAAGCAAAAGGAGCACAGCTATTAATCTGATGCAGACCTGACCAGACCAAGCAGCCGGCTCATACGGTGAAGTCAAGATAAGACAAGTGGCTAAAAAAAAAAAAAAAAAAAATACAAGTGGCTAAAGTGCACTGGCCTTGTGATAAAGTCAGGCAGGGCCCTAATTATGATACACATCACACACGAAGTCCAAAGGTGAGAGGTGTGTTTTCAGCTTTTAGGATGAATGCTGTTGGCATCATCCAGGTCACCACTAATGGTTTCCATGGCAGCAAAGTAAAGATTTATTAGTTACTCATAAAACATAAATATTTTTGTGCATACCTCATCTTCTAATAGATTTATATATCATTTTTATACGAGCTTCTCAAGTATATTCTGCACATACAACCAGCAAACCCACAAGTCTGTAAATCACGAGGGGAAATTCCAAGAGTAGAATTTTGATGAATCAAATCCAGTTATTTATCGCATTCATAATTTTCCTTATAACAGAGTCTACAAAACTCTTTGACCTATAGTGTAACACTGAAAATAGAATATGCACATAGACCTAAAAAGGAACGCAGGAAAAGAATCTTAAGTCTTTTTGCCTAAGCAAATCTTTAGAAACAATGTTTACCAAGTGATGACATACATTCAACACATAAGCCAGTATTAAAGAGAAACAAAGTTGACCTAAAGCATTCCTTTTATTTAAGCTGCTGAAGAAAAAGGGAAACAGGAAGAGACTATTTCCTTTGTCTTGGTGGGGGCGGTGGGGGGTGGGTTAGGCTATTAGAGAGCCCCCATGTGGTTACCACAGGTCACTGCAAGCCAGTAAAGTAGAGCAAGTAATTCAGTAATTTAGGAATTCTTAATTCTGCCTATTTTCTCTTCCTTAGAGTACATGAATCAATGCTCAGATATATTGTGATTTTTATTTATTTTATTAAGGTTATCTATTTTGAGAGGAAGAGAGATTAAGAGAGAGAGAGAGAGAGAGAGAGAGCAGGAGGGGCAGAGAGAGAGAGGGAGAGAGAGAGAATCCCAAGCAGACTCTGCACTGTGAGCACAGAGCCTGATGCACGGCTTGAACCTCTGAACTGTGAGATCATGACCTGAGTCAAAATCAAGAGTCAGATGCTTAACCGACTGAACCACCTAGGTGCCCCAATATATCATGATTTTAAAGACTATTAGTGAGGACACCACAACCCATAGCATTGGCTAAAGACTTTAATCCAATCCAGCAACCCTCACTTAAAAAACCTCCCATATGTCACTGAATTTTAGCCCTATTTTTTCCTCTGAAGCTGTCCTTAGGTGGGCAAAAGGGTTTACCACCATCCTCTCTTGAACCTTTCACTACATGGAGAATTCTCTCTCACCATCTTCTGAATATAAAAAATTCTCTCATTTCTTCCATCTTTCTTCAAATATCTAGCTCTTAAAATGTGTAAATTAGGCTTTGGGTATTTTCAGAGAAGCCCTGCCAGCATTCCAGCACTTTTCAGTCTCCAAATGATAATCTCTAAATCAAACTGGAAAAACAAAACGATAAGAGATTCCACAAACCACCACATCCCTGCAGCTCCCATGAACCCGAAGGCCCATCCCCAAGGCGCGTGACTCACCTCGCCTGCACTGTGGCTGCGTTGCCTGGTCAGGTGCTGCCGATGAACCAGCGCGCTCGTGGGTCTACTGCTCTGCAGCGGGAGCCGGGGGTCGATGAAAGTGGTGGTGCGGGAGTTGTGGTCGACAAAAAATGCCTAGGAAACAATCCCCTCAATCAGTAGTCCATTCGTGCCACACACTTGTCCTAGCTGCCCTATCATTTGATACATTCAGGAAAAGTCCCAATTTTGACTTCTGAGTAACGATCTTAGCTCCATTTCCTTTTAATTTTAATCTTTGGGGAACGTTATTCCTGGTTTTAGGAAATACTCTAAGGAACAGTCATCAAAGATAGGATCTGAGAAAGGAGCCATATGAAAGGGCATTTGGGCTTCTCATTAAGCTCTTACTGCTATCCGTCGTTATTGTGAAGTTTTTATCACCTAAAACTTCACCATCATTGACTGCTCCTTTTCCTCTCCCATGCTGTCAGCCCCAGTCTCTCCACTTTCCCAGGGTAGTGCCCTCTCTACTTTTTCATCCCAGCCTGATGACCAGCCCGTTATTTCAGAGTTTTCTCTTGTTCCACATCTCTACAACCGTATTCCTTTAGCTGGCACCTCAGTAGCAGAATATTCTTTCTGACTGCTTTGATTACATCACTGCTCCAGTCCAAAGCTTCCACTGGCTACCCAGTGTTTATCTAAAAAAAACATTCCAACTCTTTGGAGGTTTTCCAAGACTTTAAAATCTCCTTCCCATCTACCTTCCCAGTTTAATCATTGATCACATACATCCATACAAATTCTATCACCTACAATAACTTTGGGCAAGTCACTTAATTTCTCTGAGCTGTAGATTTTGTATAAAAACATGTCTGCTTCATTCATAATAAACAATTATTTCCCCATAACATGAAAGGAGGGAGGAATCATGTTCTACTGTGTTTACTGCAGAATCCCTGATGACAAGAAATCATGAATGAGTACAAACTGTTTCTTTGTGTTTGTTTAATTCTGAAGCTCTAAGCCAGTGCTATTTATCCTTATTATTAAGAGCCAAATGGTATAAGTCTTCAAAGTAAAATTCACTCTAGGTAGTAACAAAGCCCATTATCTCCAGGACAATTAGAAAATGTAAGTTTTCCATGATCAGATAAAGTTAATTAAGTCATCAAGATAAGAGAGATGATTAGGAGAGTCAGGAGACACTTAACCTGTAAGTCAAGTGTCAGGGCACATGATATATGCCAAATAACCTAAGCAAAAAAGAACGGACTTCTTAAACTGATGGAGCTCAGTTTAAAAAGTACCTTAAAGTCTAGGAATGAATACACCTAGGCAAATACCAGGTTTAGATGATATATTTATATCTATAAAAAAATCAATCACCTTCCCATTATGAAATAAAATGTTTCTGTATACACATAATCAGGAAACAGGCGAAACAATGTAGTCCACAAATAGGAAAAAAAATTATTTTTTTGTAATGAAATAACTTTAAGCAGTAGGTGCACTAGAAAACAAAGCAGAGTAATATACAGAATGAGAATCTTTGCCAGTCCCTTCTTTCCATAGCCGATTTCCAGGTACAAAGACTGAATTAAATGGAAGTCTTGTAGGAGATGATGTCATCAGCCTCACATCCCTAGGTAATGCTCTCTTTCTCCTAACATGTCAGGTGGAACACCTGTCTTCTCTGATCTTGTAAAAAAATAATACACCAATGCTAAATTCTATATAGGCTTATATTGGCAGGTTCTGGTCCCAAATGTCATACTGGTCCCCATTTGATTTGGGCTTCTAATATACTTGTACATCATTTCTGCCACTATTCAAAGTGTCATAAAATAGAAATTAAATTATTTTTACAAATGGGCATTTCAAAATAATAGATACTATAATCAGCCATGTATCTTTATTAAAGTTTTTATTACTAAAACAATAATATAAGCCATGTTTTTTAAGGGAAAAATACAAAGAGTACTAAAATAGAATTGCCTATTTACTCTACCTAATTTCTTTGGAATGTTTTGAAGGGATGGGTAGCCATTTAGAGGTAACAATGATGCACTTATAATTATAAGGATAAATGGGTGTGCACATCTAGGTCAGCTGTGATTTACATGTAGTGTCACAGTGTAATTTGATGTTAAGAGGCTTGTCTAAAACCAATTCTCTAAAGAATTATACTGTAAATGCCTTGAGGATAAGGACTCTTTCTTACTCATCCTGTTATCCCCGGTAGCTTTTGGGACTGCATCTGGGGGAAAGTTGGAGGCTTAGAAAATAATAAATTGTCAAAAATTCTAATATGCTAGTATCTTGACCAAAGTACAGAGACAACTCACAATGAACTAATCAAGTAATAAAAGTCACATTCTTTTACATAAGCATAGAAATACTTAAAGATCTTAAAAAACCAATGAGGGGTGTGTGTGTGTGTGTGGTGTGTGTGTGTGTGTGTGTGTGTGTGAGTGTGTGTGTGTGTGTGTGTGTGTGTGTGTGTGTGTTAGGTGAAAAACGTGGAGAGCTAAAGAATATAAAACCACAGAATAGGAGTTTTTAAAACATCCCATTGTAGATATGAATAAACTACCAAGGTAAGACTCGAGATGTGGGAGGCAAAATAATAATCAAATTATTGGGATCTAGAAAAAGACAAGCCTGGTTCTGAGAGCTAGCTCCACTACTTACTAGCAATGTAACCTTGGACAAACTACTTACTTAACTTTTTTAAACCACAATTTCTTCTGTAAAATGGGGATAGTAACACCTACATCAAAGGACGGTTAAATGAGATGGTTCTCATGTAGTGCCTATAACTTCTTAAATGTTACTATTATTAGTACTAATAATAAGTTTTAACTTCTAAGGCATTTTTCCCAGGATCACAATGCTTCTTGCTGTATTCCATAAACGAAGCTCAAAAAAATGGAGAACCAGTGAAACTACATTTCCTGAGTTCCTTGTAGATATGTGTGGCCCAGACTAAGTTCTGGTCAATGAGATGTAAACAGAGTGTCACATGATACTCCTGGGAAACCTCCTCACAAGAAGACTTTTACAAAGTCAAGCCCTCCTTTTGTCCTTCATCTTTTCTGTTCCCTGAGATAAGGATGCTCCAGCAGCCACACTGAGCCATAAAGATGAAAGAAAGATGGCTGAGCAGAAAATGGAAGGGGCCAGGGCTCTCACAACTTGAGGAATCACCTTAAAAGCCCCAGACTGCCTGCCTCTGAGCTCCTTTATTGAGTGAATAAAATCCTGTATATTAAACTTTGTATGGGTCTCTGTCACAGTGCAGCCGAACCAAATCCTAATTGATCCACTGAAGTCTCCTCTGCAATGCAAAGGAAACATGGTCTTTGTAAAATTAAAAACACAGAAGAACACATAAGCCAGCAACCACCATTATAAATAAAGATTTTCATTATTTGATAAATAATGATATCTCATTGTTGGTCAGCTTCAATATACTTGGATAATAGTTCCCGACTTAAGTAAAATGTATAGTTGGGAACCTGTAAAGCTGGGACTTGAGCTTACCTTTCTGTCTGACGCTAAAGCCCAATGAGCAGTACCTCTTTCCCCTCTGTCTCCTTTTCATATATCTTTTTGTTTCCATTCTGCTTTCTGCTCCCTATCTTTTCCTTTTCATGTTCCTCCCACTCCCCTCGCACCTCACATCGTACGTGATGTTAGAAAGCATTCAAGTATTTACTGAATTAGACTGGCAATAACAGCCATTCACAGTGCTGGGCCTCAACACTGTTTCAACACTGAAAAGGCTACTAACGCCAGACAGCAAACGGTACACAATTTCCATAATTTGCATCACTAACCAGTTGGAGGTATGGCTGTGGGTGGGGAATAGGTGCTATTTGTATCCCACAAAAAGGTCAGTTTCAGAGTCAAATCAAATGTGCATATTGTTTACACATGCTTTTTTAACTCTGCCAAGTACTTGGGGAGAGAGACCTTGATTAAGACCTCTATCAAAATCACATTGGTAGAGCACTAACGGAATGCAGCACAAAGACACAATTACTTGGCATGCATTTTGACTCTGCCCACCCACTGTGTGACCACGGACAGGTTTCCTTGGTGCTTTGCTATTTCCACAGAAAGGTAACCACTCACTCGGGTAACAGTTGAGCTGTGAAAAATGTATTCTACTTTAAAATAGAGAGAAAAGCACAGAAAACTTCCTGGGCCAATTTTAGGTTTGCCATTTCTATTTGTGACACACAAATCAATTATGTCAGAAAAGTGGATCACTTTCCCACAGGATATCCTAAGTAGTTCAAGCCAGTAATGAAGTTGACCTAGTACTTTTTTTTTTTTTTTTTAATTTGGGTCACTTTTTATGTCACTGTTCTTGAATCACCTGCCTTTATTTATGAAAGCATTTAACATGTATTATAAATTCTATGTGGATAAACGGCATGCTGAGAATGTAGACTACGTGAAAAAAACAACTATCAAAAAATGAGTCTTTTTCAGATTAGCCATAGAAAAGCAAATTTTGAACAACATGGATTCCCTACTGTTAAGTTTTATTAAGGAAATTGACTCAAGCTTCACAGTGCAGGACCAACTAAGACTAACAACACAGTCAAAAACTGAAAGGAATGCAAATACACAAACTCAAATCTCATTTGAAAAACTTCTTCCCTTTCACTGCTTCAGGGCATGGTCGAGTCAGGAAATACGGGCTGGTTGGAGCCAAGTGGTATTTTAGCGAGGCCAAACAAAATACACTTCTCTCTTTACACAATTCTTTCTTTTTATTTTTTTAAGCTTCTATTATTTTAAGAAAGGAAAAAGTCATCAGTATTTGTGAAGAAATACCAACCTCAGGCTCAACAAATCTAAGTTACAGAAGTTTGAAATTGTTTCCAGTTAACATTCTGCCAAACCAGGAATCCATATTAAAAGACCATGTAAACAAAATAAAACAAAAAGCACTTGTAACTCTGCTCCACAAAGAAGGTCAAATCTTCTATCTTCTTCTAAAGAGCTATGGAGAAATCAGCAGTTCAAGATGGTGGCACAGGAAGATCCTGAACTCACTTCCTCCCACAGACACAACAAATCTACAGCTACATAAGAAAACAATTCCCTCCGGAAAAAAAACAAGAGAACTGAACAACTACTCCACAACAAAGGATAAAAGGGCCACAGTGAGATGGGTAGAAGCAGAGATCTCGCCAAAAATCCCACCCCCAAGTGTAGCAACCATTGGGAGGCGTCTCACAAATATGGAAATCCTCCCTGAGGAGTGAGGGGTTTTTGCCTCATGTCAGGCACCCACCTCCTTGGGACCTGCACTGGAGAGACAAACTCCCAAGATATCTGACTTGTTGAGCCAACAAGACTTACATCCAGAAAAATCATCGGGCTGTAGGGAGCAGACATTGTGCTCTGAAAAGGGTTGTGTGCAGACTCACTTGCCCTGGGATCCAGCACAAAAACAGCAGTTTGTTAAGAGCCTAGATCATATGTGAAGAAATTCATGTATTAATCTCAAAGCATCTGCCACAGGGCAAAAGCCTGTTGGGACTCCTTCCAGGAGTGGAAGTACTGGTGGGTGCCATGTTTGCACTCTCACTTTAATTTGCTGGGGCCAACTCCCACCCCCACCCCAGAGGCAGAGGTGGGTGCCCTATTCCCTGACACTGCTACTGCTACTGGCCAGAGGCAGTCGGTGAGCACCCTAAGCCCTCTTATTGCTTTTGCAGCCCTGTCCCACTCCCAGCTTCCCTCCCAGCTCCCCAAAGCCAGTAGGTGTAGACAGCCCACACAGGGGATACCCACTGAGTACTTGGCTCCAGTAACCAGGGGGGATTGCATTTCTGAACCCCACGGAGCTGAAATGAATGGACAGGCACCATGAGAGACGACTGAGAACTAGGGCAAGGTTAAATGACAAGGTTCATTGCCCACACAGGGACACCCTTCAAGACCAGGAGAGACAGTTGTTTTGCCTAACACAGAAACAAACACAGAGTCACACAAAATGAAGAAACAGAGGAATATGTTCCAAATGAAAGGACAAGATAAAATTCCAGAAAAAAAAAAAAAAAAACAACAGCTAATGAAATGGAGATAATTTACCTGATAAAGAGTTCAAAGTAGTGGTCAAAAGTTGCTCACTAAATTTAGGAAAATGGATGAACATTGAGAAAATCTCAATAAAAGACAGAAAATACCAAACAGTAGTCACAGAGCTGAAGAATACAATGGCTGAACAATAACTGAATACGATACCTGAAAATACACTAGAGGGGTTCCACAGCAGACTAGATGAAGCAGAATAATCAGTGATTTGGAAGACAGGGTAGTGGGACTCACTCAAACAGAGCAGCAAAAAGAAAACAAAATTTTAAAAAGTGAAGATAGCTTAAGGGACCTGTAAGACAACATGAAGCAAAAATAACATGTGCATTTTAGGGGATCCCAGAAGGAGACAAGAGAGAGAAAGGGGCTGAAAACTATTTGAGTTAATAATGGCTGAAAATGCCCCTAATGCAGAGAATCTGAAAAGTAGCAAGAGAAAAACAACTTGTTATACAAAAGGGAACCCCCATAAGATAATCAGTAGATTTTTCAGGAGAAACTTTGCCAATCAGAAGGAACGCTATGATATACTTAAAATGCTAAAAGGAAAACTTCTAAGCAAGAATACTCTATCTGTCAAGGGTATCATTCAGAATTGAAGGAGAGATAAAGAATTTACCAGACAAGCAAAAGCTAAAAGAGTTTACTACCAATAAACTGGCTCTGCAAGCTGAAAAGTAAGGGCACTAATTAGTAATAAGAAACCATACAACAGAAAAAACTCACTGAAATATATAGCAAAGGAAGAGAATTAATCACTTATAAAGGCAGTATAAAAGTTGAAAAACAAAAGTAGTAAAATAACCATAACCACAATAATTAGTTAAAACATACATAAGATAAAAGATGTAAAATGTGACATCAAAAATGTAAAATGTGGGGCGCCTGGGTGGCTCAGTCGGTTAAGCGTCCGACTTCAGCCCGGGTCACGATCTCACGGTCTGTGAGTTCGAGCCTCGCGTCGGGCTCTGGGCTGATGGCTCAGAGCCTGGAGCCTGCTTCCAATTCTGTGTCTCCCTCTCTCTCTGCCCCTCCCCCGTTCAAGCTCTGTCTCTTTCTGTCTCAAAAATAAATAAACGTTAAAAAAAAATGTAAAATGTCTGGAGGGGGGTGTAAAAATGCGATTGAGAATGCATTCAAACTTAACTTGCTATCAACATAAAACACATTGTTATATGTATAGGCTACCATATACGAGCTTTATTGTAACCACAAAGTGAAAACCTGTAGTAGATACACAAAGATCATGAGAAAGGAATCTAAGTATCACACTACAGAAAGCATTCAACCACAAAGGGAGGAAGGCAAGCAAAGAAGAAAAGAACAGAGAGGAACTACAAAACAGTCAGAAAACAATAAACAAAATGGCAATAAGTACACATCTATCAGTAATTACTTTAAATGTAATGAACTAAATTCTCCAATCAAAAGACAGAGTGGCTTAATGGTTAAAAACAAAAAACAAAACACAAGACCTATATATGTTGTCTGCAAGAGACTCACCTTAGATGTAAGGGAACACACAGACCGAAAGTGAAGGGATGGAAAAAGATGTTTCATGCAAACAGAGCCAAAAGAAAGCTGAGGTAGCTATACTCACATTGGATAAAACAGACTTTAAAACAAAGATTGTAACAAAAAACAAAAATGGACATTACATAATAATAGAGGGGTCAATTCAAGAAGCCATAACATTGATAAATATTTATGTACTCAACACAGAAGTACCTAAAGCAAATATTAACAGATTTAAAGGGAGAAACTGAAAGCAACATAATACTAGTAGAAGACTTTAATACCCCAGTTACATCAATGGATAGATCATCCAGACAGAAAATCAATAAGGAAACACTAACCTCAACTGACACAACAGATCAGATGAACTTAATAGACATACATACAATACTCCATCCTAAAGTAGCAGAATACACATTCTTCTCAAATGCACAGGGAATATTCTCCAGGATAGATCATGTGCCAGACCACAAAACAACTCTCAATAAACTTAAGAAGTTTGAAATTATATCAACCATCTTTTCCAACCACAATAGTATGGAGCTAGATATCAATTACAAGAAAACTGGGAAAATCACAAATATGTGGAGATCAAACAACATGCTACTGAGCAATCAATGGGTCAATGAAGAAAGAAAAAGAGAAATTAAAAACTGACTTTAGGCAAATGAAAATGGAAATAAACATACCAAAATCTATGGATGCAGCAAAACCAGTTCTAAGAGGGAAGTTTATAGCAGTACAGGTCTACTCCAAGATGCAAGAAAAAATTTAAGTAAACAATATAACTGTATACCCAAAAGAACCAGAAAAAGAACAAACTCCAAAGTTAGTAGAAGGAAGGAAATAATAAAGATAAGAGAGGACATAAATGAAATAGAGACTAAAAAGACAATAGAAGAGACCTTAGTTTCACTGAGCTGTTTTTTTGAAAAGATAAACAAAATTGACAAACCTTTAACTAGACAACAGACGAGGAGAAAAAGAGGGCTCAAATAAATTAAATCAGAAATAAAAGAGGAGAAATCACAACTGATACCAAAGAAATACAAAAGAATTATAAAAAATTACATGTCAGGGTGCCTGGGTGGCTCCATCAGTTGAGCATCTGATTCTTGGTTTCAGCTCAGGTCATGATCCCAGGGTCCTGGGATTCAGCTCCGTATCAGGCTCCATGCTGAGCATGGTTTGCTTGGGATTTTCTCTCTCTCTCCCTCTGCTCCCTCCCCCCATTCACTCTCTCTCTTGCTCTTTCTCCCTCTCTCTAAAATAAAAAATTCTAAAAAAAATTTTTAAAAAAGTAATTACATGCCAAAAAATTGGACAACATAGAAGAAATGGGTAAATTCCTAGAAACATGCAATCTTCCAAGACTGAATAATAAAGAAATAGAAAATACAACTGGATCAATTATTGTTAAGGACATTGAATCAGTAATCAAAAAACTTCCAAGAAACAAAAATCCAAGATCAGATGGCTTCACTGGTAAATTCTACCAAACATTTGAATAAGATTTAATAATACTACCCTTTTCAAACTCATCCAAAAAATTGAAAAAGAGGGAACACTTCCCAAACTCATTTTTTGAGGATAACATTACCTAAAAACCAAACCAGAAAGGGACAGAACACAAGGAAAGTTACAGACCAATATCCCCAATGAATACAGATGTAAAATTCTTCAACAAAATATTAGCAAACCAAATTCAACAATACATCAAAAGAATCATATACCATGATCAAGGGGAATTTATTCCAGCAATGCAAGAATGGTTCAAAATCTGAAATCAATCAGTGTGATAAATCACATTAACAAAATGAAGGATAAAACTGTATGATCATTTCAATAGATGCAGAAAATGCATTTGACAAAATTCAACACCTATTTATGATAAAAACTCTCAATGAAGTGAGTATGGATGGAATGTACTTCAGCATAAAAAGGCCATATATGACAAGCCCACACCTAACATTAGACTCAAGACAGAAAAGCTGAAAACTTTTCCCTTAAGATCAGGAAGAAGACAAGGATGCCCATTCTCACCACTTTTATTCAACATAGTATTGGAAATCCTAGCCAGAGTAGTTAGGCGGGGGGTGGGGTGAGGGAGGGGTGGGGGGGGGGGGACAGGGGGGTAAGCATCCAAATTGGAAAGAAAGAAGTAAAACTATCATTATTTGCATATTTCATAATTATATATATAGAAACTCCTAAAGACTTCATTAAAAAACTGTTAGAATTAATAAATAGATTGAGTAAAGTTGCAGGGTACAAAATCAATATATAGAAATATATTGCATTTTTATACACTAAGAACAAATTATCAAAAAGAGAAAATAAGAAAATAATCTTATTTACAATTGCATGAAAAAGAAAAAAATACCTAGGAATAAATTTAACCAAGGATATGAAATATTTGTACATTGAAAATTATAAGACATTGGTGAAAGAAGTTGAAGAAGGCACAAATAAATGGAAAGATATGCCATGCTCATGGATCAGAAAAATTAATACTGCAAAAATTCCCATATTACCCAAAGCAATCTACAGATTCAATGCGATCCCTATCAGAATTCCAATGTCATTTTTTCACAGAAATAGAACAAACAACTCTAAAATCTGGAACCACAAAAGATCCCAAGTAAACAAAGCAATCTTAAGAAAGAACAAAGCTGAAATGAGTCACACTCCCTAATTTCAAACTCTATTATCTATTCCAAAGCTATAGTAATCCAAACAGTATAGTATTGGCATAGAAAGAGACACATGGATCAACAGACTAGAATAGAGAGCCCAGAAATAAATCAAAGTATACATGATCAATTTGTGACAAAGGAGGCAAGAATACAAAATGGGGAAAGAATAATTTCTTCAATAAATGTGATTAGGAAAACTGGACAACCACATGCAAAAGAATGAAACTGAACTACTATCCTACACCATTCCCAAAAATTAACTGAAAATGGGTTAAATACTTGAATGTAAATATCAGAAACCATAAAATTCCTAGAAAACCACATAGATGATAAGTTTCCTGACATCATTCTTGGTGATATGTTTTTGGAATTGATTTCAGAGGTAATGGCAGCAAAGGCGTGTGTGCGTGCGTGTGTGCACACACACACACACACACAAATGACACTACATCAAACTAAAAAGCTTCTGCACATCAAAGAAAATTATCCATGAAATAAAAAGGCAACCTACTGAATGGGAGAACATATTTGCAAATCATATATCCAATAAGGGGTAATATCCAAAATAGATACAGAACTCAAGGCTCAATAACAAAAACAAAAACAATCTGATTTAAAAATGGGCAGAGGATCTAAATAGACATTTTTTTCCCAAAGAAGACATACAGATGACCAACATGCACATGAAAAGTAATTCAACATCACTAATCATCAGGGAAATACAAATCAAACCAATAATGCAAAATCATTTCACTAGACAAAATGGCTAGTATCAAAAGACAAGAAATAACAAGTGTTGGCCAGGTTGTGGAGAAAACTAGAAGCCTTGTGCACTGTTGGTAGAAATGTAAATTGGCATGACCATTGTGGAAAACAACATGAAGATTCCTCAAAAATTAAAAATAGAAGTACCAGATGAACCAGCAATTCCACTTCTGAGTATCTATCCAAAGAAAACAAAAACACTAATTCAAAAAGATATACATATCCCCATGTTTACTGTTACCATTATTTACAGCTGCCAAATATGGAAACAATCTACATGTCCATTGATAGATGGATGGATGGGGAAGATGTAGTATATATACAAGGGAAACAATAAAAGAACAACAATTTATAAGTCAGAAGCATTGCATATTGAATCTGTTCTTACTTCTGGCTTCTCAACTCTACAAAGTCTTAGAAATGCTCAAAAAACACTTAATTGTAATCTACCTTAATTTTTATGAAGATCATACTCATATTCTCTCCCTTCCAAAATATCAATCTCTTCTCAGCTCTTGGCTCCCTCCCTAGTATTTATCCAATTATTAGTAATAAACATGCTATTATTTTCTTTGCATTATATCCCAACAGTGCTCTTAGCAGTAGGAGAAATGAAAAAGCTGATTGATACAGTTTATCATAAGTAAAAAAATAGTCATGCTAATGTTTTCCATCACTTGGTCTTTTGAAAGAAGGAGTGATCCCAAATATTTCATGACATCTGTATTAGTCACAAAATAAGTTAAAGAAGGTCTTTTTTTTTAAACTGCTATGATCAGAGACCTAAAATCATGAGGAGACAAAACAGGAATCTATGGTGCTTGGGCTAGAGTTCTGGAAACAGCTGGTCAGTTAGCAGATGTGGATAAATACAATATCCTCAACACTTTAGGTATAAAATATTAGCCAAAGGGTACTTTACATGTTAGGAGTGGTGGTATTTAGCTGTAGGAAATATATTAGGAGAGCCAGTGATATGGTGGGATGGCTTGTACCAGCTCATGAGAGCTGACTGTGAGATTTTAGGGGAATATGCTGGCAGCCTGAAATTGGTTATTTACCCCACAGAAAATGGCAAATTCTACACATCAGCCTTCCTCCACAATTCCCCTGGAGAGCTGGGTTTTAAACATTTAGCAGCACATCACTATAGAAGACTGAGGATGGAATTGTCCAAATCAGCCCATTTTAGGTGGAGCAGAAAGTCACTGCCATAAAATTTTAAAAATAGCATATTGTATTTTATAAAAAATATCCAGTGCAAGTCATGAAGATAACTGTTTAAAAATAAAAGACAAAGGCCATCTCCATACTTGGATAATTCCTTCAAGACTCCATGAGTCTAGCATTTTACTCAGAAATACACTCATGAAACTAATTTCTGCTCTATTCTCTCATTCAAAACGGTACACTGTCCCAGAAATATTCTTTCCCATTACCTCCTATGTGTGTTTATGTGACTTATTATTATTTAATCTAACACCTTTTTACCCCCTTAAAAATCAGCAAGAGATCATTAAAAAACCACAATGCGATTTACAAATTTAGAATTTCATTCCATGTCCACCTGGATTGCTGTATAACTTCAGGTTATTAAACCAGGTAACCACCACAAAGAGGTATTACTTCAAAGCAATTAGAGATGTGCCACAAAAAGAAGAAATGTAGTCATCAAACTAACAAAAAGCATATTTCTCAAAGTGTAGAACTTATCCTGTTAAGGTATTTTAGGAATTCACTTGAGACTTCCAAATATTAAGTTGCATTTTACTCATTGAGATGAGCCTGACCCCATAAATTGTGGCTATCAGCTTCCTGCGGGATACAACCAAAACCTATGCCATCACGGGGGCAACTTCTGCAGCCACAGAGGCTATTATACTCTGGTAAAATGAGAAGTAGGCTCAAACTGTGGTAACTTTCACTGTACAAATATTTGTTCTCTTCTAAAAACTATCCTCATAACCATAACTTCTACTTGCCATGGTCATCTAAGTTGGTTATTTGGACCATTCTGCTACTCAAACCCCCAATCTGACATCCAAAGTCACAAAGCTCTAGAGTTACCAAGCTTGGGTATAGAAATGGATGTCAAGTTTAGCTGGGAGATATAGCATATGATTTTTGTAGGAAAAAAAAAAAAAACACAAGAAAATATGGGAAAAGACATTTCACCTTAAATAAAAAGATGGTTAGCATTTTAGATTTTTATTTAAAAAAATGAAGTTTATGATATGTTATTCTTAAAGTTTCAAGTTTCTTAGTATTTCAATTTAAGCCCATGTAGAATAATCTCGGTAAAACATTTTGTGTTATACTGTTTGCGAGTACAAAGCCAAAAGGGAGGGGGGAAAAAATTATTCCATATTTAACATCTGGAAGGGGAATCAAAAAATAACTTTCTTTTCTAAAAATTGAACCAAATGATAATCCCATTGTGTGAACTTAAGAAATAATAAGCAGGATACCTGGGGTGGCTTAGTCAATTGAGCATTTGACTCTTGATTTCAGCTCAAGCCATGATCTCGAGGTTTGTGAGATTGAGCCCCCCATCAGAGTCTGTGCTAACAGTGCAGAACCTGCTTGGGATTCTCCACCACCCCCTTGTCCCTCCCCCACTCACATGTTCTCTTTCTCAAGATAAATAAACGAACAGTAGAAAAAAGAAATAATAAGCTTTATGGTATTTTTCTAATTATCAATGCCATTTTGCCTTTTTCTCTTTGTTATCCTTAACCCTCTGCAATAGATATTCCACTGATAATACTCCCCTGACATGGGTCTGTGATGGTTCACTCTATATGTCAATTTTACTGGGCCACCAGTACCCAGACCTTTGGCCAAACACTTCAGGATGTGTCTGTGAGTGTGTTTCTTGATGAGATTAACATCTGAATCAGCTGACAGAGTTAAGCATATTGCCTTCCCTAATGTGGGCACACCTAATTCAATCAACTGAAGAACTCAAATAGGACAAAAGGCTGAGAAGAGGTAAATCCATCTGCCTAACTGAATTGGGATATTGGTGTTTTCTGGCTTTAAGACTCAGACTGAAACATAGGCTTTTTTTTGGGTCTCAAGCCTGTCAGGTTTTGGATTAGAACTTACACCATTAGCTCGTGTGTGTGTGTGTGTGTGTGTGTGTGTGTGTGTGTGTGAAAGAGAGAGACACAGAGAGAGACACAAAGAGACACAGAGAGAAATCAACCAGAATGACCACAATAGCCATGGTAGAGAAAGAGATGGTTCTGGGTTGTTTTAAGATAGGAGAAAACATCTGAAGACAGACTACCCTGGAGTGGTCATGAACAACAAAGACAACAAAAAACAATAGCAAAAGGAACCCTACTTTGAAAAAACCATTCTGTTGGACCATCATGGGTACAGAAAATCAGCAGTACATTAAGAGGAAGAATGGGACACTATACTAATCCTACATCATTTTCTTTATAAAACCATTGTATATTTCCTATTAGAAAAAGGATTTGGCCATTAATAACATATCTTTATCATTTTCATGAAATTCTAAACTGATGAAACTCTCATTTATTTCCAGTCCCAGGAGCTGGAAAGGATAGGTTACTAATCCTCACTTTAGAGAAAACTGAGGTTCAAAGAGGTCAGATAGTGATGGATCCAGAAATTCTGACCCCATTGCAGCACAATTTTCTCAAATCCATCAAATTAACAATGGGAAGAAAAAAAGAGAGAGAGAGAGAGAGAGAGAGAAGGAAAGAAAGAAAGAGAGTAAGTTAGTTCCTAGGTTAAATACATTTGGTTTTTCTTATTAAAGCGCATATTTGTCTTCCAAATATATTATCCCCATGAGCACATACTAATGATCAAACCCAGCCAAGAATCAGAAGCATTTTAAACAAGTCACATTTTAATACTATTGATGCATATTTCTTGCAAAAATATAAAACATTTATATTGATACTGTATCCAGATCCCAAATTACCCTTAGTTTTTACACTGAGAGTGTATAAAAATTTAAGAATTATTACAATAAAAAGCAAGCAGAATTTTTTTATATATTGGCTTGCTTTCTTTGTTTATGTTTCATTTTAAAATGAGGCAAGTCAAAATGTGTTATATATGTTAGGTGAAAATCCTAGGCCTTAGATCCAACACATAAACACAGATGTTGATCAGAGTTTCATAAGGATGATCTTGCATAAAACTTGGCTCAGTTCCAGTCCCACCATTACAGAATCAAAATAATTAGGAAAATCAAGTAATGGAAGAAAATACTGATTAAAACACAACACACAGTAGAATTTTGAACAAGAAACCTGGAATTAAAAGCAGAAACAAAAGCATTACATATTTCATGGCAAATCTAGTTTTTGAACCATATCATCTCAACTTCAAATCTAAAGAATCAAGGATTTATAGGTCCCACTGCACTTCCAACTGAAGGAAACCACCTATCCACTTTATAGTTTTATAGATTTGCCTATTCTGCTCATTTCATATAAATGGAATCATATAATATGTGATCTTTTGTGACAGTTTCTTTCACTTAGCAAACATTTTCAAAGCTTATCCATGTTGTATCAGTCATTCATTACTTTGTATTGTCAAATAATATTCCATTGTATGAATCTACCACATGTATTTACCCATTTATCAGTTGATGGGCATTTGGGTTGTTTCCACACTTTGGCTGTTACAAATAATGCTACTACGAAATATCTGTGTACAAGTTTTATAGAAGAAAGTGTATTTTCATTTTTCTTGGGTATATACATGGTTGTGGAATTTCTGGATCATCTAGCAACTCTTTGCACAACATTTTTTTAGTAACTGTCAAATTGTTTCCAAAATGGCTGTATTGTTGTACAGTCCCACCAGCAGCATATGAGTATCCAGATTCCACATTCTTGCCAACATTTATTATTTTTGAGATTTTTTTTTTGATGGCCTATCAAGTGGGTCTGTAGTGGTGTCTCACTATAGTTCTGTCACTTTCCTAATAACTAATGATATCAATGGGAAAGAATAGTCTTTTCAATAAATGATGCTAGGACCTAGATGTTCACAGGCAAAAAATTAAATTGAACCCTTGACCTCACACCATATAAAAAGTTAACTCAGAGTGGATCCTAGATCTAAATGTAAGAGCTAAAACTATAAAACTCTTAGAAAAAACACAGGAGTAAATTTTTATGATCTTGGGTTAGGTAATGTTTTCTTAGATACAACACCAAAAGCATGAGCAACAACAACAAAAAATACAAATAAACTGGACTACATCAAAATCTAAAATGTTGTGTTGTAAATAATACCATCAAGACAGTCAAAAGACAACTCAAAGAACAAAAGAAAGTATTTGCAAAGCATATATCTGATAAGGGACTAGTATTCAGAATATACTGTTCAAAGAACTCTTACAATTCAATAATACAAAGATACATAATCCAATTACAAATGGGCAAAGAATTTGAACATAAATTTTTCCAAAGAAGATATACAAATGACCAATAAGCACATGAAAAATGTGTATGTAGAGATGAAGAAACTCAGATCCAGTTAATATAAATGACATACTTCAAGTAAGTCAGGTGGTTAGTGGCCAGTAAGGTCTAATCTTTTATAGAAAAACTGCTAACGGCCTTGAATACAGAACGACCTGGGTTTGTATCTAAGAGTTTACTTACACACCTAATCTCTTTGAGCCTTAGTTCCTTCATGTATAGCAAAACCTATTCCATAGGGTTATTGTGAAAGTTTAATGAGCTAATATAATATCCCTAACATAGAGCCTTGCATCTAATAAGCTATTATTATTATTATATTTCATTATCCTAAGTACCCCTAGCATAAGAAATCAATGGTATTTAAGTATGAAGCCACGTATATGTCTCTGGTGGTGTATCCTCTGCTAGAATACCTGTGATCTCATCAGGGCATCCATCTATGTCTCAGCCTTGAAGCGTACTGGCAACCCCAGCATTTGGCCTGGAACCCTCAATAAAGGATCTCTCATTTCCAAAGACAATCCGTTCCAGTAGAGAACAGTGGTTAAGTCACATTGCTAGTGTTTGACTCCTGGATTCCTCACTTGCTTGCTAAAATTATACACATTATTTACCATCCCTAAATTTCACACAATGTGGATAATAATAATAATAATCACAGCCACCTCATAAATTGCCATGAAGTGCAAATAAGATCATCCATAGGAGAGTACCTAGTACAGTGCCCGGCATGTGGCATGAGTTTAATAACTGCAGGTATCATTGTCATCATCAGTATCACTGTCATCATTATCACTATCATCATTATCTCACCTGGCAAGCCTGATTTTGTTCTTATTCTTTAATTAATAGTTAATTAAACAGTATTTTATTTCTATTCTTTTTTGTGAGTCAAGGACATGATTCATCCTTGAACTTCCAAAAAGAGGATACCAGATCAAGAATCCTGTGAAATTTCACCCAATTTAAATCCTTGGCTTCAAGTAATTAGAAAAAAGTCTCCCCAACTTGAAGACTGTTAACGTGCAGTACGAGCATAATCACCACCTTATTTAAACAATATTGTGAAAGATCCAAGGCAACATGGGCATTAAGAGAGGTCGAATGGAGCAAATCTAGGAGCTATTTCTGGTGAAAGCACAGAAAGAGGAGGAAGTGGGGAGGGAGTCTTCATCTGTCCAAAGCAGAAATTACTATAAACTGGGGAACTACAGGTGACAAGTTTCATACATCAAACTTGTTTGAGAACCTTCCATGTAAAAGGCACTGAGGTGGAAGAGAGGGTAATTAAAAAATAAATACAAGAACCCCCCAGAAAGGGATCATCTGCTTGGGGAGATAAAACATGTTAATGGCTATAGCATGAGACAGATGCAGATAGATGTCATGAAAACAATACAAGGGAAATTATGTGAGGATACAAGAAAGGACTGATCACTTACGCCCAGATTGCAAAGAGCAGCTCACACTATATGCTGTCCTTCAATGATGCATCTGAAAGTCCCCACCTCCTCGATGGTGGTAGGAAATCCTGTGGTACCTTCTACTACCTTTATTATGATTGTGAGAATACATCCATTCTCCCTGCTCACTGGTGAAAGGCAGAATAAGAGCACAGACTCAGGAGCTGAACTGTCTGTGTTCAAATTGCATATTAATTGTGGGACCTTGGTCAGTTCACTTGACCATGCTCTGCCTTAGTTTCCACATTCTTTAAAATGTGGATAAAAACAGCAGCTATCTACAAGGCTGCTGTGAGCATGAAAGGAACTAATATAAGTGCTTACACCAGTGTGTAGCACACAGTCAAAGCTCCGTACTGCCTAATGCTACACTGCTGGCTTTCATCACTGCCATCACAGGGGCATGCACATATGAGGCATTCAGAAGGATGTGAATATGTGCTGAATGACTATAAACGAAAACACAAAAAGAAAATGTGGCAACTGAGAAGAGAAGATGGAGCCAGGTTTTGTAAGTCTGAAGAGCTAACTTTGAAAACACTCTGCTTGAGAAGCATTTCCTTCCATGTAGAGGAGGACTTGGATATCCTGTTCCATGTCAATTCTAAAAACCAGTAGTCACTGTGGGAAAATAACTTTGTAGTATTTAATAGTGTTTTATATTAAGTGGGAAAAAGTTTACTCCCTTTAAATGTTCTGGGAGCAAAGCAATTCATTAAAAAGGGGGACTAGAGTGTATTATGCTAAGCAAAACACGTCAGTCAGAGAAAGAAAAATACCATATGATTTCACTCACACGTGGAATTTAAGAAACAGAACAAATGAACATAGGGGAAGGGAAGGAAAAATAAAACAAGATAAAAATAGAGAGGGAGGCAAACCATGAGAGACTCTTAATGATAGAGAATAAACTGAGGGCTGCTGGAGGGGAGGTAGGTAGGGGGATGGGCTAAATGGGTGGTGGACATTAAGGAGGGGGGCACTTGTAGGGATGAGCACTGGGTGTTGTATGTAAGTGATGAATCACTAAATTCCATTCATGAAACCAATACTACACTATATGCAGTGTAGCATTTAATAAAATCTTGGGAGAAAAAAAAGGGGGGTGAGCTAAAATTTCAGGGCTAGAAAAAGTCCTATTAACTGCCTTGGAGGATAAGAGCTATGATATCTAAAATGCAGCCAAATGCAGTGCAGCCCTCTACAGACCTAGCACAAACATCTTCCAAATGTTCGTTCAAATTATTTCAGACAACTGGAAGCCAGTCATTTGTAAAGGAAGGTGGGAGGAATCACAGGGAGATATACCTGCTTCGGTTAAGGTGTCCAACTTAACTAAAAATTAAAGTCCTACTGCACAAAGCATAGATCAGGCTAATGTGATAAGCTTTCAGGCCTGTTTGATAATCCATTTTGTCCACAAGGCAATATAGAAGGGGTCTTTCTATATTTTTCATGCCAAGCAGCGTTCAAATGCAAAGCCACCAGTAGACTGCAAGATCAACTATCTACTAGCCCACACTCAAGGTTCTTTACAATTCCTGCAACTTTAGGTTGAAATTCCCAAATAAGTCCAAAACCTTCAGGGAATAAAATACATAGTTGCATTACCCACATAGCTGAGATAATGTTTACCTGTGTTTAACTATGGAAACTTTTATAAAGACTATGAGACAGAACTTGTTCTTAAGAATACATCGTAACTCTTCTTAAATAGTGTCCTAAATGTAATTTAAAACTTTTCTCAAGGTCCAGGGATTATTAATAAGCAGCTGTCTCCTGAAGTGTGTCTGGCAAGTTATGACTGGCAGGAAAGGAGGGCCCCACTATGTATACAAAAGTTCCTGATCTCCTTTAGTGAAGGATACAAAAATGACTTAGTAAGTTAAGTCTCTAGACAGAGCAGAAATATATGGCAGCATTATCTCAACTTGGGCTTTCCCTGGACCCATGGCTCTCTAATGAGTGTAACTCCTCATGACACAGGGGACATCTTGTCTGAGCTGAGAACAGATCTGAATTCCTGATATGGTACTTCTCTTTTATACCCAGGTATAATACCATCAGTATTTTCCTAAGTCTTTACTTGGACAACCTATGCTCTTCCATTCAGTAGAATGTTTACCAACATTGGGCTCTCAGGCTGCTGAACCAAACTTAGCACCAGCAATGTGCCATCTTCTCTGGGAGGAGAGAGTACAGGAAATGCCAGGTGGCCCTGCTTCCAGCTTCCTAGTGTCCTGGAAAGGCTTCCCTGCCAGGGACATAATCACAAATCCATTCTCTTTCATCTATTCTAAATTTCATGCTTGAGACTTCTAATCTTCTCTTGGCTGGGAATGATAGGTTTATTTTTAAAATTTCTAGAAATCAAGTCAATAGTTTCAATGAGAGTCTGAGGGCTCCTCCCATGCATTAAAATACATGCCTTTTGTAACATCTATTTGGACTGGTTATAGGTTCTCAGATAAGCTAGCTGGAAGCTGAGTTCAAGTGAATAAGATGCTACTGTGTTATTATTGCTAGGGTACCTTGAGGGAGGATGGCATTTATTGAGTACCTTAAACATTTCATTTGCTTTGAATGCTCTTTTCCTTATATGGTTTACTCCTCGCTTCATTTGGATCTCTGTTCACATATAGCCTTACCTGTGAGGCATTCCCTGGCCACCCTGTATAAAATAATTCCCCACTCCTGTCTTTCTCTAGACTCCATCCCCCTGTTTTGTTTTTTTTTAATCACAGCATTAATCGATACTTGGCATGCTATTTGTTTATTTCTGTCTCTTTCCATGAGAATGGCAATCCTATGAAATAGCTGGCTTACCTGTTTTGCATTGGTGCTCTATAAACATTTGCTGAATGAATGAGAGAAGCATGGTTAAATACTTTAAATATCATGTCATTTTAATCCTCTCCATCCTTCAAGTCATGTATTTCAAGTCTTTTTACATATAGAGAAACTGAGGCTAGTTAATACATGGAGAGCATATGCGGTTAAGAGCACGAACCCTTGCACCAGACTGCCTGGGTTAGAGCACAGTTTGGTCACTTGCCCTCTCTGACATTGGGCAAGTCACCAAACCATTCTGGACCTGAGGCTTCTAATCTGTAAGTGGCAATAATAGTAACCATTGCCTTATGAAATTGTTGTGAGGAGCTTAAATATATCTTAAACAGCTCATGGCTCATAGCAGGTACTAAACCAGAGTTAAATAAATACAATCTTAGCTGAGAAACACCTTATAAAAATTACTAACGTTCTCATTCTGCTTCTTACTCATAACAACTTCCTGATCATAGCCCAGGTTTCTGGTTCATCTATCTATAAAGAGAGTGCAGATGTGGTTACTCTGGCCTGTGTGACACAATTATGCATTTCTCATCATAAATGAATTACTCCGTGAGTGCTGTTTCATATAACAAAATCAGGGTTCTGAACCAACATCACTGAGGTCACAAGACACACCTTGTATAGTTATTTACTGACCTCCTAGCCACCTTCCACAAACAACACCCCAACTTTTAAATAAACTATCCAGCACACAAGCTGTACAACTGAGAAAGAAGTGTCACTGCCTAAGAAATCTTTTCTCTGATCAGCAGAAAATGGTGACTACAGGTAGAAGAATATCCAGGCAAAAGGGAGTAGTTTGCCAAACAAATGACCCCACACCTGTCTGCTCCACACACTGTTCCAGAACAGCATATCGCTGCTTGTAGTAACAACCTGTAGTCCAGGTTTCACTGGAACCTGGACGGGGAAGGTTTCACCTCTCAAAAGCTCTCAGCCCTCCCTCAATGGCAGAGCCACTGCCAAAGCCACAAGCAGCCCGCGGTCACTCGGCAGCTTCCACGCGGCAACTCCCCCATGTTACCTTGCCCTGATGATCGTGTTTCATTTCCCAGCCCCTTGGCAGCTCCAGCTGTTTGTTGGCGAACATATTGAGGAATCCCACAAGATCTCGGTTATGCTGGTAGCGTTCAAAGTGGTGGGTGTCCCGCCGGACTTTGGTGATCATGTGCTTCAAACACGTATTGTTTGTAAACATGCGGTAGGCACTCTGGAGGAAAGAATGGAGAGCCCATGTTAACCGGCCTGGGACCCACAAAAGGAACACACATGGTCCTCGAGGGCACATTTAGTCTTCCAGTGGGCATATCAGCTTCAACGTAACTCTGGACCCGCACATGGAAGCAGCAGGCTGAGAACAATATTTTGATGAAAATAAAATAGGAAGACTACAGAAAGTAAGGTATCTTCACTGATGAGGTCTCATTTTCTAAAGAACAAGAATGCTGTGGAGTCTCATTCTACAGGGGATGTTAGATCCTAAAGTTGGTCTTAGAAAAAAAGCACACAAAGTCACATCATGTCAGACACAAATATACCACCTCACAGGGACCCCCCAACATAGCCAGTTTTTTGCTCTAGCACTGGAAGAGATCACTGGTCTTTGGGTGAGCACCAGATGAAGCAGTTGGCATGCACTTAGCAGCCAAGTTGTATGGAAAAATGCTTGGCCACATATTTGAATATTAGGAGTCCATGTAAAGGCCTGAGTTGAGTTGCAATCACTGAGACTCAAATCCAACTGAGACCAGAAAAGATCAAAGTTTTTCATCTTACACCTTCTTTGAGGCAAAATCTCAGAGAATAGAATGGCAGGCTGAACTGCCTGGGCTGTATACATATTTTTTTTTCGTTCTCTATTTTTTCTGGGTGTGTGTGTGTGTGTGTGTGTGTACACATATATACATATATGGCTGAATTTATACAGTTGAAATGCATGTTTAATAAACTCCACCACACAAAAAAAGTGATTGTATTGTGAAAAATGCTGTATTCTTCATCTCTATGATACTTAAACAAGATTCCAAAAATTGACCATAAACCATGGCTATCAACATATAAGTCGACAAAGATTCATCACATAATATCATGTGCCAAGAAGTAGAAAAGGAGTAACTGTATGGAGCTATTTCCTTGAATTATCAGACAGAAGATGATATTCATGAAATTACAAGGTGGTGAATGACCTACTCTGAAATTCCATTCTTCTCAGATAGATTCAAAGGATTCTTCTTACCTTCAGCTTCCCAGGCCACTAGATTGAGTCTGGAGGCCTTCAGGCTTTACTTCATAGGTTCTGTTATTTATTTCATACACTAAGGTAGATCAAAACAAACCCCAAAGAAACCAGAATCTCTGGAAATAATTTCATTTTAATAAACATTTACTACCTTTTCTATGCCCAGTACTGTGATAGTTATTGAAGATAAAAGATGAATGACAATGAGGTCAGTTAATATTGTTCTTGTCTGTCCAGGATCCCTCAAGATGTGTCATGTTCTGGTCAAAGCATTTTTGATGATGTGCATCCTTCTAGAGCTTTCTTATGTTTGGTACTTATCATAGAAGCTAGTGATGTTTGAAATGGAGGTTGCTCCCCAGCCCGGGCCCCTCAATCCCTGAATGACTACAGGGATCACAGAACCTTGATGACCCAATTGGGAATGACAAACAAACCTTTGTCCCCTTAAGCCACTGAGATTTGTTGGTTGCTATTATTGACATATAGCTTAAACTACATAAAATAACTTTTATATAGTTTTTCTGATTGACTCACCATCATGATATACTTTTTACTAAAATATTTTTTTTCCTATCAAAACAAATGGAAGAAAGGAAGGAAGAGAGGGAGGGAAGAGAGGGAGGGAAGGAAGGAGGGAGGGAGGGAGGGAGGGAGGAAGAAAGGGAAGAAGGAAGGAAGGAAAGAAGGAAGGAAGGAAAGAAGGGAGGAAAGAAGGAAAGATGGAAGGCAGCGACAGAGGGAGACGGACCACACTGAACCATCCTCAAATATTAGTGCACTAACTCCTTGGTACACCTGAGTATAAAATACTTTGAGGTTGTATTTCAACCTGATAATCTAAATGAGAGGAGGCTTTGATGGCTGTGAGAAATTGTGAGGCTCAGAGCACAGAACACTGCCAACGCAGGCAAGTCTACACAGAGGCTATGGGCAATTAGAGAGCATGAGAGAATAAGAAAGTGATACCATGAAAGCGGAGAAGGAGACTAATAAAAGAAGTTGGAGGTTGTCAGAGACAAACATTAGCTAACTAATAGTTTAGCCCGTGGCTGACCCTGTCTCGGTGTTTTATGCACAATCAGCAAGGCATCTGTTTTCTGCATTTGGCTTCTTGCTGCAGATGTATTTTCACGGAAGCCATTGCAAGCTTAGAGGCCTGAGACCATACTAGCTTGAGTGGTGGTCGGCAATGAGCTTTCAAGTCATACATCCTAATCAGTCTCTTTGGGGACAAATTATCATGGGATAATTCTGCCAGATAAATCGTTACATTACCTGTTGTTCTAAATAGGTATATCTCTTGGTCCCCCTCATTTCTTCCTCCCCTCTCTAATGTAAGTAAATAGGCCACATCCCGACTCTATCTAGAGCACCAGACCTGCTCCTCATTCTGCTGAAGAAAAGGAGAACTTCATTAGGGCAAGAAGTAGCGATTAGGTGAAAGAACCTCCTTCCCAAGCTGGAAGTAATTCCAGGGGCCACACAGCTCTTTCAGTTCAGGAGTCTTATGGCTGATCGTATAATTAATTATGTGTTTTCATTTTCCTCCTCTCCTCTCAGTAAGACATACAATACAGGGCCAAGTTCAAGTGATCTGCTAAAAAAGCATCTATGAAAGTAAAATAAGTGCAAGAAAGATTTATTGGAAACTAGCAAACAATCTTTGGAACCATAGCTTTTTCAAGTCTGAATAACATGCGCAAGACTTGCGCAAGTGTCTATATAAAACCCTTAAGGCAAATAGGAACATCCCTCCATACTGCTACATTTTTATAAAGAAACTATACACACACACACACACACACACATATACATGTGTAAATTTATTTATATATGTATTTATGTATATATACATGTGACATATATTTATACACATGTTATGTGTGTTTATATGTTTATATACATGTTTATTATATTTTTAATACATATTTCATTTTTAACATATACACTATTTTTTAATATATAGTTATACATATATAAGTAAATATATTTCAGAAAGAATAATTATACTCCATTTTATACAGAATTACACTGAAGATTCTAGCCACAGCCCTGTCACTCATGGACAGAGACAAAGAAAATCATTTAATCTCTGCCTCAGAGATTACATCTTTGCTCAACTGTAAAATGATTAATAATAACTACCTTGCTTTCTTCACAGGCATGTGAGGTTCAAATCCAATGAAACAAAGGATGTAAAACTGCTTTGAAGAGGTAAAAAATCACTATAAAAATACAGAGTAGAAGTAACTAAAGGAATATATAAGGGATTGTACCTATCATACGTATGTTATAACAGATGAATGATAGCAGTAAAATTGTTTTCTACTTTTGAGGTCTTTGAAGATCCTGGGCCAGCATCCCATTTTCTATTAACTAAAGAAGGTTTTCATAACCTTTCATTAATTATGTCATAAGCCCGGTGTTAAACCCCAAGGATACACACATGGGGATGAGCACAGCCCCATGATTCAAAAGGATGGTAAGGAACATTATAGGGAAAGGTGGGAGGAAGAGGTTCCCTTGAGGCAGAAAGGAGAGTTTGGAAATCGAAGGCCACAGTAGCAGTGAAAATACTGAAACACAGATAAAACTAGCAGAGCTAAGTATAAGAGGGGTCCCAAGACTTGAGAAACACTAAACAGGTGGGATTAGATTAAAAGAGTTTAGTCTTCCTGGAAGTGGACAACAAGAAAGCTGTGGGTTAAGAGAAAAGAGGCATTTCATTCTCCCTCTGTGGTTCGGTGTTTCTGGCTGAGTGAGGATCTTTCCGGTGTTTGGGCTGTTGTTTTGTTTTGGTCTTATAGAAAAAGATGGTAATGTGTAGAATGCAAAGAACGATCTCGTCTGGGAAGCTGCTGCATGTGGAGTCACGAGTAGCAAGGCGAGTTGGCAACTGCTAATAGTAGATGAAGCCCCTTTACATGATCTCTAAAGGATGCACTGTTTTCCTTTCATGTGATTTAAAAGGTCCTCTTCAATTATTGCTTCTCTATTCCAAAATTCCTTTCTTAACCTTATTCTTGGTTGCTTCTTGTTTCCCATGCAAGAAATGAACATCCAATGGCTGCGTGAATGATGAACTGAACTTATTTAGTGGAATTTTGTTAAAATAACATTCCTCAGAGCTTAATGTGTTTTGTTTAGTTAAGTGTGTTAAGGTATTAGAAGTGAAAAATATTGAGAGGAGTTGAGGGGAATGTTATTGCCATTTGGTGACAGAATAAGAACATTATATATAAATATTCATTTCTTATCAACCAACCACAATGCAGATAATAGTCAATCCTTTTTTTCTTTTTCTGGCAGGTTTCTTTCTTTCTTTAGTGTTATGGTGAACATATGTCTGGGATTACCTGGCCCAGTCTTGATTTCATCTAATTTGGTTCTTTTCAATAACACAGGCAAGTATATTAACTCTAAATAAAATCTATCTTTCCTATTTTGTAAATCCTTCATCAAGAATAGGTACTCTGAATCCACACTTGAAAAATATCATCACTGCATCTATAGCAAATGTCTCTCATATTCACAAGGGAACAGATGTGAGCATTCATATACCTTATTCACTAAACAAACTTTACTATGAATAAAATCAAGTAACATTGTTTCCATAAGATGTATGCTGGGATATGGAAATAGTTCTCATACATAGTCTGTCTCCGCTTTAATCATAAGGGATCTTACATTGTTTTCATCTAGCTAAAGAGTAAAACGGAGGGAAAATTTAACTTATTTGGCAAAACTAACTGTAAACTATCAACTCATGTATTTTGCAATAGCAGGAATTCCTGACTTGTAAGAATATATTTATGTATTTTTGAATATTTTTTTTCTCCATTAACTACCAAGAAGTTTAATTTTTTTAATGTTTATTATTAATTCTTGAGAGAGTTAGAGAGACAGAGCATGAGTGGGGAGGGGCAGAGAGAAAGGGAGACACAGAATCTGAAGCAGGCTCCAGGCTCCGAGCTGTCAGTACAGAGCCCAATGTGAGGCTCAAACTCGTGAACAATGAGACATGACCTGAGCCGGAGTCGGATGCTCAACCGACTGAGTCACCCAGGCGCCCCTAACTACCAAGAAGTTTAAATGGTAGAGTTAATGTATTTCTACAGCTTACTAAAAGGAGAATAATAATTTTTGGCGTGTATGTTGGAAACATTATTCAGTTACATATAAGGAAACGTATTTACATCTGACATTAATTAGACAAACACAGGCATGCCAACTATAAAAGACATGACACTAATAACTAAATCTTGAGTTATCAGAGTTAGTTTATGAATACAATATTGGAAGAAATCTGATCACACCAGCAGAGGGCAGCAGTATATATCTTAAAGCAACCGCAATGCAAAATTTGAAAAAAAAAACAAAAAACAAAAAAACTTTGTTTCTCAAGTTTTCCTTTAGAGTTATGACAATCATATGTCTACTTAATTTCATTATTTTCAATAAAAATTAAGTAAGTTACTGCTACATGAAATCTATTTTCATGAGTATTTTTCAACATAAATTGATTATCTTCAAATCATAAAAAGAATACTCCTTTTGTATGTTGAGCATTTTCAACAATATAAACAAGGAAGCTACTGAAACAGTTATAGATAATAAACAATTCAAGCAAAAAAACACTAGATAATAAATCTTAAAATGAGGAAACCAAATAAAAGTTTGCTTTTAATTTCATCAAGTAATGCCCTTTTACAAAAAAATTTGTGTGACTTATTCCCATAAATTCATATGTTGAGATCATTAGTGAGATAAATCCTCCAACTTTAATTCCTGCCATATAAAAGTCAGGCAAATAAGACTTCCTAAACCCAACAGAATTTAAATCTTACAGAAATGCATAGACGCACAGCACAGATCATCTTTGTAGCTAATAATGAAGACAGTTCAGGTTGGAGAAAAAGAAGTTTAAATGCTTTAGAGAGATTACTTTAAAATCAAGACTGGCTTCCCAGTGTAAAAAGTTGAAACATGCCCAAGAAAGGGGAAAGACGATGAAAACATGAAGACAAAAGAAATTAAAAAAAACTTTTAAGCTGCTGAGTATCTTCATGTTGTTAAAATAGATGAGTTGTCAGAAGTCCAGATGCGTTACTGTTGTGACAAAAGCAGAGGGGTCATTTAACGCAGTATTTTTTTATTCTAGGAATTCCCAAATTATAGGTCATAGACCAATTGCATCAGAATCACTTAAGGAACCTAAAAAACAAACAAGCAAACAAACAAATGCCTAAGGTCCACTCCAGACCTAGTGAACCAGGATCTCCAAGGTTTGGGAACTAAGAATACGCATTTATTTATAGAACTTGACCAACTTTAAAAGCTATAGCCTTTTATCACAACCCAATAACTGTGAATCCAGCCTTTACTTGAAACACAGAAGTGACGAGGAACTTGTACCCAAGAAGGCAGCCTATAAGTCAAGTTAGAACTTGGTGATTAGTGAGGTCATATTGGTAGCTTAAAATCAGCTACATTGGGAGTATTAATATTACAAAAATCAGTAAATGCAAACCAGGCCTTGATATTATTTTGAGGGCTGCCTAGCTAGGTGCAGGCAAACGATGGACCCATAGGCTGGCTGGCTGTGTCTGCAAGCAAATTTTTTTTGCAATGTAGCCACAGCCATTTGTTTACAAATTGTCCTTGGCCCAAAAGCCTTTCAGCTTTCATTTGTTTTTGCTTTTGTTTTGTTTTTGTTAAAGTGTGTTGCTTTTTTCTAGATGTAAGGTCCAGACTTAAGAAACTGATGGAGAAAATAAAATGCTAATAATACAGATTAAACTTCACATTGTGCTGTTACACTGCAAGTAGCCCGCACACGTGCACACGCGTGTACACACACACACACACAAATGAAGAAATAGAAGTCCAGTATTCAAAAGCTATTATCTGGTTCAAAAAGAAGGTGCTACCGACCTCACTGACAAAGGAGTAGGAAGCTCTGCCTTGTGTCTCCCTTGCTTTACTGTTGTCCTAATGGTTAATGCAAATGAATATATTCATGTGGGAACTTGCCTGTGAACTACAATGGTAGGCTGGCTAGGGATACAAGACTTCAGCAAAAAGCAACAAAAGCATTTTGTGTATATTTTATCATTATTTTTAAATTGTGTGCTATACATCCTTCACTCAGTAAAATTTATAAGATACACACACACACACACACACACACACACACACACACACACACACTTTTTTCCTAGAGTCAGTTGTTGAACATTTACCAGCAAACCGCTGAACACTACCATCCAATCAATTGCTCTTTCTTGTAGGCTTTCCTTTTTCTTCTCCCCATAGTCTAATGTATTAGCAAGAATGTCTGCTCTCGTTCCAGAATATGTCCCATATTCATCCACTTGTCATCATATGTACTGCTACTGTACTAGTTCAAGCTCCTTCTATATGTCCCCATAGGGTCTTTTCACTTGTCTTTCTGATATCAGTCTTGCCCTCTAAAACCCATTCTTGGTAAAGCAGCTAGCAGGAACTTTCTTTCTTCTTTTCTTTTCTTTTTTTTTTTTTTTTACATTTATTCATTTTTGAGAGACAAAAACAAACAGAGCATGAGCTATGGAAGGGGCAGAGAGAGAGGGACACACAGAATCCGAAGCAGGCTGCAGACTCTGAGCTGTCAGCACAGAGCCCAATGCAGGGCTTGAACCCATAAACCGCGAGATCATGACCTGAGCTGCAGTCAGACGCTTAACCGACTGAGCTACCTACACAACCCTAGAAGGAACTTTCAAACCCTGAAATTATTCCCTACAGGAAATCGCTTTAGAATAAAATCCATTTAGAACAAAGTCCAAACTCTGCCAGATCATACTGAAGCCCTGCCCACCTCTCTGACCTTATTATATACCACATATATACCACTTCAAATTCTTTCAAGTCTTAGAGCCTTTCCTTTTCCTTGGCAAGGAAGGTTCTGTTGCCAGACCTTTACCCTCCTGGCTTCTTGACATTTTACAATAGCTTCAATGTGGCTCCCTCAAAGAGGTCTTCCTCTCCACCCGATCTAAAGCAGTGCCTCCAGAAGCTCATCCCCAAGTACACCCTAGCCCAGTGTACTGTACCTCATGCCACACTGCATAACTCGAATGGCCTTTTCTTGTTCACTAGTTTGTTATTTATAATCTACTCTGTCTTGGTTAGTAGTCTATTCCCAGTCCAGACTGTACCAGGCAAGTCACAGGCATTTAATACATACTGGTTGAGTGAATGCATAAAGGGCAAACAAATAAAGGAAAACTTGAGCTATCTGACTTCAAGTCTAAAGCTCTTCCCACCACAGCATGATATTGTCTTACAGTATCAATTCTAAATGTGAGCCCATTCTTCCTTGTGTAAAAGCCCCTACCATCTCCTAAAATTGTCCCATACATGAATTTAGGTTCATGTAACCTAGCTTCTGCCTCCCTTGCCAGGTTCAAACCTGACTTTCAGTAGTGTCCTATGCCCTTAACACACCAGCAATGCCAAACTGCTATACTTCTGTACTAGTTCTGGTACTTCCATAATGATTATCAACACTGCTCTACAACTCCAGGAACCTCTGCTTTGCAAATGCTGCTCCTTCTACCAAAAGTGCTCTGGCCCATCTCATTTCTAGGGTAAGTTCCTGTTCAGTTGTTAAAACATATCTCAAATGCAAACCCACTCATTACCCTTCCATGTGCCTTGCCCTGAGTGAATCACTCACTCTAGCAGGGAGACTTCTGCAGCCTTCCACTATGGCACTTGTAACTCTGCTCATTGCATGGGGATGTGTTTCCAAGTATGGGACTCCTGGGTCCACAGTTGCTGTCATCTTTGTATCTCTAGGACTTGGTATAGTGCCCAACACGTAACAGGGAATCAACAAACTACTGCTAAATTGAATGCACGGTAAATCTAATCCCTCTTGCATGAAACCTGAGAACAGCTGGCATGCTATGCATTGCTCACCCCTGTCCCAAGTCCTCTTTGCTCCAAGCTAAACCTGTAAACCAGGAGGTAATAATCAGTGAGCCAGACAGATGCTTATACTTGTAAAGCAAAGCTAATGAAATAAGACAGAAATACATTAACATCAGTATATATGAACACACTGATGACCTCACCCACCTCACCTCTGGACCATAGTCCTGGTGATCGAACTATGCTGATTTCTACCCAGCCCTGTAATCTCTGGTTTTCCTACGGTGTATAATCTGTTGTGTTAAATTCCATGTGTTCTTCTTCTTCCATTCCCTTAAATGAGCATCCATGCCTGCTTTCCTCTTATTGTTCACTAATTCTTTTCTATCTATTTTCCACCAAATCTTGCCTACTCTCTGCCTGTGGTTCCTCTCATGTCGGATGGTTCTTCTCTATTTCCTCACCTCCTAGTCCAGGCTCTTATCAACTCATGCCATGATGAAGGTATTACAGTTGACCCCTGAACAACTTGGGTCTGAACTATGTGAGTCCACTTAGATGTGGATTTTTTACAACACTCTTAAGATTTTTTAAATAGCATTTGCTGTTCTCTACCTTACTTTATTGGAAGAATACAGTAAATAATATACATTTGAAATGTGTTATTAATGGACTGGTTTATTTTATCAGTAAGGCTTCTGGTCAAAAATAGCTATTAGTAAAGTTTTTGGGGAGTCAAAACACAGATTTTCAACTGTGTGTGGGGTTGACAACTCTAACCCCTGTGTTGTTCAAGGGTCAACTGGATATCCAGCTGGACTTCTACGGCCACTGTTCCCCTCATTCTAAATCACTCCATGTGCAGCTAGGAAAACCTTCCTCTAATTACTATCTTCCCTCAGCCCTCTGAGATGTGTGACATAATGCCCCTTTTCCCACCATGTTACACCTAAACACCTGGCAGAGATAAAGAGCTACCTAGTCAAATTTAGAGCTATTTATTGCTACACTAGCACCATGATCCAAAATAATTAACAACTTGGCCAAACCAAAGCCCTAAAAGTATTTCTGGCTTCTTCCCTTTTCGCATCTCTGACAACCAATTCCTCACCACATCATAGTGATTCTACCTTCAGAATGTTTTTCAAATCCATGCACTTCTCTCCAGTTCCATGCCAAGCCCAAGGCTCCAGTCATCATTGTCTTTTCCCTGGACCAGGAAAGAGCCTTCATTCTCATCATCCTGCTTTCACTCTTGTCTTTCAGAGTTACAGTTTCCACATTGGGTGTGTCAGTTTAAGTGCATGATGGCTCCCCATGATCTCAGAATGATCCACGATCTGGATCTTGCTAACTTTCTGACTTAATATCACACTATTCCCCATTTCTATCATGATACAGCAGCCCTGTACAGTCTGCTCACTTTTCTGGTGTCCCTGCGCTCACTGCTTCAATTGCTTGAAATGAGCTTCCCCTGGCTTTTCCCATGACTGATGGTTTCTCATCTTTCAGCTCTTAACTCAAAACTAGTTCTTCTGAGAGGCATTTTGCAGCCATCTTCCTAAAGTTGCTCTTACTCTCTGTCCACCCTGGGGAAAGAACTTTACTTTATTCCCCAGCGTCTGCAGCACCTGCCATAATTTCTAGCATAGATCATGTTTTCAGTAATATTTATGTATTTTATAATAAGTAAATTTTATAATAAATTATTTATTTATTTATTTCAGTAATATTTATTACTGAAAGAATTCAGTATGCATATAAGACACATTTTTTACTTCCATCTTTGTTCATGCATATCTTCCACCTAGAAGGTCATTCTACACGATTTTTACCAACTAATATCCATTATTTATTCTGTGATACAAGATTCACATCACAAAGAAATCCTTTCTAACCAACCAATTTCTAACCAAAATGCTTTCCTATTCACATTCTAATTTTTATTCTACACACACACACACACACACACACACACACACACACACAGTTTTGGCTTAATTTATATAGTATTTTCAAACCCTTCTCTTTTTTCTAGAAGTGTTTTAGACAAATATCATGCTGCATGACCAAAAAATAAGTGTGCAACATTTTCACTGTCACCCTATATATTCTAGTTTCTTTAGGAGGTCAATGCTTTTTTTTTAAGTTTTTTTAATGTTTAGTTATTTTTGAGAGAGAGAGAGAGAGCGCACATGTGCAAAGGAGGGGCAGAGAGAGAGAGAAACACAGAATCCAGAGCATTCCAGGCTCTAAGCTGTCAGCACAGAGCCCAACGCGGGGCTCGAACCCACAAACTGTGAGATCACGACCTGAGCCGAAGTCGGACGCTTCACTGACTGAGCCACCCAGGCACCCCTAATGTTTTTTGAGCAAAATAAAAACTTTCTAACCCAGGTTTAACTCCAAAATAATTGTGGGCAGAATTAGAGAGACTGGTTGTCCTGAAAAATTAAACAAGGGGATGGTATGTATGTGAGGGGTTTCTTGGTTAAGGAATCAAGATCAGGAAAAGCGGTAATTTTGGTTAATACTCAGGGCTTGAGGAAATGAAAGCAAAGAAGCAAAGGAGGGAGTCATAGTGATTTCTCTCTATTTAGAACAATAACTAAAAGACTGAAGGACTAAAGTTTTTTTTTTTAATCTTCTGGTTAACAAAAGATTTATTCTTTTAGCTGATACTAACATTTTTAGGCCCATAGCAAAATCACAGAGGTAGGGTTTCTAAACAATAGACACATGAGTAAAAGGACAAAAATTTAAATCTACTTCATTCTAAACACATCACCATGCCTCCCCCTCTCAAAAATAAAACCCTGAACTTCCATGCAAACTTCTTATATCTTTAAAACATTCCTCTACGCATTGATTTATTTTTCAGATTACAGCAATGTATAAAGTTTATATTTTCTCTTTCAGAGAACATGTATCACAGTCTCAAAGACTGACCTGACCACTGCCTGCTGTCAATACACAGATATTTAGTCACATTTTTGCAGGCAAAATAAGGTGGTCATCAAGAGCATAGACTCTAGAGTTAGTATCTCTGGCATTTTAACCCCAATGATACCACTTAGTAGGTGTATAACTTTAGGAATGTTTTTTTTTGTTTGGGTTTTTTTTTAAAGTATAGTTGACACACAATATTACATTAATTTCAGGTGTGCAACACAGTGATTTACCCACTCTCTATACTATGCTCACCATAAGTATAGCCATCATCTGTCACCATACAATGCTACTATAATACCATTGGCTGTATTTCCTATCTCTAGCTTTTATTCTCATGATTTATTCATCCCATAATGGAAGCCTGTGTCTTGGGAATGTTATTTAACCTCTCTGGGCCTCAGTTTCTTTATCTGGAAAAATGAGAGTTTTATCAAACTCATAGGTTTCTTTGGACCAAACGGGTTAAAACATAAATAGTGCTTAATACAGACCTTGGAACACACTTAGTGCTCAGCAAGCATTAGCTCTTGTCATTCTTACCATTATCACATATATGAGGATAATTTCCTTTGGCCAGTGACTTTTTCCATTACAAACTCTTAGGTTTGATACTCACAGGGTTAGAATGCAGCACGGTGAAGAACTCTGGGCTGATGAGGAACTTCACAGGGGGGGACTGTAACAGCAACGTGAGCCTGGATCTGGAGGTAGAGTGGGGCAGGACGTTCTCTCGTCGGAAATCTAGATGGGGCAGACCACAAAGGCTTTTAGGGAAACCTTTCCGTGTACTGGAAACATACTTATTCACTTCCGTCTATGTTTTAAAAGAACCAAAGGATGCCTATATCATTTGCTATTATTTTAATTCTCTGAATACTCTTTTCTTTGATGCAAATTCATAGATAAGACCTGACGAAAATAGAATTGAACATTTCTAGCCACTACTAACATTTTAATGCATCCTTAGATGTTCTAAGTGATCAGATTCAATCATTTTCCACTATCCCACAGATCCAGAGATTAAAGTCATTTATATTCTATTTGGTTTTGTGGTTCTTTTCTTAGCACTAACAAAAAGTCAAGGATTAGAAGAGGTCTCTGGTGAATTCTGCCATTTGCATTTGATTACCAGATCTTATTGAAGAACAAAAGTTCACTAAAAGGAAAATCTCGTTTCTTGGAAATCCTTATTATTTGTTTTCTACTTTTGTGAGATTACAAACCAAACCAACCTAGGGGCACCTGTGTGGCTCAGTCAGTTAACTCTTGATTTTGGCTCAATTTATGATCTCACGGATCATGGCATTGAACCCCAAGTAAGGCTCTGCACTGCCAGCATGGAGCCTGCTTGGGATTCTCTCCCTCTCTCTCTCTCTCTCTCTGCCCCTCCACTGCCCATGTTCTCTCTCTTTCAAAATAAATAAACAAACTTTAAAAACAAGCAAACAATTCTAAAGGCTTTTACCTGCACTGGCTGGGTGAAAGTCAGCTTCTTCTCCTGCCCCATCAATAGCATTGGTATTTTCCTCAGGCCTCTCGTTAGTCATGGTTCTGCGAATACTCTGGTATCTGAAATCATGAGCCTACCATCACATCACGGCAGCCTCTAAAAGAAGGCTCAACCATTCCCCCAGAGCCCAGAAGGCATCACTATCTTCTCAGCCTCAGGCCTACCTCCCCAAACCTCCATTCCCTGACCTTCTGGGCCATCTGTTGTTTAAAAGTAAATTACAATGCATTGAATTTCTTCTGTCTGTTGTTTGTGGAACATTTTCCTAACAAAATAATAAAACTTAAAAAAAAATTGTGGCCCTTAACCAAAGAAAACTAAATTCTTATATTGTTAAAGAAAAGAACTTTTTATACTTCATAGCAATTAGTTCTCAAAAAAAAGAACAACATTTAAAAAGCTTAATAATAAAGAAGCATGATGAATGGAGATTCTAGATATTTAGAAAGATATTTGGCTTCAATTATATATGTATATGCTCTGTTTTGCTAAAAATTAATGCCTTGGGATGATTAAAAGCATCATCATTACTTTCTTTTCTACAAGAAAACAAGTGGTATATGCATATAGTTATTATTTTTTTAACCAAGATAAATTCAAGAAAGTCTCTAAATCAAAAGAGGTACCAGCTACATCTTAATGACAGGGCACGCAAAGATGAAAGAGAGACAACCATGTTTTCTACTTGGGCCCACGTAAAAATAAGCCCAACCACCCACTAACAGTCATAGTGAAAACGTGCATCCTCACCGCCGGTTCAGCTGCTCCATTTGCTGTATGGAGTTTGATCTTTGCAGCACCTGAGGGGCGGGAGGAGCTGTTGGTCGCTGCCACGTGGTGGTTCTGTTTACGTGATCCACGTAGAAGATCCTGCCGTGGCTGTCAATGCGTGCTTCCCAATCTAAATAGCAGGAATGCACCAAGGCTGGTTAGAAGAGGACCTGAGGCCATTAACGTGGGTCATTAATTTCAGCATGTGTTTTCCCTGACATGCTATAAATTGGGGCTAATAACATATACCTCACTGTATAATCAGGCACTTCCCCCAGTCCACTTCATGATCTGTTGTGATCAGTTAGTAAACATACTGTTTGTGTGTGTGTGTGTGGGGGGGGGTGTAATACCAACCCTTTAAAGAGTTTCTGAATGTAGAGAATCCTTCCAGATCTGCCCACAATGCTCATCTTCATGTATAACTGCCAGTATTTTAAAAATACAAGTAGGGGGCAGGCCCAGTTGGTTAAGCATCCAACTCTTGATTTTGGCTCAGGTCATGATCTCCCAGTCATGAGATCGTAGTGCTCTGTGCTGACAACATGGAGCCTGCTTGGGATTCTCTCTCTCCCTTTCTCTATACCCCTTCCCTGCTAGCACATTCGTGCTCTCTCTCTCTCTCTCTCTCTCTCTCTCAAAAATAAATAAATAAACCTTTAAAAAATAAGTAAAAATAAAAATACAAGTAGCTGGTCTACTGCAAAGACTTCAGGTATTTGCATCGAAATTGGTATTGACGATCATTTTCACCAAAAATGGATTTCCTTTTTTTTTCCATCGTAGATGAAAGAATCATAGCTAGAACCTTCCAAGTGCATATTTACATAAAATTTTGGTACATGTAGTCTTCAAAAGAAAATAATGCTAGCCCAGGCATCAAATAGCATCATTACCTACAAGTTCCCATTTGCGTTTTCCCAAAGATGAATACATTTTCAGAGCAGGGTAATTACTTGCCTCCAACCTCAAATAAATACAATGTTTTAAAACATTATTTAATTTTCTGTTTAAGCAATCTCATTGATTGTGTTCATCTTTGTAAACAAATACCTAAGTGCATGTTACACAAAAACAGAGAAAGCAGAGCCAGACATACCTCCTCTGTGGCTCTCTAAAAGGCCATTCTATTAAAATACACAAAGCATGAGGGGCGCCTGGGTGGCGCAGTCGGTTAAGCGTCCGACTTCAGCCAGGTCACGATCTCGCGGTCTGTGAGTTCGAGCCCCGCGTCAGGCTCTGGACTGATGGCTCGGAGCCTGGAGCCTGTTTCTGATTCTGTGTCTCCCTCTCTCTCTGCCCCTCCCCCGTTCATGCTCTGTCTCTCTCTGTCCCAAAAATAAATAAAAAACGTTGAAAAAAAAAATAAATAAATGTAAAATACACAAAGCATGAGCTGATCTTTTCAAAAGGCACAAGTCTGAAATGGATTGTAGTTGGAAAGTGCGATTTTATATAGCAGTATGTGAAAACAGCAGAAATCTATTCTTTAACCAGCAAAGTTCTTTACACATTTCCATTTCTGCGTAAAATATTTTTTGAAATTAATATGCAACTTTTTCCTTAGCAGCTCAATTATTTCAAAACTCCCCATGTCATCACATAGCTTATCAACAGATACCATGGGTCTAATCCTGGAGACTAGTAGGAAGGCATGCCTGCTCCTGACTCCTCCGGTATTTACTCTGGAGGTGAACAGAGTGAGGATTCCAACAAAGTTCTCAGGGTTGGAAAGACCTGAATGCCAGCACCAGACAATCACTGCGGGCTGCCTCAGTGGGAGGTGGAAAGATCTGTTCTTGTTGTTCCTAGCACGTGGTAATTTATAACAAATGGCAGGAGAAAGAAAAATTGCGCTGAGAAAAAGCACCAGAGAGACAAACAAATTCAGTGCCACTCATGCTCCAAGGTAACGCAGACTCACAACGAACCAGCCGGCCAAATCTGAATTCTTTGGCCCCAGCTGCAATCCCATCAATAGGACATTTCAAAATGACCTCATGATCAGCCTGCCATAAGCTGACAAATGGTTACTACATTAGAGCCTTTTCAGGAATGATTCTCCAAAACCCTTTGATCTATTCCATTGTTTTGCTCTGCTCTTTGCATATTTCCCATCTCAAAGATCTTGAGAAGCAATTATGCCATCTCATTAGAGCCAGGGTAATTCAAGCACATATTCTACGCAAACCAAATGCACAAGAAAACAAATGGCCATTCCTTCTCCCAAAATTGTTTGCAGTTAGCTTTCAATTTTAAAAATGGAGAATCGGTCAATGAGGGATAAAAACAGAACAGAAACCAACTAAAGGAAGTAGAAAGAGAGGTGCTGCCAAACTCCCAAGATAAGCGTATAACTAAAATTTGGCTCTAAATTTTGGTTTTCTGGCAGTTCAGGCAGAAAAGAAAACATTGTTGCATACTTTCCATTTTCTGACAGAAGAAAGTAAAAAAAAAATTATCTTCAAACACAGAACTTTTTCCTTGAGCAAACTAGACAAGAATTTACCCCACTGAACGTGGTCTCTATGAGGTCACATGGGCAGCACAGTGGAGGTGGGGTGGGGAATCTCCAAATATATTTACCACCATACCTTGCACACAGCATGAAATGAATGGACGAGTAATTTAAAGAACATGAAACCATAACAAAGAATGGTTCTTGTGTTCGCTTTCCACAAAGTCCAGGAATAACCTTGATGTATTTCAACAAAGATATCTCTGTGTGCAATGAGAAGAATAAGAAAAAGAAGTCCAAACATGTGCTTTCTAAGAACACGGGATGTTGGATGTATATTAAGACTACCCCTACTGGGGTGCCTGAGTGGCTTAGTCAGTGAAGCATCCAACTCTTGATTTTGGCTCTTGATCTCATGGGTTCATGAGATCAAGCCCCGCATCAGTCTCCTCACACTGACAGTGCAGAGACTGCTTGGGATTCTCTCTCTCTTCCTCTCTCTTCACCCTTCCTGCTCATGTTCTCTCTCTCAAAATAAATAAGTAAACTTAAAACATAAAAAAAACCTAATTAATTAAAACAGACAGACTATCCCTACCAAATGTCATGTCTTAAATGTCTATTTTATTTTGAGAGAGACAGAGAGAGAGAGAGAGCAGGGGAGGGGCAGAGAAAGAGGGGGATAGAGGATCCGAAGCAGGATCTATGCTGACAGCAGAGGGCCTGATACGGGGCTCGAACTCACAAACCACAAGACCATGACCTGAGCCGAAGTTGAACACTTAACCAACTGAGCCACCCAGGCACCCACAAATGTCATAGCTTTAAATTGACGTTGTTACTTAAGTTCCCATAAAGAGTAATGTTGTCTTCCTGATTTCAAATGGACACTTGGCATTGGATTGAGAAAGGATGTTAGGTCTTTGACCTGTTCAGGAAGTACAAAAATCCATTCTTACCCAAGTGGTCAATACCCTACCATCGAGAAAAAGACAGTAGAAGAGCCTCCGTAAAGATGAGCTCTTTATTGTATCTATCAAAGGAGAGAGGTGGGTATGGTTATTTTACATCTTATAAATTTTTATATTGGACCTGGTTTGTTCTGGGTACAAGCAACCATATTAAGAACTCATTGCCCAACATCAAAGTTTTTTTTTCAGAGATCATGATAAAATCAGACAGGCAGGATTAGAAGACTGGGAACTTGGCATTTACTTCCTTGTCTTGCCACAATGTACAATGGGGTATATCATCAGTGCGCCATGAGCCTGAGAACAGTGTACCGAGATGTGTGTATATGTAGTGCACCAAATCGGGAAGAAGGCCTGGGGTTTCTGGCCATGGCTTTGTCACACTTTTGCTATGACACCTTCAACAACTCATTACACCTCTATGAACCACAGTTTCTTTACCTGAAAAATTAGAGGGCAGAATTATACATTGCTAAGGTCTCTTTCAGTTCTAAAATTATAAGAATCTTCAAAATGACACCCATTTTTCTACATTAGGTTCAGTAAGAACCTGTCAACATCTTATGTCTAGGCCAGAATTTGCAAACTAAACTCTAATTAATTTAGCCTTATAAAGCCAGGGGCTTTGGGATGCTGAGTGTTGGGGCTCCAGAACTATCTGCCAACACCATGTTAGCCATTGCAGCCCCCCCGTATTATCTGTTGTGCCTACTGGTCTTCCACGTAAGACTTCATTTTCATAAAGAGCTTCAGTGAAAGAGTTTGAAAACTGTTATCTACAGAAACGTTTCTCAAAGTTTGGGACTCTGACAGCACGTGTCAGAATCACTTTGAGGACCAATATAAATGCAGATTCCCAGGACAAACCTCAGGTCTGTAAAACCAGACTATCTGAAGCTAGGACTCACTTATCTACATTTTTGAGAACCTCCCCAAGTGACTTCTAGACGCACTAAAATTTGAGGAACACGGACATAAATTTCTAAGAATTTAAAGCAGTTAATTTACCAGGTAAACCCATGGAGCTCATGCTAAATTTCTAAGAGGTCATGAAGTGCAGGCTTACAAGAAACTAAACTTCAGCCTAAATATTCTGAACTGGAATCCAGGAGGAAGTGGACTCACAGATGCCCTGTGCCCCCTTTAAATAGGTGCACAATAAGGGGAAGTCAGAGTTAGAAAGTGTGTCAAAGTATATACCAAAGGCTACTGTCGCAGCATTAATCCCTCAGCAGGGCACCAGAGGGAGGTAGAACAAGGAAGGTCTTACACATTTTCAACTTTCATAATCAGCATATGTGGGAAGGAAGCAGGGGTCATCCCTTCGATCCCTCCTCATCTCAAAATGCTTCTTTCTCAGTCCCTTCACACTAGACCTTGGCCCCCAGTGGACTGTCTGTCCAGCTGGCAATGAGGTGAAGAAAGGAACACATCTCAGAGAGCACTGAGATTGGCAAGAAGATCAATGACTAGATAGAATGACATTTCAGGGGACTCGTAAACCACAAGAACCAAGGGGGTGAGAGAATCATGAGTAGGCCTGGAATTAGTTGTAACTGGGTTTAGAAAGATGAAGAACCTGAGGGGCTCAGTCAGTTAAGCATCCGACTCTTGATTTAGGCTCAGGTCATGATCTCACGGTTTGTGGGTTCGAACCCGGCATTGGGTTCTGCGCTGATAGCATGGAGCCTGCTTGGGAATCTCTCTCCCTCTCTCTGCCCCCTTCCCCACTCATGCTTGTGCTCTCTCTCAAAATAAATAAACATTAAAAACAAGAAAGAAAGATGAAGAACCTGAACATTGTGAAGTAAATGTATAAATCAACTATAAGAAATTATAACCACCATGGTATCTCCACCAAATGATGGGATAATGAGGTTATAACGAACTAAAGGTACTTCTGAGGAAAAAATTAAGCTTTGCGATAGATGTTGGACAACAACGTTTAAAAGATTAGTTTTTCCTTATTTTGACACTCAAGGAGGTAACCGTTTGTACCAAGTACAAAAGCAAGTTAACTTCTCTGTGACTTGAGGGCCAGCATGGAAGGTTCACTTCCCCTTCAGGAGTGGGGGTCAGTAATCGGAAGGGGGCACAAAGAGACTTCTGGGTGCCAGTGACATGGCATCCAGTGCACACATGCCCTCAGTTTGGGAGAATTCAGCAGGGAGAATGTGCTCTTTTCTGTGTGTACACTATGTTTGAACAAAAAGTTTTTATAAATCTCTCAAACAAATGCATATGGTGGGCCTTAATATGGTGGGTCAATTTTTAAAGAAAGTAGCTTTTAGATTAAAAGCATCAATTCTTGGGGTGCCTGGGTGGCTCAGTCAGTTAAGTGTCCAACTTCAGCTCAGGTCATGATCTCACAGTTCGTGAGTTCGAGCCCCGTGTCGGGCCCTGTGCTGCCGGCTTAGAGCCTGCAGCCTGCTTCCGATTCTGTGTCTTCCTCTCTCTCTGCTTCTCCCCCGCTCATGTTCTGTTTCTGTCTCCTTCCAAAATAAATAAAAACATCAAGAAAAAATTTTTTTTTTTAAATAAAAAAAAAACATCAATTCTCCTCTCATAAAACTAACTTTTAAGCTTTAGAAAATAAGAGCTCCTAGCCTTGAACATAGTAGAAAGTGAGATTAATTATACCTTTCAGAGTCACTGCTGTCTTTTTAAACCTTCATGTCAAAGGATGCTTTAATAATGAAAGTGCACAACCCCAAAGAATGATAAACATTCTCCTGCGTTCTTCCAGACCTGCCCATTGGAAGCCACCACCTAAATAATACACTAATCCTAACAACATGGCAATAATCCTGGGATCCTACAAGAGTCTGACTGTTCATCTGTTAATCCAGACTGTTCATCTTGTATCTAATCCTATTCCTACCCTTTTAGAGGGAAAACACTTACTCGATAGTTCTTTATTGTCCCCAGTGCAGCAAGGGATTAAGTGACAATTATATTGGACCCAGGAGGAAAAATAAAATCGTTTTTCAGAAGGGGCTAAGCAGGCCATTCTTTTTTCTTTCCACTTATGTTAATGCTAAAATGACCAAGATTTGTCTTGCTGATGATGTTCTGGTGGGCTTCAGCCTGAACTGCCTCCAGCTGCCAGCACCATCAATCACCTCAGAAGAAGATAAGCACATTCTTAGTGCTCAGTGCATATTCAGATTTAAGCCAAAGGCTCTCCATACTGCCAAGCTGCCCTTAGGACGCTGTGGGGGCGGGAGGGGGTGGTTCTTAGGACGTTGTAGGGACCATTAGACCATCTGTCAGTCAGAGGTTAGAGTTACCCAGTCCACAAGGTCCTATCGCAGGATCCATGGCCTAAAGCAAGGGTAAGGCTGTGAAAACAACTGGTCGAACATCGTTACAGCTGTGCAGCCTTTGTCAGTCCAAGACAAAGATCGAGTTCCCCGATCCTGAGACAGGAGGAATAAGACTGGAAGAAGCAGCAGAAAAGCCAGGAGAACTGCCATCCATAAGAAGAGCTCAAAGAGATGTGCAGAGACTAAGTTATAACACTGATGCATAGACCACCACGTGATCAGCTGTAACAGGGAAGCAGTACAGCAAGGGACACCACTGAATCCCCCTAGCTGAGTTTGTAAATCTTCAGAGAGAAGCACAAGTTTGCTGGGTGGTTTCCTCGCCATATGGTAATACATAAGTATTTTTAAGGTGAAAGTAAGCTCAAATAACAAAAACAATTAGGAAAATAAAAAATCAATAATGGGGGTGAGGGGGGTATCAAAGTCTAAGACACAATGTGTCAGTAGCCGGCCCTACCTGGCTGGGAGGAAGAAAAAGTGCTTCTGAGTCTGATACAGATGCTTAACAGAGCAAACCTGTCTGGGCTATGCTCGTATGGTCACTACAACTGCTTTTCTTACACTTCAGGGGCTCCTAGGTAAGAGTCCTGCTGAGTTCTCGCTCTCAAAATAAATCAGCTAGTCAGTTGATTAGCTGGGGCAAAAAGAGAGAAAATTGAGCACTTTTTGAGCCTTCCTAGGTCTGGCCTCAAAACACTACAATATAATAAAGATTCAGTGAAACCTCCAAAGCCTCTGATTTAAGATGTTGTTTGCACCTGATAGATAACATACCACAATATAAGCCACTACCTTTGCTGCTAAGTAAACTTTTAGAATTTATACTCATCAACCCACACAACAGTCTAATCTTAGATCAGAATATCTAATAGAGAAAGAAGGCTTAAGACTGCCCCAACTTTTACTAGTATGGGATCTTAAACAAGTTACTTAATTTATCTGGGCTTCAGTTTCTCCATCTATAAAATGAAAGAATCATTTTAGCCAATTTCTACCCATTGATCCACTTGACCTACCCCACAAAAATGTAACAAAGAATAAAAATTTAACAACCATGTAAAAGTGCTCTGTAAACTGTAAAGCACCATGCAAGTTTGAAGTATTATAATTAATAGTGTTAAAAGTACAATTCTAAGGGGCACCTGGGTGGCTCAGTCAGTTAAGCATCTGACTCTTGATTTCAGCTCAGGTCATGATCTCACGGTTCGTGAGATTGAGCCCCGTTGGGCTCTGCACTGACATTGCAGAGCCTGCTTGGGATTCTCTCTCCCCTCTCTTTCTCTGACTCTCTCTCTCTCTCTCAAATAAATAAACTTTTTTTTTTTTTTTTAAATACAACTCTTAGCCTTAAAATAACTCAGCCAGGTCATTTAAGGGATGGACTCATCTGTACACTCCAAGCAGGTGCCCCTTAGCTGAGCCTCCTGGGAGATGCTGCATGAAGGCAGAATGCACATGACAGTGTGGAATATGGAATGCCATAGCTCAAAGTCAGAGGCTGTAGTAGAGTCGCCTGGTTACGAAAGGAAGGCAGAGAACTGACTAGGTTGGGGATAGACAACTAGCAGGGCAGCCACGTGATTAAATAAACTATTGAAAAGAAGAGACAGACACAGGAGTAGGAGAGGGGAAAACAGTGTGGGGACAGTAATCAGGCATGCTCAGTGTGGGGACAGTAATCAGGCATGCTCTGACCGTAATCTGTAACCTCTCCTTGATAATATAAACCCCCGTATTTGCAAGTTGCATAAGAGGAATTAAAAAGTTTTCTCCTCTGGGGTGCCCGAGTGGCTCCATTGGTTAAACACCCAACTCTTGGTTTCAGCTCAAGTCATGGTCTCACGGGTTCGTTAGTTCGAGCCCAGCATCGGGCTCCTTGGGCTGACAGTGCAAAGCCTGCTTGGGATTCTCTCTCTCTCTCCCTCTCTCTCTGCCCCTCCTTGTACACTGTCTGTCTCAAAATAAATAAATAAACTTAAAAAAAAAAGAATTTTTCTCCTCTTCATCAGTCATTCATTAAATTAGATATACTATTAAATTCCTTCTTTGCTGTGGGAGATAACAACCTATTAAAATAAACTGCCAGTTGTTTTTTATTAATCCTAAAATACGTTCTGTGTAATGCAAATATCAGTACTTAAATAAGTGCATTGAAATACCACAAACAGTGGTCATAATTTCAGCGGGAAAGTACCTGTCTTTATTAGTTATAATCTGAAAACCAAAATTATGGTTCAACAAAATTCAGAGCAATTAGATGTGGCCAGGAAGATGCCATTTATCTATACCCTGATGTGATGCAATGCCTCTAAAATTCGAATGACTTACTATCAATCCACATACACATATAAAGAAAGCTCTCCAGAATTCTCTCCTCATGTTCCCAATTCATTTTTTCCTATTATATCGAAGCATCTCCGAGGAATACTTTCCTTTTCTGCCTCTAATCTTTTCTCCAAGGGCAAGCAATAAGGATATTTTTGTTCTCCCATCTGCTTAAAATGATACAATGGTTAATTAATCCCTTGGTCTATTTTTAAAAGTTGCTTAAAATACATACTTCCTATAAGTAACCACCCTCAATTATTGAAATATATGAACAAGGGAAGGAACTGTACGTAACAGAATTTCCAAAGGATCAAGCCAATATTTTGGCCTATTATCATAGTACCATTCAGCTTTTTTGTCAACACTCCTCAAAACAAAGCACTCAGCATTTTAACTCTATAAATGCATACTCCTGCATCTCCACCTTTCTGCCCCACCACTTTTAAAATACTGAAAGCCAAGGGCATCAGCTTCTTGCTATGGTCACATATAAGATGGGAGAGTAGAGAGGGTGAATAAGAAGGAAAAGCAATAAGGCAGAAAGATATATACTCCAGTACGTTCCTACAAGCAGTATTTACTGAGCTTTGTTACTGTTCATCAAAATGCTTGCTCTTACAGAGCAATATCACTTTATAACAGAGTTTAAATTATGTCCAGATTATGACTGGCCATATCACTCTAACCTTTGGATACAGGTTGCATAACTATTTCCCAGAATCCCTCATTCTCAGCCATCCCTCCTTCAAAGTGAAAAATGAAAGTGAAAGAAATAACATATATTTCAAATCCCCAGTAATTGTCACGTGCCAAATAAATGGTAGACCAATTTCTGAAATTATGAATAGTTCCCTGCATATCCCCAAGGAAAAAATCAGAGCCCTGTATTTAATGATTTAAAATGCTGTTAAGTAGAGAGAAGTATATTCCATAGAGTGAGGCTTTGCTAAGAGATTGTACCCATTTGTCTACTAACTGAAAATTCTTGCTGCCATTAGGCATAATTTTAAAAAGTTTCTATTATAAACCCAATTGTCCCAAATATCTGGATCTGTTTCCCCAATTACAATATTTACTCTGTGGGCATTACAGTATTTACTTTTCCCCCAGCTGCCCGCTCGTTCAGCAGAACAGTGCCAGAGAGGAGTCACCAGCTTAGCACTTTCCAGACTACATCTGCTATGTCAAGTGGCAGCCCCAAGGTCCCTTCCTCTCAGGGAGTGGGTTTCCATCTTTTAGGTTCTGTGGAAAGGATCTGCCCGCCATCCTTGCACCCTCTGATCAAGGTGAACCCCTTAGTTCACAGGCGCTCACTTGGGGGAAGAGCCTCGTCCACCCTCTGGTATCGGCTAACATCCTGGCGTACTGAAGGCAGTGATCTCAATGGCTGGTGGCCATTGGCTTGAGAACCTAGGATTAAAGAGAAAAAGGCACTTGGGTATTGTTTTCCTCTTTAGTATCAAAACAGTCTTGTAAAAAAAAAACAAAACCCAACCAAACAAACAAACAAAAACCACCTAGCACAAATCTTGGAGCTAGTCTCTTTTCTTTCCTCAGGGTCTCTCATTTTCCATATGAGGACCCAGAAACAAAAGAAGAGAAGAGGAGATGAATGCTTAGGCAGAAGAGGGTCTTCTAGAGAAATGTCCCTCTGCACCTATCCCTTCCCTCCCCCACCTTTTTCCACCCTGGCTGGACCCGCTCATGCACTAATGCTTTAGGGTCACATAATGGCCACAAGATAATGAAGGAAACAAAAACACAAATAAAAGGAAAAGAGGAGGAGGAGAAGGGGATAATTTAGGTAGAAAAATAAATTACAGAATAAATAAATCATTCCTATTTCTGATTCTATGCTATTTAGGCATTTGAAATTATCCTCAGCCTTTCTGATACATCTATAATAGAACATTTCAAAGGAAACATTCTACCAAGCCACATTCATTGAGACATAATACAAATTTTATGTGTGAATTGGCATCCTGAGATACTAAAAATAGCCTTTTCTTCAAGTGTCCGAACACATCACCTAACTTAGTTCACTTTTTCCATACTGCAGAAGTCAAAAATATTACACTTGATGCAAAGTACATATGAAGTTCTGTTTTGAAGGTTTTATATAAAGAAGAGTGACTTACGATGTTCCTGCAAACTCCTGCAGATTACACTGATGTGAAAGCTACCTGCCTGTTTGGTTTTGTGTCTACAACCTCAGGTCCCACTGGAGATTCATGATTAAAATCTGAAGATTGCTATTTCACAAGCCTCTTAATTTAAAAAGAGAAGATCCATTAAAAAAAAAAAAAAAGCTAACTGTTGAACCCCAAGGTGAAGAACTCAGAGAACATGTGAGTATAATTTACATCGAGGGACAAAACTTCTCTTTAAGCAGTATGCTTGAGCCAAGAGCCGTACTGTCTTGTACATCCTACCTCCAGTGGCGCCCTCCTCCTGGGCAGTGGCCCCTTCACAAGCCCCGTGGGCATCCCCGGCATCCCCTTCTTCCTGGGGCTGGCTCTCAGCAGCAGCAGCTCCTTCCAAGCTCCCCCTCCGCTGCCAGACCTCCCCGACCTCCTCCTGGTTAGGTAAAGGGGCCGAGTCTGCCCCTGCTCCTTCCTCCTCTCCAGCGGGCACCTGCACCACAGGTAAAGAACTGGGAGTACGTATGGAATCCTGTGACCCTTCAGCGAGGCCACTGCTGCTGGGCTCTGCTGCACAGGCTCCATCTTCCTCCTCCTGAGAAGAAAAGGCTGGGGTTTCGGGAAACCGTGCGCTCTCAAGAGACGAGCACCGCGTGTCCACTGAGGACAGCTGCGTGGTAACGCTCTCATTGCAGGAGCTGTCGGCGCCCTCCAGGTCGCTCTCGCCTTCCGGCCTGGTGCTGGCCTCGCTCACGCTCTCTGTCCTGGCAGGGTCACTGGGCTCTGTTTCAGAGGACACCTGGGAAGGCTCAGACCCCTGATCCAGGGACTCGGTCTCACTGATGGCCCTGCGGCTGCCTCCCGACGTGTCGGAAGTCCCTGTGTCTGCCCCGCTCGTGGGCTGATCCACCTCTTGAGAGCCACACACTTCGGTGCTGCCCTGCTCAGCACTTGGTTGAGACTCTGGGCCACCTTCACTTTCATCTGGGACTGGGCCCGAGGGTGAGGAGCCCTCTGCAAGCTCGGGAAGATGTTCTGGCTTATCCTCAAAGGAAGCAGCCTCATTTGTGGAGGCTTCCTCAATCTCCACTGGGTTGTCTTCTGGCTTGGTCTGCGATGTCAGGCTCACGTCATCAGCTCTTGACGCTCTGCTGAACATTATTAGCCCTCCTTCCTCCTCCAAGGAAGACGGATATCCCAGGTCTTGCTGGAACTCGTGGTCCTCTTCATCTGAGTCGATATGAAGCATTGCGTTGAGCCTCGTGTCGGTGGGAAAACTACTCCTTAGTTTTGGAGAGGCTCCCATGGACCTCTCCGAGCAGGTAGTCGTGCCTGGCCTGGAATGGCCATTGTGTTCAATAGCATCTAAGTAATCATTGAGCGAATCCTGACGTCCTCGGGGAGGTGAGGTCCTTGAAGAAGTAGAGGTTAATTCCTCTGAGTCTATTTCCAGAGTAGAGCTAGTCCTGAAAGAATGCTTGGGGGTCCCATCAGCAGCACTGTCCTCAGAAACTGGCCCATTAGAGCAAAGCGTGCTGTCATGATGGCCCCCCGGCACGTCCTCCTCGTCAGAAGGGCTTCCTAGGTCTCCATTCACAGTATTGACTCCAAGTATTGTGCCAACAGCTTCTGGAGAAGCATCTGAAGGGGAAAACGGCATTGATGAAAACAAAGTGGTAATAACAAACTTTTAACGTCCTATTCCTTTACCACCAATCAGTTCAACGAATTCAATCATCCCATTAAGGTCTCTTCACGGTATTACTGACTTGCTAAGATTAGCCACTCACGACTAAATGAGTTGGTCACTTTAACACAGGAATTCTATATGTTCACTATTACTAGAAATTCTATAGCCTGGTTTCCAAATGCAGGCATAAACCTAAGAGATATTTTTTGATAAACAAGCTTTCATATCTGCTTGGAAAGCTTTGGCAGGAATCATTTAAAAGCTATCTTATTTTCAGAACAGGACACAAATTCAACTCTATTCACATGCAAACTGACAACTGAGTAAGACCGAACAGTTTTTGGTACAGCGATGTACTCATCCAGACATCTCACCTTCATGCACAGAAGATGTAACCTCCACTTTAAACTGGAGGTACCCACTCACGTGGTCAGCAGGAAGCCTTCGGCCAAGGTTGTAGCTGAGCATCTGATCCCTGTAAGAGGAGAAATACACTGGTGTCAGCCTTCACCTCCTTCAGCAGGCCACCCCTAAATCTTACACATTTCTCTTAAAACTTTCAGACTCAAAAGAAAATAAAAGGCTCAAAGGCACGGTATAGATAGTCCAATGTAATACGATTCATTGGCACAAGGGAATACTTATAAACTCCAGGATGAAAAGAACTCTGTAAGCAGAAAATGCAATACAGTATCACATCACTGCTAACAGTGACCAAGAAAAGCATATTTTGAAGGTCATCAAGGAGCTGTGAAAGGTCTACGGTTTTTGGTATTTTTTGACTCAGGTATAAAGGCACAGAGGGCCTGGTTCCTTAGCATTTAGCACAATTGGAAGAAACCGATCCTACAAGCACACAACAGGGAAGGACCATCACAGAGCGGCATGGAGGGCACCATGCTACTGTACTTGAAGTCAGGAGACAGCAGGGGGAGAAGCGGCTGCCTCTGACAGCTGCTCCAGCTATGGGCGGCAAGGGGGCCGCTGAACCTCCCTTCCTTACCTGTAGAGCAAGGGGGCTGGAGCGGCTGGCCCTCACACTGGGGGGGCCTGGCTATCAACTGATTCCCAGTGTGCGCTGTGAGTGATGCCAGTGGAGAAGCTAGATGGGCTGCTGTGGTGGCATCTTGCTGCCTCACTAAGAGGCGTACTCGAGGGAACCACACCAGGGCCCCATCTTGCCCCCCCCCCCCCCCCCGCTCCAGCTACCAGCCTCCTTAAGGATGGAGGTGTCAAATCTTTTGTAATTCTGCATTTGTTTGATCAAAGTCAAATGCAATTACATCATTACCTTGTAGGAAGCAACTTTCATTCTGAATCTGATGTATTCTTAATTAAGGAAAATAATCAAAGGGATACCAAATCACGCCATCTCTGCTCTCACACTGCCCTCTACTGGCAACTTCAGAAGGAAAACAATGCCTCTACCTAATACCTGCACCACCGTACAGTTTAGAGTCTCTGGTCTGCCATTTGTTATGAATGTATGTAACTATTTTGTTTGTTCGTCTCTACCTTCTTGGCACAATTCCAAATGGATGTCATCCATTTAAAAGAGCACAGGCTACTATAAAACCCCACTTCAGCTGTTAGTCTTTTGACTTTATGAGAATTTCTTAAAACTGTAAGATGATTTCCTTTTCTTCTTTCTTTTGCTTTTCTTCCCTAGAAACATTGTCATATTTTCTTTCTCAACTGACACTTTGGTTTCCCACTTTGAGTGCATGATGTGTGCCAGGCACACTCAGCTAAGGGCTGTGCATATACCATCTCTCAGCAACCGCGTGAGGCAGGTGCTGGCTCTGTTTTCTAGAACAGGAAACCAAGGCGTGGGGAGGGTAAGTGACTTGTCCGAGGCCAGACTAGTAATGAGCGACAGACCCAGGATGAGATCACAGATTCATCTGACACAGAAGCCCCTGCTCTGTAGTCATCATACTACCATCTCACTTTACATATTCCCAGTGGTTCTAGGCTGCTTTCAGGAGCATGCATTTTAATGACATAATTTACTCATGGTTCATCGAAACGTGCCTGCTTTTATAATGCTTTTCCTGCTTCAACTGGTATTTACAAAAAATTCTGCAAAGGGATACACAGGCATTTCTTACTACTAGACATGGTTACGTTACTTTTACATTAGAGTGTTCAAATAACGTTATATAATGATTGTAATCTGCATAATAGCAGGGGCATCTCTTTCTTTCTCTTACCACTGACTTCCCAGTATTTAGATAGCACCTAACACACAGAGGTTCTTGATCTTTGCCCACTGATGCATGAATCTAGCAGCACATTACACAGACCTGCCTTTAACACTGTGGTTCCTCACCCATCTCTTTGGGCATTAAGTCCTGGCAAAAATAAAATCTTCATTTCTTTGTTAAAAATAAATTGACCCTCCTCTTCTCCTCCTCAGCCAGTAAAATTAAGGTATTGAGGTTGATTTATAAAAGTGATGGATTTTAGCGAGGAAATAAGTGTTTAGTAGGAATTGTAAGAAAAGAACTGCATCCATCTGTTTTGCTCACTGACATATCCCCGATACCAAACACAGTGCTTAACATTTAGAAGACACTAAATATGCATACACACATATTTGTTGAATAAATTAATTAACAAATGAGACTCTTTACTTGGAAAGAAGAATTTTAACAAGCGTTAGTACTGTTTATTTACCAAACTGGCAAGATAACTCAATTCAACTATTCAACCTATAAATACAGGAAATCTTCCCTCCTGGGAGATTCTGAGTCAAGGGTTTCGTCCCTTGCTGAGTGCCTGTCGGAAGAGTCACCTGCTTTCTCGTTCTTACCCAGTCTTACCTGACTCATCCTGTCTCTTCCTGTGATATACTGTTGTGAGCAGTATATTATATATCATTATGATACATAATTGCAAAGAATAAGTGCCGAAGTACTCTCACTACTTGAGACATTCTCTTTCTAATGTAATCAGAGGGGTTGACAAAGCATGGGAAAGTGATCTGCATTTTGGACAAACGCAGGCCACACTGTAAAATGTTACATTCAAACAAATGCCTTCAAAATAGGCACTTAGTAAGGATTCTATCTCATTCTACAAACCACATTCTGTAAAACCTCAACTACCTCAGAGGATTGTAATCTACCAAACATATAAGTAATGAGAACCCAGCACTTTTCAAGATGAATTAATCACTTGATGGAAGGCAATCATCAGATCAGGAATACACATTTAGGTGTTAATAGCTGATATACTAGTATGTAGTGTCATTCTTATCTAATAAAGCAAATCCCCAAGTATCTGTATCAGGCAATGCTTTAAATATACTTATACAGAAACATTTCTTAATTCCAATATTTTACAAATTCATGCTGGACTTCCTTCCAGTGCACATAAATTCATGACTGGCAGTTCTCTAAGTGTCCAGTTGTTTAACAGCTGAAATGAAAAGCCAACAAGTCAACAACAGTTTCATGCACTGAAAAGGTTTTATTTTGCCTTGATCATTCTTACTGGTGTACATAAATTCATACTTTTAGCAAGCGTGAGATATAAATTATATGATTATAATTATATACATTAAATGACAGATATACTGTATTTACCCTAGTTAATTCTGACTGTCTAAAATCTTTCACTTTCTAGAAATCCTAAAAATAACTTTTAAAAAACTTCCTCAAGTATAGTATCTCTACCAGAAGCAATAATTGTGATTTCCTAGCTTTTATCAGATAAATCAGGCTGCTAAGATTTCAGTATAATATTTCTACTTCATGTGTCCTGGCTCAACCACACATTTCATGGTCTCTGACAGCCAGAGAATTACAATCCATTAGAATCTCTTAGTTTCAGATTTTGAAGGGGCCTTTGAGATCCACTGATCGCAACACTGTATTTTTCAGATGAGGAAACTAATGCCCAAGTAAATTATGACTTGCCGAAACAGAACAGTTCATTTGTTACAGAGTGAATGTGAATGACCAGCCTTCCTTAGTTAGCTGGAATAATATCACACTGCTGCCCCTCCTTAGGGCGCTGCCAGGATCTAGAGCAGACGGATCTGAACTCGCATCCCAGCTCTGCCTCTTGCTTGCTAGCCTCACATTCCTCATCTCTGAAATGGGTGTAATCACATTATTTACCTCCCAGAGCTGTTGAGAAGATTACGGGGGCTGATGCGAGGAACGAGGAACGTCTTTAACCCCTGACACAGAATAAGCTCTCGGCATCTTCTTACACTGTTTACTTCTATTTTTTACTTCTGCTGCTACTACTTATAGTCTGCTGCTGCTGCTACTGTTACTGCCACTACCATTTGTTCATGTTCTGACAGTGAAAAAGATACAAAACAAGATGCCCCATCACCACTACCACTGTTACTGTTGCAGTATGTTCACAATGTTGCCTACGATGAAAAAGATACAAGAAAAGTACCCTGAGTGCTACCTCGGAGCAGCAGTGTTATTGAGTTTGTTGGAAACTACCAAGCAAAAATATACCTACCATTTATGATAAGCGATGTTATGATTTCTTAACTACTTTATTCACAGTTTACAAAAAGCTCATAGAAAGAAAACAGACATGAAATCACATTTTTAAATTCTCTCAGTGAGTAAACTTTAGTTGCCTGAGTGAACGTGCAGGTAGGAGCTCTACTATAATATCTCCCGTGAGTCAAGGTCTTGTTTTAAATGGCCCTGAAACAAGGTGGTTTTGTTTTTCAGGAATAACGAGTTGTCTGGATGGGATTAATTAGGATAAGGGAGCTGTCGACCTGACGCTGGAATCCGGCTCTGGGGAGAAGCTTTTACTGCAAGATTTCAATATCCTCAAAAACAATTGAGTACTATGACATCTGACACTGCCATGCTAATGGTAAGCACATCTTGGAAAAGACAGATACAATAAACAGAAACAAAAAAAAAAAGGTATATAATGAAAACAGAGCCTTTTGTCCCGCACAGTTTAATGAGTATACGAACACTTTAATTTTAAAGGAATTACCTTACCACTTCTTATCACTAAGATAAGTCCTAGGACTACAAAGTTTCATTTCAGTCGCCTCTATGCAAACTAATCTCAACAAGATCCCTCCAAGTGGGGGCTGATTACCCAATGGCTTGCCGCTCCAGCAACCTCTGGACTGGAATGGTTAGTTTCCCCAGAAAACGCTTGATGATTGGACGGCTCTTGGCAAATTTGTCTTTAATTTCAATTTCCAAGACATCAGTAAGAAGCGCAAAAAAGGAATATTTCTGAAAATAAAAACAGATAACGTGGTGATTCAAAAGGAAGACAAATACGAAATTATATCATTTTATTATTACTTAGAAAATGGGATCTCTCAAATCCTAATGACACCCAGAGTCCACATTGCTAGAAATATCTACAACCAGTGTCATTCTGAGTGAATGATCAGCATTCACAGTGATTACAAGGCCTCAGTTAAGGACCTGTCACAAAAGAAGCTTAGGATCCTGGTTCAACAGTTTTAGGAGACGTTAGCAAATATTAAACTGCACAATACAATTTTAGCACTTACTATATTTATTGTATCTCAAGTCTTTGAAATTTAATATCCTGTTATTGGACAGTTTCACATTAACCACTGTAGTTGATTAACAGCAATTTTAATTCTTAATCCCATGGTATTTTGAAATTATACAGCATAGGTTAAAATATCTTTCACTTAGTGGCTAAAGTAGAAACACCTACAGAATACTGTGGTTTCTCTTGACAAATATGAAAATAAAACGATGCTTAAAGGGAAATTACTTAATTTAAAAGGCACACAGGGTCATTTCTTTTGAGACAGAAAAATAAAAATATGAAGCTAACATAAGTTTTGTTGTTTTGCTTAGCAATGCCATTGGAGAAAATCAGACTGGTTATTAATAAGAATCTAAAATAAATATAAAGAGCTTTATTCGTTTACAAAGACTTTCACATACATTACCTTCATGTTATCTTTAGAAAGATAACATTTTCTTTTTCTTTTTTTTAATGTTTGTTTGTTTGTTTGTTTGTTTGTTTGTTTGTTTGTTTGTTTGTTTTGGGAGAGAGAGAGAGAGAGAGCATGGCAAGAGGGAAGGGGCAGAGGGAGAGAGGGAGAGGGAGAATCCCAGGCAGGGATCTATGCAGGCCTCGATCTCACAAACTGTGAGATCATGACCTGACCTGAAATCAAGAGACGCTTAATCAACTGTGTCACCCAGGTGCCTCAGATAAAATTTTCTTCTTAAGGACGAGGATCTCCGGATAAGTGATGAAGCCGGGAATCTAACCAGAATCGTTTCATCCCATTCCTGATATTATCCATTCAACCACAGTGATGTGAAAGGTTCCAGCCAGCTTTATACTTAGGCACTACTAAGTTTATCTAGTCATAACAGTTGAAGTTCCCCAAAGGGCCATGTCATCTAGTAATTTGCTTCATGGAAAAAGCACTTGCTTAGAATAAGAGCAAAGTTTAAGCACTGCTTCTGCCTCTGAACAGCTAAGTTACATAAACACTTCAAGCTTCAGTTTCTTAACCATCAAAATGGATGGATGATGATCTCATCCCTTATGCGACCTTATTATGCACACAAAATTTAAGAATTTTGTAAATATAAAATGTTAGGAAAAGAAAGTTATTGCCAATATCATTACCAAATCCACTATGTGCCTTCTAAAGCTCATAGTGAGATACATGCTATGTCTTCTAGGCTTCTACATATGTTAAATTAAGTCATGTGCCTTTAAGAATTTTTTACTATGTGGAGATCATAAGCAGTTTTTTTAAACCAGGTGTAAGAAAACACGCAATATTTAATCCATTTAAGTAACTATAAGAACTTCTCAGGAGAAACATCTTGCTGTGCTGGCAAGTCTCAAAGAGCAGTACCTTTTTTCCAACTGGTTTTAGATCCCCGAATCATCTCCCTCCCCATGGAAATATTTCTACAAAGTTAGAACATATTGTCATTAAACACTAGGGAATGATCTGATTAACTATGCAACTCCTACGCCAATAAAGGTTTACCTAGAAACACTCTAACACCAGTATGTGAAACATGTCTTAGATCTCTGAGAAATGGTGGCAGAGTTCATGCTTTGCTCATTAGATGAGAAACAATATCTCTGTTCACTCCTTGATTTTCCCTAGTTCTAATGAGAAAACGCTTTGCTTGATTTCACTGATGTGGTGCGCTAAGATGACTGGTAGCATAATGTGGCTGGAAGGAACGTCAAAGTATCTATCACCAAAGTATAGATACCAAAGTATCTATCACCAACACATCAACGATCTGGCTTCCCTTGGGATGACAACTACCTTGAACGGCTTAATTAACCAAAATCTACAAATCCAAAAAACATTTGCCAAAGCCCATAGGGAGAGAAATTCCTCTAATCTGTACTGAATACATAACTAGAACAAAATATAGAAAACTTGGGGGGGGGGGGCTTTACAAGTTTTTATTTTAATTCCAGTTAGTTAACATACAGTGTTACATTAGTTTTGGGTGTAAAAACATAAAAATTTTAAATAAAAACAGGATCAGTGTTACTGACTTTTCCTTCTGCTTCAGGCTCGAATATGGCTCTGCAAGTCAATGTTATTGAACCTGTCCTTACTTAAAATTTTAATATCTGTTCATCATGAATTTTTTGCACTGATTTTCATTTTTTAAAATATTTCACTACAATCTTAATTTTGATTATTGAGTCTTCTGGCTCCCTTCAGTCATGCACCCGAGATCAAGGACCTCACCTGCTTTGCCCTATTCCTGGCCCTGGCTACAAGGGACTGTCTCATTCTCCTCCTACACTCTTCCTAACAGAATCCCGAGATATCTTAGCCATCTTGCCCATGCTCATCATAAACAGCTCAACACTACACATAAGAGAGATGAACTTGGCCAAATTCCTGTCAAGTAGAAGATCCCTGAGGATCATCTTACCTCTCGGTGCCAAATTGGATTAGTGGTGTTACTGATGATAGTAGACCTTCTCTCCTGCCCATGGTGGGCACAGGTGGGGAAACTGCTCTTCTTCCCTGGCTGAATGGACATCTTAAGATAAGGATCAGGATTGAAGAACATCCCTTTCTTTAGCCCAACTGCTCTAAGATCTTGAAAGAAAGAGAGGGGGAGGGAGGGAGAGAAAGGGAGAGGGGGGGTAAACAACAGTAAAACAATAACAAAGTTATTCACACTATGATCACTGAGATAAGTAAGGACAAGTGAGTTATGAATAATTCCAGCAGAGGGGGAGTCTCTTGACAGGCTGAATAAATGAAGCCAAACGTTTACCATCACCTCATGTACCTAAACTGACTTCCTGGGAACCATTTTGATTCTAACGTGCGTCTTCACCACCATTTTGCTATGTGGTTTGGCAACCAGCATTTCACACAGTATCTTGAGAGAAATTCTTAGGAAACAGTTTATTTAAAAAAAAAAGAATGCTAATATGTTCTTTCATGAGAGAAAAATTAAATCTCTTCTACATACATATAATGAAATTACAGACCTATGTTTAATTGGGGGTGAAACTTCAGAGCACACATTCAGTTGTACCACATTTAAAATGTTATATTTTCCACAAATGTAATGAATATTAGGGGGAAAAGAAAATGAGAAATATTTCTAAAAGTTGAATGCTACCTGCTGTATTAAATAATTGTGAGTCTACTGGTTAGTAACTTAAATATTTGATGGCTGTCCCAGAACATCTTAGATTCACCAGCTGCTACTTCACAGTATGTGAGTTGCTAAAATTTCTGGCTAAAATCTGGTAAGTGGAGAGACTGACACTTTTCAAAGGAGTGAGGATAAGGGACACCAACATGTCAGGTAACAAACCCAGCTCTTCCGGGTCCTCAACACCTTTCTGAGAATATCAGTTTGAATAAGATTGGCCTAAGAGCTAAGGGATCTTGAAAGCTTCTGGAATAACGGACCATTTCTAAGCAACTTGCTACAATTATGATCAGTCTAGGGAGGTCCTGACCACTAGTCCAGAGAAAAATTCTGCAGATCCCTCTGAACCTCCAAAGACCTTTGGATTACCCAGATCAGCTGGGCAACAGACTCTGTATGGTGACTGTCAATGATGGCAGGTTCCCTGAGTCATCCTACTCAAGCCCATTCTTGAAACTCAAAGTCTTTCCTAGAGGGACAGAATTGGTGGGGTTGCCCATAGAACCACATTGTCTAGGGAGCCATTCCTGGAGGAGGCTCACCCATGGCCAACAAGAACTTGTGGCCCAGAGTGCTGTCTAATAACAACTAACTGACAGCTGAGTTTCATATGTCAGCAAAGACCGAAAAATTCAACCAGGAGGCCCTTATGCTAAGGACACTGCATGAAATACAGTAAGATCTTTGATCTGAAGAGAAAAGAGAAGGAGAAGAGAAAGATGAGTAAGGCACTTCAGAGAAGCCACTGTCGTCTCTCTAGCCTTACAGTCCCCACTCCTGGCACTTCATAAGCTACACAGTCATCTTAACACAGCATCTGCAACTCACTATCAGTTTAATGGTGCTACATGTTTACGAGTGGCTTTATTTGGCATAAAATAGCTCCGAGAGGAAAACAATTTGCATATTTACTTTCTTACCTTTCTCGATTAGGCTCGCCTCAGACTCAAAGACAGAAGAATGATAGTCTTTAGATACTAAATCTACTTCTAAACAAGGGATTTCTTTGCAGTAAATGAGGAGTAACATGGACAGAAATGGCTGCCACAAAGCATGACAGAGCTAAATTATTCATGCAAAGCATTCCTTTGGACAAAAAGCATTCCATCAGAAGATTATGCCACTGTGATGAAAGACGCCACTATTAAATAACCCTCATATCAAATTTTTCCACAAGGAATGCTGCACAAATAAATCTTCATTAATAAATATAAGAATCTACCAACTATTTGTAGTCTGATTATTCTGTTCCTTTATCCGTCTCATTTCTGCTCTGGCTTCCCCATTTTGTCTTTTACATATTTTACTGCTCATAAATGTCTGCATCACCTAATAGACCAACTCAGACCTCAAAGTCACAAAAGTATGACATGCTAAATACCCTAGTTTAAAGTCTTATTTGGAGAAGAGGATTAAGATAGTAACCGAAACTCAGTTTTGGGGGCACTTGGGTGGCTCAGTTGGTTAAGCGTCCCACTTTGGCTCAGGTCATGATCTCATGGTTCATGAGTTCAAGCCCCGCCTTGGGCTCTGTGCTGACAGCTCAGAGCCTGGAGCCTGCTTCGGATTCTGTGTCTCCCTCTCTCTCTGCCCCTCCCCCGCTTGCACCTCTGTCTCTCTCTCCCAAAATTAAATAAACGTTAAAAAATTAAAAAAAAACACACAAACAGCTTTTGTTTTAGCTGTAGAATTCACTAATTTGTGTCCCTACTTACCACAGAGAATCAAGAGTAGAACATTTGCAGGCAGACATTCTACAATGCATAAATGCTCTTCGCTAAACACTATTATCACTGTCAATATGCTATAACTGGATTAATTGTTCAGAATTACCATTATAGAACTGCTTTCATCTTATATAATTTTTAGCCACTTCTGTACATCATCTGCAAATAACTGACCATACATTAGGAAGTAAAACAGATATAAAGTAGCCAGCCACCCTGTGCACTGAGGTGGGATGTTGGAAGAAATTATATTTAAAGAAGAAGCATCTGGTGATGCCCCAAAGCTATTTCCTACTTTTTAGGAAAACATCCTCGGGTTTTCAAGTTCTAGATGGTCATTCTCCTGCAGTGAGTTAATTAACATCCCCACTAGAGTCAAAATCAGTATGTGTGTGTTGCATTCGGAATGATATTGATCACTTGGAAGCTTAAGGCAATGCGTCTAAACTAAGAAGACCACGGTATGATTAAAGTAAATTTTCTGAACCATGGAGGTGGGCTAACTGTTCCCTACCTATACACGAAGGATTTCTGTACCTGCAACCCCTCAGGACTGTGAAGGTCTAAAGCAGAGCCAAATAAATGCTTCCAGGAGACACACAGACAGGGTAAGTTCCACTGGCAGTGGAACTTCAAAGTGCGCTTCGAAAAACCTAGATATGTTTTAAAACCTGAGGGTTCCAACCAAAACATACTTCTTGGCCAAAATTGAACCATAAGCCACCAGTTTACAACTTCTGAGATCCACCAGAGAACCAAAGGCAAAAAAAGGCTTTCATAGTAAGTAAACTCATATAGGGGAGTAGGAACATGCTAGAACAGAAATGGATACTCTGGAAGGCCATGGGCCAGCGATGAACTAATGTGCACACTTTCATCGTATGTGGTAATTATACATCATGGAAATGTCTGTTCTCAAGATCAGTTTTCTCTCACTCTTGACAATGTCAATATTCACCCACAATACTTTTTGCAGCCAAGAAAAGTGAATCTAATTTAAAATTTAGAAGCACTGCACCAATGGAAAAATGAAAACAAAACATCTTTTAGTGACAGACATCTGTTAGACTGCATTTTATATGTGTCATAGCACAGTTGTCTGTTTTAAAAGTTCATTTCAAAGACTGGTTTTCTTAGTGTCTTCCTGACTTTATGACTGCCAATTTTTTTTTTAAATCAGTAGCTTTCAGATGTTTTTGACCGTGATCTACATATGAAATATATTTTATTCTGAAACCCAGTATACACATACATAGGTGTGGGTATATTTTGTGTGTAAAGTTTTCAGTCTGTATAAACTGATGTTCTATGAAAAAATATTTCCCTTTGGTGAAAAACTCTGATTTTTCCCCCTATTCTTTTTTTAAACTGTTGGATTCAACTAAATTAAACTTACAAAACACAGATGAGTTCTAACTCACAATCTGAAAAGCAGCACATTTTCATAAACAAACAAGCAATTAGAAGATTTCCCTAATCAGAAAATAAACAAAAAGTTGCCTTATCAGCTTTCCAACTTTTATGTGAATTTCTCCACAGAAATAGGAGTAACCTTGGCTTATTTTTCCTAGTCTCCAATATTTTCCTTTCTTCAGATGAGCTAAGCACATACATAGTTTTCAAAACCAAAGTTCTCCAGTAGGGATAGCATATGTTACAGTGTTGTTTTTAAGTAACTGTACATAGTTACAGTCATTTTATCACTAGAAAACCTGGAAGAAATAATTTCTGAATTTATATTAGTAGTCTAATTTTTTCATGGTAAGAAACATACTTGAATTTCCAGAACTTTTACCAAAAAAATAAATAGTTCACATATCATATGTAAGACTCTGTAAGGGTGCCTGGGTGGCTCAGTCGGTTGAGCATCCAACTTCAGCTCAGGTCATGATCTCACAGCTCATGAGTTCGAGCCCCATGTCAGGCTCTGTGCTGACAGCTCAGAGCCTGGAGCCTTCTTCAGATTCTGTGTCTCCCTCTCTCTCTCTGTCCCTCCCCTGCTCACTCTCTCTCTCTCAAAAATAAACATTAAAAAAAATTTTTTTAATAAAAAAAAAGAATCTATAGACAGAAGTGACTATTCATGCCTTTGAAATTATACACTTTCAAACTGGACATCACATTTAAAGACACCTTTACCTGACAACGTGAAGCTGACGAGTTTCCGAGAATGCTGATTTCCGGAAGCACCTCCTTCCATGCCTTCTGCCCCCATCTGCAGAGGAAAAGCACATATTTGAAGTTTCACAGGAGTATGATGGTACCCAACGTGCTTAGGGAACCACATATATTTACAAATGTGATGATTTTTTGTATCAAACATGCATTGTAGTATATGCCTTTCATGTACTATAAATCTTGGAATCCAGACACATAAAAATGCATATTTTCAGAGACAAGAGAAAGAGTCACACCTAAATTAAATCATTACCCCAAATGAAACCAATATGAACTTCTAAATTTCCTGGGACAGGAATCAACCTACTTTATGTCCTTTTACTTCTTTGATAAGAATATAGCTGATATGTAGTGAATGTACTTACATTACTATTACTATATTAAAATATTCCTTTCAGTTAAAAACCAAACACCAGATTCCTTTAGATTTACTAGGAAAACAGAATAAACTAAACAGGTGATTTTTCTCAAACTCGTCCACATATATGTAGAATTACCCTCCAATTACCTGCCAAATATTTCTGAGTCACCATGTGGATGCCCCACTGCCCTCGTAGACTCATATTTTACTGTGCTGCAGGTACATGGCACAGCTATTATAATTAGCAGTTGTAAGAGTCTGCAGTGCTGTTGTACTGATTATTGTATTGTAAAAGTTTGTGTAAAGGCTATCTCACTTGAAACCTGTCATTTATGGACCACCGAGTATGGCAAATTTAGCCTTTCTCTCAATTAATGTACAAGTAAGTGCTCCATTTATGGTACACTAGGAAAAAAAAAAAAAAAAAAAAGGTCTCCCAGTTCTCTAACAAAGAAGCCCACAATGCTATAAGAGACTGAACTGAAGGCAGAATATATTTTGAATAATTGGGAAACAGAGACCACATTTTAATTCTAAACTTTGGATTGAACCCTTCCATCTAAACTTTGCCACACTCCCTCACCTTTCAAAAAATCATCTACCACCACTGGGGCGCCTGGGTGGCTCAGTCGGTTAAGCATCTGACTTCGGCTCAGTTCACGATCTCACGGTTGCTGAGTTCAAGCCCCATGTCGGCTCTGTGCTGACAGCTCGGAGCCTGGAGCCTGATTTGGATTCTGTGTCTCCCTCCCCCTCTCTGTTCCTCCCCCTCTCACACTCTGTGTTTCTCTCTCTCAAAAATAAATAAATATTAAGAAATTTTAAAAAAATCATACACCACCAATGCAAACTGATAGAGCCACTGTGGAAAACAGTATGTGAGTTCCTCAAAAAATTAAAAAGAGAATTACCAGATGATCCAGTAATTCCACTACTGGCCTTTTACCCAGGGAAAATGAAAACACTAATTCGAAAAGATATATGCACCCCTATGTTTACTGCAACACTATCTACAATAGCCAAGATATGGAAGCAACCCATGTGTCCACTGATAGATGAATGGATAAAGAAAGTGTGACATATATATACACATACATACAATGGAACATGGAACATGACTCAGTCATAAAAACAATGAAATCTTGCCATCTGCAACAACATGGATGGATCCAGAGACTATAATGCGGAATGAAATAAGTCAGTCAGAGAAAGACAAATACAGCGTGATTTCACTCACATGTGGAATTTAAGAAACAAAACAAATGAACAAACAACAACAAGAAAGACAAACAAAAAATGAGACTCTTAAATATAGAGAAGAAACTGATGGTTACCAGAGGGAAGTGGATGGGGAGATGGGTGAAATAAGTGATGGGGATTACAAAGTACACTTAATGTGATGAGCACTGAGTAACGTATAGAATTGTTGAATCACTAAACTAATATAACACTGTATGTTAACTATCCTTCAATTTTTTAACCTCATATACTGCTAAGAAATAAAACTTTACTAATCCAAGCAAAGTTGAACAATTTAAAAATAAATTCCAGGGGCGCCTGGGTGGCTCAGCTGGTTGAGCGTCTGACTTCAGCTCAGGTCATCTCTCGGTCCATGAGTTCAAGCCCCGCGTCGGGCTCTGTGCTGATGGCTCAGAGCCTGGAGCCTGTTTCAGATTCTGTGTCTCCCTCTCTCTCTGACCCTCCCCTGTTCATGCTCTGTCTCTCTCTGTCTCAAAAATAAATAAACGTTAAAAAAAATTTTTTTAAATAAATTCTATTTAAATTTTGAAATATAAATTTCTACTTCCTTCTCCTTTTCTAAATGTTTATTTATTTATTCTGAGGGAGAGAGTGTGCACACACAGGTTGGGGAGAGGCAGAGAGAGAGAGAGAGGGAGACAGAGAGAGTCCCAAGCAGGTCTTGCACTGTCAGCACAGAGCCCAATGTGGGGCTCAATCCCACGAACCCATAAGATCATGACCTGAGCTGAAATCAAGAGTCAGAAGCTTAACCGACTGAGCCGCCCAGGTGCCCCTCTACTTCCTGTACCTTAATCAAAACTATTTTGCATGGCACTTCACTGATTCCTGATGTTTTCAAACGTCATCTGCAGTATAATAAGGTATCATCCAGGTATCTTTAATTTATTTCATCCATAAAACCAACTTTGTGATAACTCTGGATTGACTCTCAACAAGTATGTAAAGTTTACCATATTGCGTTGTTTCTCTCTGACTCATCATCCCCAGTTTAATCGGAAAAGACACAGCAGCAAACTGGCCAGGTAACGGATGGCTGTCTCTGTCTCATCCTGCTTTCACCACACACATCCCTGGACCATAGAGTAGTGAACAGCGTGAGGTGGTACAGACTACTGTGAGACAGACACTCAGCAACCTGCCCTCCAAGTCCTGAGTACAGCCTGATAAACCATAGCTTCCCACCAAATGGACCACACCGCCCAATAAGATGTGTTCCCTCCAAAAACATGAAGTCTCTTCCTGCTAAGCTACACTGATGCTAAGTGAGTTAAAGGAGATGAAAAAGATTCATGGTCAGTCTTCATTTAAACGTGTTGGAAATGTTATAAGATATTATAGAAACACAAGAAAATGCCTTCAAATTCTCATTTTAAAAATATAAACCACTGTCTGGCAAAAGCTAATGTGAAACAACTCTCACAGAATTCACAGATAGCGTCCTGTACTACAACTGAGGCAAATGCTCTTCTGAAGTAATACTCCATGAATTCAATTCCATCATTCATGACAAGAAAGCCAGGAAAGACCAAACATTATCACTAGATACAGGAACATCGGTGATAAGAAACACATCTGCACTCAATGTTTAAAGAGAGATTTTAAATACACTCACGCCACAGATTCATTCCAGGAAAACCCAGAAGGAACACTGACAACCGAGTGTTGAAACAATACATGGTAGTGAGTGATGCTAGCCTTTATCTGTCCCCGAAGCCAAAGGATTTCCTGTTCCAAGTGTCGGAGACACGTATCACTGAGTACTCTGATGAATGACAATGACGTCAAAGTACAAATGACAGAAAAGACGCAACTTTTTTAAAATCCTTGATTCATTGCAAAAGGATATATGAGAAAGGAGGCCATAAGATGATGATGGCAGCTCATTTTCTTCCCTAGAGAGGTGCTCAGACACTTCCTCCAGGGCTATTCTTTGCATATGGTCATGGAATAATCAAACTAAAATATCAATGTTGTCAATCAGTCACAATAACTAGACACATGTCATATACCTAGGTGACCATCATGGAAGCACAGCACTTATCCCCATGAGGTGTCCCCCAGACTTCCAATTTTGGACATACACCCAAATTGTCTCAGCTGGGTCAGAAATCTATTGACCACCAATTCCATTATTGTCACCCTTTGAACAGAAATATTCTATTCTGACCGCCAGAGCTATATCTATGAAGCTTTGATGGTTCTCTAAAAGCTGTCTGAAGAAAATTAATTATCTACAAACTATCCACAGGCTTTGACAGAGTAATCTCAATGCAAAATCAATGGAATGAGACCAGTGTTCACTATGCTGTAAAACCCTGCTGCCTTCAGTGATATCTGATCACTTAAGTTGCTCACGTCTAAGAAAATCTGAATCTAGAAAATCATGTTTGGAAGTTACTGTCTAATTGCACACACAGTTAATTTTTCAAAGGTTCTATTATTAAAGACCTCACTTTTCCAGTTTTGTAACTTTTCTTTTTAGAATATCAGTTGAAGCACATTCCACTGCTTAGTATGTGGCATGGCAGATTTTGTAATCAATGACTGTTATTCTCCTGGTGACCTTCAAAGTCTTGTATAATAAATGTGGATTATTCTTTTAAATTCTAAATTGTGTTTACTACATGGGAACTCAAATATAATTCAAATGCAAGTAGAATATTTGGATACTAAAGATTTTGCAAATACTATTCCCACTACCTGAAATGCTCTTCCACCCACCCCGCCCCCACCCCACCTCTTCACCTAAGTATCTCCTACTCATCCTTCAGATTGTCCTGCAAACAATCTTCCTTCTTCAAGGAAACTTTCCAAGACCTACTTGATCAGGATAAATTCTACTAGTATGTGCCCTCATAGCCCCATTTTACTCCCCCTCACAGCAGTTATCACTCAAATAAACATAAATTAATTTAATGATGTCTCTTGTCCCCACCAGACCAGTGAAAGAAAGGACTGAGTTTTTGCTTGTCATGTCATCCCCAATGGTGGGTGCAACGGCTGGTACTTAGCAGGTACCCAATGAATATTTGTTTGAGTGAATAAATGAAAAGAAAAGACTTGATGATATACCGTTGTTGGTTCAAAATGCGACCTGCAGAGATTACTTTCTGAATTTCAGGGAGTCAACATGACTACTTGCCTATTTCCAAAAATGCTTGCATCTATAAATGCACACATACACAATACACATGTGCGTGCACACACACACACGCACACACACTGTGATAAAGGTTCTACATTGTGGGAGTCAATATTTTTCTTCTTTGCTTTCATGACCTGATTTTTATTAATGGCTTATTAAACCTCAAATGCTTTACATATCTTAGACTCTAAGAATCTCCCCAAACCACCTGAACCCAACCACCCATCTACAATGAGTACATACTACAAAGCTGTTAGATTCTAAATTTAGTCAATGGAGTGAAAAACCACAAAATTGTGAAAAATAAACCTTCAGAAAGTACCATGTTGAAAATGTATATATATACTTGCCTTCAAAAGTCTAACACAACCAGTTTCCTTCCAAACTAAATCAGGCATCTCTTTCTTCACTTGAGGGCCTAGTGAAGAGGGGGGCTTCCATTGAGTGGCCATGTTATACTAAAAATGTGTGGTATATTTAGGCTCTAGCGCCCAACTCGGCATCTAAGAATCTGGTGCTCAGACCTCCTGAGGGAATAGCACATGCATGATCCCCATCTCACACTCTTTGGAGTGAAAGCTTGTAAAGATGACTGCGGGTAGAATCACACAGGATTTGAATTGCTATTTTCCCCTCTTACTCACTGAGCTCATGTAAATTAAACTCAGGTAAGATGCAATGCCACCATTTCCTCCCAACCAGTCACCCAGACTAAATTTAGACCAAGTTTAAGACTAAATTTGATGGCATACTCACTAATTTGCTTCATGAATGGGTTCTCCGAAGAGTTGACCATTTGCAGAATTGTTATAAACCAAATCATATTTTTCCACGATTCGTATTTTGGATCCAGGTAAGCCAGCCTGTAAGTTATTTCCTCTCCTACAACAGTGCCCACGCTGTTACGTTTTTCCTTTTTCATCGTTCTTCATAACCCTGCCAGAGTTGCACTGGCAAAAATAGAAGCCGAGGGCCCGGGGGGACCTCATGAGGAAGCCGGCAATGAGGGGCACTCACCATCACAGCAGGATTCTTCACAGTGATGCAGGGGGTCGTGGCTCGCAGGGCTCCGCTAATGCCGTGGTAGTATTTAAAACAGATTTTTATCTCAGCTGCAAATTGATTGGAGAAAAACAGTAATTTCAACACTGAAACTAGTCATTTAGGAATCAGCTGAAGAAATCTGCCACACCCCCTGTCAGAAGATCCTACTCTAGACTCTTTGAATAATCAATCCCTTCTTTTCCAATCAAAGAAATAAATTACACCAATTCCTGTTTGATTTTACAGAATTCTCTGAAATTTTCTATGAATATCCCAAAGATATGAGAAAAATAATGCACAAAACAACATACCAAAATATGTATAGTGTAGGGATAGGAAGAAAACTAGTCACCATTTATTGAGGCGCTCCACAGCGCACCAGACACCATGGTTTGTCGCCGCTCATGTTGTTATTTGATACCCACTTCAGCCTTGGGAGGCAGAAATTCCCATCCCCATATTACAGAAGAAGTGCCAGAGTTTGCAGAAGGTCAAATAAACAGGAAATGACAGAGTCAGAACTCAAACCCAGTCTGTGGGACTCCAAAGCGTTCACTCCTAACCTCTACAAAATAGACGGCCACTGTTAGTGGAAATACAAAAAAGCAGTCTAACAGAGTAAAAAAGAATGCTGTATAGATTCTGCAGTGATAGGGAATCTGTATTTTAATTTTTCAGGTGGCTTCAATGTAGTCACTAAACAGGGATCAAATTTAGGAACCACTGGCATATAGATATATAAATATATAGATCTGGATAGATAAATAGATAGATGGATAAATAGATAGACAGATAAGAGATATGTGGAGATATATATACCTCTCTCCCCACAGGTGCATGTGTACATACACACACACACACACACACACATAAAATCTGAGCTTGATGAAAAGCAATACAAATGCCAATTATTGATTTTGGAAAGTAATTACAATTTGAAAGACCATGAAGGCAAAATGTGTCAAAGATAAAACCCACAGCCACTAGAATTTCTCTGTATACAGAGTATCTGAGTCACTGTAGTGTCCCTACAAGACGCATTTTCCCCAAGGTGTCATTTAAGGCAATGATGTCATAGGAAATGATGCTGACGGACAGGCACCAGGGAAGAGTCGCAGCCTAGAGAAGTGGGGCTCCTCTCTCAACTGAGTCACCTGGATTGTTAAAGTGGGGCCACTAGATGGATTCTCCCCAAGAAGTTATTCTTCTATCAACTCTCCTGACTGCACCAAATGGTCTCCTGCAGTGTATTTGGTTTGCCGATTTTAAGAGAAAGATAGAATGCTTTAAAAAATCATTTTAGGAATTTATATAGGATTAGGAATACTACATACAGGAATACAAAACTATATTACGTTTTTCTAACAATGACAAAATACTAAAGCTTAAAAAATTAGCTCTGTCATGAGGGAAAATATTGAGTGTTTCCATTATGCATGATGATCACAGTGCAGTGACTCACAATGTAGTTAGCATCATCAAGCAAAAGATTTTTACCATGTACCCATCACAACATATCCCTGACAGTGCAAGAGAATCAAAGAAAGGTTTCTGGTCTAGCAGGTGTTCTTTGTGTAGCTGTTAGGATGACAATTTTACAGGAAGGGCTAAAAAGGAAGAGCGGCTGGGTAGCAGAGTGTGGAGACCCCGGAGAAGATGAGCGACGACACGGTGGAGTCAGAAAGTCCTCATGGAACAAATAGGTCTGGACTCACACTTCTAGATGAGAAAAATGGAGCAGAGATGATAACGGGTGAGGGGCGGTAAAAGCAGGGAAGCAGGAATAAGCATGCTGAGTTTGAGGAACAGCAAGATGACGCACACAGGAATTCTAGCCGCACTATGACTTCACTTGCCTGGGAACACCTCTGCAAAGGACTTTCCCGAACATTAACACAAGCTTTTGGTTATTACTGAAATAGTGACAGCTGTACAGGTCTGTGCAAACCCTCCTCTTCCACTTGCTTTCTTCCAAGACCAAGAGCATGTATTCTACGAGAACAAAGCTAAGCACCATGCACAAAGCCTGCCAAAGCAGAACAAGCCTGATGGTGTGCACAAGGACTGAATTCTGCAGGCATGAGCTCATTAGGATCACACTCAAAATGCTGGCAACCAGCGGTCTGGGAATCCGCCTGCAGCGGCACCTCATAGATCAGATCAGCGGTAAGGGAGTGAGCAGCTCATTTTTCCACAAAGAGAAGTGCATTTTTATAAGACATCTTCCCCTAGCTCCCTCTCAAGTCAGGATGCTATCTCCTCTTTTGTAAGGTTTTAAGAGTCAGCTAGGTAATAGATTATGAGACTGGGGGAAAAAAAAAAGGGACTGCTGATTTTTGTGTGTAGGATGTTGATAGCCAGGCCTGCTTTGGTAGTGAACCCATGTGGGGTGTTATTTATTCCTTGCTATAACAAAAGTTTCCAACCCCAGTGACAAATTAGGATCCTTGAAACTATAAGATAAACTCATTCTGAATTGCACAGGATAGATTTTGTGGACATGATCGCCAAAAACACGACAGAGCTAACAGCTTCATAATGCTTCAAGGCTAGATGCAAAGCCAAGGGGATTTGCACAGATCACCCATTACAGAACCAAACACGTAGGCTGGTCATCAGAGAGAATAACACAGTACTGGACAGAACTAGTCGTTTGCACCTGGACTGAAACACGCCGGCTCCTTCAGCAGAACACCAGTGAAGACTTCTGTCCCCTAAAATACACCAACGTTCCACCCTGACAAGGTGAGAGCATTCCTCTTCAAACATTAGTGTTTTATGAGGTCACTCAAGATTTTTTTAAATGGTGTTACTAAATGCAATCTCCTCTGAGTGAGAGAGAAAAGACAGAGAGCTGCATTCTGATTGACGTGCTTAAACACTTTAGCGGTGGAGAGAGGTAACCTAGAAGAAGACTCAAAAAGGGTGGAAAGGGAAAAAAAAAAAAAAAAAAAGGGTGGAAAGGGGAGCTGGCATTCACGCTCCTACTTTAGCTACAGTCTGTAAGCACTAACTGCAAGAGGAAAACAAAAAGCTACTTCTGAGAAACAGATACATGGACAGATAACAGTAAACATATGAATGATGACCGAGCATCAGATAAGGGAGGAGCCCGCTGCCTGTGGCACCAGCCAGCCCTGTGCACAGGCAGGGGAGACGGAGGCCTAAGGAGCGATGAATGATCGCTGAGAATGGTTTCTCCATAGCCCGATGTGGGAGCCAACATCTCCTCCTAACGGTCTCAGATTACGGAAATATATATATTAAAATATGTGTGTATGTATATACAAAGTAAGAGAATTTTCTCCAAAAAAAAAAAAAATCCGCCTTTTATAAAAAGCATGTTGGCTCGCTTGCTAGGGTCTGGTTGGGCCAGTGATGGTGGTGTGGGGCCGGGGTCTTGGTGCTTGTGGTCCTGGGCCCAACGGGCAGCATGGAGGGGCCACCCCAGATCGGGACATCTCCCTGCACAACTTCAGCACAAGGCTGTGGGAGCAGCTCGTCCACATCCACGTCATGTGGCTGACACACTGGCTCTTCCTGTGGGTGGGGGCCATGCCGCACCTGTGCAACCTCGCCGTGGCCCTGTGCAGCCACTATGATTCCATCCCCGGTCTACCTCCCTCCTCAGAGACACTTGTGGCATGACCTCCACTGATCTTACCCGGCACTTAGCCAGGAAGACCAACAAACAGATGTTTGTCAGCTATAACCTTCAAAACACAGATAGTAACCTCACATTACTTGTAAAACACAGGATCAAGGAAGAAATGGAGGCTTATCCAGAAAAGTTCTAGCAGAGTGGCAGAAGTGAGAATTTGTAACTTACGTACAATATACATTTAAATAAATGGACTGAATTAAAAAAAAAAAAGCATGTTGCCTCAGAGGGCAGCAATACAGGAGAAGGGTGAGGAGGCCTCCTACATTAGCCTATAAGGACCTGCCATTGGGGGCACCTGGGTGGCTCAGTCGGTTAGGTGTCCGACTTCAGCTCAGGTCATTATCTCATGGTTCGTGGGTTCAAGCCCTGCATCGGGCTCTGTGCTGAGCGCTCAGAGCCTGCAGCCTGCTTCAGATTCTGTCTCCAGCTTGTGCTCTGCCCCTCCCCAGCTTGTGCTCTGCCTCTCTGTCTCTAAAATAAATAAACATTTAAAAAAATTAAAAAATAAAAAAGGACCTGCCATTGGCTGGGCCCGCTCTAGCCTAGGAAGGAAGGAAGGAAGAAAGCACCACCCAAATGGCATCTTCCTCTCTCAGAGGTCCCTTCTGAACGGCTAAAGCCAGTCATGAATTATGGAAATATATTTTGGTGCCTTTTAGTAATCTTCAGGATACTTTCATTTAAAGGTTTACTACAATAAAGACTTGGCAGCCTCTATTTAAATGCTGACCAGACATAGAAGCCCGTTTATTTTTAAATTTTTAATTTACTAATTTTAATGAAGACATCTCCCAGAGCACTGGTGCTGTGGGGTGATGGGAGGGGGATTGTGGGGAGATAGTACCTTGGGCTTGTTTGGGGTGGGGGAGGGGAGGTCAGGGAGGTGGAAGGGAAGTTGAACAGGGTTTAGGAACTTAACCATGCTCCTAAGTAAAGGGGTTTCTATAATTGCATGATTCTGACATTGCATTTAAAAAAAATTTTTTAAGTATATTTTTTTTTGAGAGAGAGGGAAAAAGAGAGAGAGCACAAGTGGGGGAGGGACAGAGAGAGAGAGAGAGAGAGACAGAGAGGGAGGCACAGAATCTGAAACAGCCTCCAGGCTTTGAGCTTTCAGTGCAGAGTCTGACACGGGGCTTGAACTCATAAACCGTGAGATCATGACCTGAGCCGAAGTTGCATGTTTAACCAACTGAGTCACCCAGGCGCCCCTGACACTGCATTTTAATTTTTTTTTTAATGTTTATTTTTGAGAGAGAGAGAGAGAGAGAGAGAGAGAATGAGTGGGGGAGGGGCAAAGAGTGAGTGGGGGAGGGGCAGAGAGAGGGAGACACAGAATCCGAAGCAGGCTCTAGGCTCCAGGCTCTGAGCTGTCAGCACAGAGCCTGACATGGGGCTCAAACTCATAAGCTGTGAGATCAGGAGCCGAAGTCAGATGCTTAACCGACTGAGCCACCCAGGTGCCCCCTATGACACTGCATTTTTAAGGCAACCATTGTGTTTCTGGGTTTGTATATGAATAAACTATTTCAGACAGATCAAATGAAACCAGTAAAAGTGCTTGCCTTCGGGGAGGAGAAACTGATGACTGGGGCATGAAGTTGAGGAGATACGTTTACCTTTGGATCTTTTCAACATTATATTCTTTCATACACTACTTATTCAAAAATTATTTTTTAAAAAGAATCTCAACTCAGCTACATTAACTCCAGGCATTAGTATAAAACTTCATTTCAAGCCCTCTCTGAAAAAGATTCTACAGGCCACCCTGTGCAAGAAATGGTTTTATTTCAAAGGCTGGGATCTCATCCATCACTTTAAATAGCAACAAGATTCACTTAGGCAGTCACTAATAGCTTGCTCCTATTTAGAAAGTGTGCGTTTTCCCCAGGTTTCTAGAAGCTGAATATTTTGAACCATAAAGTAGATGAAATGGAGATGCTCTTCCTTCAAGCATTTTTATTTAAAAAGAATAATCTTTAAAAAATTCAACTTAATGATTTTATTAATTCTAAAACAATTAAAGCAATTAATTCTAAAACATGATTTTCACCATTGTCCTGTGTGCTTTTATTATATTCTTCGTACTATGACTCTTATTCACAGGCTCTTTTATTCAGAGGCCACAAATTGGAAAAAGTAAATACATTTTAATCTTCATGCTTTTGAGGAAGTCTGCTTACATTTCCAGTGACATGCTTTTTATTTATTTATTTATTTATTTATTTATTTATAATTTTTAAATGTTTGTTTATTTTTGAGAGGGAGAGAGAGACAGAGCATGAGCAGGAGAGGGGCAGAGACAGAGGGAGACACAGAATCTGAAACAGGCTCCAGGCTCTGGGCTGTCAGCATGCAGCCCGACACGGAGCTCGAACTCATGAACCATGAGATCATGACCTGAGCTGAAGTCGGATGCTTAACCGACTGAGCCACCCAGGCGCCCCGCTAACCTATCATTTATATGTTACTACAAGTTATCTTCTCTTTACTAAGGGCCAATAGAGCCTAAAATGGCTCTGCTCCTCCTCCTCTGCTAAAGCTCAGCTAAACAATCATGAAAATCAAAGATAGATAATATCGGTGTGGAGGCAGTGGAAACCTAATAGGATTAGCAAATGAACAGGATCCAAAACCTAATGTATGAGAGTGGAAAATAAAAAGCACCAAATCCATCCAAGGGGCAAAAAAAAGGCCTTCTGATGTTGGCAGGAAGGGCCTGGGAATGGAGATATTTAGGGCAAAGGCTCTGAACAGTACCAACGCCACCTGCCTCCCTTACCTCCCCAAAAAGCCGTTCGTAAAGCAAAGGCCTTTTGTCAAGGCACCGTATGCTGGCAATCATACTTACTAACCTGAGTGCCAATCAGAGACACAAGCCACTTACACGTCTGATGCTCAGTTTCCTAACCCTGCCCACTTCCCAGGGCTGAGACAGGTAAGATGTGTGAAAGCACTATATCATTTATACAAATATCAATGTTCTGATATTATCCTCAATGATCACAAAGCAGTTTATCACACAGCAATGAAGTTCTAAGCTCATTCACTGATCCAGGATTTAGTGAGCTCCTGGAATAGTGTGTGGCACACAGCTGGCACTTAATAAATACTTCATGATGGCTGGGGAGACAGAGATGGACAGATGAATAGAAGGAATGAAGGAATGACAAAAGCAGGTCTGAGTGAATGAATGAATGAATGAACGAATGGCCAAAGTCTGTGAAAGACTACAAAGAATAACAGAGACATCCTAGTATGATAAGACAACTTTGAAACCTCTTACATTTCAAAGCTCAAGATGCATCCTGCAAAGATGACCCATTCAGCTTCTGCAAGCATAAGCTCATCTGAGGACTATCTGACAGTTTGGTGACAAGTAGGTGCAGAGGAAGCTGATCCTCCTCTCCAGGGTCTAGGAAGGTCATGTGCCCAAAATTACACCTGTCTTTGTCCTTCAAATTCATTTAAGCAGGCCCTGTAATAATAGAAGTCTGGGCTGCCTGCCTCCTCTGGGTTTTTTTCCAGACAAACTAAAGCCATCTTTACATTCAGAAAGAGCTTAGAGGGGGCTCAGATCAAGGTTTGCCCATGCACTTAGGGCAATTTTCAGAGAATTTTAATTTTATTTTGCCTGAACTTCTGTTGAGCTAAAGATAAATTTTCTTTCTGAAGATGAAAGCAAAAGTTTTAAATGTCTCAAGTTTTCAAGATCAGAGGTTGAAAATATAGAAGCTGTCTAACCCCTCCCCACCCAATTTTTAGAAGTTCCACACCATCGGCTCCAGAGGTTCAAGCAAAACTTCACTGTGCCGGAAGTCCCCTTAGGTCTGCTGTAGGGGTTAAAAAAAAAAATGATGTCTAAAAGACACGGACTACGCTACTAAGCACTTAGATAAATACCACCTTAGGTTTTTACACGTTGAAAGGATATGAATGTGTGCTGAAAGAGGCCTCATTCTGATTAATGAAGATAAATTTATTCTAAAACCAAACTTTCTGTAATTCTCATTCACCGTCTTGGATTTTAACATACACGACTTTTCCTAGTCCTTACAAAAATTCATTGCTGAATATTGCCAGTTTTATTTTCTCTAGTTTTGTGTGTGAAGAATTGAGATGGAATTTAGAGGAGAAAATAAAACAACAACAAAAACCTACTCTTCATTCCCAACTCCTAGTGTCAATGTCAAGCTTATTTCTATTAAACACTAGAGTGAAGCATAAAGAAAAACATTCAAGACAGAGATATTAGTATATCCTGATCGGCCAGGACGTTACGAATCTCTAACGCTTTGGGGAGGAGAAATAAAATCAATCATGGCAGGGGCACCTGGGTGGCTTAGTTAGTTAAGCGTCTGACTTCGGCCCAAGTCATGATCTCATGGTTCATGAGTTCGAGCCCTGCGTCAGTCTCTGTGCTGACAGCTTGGAGCCTGGAGCCTGCTTCGGATTCTGTGTCTCCCTCTCTCTCTCTGCCCCTCCCCAACTCTCTCTCTCTCTCTCATTCTGTCAAAAATAAATAAAAGCTTAAAAAAAATCAGTCATGGCAAATGAAATATCTGCAAGTGGGGCTTTTCACAAAAAAATGTTCCAAATTATAACAGTATGTGATACTAACATCTTTCCCGGTGTTCACCTGAACCCCATGGTATGAGGCTACACAGTCCATCCGGAGGCAATCATTCCTAGCAGGCTGGCATTTTGGAAGGAACAGGAAGGTTGTTTTACCTTTTCCCCTGGAATTCAGTTGGCAAGATTCTCTGCTACGTCAGCCTCTTAAACCCTGGCATCCTTTCAAAGGAGGAATCACACTGAATGAAAGTAAACCCATTCCATTTTCCCCACTTCTTTTTCTTATTAATAGATGGTACTGCCAGCTGGGCCAAATGTTGGAAAGTAAAGTAGAAAATAAAGTAGAAATAATAAGTAAAAAAGCAAATGTCCCATAATCTCACCTCCTCGCAAACAACCCATGTTCACATTTTGGCAAATCTCCTTCCAGACTTTTTCCTATATGTTATGGTATTAGTTAAATTATGTTGTGTGTATCTACCTGTTTTCCCCCCTCACTTATTGATATATCATGAACATTTTCCCTTAAAAACTACATTCCCTTTAGGTTTTCAAGAGACCCTAGTCAAATATTGAACTATGAAAAACAGATAGTTCTTAGGAGAGAGAAACATGATTAGAGAAAGTTATGAAATGCTGACTTACCAGTAAGGATGTGGAAGAAATAATCTAATGTCTTTAATGGCAATTCAAAGTAACAGATGTCAATCTTTGAAAATAACTTTTTATATAATAAAAATTTATATACTTGAATAAAAGTAAGCTCATAGCATGTTCCCATTTAATCAAACCTTACTTTATATTTTAAGGTTTAATAAGTACAATCCTTCAGTACTAATATCCACACATACACACACTCTCTCTCTTATATTAAATCTCTTGAATATAGAAAAGTTAATTCTTACACAAACTAAACAACTCAGAAAATTTTTAAATAGCCCATTTTCTACATTAATGAAGAACTGTGTAAATGTAAAAGTTAACTTGAACCACTCAGTAAATCATGTATTCATTCACACTTCTATCTAGCCTACAAAAATGTATACACCATGTTCTCAATAACATTAGTGGCAAATATAAATACTCTCCTTCACCCTAAATAAAAAGAGATGAGCTACTTCTGTGAGCCATGTACTATATAGAAGCATTTGTATTTGCAAAGAAATACAACATCAGATCAACGGGGTAATGGCTGAGTTACCCACAGCCAATTTCTTATTCTTAAAATTGACCTCTATGGCAGTTTGCCCAGACTCTCTCATCTAATTGTAAAGACGAGGACCCGAATGCAACAGTTATTCCACTGCTGGGAAAAATAATAGCAAAGTATTCTAAAGACAAATAAAATTCTTAAGTTAACTGAAATCTTGAATTATTCTTTCTGCTCCCGGAAGTTAATATAATAAATATGAATTACGAATGTAGATACAAGGGTATATAAAAATGTGTAAAGTATTAAAATAACCAAACATGACTTATATACTATGCATTCACAAGATATATGTAATGTGTATATGTATTATACACACACATATATATTTACATATACTTTATTCAAAATATGTGAACATTCTCTAACGAGCATTTTCTAAAACAATATATTTCCCAGTTTGAGGATACATGGCATAAATATGAAAATCAGAGCCAGAAACTTTTATAATAAATTCAGACAAGACTCCCTAGATTTCTGTATATTTATGGAATTTCAGTAACAAACTTCTACTTCTCGCTGAGTACTTACGTTCCATGAAATAGGGCCCAGGCTCAATTCTCCATACGATTTGCCCTTTTTGGGTTCCAGTCACACCCCTGTTTTTAGAATCCCAGAAGTTGGCTGGAGAATTCTCATCTGGAAAAACCAAACAAACACTTTTTCAGCTTAATCACAACCTATGTCTCCTCCCTTAGTTCAGACTAATACAAGTTAAAATAAAAGGAGAATAAAAAGGAAATAAAATAAAAGGAAAAAAGGAAATAAGAGGAAAAAAAGATAAAGGGGGAAATATTAATGAACACTATTATTACTGACCAGCTCCCAGCAGATTATTACCCTGCATTTCTGTCCTTGCACTGCTACTGAGGAACTGGGGACAGGGTGGAAAGAAGTTGGCGTTTGTGGGCTTGGCCCAGTTAATCAATGTTGCCAAAAGGCAAAACTGGGAAGAACACAGGCTACAACTATCTCAGCGTCAATGGTGAGCTGATATGTAAGGAAGGAGTTGGGTGTGCTCCCATCTATAAAATCCTATATAAAAAAGAAAGGAAGAGCATAATTGAGAGAATATAATAGAACTTAAAATGGCATTTAAAAAGGGGGGGGGGCATTAAGCTATGAAAATGAGTGAGGACACAGTATGGCTTTGCTACGAACAGTGTTTGGGAGATACCAACCAAGTCACCATGTCTGCTAGGATAATCTTTTACAAAAGGCCAGAGGCCGTAAACCTCAAACAACACAAGAAAAGGAGAGAAAGAATGTTTAGGCTTTTGTATGGATAGTAACCTGAAGAATCAGCCTGACAGCAGCATTTTCCAAGCTTTCTGACCTCCTGGCACACAGAAAAGGGTAATATTTGTAGGACACACTGGGATAAACGAAAGACATGCTTATAACTTAAAAGGGCAGGCAGGGAAACTCTGGCTGCACCCAGCTCTGCCCCATCACCTCAAAGGCTGAAAGGATTCATATTCTATAATTTGCCCTCATCACACTAGTTTGAAGTTCTGTCCTAGGGCCCAGAATAGAAAATAAAACTGAAAACATGAAAAGAAGACCATTCAGAGTTTTACAGGCACATGAAAATGTATACAGTGATACTGGCTCTTAAAGTCAGATATTTTCATTTGTTTCCCCAAACCCCTTTCCCAGGAGGAAAGATTAAAGATACATTTTAACTGAGAGCTGGGATAAATTAGACATGGTGAAGTAAGAGCTACACCAAAATAAAGTAAAGCTGGAGAAAAGGTCCCAAGCTCAAGGGAATAGGCCTGAGAAGAAACGTCCCCTGCAACAAAGGGGGCACCTGGGTGGCTCAGTCAGTTAAGCATCGGACACTTGATTTCATTGCAGGTCGCGAGGTCACCGTTTCAGGAGTTCAAGCCCCACGTCCCTCTTGAGACTGTCCCTCTCTCTCTGCTCCTCCCCTTCCATTCTCTGTCTTTCCGAAAATAAATAAATAAACTTAAAAAAAGAAAAAGAAAAACCTCCCTTTTTTTCACGCTTCCGAGCATGAAAGAACTAGAAACATGGGCCATAGCGAGGAGTCAGATAATCCAGCTCTGGGAGACTTCTGTCTGTGTCTGTGGTTGCACTTGGAGCCTACTATTTTCATCATATTCATAAGTCAAAGAACTCTAGGAGGAAAGGTCCTCCCATGCCATCTGCATTAGGCACATTGCAAGCTAAAGATTCTTTCTGTGAAAAGCCAAGAAGGAGCCACTGTTCTTTATAAGAATGGAAAAGCATAAACACTCATGCCATCACCTGCTCTCCTAAACAAACAACACAAGGCACACCACTCCATTCCATCACAGAAATAGAACAACAATGCCAATATTTTTTTAATGTTTATTTATTTTTGAGAGAGAGAGAGAAAACGAACACAAGCAGGGGAGGAACAGAGAGAGAGGGAGACACAGAATGTGAAACGGGCTTCAGGCTCTGAGCTGTCAGCACAGAGCCCGACGCAGGGCTCGAACCCACGAGCTGTGAGATCATGACCTGAGTTGAAGTCAGACACTCAACCACCTGAGCCACCCAGGGGCCCCAACAATGTCAATATTTATTTTTTTATTATTTTTTTATTTTTTTTAATCTTTATTTATTTTTCAGAGAGAGAGATAGAGCGTGAGCAGGGGAGGAACAGAGAGAGAAGGAGACAGAATCTGAAGCAGGCTTCAGGCTCTGAGCTGTCAGCACAGAGTCCGACGTGGGGCTCGAACCCACGAACTGTGAGATCATGACCTGAGCCGAAGTTGGACACTTAACCGACTGAGCCACTCAGGCACCCCAACAATGTCAATATTTAAAAGGCAGTCACCTAAACCTGGTTGTGAAAGATGTCATGTGGCTCCTCGGGGCAGATCTCAATCACTGCCTATCCACTGAGCTTCTTCCTTGCCAACTAAACCCCAATTTTATCCAAGGCAACAATGTTTCCAGTTAAAAATATTCATCTCTCCAGAATCTCTTGCAGCTAAAGGTAGCATGTGATCTAGTTATGGCCAGTAGGGTGTAAGTGGAAGTCTACTGGATGGGACTTCTGAGAAAGCTATCATTTTCCTGATTAAAAAGAGGACGGACTTGGGGCACCTGGGTGGCTCAGTCGGGTAAGCATCCCACTCTTGATTTCTGCTCAGTTCATGATCCCATGGTTTGTGGGATCGAGCCCTGCACTGGGATCTGTGCTGACAGAGCAGAGCCTACTTAGGACTCTCTCTTTCTTTCTCTGCTCTTCCCAGCTCTACAGGACAGACCCAGCAATCCTATTTTGCTCTTCCCTCTCCCCTCTTCTTGGATGAGAACCATACACTAAGGATGGCAGAGCCAGAAGCTAGGAGTAACCATGATGAGTCCTTTAGTCCTGAACTACCTGCCTTCAGACTTCTTGCTACCTATGCAAAAATAAATTCCTATTTGGTTAAGCCCCTGTGGTTGGGTTTCTGTTACTTGCAGTTTAACACAATTCCTAACAGAAATACCTGTTAAAAATCAACCAGTGATTTAGACTCATCATGCCCGAATCCCTGTGACTGCATCACTGCTTCAGGCTAGACAACAAAGTACTTGCTACCCTTCTAAAAGATAGTTTAATGGGCAGAGGTGCTTAGGTGGAAGGAGTGATTCTCATGTTTCTGCAAATAAATGTACTATTTTTAAGCTATTGGTCACTTGGAAGGCACAGAAAGCATGCATCGGGAGTAGACAGTGCCCAGCTATGCAAAATACTTTTTTAGAAGCATGGCTATGCACATAACACATTTCTGAAAATCCTGTTGTGAGAGTTTCCTCTTGGGGCCTCAGGAAAGACGAAGTAGCATTGCATCTTCCTTTAGGGAGCAATCAGCAGGATCACAGCGATAAAAAGCAGTGGTAATAAAATTGTACTTGTTAATGCAACCTCACACTAAGGTTTGTACTTCTGCTGTTACCCACCTTTTCTCCCAAAACCATCAGGTAAGCCAAATGAAGTACAGATTCCTTTTCTTTTCTTTTTTTTTTTTTTTTTTTGTTTTAAAGTTTATTTATTTTTGAGAGAGAGAGAGAGAGAGAGAGCAAGCAGGGGAGGGGAAGAGAGAGAAGGGGACAGAGGATTTGAAGTAGGCTCTGCACTGACAGCAAAGAACCTGATGCGGGGCTCAAACTCATAAACTGTGAGATCATGACCTGAGCCGACGTCTGACGCTTAACCAACTGAGCCACTCAGGTGCCCCAAAGTACGCATTTCTGACACAAACTTGGGAAAAAGGACCACTGAGGAGCAGAAATAGAATGGGAGGTGGTAATGGGATGCAAACTATTGCAAGTGGTCTGAGTCCCGAACAGAAAGTGATGCCTGAGCTACACGTCACGTACACATTCCTAGAAAAAGAACTTTGACAGAGAACCACTATAGGCATCTCTTATTCCAAGAAGGGTCACTGATAACTCTTTGCCAGCCACATCCACTTCAAGGTAGAAATACTATACTATGTGAATAGGAAATAAGGGAGAACAGGAATGGGTGCTTGCTTCTAAGACCTTTAACCAAGAAATGTATCTAGAGCGTAAATTAGAAAAAAAAAAAAAGCAAACAAACAAACAAACAAAAACAGGGGAGGAGGGGTGCCTGGGTGGTTCAGTCAGTTAAGTGTCTGACTCTGGATTTTGGCTTGGGTCATAACCTCACAGTTTGTGGGTTCAAGCCCCAAGTCAGGCTCAGCGCTCACAGCACATAGCCTACTTGGGATTCTCTTTCTTTCTGTCCTTTCTGCACGCACGCACATAAGAAACAGATCTAGAGTCACGTGTTCAATTTACCCCTCAGCTCCTGTTAGGTTGGGATAAGCCATATATCTCTGACTTGAATTCCCCTCTTTGGTTCATAGGTGATGTGGACAACTCCATTTGGTTACGTTTGTATTTAAAGAAAAACAGACTATCCCCTTGAAGCAAAATGCTGAAAATGTACCAGGACTATTTAGGCTCATCTGGAACTCAAATGTGCCATATATGATGAGAAATGGGTCAGAATTAGGATAGGCAGGCCTAGAGCAGAAGTTTGATGGATCTGTTCTGATTTAAAATGCGACAGCAAGAGACCATCCTGTAAATCTCCATAGGGAAGATCTCATTCCCCACCAGGCATAGTGTTTGTCACATAGAAGATACTCAAGTTGATTAATACTGTTTATTCTGGATTGAAATTTTTCTTTGATGAGATTATGTTTCTGATAATTCATTATCCCTGACAGATACAAGCATTCCTGCCATCAAGTGGCAGTTACCCTTAATTGAAAATACCAAGTCCATATAAATAAACTAGCTTAGGGGCAAACAGGACAAATTATTCTGATACAACTATCACAACCTCCATCACTACTACGGCTCCTACGGCTGCTAGCTGGCCCACCTCTGGCCAGCCTTGCTCACACCATATAAAGAACAGCTAAAATGACTCATTCCTTGTATTTCAAGAAGACCAATTTTAATTGGTCCCTCAGAGTAAAATTTCGTCTTTAAGTAGGTTAACACTTTGTTTAGGTTGAGGTCAATTCTAGTCTAGACCCAGAACACCTTATCCGTGACAGTATTTCTTTTTTTTTTTTTAATTTTTTTTTACGTTTATTTATTTCTGAGACAGAGAGAGACAGAGCATGAGTGGGGAGGGGCAGAGAGAGAGGGAGACACAGAATCCGGACCAGGCTCCAGGCTCTGAGCTGTCAGCACAGAGCCCGATGCGGGGCTCCAACTCACAAACTGTGAGATCATGACCTGAGCCGAAGTCGGTCACTCAACCGACTGAGCCACCCAGGCACCCCTCTGTGACAGTATTTCTATGCTGAGATCTACTTTTTATGGATATCTGAGGACAGTTTATTTTTTCCCAGACTGTAGGAGTTATTTTTCTTTCTCCTCATCTAACATGCATATTAGGTGATTTGGTCTTTTTTAAATGTCCCTACTCCAAATAAGAAAAATAGTTGAGTATAAAATCGTATACCAAAGAAAGGGTTCTAAATCCCTTATGAGTAGAATGTAGACATAATTATAAATCTATTTTCCCCCCACTAAATAAAGGTTCTGATTGATCAAAGAAATGTTGGCCTTTAAAGCCAACTATCAATTGGTGCATTTATACTTAGTTACTTCCTTTCTCCATTTCTCTTAACAAATATTCAAATCTGTCCCACCGTCCTCACATCCCATAGCTAATTTCCAAGCTCCTACTTGGAGCAGGGTAGCATCCAAACCATGGAGAACATGAGGTCTCATTTCCCTAATGCCCTCTTTGCTGGGTCCATACCTACTCCTTGCCTTCTTTTACAGGGTTCTACCCTGTTATGGTGGAGACTTTGACCCAATCCTCTCCATCAGTCACCTCTCACCTTGATTTTTACTTCTTCCTTTCAGCCTAAAAACATGTCAGCTTCTGTGAGGCACACTCTCCTGGTTTTGCTTTTGCTCTTTGAATATTACCTTCCTTGTTCCCTTTCCCATTCTCCTTCTTATTTCCCTTCCTTTTAGGATTCAAATGTCTGTTTTCCAACTGAAATAGTCTATTTTCTAGGAGTGCATATTTTAGAGACTTAGGTAACTTTCAGGCTGGAATATAATTACAAAAAAGTAACACTGAAGATGTTTAATTCATGTACCTAAATACCTTCTCTAAATCTAATCTTGTTTGTTAGGGTTTATATAAAGCTTGTCCACTCATGTCTCATATGTCTTCTTTGTTCTCTTACAAGTCTCGTTGGCGGTACATTTTCTCTAAATAGAAAAGCAAAGTACACACACAAAAAAAGCCTTAAAATCCTTTTAATATAATTTTATACCTGTTTATGAATATTATGGGAACACAATCAAGGAAACTTGTGAAAATCTCACTCTTGCCTATTTTAACAATCCATGATACTTTTGTGAAGTGATTTCATTTAGTGTTTTTTTTTAATTACTCTTTAGGACTATTTCAATTCATTCTGTTATTAATACTGGAATTAAACCTAGTAAGTCCGATTCTCCAAAGGAGAAACAAATTAAGTGTTTGGACCCAGAAAACAAAGGCATAGAGATAGAAGATTGCCACACACAACTCTCTTAACTATATTGTTTTGTGGTGGCTCAGAGAATTTTCTCAGGTCTAATTAATAAGGTTAAAAACAGGCCCCTTTTCCTACATTAAAACCATAGTATCTTTAGGAGGAACACATCAGGGCCTTAAACAAAATCTCTGTAAGCAGACTTAACATCTCCTGCACATTCACTAGGTCACAAATCATCCTTGGTTACTTCCCCTTTACCTAATTGATCCTCCATAGCAATGATTACCCAACTTCATTACTCACAGTGAATACCCTGCAGGCTTCATTTAAAATGCAGATTCCTGCCCTGCTCTTCCAGAGATTTTTGGTTCAGTAGGTTTGAGTCAGGATGCAGGAAACAGAATTCTAGCAAGTACCCTAGGGAGCTGATTCTGATACGGATACTACAAAGACCACACATGATAAAACTCTGTTCCATGGTTATTTCCAGGGATATTGAGCAATCACAGCGATGTTTTGGACACTGTACTTCTCTTTGACTACTGTGCCTCCAATTTGTCAGCTTGTGCATTCATTCGTTCACTCATTCATTCATGAAAAGCATTTACGGACTGCCCCCTATGGAATATAAGGAACACCCATTTCCTGCCATCAGGAGTCCCCAGTGTGGTGGGGGAAGACTGGCACATAAGGTACAATGCAATGTGAAGAATGCTATGACCAAGGTGTACATACTTTATAAAGTGTTAAAGAGGAACAGAGAAGGAATAATTATCAATCCCCATGACTGTGTGTAATTCATACGGCTCGGGATCTACCGAGTTTGATGTATATTTGGGAGGCACATATGGAGATATCCTTTGGAAGATCTACACATTTAAGCCAGTCATTAAGGTGTCTCATCCATTCCTTTGCTTCACTGCTCCATAGACATATTGCTTTACCTCCCAGGGTTCATTTTTTAGTTCTATGAGTGGTCATCAGAAGCAGCAAACAAGTGGCCATGTTTAGAGCTGAATTCAGTGGTAAAAGTTACTGTTGCTGCCTGGGTCCCAGGATGTTATCTTTTTCATCCTTAGAAAAGTAAGATTAATTATATTAATGTACAACATGATTGTAAAGAGTAATTTAAATAATGAATTCTCTTTTAAAATGACACTAAAAACTAAAATAATGTAAGCAGAAAGACTTGTAATTTTTTTTTAAAACTCTTCCTTCCCCATAATATTTCATACACAGAGATCAGTGTGAAAAATTACCTTTAAAAGATTATTTTTTTCCTGATTCTGGATTCCAGAAAAAGGACTCTGAATAGGCTTTTAAGATAATATATAGGAGACATGACCAGACATCTCAAACATATCCAAACATAATTTGGATTTGGAAATGTTTCTATGACTGTTAATATTTCCAAAACCTGCATACAGTGCTGGAAATAAAATATGAACAAAACTGCTTATATTCAAAGCCCTCCTCTTCTATCAATCAACCCAGGAGAGTTAAGACACGGTGAAGAATTTTTTGAGAAAGACGCCATGTGACAGATTGTGCCAGAGAAATGAAAAATGATGCTTGCAACTTTTATTTTGCTTTCAAGTAATCCCTCCCCACATTTTCTCACAAATGGCATAAACACCTAAGTTGTTTTAAATTGTTTTTTAGATACAAATTGAAGTTATATTCAATGTTATATTCAATGTTACATATGTCTTATGATTGGATCACACAGGGACCTGGTTTGTTCTGGCTATACTCAAAACTTAGATGCCCTGGGATTTGGGATTTGGAAAGTAATATTAAGCTCCAATTTGAATCAAAATGATCATTATAAATTTTTTTTAACGTTTATTTATTTTTGAGACAGAGAGAGACAGAGCATGAACAGGGGAGGGTCAGAGAGAGAGAGGGAGACACAGAATCCAAAACAGGCTCCAGGCTCCGAGCTGTCAGCACAGAGCCCAACGCGGGGCTTGAACTCACGAACCGCGAGATCATGACCTGAGCCAAAGTGGGATGCTTAACCGACTGAGCCACCCAGGCGCCCCAAAATGATCATTATAGATCTGGGCAAAGACCACACCTTCACAGGGACTGTTTGACTGTTTTTAACAATTTTTGCAAAAATTTTTGCAAAATTTTTACCAGAATGTTCTAGGCAGGTTATGGACTCCTGCTGCTGCAATGTGACAGGAAAACTCTGACAATGACTTTGGGATCTGAACTACATCCCAAGGGAGGGGTGAGTCTTTACTACGGATTGCACTACACAAGAACACCAATCTTATGCAGCACTATGAGAATTCATCAACAAATTCCTCATGAATTTGCAACTGTGGCATTAGTTTTAACCCAGTCTCCCTAGATGCCCAATTCGTTACACTGAAGCTCTCTCTGGTTGAAAAAAGAGCAAGTGTCAGATCAATCCTGATACCACACTGCCAGCTGAGCATGTACCCACTAACGACTGTGGCCTGGTAGGTAGTCAACTGAGTAGCTATCTTCCCATAGATACCAGAAGGAGTGGCTGATTGCACTGTGCCAGAGATGGGAGAAGAAGGCACAGCACACCACAGGACAAAGAAGCAACAGAGGCTGAGAAGAGCTGATGACAAGTCTGTAAGGTCTGGCCTTGGGGATTCATGTGCTCTGAAAGGCACGTGTATCACTGCACTGGCCGGCAGGGTGGGCGCCTGTGTGTTGATTCAAGGCCACTCACCTGCAAGTATGAGAGAGATGTCTATGGATGTCTCCTCTAGGCAGGCCATCTACCAGGGGTGGGGGAGCCCAACTCGGAGAATGTGAAATCTTTCACTAGATCCACACTGGGTGATACAGACAAGTCCTAAGCACACCCCTGAGGAGGCCTCCTGAACATTCACACCTCCAGACATACTGAGCAGAGGCAAGATGCTCTGCTAAGCAACTTCCCATGTAAGATACCTGAGCCCAAACTATTCAACCAAACACTCATTTTGACAGGGAGGGAACCACCAAGAGATCAGTGAGAAGCAACACTTGAACTCATTTTGCCAAATACCTTCTGAGAGTTTTCAGTCACGGCCCAGAACACCAGACAGTAAAGAGCAGTTCAGAGATGGCTTATATGTCAGGCACTGTCTTACCGCTTTGTCTTTACCAGTTCACGGACACCTCTAACAATCCTTTGAGGTTGGTACCGCTATCAGATTCTTAATGATGGGAACTAAAGCACAGAGACGTTAGAAAATCTGTCCACGATCCCAAAACTAGTATGTGCAGCATGTTCCTTGATACTATACCACACCTTCTCTCTAGACCACTGTGAAGAATTTGGATTCCATGCTGATAGGAGGTCACTGGAAGATTTGAAGCAGGGGAGTAACATGATCCATGTTTTTTGTTTTTTTTAATCCTCCTGGCTGCTGTGTGCAGAGTGGGCTGTAGGAGGGCAAGAGAGGATGGCCCACCATGCTTCGCGCCCAGGCCCAGCACTGAGTGCTGGAACCATAACCTAAACGTGACCCTCCTCCGTCTCCATCTTTCCTGTGTAGACAGAGCTGCAGCAGCTATAAATAGCCTCCCTGAGTGCAAAAGGCTGGCAATCAATTCCAGACTCGTCAGTCCAATGACCCTGCGAGGTGACCCATCCGTCTCTAAGCTCTCTCCAAGTCCAACCACCATCCTGGATTTCACTCTCTAAGCCCACCATGCTCTTCCTCTCCCCTCTTTATCCAAACAACTCTCAAAAATCCAACTTTCCCACACTCAACCTTAATTTGTCAAGACAGAAAGCTCAGATTCTCCATCACTTAGTAACTCAACAAAGTTCCTAACGCAACATATTTAATTTATCACTGGCATTTAGTCCACATGGGCCTTCTATTCACCCACAGAAGTATGCTTTATGTTTTTAGGTACCTACCACTTATTTCAAGGACCAAGAGAGTAATACACTGCCTGATAATGAAGCTGTCGGGCAGTGGCTCTTAGGTGATGGTTAAGATCCCAGAACTTTGAGAAACAGCAGACCTGAGGTTAAATTCCACCTCTCTCGTTTGCTGAAACCATAACCTTATGCAAGTCTTAAAACTGCACAGACTCCATTTCTTCAATCTATCAAATGATAACAGCACCAAGCTCAGAAAACTGTGAGGAGTACATGGGTACAGTATTTGAACCTGGCACATATTTAGGAGCTAAATGTGTGGGGTTTAAAAATCTCTTAATCCATTTCTTCCTTCTTTCTAAGAAGTTACGTTTTTCCTTTAATACTCAAAAGCACAGTTCCTCAATCTCATTTCCTTAGGTTTTACTTGTTAAATTTCTTTTAAATAAATTCATTTTATTTTAATTTCTCATAAATATATATAAAACAAAAGTATGCTTACTTATGTCTTGGGAGACTGTTTTCTTTTTTTTTTTTTAATGTTTTTTAATGTTTATTTTTGAGAGAGAAAGAGAGAGAGAGAGACAGAGAGAGAGACAGAGAGAGGCAGGGCACAAGCAGGGGAGGGGCTGAGGGAGAGGGAGACCAAATCTTAAGCAGGCTCCAGGCTCCAAGCTGTCAGCACAGAGCCCAATGCGGGGATCAAACCCATGAACCGTAAGATCATGACCTGAGCCCACATCGGACGCTTAACTGACTGAGCCACCGAGGCGCCCCTGGAGACTGTTTTCTTAATCTGGATGCCAAATGAGTGTGCAACAAAAGTGCAGTCCATACATACACCAATAGCACATTATGCCATTACATGTGAATACAGTCTCTCACACAGAGTGTACCAGTCTGTGCAGTTCTTAGGTGGAAGGTCACTCAAAGCCTAAAATTCTGTCAGGCTTTAAGCTCAGCCTAATAAAGACAGGCAGAGATGCCCTCATCTTCCTATACAATGAAACATGGATTGGGTGGTACTATGTGTGTTCAAAAGTTGCCAGGAATGACAATGAGGTGTTAATTCTATATCCCTCTTTCTTTCTTCTAATTACTTATTTATTTTTATTTATTTATTTTAATTTTGAGAGAGAGGAAGACAAGCAAGGGAGGGCCAGAGAGAGAGGGGGACAGAGGATCTGAAGCAGGCTCTGTGCTGACAGCAGAGAGCCCGATGTGGGGCTTGAACTCACTAACTGTGAGATCATGACCTGAGCTGAAGTCAGATGCTTAACTGACTGAGCCACCCAGGGGCCCCTAATTATTATTTTTTTAAATGTCATATACACACTAATTTATCACTCAAAGATAAACCTTTTTAATACTAAATGAAGTTTAGAAGCAACCTCTAAGATGCTTCAGGATGTTACTTTTACATGAACCTAATAGCTACAGATTCTGAGAAATGTGCAACCATTATAAAATATAAAGTTCAATGCAAAAGGATCCTTTGGTTGGGGGTAAATTACACCTTTGATCTTAGTGAGCTCATACAACAAGGATCAGGAACTTTCATAGCTAACTTTATGTAAAGAAGGAGGTTACCCTTATTGAAGTGAACCAAATATTTACTGGAGCTGATTCAAACTCAGTATGAAAATATTAGTTGGAAGTATATGAGAGCAATCGTTCTGGAACATTCATTGCTACTAATCCTAAAGAATAATCTTGCAGATGTGGCTAGTCCCTGCGGGTGCCTCCCCAAAATGGCTTGACCAGAGGCTGAATGACCTTCCCAAAGGTTGGACCGCTCACCTGAATCCTTACTAAACCATCACCTTACTTTTCATTAAACTGAGCTTTTATGTATGTTTCTAAATGGGGCACTGCTAGTTCTGTCCAGTGCAGTGTAGGCATGATAGCATCCTTGGGTCTCCGGCACTGTGTGCCAGGTGCACACTATACGACAATAAAAAATAACATCCCTGCCGACCTTGAGAACAACTGAGTGGCATTTTAGGGCCAAAAAGTAAATTTTTTCATTGAAAACATTTAATTTATAAAGGATTAGGATAGAGCTGAAACTTATCCCTGTATTCATCCTGGCTCTTAAACAATCTAAGCAGATTCCAAAAGTCTATTGAAAGCTGGGTCAGTTTGCCACAAGGAAATCTTAACAAAAACGTGAATTTATTCTCCAAGTGTTTTTGTAAGATTGTTGTTTAATCAACAGTTTCTAAAATGTGAATGTCTATGAATCCTTGTCCATATGAACGTTACATTACAAATAAATCTGCTTTAACATCTCATTCATGAGAGAAGAGCTTTAAAAATCTGTCTAAAAACATTATTGGCCAGAAGCAGATAACCTGTCATGAAATCTAGACTCCATCGCATGACATTAAAAAAAAAAAAAAAAAAAAAAAAAAACACACATTCTTGTAGGTAGAACCTGTACTTAACATCACAGTAAAGTAATTTATTTGAAACCAGTGGGGCTCTAGAACATCAGCAAAGGGACTGCATATTTATTTGTAAAAGTTTCACATGCTTTAATACCTGTACTGATGGCTGTTGAGTTGTCAAGTGATTAAATGTGATAAGCACACCACACGGTTTGTTAATAGCTATCCCTAATCGAGCTGGGAGGAGAGCACATTTAAGAACATTTCAAAGAGAAAGGCAAAGAGAACTGTAAATCTCAAAGAGTTGGACTCAGGGGGTGCCCCTGGGTGACTCAGTCAGTTAAGCATCTGATTTCAGCTCAGGTCACGACCCCAAAGTTTGTAAGTTCAAGCCCCGCATCGGGTTCTCAGCTGTTCAGCGCAGAGCCTGCTTCAGATCCTCCATCCCCTGTATTTCTACCCCTCCCTTGCTTGCTCACTCTCTTTCTCTCAAAAATAAATAAAAGTTTTTTAAAAAAAAATTTTTTTAAGGGTCAGACTCAGGAATTAGGTGACAGTAGAACTCATTTTACAGAACTTCCTATTACCTTACCTCACATAATCCCCAAAAGTTTCTCTCTGCCTTTTTCAGGGTTGAATCCATCATCATTTCAAATCTGGTTTGGAAGCAGCAAGAAGAAACTTGTTTCATTCTCCTTAAAATCATGCACTGGCCTATCCACTTGGCAATTCCATTCATAGAAGCAGCCAGAACTGAAGTCAGGCAGGTCTGGAGTCCTAACGTGGCTTTGAGAGCTCTGCAGGTCCACTTCACTGATGCTCCTGCTTCTCTTTCTCTTTCCCAACGTTCTAGAAATGAAATCCTAAGCAGGATTTGAGCAGACCTCTGCCAGGATACTCTTGTCTGGCTAAAAAAAACACTGAGAGCCACTCCCACTCTTCCTCAAGACTTACCACTGTTCAGGCATCCTTAATGAAAAAACATAACCTATTAGTATCCCATACGCTGAGGCAGTTGTGGCCACACCCTGTAAAGGGTACAGGATGCAATCACCCCATCCTCCCCTCAGCTTCCTTCCTTTGCTTTTCTATTGGGAAAATTCCAAAGAATGAGTTATGTGTACACACACACACACACACACACACACACACACACACACTCTCTCTCTCATACAGAGTGAGCTGATGTCAACAAACTGTTATCACAGAGAGGGGAATTTTCTGTCTGATTTACTAAGAATAGAGTAGCCATTACCTGGAAACTCTAATTTACTACTATGATTAATAAGATAAAGAATTTGTTTAGGGTATTAAAATAGGCTTATAGCATCCTAACTAATCCAAAATAAATATGTGGACTTGGATTTCAAACTGTAAAAATCAACTAAAACTTTTTGAAACATCATACAGCTTTAATGAAAATCCCAAACTGTGGTTATCAACCCTGAAGTTATTTTCAGATGTCACTTTTAATGAAAAAAATGGATGCAAAACATCCATCTAGCTGTGTTCTTGTCTTATCCAAGGAAGAAGTTGTGGCGGAAGAATTTCCAGATGAGATGCATTATTCTTTAATGGAAAAGGGGCCTCCTGAAGCTGGCCCACCCAGGGCAGTTGTCGCAATTATTAAGTGTCAGTTGCATGGGTGGATGTAATCAAAGGGTGCGAGACTGTATCTCTCCAGAAAGCTTCCAAGAAAGCAAGATAAAATATCTTCAACTGTCACACGTTTTGCTGTGAAGTGAGACAGGCTGGATTCAAGCTCCGCGCTACATTTAGTGAATGCAATTTACTCTCTACTGGTCCCTTAATCCAGACAGTTTGCCATGAAGCTTCACGGGCCACAAAGCTTTGGCAATAAACTGTGTGGGCACAGCAAGCCTGGCACTCCAGAATCACCACCAGGCTGCTTCTGACATGTAAACTCTGCCCAGTCTTAGAGAAAATCACTGTAGATTCTTGGGTGTATGCTAATGAACACCCAAAGAGCAAGCATGTACACAATGCCTACAATGTACCAGGGACACATCGCAGACGCTATAAAAATAGCCTCACGAATGGCACTGCGCTCCAAGGCTGAGGTCAATAATGTTATTAGAGCTATGTTACAGGTGAGGAAACAGAGGCTCCCAGAGAAGTGATGACAGCCAGGATTTCAGGTTGGATCTGAATGACATCCAACACCCAAACCCAAGCTCTTTTACAGTGCACTGCCTTTCTCAGATAACGCTCCTGAAGATGGCAGTCACCTCACTAATTTGACGGAGTCACCAAAAGGAGTTTAGGAAAAAGTAATCTAGAAGGGATGAGTTCATTTCCTCTTATTGGCATCAACGGTGGCTACAGCCTATGAACAACAGACTTCTCATCAATGTCAGCATCTCTGTTTTCAGCCCCAGTCAAAAGCGTCTAGTCTTGAATGCTTGCTTACTTCCTAGTTATGGACCAACAGATTCTCCATGAAGTTCACCTGATGCTCCCATGACTCTGGCTCTCCAAGCCACGATTCTTTACCTTCCAAATAGTGTAACATTTGCCAGACAGGCCACTTTAGCTGAACTCTAGGCTCTGGTCCGTCCATGTGTCATCGATGTTCACATGTGTCAAACAGGCTATTGTCCTATGTAAAGGAAATCTATTTCCCCACAGCACAAGCCATTGTCATAGGAGACTAGATTTCCAAGTTGACCAAGAAACTTATAAAGTGGATCAAGGGATGTGAGATGATGTTGGAGCCTAGACTTAAGGCCATCACATACACGCACCTTTTCATAGAGGTGGTATTTCTTAAACACAGGTAGTTCAGGCTGTACCTCTTCAATCATAGTGGACTACAGCATTGAGAAGGTATAGCAAGACAGCATAGTGTCAGACCTCAAAATTTATACATGTTAGGAATATATAAAGGAATATTTCTCCAAACCACAACCCAGTGTGAAGAAAGACCTTGAAGATCAACAAGTAAAATGGGAAGCACATTAATACAATATTTGCATCCATGTAACATCCTAGCATTTTCACTTGCTATGATGGCATACGGTGCCAGGCATTAGGAGATAGTTCTCAACAAGACAAACACAGCCTCTGCTTTTTCTTACAGAGCTTCTATTTTAGAGACAGGGAGACACATTTAAATAACAAATACAAAATGAATGCTTTAGCTACTACTATGAGACACGCTACAAAGGAAAAAGAGGGCATAAGGGAACGGGCGAGTTGCTGACATGACCCAGGCCAGAAAATAAGTGAAACCTTCCTCAAGGAATCAGTGTAGAAACTGAGCTCTGAAGGATGGATAAGGAGGGGAGGAAAGAGAAAAGAGACAACATTCCAGATAGAAGAGCTGCTCAGAGGCCCTAGCATGGGGAGCAGCATGGCACTTCCATGGACTGAAGGAAGACCAGTGTGACTAGAACACAGAGGGTAAGGGAGAGATGAGGCCAGTGAAGGAGAATAGACTAGAAATTTTAAGCATCAGTGTAGAGGGAAAGAAAGGGAAGCTAAAGAATAGAGGAATGAGGGGCACTTGAGTGGCTCATTTGGTTAAGTACCCAACTCTTGGTTTTTTTGTTTTTTTTTTTATTTATTTTTGGGACAGAGAGAGACAGAGCATGAACGGGGGAGGGGCAGAGAGAGAGAGGGAGACACAGAATCGGAAACAGGCTCCAGGCTCCGAGCCATCAGCCCAGAGCCCGACGCGGGGCTCGAACTCACGGGCCGCGAGATCGTGACCTGGCTGAAGTCGGACGCTCAACCGACTGCGCCACCCAGGCGCCCCCCAACTCTTGGTTTTAGCTCAGGTCGTGAACTCCCAGTTCATGAGTTCGAGCCCCATGTCGGGCTCTGTGCTGATGGTGCAGAGCCTGCTTGAGATTTTCTCTCTCTCCCTCTCTCTCTGCCCCTCCCCTGCTCACTTTCTCTTTCTCTGTCTTAAAATAAATAAACTTTAAAAAAAGAATAGAGGAATGAAAATTGTCCTTTCATCCCATCTCCACAAGATCTCTTTCTGAAAGCCAATTGATATCACAGTTGTTAACATTCAAAGCTATTGATCTAGCAAGGATGCTCATGGGTGAAATTATGTTTTATGGATACTGAATGGATTAATCATAGAACTAAAAAGACATCATTTAACTAATGTAGCTTATTCCCAAAAGCTCACGGAATAAATAAATCATGGGAATAAAAGGCACAGCATAGGGAAGACAGTCAATGATACTATAATAGTACGGTGACAGATGGTAGTATCCTTGCAGTGAGCACAGCACAATGTATAGAGAAGTTGAATCACTGCGTTGTACACCTGAAACTAATATAACATTGTGTGTCAACTATACCTAAATTAAAAAAAGAATGAGTAAGCTCCAAAAAAAAAAGAGTAGAGGAGAGCAAAGACACAATTCTTAGATTACGATACAAATTGACAATGGAAAAATTCAGCAGTGTCTCTTCCATCTAGCTTTATGTTGGCACCAAAAACCCAAAACAGAATCAAGGTTAGCACATCAGGAAGGAACAACCATTTTCCTGAAAAGCCCATTATGAATTTCCTTTGTGTTTCTGCACTTTGCATGCCTCTGAGACTGACATCATATTATCCCATATGCATTATTTCAGTCCTGTAGCAAGTGTCTGCCTATGTGCTGCAACTTTTATCGGAGGGTTTTTCTTGTGACATTGTGTTCCTTAAACAGCCAGATGAATGCTGGCCTCCTCACCACTTTGTTTTCAGATTCCCCAAATCTTCCAATGGAAATGCACATCAGTCTGTGTATACATCAGAAAACGTTTTGAAAATTCATTCAAAAAAGAGACAGCTGCTAAAAGATCAAGGGTAGAGCCTCAAATAAAAATCAGTTTGACGACTGTACATGAAATACATGGTTTCTAAATTTTAGCCTAGAAACTGGTAGGTAATCAAATTAAATAAAAACAATAAGGGCTATCATCTGTTATCTATTAAGAACTTACCACATGCCAGGCACTATAAGTGTATACATACACTCTCTCATTTAATCCTCAGAGAACCTTCTGAGCTGGTTGTTACAATCCCCATTTCACAAAATAAGAAAACTGTGGGATAAAGAGACTGAATAACTTGCTCATGCATAGCAAAATCACAGAGCAAAAGACTAGCTGAATTTCATATCTAGGGTATGCATGACATCAAAGCTTATCCGCACATTTCCCACCATTATACAACTTTCCCCCAAAATAACTAAGTACTGTTCATCAAGTGACAAGAACTGTGCTCGGTATTTCAGAATCACTAACTGATAGAATCCTCACAGCAATTCTGAGAGGTGTTATTATCCCTAAGATAAGGAAAGTGAGCTCTGGGAGGTCTGGTAACTTGATCAAGGGCACATAATGGCAAGGCTGAAAGGTGCAGAGGAAGACTTTCCAGAAGCCTGCACAATTTCACAACAGCAACATTTCTGAAGTATTCTGAGTTCAGTAGAAGCAAGTACGGGCATGTTTTCTTAGGGTTTTGCACTTTCATCTGGGAAATTATCATTATGCTCTGGAAGACAGTAATGTCCCCCAAAACTGACTTTCTCATCTTAGGTGGATAAGAAAATCCCTTTATCGATGTCCACTCAAGCCAAATGATCGGAACTGGGATCCATTGCTTTCATTAACATGAATAGATGACCCTCATTTTCTCTCTCTAACAGACAGATACACACAAGCAGATGTAATGTGCCAAACACGTGAAAGGCAGAAATAAGAATAAATGTTGTTTTTTTTTCTTTCAGTAATCTCTACAACATAATTAAAGAAGCAGCTATAATGGGGTCTCCTTTCTTTGACTGACCTGTATCCAGAAGCTCTAAGATATATTTCTCCTTATGGGTGAATTTTATATAAATACCTAAGAATGTTATATCTTTACTTATGGATGAATTTTGTATTAATCCTATGTTAATGTATTGCTAATGAAATTTTACGGTGGTTTACATACAATCCTACCTCCCTCATTCAATTCATAACAACCATTTAATTACATATGACTAGCGAGTTCTGCTCCTATGCTATTTATTATTCCAAATAAATTTATATTGTACAACAGGGTGAATTTAAAAATAGATTGTAGTCATGTAAAACTAAGAAAATAAAATGAAGCCAAAAAAGGAAGGATATAAAATTATTTTATTTGTCTATGTGTATATTTTGCTTCTATCTGTACAATGAGAACATTACCTTTTCCCAGTTATGCTTTGCATATAGCTGAGATAGCAATGAACTCAATAATATATCCTGGAGAGTCTCGGATAGGGCGGGAAGTACATACATAGAAACTCCACTATATTCACACAGGGAACATTTTCAGAATTGGGATTTATAATTTACCACAACAGTGCATGATGTAGAATCAAATAATCACATAAATTCCCAACTCTGAAAGAAAAGTTTTCAAATTATATTGTATATTACAAACATCTGGGACTTATGTTTAAAATTCAGACTCCAGGGGCACTGGGTGGCTTAATCAGTTAAGCGACCAACTCTTGATTTCGGCTCAGGTCATGATCTCATGGTTCATGGGTTCAAGCCCCACGTCAGGTTCTATGCTGACAGTGTGGAGCCAGCTTGAGATTCTCTCTCTCTCCCTCTCTCTGTCCCTCCTCCGCTCTCTCTCCGCCACCCCTCTCTCTCTCAAACTAGATAAACTATAGGGGCATCTGGGTGGCTTAGCTGGTTAAGTGTCCAACTTTGGCTCGGGTCACAAGTTCGTAGTTCCTAAGTTCGAGCCCCGTGTTGGGCTCTGTTCTGACAGCTCACAGCCTGGAGCCTGTTTTGGATTCTGTGTCTCCCTCTCACTCTGCCCCTCCCCTGCTCATGCTGTCTCTCTCAAAAATAAATAAACATTTTTTAAAAATTAAAAATAAATAAACTTAAAAATCAGACTCCATAGAGCAAAGAGCAGAAATTCTGATTCAGTAGATATAGGATGGGTCTTAGAAGTTTGCATTTTAAACAATCACCCCAACTAATTCTGATATAGATAATACTAGAACTATACTTTAAGAGACACTAGTCTGCAGTCTCAAAATTTAATTAGACCGGGGGCGCCTGGGTGGCTCAGTCGGTTAGGCGTCCGACTTCAGCTCAGGTCACGATCTCGCGGTCCGTGAGTTCGAGCCCCGCGTCGGGCTCTGGGCTGATGGCTCAGAGCCTGGAGCCTGCTTCCAATTCTGTGTCTCCCTCTCTCTCTGCCCCTCCCCCGTACATGCTCTGTCTCTCTCTGTCTCAAAAATAAATAAACGTTAAAAAAAAATTAAAAAAAAAATTTAATTAGACCGTACACTAATGGACATGAATATGTGAATGTCACATTTGGTTTTGCAAATGTGTTTTGTTAGAAACTTCAAAAATAGACATACATCTCTGTATCTTTGCAGTGTACTCCTTCCTAACAATTCTCATGATGATTATGTTCAATCTATCTTAAAAGAAGAAAAAAGTGAGTAGAGTGGAAAGCAAGTACAGAAAACACGAACACAGAAAGGGATGCTAACATGAGAAAAAAAAAGTTTTTGCTTGTATATAAGTCTAGAACAGTACTCCTCAAAATATAGGCCGTGGACCAGCACTGGGCCATGAACTTATCGCTAATGATTTGAGAGAAGGACAGAAATTGAACATGAGACTTTACAAACTTTTACAGAAATTTGTCAGAGTAATTTTAAGTCTGTTCAGTAATAATAATAATAATAATAATGAAAATGTGGGCTTATATTTTGTAGATCTTGTTTTCATTTCATTTTTCTAAGTTTTTTTTTTCTTTAATGTTTATTTATTTATTCATTTTGAGAGAAAGAGAGGAAGGGGGAGCAGCAGAGAGAGAGGGAGAGAGAGAAACCCAAGCAGGCTCCGCCCTATCTGCACAGAGCCCAACATGGGGCTCAGTCCCACGAACTCCAAGATCAGGACCTGAACCAAAATCAAGAGTCAGACGCTCAACCAAGTGAGACACCCAGGCACCCCTAGGTCTACTTTTATTGTACTTTACAAAAGATCAGTGTCCGTGATGGGATTGAAAGGCCATAGAAAATTTGAGAAGCACTAGTGGGTTCTAGAAAGGAGGGTTTGACCGTGCTTGCTCTGTGCAGTGAGCCCAAGATTGGACACAAGAGTGGATTTCTGTGGTACCATCTCAAAGGTTACCAGCCAGAAAGAATTTATTGAATGATGTCTGTAAGAACATCCTTAACTTCTCATACTAATTCGCTTTGAATCTGTCAGCAATATATGAATCTACATGTTTTTGTGGATCTGTCAACTTTTCTTTTTAGCTTGTGCCACGTCTCAAAATAACACTTTAGGGGTGCCTGGGTGGCTCAGAAGGTTGAGCGTCCGACTTCAGCTCAGGTCATGATCTCACAGTTCGTGAGTTCAAGCCCCGCGTTGGGCTCTGTGCTGACAGCTCAGAGCCTGGAGCCTGTTTCAGATTCTGTGTCTCGCTCTCTCTCTGCACCTCCCCTGCTCATGCTCTGTCTCTCTCTGTCTCAAAAATAAATAAAACATTAAAAAAAATTTTTTTGGTTAACACTTGAGTAAAATTTCATAAAAAATTACTTTCGACGCATATAACAGCACATTTCACTTATTATAAATGTATGTCTCTCAAATTTCAAAGAGACCCTTGCATTCTAACATTTGAGGGCTCAGTGAAGAGCTCCATCATCATACCAACACCCTATCTGTGCGTCTTTGCTGACAAGAAATGACTGTTGCAGGCTGTTTTCAAAAAAGAAGGTCTTTCAACCACTTTGGTCATCTTAGTACTGGGTCCTTATTAGCTACCTAATGATCTTCATATCTGGCAATGACAACAGTAATAAGAAGCACAAACCATCAATACATAAGTAGATGGGACATAGATCTCATTTTTGCAGCTTTCCTGCCTCCTGGTAAACTGAATAATAATTCTCTCCTTTATTGAGACGTGCCTTGTAGACAGTAAGTTCAATTCTAGACATATTCTCACAATTCCAGCTTCAGGTCAGGATACTGTTTGGTGGCCCTTGCAGTTGCTACTTTTGCCATGTGAGTGTTGCCAAGAATAACTTTTTCTCTTCCAAGTTAAATATGGTGTTTATAAAAGGTGTGGGGCACAGAATCTGGCAGCATGTATCTGTACACACAACAGACAAAGTCACAATAATAGCAACTGCGCTCCTGCTTGCCAAGATCTCTAGCCAGGAAGAGTGAAAAGTGAGGATTTTTTTTCCCCCTAAATAATTGTGTCCCTTTTTCAAAAAGAATAAAGTCAACCTTTAAATATGTAAGTTTGTTCTGTAATGTTTAAAAATTATAAGTCAGACACTAAACTTATTCATTATGTTTTACTAACATGTTTTAATATAATTTAAGACATTTTCTCATTTAGTCAGTTACTTATATGCCTAAGATCTCTCCAACAGCTTGTAAATACAGTACAGAGTAGCACTGGTTCTGCAGCCCAAATGGACATCTCTTAGACATGAGACCTTGACAAATGATTAACCTTCCTGACCTTTAGTTCCCTCATCTATAAAATGGGGACAATAACAATGCAAGACCAGCACAATTTGGGAAGGACTGTAAAGCTACATACAGTAAGGAGACAGTGCCTGGCAAAGAGTATGTACTCACTGTCAATAAACTCTCAGATATTAATGTTGTTATTCTCAACAGAGAAGACCAAATCACTGAAATATCTAGAAAAATTTTTAGAATTTTATTTCTGTGACAAATTTTAACACGAAATAGATACTTCCACCACGAAGGCAGCTGAACTGACTTCTGGAGTCATTCTGCTCTAGGTTATTTGACATGATTAAATCTGGCACAAATTCAATGCTTTTACTAAAATTCAAATAACATCTTGGGAGGAAAGGAATTATGTTAATGACTTCTATTGCACTATATACATTTGTTTCAGCAATCACTTTGGGAAAGGTTAAGTGCAGTGGATAAAACTAAAATCACAAGGCATCCTTGTAAAAGATGGCATTCATCCAAAATGCCTTTCCTGGAACAAACTGTAACAACTTGTTTCCCTCCTGCCGCCCTTCCCTACCAAGCTATATTTAAGGGTCTGTAAGCATTTCCATTACAAACTGCTGTCATCAGGATTTGTCATTTTACCTTCTAATCTGTTTCAGACTTTATAAATAAACATCTCAATCGCATTTTTAAAAAGCCATTGTTTTTTAAACTTAAAAACTTCCTTCAGTAAAGGATAATAGTACAAGGGGAAAAAAACATAAATACCAGAAAAGTAAGGATAATTTTACACATGAAAAAAAATTATCTGCCATGGCTTACTAAGCAAAATAAGACACATGTTCTAAAAATATGTGCCACTTAAGATCATGTAAATTTAGTGGTCACTGTGTTGTGATCTGTAATAATTAGAAACTACTATGTAAGTATCCAAAAATAAATGAATACGTACGTATGGCACAGCCACATTATACCCTATTATGTTGCCATCACACAATGTTCCCAATTTTTAATGACATGGAAAATGTTCATGATACAATAAGTGAAAAGCATACTGCAGAGCTGTACGCACAATATGAGCTTAATTGGGTTTAAAGTTTGTAACATATATTTCTACCAACAGTGCACAAAGCTTCCTTTTTCTCCACATCCTTGTCAACACTTGTTATCTCTTGTCTTTTTTATTTTAGCCATTCTAACAGGTATATGGTGATCTCTCATTGCTCATTGTGGTTGTGATTTGCAACTCCCTGACGAACAGTGATGTTGAGCATCTTTTCATGTGTCTGTTGGCCATCTGTAAGTCTTCTTTGAAAAAAAATGTCTATTCAGATCCACTGCCAGGTTTTTAATCAAATTATCTGATTTTTTTGGTATTGAGTTATATTAAGTTCTTCATATATTCTGGCTATTAGCCCCTTAACAGATACATCACCTGCAAATATCTTTTCCCATTTACTAGGCAGCCTTTTTGTTTTGTTGATGGTTTCCTTCACTGTGCAAAAATAAAGAAACTTTTTAGTTTGATGTAGTCCCAATAGTTTGTTTTTGCTTTTGTTCCCTTGCCTTAGAAGACCTATCTAGAAAAACATTGCTACAGGTGATGTCAGAGAAATTACCACCTGTGCTCTCTTCTAGGATTTCTATGGTTTCAGGTCTCACACTTAGGTCTTTAGTCCATCTTGAGTTTATTTTTGTATGTGGTGTTAGAAAGTGATCCAGTTTCATTCTTTTGCATGTAGATATCCAATTTTCCCAGTATCATTTATTAAAGAGACTGACTTTTCCCCATTGTATATTTTTGCTTTCTTTGCCATAGATTTATTGACCGTATAAGCATGGGTTTATTTCTGGACTCTCTATTCGGTTCCATTGATCTGTGTGTCTATTTTTGTGCCAGCACCATAATATTTTGCTTACTACAGCTTTGTAGTATGTCTTGAAATCTGGAATTGTGATACCTCCAGCTTCTTTTCTGTCTCAAGATTGCTTTGGCTATGGGGCGCCTGAGTGGCTCAGTCAGTTAAGCGTCCGACTTCAGCTCTGGTCATGATCTCATGGTTCACGAGTTCAAGCCCCGCATCGGGCTCTGTGCTGACAGCTCAGAGCCTGGAGCCTGTTTCAGATTCTGTGTCTCCCTCTCTCTCTCTCTGCCCCTACCCCTGCTCATGCTCTGTCGCTTTCTCTCTCAAAAATAAATGAATGTTAAAAAAAAAATTTTTTTTTAAGATTGTTCTGGCTATTTGGGGTCTTTTGTGGCTCCATATAAATTTTAAAATTGTTTGTTCCAGTTCTGTGAAAAATGCTGTTGGTTTTTTGATAGGGATTGCACTGAATCTGCAGATAGCTTTGGATAGTATGGAAATTTTAACAGCCATTGTGGAAGACAGTATGGAAGGTCCTCAAAAAATTAAAAATAGAAATAACATAGAATCCAATAATTCCACTACTGGGTATCTACCCAAAGAAAATGAAAACAATAATTCAAAAAGATATATACACCCTTACATTTATTATACATTTATAGTAGCTAAGATACGGAAGCAACCTAAGTGTCCACTGACAGATGAATGGATGAGGAAGATGTGATTCTCACACACACACACACACACACACACACACACACACACATCTGCCACAACATGGATGGACCTAAAGGTTATCATGCTAAGTCAAATAAGTCAGAATGATAAAGACAAATACCATATGATTTCACTCATAGGTGGAATCTAAAAAACAAAACAAATAAGCAAATAAACAAAAAAGCAGAATCAGACCTATAAATACAGAGAACAAGTTAATGGGTGCCAGAGGGAATGGAGTAAGTTGATGGGCAAAATGCATGAAGACATATGGGCTTCCAGTTATGGAATGAATAAATCATGGAAATAAAAGGCACCGCATAGGGAATATAGTCAGTGATACTGTAATAGTGTATAGTGGCAGATGGTAGCTACACTTTTGGTGAGCATAGTACAACATATATAGAGAAGTCGAATCACTGTGTTGTATACCTGAGACTAATGTAACATTGTGTGTCAACTATACTCAAAACAAAATTCTTAAATACTCATATTTATGAAAATATCGTTATAAAAAGGATATGCTAAAATGCTTATAATAATTACCACTTGGCAGGAAGACTCAAGTGTTTCCTATGCTGTTCCATATTTTCCAACTTGTCTATAATGAACTTGCACTACTTTATAATCAGAAAATAGAGGCTTCAATTTGGCTTAGTATTGCAGAAAAAATATAGAAACAGTAATACAGAAAAAAAAATTAAGTTTGGCATCTCTCTTATCTTTCTATATGCTCTGTGCTCTCCTTTCTAATCTATATTTAATCATAAATATTCTGACGCTGGAAAATATTACTTACGTTAAAGTACTCATTCAAAAGAAGTTTTTACTTGTCAAATGGAGCTGCCAAAAAAAATGACCTTGTAGCTAACCACATATTATCAATAACCCACGTCTCAAGATGCTGAAAAACACAAGTATCATTCATCATATGGACATATCTAGGGGACAAGACACAGATTCAAGAGACATCTGGTAAAGGAACAGTAAGAAAAAAATTGAAGCAAAAGGTATCACATGAAAACTATTTAGAATCTAACTAAATTGAAGGTTATATTCAAAACTTCAAGTACTCAGTAGTCATCAACCCAAAGAGATCTGCTCTAAACGGATTTGTGAATCAATATAAATCAAACACAAATATAAAAAATTCAGAGTTCCAGGCTATTTCAGAAAAATCACAGTACAATCAACCATTACAAGCATTCACGACCACAGACACAATTTCCAGTTTTTCTTTAAAGAAATTTGAATGAATTTTACCAGAAAACCAATTTTTACTTTTGAAAATCAAGATAACACTTTTAAAACTCATGTCATTAATATGTCAATTATACCTCAATTTTAAAAAAATTTTAAAAAATTAAAACCTTCTGTGTCATTAAATATCAACCACTATGCAAAGTACTTTCACATATGCCCTTTTTAAAATCTTTTCCTCTTACAGCAATGTTAAAGAATCTGGTCCACTTGGAAACACTGTCTTACGTAATTCCCTCTATCAGTCTATCTTCTTTGAGGATAGGAACCATATTTTATTAACCTTCATACTGCTAACAATCTTCCAATTTGGGGAAACATCTGATATATGTTTTTGATTAAATAAGCGCTGATTCTCTAAATTAGTTTTTATTTCCCTCAGACTTTGCCTTAAACATCATTAAGTGTGAAGTATTTCATAACTTACTGGTGTCCAAATTTATGTATTTAGGAACAAACGCTAAAACAAAATTTGAAGAAATACTAAGTGTGGAACAGACACAAAAGCACATCTAAATAACCGATTACATTGAGAAGTGAAGAAGAAGAATCTGATAACAAAACATAAATTAAAATAATTTTTCATTCTTTAAGGAAAAAAACAGAAGAGAGTTACAAACTTTATAAAGACTACTCTGACGATGCTCAAGTTTCACTGGCAGGCCAAGGAAGTTTTAATAACAATAAACTCTAAGTTAAAAAGAAACCTAGTTGAAGCTACTCACTAGTTAGTGCCAAGGAAAAGCTGCTTACACTTTTAGTGATAAAATGAGTAAATTCCAAAAATCCTGAAGAGACAGAAAGAGTTTCAAATATAAGCTAAAAGGCAAACTATATTATAGTTCCTTTTAATTCTTTATCTGCTTAAAGTTGTCTGCTATGAAGAATTACATTAATAATCTAAAGTACTAAAACTTATCTGGGTGGAGATTTTCCTGAAATGGCCTCAGAATAATTAATGCACGATTGAGGCAAAGCATCCATTTCATAAATTCATCATGTAATAACAAATATTATATCTTAAAGTGCTTAGAATAAGCTTTTCTCCCCATTTCTTGCCAGCAAATCAAATCAATATTGCTAAATCAAAAATAGAAAATTTGAATCAACCAAACTATTGAAATACATAAAAAAAAAAAAAAAAAAAAAAGGAAACAAAACCAAGAAACAGCTTTTCTCTTTCTTTCTGGTACAAGTTTATTCTGATGCATTCTCACATGGCATCTTTACAATTATTTGAAAACCAGGTTCCATTGCTAATACTGTGTTCAAATTACTTCTTTACTCATTACTCTGAAAGTAAAAGTCACAAAAGCCTCCTTTTGGGTCTCTATTGGGTTGTGAGTCAATGGGACTGCCATAAGTATAAGCAGGCCACTATGAGCCCAAGCTCAGGAGTCAGATTGTTGACTTTATATCTGGACTTGTCATCTGCCTTGTCATCTTTTTGTCAACTTGGCCAAACCATTTTAGCAGCCGTTGTACAGGGCCAAAATAGTATACACAGTGCTATGGTACGCCACACACACACACACACACACAAATTTGCTTTTATTTATGAAAAACAAACAAACAAATGTGGGGATGATAAAGAAGAGGACAACCACAAAATGGTTACCTGCAGAAAATGAGGGTTCTGGGTGGAGGTACAAGAGATAAAATATACAACTGCTCTTGAAAAACCTTCTTATATAGTTTTTCTGTTGCCCTAAATGGTACAGTTTGAGTATTTAAAAAACTCTGCAACTCATTAAAACACATGAGTTTATAATGATATTAAAATATACACAGCCGCTCATCAAAAAGAAAAATCTTTTTGATGAATGACGTTGAACATCTTTTCATGTGTCTATTGGCCATCTGTATGTCTTTGAAAAAATGTTCATGTCTTCTGCCCATTTTTTAATTGGATTATTCATTTTTTGGAAAATGCAAATCAAAACTACAATGATATATTACCTCACACCTCTCAGAATGGCTAAAGTCAACACAAGAAACAACAGGCGTTGACAAAGATGTGGAGAAAGGAGAACTCTCCTGCCCTGTTGGTGGGAATGCAACATGGTGCAGCCACTCTGAAAAACAGTATGGAAGTTCCTCAAGAAGTTAAAAATAGAACTACCCTATGATCCAGCAATTGCACGACTAGGTATTTACTCAAGGAATACAAAAATACTAATTCAAAAGGATACATGCATCCCAATGTTTATAGCAGCATTATCTATAATAGCTAAATTATGTCCATTGACTGAGAAATGGATAAAGATGTGGTGTATATGTATATAGATATAGATGATATAGATATAGATATAGACATAGATATAGATATACACATATATACAATATACAGATACATATAGTAGATTTTTACTCAGCCATAAAAAGAATGAAATCTTGCCATTTGCAACTGACATGGATGGAGCTAGAGAGGATTATGCTAAGCCGAATAAATTGGTCAGAGAAAGACAAATACCATAAGATTATACTCATGTGGAATTTAAGAAACAAAGCAAATGAACATAGGGGGAAAAAAGAGAAGGGAAGGTAAACCAAGAAACAGACTTAACTCTAGAGAACAAACTGACAGTTATCAGAGGGGAGGTAGGGAAGAGATGGGTTAAATAGGTGATGAGGATTAAGGAAGGCACTTGTTATGATGAGCACTGGGTGATGCATGGAAGTGCTGAATCACTAAATTGCACACCTAAAACTAATATCACACTCTATGTTAACCAACTTGAATTTAAATAAAAACTTTAAAAAAAGAAAAGAAAAGCCCACAGCTAACATCATACTTAATGGTTAAAGACTGAGAGCCTTCTCCCTAAGATCAGGAATGAAACAGAGATGTCTGCTTTTGACATTTCTATTCAACATTGTACTGAAAACCCTAGCCAAAGCTATTAGACAAGAAAGGGATATGAAAGTCAGGCAAACTAAAACAAAAAATAAAATTGTCTCTATTTATAGTTGACAAAGTATTATATAGGAAATCCTAAAGAATCCAGAAAAAAAAAAACTATTAGACCTAATAAATGCATTCAGCAAAATTGTAGGATGCAAGATGGAAACTCAAAAATCAATTGTATTTCTATACACCAGCAATAAGTATCCATAAGGGGAATTAAGAAAGCAATTTCACTTACAATAGCATCCAAAAGAATAAAATATCCAGGAATAAATTTAACCAAGTAGGTAAATGACTTGTACACAGAAATCTGTTCAATATTGCTTAAAGAAATTAAAAATGACCTAAGTAAATAGAAAGATGTCTTACATTCATGAATTGAAGACTTAATATCTTTAAGATGTCAGTACTACCCAAAGCAATCTACTTTCAATGCAATCACTACCAAAATTCCAAAGGTCTTTTTTTTTCAGAAATGGAAAAGATGATTTTCAAGTTCATATGGAATTGCAAGGGGCTCCAAATAGCCAAAACAATCTAAAAAAAAAAAAAAAAAAAAAAAAAAAGTTGGAAGGTACACATTTCCTGATTCAAAACCTTACCACAAAGCATTTACAACAATAAAAACAGTGTAGTAATAATACTAGAATAGATATATAGAATAATGTAATAGAATTGAGAGTACAGAAATAAACCCATACATAATAAACCCAATCATAATCAACTGATTTTCAATAAGGGTGCCAAGACTATTCAATAGGTAGAGAAGAGTCTCTTCAACAAATGTTTCTGGGATAACTGGATTTCCACATGGAAAAGAATGAAATCAGACCCCTATCTCTCACACCGTATATAAAAATTAATTCAAAAACTGATCAGTGACATAAATGTAAAAGAAAAAACTATGAAACTCTTAGAAAAAAACATAGGGATAAATGTTATGAGCTTGGATTTGGTAAGGGAATCTTAATTATGGAAACAAAAGCATAAGCACAAAAGAAAAAATAGGTAAGTTGAACTACATCAAAATGAAACCCTTTGGGGTTTCAAAGGACCATCAAGAAAGTGAAAAGGCAGGCTACAGAATAGGCGAAAATATCTGCAAATCATTTATCTGTTAAGGGTCTAATACCCAGAATATATAAGGAATTCTTACAATGCAACTACAAAGAGACCAAAACCCCAATTTAAAAATAGGCAAAAAACTTGAATAGACATTTCTCCAGAGAAGATAAACAACTAGTCAAGAAACACATGAAAAGGTGCTCAACATCATTAGTCATTAGGAAAATGCAAATAAAAATCACAAGGCAATATCACCACACACCCACTAGAAAGGCTATAATAATAAGTGTTGGCAAGGATGTGAAGAAATCAGAATTTTCATCCATTACAGGTGGGAATGTAAAATGGTACACCTGCCTTGAAAAAGTTTGGAGGTTCCTCAAAAAGTCAAACACAGAAATAGCATATGATTTAGCAATTGTACTCATAGGTATATATATCCAAAGAATTGAATGTAGTTACTCAAACAAATATCTCTACACAAATGATCACAGTAGCATTAGTCACAGAAGCCAAAATGTTGAAATAACCCAGGTATCTACCAATGGATGAAAGAATAAATAAAATGTGGTATATACATACAATGAAATGTTACTTAGTCATAAAAAGAAAGGAAGCACTGATACATGCTACAACATGGATGGACCCCAAACACATTATGCTAAGTGAAAGAAGTCACATAGAGAAGGTCATATATTACATGATTCCATTTATATAAAATATGCAAAACAGGTAAATCCATAGACACAGAAAAGCAAACTGGTAGTTGTCAGGGGCTGGGTAAGAGGATTGGAAAATGACTGCTTAACTGATACAGAATTTCCTCTAAGGGTTGTAAAAATGTTTTTTGGCCTTGATACAGGTGATGGTTGTACAAAATTATAAGTGCAGTAAATTCCACTGAACTTATTATTTTCAAATGTTTCAAATGTTTAATTTATTCTAAGTGAATTTTACCTCAGTTGAAAATAAGAATCCTTGCAATGAATGCTTTCATGTATATATATATGGTGGGAATGTTCACCTTCCATTTTATACCTCAACCCACCTCGGTCTAGCTTCTGGCTTCAATATTTGACAGTCACTGCCCCCACTAAGGTCATTAGGGACTTCATCATTGCTAAATGGACTTTTTTTTTCAGGCTTTAGCCTCTAACCTTTGAGAATTTGTTGCTGTTGATCTCAGATTCCTTCTTGAAAATGTATATATTTTTGGCCTTCCATGAGACCATTCTCTCCTAGTTACGTGCCTACATTTGTTTCTACTTTGTCCTCTATTGTCTCTTTTTCCACTTTAAATACTGGTGTTCTCCAGGTTTTTATCCTAGGCCATTTTCTTCTAATATATATATATATATATATATATATATATATATATTCATATACGAACATGAATATATATATGAATATATATATTAGAAGAAAATGGCCTATATAATATGAATATATATATGAATATATATATGAATATATATGTATATTAGAAAATGGCCTAGGATAAATATATATATAGTATGAATATATATATGAATATATATATATGATTATTCATTAAAACATCATTTGTTCGGGGCACCTAGGTGGCTCAGTTGGTTAAGCGTCCAATTTTAGCTCAAGTCCGTGAGCTGAGCCTGGAGCCTGCTTCAGATTCTGTGTCTCCCTCTCTCTCTGCCCCTCCCCTGCTTGTACTCTGTCTCTCTCTCAAAAATAAATAAACCCTTAAAAGAAAATAAAAATAAAAAATAAAATAAAAGCATTATTTGTTTGTAGTAGAAAGCTGGAGAAAATTTAAATCTCTATCAGGCGTACCAGTCAATAAAACATGGACATCTCAACAATTAAAATAGTGTTCAAATATATAAGAATGGGGCTCTTTCTATATACTGACATGCAAAAATCTACAAAATATATAAAGTGAAACAATCAAGGTATAGAAGAATATACATACTTTGCTAATTTTTATAGAAAATGAAGGGGAATTTAAAAATATGTATATATTTGCATTTGCTTGCATATATGTATACACAAGCATAGGCAGAATATACACCTACTCATGTGTATATGGAGAGTCTGAAAGGATAAGCATGAAAGTAATAAGCATCATTACCTGTTGGAGAGAAAGGGAGAGATTTGGAAATGCAGGAGAGGTTGCAGGGATACTTTTCAATCTAGATCTTTTCTCACTTAAAAATTTTTTGATCCAGGGGCACCTGGGTGGCTCAGTTGGTTAAGTGTCCAACTCTTTGGCTCAGGTCATTATCTCACAGTTCTTGAGTTCGAGCCCCATGTGGGGCTCTGCTCTGACAGCACAGAGCATGCTTGAGATTCTCTCTCTCTCCCTCTCTCTGCCCCAGCCCTGCTCGTGCTATAAATAAATAAATAAATAAATAAATAAATAAATAAATAATTTTTGGTGCCATGTGACTATATCACTTAAAGTAAAACAGGCCCTTATTACGTGGTTTTTCAAACATGGCAAAAGACTCTGTATTAAAATGGTTTTAACATAACCATTTTTAAATAAAATTAGAAACTAGGGATATTTTCAAAGTTTGCAAATCACTGCAGTCAAGACAAAGTTTATGAACCTCAAAAAGAAGGGAGTGACAGTCTGTACAAGATGACGAAGGACTGTGTTCCCCATCGGATAACAATAAATGCTTTACTTTGCCTGCATTATTCATAACTAACTTGCCTTTAACAAGCTATCTACACCAACAGATTCAGATGGCAACTGCACTTCCACCTTCATGGTGAAGGTTTTAAATCAGGGTAGCTGAGATGATCACACTGTACTATAAAAGTGTAACTGGCTTCAATGTTAGTAAGAATTATATTGGAGACGGTAGCAGGACTACGAGTAGTTTTTTATTTTATTCTATTTCCTGTCTTTTCCGTGTTTTTCACTGAGCTTAACTTTCATAATCAGGGATAAAATCGTATTTTATAAGACAAATGATTCTAGTGAAAACACAGAGGATGAATTACAGCAGGAAGAGATTGTAGCAAAACTTCAGTCAGAAGCGTGCTGCAAAGTTAGGGGACAGATGACAAGTATAAGAGCAGAGGCAGTGGGGGTAGAAGTAGATGTTGAAGAGGTGAACTGACCAGACCAGCTTGGGGGGAGGTGATGGAGAAAAATTTAAGAATAAGCCACAAATCTCTATGTGGGTAACCGCCACCAGCAACATTAGAGAAAAGAAGAGGTGAACTGGTTACAGGATGGGGGGTGTGGTCAAATTTGGTTTGGGTTATAATGAGTTTGAGGAGTGTAGGGCCCATTCAGATAGAGATGTCAGGTCAACACTGAAAATACAATGATGGCACTCAGAAACAATTAAAATTGAAGATTTGAAGGCTATGGGTGTTAGCTGAAGCCATGGAGATGGATGCATTTCTCAGAGAGTGCCAAGCACAAAATTAGAAGAAAATGGCCTAGGGTAAAAACCTGGAGAACACCAGTATTTAAAGTGGAAGAAGAAACAATAGAGGACAAAGTAGAAACAAATGTAGGCACGTAACTAGGAGAGAATGGTCTCATGGAAGGCCAAAAATATATACATTTTCAAGAAGGAATCTGAGATCAACAGCAACAAATTCTCAAAGATTAGAGGCTAAAGCCTGAAAAAAAAAGTCCATTTAGCAATGATGAAGTCCCTAATGACCTTAGCGGGGGCAGTGACTATCAAAAGCCAAAAGCTAGACCGAGGTGGGTTGAGGTATAAAATGGAAGGTGAACATTTCAACCAAAAACCTAAAGCATTTAGTGAACTTTCATGCTATATGTATACCATTCATTCCAAATCTTTTTTTTTAAGTTTTTATTTTTTTTTTTTAGTAACTCCTACATCCAATGTGGGGCTCAAACTTACAACCCTGAGGTCCAGGGTCCCACGTTCTTCCAACTGGGCCAGCCAGATGCCTCCCCTTGCAAATCTTTGATAAGTGAACATGGAAACTATATTCTCTTCTGCTCTGTGGCAAAAAAGTAAAACATTTTAGTACAGTGGTTAAATATATCCCCTGTGTTCAAATCCTGTTCTATCACTTGTTACCGTGTGACTTTGGAAAAGTAATTTAATGTCTCTGTGTTCCACATTCCTCATCTATAAGATGGGGATGAAAATCATACAACATTAACAAGTTGTTGAGGATTAGATGGGGCAATGGTTTTACAGCAACTGGCTGAGTGTCTGCTCCGCTCTAGAGTCAGATGGTCTAACTCCCAATTCTCCTATCTGTGCAAATCCAAAAACAAATGAAATCTAGATCTCCCAAACTGAAGGTCTGATTAAAAGAAAAATCCAGCCCAGGACTGCTCATTACACTTCCTCATTCACTTGAGGGTGAACAGGCGGTGAGCCCCTTCCATGGGTCAAATAGATGCTGGATTCTGGGGACACAAAAATGATTAAAGTTTGGTCCCAACTCTCACAGGCCAGAAGAATGGCCGCATTAAGAAAAAAAAAAAAAAATCACAAGGTGGTAAGGAAAATAACAATGTGAAATTACTTATAAGGGGTCTGGGAAAGCAAACAAGAGAACACAAATTTATGAGTATTTACACAATGAAATGATGAAAACACCACTTGTAATTCCCTTGCCTACTACTTTTTACAGTCCTCCATTACAATGTCCCGAGCTAAGGATAATAACAACAACAATCTAAACTAAACTGCCAGTTGATTAATTTCTTTTGTATGCTTTATAAAATACTAATCACTTATTCTAAATACCTAGGTTTAATCTATTTTATTCTTCTCTGAATTTCTCAATAACTTCATGACATTAACATAAATCTCCTGAGTCACTTTCTGATGGTTTCTTTTCTGTATCCCATTGCAATAAATCACAATGTAATCTCATTAAGATGTAAAAGCCTTCGCTGCCTTACAAACAACAGCTCATTTACTTAATCAGAATATAAAAGCTATAGTTACTTAATAGGAAGTGTTCACTAGACCACTGAAAATGGGAATATTAAAGAAAATCTTTTAATATGATCTCAGTAGAGAGAAATTAACGTTTCATCCTATCAGATGCCTTCCTGAGGTTCTGTATTCTTTGTCCTCCCTCTCCATTAGTTGCCCCATAATCTGATACCATAACTGGCTATAAAAAGTCCTACATAGGACTTTAAAAACCTAGGTTTCAGGTCTTAGAAAATCATTTTCATTACCTTAAACTAGTTCTTTAACTTCTCTGCAACCTCAGTGAAGGGACTAAAAATACCTGTCACCCCAGTCATGGTTGATGAAAAGAACATACAAGGGAATTTTTATCAAAGTGCTCTTCAAATGGTCAAGTGCAATACTAATACAAAGCATTTTATTGGATTCTAATTTATCTGAATTAAAACAATTGCTATAGTAGATGAGTTGGTTTTCTTAATTACTTATTCCAAAATAGTCCACAGGAAACTAAGCAGACGGGAAGACTATCTGTAAATACATACTAAATATGTTTCATTTAATGTGAAATGCCTCATTTAAAGTGAAAAACTGTCAGGACAGTACAGAGCTATGTATCCTAAACTTCCACCTACTACTATATACAACTGTGCCTGCACTACCCCTATCCTTCAAACTTTTTGGAAACAAGAAACATAGGCTATAAATTATGAAGAATTGTACTAAGAAAAAAGTAAAATGACAAGTTCATTTAAGATTTTTTATTGAGCGTCTATTTTAAGCCTTCAGGATATATTAGTGAACTAAACAAAATAAAAAACTCCTGTCCTTATGGAGCTGACATTCTAACAGAAAATGAAAGAGGGAGAGACACAATAAATAATAAACATAATAGGCAAATTACAGCGTGCAATGGAAAATGATACGTGTTTGGGGAAAAATACTGGAGTGGGTAAAGGACTCACGAATAGGAATGTAAAACAAGCCTCATTCAGAAGGTGATACAGGAGCAAAGAAGTGAGTAATTCTGGGGAGTTAGCCTTGTGTTCCAGGCACAGAGAACCAATGTGCAAAGACCCTAACACAGAAGCTTGCTAGAAAATGCATGAGGAGCAGCAAGAAGACAGAAGAGAACATTTAAAGATGTAAAGGGAACAGAGAGATGAGGGTGATATAAAGAAACAGACCACCTGTCTGCATCAGCTTTCCAATGCAGCCACTGTGTACAGCACTGATTTGTGTCGGCTGATAAGCTGGACACCCGGCACGGCCAAGTCAGGAAAGGGGAAAAATCTCCTTGACCTTCTGTGCTCTGAGTCTCTTTTCCAGCAGGGCCAAGACCATCTCCTCCCTAGGCAGTGTTTTTTGAATTTCACTAATGCATGGATCCCTTATAGAAAGGAGGGGGAAATTCTGGCATAGTCTCTAATGCAGATAAGTCATTTTTAACATAATATATACACATAAATACATAATTAAATGTCAATAGTACTAGACAAATACATAAAACCATAAAATGTGTTAATTATAAGCAAAACTAAAAAAACAAATAAAATTCTAATTAACAACGCTCATTTACTGTAATTGATAACTGGTGCTTCGCCAGGACGATAATGAGGTTGCTACATGGACTGTTAACAGCAAAGGCTATTTTGAGTTCATCATGAAAATAACGCATGATGCTAGAGGATAACTCAGTTCTGTTCATTTTTCTCTATGAAAACTACCATGAAATCCTCGTTTTTGGCCCTTCCTTGGCTCAAGCACATCACTTACATATTAAATCTACCTTTTGTCTTTTCTCATAAGCTCAGACAATGAAAGCAGTATTACTCAGCGACAGCAACATTATAAGCACAAATGCTATAAACTGATGATCCTAATGAGTCAGAAAAGATTTAAATTCTTTGGGGGGGATCATCCCTGGAACAAAAACACAAAACTTAAAACTTCTTATAAAAAGTACACCCCTGAGAATATGCTTACATGTTCCCGGGGATCAGGATCTTTGGCCACATCCCAGCATACAGTTAATAAGCAGAGAAGAGACCACTGAGGTGTGTGTAGAGTGTGATGTATGTAAGAGAAAAATACGCCAAGTTAGGGCATTTGTTTTCCTTGCTGTTACTTTGGGAATATCATTTGGCAACTTCCTGTTTCACCAAAAAATAGCAGCAGTAGATAATTTTTTTATCAAATTCAAAGTCCTCATTTGCCTCAATTAAATTAAATCAAGCTTATGAGCACTGAGTTATTAAAAAACATTCTTTAAAATGTTATTTTAGGGTGCCTGGGTGGCTCAGTCTGTTAAGTGTCCAACTTTGGCTCAGGTCATGATCTCGCGGTTTGTGAGTTCCAGCCCCATGTCGGGCTCTGTGCTGATAGCTCAGAACCTGCAGCCTGCTTTGGATCTGTGTCTCCCTCTCTCTCTCTCTCTGTTCCTCCCCTGCTCACACTCTGTCTCTCTCTCTCTCAAAAATAAATAAAACATTAAAAAAAATTTAATGCTATTTTATTTTTCTAATCGTACGGAAAGGTCACTTCCTAAAGACCGACTTTTTGCTTTTTCATGACCTTCTTTAACACCTTATATGTAGTATCTGTCATGCATTGTTTATAATGTGTTATGAATATTAATTCATTTAATCCTAACATCAACTCCGTGACTTAGATGCTATTATTATTCCCATATTATAGATGGTGAAACTGAGTAAGCCACCCAGAGATTATGTAATACACCCACAGCCACATGGTTGATTAGTAGCAGAGCCAGGATTCAATCCAAACATCTGGCTTCAGATTACATGAGTTTAACTCCCATGCTAGGCTACCTCACATTTACTCATGCGCCTTCAACATGTACTTATTTTCATTTTCCTTAATGTATTATAGCAATTAATCATATGTATGACTTTCAATATATAAGCCTGGAAATCTAGAAAGGTGAAATAAGAGGTAAATTTTGCTGGGTACCAAAAGCAAACTATCGTGGCAGTTTTGCAGAAGTAAAACTGTTAGGGTTACTGGATGTGTTTACCTGTCACATATAAGAATCACTGTCTACAGAGTGCTTTCTGATTATTACCTATGTTAACTTCTGTTGGCAGGGAAGACTAGCACTGGGGAGATGGCTACTGCCACAGTGAGAAACACCCCCATGAAAAACTGAACAGAAGTATAAACCTCTCTAGGGGATAATCTTTACAGGTAACAGGAAAGCAAAAGTTCCTAGATTCTGAAGCATAGATCAGCCCACATAAATTGTGATTGAAGTGCAATCTGTTAGGAATTAGTCACTGTATGGATCATTCAGGACACATTTTTCACCATGTCCGGTTTCTGTCTCCAGACACGAGGTGACACACAGACCTCACAGCACTCATTGAAGAATAGTCCATGCCTGCAAGTAACTCTCATATCGCGTGATTGTCTGTTGCAAGCAAATGGATGTGCTATCGAGCAGCCTTACAGAGAGAGATTTCCTTAGAAGCACAGTGTGTTCCAAAGTGCAATTTGAGAAACCTGGGTGCTTTGAGAAATTGTTAGGAAAGGAGGCTCTTGGTCAAATAAGGAGAGAATGTGGTAGACACTACACACCCCTTCTTAGAGGTTCACAACATGCATTATTAGCAAATATAAAAGCTCCCAGACCGGGGCGCCTGGGTGGCTCAGTTGGTTGGGCAGCCGACTTCGGCTCAGGTCATGATCTCGCGGTCCGTGAGCTCAAGCCCCGCGTCGGGCTCTGTGCTGACAGCTCGGAGCCTGGAGCCTGTTTCAGATTCTGTGTCTCCCTCTCTCTGACCCTCCCCTGTTCATGCTCTGTCTCTCTCTGTCTCAAAAATAAATAAACGTTAAAAAAAAAATTTTTTTTTTAAAAGTTCCCAGAAGGCTCCTGACTTCCATGATGTCATAAAGTGATCTAACTGATTAAGCCGTTTATGACATAACACCTATGAACAGCCTGGGGAATGCAGTTTAAGAGACTGTGACTCTGGGAATCCCCTGCTATTCTGGATCCACCTCCTGGCTGTGTAAGAGGTTTGATCCTGTCAGGCTCCTTGAGTTGGTCAGAATCAGAAAGGCAGATTTAGCTGATGAGGAAAGGTAGCTTTGAAGGGGGCCTAATTCTTTTATTTTTAAACAAAAATTTTTAACATTTTTATTTATTTTTGAGAGACAGAGATAGACAGAGCGTGAGCAGGGGAGGGGCAGAGAGAGAGGGAGACACAGAATCTGAAGCAGGCTCCAGGCTCTGAGCTGTCAGCACAGAGCCTAATGCAGGGCTCGAACTCACAAACCATGAGATCATGACCTGAGCCGAAGTCTGATGCTTAACAGACTGAGCCACCCAGGCGCCCCGAAGGGGGCCTAATTCTTATATCTTCTGGCCTTCTAGGAAAACTACCCAGAGAGCCAAACTATCATCACATGTTTGCTTGGCAGCAAGAAATCAGAAGTAGGGGAATAATTTCAGATGACTACTACCGTCTGATATATGTGCCTCTGGCCCTTGAGACCACACACACCCCATCCTCAGGCCAGCACATTTTTTCAGACACTCATTGCTCACTCTAAGCTTCTACAACTACCCAAGACACCTTCTGATTTTTCATAACCTCTTTGGTTACTTCAAAACAGGTCTGTTAACAGCCAGGGCTTGGAATAGTCACAGTGAACATTTTTTCAGCACTTCCTCAATGTCAAGCACCATATAAAATGGTTTGCACGCACCGGCTCTTACAATTTCCCCTACAGCTCCATGAGGCAGACCCTATTATGATGCCTGTTTTATTCATGAGGACCTGAGGCTCAACGAAGTCAAGTAGCTTACCCAATGTCACAGAGAAAAAGTGGCCAAGTCAAAATTTAAATCCAGGCCACCAGTTTTCAAAATCCATGCTCTTTACCAGCTGCTTTCGTGATTTTAAGACATGGCTGAGAACTTTGCAATTTTTTGTTAAGGCTGTTTGGCACGATCAATATATCAACCTTATAGCTTAATTCTCTGAGGGGGAATTATTTTTACATTCTTGCAAGCACTCCTTGTGATTCCCCAAATTATCACGTATCATGACTTCACAGCAGCTACTGGACCATCTCTCAGACTAAGCAGCGAAACTCACTGCATGGAATAGTAAGCATGATCCTGAGTAGATTACTAGCCTTTTCTGTGCCTTGATTTTCTCATCTGCAAAACAGCAATTGCACTTGCACCAATTTATAATGTGGCAGAGAAAGTACTATGAATGCACCTTCAGCTGCCTGGGGGAAATTATGCCATCCACCATCTTGTTTTGTTTTGTTTTGTTTTGTTTTTATTAGTACAGGACTTTCATACTTAAGGCCTGCAGGGGCCAATACATTCACCATTTTAGAAACAAACATTTCTACAAAAGCTGTCACCATAAGACACAATATACTAGGAGAGAAGAGGATTAAGAGTTCACTCATACCAAACAAGATTGATGTTTGTGTTCATGATGAATGAGCTAAGTATTTAGATAAGAGGACTTTCTGATTTGAACTTGGCATGTTGTCTAGGAAACTCTACATTGTATATTCTTAGATTTGTTGGCATTAGTACTGGAGGTTGTCTATTTGCCCCACCTCCACCCATGATCCACTCTGTACCTTTCTCTGCTCTGCTCTCTGCCCTGGGAAACTGACTTGTGAGGTCTGTATCACTGAGTTCCTTTGTCTTCAAGATTGCACTTGGGTTTAGTCAACAGGGAGCACCAACAAGAGATAGAAGGGAGTGAGAAGAGAAAGGTTGGGATATCAAACTCCCAGTCCTAAATATATAGGTCTCCTGTAGGTTACAGAGCTCTTACCAGGTGACCCTCTCCACCTGGCTCTCTGTTATCCAGGTTCTAGTAACTGTCCCCTCTTCTTGTGTCTTCAGGCCTCGCAGTGGTAATGATACCCCATTCCATTGTTACTAGCCAAGTATCACCCCTTGTGATTTCCCTATGCCCTGCCCTATTTACCTTGCATGGAAGGCTCCTCAAATTACCTAAATCCACATTCTGCATGGATCTTGACTAACACAGCACTCAGTCAAGAACATCCTTGTACCAGTTTTGTACTGAGTTGATATTTCCCTCATTATAATATTTAATTCTCATAAATGTATAATTTAGATTGTATGATCTCACATTTGGAACCCCAAAGTTTATCATGTATAATCCTACAGAGTTCCCACTTCTCAAGGTTTAATTCTTCTACTCTTTCTCTCTCAAGCTGCACTTAACTCTTTGGATATAGAATAAGGAGGTATTATGTATTCTAATCCCAGATATTATATTAGTTTTGTAGGACTGTCGTGATGAAGAATCAAAAACAGTAGAAACTTATTTTCTCAGAGTTCCAGAAGCCAGAAGTCTGAAATCAAGTTGTTGGCAAGGTCATGCACCCCCGAAGGCTACAGGGAAGAATTCTTCCTTGCCTCTTCCTAGCTTCCGGTAGTTGCTGGCAATCCTTGGTGGTCCTTGGCCTGTAGCTACATCTCTCCAAATTCTGCCTCTGTCTTCCCCCAGACTTCTTATGTCTATTTGTCCTCTCCTCTTTTTTTAAGCATTCCAGTCATTGGACTTAGGACCCATCTTAAAGCAGTATGTCCTTATCTTAACTAATTATGTATGCAAAGGTCCACTTTTCAGATAAGGTCATATTTTGAGGTTCCAGATAGACATGAATTTGGGGAAGACTATTCAAACCACTACAGATACGCTATGTAAACTCGTACAAACCATTTTCCTTTTTAGATTCAGTTTTTTAATCTATAAAATAGATTGGGCTAAAATTGGTAACAGAATAGAATAAAATTGAATAATATTTCTCTTCATCTCCCACCCGTCAAACCCCACTAATGGATTACATAACTCTTCCCTGAATGAAGCCTCAATCTTACTAAACATAGTACTCTATATAGCTTCTACTATTCAACTCAGATAGGCATGCAAGATGAAACTTGTTTTATGTCAGGGCTATGTGGTCTCTAAGGATCAATCCTTCTAATTATTTGATTTTAAACTTTATATTCATTAATTAAAGTGTTGTGCACAGAAGCTTAAGGAAATGTGTTACATAAAAGAAATCCATTCCTTTAATAGTAAATGTTCAAGTCAAGGACTTAGGAGAAAAGATTTATTTGTTAGTGTGTAGTCAGCAATGTAACACAATATATTCCATCTTCTAACACATCAAAATAATAGTTTATAAATCTCAGACATAGGAGAAGTTAATGGAAAAGCATGAATCATTCCCCTGACAAAATATAAAATACAAAACATGCCAAGTGCCACCGTGTTTCAGAAACATTGCTGCAAAACATGAAAGAAATCCAAAAGTAATAGAAATCAACACTGAAACAACAGTAAATAAATACAGGAAAGGAAGACATGAAAATATCACTCTTCACAAACAAAACTTGCATATTCCTATAAAGTGATCCCAGAAAAAACATTACAAATAAGAAGAGTAAAAATAAGAATACAATTTGGTTTCTATTTCTCTCAATACATAAGTTAAAAGATAAATTAATTAGATAAAGGGAAACTAAATTCTGCTGTATCTTGACTTTGAGAGTAATATTTCCTCCATCTCTTTGCCTGAATTTTAGTGAGTCAATAAACACCACTCCTCCAGTCCATGACAGAGTTCAGACCATCTAGAAGTAGATACCGGAGCCAGACAGGCAGATGATCCATACAGTATCCTGGCTCAGAAAGGTCAGTTAACTCACCCCACATCATACAGTTAGCAGAGAGCTACAGCTAAACTCAGGTTCGCATGATTCCAAAGCCCAATATAACACAGAGCTTCTCTGAGAAAAAGAAATGACAGACTTGAAAACATTATTTTTAAAAATGCTTGCCACTAAATGGAAAAAGAGCAGTACTTTGTGGAAGTTTGGGGGTTTTTTTAAGCTTATTTATTTTTAAAAAAATTTTTTAATGTTCATTTTTGAGAGAGAGAAAGAGAGAGACAGAGAGAGTGAGCAGGGGAAGTGCAGAGAGAGAGGGAGACACAGAATCTCAAACAGGCTCCAGGCTCTGAGCTGTCAGCACAGAGCCCAATGTGGGGCTCGAACCCATGAACTATAAACCATGACTTTGAGCTGAAGTCAGACCCTTAACTGACTGAGCCACCCAGGAGCCCTTAGCTAATTTATTTATTGTGAGAGAGAGAGAGAGAGAGAGAGTACAAGCAGGGGTAGAGGGAGAGAGAGCATCTTAAGCAGGCTCCACGCTTAGTGCAGAACCTAACGCAGGGCTTGATCCCACCCACAACTGTGAGATCACAACCAGAGCTGAAATCAAGAGTCGGACGCCCAACCAACCAAGCCACCTAGGCACCCCAAAAGTTTTTTGAACAAATAATTCTGGGAAAACCAGATATCCACATGGGAAAGAATGAAGTTGGAGTTTTACATTGCACCATATAAAAAAACTAACTCAAAATGGACAAAGACATAAACATAAGAGCTAACACTATAAAACTCTTAAAAGAAAACATAGGGGGAAAGCTCATGATACTGGACTTAGCAATGACATCTTGTATATCATGCCTGAACAAAGGCAACAAATGAAAAAGTAGATAAGATGAATTTCCTCAAATTTAAAAACTTCAACACTATCAACAGAATGAAAAGACAACCCAGAGAATGGGAGAAAATATTTGCAAATTAAGGGGCTGATATCCAAGATATATGAAGAACCCCTACAATTCAACAAAAAACCTGGTTAAAAAATGGGTAAAAGGCTTGCATGGACATCTCTCTAACACAGATACACAGGTGGGCATGGAAAGTTGCTCAGCATCACTGACCATTACAGAAATACAAATTGAAACCACAATAAGATACCATTTCACACCTGTTAAGATGTCTATTAGGAAAACAAAACAATACAAGACAGAAATTAGAACTCTTATGTATTGCTGGTGGAAATGAACACTGGAGACTGTGGAAGTGTGGAAAATACAAGGGCAATTCTTCAAAAAATTAAACATAGAACTACCACAGAGTCCAAAAATTCCACCTCTGGATAGTACCCACAAGACTGAAAGAGGAACAGACATTTATACATCCATGTTTACAGCAGCATTATTCACAATAGCCAAAAGGTGGAAGTAACTCAAATCCATCAATGACTGTTGATAGACACAAAATGTGGTATGCACAATGGAATCTTATTCAGTCTTGAAAAGGAAGGAAATGCTGACACGTGCTACAACATGGATTAATCTTTTTTAAAAATTTTTAATGTTTATTTTTGACAGAGAGAGACCGAATGTGGGTGGGGGAGGAGCAAAGAGAGAGGGAGACACAGAATCTGAAGCAGGCTCCAGGCTCTGAGCTGTCAGCACAGATCCTGAAGCAAAGCTCAAATTTGTGAACCCTGAGATCATGACCTGAGCTGAAGTCGGACACTTAACCAACTGAGCCACCCAGGCACCCCTACAACATGGATTAATCTTGAACACATTATGCTACGTGCCAGTCACAAAAAGGCAAATTTTGTATGATTCCACTTATACAATGTACCTAGAGTAGTAAAATTCGTAAAGGCAGAAAGCAGAATGTGGTTGCCAGGGATCAGGATTGGGGGGAGTGGGGAAAAAGTTTGCAGATCTAAATGCAATAAAAAATATACTAAGGAAAGCAACCGCATAAAAGTAAATGAAAAGCTTATAATTCAAACTATAAAAACAATTTTTAAATAAACAATACGGTTAATTCCCAAGATCTATACAAAATGATGAAAGAAAATATATACAAGATCAAGAATAGATAGTAAATTATTACATGGAGAAGAGTTCAGAAATGCCATTTTTAAAGATTCACTGAGTATCTAATAGCGATAGAAATAAACACATAAAAACAGTCATTCTTATCCATTTCCGGTTGCAACATGTGATTGTTTCAATCCTCCAAAGAATAATTTTTAAATGCTCAACATGAGCTATGAAAGTGTCCCCATTATTTCTCTTATTGGAGAAATATGCCTCAAATCTCTAGATATCTAGAGATTTGCCTACAGGCATTTCCTTAGTGGTGACCAAGCTGGTTCCAGAGATCAAGAAGGAAGCACGAATGAGTACAAGTGGCCTGATCAAGTCCCTGCCAGTTCCAGAAAATTGTTGTCTTGTAAATATAGTACAGGCCTAGGTTTGCATATATTCCAATTCAAAAAACAACAAAACTGCCTTTGTGACGTCTTCTACATATAAAAGAATGGAAGTTGTTTCGTTTGGTGTGACAGAGGAAGCAGTGTCCTTTGCTTTCCACTGTGTACCCACCCCATTCATACCCTCCTATGACCTGCATCTAAACCCATAAACTGCTTCCAGCCAGTCTCTATAGACCTGGGCTAAGTTATTTTGAGAGCTGGGAAGCAGCAGAGAATGAGGATATAAGTGAATTTGGTTTTTGCAGGGGGGTTTTGTTTTATTATTTTTAAAAAACATGTTAATGCGTAACAGGTTTGCTAGCACTCTACACAACTTTACAGGTAATAGTGACAGAACCCTCCTTCATCTCCTACCAAATGGCACAGAACATCATTAGTTGTAAACACTCAGGGTACTTTTCCTGTTTTTATTTATGTGCTCCATCATCACAATCTATTTTCCCTTGGAAACCAACAGTTAAACTCTTTAAGTTATGGGTCTCCACTGACGTATTTAGCTACCACTTCCTTCATACATGCCAAGACATTGTTTTCCAAATGTTTCCAATACCACTGTTTTCACTTGCCTCATCCTCCCCCGCTGCACCCAAAGATGTGTATGGCAGGGCCTGCTAGAGACACAGTGAGCTCAAAAATAATAATAACAAGTTTTCACAGAGCTCTGACAACCTTGTAGAAAGCATGCCCTCCCTGGAGCACATCAGCAGGAAGTGGAGTTTTTCTCAAGAAAGGGTAGGTGGGGGGCACCTAGGAGGCTCAGTCAATTAAATGTCAGACTCTTGATCTTGGCTCAGGCCATGATCTCATAGTTGATGAGATCAAGCCCGGGGTAGGGTTCTGTGTCAACAGCGTAGAGCCTGCTTGGGATTCTCTCTCTCCTCCCTCTCTCTCTGCACCCCCTTCACTCGCTCTCTCTCTCTCTCAAATAAATAAACTTAAAAGAAAAAGAAAGAGGTAGGTGGTTTAGGCAGGCAAAATCAAGAAAAGGATACATAGAAGGGAAAAAGGGGGGAAAAGTGGAGGTGGAGGTGGAGGAGTTGTGGGTGGAGAGGAGGACAAAATGGCCTGGGAAATCAGTATCTGTCCATGTGATGAATGAGAGAAGACACACTGGCCTTGAAATAATCTCAGCTGGATGTGAAGGACTCAAAATTTGATGGAGAACGCTAACGGTCAACTTAAAAATTTTGAAAACAAATAATATGGCCAAGTTCGTGGGGGGAAAATGTTTTGATTCTGCATGCACAGAAACCGAGATACCTGGCAAAATGTGGTAGCTTAAATAAACCTGTTAACAACTTCAACAAGGGAGAAATGTTAAATAATTACTAGGTCTTTGTGCAAGCAAGAGATATTGCTATAGGTTTTAATAAATTTGGTGTTTCAGGATCTGGTAAAAGACATAACAATTAAGACTTAGAAGCAGCTTGGCTATAGGAAGGGAAAAGAAGAAATCCCCCTAATGAGTCATTTTCCAACCAATCAAATCCCACTCATTCTTCAAACTCTAATCAAGTCCTCTATGAATCTCTGTGAAACCACCCTTGGCTTTCAGTCCAAAGTGGAATCTTTCTCTCTTAAACATATCATTTACTATCCACATCTCATTCTTCACCTAATCCTATGCCACCGTATATAGCTATGAATCTTTTGTAATCTTGTATCCCCGTATCTTGTCTGTCCAGTGAGAATAAAAGGTTACAAATGACATATTAGATAAAGGGTTAGTATCCAAAATCTATAAAGAACTTATCAAACTCAACACCCAAAAAAAAACCAAATAATCCAGTGAAGAAATGAGCAGAAGACACAAATAGACACTTTTCCAAAGAAGACACCTAGATGGCTAATAGACACATGAAAAGGTGCTCAACATCACTCATCATCAGAGAAATACAAATCAAAACCACAATGAGATACCACCTCACACCTGTAAGAATGGCTAAAATTAACAACTCAGGAAACAACAGATGTTGGTGAGGATGTAGAGAAAGGGAAACCCTCTTGCCCTGCTGGTGGGAATGCAAACTGGTGCAGCTGCTTGAAAACAGTACTGAGGTTCCTCAAGAAATTAAAAATAAAACTACACCACAACCCAGTAACTGCACTACTAGGTATTTATCCAAAGGATACAAAAATGCTGATTCGAAAGGGCACATGCACGCCAATGTTTGTAGCAGTGCTATCAACAATAGCCAAATTATGGAAAGAGCCCAAATGTCCATCGACGGATGAATGGATAAAGAAGGTGTGATATATATACATACGTACAATGAAATACTATTTGAAGATCAAAAATATCATGCCATTTGCAACAAAGTGGATAGAACTACAGTATATTATGCTAAGCAAAGTAAGTCAGAGAAAAAGACAAACATCATGATTTCACTCATGTGGAATTTAAGAAACACAACAGATGAACATAGGGGAAGGGAAGGAAAAATAAGATAAAAACAGAGAGTGAGGCAAATCATAAGACACCCTTAAATACAGAGAACAAACTGAGGGTTGATGGGGGTGGGGAAAATGGGTGATGGGCATTAAAGAGGGCACTTGTTGGGATGAGCACTAGGTGTCATATGTAAGTGATGAATCACTGGGTTCTGCTCCTAAAACGAATACCATACTGTATGTTAACTAACTTGAATTTAAACAAATACAAAAAAATTAAAATGTTCATTTTATTCTACAGATTCAGGTGCTTCACTGAATCTGAGGAGAAGTAAATTTTAAAAATAGAGATGGGGCACCTGGGTGGCTCAGTCAGGCATCCCATTCTTTGATCTCATGTGAGTTTGAGCCCCAGGTCAAGCTCTGCACTGACAGCATGGAGCCTGCTTGGGATTCTCTCTCCTCTCTTTCTGCCCTTCCCTGATTCTATCTCCCTCTCAAAAATAAATAAACATTTAAAAAAAGAGAAAGAGAGAGATAGAAGTATGGCTTCCAAACCTACATATGTTTACAATCCAATGTTACTGCATGCATGACTTTATTTCAATTAGTGATGATGTGTTAGCCAAAAAATCCATTCTCAATCTCAAAATGACCCCTACATATGGGCCTTCATAGTCTTAGAGTTCCTCTCGGGCACTGGCTCTCACGTTAAATATGCATGCTGCAGAAAAATGCACTGGTGTTCGGGGACCCCCTCCAGTCCCATTACAAACACAGAGCATAATTTTTAGAGGCTACTTTGAAGAAGGTGGGAAGCACCAAGGAACATTAATTTAACCAGTGATTTTAAAAAAGCAATTCTAAATGAAAATATATTTATATTATAAAGAGGTAAAATAAGATGTCAAAAAATTTCACCCCGGTAGCAGACTACTTTGGGCTAAATTTTCAGAAACTAATGATATTTTTTTGTAATTTTTTTAATGTTTATTCATTTTTGAGAGACAGAGGGAGACAGAGCATGAGCAGGGAAGGAGCAGAGAGAGAGGGAGACACAGAACCTGAGGCAGGCTCCAGGCTCTGAGCTGTCAGCACGGAGCGCAACGGGGCTCGAACTCAGTGATTGTGAGGTCATGACCTGAGCTGAAGTTGGACGCTTAACCTACTGAGCCACCCAGGCGCCCCTGGAAACTAACGTACTTATTTACCACCATCTGCAATAGGAATACTCTGGTATAAAATCTGGGGAAGCATGACTTTAAGTTTCCACAAAACTGAGAATGAAGTCCCAACTCTACGAACAGCAACTCATGATCAAGTTCTTCCTCAAAATCAAATATGAACATTTATTCATTTCTTTTTCTAGTCCCATAGGAGCTGTTTTGCCACTTGACGTATGACAAAACTGTAAATTTACATAATCTGCCCAGGTTCAAGCTGCTAGGAGGTGACGAGGGTGTGATTCAAAGCCAGGCCTACTGAACATCACTGTTGTTGTTCTCCTGAGTGGGGGTGACAGATGCTTGGACTTGTAGGCCTAACAAGTTTTCAAGAGAATACTTCAAATTATAAGCAAATATTAACACATCTTTACACAGTTTAATAGCCCTTTAGTTCAAAAGCCCTTCAGTGCCATGTCTACTGACATTTTCTAGATAAGAGAGGAATTATACCAGATGTTGACACGTTTTCAAGATAAGAAAGAGTCCTCTGGATTTAAATAAACTCCTAGAGAAGGTCCTAACACAGTAGGCACTCACACTACATTATATACTTGAATTGTAAGAATAATTAATAACTGGGAACCCCCTAGAATAAGAAAAATTACGCTAGAATCTGGAAGCATGGAGAATTTGTCTTATAAGAAATTAACTAGCTCCCTCCTGAGGCCAGTTTTTCACGAGCTTTTTCATAAATCTAAGAACCAAATCTCTGATTTTCAACAATTTTTCTAATCACAGTGAATAGTGTTTGGTGCTTTGCAACCTTCACTGTGGAATTCTTGAGGCCTTTCCAAAATGAGAGCCTAATTATAGCTGCCAACATTGCAGAGAAAGTGCATCACTTCTGTTACATACATCAGCAAGGAAATGGGACAGACAGAGGAAGGATTTTCGTGTTGGGGGAAGCAGAGTAGGGTATATGACTAATGCCGGCATACCTCTGGAAAACATATACCATTTTGTTCTTGAATGAAAAGATAAGCTTGTGTATTGTATTAAAATCAAGCCCTTTGACTAAAACAGGATAGCCTAGAAATAGTTCAGAAGCATGGGATACTTGAAACTGAAAATGTGCTTTCAAAGAGGTTATATTTATAAGCCAAACATGCACAGGAAATTTTGTTATTCTAACTCTATTCCACAGCCTAAAGATCTGTATTGTCCTAGCACAAAGACCTTCTTGGATGGAGTCCCAGTCAGTTGTTTACTTAAAACCATGAAACCCTGACTAGAGACCATCTTTTTCCAGATAGCACCTTCCTGTTACGATGCCCTACATTCGCCACCATGTCCAAGGCCAAATAGTGACTTTTTGCCCTCTCTCTGAGCCACTAACCTGCATTCTTAGAAAATGTAAAATGCAAAGTTTAAAATAACTTCTTCTTCTTATTGTGTCTAGTTAAAGATTTTAAAATTTCTATGCAACCCAAAAAGGTATACAACATCATCTGTAATATATGCCCTAATCATACAGCACACTTGTAACCCCTATAATTTGGGCAATTTCTAATTTAATTTCATGCCTTAGTAAATTGATATGATGTTTCTGAAGGGACATTTATCAGTATCTCTCAAATTAAATGTGCATATTCTTTGCCTTGGCAGTTCCATGCCTAGAAACTAATTTTTTAGGAATATGGACATAAATGCTCAAAAATACAAGTGTAGAAATATTTACTGCAGCATTGTTTGTAATATCAAACTGTGGCACCAACCCAAATGACCATCAATAGGACAATGGTTAAATTAATCATTGTGCAAACATATTAGGGAATGTCATGAAGAAGTTAAAAACAATGAATAGTGAAATGGATAAACGTTCAAGACACATTGCAAATTTACAGAAGCAATTTACAGAAAAATATGCCTAGCATAATATTTTTTTCATTTAAAAGTATATTTGTGTGTGCATACGTGCATGTGTGTTGATGTGTTTATGTACTGCTACATAATGTTAATGATAATCCATCATTAACACTTCTTACCTTTGGTGGAGAAAGGGAAACAACTTGTATTGTTCAAAGTTTTACAAAATTAATAATCTTCTTGTAGCAAGTTTTAAATGACATTGTTCTTTAAAAACTCTACCTCTAAAAATATGGACCATCCCCTCTTCTTACCAAATATTTCAAGATATCATGGCAGGTAACAATCTACCTTTCACAGGTGCTTTACACATGTGAACATATATACACAGATGTTTTAAAATGAAATGTGAACACTTGACGAGCTTTCCTTTGTACTTTGATAAAAAAGTTTTACTAATGAGGCCATTTCCTTTACCAACATGATTTCTGATGGAAAACAAAATTCCCTAGGTAAGTTAAAACATTAAATCAAGGGATGACTACTGTTAACGGGACCATCACATGGAGAGAGTACCAGCAATAAGTAGGTAACACCAGGAGAGAAACTTGCCATAATAACCTTAAGTTACTGAAGAAAAAAAAGAAATGACAAACTTTCATCAGAAATTCAGTAATCAAGCAGGTACACAGCAGCTGGTCATTTAACAGAACTTGGATTCAGTTTTGGGGGAATGGCTTGCAGTGGTATATTTTTTATTCTTAGTCTAAGAAACTCTGGAACTCTTGTCCAACATGAGAATCCAAGTGCGAAACTTCTAGCCATCCATGTTTCACATGGTGCATCTCCACACCATGGGTTACTTGAGCTGCTTTTGCTTTGATTGTTCAGTCCCCAAGAGAGACTGTGCTCCGTAACATCTTCCTGTCATTTGTTTAACAGCTTTTTGTCAGAGTGAATAGTGCGGCACATTGAATGAAATGTTCTTCAGGGTTCCCCAATACAAACCACTGCAGTGTACCTTTGATGATCCCCACCCCCAACCAAAAAAACCTGTAAGAGGGCAAACAAAATTTCTATGGCCAACAACTTAACTGGGGAGACTGAATGTGTCCTTATGAAGGAAACTTAAATATTTGTAAGCCAAACAGAGTGAGAATTAACTAACACGTGGACTCTTTGCCTGAGGGTTTATAATCTTGGGTAGCTCCCCCCAGCTGACGACCAGTGTTCGCTGTGCCGCGAACGGCAGAGCCCATGCATAGGAAGAGCCAGTAAATTCCACGCAGCCACAGGCTACCAAAAGGATGCTCAACTAACTGTTGTATTTTGGTTCTTTGACAGTTGATATAACGTGCAAGGAAGTGTTTAATAGATATGTTTTAGGGAACTTGATCACACTACTAAAGCAACAGATCGCTGAATGTTTCTGCTTTTTACATATACTTGGGTAAACACATGGACTAAATAGACTTCCAGGCAAAGGAAGACTCTTCCGTTATAAAATTCATCTCATCACATGAAAGAGATTCAGTAAGTGCAAATCTTCAGATCTTCAAGATGCCATGATTTTTAAAATGTCCTTTCAAAAAGACATTTATACTATGCAGCTCATCTCTGCAAAATGTGACTTGATTACAAAGTCCTCAGCAACTTATGAGATTTATTTTAGGACACTGAGTCACTTCCCTAAAATTTTACAGCTATCTCTTGTCAGTGAAAAAATTCTAAAGCCTGAAAGCTCTCAAGGAAATGAACCAAAACATTCTGCAAAGTTCATTCTTTTCAGGGAAGATAACCATGGCTTTAAGACCAGTAGGTATAAGGAGATACACAGGGAAGACGTATGACAAAATGTAATAGGACCTTAGATCTTTTGAAAGAAATGTTTAAAAACAGAGACATGTCTGTCTCCCACTTTTATATATGTAGACAGATGGTAAGCCAGACATTTTTTTTCAAGCTCTCACTCAGGTTGTGCATCAAGTATGTCCTACTTCAATTCTACATCATCAACATTTTCAATAGTTTCCAGACTTTCTTTTAAAATTATGTTACATAAATGTGGTTTGGGTCTCATATTCACTTAAGATCCATGCTTTAGGTGACACCTGGCTTTAGTAATACACAACGAAATGACTGATGGGCTGTGGCTGCCTAATCACGTTGTATTATTAGGTTTTTACTATATGTAATTAAGTTCCAGGGAAAAGTTTTCTGTTTGAAGTCAACAATAAACTGCTTTCTTTTAATTAAAGTATCTGTAGCAACTTGTAATATCCACATTGGATAAACTTGATTTTTTAAATCATTGTCGATGGCTGAGGAAATGCATGGTACTAGAATTTGAGACTGGGTATGAGCCCCGCTGTATTCTTTAATAGTTGAAAAGCATAATTCTCCCTATCACTCTCCCCACAAATGTGTACTTACTTGCCCAAAGTATTAGTCATGCTTCTTTGTGTCATGTCTGCTAAGGTTATGTAGAAATAAAGAAATTTTTCAAAGTCCCTTCCTAGATCCTTTTGGTGGAAGAAAATGATGTTTTCATTTCCCAGCATCCAATAAACCTGTCCTAACCATCCAGGAAGGTTCAAAGGGTCTTCTAAGGCTTCTCCTAGTCAGAAGTTTATAACTGAGAATGTAAGGCCACTTTTTTTTATTGTAAAGAAACCCTCAAAATAGTCACATTAAACCCCACATGGACTTTCACTCCTGGGGCTTTCTTTCACCAACTTGGAAATTGTTTTCTATCTTTTGGCATATTTCTGCATTCAAACACCTCCTCACCTCCCAGCTCACCAGCTCCAGTGTTCCCAGTCCAGAAATCATTCTGTCTCAGGTCCTCCCTTTCATTTTCTCCATCAATCAGCCCCAAGTCATCAATATCCTCCTTATCCCATTAGATTTGTTGATCCATTCTTACAATCACCCTCTAACTCCATCTTCCTTCTCTCCTTTCACTATACCCCATGATAAAGCTCTAAGGTAGTTGAACCTACCTACCTACTTAGACCACCTCTGACACCCAACCGATGGAAAAGTAAAACAAAACCAAACACAAGGATGTTCCCCAGTCTTCCATTAGACTCGTGACCCCAAGTCATACATGGCACTCAATATGCCAGGAAACTTAATACATTGCTCTGATATACGCACTCTCTCACTTCCCTAGGTGACTATGTCACATGTTTACCCTTCTACACCACCTTCAAATGCATAAAAATAGAAGCAAACTCATATTTTCATTGGCAGACATAGCACTCATCCGCCGCTAGATACATCTTTACATTGCTTTCTACTCTTCTAGATGAAATCTCTCTGCTCCTGTTGAAGGCCAGGCGCCTGACTTGTGCTCTAAATCCCATCTGCTCTCATCTTTTCAAAGATTTATCTCTTGTGAGTATCCCCTCTCCTGCATCATCAGTGTCATCTGGACAGTGTCTACTAGATCATATCCAATAATGCAAAACCTAAAAATGCCTTTGCTTTATTCTGAATGCCCCTGTAGGCACTACACCATTGCTTCACCCTCTTCACAGCAAACTTCTCAAGGCAGTGATTTGCAGCCAAAATAGCCACTTTTTCACCTCACGTTCTCCCCCCAACTCACTTCATCCCAACTTTTATCTCTATCAGTCTTGTCAAGACACCAATGATCTCCCTTCCATGTTGCCAAGCCCAATGGTCATTACTTTTTGACACGCATGGTCACTACTCTTATAGTACTCAGCCTCTCAAGCTCTAACCAGCACCGTTGATTACTCTCTCCTATTTGATTATATGCCACTTATTTCTTGTAGCTTCCAAGACACCTCCTTCACATGGTTTTCTTTCCTCACCACACTTCCTTTGACTTCTGTGACTCTTTCTGCCCTCTACACAGCCTCCATCCTAGACCCCCCTCTAGATAGTGTAGGGATATACCCTCTCAAGGTAGCCTCCTCCAGCTCTATCTATTTGTTAATGATTCCTGGATTCCAGATTCACAGACCCAACTTCCTTTTTGACATCTGCACCTAAGTCTAATAGGATGTCAAATTTGACACAAACAAAACAATTCTTGACTGCCTCTTCTCTTCCCGCCTCGTTCCCCCAATTACTCCTCCCCTCAGTAAACTGAAGTACTCTGGTCAAAAATTAAGATGCTATCCAGATTCTTCTCTTTTCCACATTATCCAATACTGAACCATGAGGAAATTCTGTTGACACTATCTTCAATAATATCCTATATACTTTCTACTTCTATCGGCCTCTCTGCTATAAGCCCAGGATAAGCCCATATTTAGTCTCACCTTCACTGCCATGAGACTTTGACCTATAATTCATTCTCCACTGACAGCCAAAATGATCCTCTAAAAAATCAAACCTTGTTATTCTGCTAGTTAAAATCCTTCACCGGTCCGCTGTGTTTGGAATAAAACCTGAACTCCCTATGATGGCTTACAAAGTTCTCTGTGATCCAATGTGTCTATTTCTCTGGCCCCATCATGCCCTATTTCCCTCTTATCCACTGTGCTCTAGCCACACTGGTCCTCTTTCCATTTTTGAAAGCTGCCAAGCTTGTTCCTGCCTAGGGCTTGTGCTAGAACCATTCCTTCCTATCTCTGATATTTGCCTTGTTTGTTCCTTCTTGTCATCCAGCTTAAAAGTCACCTTTCAAAGAGTCTTTCCTGATCCAATATAAAGTCTATCCAACCATTCTTATCATATTATCCTGTTTTTATTATCTTCATTGTACTTACTTGAAATATTGTCTGATATTTTTCTTTACTTTTTAAAACTTTTTTAATCTTTTCTTTCCCCTCTTGAATATAAGCTCCACAAGTAGGGACCTTCTCTGTTTAATTCACTGTTGTATTTCAGGACACGGATGTAGGTGCCCAATAAATATTTGATAATGAATGTTTTTATAGAGAGCTTAGTCAAAGAATATGAGCTTAAGAAAAAGTTACCTATTTCCAAACTGAAAGCGAAAATCAACTTGCATTTGTATGGCAGACAATACTTTCAAAACACTTTCATTGACATTTGTTCAATCTCCCTGATAACCTTTTAGGAGTTCACCATGATTCTTCCTTTCTCCAGCACAGAGAGAAAGATGCTTAATGATTACTATCAGGTTACACGGTCAGACACTGCAGTGCTGGGACCAAAACCTAATTGCTTGTTCAGTGCTCTCCCTGCTAAGCCTAAATGAACAAGTGAAAACACATATTAAACTAAACCCCTCTGCCATCATGTGCTCTGTGCATGTACTGTCCTTGGAAGATTATGCTGATCAGGGCGCATGGGTGGCTCAGTCAGTTGAGTGTCTGACTCATGATTTAGGCTCTGGTCATGATCCCATTGAGTCCTGCGTCGGGCTCTGCACTGAGCATGGAGCCTGCTTGAAATTCTCTCTCTCCCTCTGACCCTCTCCCCCGCTGGTACTCTCTCTCTAAAATAAAATTAAAAATTAAAAAAAAAGAGGATTATGCTAAAGGTATTTTTTCACATGTCTCTTCTCCCACAGGCTACATGTTTCTAGAAAACCAAGCTGATGTTTTATTCATTTGTGTGTTCCCAGTGACTAGCACACTGCCTGGCATGTTGTAGGTATCAAATGCTTGTGGAATTAACTGATACTCACATCAGAGCCAAGTCTTCCTCTCAGTATAAAGCAGATGTGTTATTCTTTATCTCACTACTGAAGATTTCACTCTGCATATATAAAAAACCTTTAATGATTATTTTTTCTGAAAAGCCTCAAATTTCACATCATCCAGCACTTTCTGAGGCCTTTCATGGGCAACTTAGGTACCAGAAGTTGCAGGGGGTTAAACAAGCCCTAGGCAGTCCTCCAAATCAGTACTCCAATTCATTTTCCACTTCTTAATATGAACAAAAGGCATGTAGAAAATCTAAGATTTATTCAATCTGAAGTCAGAAGCTAGTGACATACTGCTATATTTCTTCCATGCTCTGAATGGACAAATAGTCATCAAATAGTTATAATGCTGTAACGGAAAAAACACTGAATGGATTATCAAGAATCACAGGTTATGATCCCAATTGGCTCTCAACAGCTGTGTGAGTATGTGCTGATTTCAGTCAGTCTCTAAGTTTCCTATAGAATACGAGTGACGATTATCTTTAGGGCCCTTCCAGCTCTAGAATCTGTTCTTCTGCTATGCAGTCCTGATTACACTGTCCCCAGTATCCTATCCCCTCCAATCTCCCAACTCAAAATACCTACATGAAGGAGTGACACAATTAGGTTTAGATGCAGTGGTAACAGTCAAACATAAATGAATAACTAGACCGATGGGAAACTCTGCATCCTCCACTGGATTTACTTTCAAGATGCAGAATCTTTATGAATAGTGAATTCCAAGTCCCAAAACATGACTGTTTCAAAATGCTTTAGAACAAAAGAAATATACCTCCACCTAACATCTAGTGTTTATTATCAAATGTAACTCAAAGACTACAGAGTCCTATGAAGAGATTAGAATCCAGGGAATTCTGGAGCCACATGAACTGAGCTAGTCAATGAAACAGTCCCTTCTCTTAGCCACACTATTTTATGTCCTATCAACACAGGGGCCTACCCACCTCACAAGCCATTGGTCACTGATACGCCATCAACAAGAGCCAAAAGACCAGGCAGGAGAATACAATCAGTGGCGTGCTGGAACCAAGTATTAACAGTTTCTGGAATCTTGAAATCTGTCTGCTAGGTTGTTGATAATTTGAAATTGGCCATGGTGGAAGTATTTACACTGTGGAAATCTATAAACACTACAAATCGGAGTGTGTCTGTCTTAGAGACAGCCAGCTTATCAACACACCACTGAATGCAATGTTTGGCTAGAAAGACTATAGGCAAAACACATAATGCAAAACCAACAGAGAACAAAGAGATCTGACTTCTAGCCCTAATATTCCCACTAAGTAGCAATGAAAACCTAAGCAAGTCTTCGAACCTCTGCTTTATTGACTAAAATGTAAGAGAAACAAGTGAGCTCAAGATCCCTGCAGGGTCTAAAAGTTAAGGTTTTGTGGTTCTGTTTGGGAGAACATCCTAATTTCAGAGGTCTCCTAACAGGATATGCTCCAAAAACTGTGCAGCACCAAGAAATTGACCAATCTTCTCTCCATTTGCAAGAGCGAGATTTGGTACTTCTTCAGTCTGATGTATTTGGCCAACCGTGGGCAAACCTGGTCATAGTTCTAAAGTTCCCTGGATCTCTTAATTATTGAATTACATCAAAGAAAGTTTCAGAAAGCCTCCAGCTGGCCAAGGGTTTCCTTTAGACTTAGGCTAAAGGCCCACAGAGCATTCCTGGCTATATTTGTTAAGCAGGTGCTACTTCTATCTCCTGTTGCAATGGTGAGGTTTTATAAGGAGCCCACTGGGCATGAGGGCAAGAATAAAAGCCGCCATGTTGCAGAGAACCTGGGGGGCTCAGTCGGTTAAGCATCCAACTCTTGATTTCAGCTCAGGTCATGATCTCACAGCCATGAGATCGAGCCCCATGTCTTGGTATTCTTATATTTTCTCTCTCCTCTCTCTGCCTCTCACCCTCTCTCTCTCTCTTACTGTATCTCTCTGTCTCAAAATAAGTAAATAAACAAACATTTTTTTTTTAAGTGCCACGTTTCCAGAAGAAGACTTAGAAGAAGTACCTGCCCTAATACCAGAGTTCCAGCCTCAAACCAGAGCTACCATCCTGAGCTCATTTATATAGTAAGTTCTTTAAAAGTAGAGACTGGGTGTTACCTATAAAACCTGGCACAAGAATCATGAAAGATCTGTTAAAGTGAATTCCCTGGTTTGGTACAGTTTGGGGTTCATAAACATGAGGTTGTTATTTGGGCAACAAATAACATATAGTTAAATGTTTCTCCCAGAGCAGCAAAGGACTCCTAAGAATAGCTGCCCTGACAAGCCAGCACAGATTTATCCTATGATATAGGATGGCAGTGTCATTGTGCACCATTTGATCATGAGAAGATGTAGATGCCCTTGTCCCTCGTCCAAGTAAGTGTTCTCCTTTCTGGATGCAAGGATTTGTAAATATCATCATCATGCCACCATCTTGCTCTTCAGAATAAAAGTGCACATAACACACTTGGGGGAAGTATTTAATTGGTAAATGGCAAAAGTGCATTTGGACACAATCCTAAAAGCGGCAAGAAGTAGAATGTCACTCAGGAGGACCAATTTGTCATTGTACTGTCAGCCAGATTTTTAAAAATTCAGTCACAGAGAGCGGAACTTAAAAATAGATGAGTGGTTTAAAGCACAGGATGGATTCTAGAAAATGATCATCTGTGTCCAGTCTAACTCATAGAAATAAATCTTTAAGAGATTATGGAAAAAATGGGGGTGGGGGGGGCAATGATTTAGGTCCATCAGCTGTGTCTAACCAGATCAACACACCTAAACCACTGGAAAAAGTCCTTAAGCTCCCTAGGAATAGAGGGTCCATAAAATCTTCGGACTTCAGTCTAGGGCTAAAAACATTCTCCAAATCAACAACATCCTGAAACTAAAGACTAGAAGAACATTTCAGATGCAACAACGCATCACAGAATTCAATTGTATGTCATATTGAAATACAAACTATAGGACACTGAATCCCAGTTTTCCTTTTAAAATGCTCATTGGCTCAAAAAAAAATAAAAAAATAAAAAATAAATGCTCATTGGCTCAACAAAGTTGTATTGAATTTGGATTGGGTACAAAGCACTGGGGATCCAAATATGATTAAGACATGGCCAGTCTCTAAGCTGATGGTATACAATGGAAGGCATGCACCCACAAGTGGTAAGGGCACAGTGTGCTAAGAGCTGTGATAACAGCCCACCCAGATAAGTACAGACTCTGAGCTCCAAATGTCATGAAAGGCAACAGCCCAATTGGAGGCAGTAGCATCTTTTAATTAAGGGTCAGGATCTGTGGTGAATTCAAATAGTGCTTTCTTCTTACTGGGTGCTACCATTTCTAGAGGTGACAATTTTTTTTTCTAGACAGAAGAAGGAAAAACAGGAAAAAAACAAAAAAACAAAAAGCAGTGGGAGTTTAGAAAAGCAATCCAAGTTCAACACAAAGGCCTTGTGGAAAGGAGGACAGGCTTGACATGATTCAGGGTGGAAAAGTCCAGACATCTAGGGCACTGAACATAAAAGGAGATATACCAGAGGGTGTCCAAGCCCAGGAGACAGTGGTGTCGGTTGGGGTGGGGGCACTGTTGAAAAACAAAGAGAGGAAAGTGGCAGCCTGGGATGGCCTCAAAGCTCCTGAGGAGGCAATTGAATTTGAAATTTACTATGAGTTTGATCAAAATTACACTGGAAGATCAGGTTATTCAGTTTAAGCATTCTTATTGAGGTATAGTCCCTGTTTTTAAACAAGTATCTGTTGTTTTCATTTCCTAGGACTGCCATAGCAAAGTACCATGAACTGGGAAAGTTCTTGTCTCACAGCTGGGGGGGGCTGAAATCTGAAATCAAGTGACGACAATTGTTTCCTTCTGAGTACGATGAGGGAAGGGTCCATTCCAGGCCCCTCTTCTTGGCTTGTGCGTGGCCATTTTCACGTTCATATGGCATTCTTCCTATCTGGCATGTCTTTATCCACATTTCCCCTTTTCATAAGGACAACAGTCAAGTGGATTAAGGCCCATTCTAATGACGTCATTGAAACTTGATACCTCTGTAAAGACCCCACCAAAAACGTAAAATCTTAATTGAGCCTTCTTTTCCACTAATTCAGAGTTCTTCCTTTATTCTTTGAGGTTTACCACAGCTATACAGACTGCCCACACCATCTCTCACTTCTCTGTCGGTTCGTGCTGGTCTCTACAAGAAGGCCGAGGCCAATCTTAGGGACATGTGGCGTCATTTCCACCACCCTGTGCCTCCTGCATTGAGGACTGAGGCAGAATCTGCCTCAACGTGTTGCTGTTTGGTTCTAGTGATGATCGCACTCTATTTCACCTCTACTCCCAGCTGTATTCTACCAATACCGTCAAAAACCACTGAGAATACAGTCCCTGATTTTCTCTTCTGTGCTACTTTTGAGTGAAATTCTTTGCTTTTCCATAAATAGTTCAGAGCCTAATGCCACCTGCATATTTCTTCAAAAATGGTTCTCTCCAGGGGAACTAGCTGGAGCACAGCTATCAGTCAACTCAGACGGACTTAGAAGCAAGTCAGAGCAAGACTTTGACTTAGAAGCAAGGGACCAAACAAAGGTAACATTTCCCCAAACAGTACCATCTTCTATCCTACTGTGCCTGTGGAAGTCAGCTCACTTTCTCCCTTGAATCTAAGACTAAAACCCCACCCAATGTCCATTCTTGTAACATCTCAATTTGCAACCTGACAGTCAAACCAAACAAATCCCAACTTGTCTTCTCCACTTCAAATGCCAGACGATGTTTAACCCCATATCTGCCAATGTAAATTTTACAATTGGGTATTTGGTCAACTGCTACATTCAGCAAGCAGGACACACAGGGCGTAACTTAACACAAGGTTATTCTTTAACCTTGCTACCTATTCTAATCTGCTCTGGGGGACTAGCTCTTTGCTCACTACTGGATGAAATGAGAGCAGGCCCCTTGGCTTCTCTGGTCATTCTGAGATAAAGGAAAAGTCCTCTGGTCACATCAAATCACAAAAAGGTTCACTTCTATGCAGCAATGTCCAGTCCTGTGTCCCAGTTAAATTTTCAAATTTCAGTTAAAATAAAATCTTCTCCTCTCTCTTAGCTAAGCCTGCTTCAGGCAGAAAGCCTTCAGAAAGAAAGGGGGGGTGTCACTGGATTCTCTAATTCTCACCGGTTTCTGACTCTCTGAGACTATCAGTGGGTGGAAGAAAGTAAGGTTAGGGAGCAGAGGAGGTATGATTAAGGGGCACTGCCACAATCTACTGCCAACACTCTGAGCTTCGAGGGTCTCTCTCTCTCACACAAGGGGACACTTCCTGGGTTCTGGAAAAAATACCCCACTTTGGGGATTCCCACCTGCAGTTTCTTTGCTGTGGTTACTCACAACCCCCTTTCGCACAAATGATGGCCCTCCCGGAGCACACCTAGTCTCCTTCTGCCAAGGTCTTCTGCCCTGTCCCTCTGAATGGCCCCTAGGTAACATCAGCTCCTCCTGGTAGTGTTTTGGAGCAAGCATGACAGTGACCCAACACCAGTTCTGTTATGGACAGACCCCACCCCTCGTCCACCAAAACACACATTCTTATCCCAAAAACTCAGGCAGTGCAGCTCACTGCCAATGAGCCATGCCCACAATCCTTGAGCCAGCCACAGCTCCTCACCTTTCAAGTCCTCAGGCATGGATCAGACACCAGTCCAATGTGTCCCTCACACGGTAGAGGACACTCGTGAAGCCATCAGGGCAGTTCCCCTGATATTCCTCTCACTTGACTTGAGGTAGAGGGAAGCACCCTACTTCGCTCCAGCATGTATATGGTTGATGCAATGGCCGCCCAGCACACTGACAATGCCCCCAAGGCAATCCTCCATCAAATCGACAACTCCTCTCTCACCCGGGTGGCCAGGTAAGGGTCATGACAATGACTCTGGGCATCTTCTTCATGAGAGCTGCTTGGGTGGTCAAGCATCTCACTTTGGCATGTGGCAGTGGTTGTCACCCTCCACCTAGGAGCCTCAGCTGATGCGGGACAAGTTCCCTTTCGTCAGTCTTGCACATTAACGATGTTTTTTAATGCCTGGAGTGCAGTTTTCATCATCACATCTTCCTACACATAGTGTTGGTTGTTTTCTTTTTTAACTCAACAAACACTTTATCCAAAATTATGCCCTATACTCGCCAGTACAGCAACTATGTTCTTTGCCTTGCTGAAATAAGAGTTTAATCATCACCACCATAGTCGACATTTCTTTTATTCTTACTAAACCAAGTTCTGTGTCGTATGTATGCAGAAAAATCCAACTGAGGATTTTATTTCCTAGGAGATCAATATGGTTACCAGTGGGTAAGTAACTTGCCCCGTGGCACACAGGAAGCAAGTGGCAAAGCCAATATAGGTCTATTCAACTTCACAGCCAAAGCATCTGACCACAAGCCTCTGCTACATAAGTGGGGAGGTCTATGACAAAGGATAACGGAGAGCATAAGGTGCAGAGTCAGGAGAGTTTCAACGCTTCCTTATCCTAACTGAAAACACCTTGGAGAAGCTAGTTAACTTTAGCCTATTACTTTCTATACAATGAGAATACTAATAACTGCCTAAATTAGACATTTGTTGCATTACTCAGTTTCCATCTCCCTTCCCGTTCTCAGCAGTGTGGCCTGTATAACACTAACCCCACCCCCACCTCCAGATGGGCCCTTGGTGGTTTAGAGGACAATGTGCATATGCCATTCTCCCGGCCACTTACTGGTCCAGGGAAAGGCTAGGTTTGTTTGGCTGTTTTTAGTCCGTCACAAATCCCAACTGATAGACTACACCATAACATTGTTTTGAGGATTAAATGAGATGAAACATGTAAAGCACTTAGCTTAATGCCTGGCAAAAATAAACTTTTATTTACTAACTATTTGACAGGAATGTGGAACATGGATTGGACTAGACTATGTTAGATTGAGGCGATTATTTAGGAAGCTAATAATAAAGACACACATGAAATGAGAATCAAAAGAGGTGACAATGCCAGGAAACACTGCTAACTGAAATCTTGAGCGATTTTCAAACCTGAGAGACTAAAACAATACGAGAGAGAGCGTGAACAGGAAGTGGAAGAGGGGCGGGCGGGGGGGGGGGGGCGCGGGCAGAGGATCTGACATGGGCTCTGCAAAGCGGGCTCTGTGTTAACAGCAGAAAGCCTGATGCAGGGCTTGAACTCACAAACCATGAGATCATGAGCCAAAGTTGGACTCTTAACTGACTGAGCCATCCAGGCGCCCTTATTTGTTTGTTTGTTTTTTTAAGTTTATTTATTTATTTTGAGAGATAAAGAGAAAGAGAGCAGGGGAGGGGCAGAGGGAGAAAGAGAATCCCAAGCAGGCTCCGTGCTGTCAGCACAGAGACCCACATAGGACTCTCACAGACCATGAGATCATGACCTCAGCCAACACCAAGAGTCAGATGCTTGACTGACTCTGAGCCACCCAGGTGCTCCTGAATAAGCTGAGTTTAAAGAAGGAATAGGATATTCAGAGAGAAATGGTTTGGGGAGCTTTAGACAGAGGTTGGGGTTAGATAGTGGGTAGCTAGCAAGCTGGTTCTGGGCTAGCTAGAGCGAGGCACAGCCCTGATTTGCAGTGTGCACCCCTCTCTGTGGCATGCATGCTCCCCTCACAGCTGACTTCATGCCACCAATGTGAGGACACTGATCACAGAGACAGGAGGAGATGTGCCCAACTGGCTCTCATGGGCCAGGATGGCTTCAGCCACCCTTAGTTAGAAATAAAGCTTTCTGCCCAGACTGGCTAAAAACTGGGAGTGAATGAAATCATTCAAGAAAGGAGATACTAAAAAAGAAAATTCAGAGGCACCTGAGTGGCTCAGTCGGTTAAGCGTCCGACTTCAGCTCAGGTCATGATCTCACAGTTCATGAGCTTGAGCCCCACGGTGGGCTCTGTGCTGACAGTTCTGAGCCTGGAGCCTGCTTTGGATTCTGTGTCTCCCTCTCTCTCTCTGTCCCTCCCCACCTCATCCTCTGTCTCCCTCTCATAAATAAATAAACATTAAAAAAAATTTTTTTTAAGAAAAAAAAAGAAAATTCACCTACAAGAGGGTACGAAAAGAAAGGAGTTTCAGTAAAGAATAAAAGAACAAATGGGCAGAAAACCAGGGGAGTCAGGACAGTGTCCCAGCCAAATGAAGAAACAGCCTCAAAATGAAAGGCCAGCAGGTAGCATCTGAGGCCAGGACGGTGAAGGCTGACAAAAGGTCTGGTGTGTGACTTTTCAGACTTGCAAGTGCATGGTTTTGGAAAACAGTAGGGGCTCAGGGGTCCTCCTGTAACCTTTTGTACATAATATTTCTGCATATACATCATTTAATTCTTCATATCTTTCTTAATAGAGTTATTAAAGTAATTTTGAAATATTTCAATATCTGAAGAATGTTTGGAATATTTCAGCTCATGGACACTCACAGGTGTTGCTCCCGTCTGCCTTTAGGAAAAGATAAATTCATCAGTTACAGTTTAGAAAAAGATGAGTAGGTTTGATACTTTATGGCAAAGGAGATTGTGTACCAAAACAATCATATTAGATCATCTCAGTCTTTCCTATGCCTGGAGTTCATGCACACACTCAACCCTTGGATTCAAAACCTCAGGGATCGGAGCGCTGCCCCAGAAAGGAAACAGCAAACGTAACAGAACGAAGTATTTACGCATATCTGAAAAACTCTGACAGCTCTAAAAAAATAAAATTCTTTCACTGAAGTATTGCTCAGACAAATGGACAATAAGTATTTGGGGGAGTATTTTCGGCAGTGCTATAAAAACTAGCAAAAACAACTTAAAAAATAAATCTCTCTGAGCCTCCAGTAAAGGAAGTGACTCATCGTACTCTATGGAATCTACAGAGATGAACCGATGTTCAGGGGAGGCACAGCAAATGCTCATTTCACACACTCCAGTGTAACCACACACGCCCAGTCGGTACAAGACAAGAGACTGAGAAAGAGAACGATCTGAACTGCATGGGAACCTTTCCAGACTCTGAGCGTGTGCCCCTTCAGGGAGCATGAAGGGTGCAGCTCTTTCAAGGGGCCCACCAGGCTGAGTGGAAATTCAGTTTCAAAGGATAGGGTTCGAGGGGTATAAAAACAGCTCCTAAACACAAGCCAACTTCTCTGGCACTCAATCTAAGACAGGAGTCTGCTCCAATACTGAAGGAAAACCAGCTGGGTCAAACTCGGTGTTAAGTCCTATTGCCTTCCTGGGGTTTTTCGAGAGTAATTTTAGCTAAACTCAAAATCACCTGCAGGAATTGACTTTAGTACCTAACTCCCTTTAAAAAGCAACCCTACTGTGGAGGAAATTCCTATTAAACACTGTGTTTTTTCCAACCACTTTACTGAGCAACCGTGGCTTATTACTTAATCCATCTGGGCCCTCAGTTTCTCATTTGTAAAATGAGGCCAGCAGAGTAAATGATCATTAATTTCCTTTTTAAATCTAAAACCTCCGTGCCTCTAAGTTTTAAAATAAACTTCAACAAATGGATCATATATTTAATGATTCCAGATGATGAAAAATACACTTCACTACCAGCTTTCGATTTCCTTAAATAAGTAATAGTTTCCCTACATTTGAGTGAAATTTATGTAAAATGAGGAATTCTGGAGGTTCCACAATAGCAGCACATAACACAAACATGATAACTCTAGCTGGAGAGACTTTTACAACTAATAATAATTAATTTGTAAAAAGTAATTGTATTATTGGGGCACCTGGGTGGCTCAGTCGGTTGAGCGTCTGACTCTTCATTTCGGCTCAGGTCATGATCTCATGGCTCCTGGGATCGAGCCCTGCCTCGGACCCTGAGCTGACAGCATGAAGCCTACTTGGGATTCTTTTTCACCCTTTCTCTGTCTGCCCCTCCCTGACCCTCCTCACTCACTCTCTCTCTCTCTCTCAAAATAGATAAACATAAAAAATTTTTGAGCAATTTTATTTGTTTCATAGCTCTCCATTCAGGCAAATAAATCATATGATGAACTAGAAAATTCTAAACTACCTGACAGTTGCTGACCTATAACCTTGCTCAAATCAGCAGTTACACTGGGGCATGTGCATACACAGTTCACCTTGTTTATCTCCTTGAAATAGCTCAGGAATGACAGGGTTTGGTAGCTAAGTGAACAGAAAAAAAAAAAATTGCTGTCACAGAGCTCAAAACTAAAAATTTAATGTCCTCCAGATGTTCACTGAATTCTTACGGCTTTCCTTTTTGCATGGAATGCTTCACCCTATCAAAAATATGCCACAGACTTACACTTTAAAAAATCTATCTATTTGGACACTTTAAAAAGGTATACAAATATTTAAAATCCTATCATTAACTTAATGCAAATTCTCAGTTGGAAATTTCAAGGTTTTTTTTACTCTTACAGTAATATATTTGTGTCCAATATTATAGGTTAGTGCTATAATTACAGTCCCCAAAACTATTGTACATATTTTTATGGAGTAAAAAGATGATCGATCATTCTTTGATCCATCAACAATTTTATACCAGCACTTGGTCACAGATGTCTAGTAATTATGGTGTGAATATAAAGGTAGTACATTTTAGAATGGCAAACAGATATTCTTCATGCCAAACTACCCACAACTTTCAGATAAACCCTTATCACTGCTTAGAACAGCAGATGCATATTTTTGGAAACAAGACAATAAGGACAAAAAAGAATGAGGGTATAAAGCAGTAAGCACACTGAATTCAGGGAATAAATTCATTTCTATTTAAACACATAGCTCTTTCCATATTGAAGAGAGAATCCATAGGTACAGAAACAGGAAGCAAAAGGCCAATATATTATGTGATGATTGAAAAAAAAACAACTGGAATGACAGCTCCTTAACTATGATCTTAAATACAGATATTTTAAAACTTATTTCAGATGCCTGGTATATAATAAACTCCTAATATTGTTGAACAAATAAATGAGTGAATGAATACCAAAAATAATCTGAATAAAATTATGAGGAGAAAACTATATAAATGGAATAAATCTCCAGTAAAAAAGTACTCACTTTTCTGTCATGACTGCCCTAGCCTAAAACCTACTCTTCAGTGAAATTCAGTAATCTGCATGAATAAGGCAGCACAGACAGCTGGGTGAGGTGCTCAGGATACAACGTGCACAGGACACAGTGAAGGAGTTAAGAGTGCAACTGAAGGGACAGACATGGAAAAAGACAAATTACAACACACAGTAACTGGCACTGAAACACTGATATGAAAAAGTTCCTAAGGAAGCAGCAAAACAGACCAACTGCCTGCCTTAGTTCTGGGGGTACATCATGGAGTGGGTGACTTCTGAATCTTATCTAAAAGGATACACAGGGGCACCTGGCTGGCTTAGTTGGTTAAGCATCCAACTCTTGATTTCACCTCAGGTCATGATCTCACAGTCCATGAGATCAAGCCCTATATCAGGCTCTGAGCCAGCAGCGTGGAGCCTACTTGGGATTCTCTCTCTCCCTCTCCCTCTCTCTCTGCCCCTCCCCCGCTTGCACATGCTCATTCTCTCTCTCTCTCTCTCTCTCTCTCTCTCTCTCTCTCTCTCTCTCTCACACACACACACACACACACACACAAAACAAACATTTAAAAAATAAAAGAAATTCTTTAAAAGAAAATTTAAAAAAGGATTCACATAAGTCAGCCAGGCAAAAAAGGGATAGGACAGGAGGTGCAATCCTCAAGTTAAGCTGACATAAACCCTTCATGAGAAAGAGACGTACATATGAAATTCTCACCCCCCAGAATGATGTTTTCTCATGTAAGTACCAAAAAAAAAAAAAAAATCCTATTCGATGATAAGTATAAATATCACCATCTTAGTGAGGCACCTTCTATACCTTCCCAGTCCCTGAACCCATCTCAGGCATTAAACCATGCTCTCGTGGCCTCTGTAATATTGTCCCGAACACGCAGAACCATTCCTCTTTCTCACCCCACCAAAACGCGAGCTGATTCATGTTTGTATCCCAGTGCCTAGTGGCAGACAAATAGCAGACTCTCCACAAAGCCTGTGGGTGGGGTGGCGGCTACCTCCTACAAAGCAACTACCTTTGGGTACGCTTCACAGATGTCATCTTGTTTCACCTTCCCTGCAAATGTATACGGTTGATATTATTCCCATTTTTACATAAAAGACTGAGGCTCAGAATGGTGAAATAACTCCCAAACACCAGCTAAACAGCTGAGCCAGAACTTGAATCCAGACCCATCCCACACCCCCACTCCAAAACCATCCTTTTCGCCACTCTACTACTGCTGGACTCTACCCAGTTCAAGCTCTAGATATAATTACGGAGTTAGTGTTGTTCTTCTAATGATTTTATGAACTACAGTAAATTGAGAAAAATGTGATCAAGTAACTGCTAAATTTTTATGTAGGAAAAGAAAATTCAGGCTTTCTCAATGAACATGCATATACTGGGAGTTTTGCAATTCATATTTTAAATTAAAAAACACACACACAAAACAGGACGTAGAGGAAGGATTCTCTCATGTCACCATTGAATCCAACTTATGACACTCTGGTCCCTACCACTTAGACTGAAAATCTGAGATGCTCTTCACAGTTCCTCTGCTGTCCATATGAAGTACATACATTTGTAAAGAAAGCCTATATTTACTCAAAAATCCAACAGTAATGTCAGCCAGACCGTGGGAAACAACTGTCAGAAATTAATACAATGACTTTGATAGTTATCACAGCTCTATTCTAACTCAAAAGACTGCAAGTATAAGACTGGTCTAAAATAAAGATAAAGGTGCCTGGGTGGCTCAGTCGGTTAGGTGTCCAGCTATTGGTTTCGGCTCAGGTCATGATCTCATCGTTCTGTGAATTCAAGCCCCGCATTGTACTCTGTGCTGTGGTGTGGAGCCTGCTTGGGATTCTCTCTCTCTCCCTCTCTCTCTGCCCCTCCCCCACCCATGCTGTCTCTGTCTCTCTGAAAAGTAAACTTTAAAGGAATAAATAAATAAAATAAAAATAAAGATAAAGATAAAAATAAATGGTGCAGGGGTGCCCGGGTGGCTCGGTCAGTTGAGCGTCCAACTTCAGCTCAGGTCATGATCTCACAGTTCGTGGGTTTGAGCCCTGCATGAGGCTCTGGACTGACAGCTCAGAGCCTGGAACCTGCTTCAGATTCTGTGTCTCCCTCTCTCTGCCTTCCCCTGCTTGTGCTCTATCTCTCTCTCAAAAATAAATGAACATTAAAAAATTTTTTAATTAAAAAAATAATAAATGTGCAAAATGAATGAGAGAACACATAAAAGGGAAAACCCACTGGAGAAAATGACAAGAAGAGTTCAGGTATACCTGGTACCTTTTATCATTATCTACATTAACAATAAAAAAAAGAAAGGGTGGGCGCCTGGGTGGCGCAGTCGGTTAAGCGTCCGACTTCAGCCAGGTCACGATCTCGCGGTCCGTGAGTTCGAGCCCCGCGTCAGGCTCTGGGCTGATGGCTCGGAGCCTGGAGCCTGCTTCCGATTCTGTGTCTCCCTCTCTCTCTGCCCCTCCCCCGTTCATGCTCTGTCTCTCTCTGTCCCAAAAATAAATAAAAAACGTTGAAAAAAAAAATTTAAAAAAAAAAAAAAAAAAGAAAGGAATATTCTTTGGTTTGGCACATCAACAAGAATTTGAAGTTAAATTTGAAACTTCTGTTTGCTTCCACTTATCTTAGAATGCAACTTTTGCTGAGTGTGCATGTGTGTTTTGTAAGAAAATCAAACCTCATGAACTCCAGTGCTGCTGATTCAGATCAGTCTCTTGTTTTAATCCTTATTGTCTACTTAATAAATTGTTGTTTTAAGCCACTAAGTTTTCTGGTGGCTTTTTATGAAGAATAAAAAACTGGAACAATCCCTGTCTATAAAAAACCCACAACAATAATAACAATGACTAATATGGGAAAAGGGGTTTAAAACAAGCTGGAATTTCTTTTTTCTTTTTTTCTTTTTTTTTTTTTTTGAGAGAGAGAGAGAGAGAGAGAGAGAGAGAGCAGGGGAGGGGCAGAGGGAGAGGGAGAGAGAGACTCTTAAACAGGCTCCACACCCAGCGTGAAGCCCAATGTGGGGCTCGACTTCACAACCATGGATCATGACCTAAGCTGAAATCAAGAGCTGGACTCTCAGGGGCGCCTGGGTGGCTCAGTCGGTTGAGCATCTGACTTCGGCTCAGGTCATGATCACACAGTTTGTGGATTTGAGCCCCGACATTGGGCTCTGTGCTGACAGCTTGGGGCCTGGAGCCTGCTTCAGATCTGTGTCCCCCTTTTTCTAACCCTCCCCCGCTTGTGCGCGCACACACTCTCTCTCTCTCTCCCCCCAAAATAAAATAAATGCTAAAAAAACAAAGAGTTGGACACTTAACCAGGCCACCCAGGCACCCCAAAACAGGTAGAATTAAATGTTGCCGATAGTAAAAGAAAAGGTGGAGAAGGAAGTGATTGCAATGAGTATGTTCTAAGATCCTTGTACAGCTTGAGAGATGTGTGAAGACACAGATTCATTTTAACCTTTAACTCAATAATACATGACAAAAATTCTAAGGATAACTGCTAACAGACTAGACCTAGAATGTTTAACTTCCAAGCAAATAAAATGAGGAAAAATGTGGAAGATAGGGAGTAAATAAACGTCATCATTTCAATGGAAGGCACAAAAACAGGTTGAAAAAAATAACTACCAAAAAGCACGTAACACAGAAAATATAGTAAGACATGGAAATACGTCCAAATATATCAAAAAATAACAGCAAATGGTAAAACACTAAATGCACCAATTTTAAAAGATGGTCACTCAGATCGGATTAAAAATCATAAAACCATAGATGATTCACAGCAGATATATCTGAGGCATCCCAAAGAATGGCTCAAAGGAAATCAGTGGCAAAAGACACATCACGCAAAAACTAACCAAAGGAAGCTGATGTAGCAATTGATAACAGACTTTAAGAGAGATATGTGGATAAAAAGATGACATTATAAATGTATTTTCTTATTGATGTGCCCATTAGTCCTTAGAAAAGCATGAAAAGACAACTCCAACAAACATTATAAAAATAGTATGTGTGGGAAGCAATTATTTTGTGAGTTTGTAATGGGTTTTATCAGAACGAAGAATTTCTAAACCTCATGCCAACGCCATCTTAACTCCATCACAAAATACAATCATCTCGCATTTACTAATTATAGCACCTATATAAGTATCCTTTAAGAAAAAGTGACACAAGTTACATGAGGGGGGGAAAAAAACACCTCAGATAACTTTCCTAGAATAACCAGATAAAAAATAAAAACCGCCTCACCATCTCAGTACGTAGACAGAAGAATGCCTATTTCAAGTATGGCTTTCTTCCAGTACGTTAGGGAATAAAATATACTAAAACTTCTTTGGATACACTGAGCCATCCATCTTTTTAAAGCCTGCCTACTATCCAGGGAACTCTTCCATAACCAGTTTAAATACATGGAATTCTCTGCAAACCAAATCTCTAACATGCATATTCTAAGAAAGATCTGTGATGGTCTGCGATGCCAATGCAATGCTGTGAATTCAGATTCTAACTATTGTACATCCATAGTTCAGGTACTGTCCTTGGTCCTGCTCTGGGTGTGCTTCTCATTCAGTCTCCTGAACACTTTATAAAGTATATACCAGAGTATGACACTTCTTAAATCCCCAGCATCTATTCTTCCAGACCATGCAAGAATAGATGTCTTAGGCTTTGAAACAGACTAGAGGACCAGACACATTGTTAGCAAGACACATCTACCATGGCAGAGACACTGACTGCTCACTACATGGCCAAGGGCTTCTCCCCATTTCCCAGTCTTTATGCAGTTAGGCAGATCATGGGGTTACTGCTGAATGTGGACCCTGAGCTGAAATGAAATATGTCACCTTGGGGCCAAGCATGTAAGAGCTGGTATGGGGGTCTCCAGTGCTCTCTTCCCTGAACACTTGCCTGGAGAGGCCTCCTGTTACAAATGGTGTCATGACAAGATGGCAGAACCTTTAATAATCCAATATGGCAAAAGTCAAGAGGATGCTGAGCCTGCATGCCTTAATGACAGTACAAAGTAAACCCCCTGCCAATCCATGCTGGACACATAGCATTAGCAAGAAATCATCTTTTGTTCTGTTAAGTCACTGAGAACTCAGGGTTAGCTCATTTGCACAGCATAATCTGACTGAGGCTGACTAGTACAACTAGGTAACAAAAAGTAATTTAGAGTTAAGTTGTTCCAAAAACCACTTCATGTTCAAAGCTCTTAGGTTCTAAAAGCATTTTCTAAAATGCAAACACATGACCTGAAACAACTTTTCTTTGGCAGCAATCAAGCCAAAATACCAAAGAGCTTAAGAACAAGTCACTCTTTGCTATATTGGATAGCTATTCTGGAAACTAAATACTTCATACATAAATTCTTTGTTCCATTTGACTGAATTTTGGATTAAACTGCAGCTTTCCCATCACCTTTAAAAGCATGTTGGTTTAGAACCTACGTGATGCTCACATTAAAATCCTGTATTATTTGGTATTGAAAATTTAAATGCTTTATTATGTAATTTCTAGAACTCTGATTCAAAGGACTGGGTTTTGGTTTTTGTAAGCAGAAGAGGCCTGGTATGTCACTTTAATCCAGAAATCTCTTCTTGTGGATTCAACCAGTGGATAAGTTTGCAGTGCAGCTTCGGACCACCAGGAAAATGATTAACAGTAGCTAAAAGGATGATAGTTTGCAATTAGCAGGACCTTACAAAAAGCCCAGGCACCTTGCTGAGCACTTTATACATAGTATCTTATTTCTTACCATACTGGTACTTTTCCTTTTTCTTTTCTTTTTCTTTTTCTTTCTTTTTTTTTTTTTTTTTTTTACAGATGAGGACAGGAGGTTGAAAAATATTACATATTTCACTCAAGCTAGTAAATGTATTTGAATTTACTAGTCTGTCTGATTGCAGAGTCTGTGTTCTTAACCACTGATAACCCCAGAGTTTCTCAAAGTATGCTCTGGGTGATAATCTTGGTGGTGCACAGACAAAAGTTGTTTTTTTTTTTTTAACAGTTAATGTATGTTGGAAAGAAATATAACTAACACAGAAAACCTGTCCCAGACCTTACTACTTAAAACAAAGTCAGGGTAGATAACCAGTTTTTTGTTTGTTTGCTTGTGTGTTTGTTTGTCTTAATCAGATGGTTTAAAGAAAAATATTAATAGTACGGGGGGGGGGGGGGTAATCCAATGTGGCAAAACTCAAGAAGGTGCTGAGTAAATAACTAAAGGGTGGAAAACACTGGACTCCATTTTGCAACACAAGGGGGGAAAATGAAGACTGAGACACAAGACATTTAAGTTCCAGCCTTGACAGCTCCCAACTAGCTGTATGGCTCACCGTTCTGAACCTTAGTTTTTTATCTATAAAATACCAGTTTAAATTCTGGGATCTTAAAGGTCTAAAATACATACTCTAACTGCCTTGGTTAACTATTACAATCCTACTTTTTTTTTTTTACCATCCAAATGCAAAGAAATATGAAAAGTATCATAATACATAAGCCATAATACTTTTTAAGGTAGAGTAAAATACATTTGTTGTGCCACTCACTCACCTTTGAAGATATAATCGGCATGCAGACACTGAGGGTGGTCCAGAGAAATGCTGGCAAACTATTTGTTCCTGGTCTATGGCAAGACAAGCTTGAGCCAGAATATGAAATACCTACATCAATAAGCCCATTATTTCATTTAATTTTTTATCAGTGACATTTTCTCAATGAAGGATGCAGGGCATTCATTTACATTCTAGAGACAACTTCTTATCTCGTCACAGATAAATCGCAGACTCACACTTTGAGAAGCATTGGTGCACAGCACACTCTATACTTCTAATTTTCATAAGGAGAGTTTTCCTAGCTCTGTTTAGGGACTTCAACTTGCCTGAAAATGAGAAACAGCAAAGTAAGCCTTTTGAAGTGTTTTCCTTTTGAACAGCCAGAAATAAAAGCACAAGACCAAAGGTCAAGGGGAATTAGATAGTGAACCTGAAACGAATTTAATATGCTCTGTCTCCTCTTTAAACAGCGATCATTTGATTTTTCATGGAAAGTTGTTTGTGTTGGGTACCCTAAGTGTTTTTGCATGTTTAAGCATTTGGCTCTTTTTATTTAGACAGCTTGGAAGGAAGCAATGAGTGGCAGTGTTAATCTTGTCAGAGGTCACTTCTAATTATGGAGACCAAAATAAATTATAAATCCAGCGATTTCTGAAAACCATTTACGAGGCACTAATTGTTGTAATTTGGAGATTCAGGGCTATAGCTACATTGCAATCGTCTGTGAAAATCTCAGGGTGCATGTGAGACTTTCTGGAGAGAGAAAATATAATTAGCACCTGTTTTAAGAACTGTGTTCACACCCCAAATTTCCCCAAATGGCGCTTTGATATTTTCAACTTGTTTTCTTTGTATTCCCAATAGGACCTATAAAGTGCCTCAAACGCCTGGAGAACAATTTATTTTTCTGACCCAGGAGTATATATTTTCTCTCCAGATTAGCTAAAAGTCATCTGGACTGAGTTGTACAATGCAAAACCTTATTAACAATTAGCCAAACACAAACAACACTCACACTCCTAGAGAGTAAGAAAATGTAAGCCAAGAGAAACACAATCAAAGTGCAGGGCGTGCCATTAAACCACACCTCACCGGCCAGACGTTCCACCCAAATCCTTTCCCTTGGGGATTGATTTCTATAGAGACCATCTCTCTGTTCCGCAAATAAAACTAGGCGTTGCTAGGAAACAGCCTGGCTTCTCAGGATCCAGCTAACGAGGGGTGGCTGCTTCCTACCAAGAGCTACAGGAGTCTGAATCTCTACCTGACACATGTGCTATTGTTAGGAACCCTAGATTCTACGTGCACCTATGTCAGAGCCTGAGAGAGAATATTTTTTCTGTTTAGCAGTAACAGCCTTAAATTGGTGACGTCATTTGTACGCTGAAATTCTTTTCCCCATCCTGGCCTTGCATTTCCTCTTTTCTTTCAGCTTCTCCAAATGTATCCCCTCACCACTTTCACGTAACAATCCCCAAGAAAACGGTTTGGTATATATTCAGGTTACTTAGTTTACTCATTTCATAGATTCTTTCCCTCACACGATTGGTCCTATTAAACTTCTGAAAATTTCCGCCTGGCTTGGAGTTACTACTTTCAAAAATTTGGTATCAGATTTTTGTTGCTTTTATAAAACACAACCTGGTAGTCTTTAACTCTGGTGAAACGGTGCTGGGCACACTCCCGGGAGTAGTAACTACTGCAGTGGCCCACACATTCTTTCTCCTGCCCTCGCAAACCTCTGATGTCCCTCCTTTTCCCTTCTGCATGTCAATACCACCTAGCAGCTCAGCATTAACAACAGGTACAAGAAAGCTTCACAATAATGACTTAAGCAAAGAGGGGAAGATTTTTTTCACATGAAGCAAGAACTCTGTAGTGACAGTCCAAGCTCATCCTAACTTTCTGCTCTGTCATCCTTGGCTTTTACTCTTGACTGATGTCTTACGGTGGATACACAGGTGCACCAATTCAAGATCTCATGGCCTTTTGACAGATTCCCAGGTACAAGAGAAGGGGAAGTTTAATGACTCTACAGGAAGCTCTGGCTTTTCACCAGAAAAGGAAGCTCCCCCAAAGACTTTCCTTTACATCTCACTGGCCAGGCCTGGCTCACCGCCCACTCCTACGCTAGTCACTGGTTGGATTGCCATATAAGTTTACAACTTTCCTGAATCTGGGGAGGGCCTACCTGCTCTAGATGAATGGCTTGCTGCCTAACCCTCACCCTGTAAGGAAGAAGGATCTGGAAACAGCTGTCAGTTAAAAATGACAATGCTGCCATCTATCCCTCTCCACATGGGATGGCAAAGTCCCCACAGAAGTGAGGCTGCCTCCAGTCTAGAGGTCAGAATAGCCCATCTGAGCCTCAGGAGAAATGGCTGTCTCTGCTTAAGGCCAGGTCTCTGTTCAGTCATTCTGAGGTCCCAGGGAAGTCAGGCTTTTCTTCTAAACACAGTCGTGGCCCTTCAACTACAGAAATGAGCCATACTTAATGTCTTAGATGCTGGGACCTGGGCCTTTCAGAGTCATTGGTTGCAGAAGACCTGTTGAGACCAACAACATGCCCAAGCACACCAAGTTCTACATAAGTGCTATTTTTACTTGCAAATGTTAGTCTCCGTGTGCATCCCGGTCGCTCAAGAGGCCTGAGGGCTCCAGTGCTTGCCCTCTCTTCCCTGCCACGGACCTAAAACTATTAGAAGACATACTAAGAAGAACTAACAAACATACGGGACTTCCACTACCATTTATTAATGGGAAAATAAAATGAAACCGCTTACTCCCTGCTGTCAATCAAAAGCATGGGGAAAACTTCTGCTTCAGGGCATAGGCCAATAATTAGTTCCAGACTGGCCTTCCCAGTGTAACCAACTGTAAAACTGTGAGGCAGTGGTTTGCAGACATTGCACAGCAGGTGGCTGAAGACAAAAATCCCAGAGACAAGAAAAACTCAGGAGGTGACTCTATGACCACCCAGATCTCGGCCAGGTGATGACTTCCCAAGTGCAGCGCAGGGAGCTGGAGTCCTGGGAAGTTCTGACAAGCCGAGGATGCAGAGATCAACAGGCAGGGCACAGGAAAGGAAAGAGCTATGGAGGGGTGGAGGCCAGAAGTGCACATCGGGATGCCCCCCAGGCCTTTGGCTAATGTCTGCTCTGCGCATGTGCAGGGAAACACTACCAAGGCCTTCCAGAGAGCAGCTGCTACAGGGCTGACAGTGTGTTGAAGTTCCGTGAGGTCCAGCAGTGCTGGAGAACACGGGAGTTATGACCCAGCCGAAGAAAAAGAACACCTGATCATCATTCCAGGCATCTAGCTAAGACATCAGAAATGCTGCTTTGGAAGAAGTACCAGGCCTAACAAAGCCCTAACAAAATCCACAGGAGAGACCAAACTTAGAGGCTGAATCCCATATCCCATCAAGTTAGAAGTGCTGGGGAACCACACTGGGCTTTCCACAGATCCATCCTAACGAGGTGGAAAATCATACCTAGAAAGTGCAAAGAAATAAATCTGCCTACTGGATAAAAATTAACATTAAAGTAAAAATTGTTGGGGTGCCTGAGCAACTCAGTCAGTTAAGTGCCTGACTCCTGATTTCAGCTCAGGTCAAGATCTCACAGTTGTGAGACGGAGCCCCAGGTCAGACTCCACACTGAGTATGCTTAAGATTCTCTCTCTCTCTCCCTCTGCCCCTCTCCCCGCTTCACTCTCACTTTCTCAAAAATAAATGAATGAATGAATGGATGAATAATAAAAATTGTTCCACAGAATTCAGAATTTCGACAACTTAGAACTCTCAACAGCCAGTGTAAAATCAATAACTGCTAGATGTGCAAACAAACAAGAAAATGGGATCCACGGTCAAGAGAATTACAGACGACAAAAACTGCCCCTTAGGGGGCCCAGACACTGGATTTAGCAGAGAATTTAAAGCAGCTACATTCAATTCAATTCAATTCAAATAACTGAAGGAAAATATGGTCTGAATGAGTTAACATACTCATTAGAAATCTAATAAGATTAAGAGAATCTCATAAGAAAAATAAAATCTATAAAAAGGGAAAGAAATGCAAATTCTATAAGTGAAAAGTCAAATGAGTAAAATTTTTAAATCCATTGGATGGGATTGACAACAGAATGAAAATGCAAAAATAAAGTTAGTGAACTGGAAGATAGGTACATATAAAAAAAAATCATATTAAAGAACAAATAAAACAGTTTTGTGAAATCCAAAATGGTGAAGTTATATCAAAATCAAAAGAATTACTTCTAAAGTCACATCAAAACTGTAACTTTTTCAGTGAATATAATAGACAGCAGATATAAAAATATAATTTTTAAAATCCTCCCTTCCTAATTTTGAATATATATATTTAAACACACTTGGGTAAAAATGCTGAACTCTGAAGACTTTTCCCTTTGTTTTGTTGTCATAAGAGGAAAATATAAAAATTCCTGAATTTTGTTTTTTTGCCATTTTAGATTTGTTATCCAGCATGATTAATAAGGAGTTGCATTAGCAATACAAATCAATTTATTTTAGTCAAATACAATTCTTTGTTGCTGAGAAACACCAATTTTAGTGGGCTTAACATTTTAATAAAATCTCTGAAAGGATGTTACTTTGCCTTAAATCGGAATTTGTCAATAGTGGCGCTAAAAGAGAACTGTTGTGGGAGGCTGTTCTGTACTACGCTCCAAGATGTGTAGAAGCATCTCTGGTCTCCCATTCCCTACCCAACTGTGCCAACCAAAAACGTCTCCGAACATCACCAAATGTCCTGTAGGGGATAAAACCACCCCTGATTGAGGAGCACTGCCATAAATGATTGGGTCTTTTATTTCCCCCTAATTTATTCATTAAAAAACAACAACAAAATGCTTGGCTTATAATCTGCAGTGAAAGCAACAATGTCTTTCTATTAAAATACTTGATGTTGGGGCGCCTGGGTGGCTCAGTCGGTTAGGCGTCCGACTTCAGCTCAGGTCACGATCTCGCGGTCCGTGAGTTCGAGCCCCGCATCGGGCTCTGTGCTGATGGCTCAGAGCTTGGAGCCTGCTTCCGATTCTGTGTCTCCCCCTCTCTCTGCCCCTCCCCCGTTCATGCTCTGTCTCTCTCTGTCCCAAAAATAAATAAACGTTAAAAAAAAAAAAATTTTTAAAAATACTTGGATGTTAAATTTTGAAAAGAATTCCCTTCATTGAGTGAAAAAGTTCCCCAACTTTAAGGATTTTGTTTCTTTGTTTCTTTGTTTCTTTGTTTTAGAGAGAGCACCTGTGCATCAGGAAGAAGGGCAGAGGGAGAGAGGAAAAAAAAAAACCAAAACCTTAAGCAGACTCCATGCTCAGGACAGAGTCTGACATGGGACTCAATCCCAGGGATCATGACCTCAGCTGAAATCAACAGTTGGATGATAATCCAGGCGTCCCATTATCACATTTAATTTAGATTTTCTTTAAGCCTGGTTGATAGGTTTTGATTTTTGCTTTCAACAAAACAAATTTTATATTTTCTGGCATGTGCCATTCATCATTCGCTCACCTAGGAATAACAGGTACAAATTAGCTAAGTACAGCTGGGACATTTTTAGTAAAACAAACAGCAACCTATTTCTAAGTCATTTATTAAGAGAATATGACATGTTCTTCACCTAATTGATCAAGCACACATCAGGAATTTTGATATAAAAAGACACCACAGACTGCAGGTTGTTCTTCATGGAATTCAATCTTTAGAAACTACAGGACATTTTCTCACATCAGTTATCTAAACCTAGACTTCTTTTCAGTCAGTTCAAAAATATAGGTAAAAGCTAATATCCGCCTCCTCCCCAAAATGGGACTACTGATCAAGGGCAATGTGAATTTTTCTTTCTTTAAAAGAAAACACTGTAAAATCTTCAGGTTCTGGCATTTAATCAGGGTAGAAATGTAACCACAAATTCATATCAGCAAAGGTATTTATCATTTTTGACTCTAATTTTTCTGGGGAAAAAAATTCCCAGAATTTGCTGAGTTTATTTGTATGTGGGTGATTTTTTTTTCCAGGAAAAAATACAAACTAGGAAACTGTCAGAGTAAAAACATATGCTCTACGTCACATGCAAGTCCATCTTATGTCACTCACCTATGTGATAAAGTCCAATCCAATCACTGGGGTCCACCTCCTCTTTAATGTCCCAGAAGATAATGAGGTTTTGGGCTTGCCCCAGCGTGTACTCGTACATGCTGGCAGTCAAGCTGGAGCGGCTCTCAGAGGTCACCAGGTCTGTGTCGCTGTTTGCCCTCTGTAGGGTCATGTTCTCTGGCATGGAGCTCTGGGCGGCGAGGCTCTGAAGGTTCTCTGGGCTCAATGTGTACCGCATCTGGGGATTTCGACGCCGCACAAAAAGCAGGTGCTCCCGGGCTGAGCTGGCCATCCTGAGGTTAGCTTCCTACAAAGCTGCAAGAGACAGACAAGCACAAAGCATTAGTGCTACAATGCGAGGGAATTAGGTTTAAGCCTCCCAGACGTAAAGCCCTAAAGAGTGTTTATGAAAGCCCGGCCATGCAATAATCTTCTGCTGTCAAAATAAAACCTATTATTCTACTTGTCGACTGATGATGTCAGAAACAACTTCTATAGTCTGAGGTCACATGATGGCAAAGGCCATCACGCACCTGTGGCCCTTGATTTCACAGGGCACAGTTTCCCCCTGGCAATTAAGGACAAGCAGATTTCCCTACCAGTCCTTTTAGGTTTATCCTCTCCCAGACACCCCACCTTCAGGAATGGTCCTCTTTTCTTTCACCCCCACCCCATATACTTATTTCTTGTGGAAATTAAATTTTAAAATAGCAAGACAGAAAATTGTGACATGTGCTAAACACAGCTGAAATCTACCACTGAGCACAGGTTAACCTGCTCAATTTCCTTCTCACAGGAATGTAACCCATCAGTGTTTATCAGGAACTTGCTCAAATGTCACCTCCTCTCTTAAATAGAATGGCCATCGTATTTAAGACCGCAACACCCCATCTCTTCCCCATCTCTCCTCTCTCGCTGTATTTTTCTCCATAGCAATTACCATAACCTGATGTGCCACACAGTACCATGTACTTATTTATTTGGTTATTGCATACTTCTCCCAACAAGAATGCAAGCTTGGGGAAATGACAGTCTCCTCAATAAGGGGTGCTGGGCAAACTGGACAGCCACACACAAAAGAATGAAGCTGGACCCTTATCTTACACAGTAGACAAAAACCAACTCAAAACAGATTAAGGATTTGAAAATAAACCCTGAAGGCATAAAACTCCTAGAAGAAAACATAGGGAGTAAGCATCTTGACATCAGTCTTGACAATAATTTTTCTTGGATCTGACACCAAAAGCAAAGGCAACCAAAGCAAAAATAAACAACTGGGACTATATCAAACTAAAAAGTCTCTAAACAGCAAAAGAAACCAGGTCTGTTGAAGCTACACAGTCTTTAAAAGCAGGAACAGTGTCTCAGTGGTGCGTATGTACGGCAAGGGAGGAGCTGACATGGAGAAAGGATGGAGGTTATCTGTATATTTCTTTAACAAACATTCACACAGTACTTATTCTTTCAAGTGATTCACAAACACATAGGTTATTTGTAAGACTTGTGTTTATAAATCAATAGCTGCACATGCTTGAACTTCACCCTGCCTCAATTATTAAATGGAGATGACTTTAAAGTACCATGAAAGATTGCTGTAAGGATTAGAAAAATCTTAAGTGTTAGAGAAAGACAAAAATCGTATGACTTCACTCATATGAGGACTTTAAGAGACAAAACAGATGAACATAAGGGAAGGGAAACAAAAATAATATAAAAACAGGGAGGGGGACAAAACAGAAAAGACTCATAAATATGGAGAACAAACTGAGGGTTACTAGAGGGGTTGTGGGAGGGGGGATGGGCTAAATGGGTAAGGGGCATGAAGGAATCTACTCCTGAAATCATTGTTTCACTATATACTAATTTGGATGTAAATTTAAAAAAAATAAAAAATAAAATTAAAAAAAAAAAAGAAAAGAAAAATCTTAAGTGAGGGGGGCCTGGGTGGCTCAGTCGGTTGAGAACCCGACTTCAGCTCAGGTCATGATTGCACAGTTCACAGGCGTGAACCCCGCAATGGGCTGTGTGCTGACAGTTCAGAGCCTGGAGCCTGCTTCAGATTATATGTCTCCCTTTCTCTCTGCTCCTCACCTGCTCATGCTCTGCCTCTCAAAAATAAATAAGCATTAAAAAATATTTTTAAGAAAAATCATACATGAAAGTGTTCAGTAAAAAGCAACTACTGTTACTTTTAGTAACAATATAATTACTGAATTAATTAATGCACGATTTACTTTGGAGTAGCTCCAAGGGTTGGGAGACAGTTAAGAGAAATCAAATGCTGAAGACTACCTTTTTACACAGGAAAAATTACTCTAAGTTCCGCCTCATGTTAGATGACCCCATGGAGAAAATAGTCCATTCTTCCCCTGCCTCCCTATTCAACATGGCTCCTGGCTCCCAGAAGCCAGAAATCAGCTACATATGGATACACAGCCCTTTGAGTTATAGCTTTTAACTCAACCACGTCTCTTAAATAATTGTTTCTACATTTAAAAAAAATAATAACTCCAATTTCCAAACAATCCACTTAGGAAAGAACTTTGAGAGCCCGGCACCCACAAGCCAGGAACTGAGAGGTGAGATTAGAAGAACCTCAGGCACAGAACAGAAAACAAGTCAGCTGGAACCTAAGAGTGATAAGCAGGAGTCATTGCAGGGTCTCAAGCACAAGAGTCAAAACATTATATATAAGTATGAGAAACTTAATCTGACAGCCTCTGCAGGGCTGGTTGTAAAAGGAGGGTAACAGAGGAGGTAAACCAGTCAGAAGCTGATTAAGTGAGGAATCCAGCACTGAGTGCTGAAAAACGGATTTTAGTAACACAGAAGGGAAATATATCAATTGGGAATATTTCAAAGAGCGAGCCCAAAGATGTGGCAACAGAATGAATACAGGGGATCAAAGTGGGGAAAAATCAGGACTAAATTCTGGATTTTCAGTCCAAGCAGCAATAAAATCCCAGAAGCATTGATGGGGCTAAGAAAATCAATACGATCTTCGGTGAGTTGGAAGTAAATGCAATATACCCAAGTCACTATGTCCCAAAGACTCTTGTGAAGGTGGGTCGAGTTGCTGGTTATTATGAAGCCAGGGATAAAAATAAATATTCAAATGCAAGTTTCTGCTTAATAATAGCCTTATTGTTTGTTAATTAAAATCAACTAAAATCATCTCTAAAAGCCTTACTAGTCCAGGGTTTAAAAATCTCATTCAGGGGCGCCTGCGTGGCTCAGTCAGTTGAGCGGCCAACTTCGGCTCAGGTCATGATCTCGCGGTCCGTGGGTTCGAGCCCCGCGTCGGGCTCTGTGCTAACAGCTCAGAGCCTGGAGCCTGCTTCAGATTCTGTGTCTCCCTCTCTCTGACCCTCCCCCATTCATGCTCTGTCTCTCTCTGTCTCAAAAATAAATAAATAAATAAATGTTAAAAAAAATTTTTTAAAAATAAAAAAGCCTCAGTCAGATATTTTACTTTACATAACTTAGATCAATGGAAAAGAAAAAAAATTAGAATAGGGAATGCCTGGGGGGCTAAGTCGGTTGAGGATCCAACTCTTGATTCGGCTCAGGTCATGATCCCAGGGTCGTGGGATCAAGCCCTGCATTGGGCTCACATGGAGCTTGCTTAAGATTCTCTCCCTCTCTCTCTGCCCCTCCCCCACTCACACACAAGTGAGTGCACTCTCTCCCTAAAATAAAATAAAATGAAATAAAATAAAATAAAATGCTCAGATTACGATGAGGGACAATAGTCCAAGCCTGTATTGGAAAATTTCATTTCTCCCCTATAGGAAAAGAAAAGTATATTTTAGAGTTCATGTTTCAACAGTAAATAAGATCAAACATCATGCAAAAATTCTCAAGGCTGCATGAAAATGAAAAACAACAAACCACTCTAAATATTATAGATACAATTTTCCTTTATAACTACCTTATTCAAACCACTATTCCCACATGGGCAAATTAGCTACTGAAATGACAGCAAATGGCTACTTTATATTTTTTCCTACTGAAATCTAAGAAGTCTTGACTTGCTTCTTGGTTTCATACCTAAGCCTTATGCAATAAGAAAGACAAATTTTCTTCAGATAAGTATCCATGCTGTTCTGAAAAGCTTTACAGATAAAGCCAATGTAAGGGAAACTGATTAGTACCCACCATACTTATTACACAGAAAGCTGGTCCTTGGAAGCTCCTTAGACAATCCCTCCCTTGAGGAGCGCTGCTGCAGCTCTAGGTCCCATTCCCAAAGGACACAATGTAATATGATGAAGCACTCCTTAAACCCCACCCCCTTCGATTTACGATGAGGTCTGCACTATGCTGCTCTCTCGGATAACGGACATCTGCTTAAACAACAGCTAAAAACAAAATCACTTTTCTTCCAGAGGTCAACAGAGATGTAATTACCAAGCAAATTGCAAAACACCTTAGTGTATGACTTCATGTCCAAAAGCAGCAGATTTTGTGCAGAAGACAGAGACAGTAGCAGACGACAAATACATTAAGCAAGCATCTTTATTTAAAATATTTTTGCTCAAGAAACTGGAGGTGAATGTCAATTTACTGAATTTCACCTGAAGGGTAAGTACTGACAACATTCCATGTCAAACTAGAAATGCACCCTAGGATTTTAACTTCCTAGACTGTATACTGATAAACAAAGCTATAACAACATTGTTTAACCATTCAAATTCCAAAAAAAACAAAAACAAAAACACATAAACACACACACACACACACACACACACACACACACACCCCTACTCAACTATACCATGCTTTAAACTCCGTGTGTGTTTTACTATATAAATGAGGGAAACAAAGGGCGAAAAGATGTCAAGAGACACTAAAGAAAATATAATTAGCCTGCAATAAGCGGAGATGTGAGAAACCTAGGAAGAGAAATCAGCCACCCATCAGACCTGCCAGGCCAGTTGACACAGGAAATGAAGAAAGTCATCACCAAATTCCCAACTACAGATCTCTCCCAGTGGATTTCCACCATACCTCCTGCTAAAAGAAAGCAATCATAGTCATCACTCAGTGTTTATCCTACATAATCATAACCCCAATACTCAGCTTACTCAGCAAGAATGTTCTAGTAAGGTGATTAATACCAGAAAATCCCTGCTACAACACTTGTCAGTAAGTGCTTCCAGGACTCCAGGGCATTTGACAGAGAGCCTCAGCTGACTCAAGCTGCCTGCCTCTCACTTCCTCTTCTCAGGGGGAGAAGTATCAGAAAATGCAATTTACCCTCCAGGCTCCTGCTCTTTAGAAAAAGCCTGTCCTTCTCACAGTTTCACCAAATAATATGTTAGGATCCACAATATAAAAATAGTCCACATGTCAGTCTGGAAAAGGAATGTACACAAATGGGAAGAAATCATTTTAAGTTCCAAAACCTTTTAATTTTTAAAATTTTTTAATGTTTATTTATTTTTGAGAGAGAGTGTGAGTGGGAGAGGGGGAGAGAGAGGGGGAGACACAGAATCTGAAGCAGGCTCCAGGCTCTGAGCTGTCAGCACAGAGCCTGACGCGGGGCTCGAACTCATGGACCGTGAGATAATGACCTGGGCCGAAGTCGAAAGCTTAACCAACCAAGCCACCCAGACGCCCCCCAAAAAGCTATTAATCTTAAAGACTGAGTCCAACAGTGCATTCAAGATGTTGTATTAACCTTCAATTGCTGAATATACGAGATAAATAAGAGAAAATCATTACGATTTGGTTTAACTCTTTGGAGTTCCTTAAATTCAATAAGGTTTTTAATTCAACTACTAAATTTTCCTTTGTAGGTGTGAATAGATAATTCCCAAAAGGAAAAAGTTAAATAATTGATAATTACATATCAAAAAACAAATATTTTAAATATGAGATGTAATTTTTTATCCATTAAAATGTCCAGTTTGAAAACTAACATAGGGGCGCCTAGGTGACTCAGTCGGTTAAGCGTCCAACTTCGGCTCAGGTCACGATTGCATGGTTCGTGAGTTTCAGCTCTGCATTGGGTTCTGTACTGACAGCTCAGAGCCTGGAGCCTGCTTCAGATTCTGTGTCTCCTATTCTCTGACCATCCCCTGTTCATGCTCTGTCTCTGTCTGTCTGTCTGCCTGTCTGTCTCTCTATCTCAAAAATAAATAAATCTTTTAAAAAATTATTTTTAAAAAAGAAAACTAACAGTACTCAGACGTGCAGGTGCAGTGAGACGCTGTGCAGCTGAGAAGGCAGTCTCACAAAGCTTGCTGGCACCCTGGGAGAACAAAAGGCATCCAGACCAAAAGTGAAGGCAGCTTCCTCAGAAAAAGGGGAATGGTTGTAACTAGAAGAAGAGGAAACGAATGCTGGACAAAAATAAAAGAGAAAGAAAAATGAAAGTAACAAAATATGAGCACCCAAATGACAGACCCTTACATATGTAACAAGAGAAGAATATAGGATCGGATAGCAAGTATGGGAAGAAGAAAGGCAACAACTTTACTCATGTACCTCAAAAGTTGATTGTAGATTGTAACGAGTCCCTTACTGGAATGGTATTCAATTGGCATGGATATCAATTTTTTTATTTTTTTTTTAAGTTTATTTATTTAGAGAGAGAGAGCACACACGCAAGAGCACACAGCACCAGTGGGTAAGGGCAGAGAGAGAGGGTGGGAGAAAATCCCAAGCAGGCTCCACACTGCCCAACATGGGGCTCGATCTCACGAACTGTGAGATCATGACCTGAGGCGAAACCAAGAGTCAGACGCTTAACTGTCTGAGCCACCCAGGCGCCCCTGATTTTTTAAAACACTAATCTATATTTTTAAAATTCTACTAAATTAAGACGAATAAAACTTCAAGAGTCGTTTTCTTTATTTTATTTTTTTTTTAACTTTTTTTATTTTTGAGACAGAGAGAGACAGAGCATGAACAGGGGAGTAGCAGAGAGAGAGGGAGACACAGAATCTGAAACAGGCTCCAGGCTCTGAGCTGTCAGCACAGAGCCCGACGCGGGGCTTGAACTCACAGACCATGAGATGATGGCTTCAGCCGAAGTCGGACGCTTAACCGACCAAGCCACCCAGGCACCCCTCAAGAGTCATTTTCAAACATTATGGCAAATTAGAAAAAATGGGAATCAAAACTTCATGTATTTTCAATGCCTTTTTAAAATGCCAACCTATTTTTTAGTAAATACACATGAAGTTCTACGGTCTAAATATTTAAAAAAAGAAAAAAGCCTTTGCTTGTATATCAAGCACTTTTGGTGGTTTGCTTATCTGTTGACAAATATCGATGGTTTGAGTGCAGGAAGTGGAATCAATTCATTTTAAAGTCATCTCTTTTGAAAGATATTAAACTTCTACTCCCTGAACATCCCTAGGGCGAAAGATGTTTTTTTTTTTTTCGCATGGAATACACCCCAAAACATCATCTTTAGCTGAAGCTGCAGATAATTACCAATTGTTGGTAAGTGGAATTCAGATATTAAACATTCTGCATCACTTTGTGGTGGCTGGAACACATTTTCGTGGGAAAGTTTTCCTTGCAATGCAAACCGCAAAACATAAGCTTCTAGTTACTGATTGTCCAAAGCTGCTAGAAAAGACAATCGACTGTATTCCATAAAACACCCAGAGGTCATAACTAGAAACACTAGCAATGGCTGCAGGTACCCTGCACTCCACAGAGCACATTTTTTAAGCCTTAATGCTTCTCTCTTTCCATTCCCACCAGCACAGCAGGACTAAGCCAAGTTCGTGTCAGATCCTATCCAGACAGTCACTTCTCAGCAGGCCTCTCTGACTCTGGTGTTTTCTGCCACCCTGCAGCACTCCTTCAATGACAGCACTCCTGATCAAGGAACATAATTACAGGTCCAGGACGGAAGCAAACAAAGGGGCAGGGGTGGGACCAAGTCTGTGCAGGGAGAGCAGGGCAGGCCTCTCACAGGGAGTGACGTTTAGGCTGATAAAGCTGAAACCTGAAGGGTGGATTTCTTTATACTTCCTCTTTTTTTTTCTAATATGATTTATTGTCAAATTGGCTAACATACAGTGTGTAAAGTGTGCTCTTGGTTTTTGGGGTAGATTCCGGTGGTTCATCGCTTACGTACCACACCCAGTGCGCATCCCAACAAGTGCCCTCCTCAATACCCATCACCCGTTTTGCCCTGTCCCCCACCACCCCCCCCATCCACCCTCAGTTTGTTCTCTGTATTTGGCTCTTACGGTTTGCCTCCCTCCCTCTCTGTGTGTAACTATTTTTTTTCCCCTTCCCTTCCCTCATGGTCTTCTGTTTCTTTATACTTCCCTAAATAAATGCATGAAAAAGTCGCATACAGACTTTGTCCCTGAGAACTCATCTATTCTGCTAAGCATGAAATCGCTCAGCATTCTTGGCAGTGTCCACGCCATTCTCTCCACCTACTGCTCCCACCCACGTTCAAGGCCTGGAGACCACCCTTCTTGAAGAAAACCCAGCCAGAAGGCAACTCTCCTACTATTGAATCCCAGGGGCCTTTTTTTTCTTTTAGAGAGAGCATGAACAGGGTAGAGAAGCAGAGGGAGAGACAGAATCTTAAGCAGCCTTCACACTCAGTGCACAGCTGGATGCAGGGCTCTATCCCCCAACCCTGGGAGATCATGACCTGAGCAGAAACCAAGAGTCAGATTCTCAACCGACTGAGCCACCCAGGCGCCCCTCCCACAGCCTCTTTACATTCCTATCCTCTGTACCTCACAACGCCTCAGAATCTGAGCATGAAGATTCAGGTCTTCCTCTGCCAGACTATAAACTCTCCGAGGACAATTTCTATTTCTCTTGCATGTTATATCCTCAGCAAAATAGTAAGTGTTCAGTAAATGTTTTTCAAATAAATGAGTGGATGTAGTTAACTGCCACTAATGAGGAAAGAAGAATTTGAAAGGACCAAATCAACAGTAGGAGCACACGTGGACTTTTCTTTAGAATTTAGCCAGGCATTCAAAAAAGGATTTATTAAGTCAAGTGCCTACTCTATGCTGAAAAGTACAAGATAAGGTCCTTGCTATCCAATGGAAAGAAATAAAAACCAATCAACCTACATGAAAGAAATAGAGAACAACTCCTTTCTATATTATAAGATGTAAGTGCAGAAGTCAGTAAGAATTCACTGCAGAGAATAGTCAGCAGGGATTGCAGTGTTTAAGAAAAGCCTAATGAGAAAAATTGAGCTGAACTTTGAAAGATATGAACAGGCCATGGAAATGTGGAGTGAATTCTAAGTCAAAGAAAGAATCCAATTCAAAAATGGGAAGATAGGAATTAGCTTTCAGTGGCTTCAGTCTGATCCAAACCACTATCATCTGTCCTCTGAATAAATAATCATCTCCTTTGGGCACCTGGATGGCTCAGTCGGTTGAGCATCCGACTTTTGATTTTGGCTCAGGTATGATCTCACGGTTCATGGGTTCAAGCCCCTCATTAGGCTCTTCACTGACAGCGCAGAGCCTGCTTGGGATTCTCTGTCTCCCTCTCTCTCTCCCCTCCCCTGCTCACTTGCTGTCTTTCTCAAAATAAATAAGTAAACCTTAAAAACAAAACAAAACAAAACAAAAACCCATCTCATTCATTGCTCCTATCTTCGATTTCTCGCTGTCTATTCTCAAAACATCAACCAGAATGATTTTTTTCAAATGGAAGTCAGATCATTTGTTCTCTACCCAAAACCCTCCAAGGCCCCCCATTTCACTTAGAATAAAAGCCAAAACCCATATAATGGTCTATGAGGACACATCATCTTGTCCTCTCTGACTTCATCTACCACCGTGGCCACCCATGCTCATGCTATCCTAGTCCCACTGCAGCTCCTGGAAGGTACCAGCTATACTCAACCACAGGGCCTTTGCATCTACTGTTTCCTTTACCACAGAAGCTCTTCTCTTCAATATCCACATGGCTCATTTTGCTACCCCTTCACATTTTTACCAAATGCCACCATCTCAGTAGGACCTTCCCAGACCACTCCATGTAAAATTTCAATTGTCTCAGCACTACACTTTCCCTGCTTTATTTTTCCTCCATAGCACTTTCACATCCTAATATCCAGTATAAATCATTAATATCTCTCCAGTGTCTAGTGTCTCTCCCCACTACAATGTATGCTTCATGAAGAGTCGGAAATGACAGACAGATGTCACCTCTAAGTTGGCAAATATATTTAGACCTTTTTTTCACCAGAGTACCAAGAACAACGTCCATTCAATGACACGATCAACTGTTGTTTTTAACTTTCCAGATGATACGCCACCACACTAAGTTTTCTAATGGAAACAATTTCACTGGCACCTGAAATAGTTGTGGGCACAAGCTGCAAACATACAGGCTAAATTTCAAAGTCTGAGATTACCAACTGATGCTTCCTGTTATCACTGAGGTTAACAAAAGCACCTCAGAAAGAAAAAGGGAAATGAGATATAATCAAACAACAAGGAATAATCATGTTAGAGAGGGGAGTCACATGTAAGTCATAAATACAGAGTGCTAAACTGACCTGATTGTTCATACCAGCAACTTCCCGTGCCTGCTATGTGTGAGGCATTGTTCTAGCTCCAGGGAAACACAGACGAAACAGACTCTATTCTCAAGGAACATAAAGTCTTAAGACTAGAAAAAAGAACTAATTTAAAATAATAATTAATAAACCACCCAACGTCCAAGATTCCCAGTGGTTTGCAGAATCATCTGGAAGAACCAACAAATTTAATGAACATCAAGGTGCAGCATATGGAGAAGGAAACCGTTCTGCTCAGCATCATGATCCTGAGCAAGGATTAATCTTGATTAATCTCGATTCAAGTATTAGGATAGAAAATGTTTGAAACCTTTCCCAAAAGAACTACCTACATTTTCACGGTACTACTGTTTTCAAATTCTTTTGACAAAAAAAATGATCTTTTTACCTAGGTATTCATTATCCAGCTCCACTCCATTAAGGAGCCGAGGAAGAAAGCAAAACAGTTCACAAAACAATGAGCTGAAGACTTTTTAAATTCATCCCCATTCAACTACTTCTTCCCTGCAATGATAGAGTTGATCCCTGCCAATCACATCTGTCAGTCAGTCACTCACGGAGCCTCAGATGTTCCAAGAATAAACTGACTGAAAAGAGAAACTGCATGAACTAGTGAGAGATTCAGGAATTCATAAAAGTCAATGAAAGAGATTTTGAATAACTTCTTGAAGCACATGCAAAACCACCGATTAAAAAGGGTCTGGTGAAGTTAGAAGAGTTGACAAGTGAAGGCGGAAAAAATTAAGAGCAATTTGAATGTCACAGGATTAAACACAGGCTGTGGGAAAGTCGACAGAGCCCTGGCAGTTTTTGTAGTAAGACTTTCACAGTTGTGGTAAGAAACACACATATTACATTGTGCTATCATACAATTTCCTTGAAAAAATTAACTCCCCTCAACTTAAAAAATGTCAACGCTTTCATTTGTTCTTTTTTCCTTCTAATAATTAGGCCATATTTGTGACTAAATCTAAATTTTGTTGTATGCAAGATAAACTGATACCCATAATTTGAACTTTTCCTTGTCCAGATCAAACCTTTTTCCCCCTATTTACTACAAAACTTGGCTTCCCATTATGAACAGATTCACTTTATTTTTTTTTCTTATATTTATTTTTGAGAGAGAGCAGGGGAGGGACAGAGAGAGGGAGAGATTGAATCCCAAGCAGGCTCCACACTAACAGCACAGAGCCTGACACAGAACTTAAACCCACGAACCGTGAGATGGTGACCTGAGCCAAAATCAAGAGTCAGACGCTTAACCGACTGAGCCACCCAGGCACCCCCTGAACAGATTCACTTTAAAAGGCCTGCTTTTCTGACACCTCCTGTGTACCCTCTGCCCCCACCCTCAACCCCATGTTATCTCCACAGCTACCCTATGATGAAGCTGTAATTCTAGATTTGATTTCCAGATGAGAGCACCAAGCGAGTGGGTGACACAGCTGAGATCCACACTTAGGTCCTTAAAGCCTGCTTCTCTGACCATGTATCACAGCTCCCTATAGCTTCTATACCTAGGCCACATCATGTGGTACCTAGGGTTACCCACAAAATTGGGGGGTGGGAAGATAAAATCATCTATTTACAGGGTTTAAAGTCAATGTCCTAAAGGCAGGTGCCAAACAGCCTCCCACTGCCAAAACAGACCTTCTGAGTTACCAGAAATGCCTTGCCTTCTCCCCAGCCTTCTGGTTCTCATTTTTGGTCCATCTACTGTAAGCTTTGCAGGCAGAGAAAGTCTTTATTTGTTTGTTTGTTTGTTTGTTTGTTATGAGCCACAGATTTATTATAAGTTGATAAGTAGCAATTTCCCTCCCTCAGGACATTCTCCATGGGCTCTGACAACTTTTTAATGTGCAGGTGTATGTAACAGAGATCTGAAAGAGTGGCTTTGCCAATGCGGGCAACCCTTCCAGCACAGGACTCAGGTAAGTCCCATCCTTTGTCTTTCTCTTCTCACCCATCCATTTTTTTAAATAATAATGAATATATACTTAGAGGGTTCCTTGCATAAGGAGTTGCCCTACAAAACACAGTATTAGCCAGAGAGAGGCAAGGAAGAGAGATAAGAAAAATACTGAGGGGGGGGTGAGGGGGTAGGGAGAGAGGGCAGGGGAGAATGGTGGGGGGGGTTAGAGATCAAAATACACGAACTTCCAATTATAAGATGAACAAGTTCTTGTGATCTAATGGCGATTATAGTTAATAATACTGTATTATATGCTTAACAGTTGCTAAGAGTGTAGATCTTAAATGTTTTCATCACAAGAAGAAATTGAAATTGGGGCTCCTGGGTGGCTCAGTCGGTTAAGCGTCCGACTTCGGCTCAGGTCATGATCTCGCAGTCTGTGAGATCGAGCCCCGCGTCGGGTTCTGTGTTGACCGCTCGGAGCCTGGAGCCTGTTTCAGATTCTGTGTCTCCCTCTCTCTCTCTGACCCTCCCCCGTTCATTCTCTGTCTCTCTCTGTCTCAAAAATAAAGGTTAAAAAAAAAAAAGAAAAAAAAGAAGAAATTGAAATTATGTGATGTGATCGAGATGTTAGCTAACACTACAGGGGTAATCACTGTGCAATATATGTGTATCAACTCACCACGTTTTACCCCTTAAACTTACACAATGTTGTATGTCAGTTATCTCTCAGTAAAGCTAGAGCTGGGGAAAAGACCAAAGGAAAAAGACTGTGGGTGTCAGGTATGGAAAGCATTTTTTTTCTGGAAGATTAGGGTTAGGAAGAAAATGGGAGAAGCAGCTACCAGGAATATGAAATCCAAGAGAACATGTTAAACTACCATTTTCTAGACCCCAACCCAAATCTACTAATCCTAACCTACCTGTGAGGCAGGGCTCAGACGTCAGATTTTTAATATATTCCCCAGTTAACGTTGATAAATGCTGAAATTTGAAAACTGCTAACATAAGAAATCACCAGTTAGTATCTCTATATAGTCCCATGTTAGCCCAAATGACTTAGATACCATTGTCCCAAGTACATCCAAGTTTATTAAACTAAATTTAAAAGAACCAAAAGTCAACCGAGAGACTTCAGTCTTCGGAAAATTTTTTGGATTCTATTTTCCATAAAATTTAGACTGACATAATTATTTACACTTAATAACAATTTAAATAACGCAAGGCTTTATGTATCCCCATCCTTATTCCACACACAAAAAAATACATGACATGTTGCCACAGGACATTCAATAAGCTGAAAAGAAGTAAGCCAAAACAGCAAGGGAAAGCAAGCCAAGGAGTAAAGTTTATACCTAGGACTTGTGCCATTCAGCACTGCTCAGATACTAGAAATAGGTCATTAATTTGTCTCTGAACTTTCTAGCATCCCACAGACTCCTTAGTCTTCATGGTACTATGAAGTTACTATTCTGCATTCTTCTATCTACATGAAGTATGACAGTGCTGTTATATTACCATTTTCATGACATCTCATTGGCTTAACAAAAATAGCTCCAATTCAGGCACATTCGCACATAGCTCTACAATGGTCTACAATGTGTTATCCACTATAAGAGTTACCAGCCACGTGTGGCTATAGGGCATCTGAAATAGGGCTAGTCCAAATTGAGATATGTTGTAAGTATAAAATACACACCAGATTTTAAAAACTTAGTACCCCCCCAAAAGTAAAATATCTCATTAATAAGTTTTTATATTGATTACATATTGAAATGATAGTATTTTAGGTATATTGGATTAAATTACATAGATCTAAAACAAATCTCACCTGTTCTTTTTACCTTTCTCAGGGTGGCTCCTAAAAACATTAACATGAATGGTTCGCATTATACTTCTACTGGAATGGTACTGGTCTAGTAGCTATACTCCAGTTTAACTCAAGAATAAAATTTAGACTTAAATTTTATAGCTTAGAGCAATAACCAGACTTCATATCTCTAAGCAAGTCTTGGTGAATGTAACTTCTTATAAATGAGTTTTCCATAAGTTCAAGATAATGTCCACTAACAGAAATCTGACCTTGAATATTAGACACAAGTGACTAGGGGCAAAGCCTCTGGGAAGGGTCTCATTCTTTTACAAATATGAAGGAAGCTGACCAGTACATGCGCCCACACAAAAGGCCACTCCTCTCTTGCATGGAGGTAGGATCACTTCTGGGCAAGAACTTCCCCAGAAAACAATTCTGGGCCCTGTCTATGCATAGCCAAATGAGTGACTGATCCCAAAGCTCTAAGGAAAAAACATGCGCCCCATGTTTTCATGGGCCTGGTATATTTTCAGAGCAGAGCTTATCAGTGGGCCACTGTCCAGTGAGATAATCCTATGATTTCAGCAAATCAATCCCAAGACTAAGCCTCATCCACAAGGACCATTGAGAATTCATGATGAAACTGTGGTCTCCAACGAAAACTAGTTTATTTTCTGGTAAATCTGCTTTTAATGGTAATTAGTTATGTTCTAAGTAATATGTTTAGGGAACTCAGCAAGACCTGTATATGTATTCACAATGCCTTCAAAACCATGTAACCAAATCAACCCACTCATACAAGAGAGAAAGGGGTAGGCTCTATTCTTTTTTAAGAAAACAGACTTTTATGAATTGAAAGCATCTAATCACTGAGGGTTTGGGGTTCCCTGCAAAAAACTAGTTGTAATTCTTCTTTTACATCATAGAAGTTTAGGGTCCCTGACTGGAGTGATGCTAAAATTTGCCAGGCAATTACTTCTAAAGAGGACTTTGAAAGAATCTTGCCAACTAAATTAGTTTTAAGCACATGTGCTCAAAGTGTAAATAAAAAAGAAACTGTCCAAAGTGTTCCAGTACCAGCCAAGTCTAAACCCAGGGTAGGGGTGTGCAACAAAACAGAAGCTTTGGGAGATTTTTTTACATCAAACTAAGATTGAAGAAGAAAGGAACATTCTAATCAGGATCTGCATATATAATCATGAAACAAAAATTTGACCTGACAAAAGATTCCTGATTATTAATGATATTTGTTGATTTTAAATGCAGCTTTAAAATGTCATCTCCTCTAATGTTCAATGGTAGCTTGCATCTAGTTACTCTGAGTTCTATTTTTATGTAAATTAGGTTATGGAAAAATCAGGTTTAAATAAGGAAGCTCAAGCCAACAAGGGTGGCTCTGCAGTTTAGAGTGCTTGCAAAGCTCACGAGCCCCACCTAATGACGGCACACCCAGGACTCTGGAGTAGTCTGGGTGCAGGAATACATAACTGGAAGTTGAAACTTCAGAAACAAAATTGTGACATGGCTCACATTCAGAAAGCACGAAACCAACGATCGAACTTACCAACCTAACTGTATCACAGGAGAAAGGAGTTGAGGGAATAAGAAAAATAAATACTTTTTTAGGGTTTTCTTCCAACAATAAAGATAATATATACCATCATAAAATTTCAAAACAGATGTGAAAAGATAAAGAAGGAGGTAAATATCATCCATAACACCACCACTCAGAGATGCCAGCCCACTGCAGTCTGGTCTATAAATGCATGCATTGCTATTTAAACGTATAAATAGATGAGACATACTACAGAGTACAAACTGTTTTGCAACCTACTCTTTTTCATGCAAAATGTAATGGGGGCATTATTACTAATAAACATAGCACCACGCCGTCCTTTTAAAATAGTCGTATGGCATTCCATGGTGTGACATCGCATAATTTAGTTAAACAACGTCCTCAAGATGGTCATGTAATTATTGCTATAAATCACATTGTAAACATATCCTCATACATTCATTATTGCACATTTGCCTGATTATTTCCTTAGGATACATTCTTAGAAGTGGAGTTGCCGGGTCATAAGGTGTTGACAAGTGTTACCAGAGTGCCACTGAGAAAGAAGTTGAAGTGAATATTCCCCATACGTGCAGTATAGGGAAGGCAGCTACTTCATTCTTGATACCCTCCTTCACCAACACTGAATGTTATCAATCTCTGGAGGCAGGTTAACGGCTAAGAAAATGGGTTCTAGAGCTACAATTCTATAGCTTGGTTCAAAGCCTAGGTATGCTATGGACTAGCTCTTGGGAAAGTTAGTCAACATTTCTGTAGATTTCTGTAAAACAGGGATTGTATCATTATACCTACCACAGAGGTTACTTTTAAGGATTAAATGAATTACTACAACACCTGATACACAGTAAGCACTCAATAAAAATTTGCTCTTATTATATTAAATAGTGCCCATCTGAGAGGTAAAAACAAATTTCATTTTTGTTTAATTTGTATTTACTCAATTCTTACTGGGATTAAACAGAGGCCACCTTAGTTAATTTTTATAAGCGATTTTACTTTCCTTGGCCTAACTTTTTTTAAGCAGTCAACCGTATCATTTACAAATAATGGTGATTTCTGTACGTTCCTGATTTATTTTTCCAGGATAATTGCATGGGTTAGAATTTCTAAAACAAAGGTGAAAATATTAGTGGTCACAAATATCTTTATCTCATTCATGATTTTATAGTAACAGAAGCTTTTTAAAGTATTTCAAAATTCAAAATTAGAATATGTGATAGCAACTTTTTCTACACATTTTCTTACAAAGTACTCTTTAAATATAAATTCTGCATTGTTTCTAAATTGTGGCATTCTTCTGGGGAAAAGTCTTTTACATTTTAACCTGAAATGAGCTTTATTAATTAAATTCGCACATACTTTCAGTAAAGAACACAGTATACTTAACACTAAGAATGTAAAGTAAAAAAAATTATTATATTACTTGATTTGTGAAGCAAAAGAAATTTGAAAGACAATAATGTAGTTTGTCTAATGATCCAAAATCAATTATTTTTGTTAAAGAAATAAATCTGATAAATAACACAAAAAGTTTGAACCACCATTTGCAGCCAGAAATATAAAGCCCTTTAATTTAAAAAAAAATTTTTAACGTTTTTATTTATTTTTGAGACAGGGAGAGACAGAGCATGAACAGGGGAGGGTCAGAGAGAGGGAGACACAGAATCTGAAACAGGCTCCAGGCTCTGAGCTGTCAGCAAAGAGCCCGATGCGGGGCTTGAACTCACGGACCGCGAGATCATGACCTGAGCCAAAGTTGGCCGCTTAACTAACTGAGCCACCCAGGCGCCCCATGCCCTTTAATTTTAAACAGCTACAATTTGATCTAGTATTTTTACTCCTTGTGTTTTCATCCAAAAACAGCATATAAATTTCAAAAGAATGACTCCATTTCTCACAATTCACCCTCCTTTACTTGTACCCTCTGAAAAGGAGCCTGTATTATTTCTAGATATAGAAGCCCTCGGTACATATTAAGAAGCCCACGGCTAATCCCCAAAATGAGGGATACTCAAGTCACAGAACAGTTAGCTTGTTTTTTAAAAATTAAACAACAGAAAAGACACTGTGCTAAAACCCTATAAGAAATCAAATATTCTGGAAGATCTTCCCTAAGTCTTAACAAATACATGAGCCTGCTTGCTGACTGCCTGGGGTCTATAACCCTAGAGACTAAATTGTAAGGCAGAATAATAACATATTAACTGAGCATTTGAAATGTGCTAGACCCTAGGTTATGAGCTTGTGCTGCCCACATCATCTCCTATCACCCATTTACCTTCCCCCAACAAGGAAAATATTGCCACCCCACTGGCTGCACATTGCCTTTGCCACACAGAGTCTTCCAAAAGCACTCTATAAACAGATTGCAAATGGTTCTTTGGGAGTCATTACTGACCAGCTGTCCTCTGAAGAAAAGCAGGAGAAATTTCAGGGCTCCAGGCATTGCAGACATAGTTTGAACTTGGGCTGGTGAAAGACTGATCACTTGAAATCACAACAATCAGCAAATAAGAGTAACCATATCCCAGCATGCGGGAGAAGTAAAATGACACTTAAGTATGACCAGATGGCCTTCCCATTTACCCTTCGGAGACACTTCCCTTGAAGAAGACTGAGCGTGGCTAAGAAGCTCTGGATTTATTTTTCCACAGAATGTAAAATAAGGGGAGTTTACCAGGCAAAACACACTAATCCAACAAAACTAGCCCTTGGAGTAGTTACAGCACTTTTCACTAAAAATACACTTCAAATTTAATTTTCCTGATTCTTTAATATACCAATACGTATAAAATATGTATGGACTACTCATTTGGAAGAGCCAAAAGATTCCTAAATAATAGGTTTATTGGTTATATATACTTATACTCATTACTCATATTCCTATAAGAAGCTCCAAGCAGGGACGCCTGGATGGCTCAGTCGGTTAAGTGTCCGACTTCGGCTCAGGTCGTGATCTCGCGGTCCGTGAGTTCGAGCCCCGCGTCAGGCTCTGTGCTGACAGCGCAAAGCCTGGAGCCTGCTTCGATTCTGTATCTCCCTCTCTCTCTGACCCTCCTCCCATTCATGCTCTGTCTTTCCCTGTCTCAAAAATAAATAAACGTTAAAAAAAAAAAAAAAAAAAAGCTCCAAGCAAAGAAGAAATACTCAAACAAAGCCTAAGAAATAGAAATCATCTGAAAGAGCACCAATAGTGCCTAATGCAGAGATACAGTATGGAATCAAGAAACGAAATTTTAAATGTTGAAGAGCTGACATGGTTGGTAAGACACTAGATACATCAGTCTCTACTCTGATTTCATAAAGCCTTGATCATGTCAAGTGCCAAGTATTGACCATTGCTTCATTTTTACCCAGAATTTTACAACTAGAAGGTCTCCCAGAGAGAATCTAGTCCAATTCTTTAATTTTTCAGTGATAATGCCAACTGACTTTCTAGTTGTTGTATGATTTCTCGTTGCAAGGTCACACAGTTTGTAATAAACAGACTTAGAATTACGGCCCAGATTTCTCAACTACATGCTTCACTACACGGTATCTTCCCTCCCAACTATGTTTCATGTAAAGTCATCTTGTAGAGTTGTTCAATGTATGCACATATAAAAAATCTTTTGAAAGACTTTCTTCTTAAAAAATTTATACTTTTTAAGAATGTGGATATCTATCTACAGAATAATATATTCTACAAACCGGGTCAGAGAATTGAGAAATAGTATCAATTGATTATCTCAACTTACTCACATCATTGTCCTATTCCTGACACTTCTATTAACTATTGACCATACTCTCACATATTTCAATAAAATATGTGGTGTCTGATCCAAAGAATCAAAAGTGGTAGTGCCCATAATTCTTTAAATCCACCACAGTGGTATACACTGGGAACTGTTTCTCTTTCCTCTGCCCTCTACCAGTTCCATTATATTATACACTTGAGTCAACCCAGTCTCTGACAGTGAAAGATCTTGTAAGGCTGGCAGTCTCTGCCTTGACCTATTACATGCCACCAATGGGCAAAAATGTGTGACTTGGCATTGCTAGGTGCTGAAACAAATGATACAAGACTCTAAAAAGCTCCAGAGCAAAAACTATAAAACCAGGTGATAAAGATAACAAGAATGTGAACACACTGATCCGCTAAGTACTAGGTATTACTAAGTACTAGGTATTCATTAAGCATTTATTTTATGTCCAGAACCATGTTAGGCGCTGCAGAATATAGACAAAAAGGAAAGACATGTTCCTAGAAGCTTGCAGTCCAGCTGGGGAGACAACATCACAAAAACAACAAGTAGCATGGGACTGACTACAAAAATTAAATGTTAAATTATGTACAAAAGTGACAGAAAATTATAGTTCATTGGAAATGAAATGCAAAATAAATTGGCCCAAAGGAAGAATAGAATTAGAAAGACAAGACATTTTCATAGACTGGATTCTACTCAACCCACCACATTTCTCTTCAGTGCAAATTCTATTACATGATTCAAGTGACAGTGGCATTTCTGGATCCATTAATAGTGTTTTCCAGATGGCCATTTCCTTGTTTTGCCTTAATCAGGTCTTAGCTGAATAGAGTCTTAAAACTTAATGTAATCACTACTTCCCAGAAATACAACCAAAACATGTTCCTTTTTATTAATAGGTCTTCCATTAAGGCCATTTATGTATAAAGCAGACAGTTTTGAATTTTTAGTAAATGATAAACTTGTAAATCTCTGAATCAACTCCTAACCACCACACCACCACCAAAACAGACAAACAAACAAAAGGAAGAAAGAAACAAACAACAACAACAAACAAACACTGAACAAAATGAAATGATCTTTCATCATCATGCTTAACAATCCTCAGTACTGATGGACAGAAATCAGGTCAAAACAACTCTTTCATTTTAACATTAGAAATGTATACTCTAAGGAGATCCAGTGGCGAGCAAACAGAAAGACTAGAAAATAAAACGTAAGAGAAAACCTGAAGAGAGTGGCCTAAGACAAAAAACAAACAGGTGAGAGCTCCAGCTGAGGGCAACCAGCTCTCACCGGCTCACTGTCCCCTGTTCCAAGGAGAATTCCCAACGAGACCGAGATAACCCCCTGATCACACCAGTGGCCAAAGAAATCGCAAATTCTCCCGTTCCCCAATGGTACTAATAATGTCAGGGTTTCTGAGTACTGATAGAAGTTTGTTGCTAAGTAGCAATTAGCCATGGGGATCTGTAATAACCCAATTCTGTCTTCACTCATGATCACCAGTGATACACCAATAGCCCTGTGGGTGTAGAAGGGGTGTCTCACCTTTTTCACAAGATTAGAATAAAAGAAAAGCAGCAGTAGTTACTGTAACAGACGTTCATTCTATCAGTGGTGATCGTTAGTATGGGTTACTGAGATGAGTTCTCTAAAAAAGACGAGAGAGGCCTTAGTGCCTCAAATATTTGGGAATAGATTGAAATAGATCCAAGGCAGATTTTCACCATGCAGGTCAGACTGCGCACCACCACCATCCCCACACACCACCACTACCACTCTGAGAATATAAAAATGCAACTACAAAGTGGAAATTGGGGCGCCTGGGTGGCTCAGTCAGTTAAGCATTAGACTCTTGGTTTCGGCTCAGGTCATAATCTTGCGGTTTGTGAGACCGAGCCCCCTAACAGGCTCCGTGCCGTAGGTGTGGGATTCGCTCTCTCCCTCTCTCTCTCTGCCCCTCTCCCTGCATGCTTGCTCTCTCCCTCTCTCTCTCTCTCTCTGCCCCTCTCCCTGCATGCTCTCTCTCTCTCTCTCAAAAAAAAAAAAAAAAAAAAAAGACAAACAAAAAAAAAGTGGAGATTTTAATAGAAATGAAAGTTCAAAACTATGGGGCTATGCTTCAGAATGGTAATATAGACTGGTATCTGCATTATAACAGTAGCCATTGCAGAAAGATAGCTAATATTTTTATTAGTGCTTTAAACTTGATCATATAATATTTTAAATTATAAAGGGAAACAATTTCCAAGCTGATTTGAATCAGGTCCTTTTATCTTACTTTTAATCCATATCCAAGTTTTTTTGGGGCAATCTCTTCTACCAGCACTTTGGAAGAGGAATACTGTAAAACTGCGTCCCACTTTGGGGGCCCTTCCCATCCCTATTGCTTCCAATTTCGTTTTGGATCTTTCGACATGAACATTAAGAAAATGGCACCCAAGAAAGCATATGTTGCCACATTATCACCAGCTGTTATTTATTGCCTTATCTAACTCCCCTTCAGGGCCTTTAAACATTACCCAGAATTCTCACCTGAAAACCTGCAAATGTTATGTAGGAAAGAAAGAATTTAATGTAGATGCAGAGTCAAACAGTATTGGCAGGAGTTAGAATTACAACTTAAGTATCATCAGGGTCTTTGTTGTTTTGTTCTGTTTTACTAACCATGAAGGCTCCACCAAAATTAAGTAGACTCTGTTTCCTTAAGAGATATGAAATGACAAGTTTTTGATGGCTAAATTCAGACATTCAATCCTCTTTCCATTACAAAACTACCAAGCAGTCAAGAAAGGGAAAAAGTCAAAAACCTGAAGTATAATTCGAAGGATTTTACAAACAGGAGGCAAACACTGAGCCTGTGATCATCTCATTGGCTATGCTCAAATCCGTAAGAATTCAAGGAGGGCAAAAGGTAAGTGTCCTAACCAGGTTTTTTAATATGTATGGTAGGACAGAGGAAGATAAACCTCCAAAGAGGATAAGATTACAAGTCTGTACAACATTTGCTTAACCAGGAGAATGGTAATGCAGGTATCTGCCTGTAATCCTAACACCCTCTATATACACTTCAATGGAGGACAAAAAACCCAAAAGATAGCTTTAGGAGTCAGTGTGTTTTCTTTCTTACTAACAAATTAAAGTATTTGGCAGTAATTTTTTCAAGCAGATGGACTGGAATATTTTGGGAAATGCTAAGGGGCCGATTTTCTATTGCTTTTTAGAATCTCAAGTTATAAAATAAGATTTTGGCTAAGCTAATCTTCCAAATTCAGCAGTGTTTATTAAAGGCAACAGCCTTTAACTTTCTTATCTAGATTATCTGTGAAGCAATAGTTAGCTTTAATTAGGAAATCAAATTCAAATAATCAAAATAATGCTGGATTCAGTGTCTTTAGTCCTCGAAAATAAGAACAGATTTAAAAATAATCATGTGGGGGCACCTGAGTGGCTCAGTCAGTTAAGCATCGAACTTTGGCTCAGGTCATGATCTTTCCGTTTGTGAGTTCAAGCCCCATGTCAGGCTCTGTACTGACAGCCCAGAACCTGGAGCCTGCTTCAGATCTGTGTCTCCCTCTCTCTCTGCCCCTCCCCCACTCACGCTCTGTCTCTTTCTCTCTCAAAAATAAATAAACATCAAAAAAATAAAAAATAACCACGTGCCCAGGACAATATGGACCCAACTTTTACCATTCTTTCTAATGTGCTCTTAAATCCATCCTTTCTTCTACTGCTTTTAAACCTAATTTTACTTTAAGGAACCTGCCTTATCTTTTACTTAGTCCATGATAAAGATTAGCACGTTTTCTCTACAAATACCTGTACTTACATTAAGCTCAAATGAACTCGTTTCCTAACTGTACCAGGCCAATCCCTGGCCATCCTGGTTGACCACTGATCCAAGCAGACATTATGTAAAAAAAGCTGTGCAGTTTCTTGTTTTACATTACTTTTATAGTGCATTGTGCAATTCCACTGGATATACAAAGAAATTATTCCTCTTTCTTGCCTCTTTCCTTAGATCAATCATCTGGCCAATATTTACTGAACATCTGCTATGCACTTAGTCTTGCAAAGAATTACTTTTACAGCTGTCCAAATAAATAGCTATAAAACTTTGCTCTCAGATCCAATCCCATGACCTCTTGACTGGCTCTCTAACATAGAAGCCTATAAAACTATTTTTTTAGAAACTAGAAAGTTACTCTAAAGGCTAAGAATTCTCTTCACTTCAACCACATAATAGAAGAATCCAATGATCAAGCACAAATGACTGTCCTGCCTCATCCATGAGTTTGACAGTAAAGGAAACCATGTTATTCAAATCTATTAATATTTGGTTCCAGAGACTAGGTAACCAGTTGGGAAGTGAGGGATCCCTTTATATGGTGCACTGGAGCTCGCTCTCAACTGGCTCAGGAACTGACTTTGTGTGTTTCATCCCAAACTTCAGAGACTTCAAGTTGGCAGCCTGAGATGAGCCAGGAGGAAAGTATTTGCACCTCTGTGATTTTGTTCCAAATAGTCCCCTCTCCAAAAAATCCAAATCTATTCTGCTCCTGGGTTTGGCTAGTAAGTGTTAAGTTTTACATTAGGAAATCATCACTTGCAAGAAACAGTAAGAACTAGCAAGAATAGAAAAGTAGAAGGTCCCTAGCCCTTGGGGAACCTCCAAAGCATTCAGAGGGTCAAGACAGAAGTAATGCTGTGAGGGGCAGGTGTACAAAATACTAGTGAAGTTGGCAGGAAGGATCCAAATCAGATAAAACTGTCAGGAAGAGCTCAAAGACAAAGAGGGAATGGGATTTGAAGTAGAAGTTACTTGGCAGTTGTGGTTTTGGTCAACTGGAAAGAGTGGAAACAGTCATCCCAAGGGGGATTACTGAATGGGCAAGACGAAGAGGTAAAGGAGTAAGATGAGCCAGAAGGGGACTTTGGGCCAATATGAGGAAGGATACCTGGGAAGCTAAATAGGCAGAGGGAGCTACTGAAGTTCTGAGAAGACAGTGATAAAGTATTTTAGGAATATTCTTGCCAATTTTGCTCACCTCCTTGTTTTTATGATCTTTAATTCTTTCGTTCTGATCTCTGATAATCTCAAACCCCCTAGTTTTCAGACTTGTTAGACTAGAATCCATGCTAGCACTGAGCACAGCACCCTGGCATGTCACCTGGTAACCCCGAGCCATCTGCTGAGACCTAACAAGTAACAGCTGATGCCAGCTTTGCCTCATAAAGTTTGTATGAGGGATTCCCAAATAGTTTAGGGGAAATTTCAGCCTAGACTTTGTCTTCAGCAAGTTGTAAATTATCGGGATTTAAATGAAGGTGATTCTCATCTTCAACATTTACAAAAACTATGCATATCCATCCTTTAAGCCATTCACTGGGAACCCCACACGGCTCTTCCCATAGAAAACCCCTTCCTTCTTATCTTTGCACCTTGTAAATAATTCTGGCACAACGACTACTCTGAGCACTAACCTCTTAGTGCTAAACTCTACAGACTGTAATCAAACTGGAATAGGATGAGGGGGAAGGACTGGCCGGTGTTGGGGGGAGGCGGTGCATGTGGAGAGAAGGGGAGGAAGAGCTACAACTTACTGAAAACTTTCACTGAGCCTTTCGCAGACCCCAATAAATCCCCACAGTAATCCTGTGAGAGAGGAAGACACAGACTTAGTTCACTCCCATACCTTCCAGAATTTTGGTTTCATACCTGACTCCTTCCTCGGCTCGAAGGTCCCAGGAAAGGACTACTACATGTGCATACAACCCCATTGTGCTATGTGCCCATAATGACACTCAGTAGAAAACTGATGAGTAAAAACAGAGTCAGAAATGGTAATTAACTTTCCAGGCTAAACTTGATAGGTTAGAATAATACTGGGTCTTAGCAATACAAATTATTGTAACGCAGAAGAAGGAAAAGGGAAGGTGTTCTCCCCACTTCTGAGCAAAATCCTCAATGTTCCCTTTATCCCACCTCATACTTCCTCTTCTTACTAAATAAATTTCAGGCTCCCCTAGTCTCCCTTACAGCCTCTCCAATCCAGGCTCAGCCTACTCCCTAAGTGACCCATGTTACACAACAACCTCCTCTTCTCTTCCTAAAAGACTTCTGTTTCCTTATAAAATAGCAGATAGCAACAAGGTCTATAATCATTAACATACAAATTGTTAGTAGCCCCTTCATTCTCCTAGTTATTTCTTTAAAGAGGAGCGAATAGATTCACTGAACTTAAATGAACCTCTCATTGGTAGAGACTCAAATTATACGACGCATGTTCATATGGTACATGTATGGTATATGTCAACACCCACCCATGCCCAGGCTTCAGTTACTGGGAGAGAAGATTAGTGGAGGAGGGGTCCTTTCTGGGGCAGGTCAACCTTGACTGGGATTCTATGTGGGTTTTTTTTAACATTTATTTATTTTGAGAGAGAGAGAGTGGGTGCACGTGTGAGTGCACAAGTGGGGGAGGGGCAGGGAGAGAGGGAGAGAGAATCCCAAGCAGGCTCCATGCTGTCAGTGCAGAGCCCAACACGGGACCCGATCTCACAAACTGTGAGATCCTGACCTGAGCAGAAATCAAGAGTTGGACGCTTAACCGACTGACCCACCCAGGTGCCCCTGGGACTCTGTTTAAAAGCAAAACTTCTCGGGACGCCCGGGTGGCTCAGTCAGTTGAGGGTCTGACTTCGGCTCAGGTCATGATCTCGCAGTTTGTGGGTTTGAGCCCCACCTTGGGCTTGCTGCTGTCAGCACAGGGTCTGCTTCGGATCTTCTGTCCCCTGTTTCTCTATCCCTCCCCAGCTCCCACTCCTGCAATCTCTCTCTCTCTCTCTCTCTCTCAAAAATAAAATATTTAAAAAAAAAAACCATTTTTCAAGCAAAACTGCTCAAATTTCACTTGTTAAAATGCAGCCTCTAATTCAGCAGGATTGGGTGGAAGCTGAGAATCTGCATTTCTAACAAACTATCAAGGGTTGGTGAGGCTGCCCGTCAGCAAAGCACACTTCAAGTAGCACTGCTTTAAGCTATTGCATTTTTCCACTGCTTTTTAATGCTTCCACTTCTCCAGCTACAGGTTTTCTATATGTATGAAGGTGTAAAGTCTTTTTTCAAAATAACTCTAGGGTCGGCAAGATCTGAACACTGGAAATTGGACTGGAAGAGGAAGGAAACAAAGGGCAGCGCGATGTGCACGTATCCGCACACACGTATCTAAACCAAGCCTGCAGGTGTTCATGAGAGTTACAGCAGACCTGGACTGCTGTTTCTTTCCTCGACTTATCTGCCTCATCTTCCTCGACAGCCCTTAGGCTGTAAAATACCTTTTAGCAACCTAATGACAGCTTACTTACACTGCAATGTGACCTTGTAGGAGAAGCGATGACTTTTCTAAAGGAGAGGAGTAGGATATGATACCATATCAGGGCCACATGTGAGAAGAAAAACAAGTCTGTTTTACTTTTTTTTTTTTTAATTGAAGGTCATTGAATCATTGTGGATGCGTGTGTGTACAAGCATATGAGACCAACCGAGTAAACAGAGTAAGAAAAAAATGAAACAGAAAACTGGGCAAAATATATGAGTAAGCAATTTATAGAAAATGAAACCTAAATAGCCAATAAAACATATTATGAAAAGATAAAGCCACAATGAGATATTATTTCACATTATTTCATCATTTGACAATACCAAGTGTTACCAAAGATGCTGAGCCGGGGAAATCCCTGTGTACCCTTGGTGGGGAGTACCTCACATATGTGAAGAGGTACACATACCCCGGCAATTTAGCACTTCCCATGCCAGGTACATTCTAGAAAAATCACAGTAACATAGTAACAGATAAACAGGAAGATAGTAACAGATTGTCACTAAAAATCCTACCAGTATTATTTAGAATTAAAAAAAGAAAAGGAAAAGGAAAAAAAAAACCAAATGTCACTTATAGAATAGAGGAACCACAGTATTTTCAAACTTTAGAATACTATACAGCTGTGGAAATGAGTAAACTTGAGTTACCCATGATCAACATGTATGGAGTGGGGCAAAGTTGAAAATAAATACATTGTATGTATGTTTAGCATAAAACTTACAATGTGTAAAATGATCACTCATTGTTTGGGTCCCAAACATAGGTGTTTAATTGCATGGGAATAAGAAACAGCAAATTCAAAAGAATGGATCCCTCTGCAGGAGGGAAGTAATGTTTTATTTTTTAAGGTGATAGACAAAAATATGGGCATTTGTCATATGTTATATTCTTTGTATTTCTTAAATACTTCATAATAAAAATTTAAGATATTGTTTTGGGGAACTGGTAACCACATTCCCTTAATAAAGAATTGATAGCAATTAATTATGACCAAAAGTTCTATTCAAGTTACATTCATTCTGAAGTTTCCTAAGAGCCACATCCTTCAAAAATATCAAGCTGGAATTAGTGTTATGGCGCAAAAAGAACCATCTAGGTGCAATGAATAACCTCTCCTTTCTAAATCAGTGGTCTCTAAAGTGAGGTACGTTTGGGCTCAAGAAAAAAATAACAGAATTTTTTTCTCATAAAATCTTTTTGATTCCTAGGTTTTTGTCTGTTGTATAATATGCATAATAGACACCAATATAAATTATTTATATTAATTATATAATATATAATTTACAATATGGTCCTGCATGGTGCTAAGTGTATATCATTCAAAAGTAAACTTTTACTGGGACACCTGAGTGGCTCAGTCAGTTGAGCTTCTGACTTCAATTCAGGTTGTGATCTCATCGTTCATAGGTTCGAGCCTCACTTCAGGCTTTATGCTGACAGCATGGAGCCTGCTTCAGATTCTGTGTCTCCCTCTCTCTCTACCCTCCCCTGCTTGTGTGCTCTCACTCTCTCTCTCAAAAAATAAAAAAAAAAAAACATTTTTAAAAAAAATTTTAAGAAAAATAAACTTTACTGGCCAGGGTACAAAGTCCAGAAAGATTAAAAACCACTGTTCAAGATGACCATTAATGAACTTTAAAAACCACCCATCCAAGTAATCTATACCCAAACCCTAAAGGTTAAAAACAGAAATTTAGAACAGGACTGGATTTTTAAGACAGAAATTATTAGTGGAAAATATCTTAAACCAGAAAGTTAAAACTGCAGTCTGAGTGGTGCCTGGGTAGCTCAGTCGGTTAAGTGTCCTACTCTTGGTTTCCACTCAGGTCATGATCTCACAGGTTGGGAGACTGAGCCTTGTGTCAGGCTCAGTGAGGATCGTGGAGCCTGCTTGAGATTCTCTCTTTCCCTCTCTCTCTCTCTGCCCCTCTCCTGCTTGTGTTCGCTCTCTCACTCTCTCCCTCAAAATAAATAAACAAACTCTACCAACTCTCTACAGATGAAATTTTATATCAGGCTTCAAGATAAGGGTTGATATAAATGCCAACCAATGCAGCACCAGGTCTGAATACATTACTGTTGAACGTTTTGTTTTAAAAAGAAGGGAAAAGAAACAGAAAGAAAATAAATCACTTAAAAAACCCACATGGGAACAGGGCACAATCTAGGAAACTGAGTGCCACTCTTTAACACAAGAGCTAAATTAACATTCTCCAACTGCTTCCAGCTATTGATATTCATTTTGGAACAGGCAGGACATATTTAGAAAATGGCACATCACCAGAAAATGTGGGTGAGGGTGTAGGATTTTGCCTGATACAATGCAGCTAGAATCTTTCCAGAGCCAACTTCAGAAGCCAGAAAAGAAAATGTGTTGCACACACCCTTTAGGCTGAAATGTAATCTTCCAACAAAATAAACTATATAAAATCAAGTAGTATCATCTTACTATAAATAACTGTTCAAAGAAGCTGCATTTTAAAATAAACTCCTTGGGGGTGCTCAGTTGGTTAAGCATCCGACTCTTAATTTTGGCTCAGGTCACCATGATCTCACAGTTCGTGAGACAGAGTCCCACATGGGGCTCTGCACTAACACCGTGGAGCCTGCTTGGGATTTTCTCTCTCCCTCTCTCTCTCTGCCCCTCCCCGACTTGTGTATGCTAAATAAATAAATTCTCTCTCTCAAAATAAATAAACATCTTCAAAAAATTAAATTAAATTAAATTAAATTAAAATAAACTGCTTGGTCTTTACACTAGTGATCTTAGTTACTGCGAACTGAATTCATGATAAAAATAAATAGTTTTACTAAATGTGTAATAAAAAACTTAAATACACCTTTTAGGGCACCTGGGTGGCTCAGTCGGTTGACCGTCTCAGGTCATGATCTCACAGCTCGTGAGTTCAAGCCCCGCGTCGGACTCTGTGCTGACAGCTCGGAGCCTGGAGCCTCCTTCGGATTCTGTCTCCCTCTCTCTCTGCCCCTAACCCACTCGCATTCCGTCTCTGTCTCTCTCAAAAATAAACATTAAAAAAAAAAACACACACACACACACTGTGTATTTGAGTAAATAAATAAATAAATACACCTTTTAATGCAATGAGATGAGTATATATTCACATGTGTGATTTGTCAGTTTAACAACAAAGTAATAAGTGCACATAACCAGCTACCATAAAGGCCTGCATTCTGGCAGAAGCAGAAATAGAGGTGGTTGGATACTAAAAATATCATTAAACCATAAATCAAGGGACAGTAAGATAGTTACTAGGAGAGTGTACATTTTGCTTTAATAATAATGGTCTCACACCAATATTTTAAAAAAACATTCATTTGGACTCTAGCTCACAAAGTCTAACACAGGCCTTGAGCAGTACCAATTTATACAGACACCTATTTTATGATATGCCATAAGGGAGCTACATATCTCTAAAAAAGGTGCAAAGCTTAGAAAGCTATCTGCCATTTCATATATGATAATGGAAAGATTTATCAATTTCCATCCTGTCTCCACTGCTGATTACTCGTTTAGGATTTGCTTCCTACCAGATACACAATAGAATATAATAGGTCATTTCAGGATAAATAAGTTTTTGATGAAAGCATTTGCTAGGTTTTCTAATTTCTTCCCTCGAGTGCCTGAAACTAAGCAAATTAATCACGCTAACATCCAGGCTCTCAAAGCAAGAGGCCCATTTATTAGAATATGTTCCATATAGAAACATGGCATGTATCGTGCTCCCATCCCCTAGAGCCAACCCTTTGGGCCTAGGGAGAGAGGACTAACCATAGATGGGTGTCCACGGCTGACAAATTTCTCTGATGCACGACAGTAGCTTGGTCCGTGGTCCCACAGCTCTGCCTCCCAGAGAGCATCAGTAACCAAAGTCTTTTCTCAGTGGTTTCTTCTGAGAGGCTCATTAGACTCCCCAGACAACACAGCTCCCACTCAGTTTTGTACCCTTGATGCAGTTGAACAGTTCCTCCTTCAAACCAGGAGCAGAAATGAATATCTGTCCAGGTTGGACAGTTCCTAAATCTTTCCACTTTTTATGCTAGAATTCTCTCAACTACAAATAATGGGACAGAGGGGAGAAGCAAGGAAGAGAAGAGAGAGGAGACGAAGGGGAAGGGATCCATAGCTGGATCCAGGAGATTTCATCAATACTAGATCCCTTTCTCTGCATCTCTTCCCTCTGCTTTTCTCTGCATGATCCTCATTTTCTAGGAGGGTCTTACCTTAACAGTGACACGATGTCTGCCAGCAGCTTCAGGCTTACATCTCCCCAGCTTTAAGTCCAGTGAAAAGAGAGCATCTCCTTTTAAAGAATTTCAGTAAAATTTCCAGAATGAAAATTTATCAGTTCTAATTGGCCTCTCATGGGTTATGTGCTCATCCCAGAACCAATCATGTGGCTGGGGAGATACAAGGATGTCTATGATTGGCCCAGCCCAAGTCAGATGCCCACCCCTGGCATCAGGAAGAAGGGAGGTTTCAAAAGGCAAACCAGGGTGCTGCAACAGAAGAGGAACGTTTCGGCAAGCCCACAGCTGATCTCAGGACCCTCCTTGTTTATCCTGTCTTCAAGCCCCCTCCCACACTTTCCCAACCTTCAGCCTTTTTTTTTTTAACGTTTATTTATTTTTTTTGCGACAGAGAGAGACAGAGCATGAATGGGGGAGGGGCAGAGAGAGAGGGAGACACAGAATCGGAAGCAGGCTCCAGGCTCTGAGCCATCAGCACAGAGCCCGTCGTGGGGCTCGAACTCACGGACCACGAGATCGTGACCTGAGCTGAAGTCGGATGCTTAACTGACTGAGCCACCCAGGCGCCCCCCCAACCTTCAGCCTTTACCATGTTTGTCAAACACAGAACCTCTCCACATGTTTCCCTGACACAGGAAAAACTCGTGTGGTGTACTAACCCTAGAGTCAAACAGCCTGGGTTCCATTTCTGGCTCTATCACTTCAGCAACCTGCACAGTCTCTCTGCACCTAAATTTCCTCATCAAAAAAAGGAGGGGAGAGCCCAGGTGGCACAGTTAATCGTCCGACTCTTGACTTCATCAGTTAATTGATTCATGCATCCGAGCCCTGTGTCTGGCTCCATGTTGACAGCGCAGACCCTGCTTGGGATTCCTTCTCTCCCTCTCTCCCTGCCCCTCTCCTGCTCACTCACTCTCTCTCAAAAAAAAAAAAAAAAAAAAAAAGTTAAAAAAAGGTAGGTGACAATAGCACATCTATCATTAAGTTGTTGGGACAAATCAATAAGATAATGCATGCAAAATGCTTAAAACAGTGCCTGGAACAAAGTTATCTCTCGAAAAACAGTAGGTATTAATATTCAATGATTGGTTAACACTTCACTAATACTGCCTCATTTTTGCTTATATCTGAGATGTCTTACAAATGCAATTTATAAACAGATATCACTTAAGAAAACATATAAGTATGGGGTGTATCTAACGGTGTTTTCTAAGACTGTATTTCCTAATTTATATTCTCATTATCAATGAATGAATGGGCCTATTTCACTTCATCTTTACCAAACTGGGCATTATCTTTTAATCCTTCTTGCAGAGCTATTATGAAAAAATTCAGTTAACAATTATCAAAGTAGGTCTTTTTTAATCCATAAGACACTAAACACCTAAAAATCTAAAAATACAATAATGTATAGTTTATCCAAAGCTCTCACTAGTTTTATATTGTGTCTATTATTTAATTTGGTTACTGATAAACCCAGAAAAGAAGAAAGTACAGCTTAAAATTTGGAGTACATAGGAAAGCAGAATTCTGAACAGTAAAAGACTGTGTTTATAACCCTGCAGGCAATGCAAAAAAATCTAGATAGAAATAATATCATATCCTCAACTCATTAAAAGCAAAAGCTAATGGGGCACCTGGGTGGCTCAGTCGGTTCAGCATCTGACCTCAGCTCACATCATGATCTCACGGTTCATGAGTTTGAGCCCCACATTTGGCTCTGTGCCAACAGCTCAGAGCCTGGTGGCTGCTTAAGATTCTGTGTCTCCCCCTCTCTCTGCCCCTCCCCTCTTCACACTCTGTCTCTTTCTTTCTCTCTCTCTCAAAAATAAACATTAAAAAAAAAAGCAAAAGCTAAGTGAATATAAGAAAAGGAGAAATTAGCCCATATTTAATGTGTGGAAGAAAGTTGTCATGAATATTTTTCCAGCAGTTGTCTGATAAAAGTTTTGGTCAATTCACTTCATCATATTGCTGCCATTAAAAAAAAAAAAAAAATCAAACTCAATCTAAATTTCCTTATTAAAGCTAAAAATTAATAGACCATTTATAGGAAATTTTGCATGCTTTTAAAATAAAGAAAACACTTCTGCTTTTTCAGCTTTCAAGTGTTTCAGGAGGAAAATTCTAAATGGGATGCACGCAAAATTCATTCATGTTCAAAATCCCTTCAAGTGTCCCAGGGGATTCATTTTCATTTGTGTCATAATTTAATACAAAGTCTATGCTATTAATTGACTTTCCTTTAATTCTTTTCAAGTGTTTATTGTCAAAAAATCTGAATGAATGCTTCGTACTTCTTTAAAGTAAAACCTGAATAAAACAGACAGGAAGATACTAAGCTCCCGCTGCTTGCTGATAACGTCAGAGGAGGGAATGCCAAGGACCACCACCGTCTTGCAGGAGCTAAACATCTCCTAAACACAAGTCCCACTCATGAAACAAATGTCCAGAGAGACTTAGACAGTGGCTTTGGAGAAACAGAAGCAGCAGGAAATTTAAAAAGGAGAAATCATAGTGTCCCTGGCATGAGGAGTGGCTCCAAGCAAAGGGGAAACTTGACCTAGGCTCTGAAGAGCAGAATTTAAACAGGCAGCATGGAGAAGGAAAAACTCCTCACACAAACCCTGTACAATGCAAAATGGTTCTCGTAAAAACAGACCCACTCCCACAGACATGCCTCCTGGCTGCTGGTATGTAATGTCATTTCTTTTCCTACAGTTCGTTAACGTGAAAGGTGGATGTTATACTGCCCAGTAGCTCTGCAGTTACTGGGGTTTGGCTGGATACTTCCTTAAAGTCAGTCTGAACATTCTGTTGCTTATACCCACTAACCAGAATGGGTTAAAAACGTACGTCAGGGAGAGAAATTATTGCTGTTAGTATTATCACTATTGATTTTAACGTCACTCTCAACAGCTGTTTTTTACCTAATCCCCATAAACATTTTCATCAAGAACAGTATCAGAAAAAAATATGACAAAAGTACCAGAGGAGATCCCAACTCATACCAGAAGAAGGAAGCCAGCCCTGCGATTGAGAACAGGAAGTCTACAATATGAGAAAGTAGCAAGCTGCCTTCTTCACCACTTTCTCAATTCACTGGAAATGCTTACTGATTTGTATGGCCGAATAGAAACACAGCAGCCCAAGCAAGGGAAAAGACAACCTCTAAGTTGTGGTATAAAATGTGGTCTCTTATAACAAACTTCATGATTACTGGATTTCATCCTAAGAGACAAATGGGGTCAGACAGCACCCATTAGAGGACCCACTGGAACCCCACTTACTGAAAAGTAACACAGCCAATGTCAGGGCCAAAGAGCCAATGTCAGGGCCAAAGAGGAGGGTACATAATTGTAAAATACTTGAAAAGAGGTCACAATATAGTACAGCATAAGCTCATTCCACCGGCATATTATTACTGAGGGGGAGAGCCGTGCCCTCCGTTTCTCATGTAATGGATAAAGAAGCGATGGTGCAGAAAACTGGCCACTGTGAGTATATACAAGTCGGTGGCCAAATAAGGAAGTGAACCCAGGGCCTTTGAAATCATTTCTAGCTCCGTCTCTGCCATACATTTTCCCCATCTCCATCAAGAGGAAGGTGGGAGTAAAATTCCAAAAGTATCTACAGCCTTTGGCATAATACTCATCATTCCATTACAGAAATAAGCAACAAGGAGCAGGAATTTACACTTGCCTACAAGACTTCCATGGTCAGCAAGGGGTTCTCAATCTTCTCAACAGGATGTGCAACTGACATCTGGGGGGAACAGCTCTTCCTTGTGGAGGGACATCTCAAGAATGGCAGAGCAACTCCTGCTAAATCCCAGTACTGTAATCAAAATCAAAATTGTCCCAACACACGTCCCAGACTGCCCCCTGATTGAAAATCACTAGGTCACTGAGCCATAGCTACTTTGTTCCACTACCTGGGTCTCCATCCAATGCTTAACCCAGCACATTATGTTGTGTTTACACAGTACTCAATATTTCCAAGGACAAACTCGGGGTCTCTCTCCTTTTCCTCTACCAGCTCCCTCTTCCAGACTTCCTTATTTCTATAAACAGAAACCTGCCTCAAGAGCTTTGAGTTATCTTTGACTCTTCCTGCCAGTCCCATATTTTCTTTGTCATCCTGCCCTGACTTTCCACTCCCACAACCATAATTTTGCTTGAAGGACGGAGATAGTCTCTTAACGGGTCTCCCTGCTTCAGTGCATCATGAACCTCCTACTGTGTCCTAACTGCAGCTCTATTTGTATATTACCCATGTCAAGAAGTATTTCAAAGACTCCTTACTGCCTGCTAAGTTAGATACCTGACCCAGCATTTGAGATCTTTCACAACATGACCCCAAAGGTTTTTCCCACCACACCATCACTCCCCCACAAATACCTTTTCTCCAGTCTGTATTCTACCCTAACCCTGTTCCTATCTCAGCCATCTGTTTTCCCTGTACGTCCCAATAAAAGAGGTGGTCTGCCTGAAACACCTTCTTTTCCACATTTCTAGCAAATCACATCAGTTTTGGAGGTGTCCTTCACAAAGCATCTCCAACTTCCCCGACACGAGATTTTTTTTCTCTTTCATCCTGCTCCACACACGGCACTGTGTACTTTATTGTCCTAATATACCTACTTGTGTACTCCCTCATCCACTATAGTGAAACAATGCTGCATTTGGGTTGTTCCACATGTAATAAAAGCCTGGTTTCTGTCTGGGGACCAAGTACCCTCCATAAGTAGTCCACTAGAATTGAATGAGGCCCCCAGGGTGGAGCAGGGGGCCAGGCTCTGGCAATCTACACATTCCACCCTCAGCCACAGCCAGGGGCTCTGGTATGCGCACTTGACAAAGTGGAAACAGGGACTAGGAAAAGCACTGAATTGGGAGAATGGAAAGTTGGACGGGCCACAGGACACAGAGGTGAAAGGTGAGAGACACTCTCTGACGTCTGCACTGTGCCACACAACACCTTGTCCTTTCCTAGAGTGTCAGTTACACTGGTAAAAAGTATCCTTTTCCTGCTTAAGCAAGTTTGAGGTCCCTTGCAAGCAGAGCCCTATTTAAAACATCCTTTCTATTGTCGGTTGGCTACTTAAGGGAAGTATCTGACCCTCAGTCATGTTTCCCACCCCGTGCATAGCTCAGCAGGTTACCACCATTATACACATGTACAAAGACATATGTGCATTGTACTTAATAAGTACTTGTACTCAAGAAATGTTTCTGACGTGCATTTGAGAATAAATATTTTAACTGGGAAGAAATAATGGACTTAATTTTAGCCCTCTGCAGTCTCTCCAGTCATCACCTTATCACTTGTAGTCAGTAGACACTGGAAAGCTTTCATTAGCAAGTTTCAGGAAGGCTTTGCATTCATAATTAAACTCTTCTGTGAAAACTCACCCCTGCTTTCAGGATTACTTAAGTACTAGTAGCATATGGCAAAGCAGGTGTTTGGCAGCAAATGTTTTTCAAAAGATCTTTTGAAGACCACAAACTTGTTTCTCATTCTAAAATTAGGTAGAGTCTCACAATTTTAGTTTGGCTTCCCTGACCCTGTCAATTACATATTAATCTCATCCTACCCAGAAGCTACAGGTCATTAGGTGCTGCCGAAAGAGGTATAGTTATGCCTGATCTGCTCAAGGTCTGAGAAAGCGTCACAGTTGTTATTTGTGTCCAGGCTGTGAACGCTTTGGGAAAAGAAGTGCCTATGTGCCCTGCACACTGCGGTGGGGTGGACTCACTCACGGGAAATCCGTGACAGACCATCTCCTGAGAGACCTCTCCGGGTGTCGCTCCTTGCCGGGATTCACGGACCACAACTCAACTCAGCCCTCAGCCTTGGAGGCTCAAAAACCTATCTGTGACAGTCCACCAAGCTGGAGGCATCTTCAGAGGTGGATTTTCATAAAATAAGCTTACACTAACATAGAAAACCATAACGCCAATTAATTTAGTTTACAATAAGAGGTACCTATATTTATTAGATAGGAGGTATTAGAAAACTTGAGGTATCAGAAAACTTAAAGTTCATCTGATTACTATGTTCTCTCCCCTAGCTAAGCTCATGGAAGACAAATCATAATCATTCGACTGCTTTGGCGAACAGTGAAACCAAAGACTAAGGGATTTAGATGTCCTTACAGATGTCCTTACCTCCCACAAGGCAGCTTAGAAGATGTTGTTCCCATAATATTCCAAGTAAATTGACCACACTCCTTCCCCATGAAGAGAGCTAGCTGCACAATGACCAAATTCCCCCTTTTTCCATATGCATTCTGCTGCCTTCTTTCAAGGGCCGACTGCATAATCTGCAGGGCCCAATCCAAAAGAAAAATGTGGAGCTAACTCCTTGTTCAAAAAGTAGGACGGGGGCACCTAGGGGCTCAGTGGGTTAAGCGTCCAGCTTCAGCTCAGATCGTGATCTCACGGTTTGTGAGTTCGAGCCCCGCGTCGGGCTCTGTGCTGACAGCTCAGAGCCTGGAGCCTGCTTCAGATTCTGTGTCTCCCTCTCTCTCTGTTCCTCCCCTGCTTGTACTTTGTCTCTTTCTCTCTCTCTCTTAAAAATAAAGATTAAAAAAAAAAAAGTAAGATAAAAATGCTGCTAAAGATACAGAAATATATTTTTCCTTTCTTCCATGGTCTTCCTCTCTCTTGACCTATCATGTTATTTTTAATTTGCTATTTAATAGCATGACCCCTTGAGTACAGAGGTACTCCCTGGACCAGAACAAACGCTCAGGGACACCAGACAGGCCCGCACCATGACTTGGTGTAAGTGTGCAGCCCACTAACCAGTGGGTTCCCCCTCCCACCAGCTGCTGGACAATGTCTATGCCAGGGGAGGTGAAGCCAAGCCAGACAATTCCCCTTGCAACAGGGCATGCAGCCCAACCCACCATAGGTAGGCTATCCCAGGAATTGCAACATCTACAACATCTACGTTAGGACATACTCAGTACCTGGATAACGAGTGGGTGAGGGGCATCAAATCACCTGCTGAAAGCATTATGGTGCTGCCAGCCCAAGGTGAAAATGACCAACACCATGCCCCTCACCAAGACACCACAGGGCATACATATTGGACCCTGACACTTCCTGCACCCAGTCTCCCACAGGGGACAAAGGGTGATAGTGATTACTTGATGACCAGGGTATGCGCAGGCCGAGCAGGACCAGAGGACCAGGGAGCAGGGGAGGAGGCTGCCAAGTCTGGAGAGGCGGGGCTCCATGCTCCTAGACAAGCTCCACTGTCCCATCAGACTTTATTTACAAAAACACAAATTCAAACACAAAATTAAGAATTTCAAATTGGCAGAGCGCCTGGCTGGCTCAGTCAGAGGAACATGCGACTCTTGATCACGAGGTCATGAGTTCAAGCCCCATGTTGGGTGTAGAGATTACTTAAATAAATAAAACCTTAAAAAAAAAAAAGAATTTCAAAATAGCAAACACAGAGGACTGTACCCCAAGCGCAGAGCCCTTCCTAGTGGTGTGCCCGTGTGACTGCACGAGTCATATACCCTCCTTCTCTTGCTTCTTGTCTTCTAAATGTCACTGTGTATGCCAGTGACAAGCAATGACAAGCAAATACAGTTCAATTTTCAATTTTGCCTACACTTACAACTTGGTAGCTTGCCTCAAGAAAACTACGGTTCCTCATTAGTTAACCTTTTTTTTTTTTTTTGTATTTGAGAGAGAGAGAGAGAGAGAGAGAGAGCAGGGGAGAGGTGAAGAGAGAGAGAGAGAGAGAGAGAGAGAGAGAGAGAGAGAGAGAGAGGGAGGGAGGGAGAGAATCTTAAGCAGGCTCCACACAGTGCAAAGCCCAATGCAGGACTTGATCCCACGACCCTGGGATCATGACCTGAACCAAAATCAAGCTCAACCAACTGAACCACCCAGGTGCCCCTAAACAGGTACTTTAAAGACTAAACAACTTCCACATGGGTATTGATTTCATAATGGAATTAAAGGAAGCATTCTTATTTTCCTCATTTCTAAGCCTTATACTGTAGCACCCAAATACTGACAACATGGACAACTGGCCAAGCACAGCAATAACCATGGATTGAAACATGCCTTGAGAATGCATTTATCTTCATTAATTTATTTATTCAGTGGATTTAATAAATCTTATGTGCCTACATGCCAGGCATTATGCTGAGGTCTGTGTTACAAAAATCAAGAATTATACAATCCCCTGAAGAGTCCACAAGTCACGCCGAGAAGACACACACGAAAGCAGATCATTTGGTTTCCTAAGTGCTGTGGAATCATGTGCCCTGAAGACACAGGGAGGGAAGGGCATCCAACGCATCCAGGTGAATTGGGGTGAAGGTTTTCCAACCTTTCCCATTAAGTCCGCGGGAACATTTTTTCCCAAGAAAACTGACAACACCTTGGAGTTACAAACCTTCTCCTACAAGCTTTCAGAATCTACTGTGTGAGAACACAATACCACCTCTGAAGTATGAGAAGGTGTCTTGCCGAAAAAACAAAAAAGAATCAAAACCTGAATCTATTCAAGCCTCCAAGATTCAACTACCAATTTATAAGAAAAAACAGGGTACAGGGGAATGTATTAAACTAACACCAAGGGATGCATTCAGCAATGTCCAGACTGTGGGGGACACTCTAATAGGCCAAATCATTCAATTTCTTCAAAAACTAAATTGGACGAAGGAAAAAATAGAATGCTCGTTAGATGAAAAGAGATCTACAAGATATATTAACTGCCTGCAGTGTGTGGGCCTTGTGTGGAAGTGTTTTGTATCCTTGTGGAGGGAATGAAACATTATGACACTTAGGAGACCAAAATATTTAAGGAAATTAAGGAACTGCTAGTGTTTTAGATTAACTCTGGCACTATAGGTATGGATAAGGAGACAAGAAAGCAAAACAGTTAAGAGTCCAAGCCTGGGTATTATATTTCCTGGTTTCAAATACCCCTTCTGAGACTGGGCAACAAAACGTTGAGTAAGACCCAATGGCTGTATGTCCTCTAAAACAGGAAATGATAATGGCAGCTGTTTCATTACGTTGTTGGAGGCTGAGACGTACACGAAAAGGTGCCTGGTCCACAGGAAGCGTCCATCTCATGTTCATAACTAGTATGGTGATGAGGGACTTTTTATAAACCTCGCTATCGATTTCACTCAGTCACGTTACTCTGATCTCAACTAGGTTACTCTTCTTGCACTTTCCATACATAGCACCCTTATTAAGTGATCAAAATTTAGCTTTTCTTTTAGGATTTGTGTTCAAAATTCCTTCAATCCCAATTCTTCTCAAACTGCGCACACCAACCTGGTTCCCTTAGGCTGCCTGGCTCACCCTGATGCCTGCAGGACGTCCTTTAATGGGGTGCACCATTCACATCCACCATCCTTCCCTGCTTGCTCTCTCTCACGTGCATCTCCCCTCCCAGCCACCAAATTCACAAGTCCCTGTGCCTTTCCTTTACTGCCCTGTGGACTTGAATAGTAAATTTCCAGGAATAAAGTCACCTCCTCTGCTAAATGTCTTTGGCTGAAGCCTCTTTCAGCTCCTACATTCATGCCCTCATTCAGCCCAGCAGGATCCAGGCAGTACCCTCCTGACTGTGGCTAGGGCAAGCTCATGCTTCTTCTTTCACTCCGGGTCTGTACTGTATGCCCTAAGATGCGACAAACACAATCCACCATTTGCAGCTTCTCATGGCCTTCAGGCCACAAAAGCACCTGCCAAGTCTGAAAGTTCCCATCCTCTGCAGCAATCCCGACCCTCTCTCCTCTTCGGGGCAGAGAAGGACAGGAGCCTTGGTGAATCTTAGGACCAGGGACCAGCTTACGCTGTTCTGATTCCTCCAAGGCCAATTCCTTGGTGTTTTGTACATTTAGGCACTAAAAAAATCCTTGGTGAATTTGTATAATACTTAAGAGCAGGGAATAAGGCTGGTTTACAGGTCAGGGGCCAGAGAAAAGAGAGTACAAACACTGCCTCGGGAAACTAATGTAGAGAAGGTGACAGGATTCTTAAAATCTCCTCCCTGCTACCATCCCAAAAGAAAAAAATAATCTAATTACTCCTGACTTCTTAGTAATAGATCTGGGTTGTTTGTCATAGTTGTGCTAATAACTAAACATATAGGACTGTCAGTAAACAATTAAACCTCTCCAGGCCCCACCTTCCTCATATGCACCATGAAGACGTGAGATTACAGAATCTCTAAAAACCCTTCCATACTCTGAAGGTATGATTTTGAATGTAAGAGATAAAACTCCCAGATGCTGTGTCTCAAGTGATGGTACTCACAGACACTGACTATTTTCACAATAACCATTAACCAAAAATGACTTCCAATTCAATGTTAGTAGTAGTTCAATGACTACCAAATTGAACACTAACGTGACAACCTACATTTCTGTAAGTTCTAATAATAATACCTGTTAGTTGCCATATAGAAATTTAAACTGCCTGTACCAAAGTCATGGAGTATTGGTCTAACATTCTGTGAAATAACAGTACCAATGTTAATGTTAATAGTTTATTAGCAACAGGGTCCAGCACATTTTCAAATACTAAATGTGATCATTTATTCTAGCACCGTATTTTGTACATGGTAGCCAGTCCACTAGCTGCCAAATTCGTTCATTTACTTAGGAATTCTGCCGGAGATGATACTTTGTTCAGGTTTTAGAGACTGTATCATGCTAAACTGAGGTTGCCTTGGCTAAACTAGAGCACGGCTTTAGCCCCCCTTCTGTGTTCCTCTCTGTTCCTTGAAAGTTAGGTATAAAATTGAGTTACCAACTACTTTTGTTGAAGGCTGATCCATCCACCTTAAACCGGCATCTTGGAATGCAGCCAATGCTATAAAAATTCATCTAGAGACAGAAACATTTCCAGAGAACTGACAACAATTAAAATCCATGTTTGTAAACAGAAATCACAAAATCATAGCCTGCACAGGAGCAGGACTTCAGTTCAGCATCCTGCCAGCTGGGACCTGTTTGGGGCCTACATTTGCCTGCTGTGGAAATTCCATTACAATGAATCTAATGGCCATGGCATAGAGAGGCAAGGGTTTGTAGGAGCCCCGGCAAAAATCTGCCCAAACTGTATGACAAGCAAAAGGTTGATCTCAAAAGAAAGTCAAGCTAAAAATCTCCTCAGTCTTCTTCACAGAAGAAACACTCTTTTGGAAATGGGGGGGGGAGGGGGGGGGCAATCACAACTTAAAGAGGCAGCTTTCTCATAATGGGGATCAAATCACAGTTTCTGTCTTAAAGTTCTTGGCATCTTGCTGCTGAGAGACAGAGTGGAAAAGAAATCTGGATACCTGGATTAAAGAGCTGGCCACCCACTAAAAGAAGTCCAATCACATCACCACCCCTCTCAGGGCCTCAATGCCGTTATCACTGAAATGAGAGGACTGGACCGCCAGATGTCTAAGGTCCCTTCTGAATCCAACATCTATGAATCTATGACATTCATTCAAATATCTGGGTTGCCATTCCAGCCCATTTCACCCTTTATACTTAGAAAAACCCTCCCTCTCTCACCTTCATGCCATCCTCTGTAATGCGATTAAAATTTACATCAATTATTCTTCCTCATGCCCTTTCTTAAAGCCTTCCCACAAAACCGTCCACCATGTCTGCACGGAGGACTCTACATCACCCTTCTGTGTGGCCCCACCATGTTGCCACTCTCACCTCCCAAACAACCCACTTTATCCTGTTTCAGGCAGCCTACCACATCTGACTTCTCTTCAGAAACAGAACTCATTAATTCTTGAGGCATGTTTCTAGGAGTGGGCATACTATAAATAGTGTACATTGAAGTCAGTGGTCTATATCTAGATTCCGCATAGGCCCGTCCATCTTCAATCCAGTCTCGACAGTCCAGTTACCTCAACTGTCCCCCAGCCACCTGTTTTTGTAAATGAGGTCTTACTGAAACACAGCCATACATACTCATTCACATATTATGGCTGCTTTCTCACAACAATGGCACAGTTTAGTAACTGCAACAGAGACAATATGGCCGGCAAAGCCTACAATATTTACTATCTAGCCCTTTACAGAAGAAGTCTGCCAACCCCTGCCCTAAATGGATGGCAAACCTAGCACTAATCTGAATTTCCAGAGACCCTCTGGATTTAAGGAGTCCTGAAGGAAGGATAATTAACAATCGTCGAGGATCTACTATGTGCTGGCAACACGCTGGTTAAGCCTAAGCAGGGATACTTGTTTCCACTAGACTGTTCACTCCTCCAGGGCAGAAAGTGAGGTTCTCTTTATAACCTAAAAAAACCTGGCTGATATCAGTCAATGCACACAGCAGACACTCAATTTCCATTTGTTAACTTGAATTACAGGTGTTTAGGTCTCAGGATAATCTACAAGGAAACTTAAGTTCAGGTAAATGGTAGCACAAGGTAGGAACCCAGGTTAGTCAGCCTTTCTCCAATATTCCATAAGATTTGGAACAAGTCAGAAGTCTTCCTGGGAACTGAATTATTGTCACAAAGCACCTGAGAATGTAGGGCTGCTGTTGGCTTCCCAAATTTTTCTACCACACTACAGTTCTATCCCCAACTGTCACATGTAGCTACCAATCTCTGAGCACTTACTATCCACCAGGAGCAATTCTATGTGCTTTGTAGGTATTGATATCTTTAATCTTTACATCCCCATGAATGGTACCACTGATTTTCTCATTTTATGGATGATTAATTTGAGGCCCAAAGGATTTAAGAAACTTCTCTATGGTCATATAGCTAGCAGAGGGTGGAGCAAGGATTTAAACCCAAGATGTCAGATTCCAGAGTACCTCCCCTTACCCACCACGCTACCACCTTGCTTCTATCGTAACAGTTTTCTACAACTCAGCTCAAGACCCACATCTTCCATAAAGACTTTAAAATAAGAACATTTAATTCCATTGGTCCCCTTTACTGACCATATCATTCATTTATACTAAAGTTATAGTAGTATATGTACACTACATACATATAAGTATATACTTATAAGATGTATAAGTATATAGTATATACATTAAGTATAAGTAGTAGTATATATAGTATAGACATTCATCTATCTTCCACTTTATGCCACAAGCATAGAAATGGTAAAGACCATTTCTAAGGAGTTATAAGCCAAAGCCTTTAAATAATAACACACACTTACTCCTTTCAGCTCCACTACAAACTTTAAGGAAGATAATTTCTTTTGGCAGCTTTCATTAGTTCAGTATTCAAGTATAATACAGGACAAACTAAGCTCCTCTGCTGTTGTTAAGCATCGGGTTATATGGCAGTATTTGGAGAAGGGAAGTGGCAGGATTTCATGGGTAGGTAGTTCTGCTTATGCAAGATATTTTAAAGTACCTTTATTATATGTAGAATAAATCAAAAACTCATTATACAAGGTCTTATTTTCTTAAAGCTTATCTTGAAAATTTAGGAGCTACTGGCATTAGGTATAGTGCCCAACACTAACATTAATTAATGCAGTGATCTGAAATATAACTCAACGCACAGACTATACCTAAGAACCATTTTCTTTACAAATGTGTCATGTATTTTAGAAAAGGAGAACTCTGGACAGACCATGGGACTAAAAACAGGGAAATGGAAGTTCAAGTTCCAATTGTCAGTTACTAGCCGTGTGTACTTGAGCATATCACAATCTCAACTGGCGTCAATTTCCCCATCTTTAAAGCTAACATTCACTCTGCCTTCATTCTAAGGTTATAAATTTAATATTTATGAATGTCCTATAAAATGTGATAACATGTTTACAAAATTCTGGTGTCTTACCCCTAGCCTACGTATAAGTAAGTTGAGGATATGATACAAACACTTGAGATATTTCATTATCAGTTATATCAGATGATTAAAGGAGGTTTTTTATTGTCTTTTAAAACATGGCCAGAGCACAGTGTGTTAGTAAATAAGCAATTTATATACACAACAATGGCATCATTTTTGTGACTCACACTGTATGTTTTCATATTATTTTAACAGCAAGTATCCCTGCTATCACAGAATATGAAGAATGATCTTATGAGCACTGAGTTAATTTTCTATTGTTTTTAAAATACTTAGTTGTGAGTACAGCATTACCTTGCATATTCTTCATAAATTTCAATTTAGGTAAGCTTACAATGTGTTTTTAGATTGGTTGCTTAACTTTTCAAATTTAATGAACTTCATTTTTATCTAAACCTAAAAATATACCGAGCATCTATAATGGTAGAACTTCCCAACTATTTCAGGCAACTTGGCTACTAGATAGTCTTGAAGAAGCAATTTAGGATGTGACTCCATTTGGTCACCCAATGTATTGACACAGTTGCCAAGTGCCCCATTCACTCATTCAAGCACACAGCAAGTACCTGCTACATGGAAGGCACTTGGCAGCATCAGGGGAGATCTGAAATTCCAGGAAGACACCTTCTCACCATCAAGGAGCCCACAAGCCAGTGCATCAACAACTCGAGCTAGCACAATGGAGTAAGTACTCCAGAGATGCCCCGGAGCAAGGAGGAGAGCACAACTGGTCTCAGGGGTGACACCAATTGGAAAGACATGCAGAATAAATGCACTGCACACCTGAGTACACCCAAAGTGCTCTCACATCACTTTCATTTCTCAGGAAAGGAAGAGATATAACAAATTCACAAGCAAAGTCAGGAAAAGAAATCCGTGTTGCCATACGTTAATTAAAATGCCTGTCATTTACTTTGTCGGGGTACCTATTTCACAGTTAGATTAATGTGCATTTAAAATGACCTAACAGGCAAAAACCTTTAAGAATAAATTTAATTCCTACTACACTTCAGTTTGAGGCCTCTTAGGTTGAAGCCACTTGACCTTAGAGAAAACAGATTCTTAAATAAAATCAGGCTAGTAGCCAGAAGAAATTCAAGGAAAAAAAAAATACAAACAAATCAATAAAATATATTGAACTTGAATGGAGGAGAAGGTCTTTAAAGCACAAAGTTCATCTTACTCAAAGGGCCAAAGTCTTTTACTGATAATAGATTACTTCCAACTTTAGCATTATAAAGATGATATCATTTCCTTGACAAAGGAAGAGACCAACTAGTTTACAGTTTTGTATTCCATTCTCAAACTCAAGGTCTTTTAACATATGAATATATGTTGAATTAGAATCTAATATGGTGGCTAAAAGCAGGTGCTTTGAAGACTGGCAGTCCTGATTTGAGTCCCAACTTTGCAATATATGAGCTGTTGTGGCTCTAGGCAAAGCCCTTAACCTCTCTGAGCCTTGGCTTTCTCATTGGCCAAATAATGGTAACTGTATCCACAACACTTTGCAAGGATTAAATGAAATAACACACGAGAGTACTTAAGCACAGTACCTACCACTTAGTAACTGCTAAATAAATGTTCATTACATTAATAAAGTTTCATGTCAGTTCAGCATTCAGCCAGAGGCTCAGCTTCACAAAACAGGTCTGGTATGCAAATCAAGAGTTAATTACAAAAAGCTCTTCAGCCACAAACTTCTACAGAATTACCTATTAGGAAGCAAAATGGTAGGATGCTACTAATGTTTCTTCTGAAATCACTTAAGTACTTAACTCAAAGATTTTTTTAAGTGAAGCCAATTGTAGCCTCAAGAGGTAAGTTTTCCTCTGAAGCAAAAATGAGATACTAGGCCTGTTCTTGATATAGCCTGTTTTCCAAAGAATATATGAAAATTCCAATTTTCAGGGAGCCTGGGTGGCTCAGTTGGTTCAGCCTCTGACCTCAGCTCGGGTCATGATCTCACAATTTGTGAGTTCGAGGCCCACATCGGGTTCTGTGCTGACAGCTCAGAGCCTGCTCCGGATTCTGTGTCTCATTCTCTCTCTGCCCCTCCCCCACTTGTTCTCTCTCTCTCTCTCTCTCTCTCAAAAATAAATAAATGTAAAAAAAGGAAAATTTAATAAAAAAAAAAGAAAATCCCAACTTGCAAAAACCCTACCATTCTATTTTTTACTCTACAATTTCCTATCACCATCATCTGACATTAGATTGCACACACAAGTTATGAGGGCTTGGGACTTGGCAAGCCTCTCATCTAAAAGATGAGGTGACAGTATCTAACTCATAGGGCTTTTTGTGGGGATTAAATGAGATAGTGAGTATAAAGTGCTTCACATAATGCTTGAAACAGTGTACCAGGAAGCACTCGATTGATGTAGCTATTATTCAAATTATTAATTGTTCAAATCTTTCCTTGTAAGTTGAACAGCAGATACAAACTGTTTGCATCTACTAGTCTCCACAGTTCTGGAAAACATAGACCCTGATGGATACTTAAGTTGTTTCTATCTCTTGACCAATATGAAAATGCTACAACATGGGTGTGCAATATCTCATTAAAATCCTGGTTTCAACTTTTGTGGATATATACCCACGAGTAGGACTGCTGGATTATACAGTAGTTCTATTTTTAATTTTTTGAGGACTCATTATGCTGTTTTCCATAGCAGCTGCACAATTCTGCATTCCTAACCAACAGTGCACAAAGGCTCCAATTTCTCCACACCCTCACCAATACTTGTTATTTTCTATTTTTTTTTATAATGGCCATTATAACAAGCATGAGGTGATATTTCATTGTTGTTTCGATTGGCATTTCCCCGATAATTAGTGAAATTGAGTATCTTTTCATATGCTTGTTGACCATGTGTGTATCTTTTCTGGAGAAATGTTTATCCAAGACCTTTTTCCTTTTTTAATTACATAACTTGGTTTTTCATTTTGAATTGTAGGAGTTCTTTATATATTCTGGATATTAATCCCTTATCAAATATATGGTTTGCAAATATTGTACTGGATTCAGTAAGGTGTCTTATCACTCTGGCCCTTTTGCTGTATAGTAGTTTTTAAGTTTGGTGGAGTCCCATTTGTCTCTTTTTGCTTTTGTTGCCTGTGTTTTTGGTGTCATATCAAAAAAATCATTCCCAAATCCAATTATCATGAGGCTTTTTCCCTACGTTTTCTTCCAGGAGTTTTATAGTTTCAGGGTTACATTTAGGTCTTTAATCCACTTTGAGTTAACTTTTGTATACAGTGTAAGGTTCATCTTCTTCTTGCATACGTGCATATCCAGTTTTCCCAGCACCATTTGTTGACTACACTATCCTTTCCCTATTGTGCAGCCTTGGCACCCTTGTTGAAGATTATTTCACCATATACTCAAGGTTTATTTCTGTCTAAGGCCCCCTTTTTAACATACATTAAAAAAAACTGTGCTTCTCTGGAATATATTACTTTATAGCCTACTTCTTTCATTTGAAAATATACAATGACTTACAATACCATCACTTTCTCTTATAATTATAATTCTTCTTTATCATGTTTAAGGTGTGTTACTAAAAGTAACAGATGTTCAATGTAAATGAGAAAGGTAAAAAAAAAAAAAAAAAGCATAAATAACCAGAACTCCCAGAGCCAAAGACAACCACTGCTACCAGTTTGATGTATTTGTCCAGGATATTTGTTCATCCTCAGATGAAAACCTTTTCCCAGACTGTAAAACACCCACTGATACCCTACTATTTCCAATCATTACATTTTAAGTGCTAAGCCCAGAGATACAAATAAAACAGCAGCTGGACCCATGCCCGGTAGGTAGAAGGCACTCAAATGCTTACTGAATGAATGAATGAATGAATGAATGCATGAATGAATGAATGAATGAATAGGTCTGTGCCTTGATGACTTTACATCATGATTAACTAGTTGGTCCAGTTAAGGAGCAAATAAGCACAAAGCTCACTACAGGGCAAAATGACAAATGATACAACAGGGCTGTGGCCACAGTTATAGGAGCGCTGAAGCATAGAATAATACCCAACATGTTAGGTCACTTCGTCCAGAAGAGATGGTGCCTACTCGGGAGTCTTTTTTGTTGTTGTTTAATATTTATTTATCTTTGAGAGAGAGGGCACAAGCCAGGGAGAGAGGATCCAAAGAGGGCTCTGTGCTGACAGCAGTGAACCCGATGCAGGGCTCAAACTCACAAACTGTGAGATCATGACCTGAGCCAAAGTCAGAAGCTTAACCGACTGAGCCACCCAAGCGCCCCCTCAGAGTCTTAAATAAGGATCACAAGAAGATAGCCAGGTGTAGAAGCAAAGGAAGAATAATTAGGAGAAGCAATGGGATTGCCAAAATCAAATCCACAAACAAAAACAAAGGAATAAGAGAGTATGGCATGTTCAGGAAACTGTAACGGTTCATCTACAAGGGAAGGTAACATGAGTGTGGTGCTTGTGCATCTGTACGTGTGTGGGTGTGGGTGTGGATGTGCAAATGTGATCTGAGGATGAAGTGTGTGGCAAGACAGCAACCATGGAGGTGATGAGGCATGAAAAGGTCAAATCATAGAGGGCTCTGAATGTACCTTTGAGTTTCAACTTCATCTTGAAAACCATGGAAGTGCTTGAGGGAGTCAAGCATGAAAGTTACACATCCAGTGTGGTAAACAGTCCTCTGGCTGCACTTTGGGTGGGTGACAACGCTGGAAGTTGCTAGAGGTTCTATTACAGGATTCTAAAGCAGAAGTGATGCGGGTCTGACTCAAACCAGCCTGGAAGCCATGGGGCCTGTGGAGGAGGAGGAAGAGCCAACAGGGCCCTGTGAGGGATTGACTGGGCGTGGTGACTGAGGGAAGGAGAAGTCCAGACAAGTCCTCGCTTTCTGAAGATCAAGATCACAAGAGAAAAAGCAGTTAGAGAAGAGAAAACAGAAGAAAATGAGAGTTCCGTTCCGGGCACGTTGAGTGCGAGGATTTGTAAAACATCAAAGTGGAGGTCTTCAGAAAAAGTGTAGCTCAGAGAAACTGAGTTGGGAGCAGAGCACAGAGTTGAAACCAGGGAGAGAAAAAGATCAGGTCAAGGACACAGAGGAGGAGAGAACATCAGTATGTAACAAGAGGATTGAGGAAAACGCGTCTGGGAAAAAGACCAGGAAAGCAACTGCCCAGTGAGATGAAAAGGAAAGTAAGGAGATGACTTATCACCATAACACCAAGATTTTAAAAAACAATTAATTTTTTAAAATTTAAAATGAGTTTTAAGACGAAAAATGTGATCAGGTCACCTGGGTGGCTCAGTCGGTTAAGCGGCCGACTTCAGCTCCGGTCATGATCTCACAGTTCATGAGTTCGAGCCCCGCATCGGGCTCTGTGCTGACAGCTCAGAGCCTGGAGCCTGCATCAGATTCTGTGTTTCCGTCTCTCTCTGCCCCTCCCCTGTTCGTGTTCTGTCTGTCTCTCTCAAAAATAAAAAACTAAATAAAAAAGAAAAAAAGGAAGGAAGGAAGGAAGGAAGAAAAATGTGATCTAAAAATGTAAGGAAGGAGGATAACTTAGAAAGTAAAAGACCAGTAAAATAAGTAAAAAGTAGAAATTCTCAAAACACAGGAAGATAAATCCCTGAGTCAATTCAGAACTATCTTTCATCATACCATGTTTTTCCTACTTCTTACCAATGTCAAATATAGCATCTACAATTTCCCCACCTATATCACACAGAAATAGTGACAGAAACGTGGCAATTCTTGTGGATTTTGTAAAGGGTGTGGTGGTATTCTAGATCCAGATTCTGGCACCATGGTTTTGATGGTAGTTGACCTTGTCTGTGGGGGGCAGAGTCCAGCCCAGGCCTTACTTAGTTCCTGCAGCCTTCTGTTAGTTTCAAGGGAAAGAAAGAAAGTGGGGGTGGGGAGAAAGGAAGAAAAGAAATAACTCAACGGAAAGGCAAAGAACAATTCAGAGGATGGGGAAATGCTCTGAAGGCCCTATCAGTAGATGTCACATGGTAATTTCTGTACGCAAACTAAATGCATTTTTGTAGCTCTCCAGGGCTTCCCCACGGAGCTGCCTGCATGTTTCACAACTTTCATGCAAGCAGTGGAACCGGGCAGTTAGGCCTTTTCATTATGTCAGAGCACAGCAAGGGTGGCCAGGCTTCACGCTGTCACATGCTACAGATGCAATCCCTCTGGGCTCAGAGAAAAATGATGATTTTGGAAAACCCTCAAGTCCATGCACTCGGCCAGCATTACACACATGAATGTTCCTAATAGAATAAATAAAATCAGTGGCAACATCTTCTCTGGGCCCAGAGTGTGGGTGGCAGCTTTCCCCTGCAAGGGACAGAAATGGAAGAAGACATGTAGAATCGAGCACCCTTAATTATTACTCCATATGCCGCCCTATTTTGAGAGAAGCTTAATGAATGAAATGATAGTTCAACCTGGTAACAAAGACTGCAACCCAGCATCCAAGGGAACTATTAAACAAGAATAAAAATGCTCAGGGTCCACCCCTTTTCCATGTAATTCCAAATATAAGTCCGGAGAAATTGTGTTTCTCACTTCTACACATTTCCTCATTAGGAATGTAGGGCTGATATTAAATCCTCAAACATAAGATTTAAATAGACTGCTATTATTGCTGTAGTGGTACCATAAAAGATGGGTAATTATCACTACATCACCGATCTCTGGGGGATAATACTCAGGCCAGTTCATAAAGAAAGGCTCCCTGTCTATTCTTGGAAAAATTTAACCCCATTCAGACCTTGCTTACTAATGCTCCAATATGCAAGGTTGAGACCTTAACCCTATAGGGTGGAACCATATGTCCAGAGAAATAAGTTGACCTATTTGGTCACAGAGCCCGCAGAAGGTCTCCTGGTAGCTGCCTGAAATTACCTCCCACAGCAGGCAATACCTTGTTAGACAATTTGACTGTGATACAGATGTTTTCTAAGACAGGGGCCAAATACTAAGTGAATTTAATCATCTCAAAACTGTAATACTGACCATAAATGCATGACTCAAATACTGTGATACTATTATAAGATGTTCAGATAAAAACAACAATTCTATTAGATCAATGCATTAATTAGGTAGTATTGCCATGAGAGCATTGGCAACAAGATCTCTCCAAAATGCCCCAGTTTTAAGGAACACTTTGGTCTTTCAGGACACATGAATTAAATTCTTAATTATCCTTAAATTAGCTGGCTAGGGAATGTGAACAAGGCTTAGTTAAACAAACAAACAAAAACTATAATCCTAGAACTACAGTGGGATGATGTTTTTAAAACCTCATTTACTATATTTCATTTTTAAAATGGGAAAGTACCTGTACATATTCTAAGATTAGGAAGTATTCAGGAGGATTATCATTACCACACTGAGCAACAGTGCATGTAGGTCAGTTTGCTCATATTCTCCAGTCTCTTAAAATTGCATTTCTCAGGGGCATATTACAAGGAACAGGATCAAATCCTTTCTTCCATCCAAAACAACAAAATACCCAATTCCCCTCTTACAAACACCAGTAAGAGTTAAGGCATGTCAGATCATAATCCTGACAAATATTTCCACCCACATGTAAATAGTTCTTTTAAGGGAGATCAAGAATAGAAAAAAGTCTCAAAGCATAAACACAAAACAGTGATTCTATCTTTATATTTCTGAATTGGCTCACTAAATAACAATGCATTCATTCCCTTTACAATAAGGAGGAAAAATTATTAGAATGATGCTATAAGAGAATATGTAATGGAATGGGGAAATGTTCATTCCGCTATACATGGTTAAAGGAACAAAAAGTGCATTTCAAAACAACATATACATTAATACCTTAATTTTGTAATGAAGAATACACACATACACACCATATAAAACACACCTGCACACATATAAACCTGGAGGCAGGGGGAAAGGAATAAAATTAATTTCTCCAAAATGTTACCTCTCAAAGACTGGATTGCTAATGAGTTTTTCTTTTTACTTTTCAATATTTTCCTACTTTTCTGCAATGACGGTGACCTTTAGGTTATTTTGGAAATTAAATAATACCTGAGTTCAAACACAAAACTCTTTGCCTACACATAGTAAGCATTCAAAAAACATTAGTTTAAAAATCCAATGCAGGGGTGCCTGGGTGGCTCTGTCAGTTAAGAGTCCAACTCTTGATTTCGGCTCAGGTTATGATCCCACATAAGATCCAGCCTTGGGTCCAGGCTCTGCCCTGACAGCAAGGAGCCTGCTTGGGATTCTCTCTCTCTCTCTCTCTCTCTCTCTCTCTCTCTGCCCCTCCCCCCTTCACATTTGCTCTCTCTCTCAAAATTAACATTTAAAAAAATACATAAAAGTTTTAAAACATGCATAAAAATGCACACAGACCAAAATAAACTAAAAAGCAAAGGGTAAAACATCACCTACACAAAGTATATTGTATTAAAAATTCCGTATCAACCAAAATGAATTCAAAACATTTTTGCAGTAATGAAATTAGAGTTACTTTCTTTTATTCTCATAATTTTATTTAAGTTCCTTTTTTTTAAGTGTACGTACAGTGGAGGATTCATGTGGAAAATATTGGGGTTCGGAGCTGACAGCCAAGAAAGTATTCTTGATAGTGTTCAGTGCTAAAAGGGTGGTCTTATTAAAGCATGAGGACAGGACCCCGGGGCAGAAAGTGCTGCCCCAGGATGGTGAGGATTCTATACTTGGGTGTTAGGGGAGGTAAAGGCAAGGGGAAGTTTCCAAAAGGATTTTCATATGCTAAAAAAGACTCACAGGATCCTGGAGGCCTAGCTATTGTCAAGCTAAGGCTGTTTTTCCCTGTAGCAAAGTATTAACATAAGGACAGTTGGGAGTTCCTGGAGGAACGCTATACTCTGCCTGCCTTAAGTATTTGTCAGTGGGCTGTAGGCTATAAGGAAACTTAATTTTATCTATGTTTCCTTCTGCCTTTGTTTCCCACATCAGAGATGACCTCAAGAAACCTGGAATTCCAAGAGGCAGTGAGTCCTCAGTATTGTTTTGCTTTGCCAATCAGAAGACAGTATAATATTGTAAATTAGTAGGCTCATAGGAGGGTAGACGGAACACACTTTTCAAAACGGTGCTTTGTTTTTTATGCTTTGCTAGAAACTGTGAGCCGATTTTACAAGGACTCAAAGAGGGAGCTATAACCACCCTATCATAACAAAGCTATCATTTTCCATAACAAAGTACTACTTTTCTTCTAAGGTCCTCAAAGCTATTTATTTTCAAAGACACTGTTATAATTCAGTGGTGTGCTGGAGGGACACAGCTAAATTCAATAGGGACTAATGACTGACCAGCAGAAAGATCAAAAGGACCCACATCACAGATATGCACAGTAATGAAAATCCCATAGAGTCAACTTAATCCAAATCCTTTCCTTCAAACCATTAAACTAAAGAATCCCAAACAAAAACAGCCCTGGGAGTGTGAAAATAGACCGCAAAGCCTGTTTCAAATGCTTACTCCCTAGGCAGTCAAGGTTGCCACTGTCATTTTAACAGTGCGGGATGGCCCATGCACTTGGCCCCCAGCCTTGGGAAGTGGATCTCGTGAACTAGTGAGGAACTCAAGGAAATACGAGTGGGATGGCACAGCAAAAGGTAAAGAATAGGAATGCCCTGTTCCCGAACTTTCTTCTTTTCGTTGGAGGATACTTTAAACCCCATGATAATATCTGAACTCATCTGCACAGAAGACTGTAAACAGGGAAAAGCTAAGCAGCCAAGAAGAATAGGGTAGGTGAGAATTGGAAGAGCACAGGGACTAGAAAACATTTACAGGATAAAGGTAAAGACCCACGTGGGGTTCCACACAGATGCAAACAAACAAAATGGGATAGAGGTGACTAGTTGCCTGGAACATTCCATTCACTGGGCTAGGCCTTCCTGGGAAAGGATTTTACTGAACTATCCTTGATAAGCACTGAAAAACTACAACCAAAACCAAATTAAACAAACAAACAAACAATTCAACAGTGCTTGTTCAAAGGCTGGAGGATGGGGTTGCCCTTCTTTCCCTCTACTTTATTTTCTCTTCCTTTCCTATTTCATCTTTCTTATAAAAGCAGTCATACTCCTCCACCTGTTCCCTGACAATGATGGGATTTACTTGCCCACAAACTAAATTCATTCACCAGTCTGCTCTCATTTGATCCAGAGAACGCCTCAAAGCACTTGAAAAAGATTTATTCCAATAAGAACCTTCATATGCAGCCACTTTGAAAAACAGGCATTTTCTTTAAAAATTAAACATGTATTTACCAATACAATCTAGCAACCTCGCACCTAGGTAGGTATATACCCAAGAGAAATGAAAACCTACATCCACATGAAAACTTGTACACAAATGTTCAATAGCAGCATTTTTCATCAAAACCAAAAGGTGAAAACTCAAATGTCCATCAACTGTGAATGGCTAAATAACATATGTATGTCCATACAATGGAACATCATTCAACAATAAAATGGAATAAAGAACTGATTCATGCTACAACACCTCAAAAATATGCCAAGAAAAAAGAAAAGGAAAAACAAAACAATACATATTGTGGAAGTTCATTTATTTTTTTTATTTTTTTATGTTTATGTACTTTTGAGAGACAGACAGCGCGAGAGGGGCAGAGAGAGAGGGAGACACAGAATTAGAAGCAGGCTCCAGGCTCTGAGCTGTCAGCACAGAGCCCCAGGCGGGACTTGAACCCATGAACCATGAGATCACCTGAGCGGCTGTCGGATGCTCAACCGACTGAGCCACCCAGGCACCCCGGAGTTCATTTATATCTAGAAAGGAGAAAGTATATTTGTGGTCACCTAGGGCTGGGCATGGGAAAAGGATTCATAGTAAAGGCACGAAGAATTTTACTGTGGTGATGAAAATGTTCCCAAACTGGATTGTAGTGATGTACACCCAAAAATTTGCTAAAAACCATTGAATCATATAGCTAAAATGAGTGAATTTTAGCACATGATGCCTCAATAAAGTTGTAAGAAAAAAGTTTGTATATAATATTCTTTCCACAATTAAGGCTTTCCACATTACATACCCATGAGGCAGCCAGAAAAATTGCCCCTCTTTAACAAAAATTTCACAAAACTTAATAGACTCATTTTACCGGCAAAAACTACAAACATATTTTAAGTCTGTGATGCTAGAGAGCAGAGATGTAACTTTATCAACAACCTTGTAAAAAAAAAATGAAAGACAAGGGTGCCTGGGTAGCTCTCAGTCGGTTAAACACCTGACTCTCGGTTTCAACTCAGGTCATGATCTCACAGTTTCCTGAGTTCAAGTCTTAAGTCTGGCCCTGCACTGGCAGCTCTGAGCCTGCTTGGGACCCTCTCTCTCCCCCTCTCTCTCTGCCCCTCCCCCACTCATACTGTCTCTGTCTCTCTCAAAATAAATAAAATAAACTTAAAAAAACCCCTAAAGATACAAACTTTGCTATAAAGTTATGGGGGTGGGGTACAGAATAGAGATAGCTGACTGAAATAAGCACTTTCAGGATATTTCACAAAAATCTGCCTGAATGCTTCCAAAAAGATCAGAATTAGATGATAAACAGAGATTCAGAAATGTCTTTGCTACTAATGGATATAGTTTTGTTTTCTGGTTTGTTTGTTTTTTATCTTTGAGTCTCTGTGTATCTCGATGCTCAATCCAATTATCTTTCAAAGACCAAATTAGGGATGTCACTGCTTAGGGTATTGTCCATCTCTTTTTTAAAAATCTATGTTTCCTTGATCTGTCAAAGACCTAACTGGCCATAATTTTAGCTAGAGATGGAGGAGGAGAATTTCCCAGGTGCTCTCAATCCTTTTCAAAAAGCAAATTTTGGACGAGAGGTTAGTAATTACAATCAAATTTATACAATAGTTCAACATTAGCTCCTAAATGGGAGTTGGAGGGGCAAAGCCTATTTACTTACTACTCAAAATTGGCTTCTCTCTATAAGCATTTCCTGAGCGACTAGACTACAAAATACACGCTGTGCCGCCAAGAGGGTAGAAGTGGGAACTGAGGCTGGACAAAGAGCTGGAGTCCCGATCATAGACACCTACGCCATGCTGCCAAATTGGCAGTCAGGGCCACCAAAAAGGAATTTTCAGCTGGAAAGTGAGATGCTCCAATTTCCATGTTAGAAATTACAGTCAAGTAGCAATGTGGAGGGTATGATGGAGAGGAGAAAACCTGAAAACAATTGCAATGACCCCAAATGGCAGAGAAGATGGTGCAGACTAAAAGATACTCAAGAAATAGAATTTCCAGAACTCCGTTTTTGGTTAGAGTGGGGAGGAAAGGAAAGCAGTGACAGAAGGGACGAGTTTAGGAAATTTCCTAGATTTCTTGGACCAACTGTCTAGATGGTACTGCCATTAACAAAAACAGAGCACACAAGGGAAGGGCATGCCAGCTGAGGGGACCAAGACAATCTGTGATGTTCAAGACTGTCCAGTACACAACTAAATATATGAAATCCAAAAATTCAAGTCTACTACAACTTCCCAGTACATTTTTTAAACACAGAACTCTTTGGGTCCCAGTTGAGGCGATTCATCTTTATTTGCTTGACAGATTTTATCACATGCTTCCCAGATGCAGGGCACTCCACTGAGGGTTCAATGAGGCTTCTGTACATGGTGGAAAGAGCTCTAGACTCAGAGTCAAGACTCAGAATATAAATATTGGCTTTGCATCTTCTCTGTGATCTCCAGCACTTGCCCACTCTGATCTTTTGTAAAATGCACTGGAGTTCTTCTACCCAGCACTGCTGGGAGGATTAAATGAGATAATTGCATGGAAAGGAATAACATGATACCAGACACTTTGTAGGTGATCAGTAAAAGCTCGAAGAATGCAACCTCTGTCATTCTCTATACTCAGAGAGCTCATGAGCTCGTGGGGAAGATGACGTATGTAACATAAAAATGCTATAATAAACCGTAAAGATAATGGACACCTCTACAGAGATATAAAGTGATGGGCCATCAAAGGAGGGAGAGACCACCTATAGAAAAGGGTAGGATATAGACATGCAGACAGAGAGACAGCAGGGCAATCTAAATAGTAGGGAAAGACAGAATAGCATAAGCATGGGCTTCTGGTCAGAGAAGCTGGCTTTATATTAAGGCTCTGGCACTCACTAGCTGTGTGACTTTGGACAAAATAATGAATCTGAAGGAGAATAAGAGCAACTATCTTTCAGTCACCATGACGATTTTATGAGACACAATGTGTAAGATTCTTAGCACAGGGCACATGTCAGCTAGCATCATACTTAGCAGAAACAGAGGCAGAAATTAAGGGAAGGTCAATTTGACTAGTGCCTGGTTCACAATGCTGAGTAGTGGGCATAAAATTAAAAACAGACTATAAATGTTTAAAAAAAAAGAGACAGAATTGTGGACTTTACAGGCAAGAAGTGCCACGGATGGTCTTAGAGCAGGAAAGGAAGATGTATGTCCTTTATCTTTCCAAATATCTGACTTTACATTTACAATATAAGGAACTTTAATTATAAAATTATCTGCTTTCAACCCCATGCCTGACTACACACAAGTTTCCAACGACATATAGAGATTGAAAGGACTAATTTTAGACCCGCTTAAAAAATAAAAATAAAAAACAAAAACCTGCCTGAAATTCCTATAGTATGTCCTTGTACATATTTTTTTTAACTCTGTGTGTGTGTGTGTGTGTGTGTGTGTGTCCTGTATCACTAAAAAAATAGAAAACCCTTGGGCCATGGCGGCCTCAGATACCAGTACAGTATTTGAAACATAAGACCGAGAGAATATTTACTGATGTTTTCAATAATTTTTCTTTTTATTAATCATAAGTGCAATACACTGGTGCTGATACGAGAAACACTGATTAATTTTTCCATATAACACATGTATTTAAAATACATGTATTTATATATGCATATATATATAGAATTCTCATGTTTATCTTCTATCAGTATGACTAATCTGAAACATTTTTTATAATTATCACACTCATATTCTTTTTACAGCATGTTTTCCTCCAAATCTTAAACCCTTTTCACTCTTCTTTTGCCGTTGAACTCCCACTGAAGTTAAAAATAATCAAATTTCCAATTCAGATATGCATAGCACTTTTCTTCCAAGGAGCTTAGGTTGTTTTATAATTAGTCTCAAGTTTATTAAGTCCTGTGAGATAGTAGGTATAAAATACTATATAACCTCACTGTCCTGTAAATAGTCTTCTTAAATGTTCACTGCAGAAGAGTACTGACATTGAGGAGGTCATGTTTTTTTATGTTATTCAAATATTAACCTGGATTTTCTCCATCCATCTACTCTGTATCACAGCAGTTGTTAACTATAAATACACCAGCAAGTCATTTTTTCCAACCATTTATTGAGTGCCTACCATTAGCCAGACACCATGAAAGGCTAGAGAGAAATGGACTAAAAGAGAAATAAATCTGTGTACCTGCCTTTAAGGAATTCTCAGTTAAGTGGTTAATAGTACAGACTACTACAAACCAGACTGGCCGAAGGTCTTTAGGAGCCTCGCAGAGGGAGAAATAGGGAAAAATTTTACTCCTAAATCCCAATTCCAGGATCTATAGATTACTCCCAAAATATGTGCCAAAAATGTTCAGACCCACCTGTGCACTTAAAATTTCCTAAAGTAAGTTGTTTTTCCTGGCCTTTTTTTTTTTTTTTTTTTCTGCTGCACCTTGATTGCCCCACCCTGGTTCCTAAAGCAAACAAAGCCTTCCACCCAGGAACAAATTCCACACTGTGACATTTAACTAGAACTCCACTGCTTACTAGTAAACAGTTACGAGTAAATTTTTTTTCACTTTTTTAATGTTTATTTATTTTTGAGACAGAGACAGAGCGTGAGCAGGGGAGGAACAGACAGAGAGGGAGACACAGAATCTGAAGCAGGCTCCAGGCTCTAAGCTGTCAGCACAGAGTCCAACATGGAGCTCGAACTCGTGAACTGCAAGAGATCACGGCTTGAACTGAAGTTGGACGCCTAACAGACTACACCACCCAGGCGCCCCAACTTATGAGTAAATATTAAGTTTGCAACCAGATACTAAAGATTTTAGGCATTTCACCTTTGTATCTCAGAGCCCAGCTCAATATCTGGCAGAGTAGACAGAATATGAATGATTGTTGACTTAACTGAATGAATCACAAGGTCTCTATTCTGCAATAATAATGCACCCACTCACCAGAAAAGTCAAGACATTTTGGAACTTCAAGAGCTACTGTCACTCCTAATAATTGGAAGTCATATGAATCTTACAACCTGTCTTTTTTCACTTAACATTCTAGCAGAAGTGTTTTCTCATTTAATCAAAAATTCTCACCATGTGTCACTTTAGAAACTAGATAAATATTGCATGACTATGTCATAATTTTTCTAACCATTCCCATTTGCTGGAATAGCCCAAAGGTCCTTTTTATTTTCATTTTATGAATAATATTATGGTGAACATCTTTGGGAATAAAGGTCTGTATGGATTTCTGATTACTCTTTGAACAGGGATCTCAAAGTAAAATTAAAAGGTCATATATTTGGGGTGCCTGGGTGGCTCAGTTGGTTAAGCATCCAACTCTTGATTTCGGCTCAGGTCATGATCTTACAGTTTGTGGGATCCAGCCCTGCGATGGGCTCCGTACTTGTGCTCACAGCACAGATCCTGCTTGGGATTCTTTTGCCCTCTCTCTCTCTCTGCCCCTCCCCCCCCCCAAAATAAATAAATAAGCTTAAAAATAAAGAAAAGGTCATATATTTAAAGTTCTTATGATGTACTGACAAACTGCTTTTAAACAAAACTTAAATTCATTCTGACTGCAGGACTATAGTACTAGCTTCACTGTACCTTCCCCAGGCTTAAACATTCTGAATTTTTTTACATCAATGCTCACGTACGAACTTAAACACATCTGACAAATAAATGCAAGTAATCCCTTATGCATTTAACAGTTTCAAAACAAGAGGACCTTAGGGGCGCCTGGGTGGCTCAGTCAGGTTAAGTGTCCAACTCTTGGTTTCAGCTCAGGTTATGATCTCACGGTTTCGTGAGTTCAAGCCCTGCACTGGGCTGTGTGCTGACAGCATGGAACCTGCTTGGGATTCTCTCTCTCTCTCTCTCTGTCTCTCTCTCTGTCTCTCTCTCTGCTCCCTACCCCACTTGTGCTCGGTCTCTCTCAAATAAATAAATAAACTTAAAAAAATATTTTTAAAAAATTTTATCAAAGCAAGAAGACCCTGAAAAGACTTGAGAATGCATTACAAGGTAAGCTATTTAGATAGGGGCTTACCATGGAAAATGATGCTGCATTTATTCTTAGAATCTACAGACAGGGGCACCTGGGTGGCTCAGTTGGGTGAGCGTCTGACTTCGGCTCAGGTCATAATCTTGAGGTTCGTGAGTTCAAGCCCCACATCAGGCTCACTGCTATCAGCCTATCAGCACAGAGACTGCTTCAGATCTTCTGTCCCTCTCTCTCTGCCCCTCACCCCTTTGCACTCTCCCAAAAATAAATAAATATATTTTTTTAAATCCAGACATCTTTTATCTTTACTGGTAATCTTCTCAAAGGCAAATTTAGAGTCCTTCATTTGTCAATATTCATATTACATTAAATTCTGGGGCTTGCTTTTTACTCTTAGACTCAACAACATAATCAAATGCATGCATTTTTTAAATTAGAAAGCACTTTACCCTAAACATCAATACTGACCAAACCACTAACACCTCCCTAAAGAACCCAAGGACTTCCAGAAAGTTCTTTTCCTCAGGGTTTGTTGTTTTGTTTTTTCTTTTTAACTTCATTGTTCTTTATCATTCTGAGTTAAGGATTATGCTACATGACCTTTCAGAGAACAGACTTTGTCATAACAAAACCCATTGGTGCATTATACTGCCACTGTATTCTACGAACATATGAAAACAGATGGAATGAGTCTGGGATTTCATTTCATTTCAAGTTCTACTATATATTTTTTTCTAACCTTAACCATCCCTAAAAATGTCCCTCTTCAAAAAAAGAAAAAAAGAGAGACTGCAAACCCCTTGCTCATAATTAAAATTCTCCAATGAATAATGCTGTCTCTATGACTCCAAGTTGTTGTAAGAATTAAATGAGATAATACATGTGAAAAACACTCTCAAGAACTACAGAACCTCCTTTCCTCGACTTTTTTGAGCAGGATCTAGAACTCTGAACATCAACTTCTAGAAAAAGAAAAAATAGCATATAACTTAATGTAACTCAAAATAAAGCAAGCTCAAAGCTCACTTCCTCACCATATGACCTAAAGACAACACTGGCATTTGCAGTAGGCTGATCTCCTTAATACACACACACAAAACACACATGTGTATATACAGACATATGTACAAACACTCCACCATTAAAAGACATAAGCGTTTCAAACAATTTCCATAGGAGCAATTGACACCACTAGGGGGGAAAAAAACAAAAAAACAAAAAAAACACCAAAAGCTAAAAAAATAATTGCGCTGCCACTAGAAGAGTGAATGGCAGGCCTTGGGATTTCACACGATAATAAAACTTCAAACACATTTTGCAGGCTGACATAGAGTAACTGACTTTTTATTTTGCCAAACAAAGATATTTAGGAAAGAAAAAAACTAGAACCATTAATACTATTTTACCACTTTACCACTTACTTCCTTAAAGTTGAATAACCTCAGCTTTAATTAAAATTGAGTACATGGCCGGAATTTTTCTAACCCCATACAAAATGTCTCGGAACAGAACTTGGGAATAATTTTAATCTAGTCTACCCTGGACTTAAGAACACCAGCATCCCCTCCACATTTCTATTTCTCATCTATATTTCCCTTGTGCTACTTCTTTTTGTCCAAGACCCTGTCTGCCAACAGGGCGGTCGCCTATCCAGGATTCAACACTTCAGACACCAAGGTCAAAGCACACTTTGATTGAGGGACACCATGCCCATAGATGGACAGCAAATCTCTGACGGTGAGATCATCCTTAGCTTTTCCTGCCCTAATTGTCTTGGTTAACCCATTTCCAAAAGTGAAGGTTTTTCTCTTTTGAATACAAAGGTGGAGAAGGATAAGGAAGAAAGATAAAATGAGCGTAAATAATAATAATATAATGAACCCACCTACGGAATTTAATCCTTGTTCAGAAGTCGGTTCTTTTCAGAAAATAAAGAAATAATACACAGAATTTCCATGTGAAAACAATAACCTTCTAGTAGCTGCAGAAATGCATTTTATCTGTCTCTTTTGTGAAAATCCTAAAATATCCAAATAACTTTTTTAAATCATAAGTTATAAAAGATGACTAATATTTTTAAAAATGTTTTCTTTTCTGTGAAACTCTCCTTTCAGATTTTGCATGATATTAAAGAGTTGGAAGAGATGTCACAAGTACAAAAACTGACAAAAGGAGAATGTTCTGGGGAACAAACTACTAATTCTCAAATTAGCACTAATAGGCTAACTCCTCCATGTGTTTTGTATGTATATTCATGAAAGCACAGAGTTTCTCCTGCTTTAGATTTTTTAAATACTTCTTTAAGTAAAAGACTCTCAAAATCTGGGGTGCCTGGGTGGCTCAGTTAAGCATCCAACTCGATTTCAGCTCAGATCATGATCGCACGGTTCACGAGATCAAATCCTGTGTCAGGCTCTGCACTGACAGCATGGAGTCTGCTTGGGATTCTCTGTCTCCCTGTCTCTCTGCCCCTCCCCCGCTCTCTCTTGCTCTCTCTTTTTCAAAATAAATAAATAAACACGAAAAAAAACCTGTCAATATCTAAACCCACAAGTACTATCATAGATCAAAACACTCAGTGACTTAGGCTTACTTCTAATTGAATAGGAGAAAACATATCTTCTGATTTGAAAATATGAATGCTTACACTTCTCTTGAGCATGAGAAAGAGTCATTGCATAGTTTTCCAAAATCAGAAACAAGATCAGTAGATAACGTTTTCCTCAGCTCCAGCTACTGTACGTTCCCAAAGAAGACCATGACACAGGATGAGTCCCACTTGACCTTTTCTCCTAGCATGCTCTCCCAACATCCACAAATGGGCTAGATTTCCAGCGACCTTAATCAAGGTCTCAAATGACTCAAGTCACACTGAGATCAGCATTCTTCACTATGAAAACCTGGACTAGCCTTGAATCTTGATATACCTGAATCTTGATATCCTTGGTAGTTTTATTTATTTTGAAAATGCTTTCAAAATAGTGCTAGGACTTCTTTGAAAAATTTTTCAGAAAATACAGCATTCCTATTTTGTTAACAAATTTAGTCTCAATAATCAATAACGATCACAATGGTTTTTATAATGTATCTCCCCCTTTTTGGCTTAATTTATGGTAGTCTAGGGTTTTGTTTATATGTCTTCTTTCTTTCTATCTTTCTTTCTTTCCTTCTTTTTTTTTTCTTTCTTTCCTTCTTTCTTCCAACTTAATTGAACTACATAACATCCTGTATGGATATTTGTGGTGAAAACCTGAATCAGGAAATTATGGTAGAACTCCTTTCCCTCAAAAATATGATACAGATACAAAGTGAAACAAGAACATATTATCAAATTTACATAACCAAGGGTCTCTAAATGATACAAAAATTTTCAAACTTCATATGATCCAAAAGAAAAATGGATACCAGAGAGCACCCTGGAACAGCTATCAGTCTATTACACATAATTGTACCCCAATGTAGTCAGTAACGGTATTTCCCTCTCCTGCTGAATAATTCCCTCCCTTCCACTGCTGCTCAGATCCCATAACTAGTCCTTCTTTCATTCAACATGTGCCAGGCATTGTTCTAAGGAACAATGGTGAGCGGTAGGAGTGATGGTTCCTGCCCAATGGAGCTGATATTTGGTGGGAGAGGCATGTTCTTCACCCAGCCTTGATCCTCTCAACACCAATAGACAGCAGAGTGCCTGCCTGGGGCAATGCTCTTTTGTAGGTCCACTGCTAACATTTGCAAGGTTCAGGGCAAGTATACAAATGGAAGCTGACCTCCATATGTCTAAATATTTAAAGGCTATAAATTTAACTAATAAATATGTTTTATTCTCCTACTCTGATCCTCATAATGGCCTGAAAGGTCAGGGTGGAACTGAGAATTCAAACCAAAATGTGGGGGTCTGGAGGTACAAGATACCCTTCTCTATCTACCCCAGCTCCATCCAGCAAAGGGGCCTCATCTGTGCATACTTGTGGGCACTTAAGCCAGCTCATCAAACTCCATTCACACTACCTGCAAATAGGTACCTCTAAACACTCCTTGGGTTTGCACCCTGGCTTCCCTATGTGTCCTCAGTAAGAAACCCCATGAAGAGGCCCAAGCAGTCCCAGAAGCAGGCTTAGGGCTTTGGGGAAGGGAAATGTACCCAGAGTGCCCAGATGGTGTTCCAGAAGGCAGGACACAGGCTCCAGGTGGGCATATTCACTTAGCCCTGTGGACTCCTTGCCCTACGGGGAGGGATAGAAAGGGGGGCCAAAGGAATGGCCTCTCACCCAGTGCAAAGGGCATTAGTGTGGTCTGTACAGAAGCAGATCATACTTTTCAGAATCAGTCAAGAGCAGCATTGAGCAACAGGGTAAGAGGAGTCAAGGGCAAGGAAAAAACAACCTACTACCCTGATGCCAACAGGTAATCTCCACCACCCCAAGGGAGGAACCCTTGCATTCCTCCACCCAGATTGCCAACAGCAGCAGAGGGAGGGGAAAAGGAGCGGCCAGGTACTCTGCTGTTGCGGGAGTGCTGTCTCCCTATAAAGGCCAAGTTGAGTACACAGCCTGGAAGACTCAGGTAAAAAGAAAGGAAACAAGAAGGAAGATGGAAGGGAACTGATATTTATTAAGACTCTGCTAAAGGCCAGCTCTACCCACCTCAGAAATACAGAAAGGCAAACAAACAAATAAAAACTCCAACATAAGCAGCAGTGTTTAAAAAGTTGTCTAGGGGCACCTGGGTGGCTCAGTCAGTTGAGCACCTGACTTCGGGTCAGGTCATGATCTCGCAGTTCGTGAATTCAAGCCCTGTATCGGGACTCTGTGTTGACAGCTCAGATCCTGGAGCCTGCTTCAGATTCTGTGTCTCCTCTCTCTCTCTCTCTCTCTCTCTCTCTCTCTCTCTCTCTCTCTGCCCCTCCCCCACTTGCACTTGTGTGTGTGTCTCAAAAATAAACATTAAAAAAGGTTGTTTATTAAATTATACCAAAAGTTTTAACTTTTTCTTTATTTATTTTCAGAGGGAGAATGTGAGCAGGGGAGGGACAGAGAGAGGGAGACAAGGAATCCCAAGCAGGCTCTGAGCTGTCAGCTCAGAAACGGACACAGGGCTCGATCCCACATACCAGAGATCATGACCTGAGCCACAATCAAGAGTCAGACACCTAACCAATTGAGCTGCTCAGGCGCCCCTACCAAAAAAAAAATTTAAGTAAAGTACCTTTCCCACCACCAGCTTTGCTCTGCTGTTTGTGAGCCTTCTGTGTCAGAGCCATCAACTCAGCAACTGCCACTGTTAAAATAATCATAGATGCTTCTAATTTGGGAGCATCCCATACTTGCTTTATTCACAAATGGCAGAGGCATGCAATGAATGCCTGGCTAACCAGTGGTGCCAGGACTCTGGTACACCCAACCTTCAATCATAGAGATGCAGTACATACTCTCCTGGGCTCACCTGCTAGATGCCTCCACCTGACTAATTCCCCTCTCGGTCCCTCTGAGTCAGAGACACCTGGCAAGTTGTCTCACGTGCCCATCACAACAGTTAACCCTCCCTTCTCTCCTCTATCCACTGGGCAAAGGCTATGGGCTTTAGAGAAATACTTACCAGGTCCATGCCAGCCCAGAGGCCCACAAACCTCTCCATTAAGTTACATTCTACATCATGTTATACTTCCATCTCTAGTATAATTCTCCCCTTCTTCCTCCACACCAGCCCTCACCCTCACAAGAATTCAAGTCCCCTCCCATCTGTTCTTCTGATGTATCTCTTTTATTCGACTTGACTTATTGGTTTACTCGTGAGTTCTTTGGAACAGAGCATGTATGATCAAACCTTATATATCACGCACTAAGACAGGAGGGAAGGACTTTTTGAACATGCCTTCCATGTTCAGGAACCATGTTTAAAGCTTTACAACCATTATTACTACCCACATGTTTATCCACTGAGCTCAGAAAAATTAAGCAAGTGACTCAAGATGACAAACCTAGGAAATGTGTGAACACCCAACAGAGTTCTCCCTGTACCTGTGAAACTCCAAAGCTACTCTTCCCACTGAATTGGCTTCCTACTTGATGAATGGCCAACTCTAGACATTCTTGTGTATTATTTGGCTACATGGGGCCTCAAATAGCCTTCAAGGGCTGACCCACAATAATAAGAGTAAAATACTGTATTAACCAGACTTTATAGTTTAAAAAAAAACTTTAAAAAATAATTTTTAAACACTAAGACAGCAGAAAGAATTAATAAGGATAAAAACAGCAATTAATGAAAGAGAAAACAAAGAAACTAACTTGATGAATAAACCAAAAGATGATACTGTGAAAGGACCAAGAGAGGAGACAAATCAGAGGCCACACTCATTTTTAAAAAGAAGGAAAACACAAATAAACAGTGTTACAGATGAGAAAGAGGACACAGCTGCTAAAACGGTATTAAGAGAATAATACATTTATGACAATAAATTTGAAACTCTAAACCAAGTGGATAACTTTCTAGGAAAATATAAATATATCAAATCATTCAATGAATATTTACTGAAGCCTTTCTATATGCCAAGTACTAGGGCTATCACAATCAAACAGGTGAAGTCCCTCTGTTGTGGAGCTTTCCTTTGGGGGTTAGAATCGAAGGACAGACAAAAGTAAATACATAGCATGTCATATGGTAATACACGCCACGAAGAACAAAGATGGTTGTCAGAGGGAGACAAGGAAGGAGGAACAACTTTCAAAGCTGTGGTCAGAGAAAGAATGGAGCCATGTGGATCAAAGGGAAAGGGAACTGGAGTGTATTCGGCTTGCTCAAGTACAGTTAGGAGTAAATGTGTAACATGAACTGGTGTATACTTTAAAAGAAGCATTCAAGAGATGCCTGGTTAGCTCAGTGAGTTGGACGTCCAATATTGATTTCAGCCCAAGTGATGATCCCAGAGTCATGAGATGGAGCCTCACACTGGGCTCCACATTGAGCATGGAGCCTGCTCATGTTTTCTTGCTCTCTAAAATTTAAATAAATAAATAAATAAATAAATAAATAAATAAATAAATAAATAAAGCAAGTTTTCAAGGTCAAAATAAGACCAAAAAGAGGTGAAAACACTACACAGAACAATAATTACATGAGAAACTATAAAAACCATTTTAAAAACAAATAATCCCATTTACGACTGCACCAAAAATAATAAAATACCTAGGAATAAACTTAACCAAAAAGGTGAAAGACCTATACTTTCAAAACTATAAAACACTGATGATAGGAATTCAAGGTGACACAAAAAAATGGAAAGATATTCCATGCTCACGGGTTGGAAGAAAAATTATTGTTAAAATATCTATAATACTCAAAGCAATCTATAGATTTAAAGCAATCCCTATCAAAATACCAACGGCATTTTTCCCAGAACTAGAACAAAGAAACTTAAAATTTGTATGAAAACACAAAAGGCCTCAAATAGCCAAAGTAATCTTGAAAAAAAAAAAACAACCAGGAAGTATCACAATTCCAGACTTCAAGTTATATGACAAAGCTGTAGTAATCAAAGCAGTATAGTACTGGCATAAATATAGACATATAGATCAATGTAAAAGAATAGAAAACGCAGACATAAAACCACATTTATATGGTCAATTAATCTTCCACAAAGGAGGATAGAATATACAACAGGAAAAAGACAGTCTCTTCAGTAAATGGTGTTGGGAAAATGGACAGCTACGTGCAAAAGAATGAAACTGGACCACTTTCTTACATCATATATAAAAATGAACTCAAAATGGATTAACGACCTAAATGTGAGACCTGAAGCCATAAAAATCTTAGAAGAGAGCCCATGCAGTAATTTCTCTGACATTGGCCACACAGCAACATATTTCTAGATTTATCTCCTAGGACAATGGAAATAAAAGCAAAAATAAACTACTGGGACTACATCAAAGTAAAAAGCTTCTGCATAGCAAAGGAAACAATCAACAAAACTAAAAGGCAACCTACAGAATGGGAGATATTTGCAAATGACATACCCGATAAAGGTTGGTACTAATGTATATAAAGAATGCGTACAACTCAACACCCAAAATACAACTAATCCAATTAAAAATGGTCAGAAGATATGAACAGACATTTCTCCAAAGAAGACATACAGATGGCCACAGACACATGAAAAGATGTTCAACATCACTCATCATCAGGGAAATTCAAATCAAAACCACAATGAGATATCACCTCACATCTGTCAGAATGGCTAAAACCAAAAACAGAAGAAACATGTATTGGCAACATGTGTAGCAAAAGGAACCCCTGTGTACTGTTGATGGGAATGCAAACTGGTGCAGCAACTGTGGAAAACAGTAGGGAGGTTCCTCAAAAAGTTAAAAATAGAACTACCCTATGATCTAATAATCATACTACAGGGTATTTACCCAAAAAAATACAAAAACACAAAAGGATACATGCACCTTATGTTTACTGCAGCATTATTTACAATAGCCAAATTATGGAAGTAGCCCAAGTGTCCACTGATCAATGAATGGATAAAGAAGATGTGGTATATACACACAATGGACTATTATTCAGCCAGGAAAAAGAATGAAATCTTGCCATTTACAACAACATGGATGGAGCTAGACAGTATAATGGTAAGTGAATAAGTCAGTCAGAGAAAGACAAATATGAGATGATTTTACTCATGTAGAATTTAAGAAACAAAACAAATTAGCAACGGAGAAAAAAGGGGAGGGGGCAAACTATGAAAGAGACTCTTAGACTATAGAGAACAAACTGATGGTTACCAGAGGGGGGGTGGGTGGAGGGATGGGTGAAATAGGTGATGAGGATTAAAGAGTACACTTTATCGGGGCGCCTGGGTGGCTCAGTCGGTTAAGCGTCCGACTTCAGCTCAGGTCACGATCTCGCGGTCCGTGAGTTCGAGCCCCGCGTCAGGCTCTGGGCTGATGGCTCAGAGCCTGGAGCCTGCTTCCGATTCTGTGTCTCCCTCTCTCTCTGCCCCTCCCCCGTTCATGCTCTGTCTCTCTCTGTCTCAAAAATAAATAAAACGTTAAAAAAATTAAAAAAATAAATAAATAAATAAAGAGTACACTTTATCATGATGGGCACTGAGTAGTAATGTATAGAATGGTTTAATCACTATATTGTATACCTGAAATTAATATAAAACTGTATGCTAACTATACTGGAATTAAAATTAAAAACTGAATAAAACAATACAAAAACAACAGAAAACACCTCTAAAATAAAATGGGCCCAGACAGCTTTAAAGGTAAATTCCACCAAGCCTTTGAAGAACTGATAACCCCTACGTGAAAAGCTTCAGAACATTAATGAGGCTCATAGAATATGGAAAACAAACCAGATAGATAGATAGATAGATAGATAGATAGATAGATAGATATAGATAACTCTCCTACTCACCTCCACCCATTTATCTAGCAAATACACACACACACACACACACACACACACACAACTTTAAAGGCCTATGTGCCTCAAACCATCTTCACAATTTTTAACATATCCAGAAATCACCAATAGTACATATAAATATTATTAATGTTCATTTAAATTGACTGGCTACTCTAAAAAATAAATTTTTATCACTGTCAAGAATGAAAAACAGTATCACCTGTCAAAATTAATTGAATAATTACATACATATTACAATTTTTGCAATATTTATCTGCATACTACCTAAGAGTAGATTACATTCTCCCAGTACTTGGTACTGGCATATGGACCATATTTGAAGAAATACTAACATAGGTCAAACTTACTTATGAATGACTCTATGTATAAAAAATTTTAAATATAATATTAGAAAATCTAATACAAAAAATTCTTTTAAAGAACAATATATCATGATCCATCAGGTTTTACTCCAGAAATAATTATATATAATTAATATACATATATATTATATATAAGTAATATATATACACACATATATTAATAAAGACACATGTAGACTACAAATTAAAGACAATTCATTAACTTTTTTGAAGTAAGTAGTACCTAACTTATAGACAGAAAAACAGGCTGAGGACTGTTAGATAATATGTCCAAGGTCTTAGACATCATACATTTAGAGCAGGGATTCTCCACCAGGGACAATTTTGCCTCCCAGGGGACATTTCTCATTGTCATGACTGGATGACTGCTACTGGCAACCAGGTTAGAGGTCAGAAATGCTGTTACATCTCTTACAATGAAATACAGGACAATCCTGCAGGACAAAAAAACAGGTCTAAAATGTCAATACTGGCAAGGTTGAGAAACCCTGGCTTAGACAAAATGCAACATCTAATTCCAAATCGGATTCTGGGTCCAGGGCTCTTTCACTGTTACCATGCACCCCTATCACTGAATTAAAACTTTATTTCTATGGAAAAATGCATTTTGAATTCCAAATAACCAACTCTAAAACTTACCTAAACACTATACCTAACTAAAGAGTCATAATTAAGAGAAAGGACATTCACCCCACAGGGAGTCTTCTTTCCCTAGTGGAGCTACAGGCAAGAGAAGTTAACAAATTCCTTCTACCACCAGGCAATGGACAGAAGGTTTAAGAGCAGTTGACCAAAATCTCTGTCCAGCTATTCTCCTCTGACATTAACATTTCTCTTTGACTCCAATATGCTCTGGAAACCTAGGTCCATTGTTTTAAACGGGCCTGGGAAATTTTGTAATAGGCTAGTGTTTGTTAAATATTGTTAGCTTACGTCATTTATACAATAGGTATTAAGAGAAAAAAAACAGACTACTTTAAACAAGTATTTTTACCTTTCTGCAGCTGTCTAGAAGTGTACTGCTTTCTGAAAGATGGAAAGAGACATAAATATGTTACTTTACTTTTCTTCAGTTAACTCTCATGACCTACTTCTTCTAACCTGTTTTCTACTCCTGTACTCCGACTGCAGAGAGGAGAAAAGACAGTTAATAAGCCACCTGTGTCAAACAGAGAAGCTTGAGTCCATCAATCTCTGGGTGTATTCGAGACAAACAAGCCAAATATTTCCACCCTTCCCAGTGGTGCAACTAAAATATAAATTAGAAAACCAAACCAGTAAACTTTTTTTTCAAGATTACAATCGAAGAGCCTGCAGAAGAAACCTACTGGGTTCTCACTGCAGCTGGTGCACATCAAATGTTTGACTTTCAACATGCATGGATTATAAAAAAGCATCAGTGTGTACAGAGGGATGTGTGTAGGATGAGTAGGTGGGGGTATAATAAGAAAGAACAGTATTTTGGTTCTTCAGCAGATTTAATTCCTTCATCCCAACCTCCCACTACTATTTCTGAGAATATGCAAATTATCCCAGAATGTGCCTCTCCGACCAACCGTCCCCACTCTGCCTCTTTGCCCTCCATCTCCTCATCCCCCAATGGCATCTTAGTGGGGGATGATGACTCTTGTTTCTTTCCTTCCCCTCCATTTTGCTCCTCCCTGAAGAGAACTCCATCATTCCCTATAGGATTTCTTTTTATGAATATTTTAATCTTGAGCTTTCAAACAATCACAATTATCACTCTGTGAAAGATATTTCTACCATAATTAGGACAAAAAATAACTTATTAAATGTTTAAATAAGCTTCTGGGTCAAGAATAAAAATGGTTTAGTAGGACTATAAGATTTTCTTTAAAATGATTCCCTAAATTGCTATACTTCATAATTTGAAAAAACAAAACAAAACAAAACAAAAAAATCCTCCAGCTCTCAACACTAAAGAAGAATTTCAGTAGTTATTTTCCACAAATATAAGGATTATCATATTTTTTTTTTTACTTAACCATCTATTTTTTAATGGTGTGATCAAAAGCCCAGAAGACCTTATGGACAAACAGTTCTAATTATTGTGTAGCCTGCAGTTTTAATTAGTATGAAGCTAATTTAATGGTGACTCTTTTCTCCCCTCAGAATTACAACCACAAGCCATCAGTAGGGAGGACCTACCTTCTTGAAAATCTCTAAAAATTAGACACTTAAATCTGATTGATAATAATGTAAAATACAGTAAATAAATTATTTTTGGAAGTATAAAATATCACATTCCTAAATGTGAAATCATGAGCACCAAAAAAATAATTAATATACTTCTAAACCATCAATCAATATTTCCATTCATTTTCTGAAATAATTCAATCATTCAAATAATTCAAATAGCTCTAAATTAGGATTCACTGGTGACTGCACACTGCATGGGTGCAAATCAATTCCACCACCCACCCTCAAGCCTACTGCGCCAACACCTTCATTTCATCCAGCCATCAACTATGACAATGTCCTAGGTATGCCACACATAGTAGTAGGGGTTAAGAATTCAGTGGAGAACATGGGGCACCTGGGTGGCTCAGTCGGTTAAGTGTCCGACTTCAGCTCGGGTCATGATCTCACAGTCCATGAGTTCAAGCCCCATGTTAGGATCTGTGCTAACAGCTCAGAGCCTGGAGCCTGCTTGAGATTCTGTGTGTCCCTCTGTCTCTGCACCTGTCCCACTCACATTCTGTGTGTGTATGTGTGTGTGTGTGTGTGTGTGTGTGTGTGTGTAAGAAACAAATAAATATTTTTAAAAATTAAAAAAAAAATAATTCAGTGGTGAACAAAGCAGAGATGGTCCATCATAGAGCATACAGTTTTGGATTAAATAAGTAAACATATAAATAAGTGTATGTTTACAAACTATGGTAAGTGCAATTAAGGAAACAAACAGTGCTATCAAGAATATTCCAGAATAAGGGATATACAAAGGCAAAACCAGAGGTATTGTAAGGTTAGCACTACATGAGAAAAAAATGTGTAATCCAAAGGACAGAGCCATAAGAGGCAAGCAGATAGAGGTTGATAGGTAGAGGTTTCTAGAAAGGCTAATAGGAAAGCAGGGGCAGAGTTAGGTAGAAGACAGGGTAAGGAGAACAGCAACCATTCAGAGCAAGCTCTGAGAATCAAGGCAACAGGAGTATGACATCACTAGTGCCACAACCTGATGGATTCTCTTTTAGATGGTGACCCTCAACACAGCCTGCTCCCTAGACACTCAGACATTACTCTGGACCGGAGGTGACAAACTCCAATGTCCACAGTGGGTGGCAGGTAAGGAAAATTAATGAAGCAGCTATATGCACCCTGTGTGAAAGGTGGGGACTGTGGAGACCTTGCACTGACTGAGGTCACCTAGAGATGCAGGCCCCACAAGGGGCCAAATATTAGGGTTTTTTAAAGATATAGAGAGGGGTGCCTGGGTGGCTCTGTTGGGTAAGTGTCCGACTTTGGCTCAGGTCATGATCTCGCAGTCCGTGAGTTCGAGCCCCACCCCAGGCTCTGTGCTGACAGCTCGGAGCCTGGAGCCTGTTTCAGATTCTTTGTCTCCCTCTCTCTCTGACCCTCCCCATTCATGCTCTGTCTCTCTCTTTGTCTCAAAAATAAATAAACGTTAAAAAAAATTTTTTTTAATAAAGATATACTAGAAAACTAGATTTTTTTTCATATGACACACCAATTTTTTAAAAACTATAGTGGACCAAATAAATCAAGTTTGGGGGTCACCATTTTATAACTTTCCTTCAATATTTTACCTCTGTTATCTATGTAAAAAAGACTTAACTCTTCAGCTGGTTTTACTTTTTAATATACTACTCATACACTATTTCAGACAAAGAAAACAAAAAGCCATAAGACAATCTACTCCACTGTTATTCTTTAAGTAACCCTTATTCTTTAGACCCTTATTCCTTAAGCCTAAAAAAATGTGTATGTATTTTAGTCATGAATAACATTGAATAGGTGTCCATCTTTCTTCAAGAAGCAAGTGATTTACTACAAAATTGTTGAAATTGATTACTGACAAAGGACAGAAGATTAATGTGAAAATAGTAGCCTTACTTGCTTTACTTTGGATAAAAGTTTGAAATGAATATCCTGAGCTTGCAGAAACTGATTTATAAAAATACTTTTTCCATTCTTGTAAACATATCTTCTGTGAGCCTGGCTTCTTTGCTGTGAGTGTTATTAAAACAAAACCTTAAACATTTTGGGTAGACATGCATTGTGAGTAGCATGTCAGCAGTTCAACCTATATTGGATACATCCACAAGCAAGAAGCAAGCCCATTTGGAGAATTAGAAACTATAAATACTGATATACACACAGTTTATATTCAAAGTGTGCATATGGAGATCACTACTTCACTTATAACTACTTGTTTAGTTACAACTGCAGGTCAAGAAAGGTATGAATGCAATAACAATTCTCTAAAGTAACTGCCTACACATATACACATTTTCAAGAAATCTGTGTAATTTTCATAATTATCATTGTCACAGTTTTCTCTTCTTTCCTATGTTAGGTTTGTTATTTATTGAAATGTCATGTTATCTGTTAAACCTAATTTTAAAAAGTCTACACTTCTATTTTGTATGCACAGTCACTATTTTATTTTTCTAGTAATTCAGAGTACCAGTCCACAATGCATTGGAAATTAAAATTAAAAAAAAAAAAAAAACCTGACCTTCTCCACAGATAATTTGAAAAATACTGATCTACCCAAGACTGCTAGAAAACAAGCCAGAGTTATGCAAACAAAGATTTCCCTTGGGCTATATTGTCCAAAAATTCAGGACGTGTTGATTGGTCATAGACAAGGCATTCAATCACACTGAATCAGAGGAAGAAAGATACTGCAAGCTGACCTGTTCAGGAAGGGTCTACATCATTTAGGAAGGACCTGTCAAGCTAGGTATAAGCCATATATCTCATTCCTCATATACCTCGCTACGGGGTAGTACATTATGAAATCAAGTCATAAACTAAATTCAGCCAAAAGTACTTTAGCAAGCAGGCACCAAACCTGTTTTGTAGCTCAAGGAAGTCCCACTTTCTTAAGGCACTTCCTATTACCACCTAAGATGAAAGACACTCCCAGAGAGACACCAGAAAACCTAGATGGCAGAATGAGCCCTCCTGGGCTTCCCACAGTTCATTCACACAATTCGCAATCATGTCACAGATAAAAAATTGTTCCTAACATCCTTTAAGCTAAGTAAATCCTCTGGCATATATTTCTATAACAATATTTGAAGTTCTGGGGCACCTTAGTGGCTCGGTCGCTTAGGCATCCAACTCTTGATTTTAGCTCAGATCAACTCTCAGGGGTTGTGGGAGTTGGCTCCATGATGAGCATGGACCCTGCTTAAGATTCTCTCTCTCTCTCTATCTCTCTCTCTCTATCTCACCCTCCCTCCCCCCCCCCCTTTGCTCCTCTCTTCCAACTCGCATGCTCTCTCTCTAAAAAAATTAAAAAATTAACAGAAAACCAATATTTGAAGTTCTAAGTATCCAATACCGAAGGTGTTAATTCCTTATTAAGGTGCCTGAAATGATACCAGCCTGTAAGGAGAAAATTAGCCAAGAATCATGCTGTTTATGTTGAAGCGCTTCCAAAGTAAATTACACACATACAATATAAAAATCTTATTCCAATAGTTCTAATGAAATAGTCTCTGTTTAATGATAGGATCCCACCAACAAATCTTCAACACCTGCTCATCTCTCATTTTAACAAAGAGCAGAAATTTGGTTTAGGGCCTCTGGCAAGTATCCATATCCACCTAGAAGTTAATTATGTTGTTTTCATTTGTTTTCATTGTAATGAATGCTAGAGTGACCTTCTCTTAATCATGTAATAATAGTATAGAGCTACCTTTTAAAATAAATTTCCTTCAGTTAAATAAAAAGTAAGTAAATAGAAAATATCAGGTAATCAAGTAGCGCCTGAGTGGCTCAGTCAGTTAAGAAACTGACTCTTGATTTCGATTCAGGTCATGATCTCACAGTTTCGAGAGTTCAAGCCCCAAGATGGGCTTTGCGCTGGGCGTGGAACTTGCTTAAGATTCTCTCTTTCTCTCCCTCTCTCTGTCTCTCTGTCTCTCTCCCTCTGCTCCTCCCCCACTTGCATTCGCACTTTCTCTCAGTCTCAAAAAAAAAAGAAAAAGAAAAGAAAATATTACGTAATCAATAGTAGAAGCATATAAGGTAAAAATCTGTGAAAACTGTTCTGTCCTAAGTAATGAACACTGTGAACCACCCCAGCCACACCTCCCCACAATTTCAAGATCACCAGTAACTAGGGGAGGCAGCTATTGCTTTAAAAAAAAAAAAAAAAGGCCTGGGGCACATAATTTCCCATAATTCTGCCTCAAAGCATCACCCAGGGAATCCTGTGGGGTAACCCATCCTTACTGTAACCCTTTTTCCTTTAACACCACATACAGAGCATGAGGCTTACAATTTAGACTTCCTCTAAAGTTTGTGTCAATCAAATTTTATCCCTATAACAAAGGAAATGGAGGAAGATAATTTTTATATATATTCAGGATAAGATGAACAAAGAATGAAATCCACTGTATTAACACAGCTAGCAAATTGTGGACTTTTTTTTCCCTCTTCTTTATTTTCAAAATTTTCTGTAATGTTGTTATAGGCCTTTTATAATCCAAAAATATATGAAAAAAAAATTAAGTGTAATGTTTAAAAAATACACAGAGGCACCTAGATGGGACAGGGGATACTGAAACCAAATTTATAAGACCCATGTGGTGGTAGCTTGCTTTACAAAAGGCTTCTGCGCATGACTGCAGAGAACTCCTTTAAAGAGTTCACGGTAAGAGGCTGTAGGGAGAAAATTAGCCGTAGGATCCTTAATTCCTCTGTGCCATGCACCACCCTTGCCCAATAACTTAAAACCCAGCCTTAGCTCAGTGCCTACTGCCTTCTTGTCTGCCTGGGTGTCCTCCCTGTATCTCTGCCTCTCCCAGACAGGCCTGGGTGGCTCACTCCTCACCAGTCTTCCCACAATGCCTGTCCCACCGCGTCCCATGGTGTTGGCATCTGTCTCCACTACTACTCTGTGCAGTGCCTGAGAACCCAGACATGTCACTTCTCGATGTCCCTAACACCATGTCCAGATCTTAACACACAGAGGAAAACTCAACATGTGCCTGCCTCATGACTGGAACTGATTCAATTTATAAATTAAAAAGGAAAAAAAAGGAAATACGTTGAATATTAATAATAGCTACCATGTATTTCAGTGTTTTACACACGTCATCTGAGTTAATGTAACCTTTGGACCTCTGAGGCATTCATCACCATCCCTGTGCTACAGGTGAGGAAACAAGGCAGGGAGAGGCTACATGACATATCCATGCCCAATCTTAAACTTGAGAAGGTGGTGTGGAGTCAAGACGAAATGCCCCCATTGTGTGAACCTGACTTTCCCCCGTACCCTATTCTACCTTCGCAGGTTTATCAGTAAAACAGACATGCAAAGCCACTGTCATCAATTTCTCCCACAATTCCGTATCAGTAACTCAACAACTGTACAAAAAAATAATGATAATAATTCAAAATAAACAGAAAAGAGCATTGGCAGCTTTTATTCAGCTATGACATTAGCATGTTAGTTTATGTTCTGAGGAACATTTGCACATCTTTATACTTCTTGAAAACACAGAAGTGTAAAATTCCATAATGAACTCTACTTAAAAGTAGTAATTTATGCTAGGAAACACTTCGTCTCCTTGCCCCTCAATTCTTGAGTCCAGTCCACTCCTGATGGCAAAAAGGCTAAAGCTTCTCTGAAACACTAAGTCAGAGAAAGATGGATACAGATTCAGACTAAAGTATTTCTTTGTTTCTGGAGGTCACAGAGGTAATTAGATTTAAGGGAAAAATTAACATTTAAGCCAAGAAAATCAGTATGACAGGAATTATGTGAATGTTTACTTTGTATGCTTTTCTATATTTTCTGTATGTCTGACAAGTGAATAAAAGTACTATTTTTTTATAATTAGGGTAGAAAATGTTATAAATTTTTAAAAAGGACTAAGGATCTCCTTTCATCAATAATCTATAGCATACACTTAACTTAAACAGAACTTCAATATAGCCCAAGTGTTAGATTACCTGGAATTTATTTTCAAATACCATAGCAGAGCAATATGAAATGCATGTGTATGTTAGTTTTTGTCTCCTACCCTAACTGGAACTACACACTATACTGGTGGTCAGCTGATATTTACTCAAAAGAACCACACTCCCAGAGGCAGCTGGCTATCTCTTTCCAACTGATACTGGTGGTTTTGATCACAGGTGTTGTAGATACTAGAGACAAATATTCATTGGTTAAAATTAGTGGTGTTTAAGATGTATAAACTGATCTTTTTCATGAACCTGGTACAAAAGTCTAATGACTAAATGCAATGTGATATTCTAGATTGGATTCTAGAACTGAAAAAGGATATAAATGGAAAAAAGTCTGGAATATAGTTAATACTGATAATAATAATATTGATTTCTTAGTTTTGATAAATCATGGTAATGTAGAAAGTTAACAGGAGCAGAAATCAGGTAAGAAGTATATGAAAACGTTGTATTATCTTCGCAATTTGTCTATAAATCTCAAATGATTGTCAAAAAGTAAAAACCGAGTGAGCATTTAGAATATGGCATTAAACCTGGCACCTGTAATGTGCACCTAGAGAGCACCTGAAAGACTGTTGAGAATTCACAGAGCTCAAAGAACAGGTTATATAGGGTTATTTCGTACCTTCTCTAATAAACATCTTTATATGCAGTGGAATGAAGTCTGAAACTTGCTTTCATTATTATAACCCAGTAAGAAATTACTCCTAATTACTGGAGTTTAGACATAGTTACCAAAACAGATGAGTCTACTGGTTGTGCAGAACCAGATCCATTTGTAATACAATACTCAAAACAGTTGTTCAACTGTAACTTCAAAAGATGAATGTGCATCAATGCCTCATGGATAAGCAGAACAGTTAACATGAGACAGGTAGGTCTGAGGGAATCCTGTCTAGTTAAGATTAATGCTTGGGGCGCCTGGGAGTCTCAGTTGGTTAAGCGTCCGACTTCGGCTCAGGTCACAATCTCACAGTTTGTGATCTCATCAGATTCGGTGCCGACAGCTCGGAGCCTGGAGCCTGCTTCAGATTCTTTGTCTCCCTCTCTCTCTCTGCCCCCTTCCCCTGCTGGCGCTCTGTGTCTCTGCTTCTCAAAAATTAATAAATATTAAAATTAAAAAAGATTAATGTTCAGTTCTCATAAGAGGAAATATGAGTCATAATTATACCATATATAAGACAGAATTATTTATAAAGTCAGAAAAAATACACCATAAACAGGAAGAAGCTAGCTAAAACATAAAACAGTATGGTTTTAGGATACATCAAAGAAAGTATGTGTTTTCAGCTTGGGACAAGCTTCCCATGCATTCCTTAATGTTTCTCATATCCTTACCCAATGGCTATGTGGCATAGGAATATACTGGAATATACTGAAAAGGGTTCAAACAAAAAGGAGAACATCATTTCACTTAACCTTCACAACAGCCTAATATTGGTGATGAAGGTAACAGCGACTGTACTGGTGGTGCTATCTTTATATCCACCTATATTTCCAGATCATTTGGGCCATTATTTAATATGCCAAATTCTTCCCTCAATAAATATGACATAGACTTTTAAATATATTTCTTTAAATGATTCAACTGCAGAAGTATGTGATGCATTATCCAACAATTAATTAAATATTAACACTGGTGCCTACATTACTGGAAATTGACTAACGGAAAACAAGTCAAATGTATTATTTTTTTAATTACATAAATTAAATTACATAAAAGCAACAATATCACCATCCTGTTCTCTATGTGGGGGGTAGAACACACTCACCCTCACTCATTTAAAAATTATCTGTTGCCTGAAGCAACCGAAAGCTATTTCCAAAGTCAATGCTGAGAATCAGTGGCAGAAACACTGCAACTAGAATCCTGGTATATGGGCATTATAATCCTGGGCTCCACCAACCAGAACATGACGCTCCTTCAAAAAGCAAAACAAAACAAAACAAAACAGAAGGCTTTTCTATTGTGTATATCCAAGGCATTGTCAACACATCACTGCTTCATTGTTCTGCCCATTCTTCATCAGAGCAGCCACAATTAAATGGTCAAGCCTTCTTTTCCTTTTTCTAATAAAAGCCAGAGGAGAATTCCACATCCTTACAATGTTTCATTTTCTAGAACTCCAAATCCACTATTTAAATGTTTCATTCAAAGGCCTGAGTAAAAACAAAAGACAGTATCTGGAAAGTATCTGGAAATTCTGTGGCTTTGTCTGATCTGTATTAGTGAAATGCCCCCAAAACTGTCAAATGAAATTTCACTTATCTGTGCACAGTTGTGGTTACCCAGACCTAGAAAAGTGACTTGACTAATGACAGCAATTCTGGCCATGACACTCTCTAATAGTTTTCTCAGAAACAGAAATTGAATGAGGCTGAGAGCTCTAGCCACATGTAAACACCATGCTATAAGGAATCAATGTTCCTGCACACAATTAAACTGTAACATTTAAGACAAAAGAATATTCTGGTACTACCAGAGCAAAATCATCTTACAAAATATTTGAAGGGCCGTTGGCTTTTGTGGATTCTCCATGTGATGTCAAGAGCCAACAAGAATGATACTTCGGAAGAGGGATATGATAACGTATCCAGGAGGAAAAATATACATTGCCATCTGTTTTCATGCTTCAGTAAGTGACTGAACTTCAATAACAGGAATTCAAATAAACTGTTATTTAAATATGTATTACATATGCATTTCAAAGACATTTTATTATTAAAAGGGAGTCAAGGTAGATTCTAGTCCTGCCACTAATTCTCTTTGTGATCCTGGGTAAGTTACAACTTAGTTACACCTCATTTTTCTATCTGTTAAATAGGACTAATAATCCATCATGCCAGGCTCAAAAGTCTATAAGGATAAAAATTAATAAGGAAGTATGCCAGAAAAAAATTAAAAAAAAAAAAACAGTAAGAGTTTTTATGAATATATGGATAGATACTTCATCTGTGTTCTCTTTCTCTTTCTCTGAGGACTGGAATTCAGATGTAATGATCCAACTTTAACCATGAAGATGAACACTCTACTTGGGGATGGTGCAACAACAACTTGGGAAGTACCTGAAAGATTACGAAGAGCAACAATGTCCAGCCACCTAGTCCATTCACATTGGAACTGTCACATAAGAAATAAACATCTCTGTTCTCTTGGCCACCGGGTTTCTTTGTTACAGCAGCCTACCCAAACTAATACAGTTATTAAGACGTAAGCACACATGAATCTGTGCAAATCAAATCTCATTTACAGACCTGTTTTGCTTGGTCCTTACAATGTTGGTCTACACAGTACTTCGTATGTTTGCTTAATTTTTACTTAGATGTCAACATTCAAAATCAGAAGATTTCAGGGGCACCTGGGTGACTCAGTCGGTTGAGCATCTGACTTCAGTTCAGGTCATGATCTCGCGGTTTGTGAGTTCAAGCCCCACACTGGACTCGCTGCTGTCAGCACAGAGCCCACTTCAGATCCTCTGTCCCCCTCTCTCTGTCCCTCCCCTGCTTGTGCTCTCTCAAAAATAAATAAAACATTTTTTAAAAATCAGAAGATTTCATATAACAACCCAAGATAAAAGGGGAAAAAATTAGATCTGGCAACAATGAATTTTTATTTATAAATGACAACACTTGGCTGTAACTGAAGATATCTGACCCCTTTGGAGACAGCATGTACTATCCAGTTCTCCATAACCTCCCAACATTACAATAGGTCTGCTTTATTTATTTCGTTTTCCTATTCTTAGGCCACAGTGAATACTTGATTTTTCAACCCCTCATCAAAATAAATTTGTGGACATTCAAAATTCTTGGAATTCATATAATTTTATGAATTTCAGCCCTGGATAGCAATAGATTAAAATAGCTCATCTCTGAGAAACTCTTACTCCACGAAGTTCTGCCTATTAACTATATTATGGCTAACAGATAACCATCCCTTATCACCATATCCTTATCACCATATCCTTTCTCATCTGGATTACAGCAATAGCCTCACTGGCCCCCCAGCCTTACATCTTGCCCACCCATTCATTCATGGCATTAAAACGAGAGCCACCTTTCTAAATTATAAATTTAATTCCCTTCTTTCCAATGGCTTCATATTTGCCTTTGGATAAATCCTAAACTTCTTAAAATATAGTGAGATGGTGATATATGTGTGTGTATATAATATATACTATATAATATATAGTATATAGTATATAGTATATAGTATATAGTATATATATAAATTAACATGAGACAATTAGTTCACAGTTAAAGTTCCCTAATCAAGAGTTCACTCCTGCTAGCATTGCAAACACCCTATTCAGGGATCCATCCTCTAGAAGCTGCTGTTCTATGGGAGGAAAGTAAACTTGTTTTGTTTGAGTTATTGTAATTTGTGGTCTCTGTGTTGCTGCACCTTAAATTATACCCTATCTAATACTAAACCCAGTGATTTTTAGTTCCTTAAATCTCCGATATTCCCTCTTGCCATGGGTTCTCTGCACATGTTCTTCCCTCTGCCTGGAACTCTCCCACCTCCTAACTTGCATCTTGCCAACTTCTACTTCAGTTCTCACCTCCATGGAGAAATTATCCCTAACCTTAAGTCTGGGCTCCATTCCCCTTGATATGTATTCCAATAGCAGACTTCTTTCTGACTTTCAGTTATCACTTTAGACACCAGTGGTTCATTAATTGTATGAAAGATGCTTGAAACAGTTTTTCACTGGTAAATGAATGATAAAGATAAAAGGAATCTAAGTTCCTTTAGAAATAGAGTTGCCTAACCAACCTGGCTTGTCGACCAATTCCAGACAACTTCATGGGAGGAAATAAATTTGTCTTATTTGAGCTACTATAATTTGGGATGACTTTGTTACAGCAGCTAAGCTTGTACCTTAACAGATGCGCTTACCATATTCAATGGTTTTCAGGTCTGTGAAGAGACCATGTCCTTCTCACCTCTGAGTCCTTGTACATGCAAGGGCTATGACTGGAATACTCTACCATTTCCCACGTTAATGTAGCTATTAGCCTCCAAACCACAGCTTAAAGATTATCTTGGACAAATCTTCCCTAACCTTGAGGATCCATTAGATCCAACAGAAGATCCTGCACCCCCACCACCATTATCTCAACATATTTTACTACCCTTTGTTTTGTAATAGTCTCTTTCCTTCAACACACTATAAGCTCTTTGCAGACAGAGGCCACTTCTCACTCATCTACTGCTGCATTGGCAGCACCCTGTGGATCTGGCACCTAACATATGATCCGGGGCGCAAACCTCCATCTTGACCACAATGCCATCTCAACAGATCTTGTCAATTACCTCACTACAATCTAGAAATATCTCCATATTTTGTTTTATTTTACTTCTAGAAAACACTAATAAGGAGAAGGAAAGGGAAGAGGACAAAAGGCGGGGGGGGGGGGGGGGTGGGGGCGGAGAAGAAGAAGAGATTAGTATGGCATAATTTGGCATGGTTTAGTGAACCTTTCAGTCTATGTTGCTTCCCAAAACACTTTGTTAAGAAAATATATTCAAAATATTTGGGGGTTGAAGACAGTTAGATAGCATATAGTTTCTTTAGCTGTAATTTTTTTCAAGCCCATAGCATATAATTTATGTGGTATGGAGACCAACTAGGTGCCTTATTACTATGTCTTTCTTCACCTTGGATAGAACTTCAACTGCATCTTAACCATGTTTGTTTGAAGACTAAGACAGGTGCTTAGCTAGTATGTTTTCTCTTCTGGAAGCCAGGGATTTGGCAGCTGATCTTCCAGTAAACAAATAAATCATAATATTGCAAATATGTCCAAACTTTAGTTACCTTATCCTTTGTCGAGAAACCAAGAAAGACCCCCAAGTTAGTTGGGAATTAGCAACCGATGACCTCTATCTACTTCCAAAGCCATGATGCTGGAAGACAAATGTCTGTCATTGATGTGGGACATTCTAGAGCCCCTTTCATATTTTGAAGCAGCCTCAACCACCATAGATGAACTTTGTCCTTTAATTATTTTGAATCACAACAGCCAAGAGACAACTTGCCTTTTTTTTTCCCCTTACTTTGTATTTCACTTCCCTTTCCATACTCCTGCTTTCCCCTTCAATTTTAAGGTTGTAAGACAGAGAAGCTCCTATTCTTTAATCTCAGCAAAATTATCTGTTCTCTTGTCCATAGCACAAGAAAAGGAATATACAGATGTAATTTCATTCTTGATCTTCCTTTAACAATGTGTTTAATTAGGCAAGTGCCTCTGTTACTGTCACCTTAAACTAGACTGACTTTTTTCTGGCTCAGCTTACCTCACTATAAAACAGTATGAGGTCAATGCTAGATTGCAGAATTTAATTAAATGCCTAAGATGAAAGCTTTATAACACCTCCAATTCTTGTTTTGCATCAAGAACAAGAAACCAAATTTTGCTTGAGGTGAAAATATAATACTAGCCTTGTAAAAAAGGATTACTGTACATAATTTATAACCTCATTTTTGATAGCAGTTATCAGCAAAGGCTGAGTATTTTTTTTATATAACTGCACTCTGATTTACTATTGCACACAATTCCCAGAATCCTGATTTCAGTTGTTTTTACTGTTAATATGAGACTGCTAAAAGGTCCCAATTTTGTGTCCTAAACTAAATGAGATCAGCCAATTGGAAAGTAGTATGTATAAATTTTAATATCCAGCTATTTATAGTCCTATTTCCCAGATGTGTTGCCTGACCACAGGAAAGGTTCAGTCTGGCTGTAAATGAGTCTTCAGTATATGTCAGGACCTCCTGTCCATGTGCAGCAAAAAATCTTTACTCTGCTTTGTTCTTAAATTATGTAGCTCTTCCCTGCCACACACACTAGGCCGCTCATATGTCAGCATTAATACACAGGAATCAATTATTAGCAGCAACATGCTCTGAGATCTCAACTCAGTGAGTCCAGTGAAACATCAGAGGGAATGTGTTACTTTTTTCCTCTTTAAATAATACATACCTGAGGACCACAGAAGAATCTTTTCAGCCTTGGAAATGAAAACCGGGGTTGAAATGATAGTTAAATCCTCTTCTCTTCTGCCTCACTCCACCACCCATAAATATCAGATGAGAGGCTGCATATTCTGGTGAATGTAGGCCAGCTGCTGTGACGCAGGAGGGAGATTTGGGGCTTTGAGATATAAATTTTTCAAAGAACTAAAAGTAGCTCCCAAGAACCTGCTTAACACAACCGCCTGCCTGAGCCTCAGCATTTCCACTGCCAGTCTCTACTGGGGAACAAGATGGGCTTCATCTGCCTCCTCTCATGGTTTCACCACACCGGGCAGGGTTAACCAGACCAACACGACACTTTCATGCTTTTCTTGCCACAGTGTGTGTGAGGGCAAAGCATCTTGCTACAAGCCTCATATACCGAAATCATATCCCATTTCAATTACCCCACAGCTCCCCACATCTAAATGCGGAAATTTTTAAATAGCAAACACTAAATGAGCATAGCAGCTAACTCCTCAACTAACTAGTCTTCTCCACAATGCGCACAACAAAATGACTAGGAAGAAAACAAATTGTCGACATAACTCTTCTTCAACTGCTAAAAAAGCTAGCCCCTAAAAAGCCATATTTAAAGCTTCAAGTCTCATTTCTCACAGCACTCCCAGAAGAGGGAAAACAGATTTCCCAGTCTGTGAAAATCAGTGTTGCTTTCAGAAAGTTGGTAACGACTCCAAATGCAGAAACTCAAAATCAGGATCATACTAAAATAGATGTGGTTGGTCCTTACCACCAATGTGAGACATACAGACTGCTCACCATGCTGGCTTTGTTATTTCTTAAGGGCTGCTTCCAACATAATGCATAAGAAAGGACGCTAGTCCAAATACATCAATGTTTAGAAATTTTATACTGTTCCACATCACATTTACATGCCATAGGCAGTTTGGGTGAGTCTGATGTAATGCCTTGCATAATGTATTGAAAGATAAAGAGATTTGCTAAGGCAAACTACAAGACAATTAATTAAAAGCCTTATCCTCTTACCATATAGTTTTTTAGGTCTGTCTGTGGCAAAGTCAACCCTAAACATATACATAATAGTCCTGGCTAGTCTTACCCACCCCCCATCTCACCCATCCCTAAACTATTAACAGTCACTTTGGAAATGCAGAGGTGAGAGGAGTTCAAAAGCAGCAAAAGTCAGAGAAAGCAGAAAGAGCTTACAGACCTCTTTTGTGTTGTCCCTTCACTTCTGTTCAGAATGTCTGAAATTGCTCACTTCATTATGATACATTGCCTCAGATGTCACCAATTAAAGATATGAGTCAACAAGCATTATTTGTTTAAAAAAAATCCAACCACCTTCAGGGGAATCATTATACTATGAAGAATTTAATTAGATCGCTTTCTATCCTAACATTTATCAGAGAACAGCTACAGAGGAAAGAAAAGGATGACAGAGGCCTAATAATCTGGGAGCACTTTAGAACAACCTGAAAAGGTAAAGTGGGCTCTTAGGAACCATACAGCATCCTAAAAACTCAAACTCTCTTTTTCTAAATGACCAATGTTGGATATGGAGGACACACTTAATAAGTTGGCGAGTAACCTGATATGAGAACCCTCCGATGCTCTGCTAGAATATTCACGGACACTCTAGCTTTGTCCACTTCTGAGTTCGTTAGTTTTCTTGGTTCACCTTGGTGCACGGTGCCACTCTAAACTACGACAGCTGTGGCAGCATCCTGCATAAGGGACTACTGTAGGGGCCACAGGATCACATAAGAGAGCTGAAGTAGAAAAATCAGAAATGTCCATGGGCACTTGCTTTCCAGATTATGTGTCTAAAGCCTATAAATCTTAAAAGCTGGCATGCTCAGCCTCACAAAAGACCTCCTATCTCCATCAACTTCTAGAATTGTTCCAATGATAAGCAGAAAGAGAAGCAAAAAGTATATAATAATTTCTTGAAAAACTTTAGCCTTGCTATTTGGTGCCTAGACCCCCTTCTAGGACTCACTTCCAGCTTGAATGGGAAAAGGAGATTATAAATTCCAAAAAGTTACAGGGCAAATGATCTTCAGACAGCATGTCATCCAATTTTCTGGACTAGAAGCTGAGAGCTATGGGGCCAGTCACCCTCCATATTAATCTGCCAAATGGCCAATGCACTCCATGAATAAACTAATGAGCATTGATCCACCTAGTTAGAAGTCCTGACTTCTTTTTTTTTTTTTTAGATTTATTTATTTGGAGAGAGAAATAGAAAGCACAAGTGGGGGAGGGACAGAGAGAGAAGAAAAGAGAGAGAATCCCAAACAGGCTCTTCGTGGAGCCCAATGCAGGGCTCGAACCCATGAACCATGAGACCATGACCTGAGCCAAAGCCAAGAGTTAGACGCTTAACCAGCTGAGTCACCCAGGCACCCCAGAAGTCCTGACTTCTAACTCAGTGGGTCTTTGATGGCTACATCAGTGGTGGTGTTGGGTGAAAGGCAGCAGCAGCCACAAGTGAACAAGCCAGAGCTCCCCACACATCAGCCATCTCCTGTGTGTGGGATGCATCATTCACCTCAGAGCTCCATCACCTGACTTCAAATACAGAAGCCAAGAGTGGATCTAGTGGAAGAAAAGGAGTAGGCAAAAAGTCATTCCTATACTAGGAAGAAGAAGGAAAACTGTTCTCTGTCCTCCCTCCATATCACAAGCCTCCTGCTCCTGGGAAACAATTCGGTTACCATATAAAGTGAATTAAGCTTCGTGGAAGAACCTGAATACCTTAACACTATGAGAGTTTCCGGTAGACATAAACAAAAACAAAAAGCAAAAAAGTATATCGGGAAAAACTGTTTAGAATTTGAGAATGTGCTGTATATGTATATGGGACCAAGATGAGAAGGGAGAAGAATGAAAGCCTCTGATTTGTAACTATAGAGATCAAACCAACCGATGGTTACCAGAGGAGAGGTAGGTGGGGGGATGGGTGAAATAGGCAAAGGGGATTAAAGAGTACACTTATCATGATGAGCACTGAGTAATGTATGAAATTGTTGAATTTCTGTTGAAACTAACAGAACGCTGTATGTTAACTATATTGGAATTGAAATAAAAAACTTTAAAAAAAAATGAATGAATGAAAGCCTCTGGATAGAAGGCAATAGAGCCAAGAGGAACTCAAATATCCAATCTAGAGACAAGGTAGCTATATCCAAAGGTTTATAATTCAACTGAAGCCAAGGATGGGGAGATGCAGAGCTCTTGACTGCCAGGCAGACCAGTCAGGGCACAGATGATTATAAATATGAAAATACTTCTCGTAAAACCAGGGACAACATGAACCAGGGCAGACAACAGACCAGGCTGAGGTGTGACCGAAGAGCGCTCAGTAGAAAGACTCAAGAGTCTAACAGAGACTGTCGAGAATGGCAATTGTTTCTCTACCTTTTTGAGACCATTCCCCTGCATCCTCCTCACCCCCTTCCACAAAGTGATTTGTCCTTAGTGTAGCTCAATTACTTGTGATTAAGACAAATAAGGGAAATGAGAAAGGCGCCAGTAGCTGTCAAATCTTAAAGTATCTATGAATACTTGGAAAGTTTGTTTAATTAAGAATCCTAAACCCCACCCCAAGAAATCCTAATGCAGGCAGTTCCGGACCACAGTTTGGCAAACACTGAACGACAGAGAGGGCAATAAAAAGGCTAATTTTCCAGCCAGCCCAGCAGCTCCAGATTTGTTTTGACAGCATAAAAGGTACCCTGCACCCTCCACAATCCTCAGAGAGGTTACTGCAAAGGGGTTCTAAAAACCTTGCCCACATTACACTTATGGGAAAGTTAGGGCTCCAATTTAGAATACTCTTCTATCACGGCAGTACCTGAAAGGCCAGTTAATCACAAACTTAGCCAGTGCCCCTACATGCCTACTCATGATTTTTGTTTCTTTTCTTTTTTATTTTTTTTTTAATTTTTTTAACATTTATTTATTTTTTGAGAGAGACAGAGTGCAAATGGGGGAAGGGCAGAGAGAGAGGGAGACAAAGAATCCGAAGCAGGCTCCAGGCTCTGATCTGTCAGCACAGAGCCCGAGGCAAGGCTCAAACTCACAGACCGCGAGATCAGGACCTGAGCCGAAGTCAGACCCTTAACCAACTTAGCCACCCAGGCATCCCAGGATTTTTGGTTTCTTTTAAAAAAACAAAGATTTGTCTTGTTTAAAACTCTGCATCTGTAAAACTATGCAAAGGTATCATAAGCCAACATGTTCTGACACTTTTGGTTTTGCTTGTATAAGGTTTTCTCCTAGGTACCTTTATTTTTACATGAAAGACAATCCTGGTGATATGAGAGGAAACAGAGGCCAGCTTGCTGGCTGCTCGTCAAAACTTACCAGAAATAGGGGCGCCTGGGTGGTTCAGTAGGTTAAACGTCGACGTCGGCTCAGGTCGTGATCTCATGGGTCATGAGTTAGAGCCCCGCGTCGGGCTCTGTGCTGACAGGTAAGAGCCTGGAGCCTGCCTCGGATTCTGTTTCCCCCTCTCTCTCTGCCCCTCCCCACTCACGCTCTGTCTCTTCTCTGTCTCTCAAAAATGAATAAACGATAAAAAAAAATAAAAAATTTAAAAATTTAAAAAAAAAACTTACCAGAAATAAAAGCTTAGTAACGTGCAAGGAAACCAGCTGTTGCCTCCATACCAAATCAGCCTGCTGCCATGGCAGTCTCCTTGGAGCTGAAACACACTTTGAAGGTAGGAAAAAATATCTCAGAACAAAGAAAACAAGTCCTTCCAACAGTGAGAAGTGGTAGTCTGCAAAGAAAGAGTCTATTTAATTTTTCAGTCCTAAAAGCAAGTAACTATTGTCCAAATGGCATGGAAAAGTGGCAGAAGTGCAGAAGTATCCTAGAGCCTTAAGCTGAGACTAAAGGTGGGTTGGAAGAGAAATTCTGGACACTCCTGAGTTCTTGTCTGAGAAACTCAACCACTGTAGGACCTTGGGTGAATCACTGAACCTCTGAGGCTCATTTTACAAATGTGTCAAATGGGGATAATATCCCCCACCATCTCTCCTCACAGGAAGTGGTAAGGTTTGAACGACAGAAAACATGGAAGAGCTTTCCATAAAATACTAGTCAATAAGCAAATATTTGTACACATTTTTATCACCATGATTGCTACTCTGCTGTTCCTTTAAGGCTTTTAAAAATTGAAAGAGCAAGTCGTCGCTGTATCCATTAAATACCTATTCGTTAATCTTTTTTTTTTAATGTTTATTTTTGAGAGACAGAGCCAGAGTGGGGGAGGGGCAGAGAGAGAGGGAGACACAGAATCCGAAGCAGGCTCCAGGCTCTGAGCTGTCAGCATGGAGCCCGACACGGGGCTTAAACTCACAGGCCATGAGATCATGACCTCAGCCAAGGTCGAATGCTTAACCAACTGAGCCACCCAGGTGCCCCCTCATTAATTTCTTTTAAAGTTACTGTGCTATGGGACACCCGGGTGGCTCAGTTGGTTGAGCATCCAACTCTTGATTTTGGTTTGGATCATGATCCCAGTGCTGTCGGATGGAGCCCCACATCAGGCTTCGTGCTGAGCGTGGAGCCTGCTTAAGATTATCTCTGCTGTCAGCACAGAGCCAGTTTTAGACCCTCTGTTTCCCTCTCTCTCTCTGACCCTCCCCCACCTCTCTCTCAAAACTAAAAATAAATACTAAAAAAAAAAAAAAAAAAGATTCTCTCCCTCTGTCCCTCTCCCCCACTCATGCTCTCTCTCTCTAAAAAACAAAACAAAAAAAGTTACTATGCTAAAGAAATCTGTTAATATCAATGAAACTGATCAGTATTTGGTAATCAAGTATAGGAGAGGAATGTATTTGTGCCTAAAAAGTCTAAATCTCTGAATCTTTTTTTTTTATTATTTATTTATTTTTATTCTCACATTAGATAACATACAGTGTAGTCTTGGCTTCAGGAATAGGATCTAGTAAAAAGTCTAAATCTCAAATACTATCTTCTATTACCCATTTTTTTCCTAAAACAAAGAAATCACTATGAGGATGTACAATATTTTTAATCATTTCACTTTTTCCATGGAATGATCACACAAACGACTGGTCATCCTATTTACACGACAGAGAATACGAGTAGTAGCAGCAACTAAAAAGAAAAAAAACATGGCAATTTAGCATTGCAGCAAGAAGACTATACATAAAACTATCCTCAGTTCATCTGTACTCTTCTATCCATCAGTATCTTTATCTTAAAAAACTCTCTTACCTTGGGTGCCTGGATGGCTCAGTTAGTTAAGCATCTAACTCTTGATTTCAGCTTGGGTCATGATCTCATGGTTCGTGGGATCAAGCTCTGTGTAGGGCTCTGCACTGGTGGCACAGAGCCTGCTTGGGATTCTTTCTCTCCCTCTCTCTCTGCCCCTCCTGAGTGATGTTCCCAGAAGCCCCTGGGAGGCTGCCCTCCAGGCTGCCTCTGCACCTTTGTTCCCACCAGCTGAGTCATGTGCCCACCAAAGCCAATTGTGTTTGTTCCCAGACCTGTTTATGCCAGCTCTACTTGTTATTGTTAATTATATAATTGAATTAAATATTATGTAAATCCCAGAAATTTGAGAGCAAAAAGAAAGAGTGGTAGTAACTATGGAAACCAAGTTAAATACTTTAGAAAGATCTGGTAAAGGCAAGCACCTAAAAATATTTCTGTCAAATTAAGAATGAGTAAAGGATTGGAGGAAATCTTAAAATTCTAGAATTCTTGACTCAGACTGCTTCACAAGTCTGCATACTTTCCCTACTGAAGAGGTTGGAACGGCAAAGCATGGAAGAGGCAGTATGGGTGCAGCTCACAGAAGAAAGCCCATGAGGAACCCCCATGAGCAGATAAAGACTCAGAGAGAACACCTCAGTCTTCTCAAAAGACTGGTGAGTGTGCACAGAAATTTTTTAATCTCTTTTTGACTCTCTGTTTTAACTGACTCCACATATTTAAAGACCCCAATAATAAAACATTTAAAAAAAAAAAAACACCTTTTGGCTTTTATTCCAAAAAGACAAGTGTCAAAAACCAGGGGGAAGACTCTTTTTTTATTTAGTGTTTATTTATTTTGGGAGAGAGAGATTTTATCTCAATGTTTTGCAAATAGATAAAGGAAAAGCCGGCCAAATTGAAAAGAACTTGAATGAAATACAAACACAAAACTACAAATTAAAGGAAAGCACAGGACACAAAGAAGAGCAAGAGAAAGGCATGGAACTAAAACCACACTGGACAGAGAAAAGGCTAACCCAATACTCTGAAACACCAGAACTGGTGAAATGAAAAATAAACATGAGAAAATTAAGCAGAAGTTAGAACTTGGCTCTTTAAAAACTACCTCCTGATGAAAGAAACTGCTCATAATGTGATTTTTAGGCATTTTATTTCATCCATAATTTTAGGAAAAGTAATACATACACATCATACAATATTCAGACAATTAATGAGTAAATAATGAAAAGCAAGTCTCCCTCACACACTTTTCCTTCAGCCACCAGTTCGCCCCCAGAGGCAACTACTGTTACTAGCTTCTGTTTCCTTCCAGGGACAGTACATGCATACAAGCATAGATATATTTAAATAATAATATAATCTTAAGCATTAAACTTGGGATAGACAGATACAGGTATTTCTAATAGATCAATGTATAAGTCTCCCAGAAAGTCTCAATCCACTCTTGCAAAATTACCTCACAATTCCACAGGTACCATTTTTGGGAAATGAATTCCATCCAAAGTCCTATTTTCACAGTGTAAAAATAGGGATGGTGCTACTTCCCAAAAAGCAAGTCAAGTCAGAGGTCTCTAAGAGTATTTACATTAAATACAAAGCTGGCTAGATGACAGATCTGATCTGTTAGGGCAATTCACCTCTTCCTGATGCCATGGCCTTTTTAAAAACTGGCATACCACACATACAATGTGGTAATCGGTGTGGGAATTCAAAAGGGAAAAGCAAGAGGGAACAGTAGAGGAGACTCCTATGGGTCTCATACCTCAGGCTTTTCTTGCTCAAGTCCAGACTTTGCATCACCCGTCTCTGGAAGGCTTTGGAACCTGATTAGTTGTTCAGAGCAGACCCTTCTCTCAGGCAAATTCACCTTATTGTAACTCATAAGATCTATGTGTATGATTGGGGCGGGGGGGAGGGGTGGGCGTTGGGCGTGTATGTATGTGAACACATACACTTACAGAATGCCAAAGTATTCATTTACAGGAAGAACTCTGTCAAGGAGCCATAAACACTCAACATGGAGGCAAGTGCATTTTCCTTCTGTGGGCACATACATGAAAATCAAATAACCGAACTACAGAAAAACTGCCATTTCCACCTATCCAAATCCATTCCTCTTTATTCTGATTACAAAATTTCATTTCTGAGAACTGTTCATTCCCCATTAACAGAACTTATGGTTTAAATGGTTGGGTGGGCACATGTCCCAGGAGTGGCCAGTCCCAGAGCTGAACCTGTCCCAGTAGTTGACAGGATTGTTAAACTGTGAGCAGGGAGATGCAGAAAGCCCCCTCAAAATGAGAGAGCTTTGACTGAAAATGAAGGCAAGAGATGGAGAGAGACGTTGCTTCATAATACCATTTAACAATGAAGCCAAGCCATGCCTGCGACCAGGATACCCAATGAACTTTTCACTTATGAGAGAAAATAAACTCCTTTCTTAACTCACTTTGAGCTGGGATTCTATCTCCTGTAAACAAAAAGAAGTCCTTTCTTCTTGTTTATATAAGTGCTTTCACAGAGAAAATGGAATTCGACTAAGGAAGGTTTATAATATGATTTGAATGCTTAATCAACATCAAAGTAGCTTAATGCATTAGTATCCACACCAAGGCAATCCAACACTCATCCTTGGGCATCCTTCTGTCCTTCAACATCTGACCAGAGCCACTTGCACAGACACACTGTTTCTTAAACCATGCTCATTATGTTCAATCCGCCTGGCAAGCCTGTCTCTGCTCCATTTAACCAGCTCTCAGAGGGCAATCACATATCCCTTGTTCCCAAGTTCTTATGGGGATGCATCACTGGATCTCAAGTACCAAGAATAATCGAAAACCACTTAATAGATTAAATTCTATGGCACCCAAGAGAACTCGTAACGCATTCAAATTAAATGTTGTGAATTTCTTCCAGTGAATTCTAGCATCAAAAAATCATTCACTGTAGCAAAATGACGTACTCAACAGTTTCCGACTATGGGAATATATCAATGATATTTTCCACTAAGGTGAACACATAGCTCTGATACTTTGATTAAGGTCGGTTCTTTAAACCCACATTATTTCGATTACAAGGAGTTGTTTATGCTCACTCCAATTTGTAGGACAAGACAAAAGTATACATCTTTGTAAGCTAAGCTCCAATCGGAGCACCTGTTAGGCAAATAATGGCTGCAGTGTACCACTTTTTTCCTCCTTTCAGGCACAAATCCTGTGTGTGGTTACATTCTTTGAGTGCCTCCCCCAGCACCACTTCCCAGCCCCTTGTCCCAATTAACCCACGCCATGGAGAGAAGCAAACAGTTTCTCTCTCCTCAAACCATTATCATCATTTGCTTCTGTCGCCCCCACTAGACTCAGCTCTTTGGATGACTTGATCACTAGTCTAGCACAGTGTCTGGCAGACACTTTAAACATCAGTTGTGTGGATTTAACTACACTTGTCGACAACTTACCAGAATATCTGGTCTGTGACTTTTATGTCACTGTTCAGTTTCAAGCATCAAGGAAAGTACTGGAGAGGAGTCTTAGAAACTTGGTGTCTGCCCTCCCTCCAAGAACAAGGGGTCCTGAAACAGGTTCTTTTGAACAAATTTTCAACCTTTGTAAAATATATCCTGCAACCCTGGCTACAGCTCTCTGGCCGAGGGGTTGGTGCTTGACCTAAACGTGTCAGATAGAGACTGGACACGAGGAAGGCCACTGGCCTCCAAGGTGGCCAGGCATGAGAGCTGAACCCCAGGAGGGACAAAGTGTACTGAATAGTGATGAAGCAACTCGGTAAGATCCCTTCTCAGAGTGTGTGAATGCAACTCTGACAGGGAAAGCTGTCAGAGAATAGCACAGAAAAAAAAATCAAAAGAAAGTAAAAGCTGAAACTCTAAAGCAAGAGAAGCCAAGAATAATTCAAATCTTGAGGTCTGTAGGGGGAAGGAAGCATTTAAGACTACAGAGAAGACACAGCAAGAAGCGGAGACAAGTAACAGGAAAGAACTCCAGCCACTATAATGTGGTCTCAAATTTCCTTTACAATACAACATGAGGTCGGTGGATGAAAAGGCCACATTAAGAGACAGCTACTGTAAGTTTTTCAGTTATCTTTACCTCTACTAAAGAGCTGAGGTTGTCAATTATCAAAATGGACATTAGAAGTAGGCTTTTATTGTTGAAATCAGAGACACTTAAGACTTCTGAGTTGGCAGGTTGCCTGGGTGGCTCAGTCAGTTAAGCGTCTGGCTCTTGATTTCAGCTCAGGTTATGATCTCATGATTCGGGAGTTGGAGCCCCATGTCAGGCTCTGCACTGTCAGCACAGAGCCTGCTTGGGATTCTCTCTCCCTCTCTCTCTGCCCCTCCCCACCACACATGCACAAGTGCATGTGATCTCGCTCTCTCTCAAAATAAATAAATAAGCTTAAAAAAAGGATTGTGAGTTGGGTATAAAAACTTCAGGGGTACCCCACCATTTCATGAGGGGTATAATCTCACCAGGCCGTTCTCAGGAACAGGCCCCAGGCTGGATTCTGCACTCAGGCACAGTTTACTTAGATGATCTTAGTTGTCCAATGCCAACTCTAAGTTTAATTGAATCCTGCCTCTACAACATTGTGATATTTGCCTCAAGTGAATCTCTTAAGCAAACCAAGGAACATCCAAAGGGCAAAAATACAGACTTTATTAAACTTATAAAATAAGTTGTAGGTATATTTGTATGCCCTCTTACAAATGTACATTTGGCTTTCATATCTAGAGATGGGGGAACTGGTGGGAGACCTGGAGCCCTTACCTTCCTCTAACTACTGGGATATGTTCATTGGGGCTTTAGACTCGGGTGTGATTACACAAAAACCAAAAAGTAAATGGTTTGAACAAGAGCCATATTTATATCTTAATATTTAACAGTCCAGATGTAACCAGTCCACACTGGAAAATCTTCCACTTCCAGTTCCAGATAGCTCTTTCAAGTATCACCATCCCCTAGTCAGTTGGAAGGCAGAAAGAGGAATGGAGGGTACACTCCTTCCCCATTGGCCAGATTTTACCACATGATCATGCCTAGCTTCAAGGGCAGCAAGGAAATTAATCCCTACACTAGCAACCAAAGGAAAACTAAGTGAAATTATACTCTCATACATCAATTGGGGGCCTTCTTCCCTGTGCAGCTCCCATCACCTGAGGAAACTTGAGTGAGATCTGTTCTCCACAGTATGTATGAATTTAATATAAGCATGAAACTCACTGCTTAAATAACACCAATAAGAAATCCACTATGAAGTCACTACATAAAACTGACAAATGTTTACAAAAAGAGAAAAAAAATAGTAAAAGACCTGAAAGATAATTAGGTAACTATTATATGAAGGAAAATCTGGATGATCTGAGAATAAACCACACCCTTGCTCCTAACCTTCTTCAATCACCTGAGAGACTCCTAAATCACATGGGAAAAGTAGCTCTCCTGCCCTGCACTGAAAAACCCACACAGGTCATTGTAATAACTAAAGGCACTGATTAAATGACAAAGTAAAATCTTCCTCAGCCTTTAAATTGCACTACTTGGTTAGAGCTGCCATAACAAATACCGCAAACTGGGTGGCTTAAACAACAACTTTATCATCTCACAGAGATGGAGGCGAGTCCACAGTCCAGATGTCAGAAGGGTTGGTTCTGTGAGGGAAGGATCTAGGCCTCTTACCTTGGCTTGTAGATGTCTCTTCACAATGTCTTCCCTTTACGTGTGGCTGAGCTTGAAACTTGACCTTTTTAGAAGGACATCAGTCACACTGTATGAGGGCCCCCCCTTAATCACCTCATTTCAACTTGATTACTTCTGTAAAGACCTCAACTCAGAATAAGTTCACTTTCTGAGGTATTTGTGGTTAAACTTCAACATATGAATTTGCTGGGGGCAGTGGGGAGAGATTGGGGCACTACTCTAAAACTTACTCTTATAGTTTTTGTTCCTTACAAAAAAGGGGTTTTTTCCTTACCCAAAAAAAAAAAAAAAAAAAAAAAAAAAAAAAGCCTTTTGTGCTTTTGTGTCTATGAAGACAGATTATAACACAAGCAACTTTCTTCATTGTTACCTCTGCGTCTTCCCAGAAAAACTGAACAAGAAATGATACTCATTGCAAAGCATATTTACTAAACAACTTGATCGTTTTAGGCAATGCTATAATATTCAAGGTTGTACTGGCCCACAGACCATTTCTCACAAGATACGTGAACCAGCAGGAAAAAATGAGAGAGGGGATGGTTCAGTGGTTTGAGAGGACAGTCATTCGTCAGGGTCTAGTTGACAGATTTCAAAGGACCTCAAAGGAAAGACAACATTGTAACTTGCTGGGCTATGCTAACAATACAGACTTGCCCAATTCTTGGGTTTTCAATGATCAGAGACTTGCTCCTTGGTCACTTCTATTTGAGATTTACTTAACTTAATGGTGTCAGTACTCTGACCTTGCCTATCTGCTTACCTTTGTGAACTGGATTTCAGTCTGCAATCTCAGGCTGATATCTGACACTAGTTTGGTTAACTCATCTACTTGTTAATGCCCCGGACCTGCAGAGGTAGACTGGCCTTCCATCCTTCACTTGTATTAGATCCTAAAACCTGCTTTTAAGTCTCCATTCAGATTTCATTCCTGGTCCTGACAAGCAGCTTTATTTTCCAATCCCAACTTAAATTCCAGTCCTAATGGCGACGTGACTCCCCTACAAATGAATCACAACTGGGAAGCTGTTTTTTTCTGTCACTCTGGATGTATCTCTGTGAAGTAGAAATGAGCTAAATAAAAAAGGAAATTAAGAAATTACAACAGATATGAAATATTCACAAAAGTTCTTTAAATAATAAAATAGCTTCTCCCTTCAAATTTATTATTTATTTTTAGTCTCTACAAAATTATTAGGAAGAAAGGGAAAGTCACTCTTATTTCTAACCCTCGAGGATAATCACTGTTAACATTTTGGCACATATCCTTCCAGTCTATTCTTTTCTACTCATAAATACATAGGTAAATAGATTTAAAAATGAGATCATGTTATAATTTTTATTATTTTGTGATTTACTTTATTGTCTTAAAAAAATATACTACAAAGACTATCTTCTGGTAACATTTTTTCTTTATATCATCACTTTTAATGGCAAAATAGAATTCCATTGTAAGAATGTACCAGACAGACAGACCTAATAGGCCTCTAAGTAAACTTTTTTGTAAAGGTATATGTTTGATGAATGAGAACATTCCATTCTGATTTTCTGCCTTGGTAATCTGTTGCAGTTTACGACCAAATACAGTCAACTACAAGATGCTAAAGGAACCTTAATTACACCCCAAAAGATTAATGACTGAAAAGATTTTAAATCCTTCATGCCTTATTGCTAGCATGTAAGCAAGACCGTGCTAAACATTCAAACTTCTGATTAGGATAAAATGTAAAAATGTGTCTTTTTGCCCAGTATTTTTATTGCCATTGTCTCCATACTAGAAAATTCAATGAAATCCAAATGTTCCTCCTATCTCCATCACAACAGACCAGGTAAACAGCTTTATCTGCTTAATATGTTAAGAAAGAGGCAAAGAAATGCAATGCCTTGGGGACCAAAAAAAAAAAAGTTTCACAATGAAAACAATACAAAACACGCCCACCTCATTTTATTAGGAAGAAATACACTAACTCTTACAGCCAAGCATAGGGGCAGGAAAAACAGTAATTAGATACTATTTTTCACAAGCATTTTTGTAGGACACCTTAAAAGAACAAAAAATTTCAAGCTACACAAAGTGGCAGACTATAGAAATCACAACTATTTTGAATCACTCCACTCTAGGAAGTGGAAAGACTAAGAATTTGTAGACACCACCAAGCAGAAGTTGGCTTGTTTACCACTAAAACTCTATTCCAAATGGTAATTCAGAACAAATGCTTGAATTTAATATGCTTCTTTACAAATGTGTAATTTTCCCCCAAACGATGTAAAGATGTGTTTCGCTGCTATACTATACAGTTTCAAGACATCCAAATATAGTTAGTGTCTGATAATTTTGTTTAAATGGTAAACATGATTATAAATTTCTTTTAAACTCAGATGTATAATAATTACTCCCTGATTTGTGAGAGAATCAACATGAATTGAAAATTACAGTAAATGTTGAGAAAATGTGATTTTATTTAATCATATATTCTTTCCATAAGACATTACAGTCTGACTTCACGATCGAAATCTTGCCGGAAACTCTCTTCTCCATGGTCATCAGTGACTTCCTTCATGCCACATGCAATACTTCTCATTCTTGAATTTTCTTATACTAGTATGTCTTACTGTTGAATATTGCTCTTTCTTAACATTCTCTACTTTCCAGCTTTTCTAACAATATACCATCCTAAATCACTTCTCTCCCTCTCTTCCCAATCTCTGTTAACTCAAACATTACCTAGAGCCTAGTAGGAGATGGGCACAACACTGTATCCTATAGATAAAGAAGGATCAAGACGTGTCTGGTCCTTGAGGAGAGAGATGCAAGTAACTAACATTTCAGCCCAAAATGATCAGAATTGTAAGGTATGACCAAGTTGGTGTAAGACTATCAGTGAGGGATATTTTAAGTTGTAAATCAGAATTGAGGATTTATGGTGAAAGCAGGCTTCCTGGAGCATGTGATGCTGACCAACTAGGTTTGTGCCAGACACATTTATATTCCCCCAAAGTAGTCCTCAGGCCTCAGCTGCCTGGAAATCCTTCTAGATTTTCCCTAGGGCAGCTCTCTGGTCCACTTACATGACAACTATTTCTGACTTTCTCCATTCTCCTCAAAATTTCCAGACAGCCTCTGTTTGCCTCAGACACAGAAGATGACCTAACCTTCAACTTCAGAGAAACCAGAAATACAGTCCACTAGAAGAAAAATCTTACTATTACAAGATGAAGCATACAGTACAGAGGATGGTACAAAGGAGTTATTTTAGATTTTCTTAAATCCCAGCTCCTACCATGATCACTTTGGGAGGCTCAGGGAAGTCCTTCCTCTCCTGTTTCCCTATGGTTCCTTACATGTCTTCACTTGTCAACCAGAGCCCCAGGCTCATCTCCTCCTCCTCTGCTACTGGCCAAGAGTCTCCTCCCATTTGGTTCCACTAGATTTTCCTTCAGTGGAACAAGGTGGAGGAGAGAATGGCAGTGAAGGTGAAGATCCTTCCTCTTCAGAGAATCAGGAGAAACGAACTTCCAGATCCAGCTTGAGAGTGAAGTCTCCAGGACCGCCACCCCCTCAACATAAACCTAGATCCAAAAACACCTCCAAATTTCCAACCCACCTTACCACACCTGTTCCCATTAACCTAACCTGGTCAAGGCCAGAGAAGAAAAATGGCTGTGTTCCAAACCCCAGAAAGACTGGGTATGGTGGGCACAAAGGGAAGAAAATCCAATCCTTTCTCACAAGCCATTATGTTTTACTATAGCTGCTTTCTAGGAGCCAAATTTAGATACACTAGAAGCTAACAATTGTTTTTGCAAGTCATTAGAAAATAGATTTCACAGGCAAACAACAGTTCTCCAGAAACATCATTTTGTTCAAATTCTGCTCACAGTATGGATTACATGCAGTAATTATAAAACCTGCAAGAGGTTTTAGAATCCAGTTAATCAAAGTTGTGGGTTAGCCAACAAAAGTCAAAAACTTAAGTCTGTAACTCCCCCATAACCTGAAGGTACTTAGACTCTTTCAAGTTCATTCATTTCTTCAGCAAATATGTGTAAGTCATGTATCACACACCCAATACAGCATTAGGCTCTGAGCACACAGTGGAGAATAAAATAAATGTGCCCACTGCTTAAAGACTACTGAGGAGACAGATAAAAAAAACAAGTAAACAAGTAAATAGAGCATTACAAATGGTAATAGGTGTTTGCATCACATCCTGCAACAAAATTATACTCCCAGGCACTACCCAATTGCCATAGTCTCCTTAGCAGAATGAAGCAGTGACCAAGAAAACATGGTAGAAAATTGCACAAAATTGTTGGTCTAGGGGACATATGCATTTAAACTCTGATTTGCAAAACAACTGTCTGGAGAAGCCTTCAGGCTGATGACTCACTAGACCAAAAGAGACTCTTCCAGAGCTTTATATTTAATCAAATTGATACCCCACAGACTGCATGAGTTTTTCACCAAAGACACTATTAACTTGAGCCATCAACAATATTCAACCCATGCAAGCCTCAAAACACATTTATATGCTAGTGTCATTTTCACAAAACCAATAAGATCTCTACCGTCACTAACCTCAGGATCTCATTCAAGTGACCCAGCCCTAAGTGCCACAGAAGACAAAAAGCTGTTCACCTGGTAGGTTATCTCCCAGACATCTGAGATGTGAATAGAGAGATTTTTTTTTTTAAGATTTCTGAATTACAATGACAGAAAATAAGCAACCCCTGATTTACACTCATTGGCTCATTGACTTCTCTGTGACATTTTCAAGGTCCTGGAAATCTGACAGAAACATCTCCTAACTGACCCTCATTTGAAGCCCTGAGACCTAAATTGAAGAAGGGGAGCAGGTGATCATATAGGAGAATTCCTTCCCTACCAAAAAATATCTGCACTTCCCCCACCCCTTCCCTGCCCAAATCTGGGCTTTGCACAAAAAGAAAGCAAACCACTCTCTTGTGCTGCTTTCTAAAGCAGCAGGGAGCTGCCCCCCATATGCCAAAACTTCTTTTCTTGTACCAAATCCACTTTAGTTCCCGCCAACTACACTTCCCAGTGTGCAGTGCACAAATAAGAAGTCAATTGCTGGCGTTTAGCCTAGAAGAACAATAAGCAGTAGATTCTGTGGTGTGCAAAACTGCTGGCTTGGAAATTACCTGTAAGTTTCTCAGATCATCCAGGAATAAATTCTCACCTTCATAAAAAGATAACAAGAACACAACATCAGAAAATCTCTGCTTTAGACAACAGATCTATACACAATAGAGCCCACAGTAACACAATGCACAGCACTTAGCCCTCTAACTTAAAAGGCCAAACGAGGATTACAAAACCTATAATGTAAGCCTAGAATAAGGACACCAAGAATAAGGATAAATAAGGCCTACAAGAATAAGGATAAATAAGGCCTACATCAAGAATGAACAGATTTCCCCTCACGTAGGATTAAGTAAAGAAAAAAATATCAATATGGGTCCTATCAAAACAGCTTACTGCAGGGGTGCCTGGGTGACTCAGTCAGTTAAGCATCGGACTCTTGATTTCAGCTCAGGTCATGATCTCATGGTCTGTGTGTTCAAGCTCCACACTTACAGCATGGGACCTGCTTGGGATTCTCTCTCTCTCACTCTCTGCCTCTCTCTCTCTCTCTGCCCACTAGCACACACTGGCACATACCCTCTCTCAAAATAATTAAGCTTAAAAAAAAAATCTAACTACATAAAAGACTTGAGGTATATATAAAATTTTATTAGATGATAAGAGTGCACTTCAGATCCATGGAAAAAAGAAGGATTCAATAATAAAATAATAGTAATAAGCACATCTCCTAGCCTTCTTCATGAAAAATAATTCTACACATTGCAACCACTCAAACATGATTAATTCACCAAAGCCCTTTTCATCACAAGTTAACGTTACTGCTTTACGCATATCCTCACTTTTTCCTGACTCCGACTACATGTTGGCATATCCTCTGTGTAAAATGGAATATTCTCAGTTTTCTGGACATGTAATCCCTCCTGGCTATGATCTAGCTGATGAATCTGCCAGGCTGAAAACACTGTGCCTTTGAAGGCCAAGGACTGCCATAGTGATGATAACAAAAAATGATGCTTACCTGGCTAAGAATCACTTGGAAATATATTTGATGAACAAAACTATCAGAAGCTACTTAAATCCCTACTTAGTTTAGCTGAGGCAGGCACTGAGGAAAAAAAAAAAACTGGTAAGGAATTATTTAATATACAAAATGTATATCATAATGTGTATTTAATATTCGATGGTTACCTACTCTATGCCAGCACAGTATTAGGCTATTAATATATTATCTCATTAGAGTCTCACAACAACCCTGGAAGAAATCAATTAACCTTATTTTTATAATTATCTAACTCAAAAATCAGAGGTTAAATAACTGCTACTAAGTCAAAAACTAAAAAGCAGAAGAGATGGAATTCAAATCCACATCCCACGAATTCCAAATGCAATACTCTTTTTCACACCACCATACTGCTGCCCTCGGTCAGCTCCTCACACCCGTGGGTCCCGATGGACCTCCCACCGGACTGAGCCAGTAGGGTGCACCTGCAGTCTGGCACTGGCTTAAGGCATTTGCTTCAACAGCACATTAATTAACCTGTCAGAGGCATATCTCACCCACCTTCCCCTCAGAAATATCTAGAGACTTGAGGGAGATTCATGAGGTGAGGTGGCTCAGTTTCTTCACCATCACCCCCATCACCTCCAGATCTAAGTGAAACATCTAAAAAGCTGGGGAAACCTGACTTATATCAAGCTGCCATCAACATTACTAAAGCCAATGCTGGGTTAACGTGAAAGACAAACACCTAATGTTCGGCTGAGTACTACGCACAGGGTAATGCAGTAAATCAGCACCTATGCCCGACCCCTCGAGTGCCGTGGAACAAACAGGCTATCCAGCAAACAACAGAGGCAGCCTAAAGCCTTTCTCTGTAAGTTTTCCTTACAAGTTGAAGCAGGACTTCAAAATTTTAGCCCCGTGGTATCATCAAAATACAAAGAATATGTCAAGCAAGGAATGGGAGGGGAGTATTTGTGCATGCTAGCCTATGACTAGCAAAATCACTTTTTGAAAATAATATTCTTGGCATTTTGGAAACATCTCTTTAAGTCTTCTTGGGAGGAGCGATGTGGGAAGGTTGATCTCTAACTACTATATTGAGCCAAGAGCTTACACCATATATGGGAAATGCTTTCACTCAAGAAGGATCTTCCAAAATATGCTACTTAATATCTGCAGGTACTTCACACAACAAGCCTTTATCACCCAACTAGTTAATGTGCAGAGAAGGACAGGCTCACAAAAAATGATTTTCAGTGCTTCCCAAATCTAATTTGTATGTGAACCACCTGGAGAGAGTGTTCAAATGAAGATTCTGATTCAACAGGCTAGAACAGAGCCCAAGATTCTGCATTTCTAACAAGCACCCAAGTGACCTTGATGTGCAGAGAACAGCCAGAAGAGCCCTTAGCAGCAAAGATCTCAGCCTCCATTTCTTCACTAACATGCCAGTGTTCCTCACACTGGCCCCAGCAAACTGAGCTTTACACAAATTATGTATTGTGCCTTCATATTTTGGATAACCTAAAAAACATACATTGTACTAGTTCAATGACAAAAGACTTCTCATTTGCAGAAACAATTGACAGGCATTTCCAGAAAATAGGTTTTATTTAAGACAGCTTTCTCAAAACAGAGTCTGCAGACATTTTCTTGGTGGGCACTCAAGAATAATCTTCCAGGGGCGCCTGGGTGGCTTGGTCGGTTAAGCGTCCGACTTCGGCTCAGGTCATGATCTCACGGTCCATGAGTTCGAGCCCCACGTCAGGCTCTGTGCTGACAGCTCAGAGCCTGGAGCCTGCTTCCGATTCTGTGTCTCCCTCTCTCTCTGACCCTCCCCCATTCATGCTTTGTCTCTCTCTGTCTCAAAAATAAATAAACGTTAAAAAAAAAAAAAAAGAATAATCTTCCATAAAAGAGGGCCATACAATGACTTCTTGATCAGTTTTACCTTATTCAGGAGTACAACCAACATCCAGTTGCAGGAAAAGGACTGCCCTCAGAATGGAGCCAAGGCTAGGAGGAAGGGGAAATTCTGAAAATCACAGAGCTTGATTTCATGTCCTCCAAACCTCTGAAATGGATTACTGAATAAGCAGTCTGTGAGAACTTAGGGCAGATTAAAAAAAAAACAGGCATTCACTAGAAAACAGCATGGTTTCACTGAGTATTAGTGATGCCAAATCCTTTACTTCCTTTCTGACAGGCTTGTAAGAACGGTGAACTAGGACAATGCTTCAGACATCTAGATACCTAGATTTCAACAAGGCAGTGGTAAAACAGAATATCCAGCAGGTGGGTGAAATAACCTCAGTCTAGGAACAGACCCCTTTAAGACCGCTTCCTTCCTCCCACCAGCCCAGCCTCCATCCACCAATTCCTCTCAACCTCCAACCGATTAGAGACAACCCAAGTCATATGTACTGAAATAAATTCTTACACATACTCATATAAGAACTCTACAAAAGAGGGATTCAATTTCAGTATACTTGACAGCAATTTCTCTTGATAAGGCCCCAGTAATTAAAATGTAATGACTTGTCCCTGTATAAGTTATTTAAACTGCTTTCAAATGGCAATTTCTGTGGTTAATGCTTAAAGAGAGGTTGGTAATAGAGGAGGTAAAGTGGATGTCAGAGAAGCAGTAGGGGTTTTTCCAATTAAAATTTGGGAAAGATAATGGAAAACGAGCTCCAGTATACACCGTATTTACAAAGTGTGTGGTAGGAAGGAAGGACAGAGCAGAGATGTATGTGAGGAGGGCTGTCCCAAAGCTTTTTTACCATCTTAAGCATCCACATTATTCTGCCTCTCTGGGATCAGAGAGGGTCCCAGGAGATAGCACACAGGAGTGTTTATTTTGAATCATAAATCAGAAAAGGACTAGCTTTGAGAAATCAAAAATTGGCCTCTTGATATGCTTGTAATCTTCAATGAGCCAGTTATGCACATATCACTGATATTACAAGGAAAGGAGAACATTCCATCAAAGGAAAGGAATGAAGGAAATCAATTTGTATAAATGTCTAAGATACCTTTATTTCTTTTATTATAAATAAATATTATTACTTCACTTGAGTCACTAAAAAATATGTCTTCTGAAAAAGCAGGGAAGTGCTCAAAAAGTACAGAAGTCATGTATAAAAAGAACACAGGAGCTGGCTTGTAATGGCACCAGATTTAGGGTAATTTGCACATCTAAAAGTGTAATGTTGATAATTATAACATCTAATTTTAAAAATTCATGAATCCATATTAATGGGGGAGGTGAGGGAATTTCTTCTTGCAAAATGCCAGCTATCAGTGGAAAAGGAATGATAAAATTAGAAAATAATCCCTTTGCAATCTCTAGGTAATTGATTTAGGCAACAATCACATATAAATAGTAAAAGTTCTTGGGAAAAGATAACGAGGAAACAAGATATTCACATAGCCTCAAGCATCATCCCACAGATTACCTACCACTCATAAAAGGACAAGTGTACTTGTACATGGGAAAGCTCTGGTAGGCCCCCACTTAACCAAGTGACCCATTTCACTGTCACCAACAGCAGGATGATCAGACCTCATGTGCCTCCTGCTGTGGCACAGTAAGTGGTATCACATCCACTGTCTTCTTGCCAAAACTGCTAACCTGATTCTAAAAATTGAGAAACAAGTAGACAAGTTCAAAATGTGGAACATTCTACAACTGGTTTAACCTCTTCAAAACAGTGTTATAAAACGAAACAAAAGGAAGAGACAGGGTGATCAAATGCAATGCATGAAACTTTACTGCATCCTGGATCTAAAAAAAAAAAAAAAGTCATGAGGCCCCCTGGGTGGCTCAGTGAGTTAAGCATCCGACTCTTGATTTCAGCTCAGGTCACGATCTCACAGTTCATGAGTTCAAGTCCGGCAACGCTGCGCTGTCATTGCAGAGCCTGCTTGGGATTCTCTGTCTCCCTCTCTCTCCACCCCTCCTCCACTCTATCTCTCTGTCCCTCAAAAATAAAAACGGACAAACTTAAAAAAAAAAATTACTCAACCACTTTCAACATAAAATGTACATGAAATGATATTATTGAATTATGGTTAATTTTCTTAGGTTTAACAATGATAAAAACAGTAACAGTAATACTGGGGGTGGTAGGAGACTGTGTTTATTCTCAGGAAACATGTATTTAGGGGTGATGTGCAATGGTGTCTGCAACTTATTCTTTAAAGCTCAGGGGCACCTGGGTGGCTCAGTTGGTTAAGCATCCAACTCTTGGTTTCAGCTCAGGTCATGATCTCACAGTTCATGAGTTGGAGCCCCTCATCATCGGGATTTGCGATGACAGTGCAGAGCCTACTTGGGATTCTCTCTCTCTCTGCTCCTCTCCCGTGTGCGTGCATGCGTTCTCTCTCTCAAAAAATAGACATTTTAAAATAATAAAAGGTCAGAAAAAATAGACATACAGTGAGAGAATCCAATATGACAGAAGGTTAACAATTGCTACAGATGAAGAGTATATAAGTTTTTTTTTTTCAAATTTTTCACAGTAATTTTTCAAAATTAAAAGTTGAAAGAAAAAGGCTATAAACTTTTGTTTAATTTAAACACTCATGAGTGTTTCTTTTCCCCTCAGCCTTATTTTTTACATAAAAGCTTATGTTCCTCAACCTCATACCTCCTACTACAGAAGTTTCCACTAACTTACCCTTGGAGTGTGGTAACAATTACAGTCCTCTCTGAATGATGCATTCAATATTCCAAATCTAGAGAGGTCATAATAAAAATATATTTAACAATAAAACAGAGCATCAAAAGTCTAATGGGCAGGGTAGTCCAGAAGATAATAGGTGAAAAGCAGAGTGCTCATTTCTGTTTCTCTGCTTTCCATTTTTTCCGAGGCAAGTACTTCAACTATCTTTAGAGACAATTAGAGAAACCCTTTGATAAAATGCAAAACTGTCCTTAGTGCAATGCTCCACACCAAGTGAACAATGAAGTCAAATGTAAGAGATTACAAGGCTGGTAGCTGTGTCTCCAGCCCTGTCTCCCCACAGTAGATCCTTGAACAACTCAAGGGTCAGGGGCACCAATGCTCACACAGTCAAAAATCCACGCATAACTTTCTAAGTCAAAACTCTTACCAGCCTACTATTAACTGGAAGCCCAACCAATAACATAAACAGCTGATTAACACATATTTTGTATGTTGTATTATATACTGTACTCTCATAGTGAATAAAGTAAGCTAGAGAAAAGAGAATGTTGTCAAGAAAATCATAAGTGAAAACCTGCCCAAAATTTTCAATTATATTTATGGAAAAAATGCACGTATAATGGCACCCACACAATTCAAACCCACGTTGTTCAGGGTGAAATGTACATGAAAAGGTCATCTTAAGCTCACTCACAAAATTAGCCAGCAGCAATACCAGAGATCAAGAAAAAAAATTACCAAAAGCTGCAGGTTAAATCAATGAGAAAATCTAAATTGGGGGAATTCGATCTCAAACTGACGATGACAGAGCAGATGGCACACATATTCCCTTCTGGCATTTGGCCCAAGAAATAGCAAACCAAGGAAGAATTCTTATGCAACAAATGAGCACACTTGAGAGATGCTAAGGCAAAACAAAACTTAACCTATTCTTCACTTGTTTATTTCTCATGTCCTTATCACTAAAGAGAGTAAGGGATGAATGCACAAATAGACTGATAGGTAAGCTCTGTCATATTTAAAACACACTGCCAATGGAAAGACTCTGCTTGAACCAAATTAACATACTATCTCACAAAACTAAAGAAGATTCCTGAATAAATGTCTAGCCTCTTTTTATCTTTATTTTTTTAACCAAAAACTTTGCTAAAAATTACTTTCAAAAAAGTTAATGAAGGGGCGCTTGGGTGGCTCAGTCAGTTAAGCATCCAACTCTCGATTTCAGCTCAGGTCATGATCTCACAGTTAGTGAGTTCCAGCCCCATGTGGGGCTCTGTGCTGACAGCGCAGAGCCCGGAGCCTGCTTCAGATGCTGCCTCTACCCCACTCATGTGCTCACTTGCTCTCTCTCTCTCTCCCTCCAAAACAAATAAACATTAAAAAATATATTTTTTTAAGTTAATGAATGATCCTTAACAACGGACAGGATAAAATAAACAAGGAACCCAAAACAAAATAAAGTTATTTTTTTAATTCGAAAATAGTTACAATTGGCTATGGGGATTAAAGATCATTTGTTTAAAGGTTTCTTTCCAGCTACCAATGACACATAATATCTAGTACACTAAAATAATCACAATAGTATTATGCCAGGAAAAGTAGGGATTACTTTCTGTACTTTCAAAATCAGTTTAAAATAATAGCAAATTTTCTTTACTTTGGTATATGTTAAAAATATCAATAATAGGGGTACCTGGGTGGCTGAGTTGGTTAAGTGCCCAATTATTGGTTTAATCTCAGGTCATCTCACAGTTCATGAGTTCGAGCCCTGCATGGGACTCTGGACTGACAGTGCAGGGCCTGCTTGGGATTCTCTCTCTCTGCCTCTCTCTCTCTCTGCCCCTCCCCCAACTTGTGCACACACGCATGCACACGCTCTTTCTTGCTTATTCTCTCTTTCCCTCTCTCTCAAAATAAGTAAATAAACTTAAAAAAATCAATAATAAAGAAGTTTGGATTCAGGTTAGTAAGAGATTTTATAGTTTATTCGTCCCAGCGAAATACCAAGAAAACAACTTTTAAAGTTACAGAGGCATTTTAGAATTCTCACTTCTGCAGCAAATCTATACGCTAAGAACACCTTGCCAAATAAATGAATTGCTTCTGGCGATGACCCATTTTAAAAGAAAAATCCAACTAAAATTTTTGCAAGCGAAATTAAATTACTCTAATGGACTACTTACCTCAAAACCTACTTATGTGTTATCCACATTAAAACCATTCTAAGAAATAGCATGAGATGTTCCATTAATAATACTTTTTCAAAAGTAAGCTAAAATAAAAAGCCTAGACATTACATTCCTATAAAATATGTTGTCTCCATGTATTTAGTGCCTTTTACTACTTTAAATAGTACAGTTCTCTTGAAGTAAAATACTGCTTAAGATTTCTTTAAGCTTTGAAAAACAAAAAAGGAAGTTATTCTTGTCATTAGAAACATCTTCATAGTTAATATCTAATATTTATTGAGCATATTTTACATACCAGAAACTGAGTAAATAATGTATACAAATTACCATACCTAATCTTCTGATAATCCTCTGAGGCAGGTACTGTTATCAACATTTTAGAGATGAGGACACTAAATTCAGAAAAGTTAAATAACTATGGCATATTGTTAGGCATTGTCCAAAATCTAATGTCCCTTTCTTTCCTAGTCACAGAGTAATAGCCGGGCATATGGACGCCCAGCAAGAGGATACATCTGCAGCCTCCATTCAGTTTCCATGTGGTCATGGACTAAGTTCTCACCAACAGTTCTCACTGGTGAACTACGTTCTCACACTGAGTGGAGGTGATGTATGTACCTGCCGTGTTACATGCCTCTCCCCTTTCTCAGGCTAGAACACAAATGTGGAACTGAGGCAGCTTCAACCATGCAGATGACAACAGCACCCTAAGGGATGGCGGAGCAACAAAACACAGGAATCAAGCAGTGCTAAAGGGCCCGTCCATCCTGGACTACCCATCTACCTGTGAAATAATAGAAAAAAATATGCAGTACTCTCTGATCCCTGTTCCTGACACAAGATTTCCGAAACCTTTGTAATTTCCTAGGAGATAGAAGTGTCTTTTGTTCTAATCAGGTGACTCTAGGTGGGGTCCTGGATGACGGCAGGTTGTTGGAAAGAACAAGCCATGATTAGAAGCCTGGTGTTCTCACCCTACCTCCCATTCTCTTGAGAAGAAAGAAGGGCTGAAAATAGAGTGAATGATCTATCATGCCTTGGTGATGAAGCCTCCATAAAAATCCTTATAGTATAGGGTTCAAGGAGATTCCAGGTGGATGAACACATCCATGTACTGGGAGGTGGTGCACCCCAACTCCACAGGGAAAGAAGCTCCTGCACTCAGGACCCTCCCAGACTTCACCCTAGGTATCTTTTCATCTTGCTATTCATCTGCGTCCTTCACTATATGCTTTAATAAACTGGTAAACCTAAGTGTTTCCCTGAGTTCTATGAGCCGCTCTAGCAAATTAATCTAATCCAAAGGTCACGGGAACCTCCAATTCGTAGCCAAGTTGACCAGAAGTGATAGGTAACCTAGAGACCTACTACTTGTGTTTGGCATGTGAAATGGCAGAGTTGTGGAACTGAGCCCTTAACCTGTGGCATTTGATGCTGTCTCCAGGCACACAGGGTCAGAAATGAGTTAAATTACAGGACAACCAGCTGGTGTGCCAGAGAACTGCTTATTAGGAGAAAACCTCCACACATTTGGTAACCAGAAGTGTCTGAAGTGAAGTATTCTGTGTGAACGCAAAGGAGATACACAGGAGGGAAGGACTGAAGTTTTTCCAAAACACTACCTCAGATAAAAAATAAGTGAAAAATGGCCAGAGAAAATGTTAGAGAGAAATAAGCTTTTCTATCTTTAGGGCCACTGTAATTTTGAGGACACTTCCTCAGCTTAGCTCATACCCAAACAACCATAAGAAGTGGTAACAGAAATGGGGTGCTGATGTTAAATAAATATAAAATAGAAGGCACTGGGTTAGCGATTGGGTGCTAAGTAACAAGAAAGATGTTGCTAGCTGAAAAATGTCCTAAACCGGTGACCCTTGTTTGCCAGAGTAAAACAGTTGGTATATCTCTCACCTGAGACAACCTCTAAGGCAGCCGACCACATACCTACAGAACTAGTTGCCCTAAGGAAAAAGTAGATGGAAAGTGCAAGAATGGGCCATTCCCATAATTCCGGGTGTTCCACCAGAATTAATTAGCCAACACTGATAGGGGCTATTGTCACAAAGAAATCCTGGAACTAACTACATTCTTCAGCAAAAGTCAGAGGCTTCCCTACCTCATATAATAAAAATATCTGTGGTAATATGCCTTCTTAAGTTTGTTTCCAGATTAATTTCATCCCTCCCTCAATAAGAATTAAATAGCAAGCACTAAATAAAACCTTCTCAGATTCTGGAAATTAAGAAATGGAATATTTTATTTCCCCCAAAAGTTGTTGGATGAAAACAAATTTTTAATCTTATATACCACAGTTATCTAGTTAGTCTTGTTTCACTTTGATGATACACATGTCTAAAAAGAAAACAATTCGAGCGCCTGGGCGGCTCAGTCATTTCGGCATCCGACTCTTGGTTTCGGCTCAGGTTGTGAGTTCGAGCCCCACATCGTCAGGCATGCACGTGTTCTCTCTCTCTCTCAAAATAAATAAATAAATAAACTTAAATAAATAAATAAAACAATAAAACACATCACTGCAGACGTATTTCCTTTAGATATATTTAATTGGAGATTTTGCATATTTTGCTTCACTTGTTCTTTCTTTTTTTTTTTAATTTTTTTTTTAACGTTTATTTATTTTTGAGACAGAGAGAGACAGAGCGTGAACGGGGGAGGGTCAGAGAGAGGGAGACACAGAATCTGAAACAGGCTCCAGGCTCTGAGCTGTCAGCACAGAGCCCGACGCGGGGCTTGAACTCATGGACCGCGAGATCATGACCTGAGCCAAAGTCGGCCGCTTAACCAACTGAGCCACCCAGGCGCCCCATGTTCTCTCTTTCTTAATATCTTTTTATTTCCAAATTTAGCTAGACTAGTTAGAACTTCATTCAAGGTCAACTTATATGTTTCTTTAAAAATCGGGAAGTTATTATAACCCTCAAATATATCTCTAAATAAAAGAACTCTATATTATGGTAGTTATCGTTCTATTTTCATTATATGAAACTGTAGTTCCCAAAAGCATGTCTGACAGTGACACCAACTTAAAACCTCATAGGACTGAACTTTACCCACCCCCACCTCATGCAAAATAGAGACTAGAAGCGTGAATAAAATTAAGTGCAAGAAAACAACAAGCCTTAAAAAGCACTAGTCAAAAACCTAAGAAAAATTATAGAAATAAAACTTTGTCTCAAATGTCAACTCCTCCTTGATAAACACCAAAACTTATCCAAGAAATGCCTTCTGTCTACTTTTTCTGCAGGATACTTTTATAGCCTTCTGGTCTATTCAGCATTTGTGTTTTCTCCTTAAGAAACCTTTATTTTATCATATTATTTATCTTCCCGCTGTGACGGGTGAGGTTTACAATACAAATAAGGCGACTAGATCCTTAATTTCAGCACTATCACTAAGTGACCCTGTCCCAGACTACCAAGGACTATCCCCATTTGTGTCTGTTGTCCCACTGTAATAATCTCAAAGGTATCTCAGGCTGAAGAGAAAGTATAATGGGCACACTATCCATTACTAGCTAGCTATGTGAACTTGAATAAGTCACAAAACTTCTTTGGAACTCAGTTTCTTCTTTGGCCCGAGGAGAATAACCTCTGTGCTACAACTTATGATTACAGGAGATGACATATGTGAATGACATGGAAAAGCTCTATATAAACCTAAGTTATTGTAAATAAGAACACAAGGGGGGAGCCTGGGTGGCTCGGTCAGTTAAGCATCTGACTTCAGCTCAGGTCATGATCTCACGGTCCGTGAGTTCGAGCCCCGCATCAGGCTCTGTGCTGACAGCTCAGAGCCTGGAGCCTGCTTCGGATTCTGTCTCCCTCTCTCTCTGCCCCTCCCCCATTCTCACTCTGTCTCACTGTCTCCGAAAAATGAATAAAGCTTAAAATTTTTTTTTTTAAATAACACAAGAGAAGTCCAAATGCATTTGGACTAAGAAAGAGCAGCTGGCATTGTTATCCTTAAGCTTGCTTTGCATGATTCCAAGAGTCTTAGCAGGTACCACGGCAAGTCACATAACTTTGGTGGGTCTTGTTTCTTTATATGATAAAATAGACACGCTAGATGACCCTTATAGTCCTCTGCAATACTAGAAATGGTATTATCGTAATTACCCTAGTCAACTTTCTCCAATTACTACAAACATATCGCTTATGTGGTATCCATCAAACAGGCTACCCCCTGAATTTATAACTATCCTGGACCTCAATCAAAGTCATAAATCCAGCTTGCAATCTTGTTTGGCTGGGCAGCACGATTTTTTATTTTCACTTTTAAATTATCTGCCCATTTCTTTTTAAATAAGAATATTACACATAAAAATTCTAATTTCTCTTTTTAAAAAAACTAGCTTATCGGGGTGCCTGGGTGGATCAGCTGGTTAAGCATCCAACTTCAGCTCTGGTCATGATCTCACAGCTCTGCGAGTTCAAGCTCTGCATCAGGCTCTCTGCTCTCAGCACAGAGCCCACTTTGGAGCCTCTGTTTCCCTCTCTCTCTGACCCTCTGTCAGTCATTCTCAAAAATAAACAAAAAAAGAAAGAAAGAAAAACTAGCTCATGTAGCATCCTGGGGCAACACTCTGGAAGGAGCTGGTAACAGCTGTCCCTTTAGAAACTGCATGTAAGGTCCAGCTTACCAGAGCTCTCATCTGGTTTGCTTCACAGATTTATGTTACCTTCCCACGTGGTGCAGGTATTTGAGCTTGCTCCCCAGATGTACAAAGAATGTATGGCCACTCACATCTATTACATGACTAAACCTGTTACTTTCTATCCCTAAATATGCGTCCCCAGTAGCCTACTCATTTATCAATGAAATTTAAACTATGAAATCCCATGTTGGTTTCTTATTCAAAAGGATTACAAGAATTCTTATCCCTACACTCTTTTTTATTTAGGTACATAAAAAATAACAAAACACAGCAACTTAAGGTTTCAACTAGGAATCGGAAGTTGGGTTCCATTTAATTTTGTGATTTATTCATTTCCTAACCCCTGACATGGCGTCAAGTCATCTAAAATTTTTTCAACTTTACCAGCTTAAAAATGGGAGAACAAGTGAGGTAATGTCTAAGTCCAGGAAGAATCAGAAAATAGTACTTAATTGGGTCAAATGAAGAATGTACTGTATAGCAAAATCTGAGCAACTCATTTAGTTTACTAACCTGTTTAAGAAAACTATCAAGTTGGGTATTTCTGTACATGCTGCCACACAAAGCATGCATAAATAAATAAATAAATAAATAAATAAATAAATAAATAAATGCAATATACTCAAAAGAATTGAAAGAGATGTGTAGATCTATGCTCATATTCACAATAGCAAAAGGTAGAAGCAACACAAGTGTCTACTGATGGATGAACAGATAAGATGTGTTAAATGCATACAACAGAATATTAATCAGCCTTAGGAAGTGAGGAAATTCTGACATATACTACAACCTGGATGAACCTGGAGGACATTATGCTAAATGAAATAACCCAGTCACAAAAAAAAAACAAATACTGCACGACTCCACTTATATGAGGTAGCTACAGTAGTCAAATTCATAAAGACAGAAAGTAGAATGGTGGTTTCAGGAGCTAGTGGGAGGGAGAAAGGGGGAATTTTTGTTTAATGGGTACAGATTTTCAGTTTTCCAAGACGAGAAGTGTTCTGGAGATTGCTTATACAACAGAGTGAATGTACTTAACATTACAAGCTGTACATTTAAAATGGTGAATTAAGACAACAAAATTTTGTTACGTGTATTTTACCTCAATTTAAATATTTTTAAAATATACACATGGATGTTTAAAGAAGTATATACCTATAAAAAGCATTAAAAAAACAGATAAAAAAGATGAAAAAAGGTAATAAAAATTGTGCTTCTGGGGCGCCTGGGTGGCTCAGTTGGTTAAGCATCCGACTTTAGCTCAGGTCATGATCTTGTGGTTTGTGGGTTCAAGCCCCACAATGGGCTCTGTGCTGACAGCCTGGAGCCTGTCTGGGATTCTGTGTGTCTCTCTCTCCCTATCCCCTGCTCATGCTCTGTCTCTCTCTCTCTCTCTCTCTCTCTCTCTCTCTCAAAAATAAGTAATGCTAAAAAATAAAAATAAATTAAATAAATTAAAAAAAAACATGCTTCAAAATCTTGAAAGAAAGAAAGAGGAAAAAAAAGAAGCCAATCAATTGTAACATCACATTCTAGCAGCCAGTGGTAAAATTCAGTAGGAGGGGGAAGCACTTCCAGCATAGCCAAGTAAGAATCACCCAAAATTTGCTCCTCCATAAAAGCACAAAAGCTACCAAAAATTGTCAAAATCAACTTTTTCAAAATTATGGAAATAAACAAAAGACTTACAACATTACAATGATACTTGAGTCATGAATGTTTGAATGTCAACAAGAACACTGAGTTTTGTAGGATTTTAATTTCCCTGTTTCCATCACTCTCTCCCTAGTATCACAGGACCCTTGAAAATGAGCATCCTTGCAGCCACAAATGACTGAGAAAGCCAGTACTCTAGTGATCCATGAGAAGGCAAAATGGGTTTGGAGTTCCCCTAAAAAGGCCCTATCCCAGAGAACTGTCATTATTTGACCTGGCAGTTATCTGGAAAAGCCCCATTCTCTGGGCTTGTGCTTACTGGGCCCAACTCAGGGATCACTCATTGGAAAAAGCTCTAGCCTCTCAGCATTTGTTGAAAACAATTGTTTAGGGCACTTGGGTGGCTCATTTGGTTAATCCTCCAACTCCCGATTTCAGTTCAGGTCATGACCTCATGATTGTGGGATCGAGCCCTGTGTCAGTCTCTGCACTGACAGTGTCAAGCCTCCCTGGGATTCTCTCTCTCTCTCTCTCTCTCTCTGCCCCTCTCCTGCTAGCATGCACACGCGTGTGCACACACACTGGCGCACTCTCTCTCCCTCTCTCAAAATAAATAAATAAACATTTAAAAAGAAAAGAAAAGAAAACAGTTGTTCAACACTGCAAACACCTGAAGCAACAATACCAGTTGTGGGCGGGGGGGGGGGGGGGGGGTGGGGAGGAGATGGGGGAGAGGCTGACTAAAAAAACTTAAAACGAAAATCTGGGGAATAAGACGTACATAGAAGGACTTGAAGAGCTCTGACATATTCCTTGGGATATAGAAGACCACATGCATATGTAGCACTACACACACATGCAACAAATATCTGAGAAGACCCTCATCTTTCACCTCTGGCTGACACTGAGCCTCTATGCCTGCAGCAACTGAAGGCCAAGGCAGAGTTGTAAATAGCAGCATGGCTGATTGCTGAAGATGTACCCTAACATGCACCCAGGGCTTCTCAGCACCGATGGAAGGACTTATTCATTCCAAGCATTTAAGGAAATTTCTGTCAAATCACTAGCTGACCACTAAGGTAACTAAGCAGAGGCTTCAGTAGCCACATGTGACAAAAAATACAGACTTTACAGAATTTATTCAGAAACGTCTGTAAACAAATAACAACAAAGAGCAAAACTACCAAACCCTGGGGAGGGAATGAAATCTCATTTTCAGAGTTGCCATGAGATATTATTTGAAATGTCCACTTTCCAACAAAAACCTACCCCCCCCCCCACACACACACACACAAATAAATAGGAGAGTATGGTCCCTGCATAGGAAATAAAGTAGTAAATTAAAATATGTCCCTAAGAGGGGCATCTGGGTGGCTCAGTCAGTTAAGCATCGACTTTGGCTCAGGTCATGATCTCACAGCTCATGAGTTTGAGCCCTCTCCCTCTCTCTCTCTCTATCTCTCTCTCAAAAACAAATAAACATTAAAATTTTTTTATTTTTTTTTAATTTTTCAATGTTTATTTACTTTTGAGAGAGAGAGAGAGAGCACAAGCATGGTGAGGGGCAGAGAGAGAGGCTCCAGGCTCTGAGCTGTCAGCACAGAGCCTGATGTCGGGCTCAAACTCACGAACCACGAGATCATGACCTGAGCTGAAGTCGGACACTTAACTGACTGAGCCACCCAGGTGCCCCCCAAAATTTTTTTTAAATATGTCCCTGAGAAATCCAGATGGGGCATACTAAACGAAGATTTAAATATGCTATTATAAGCATGTTCAAATTATTAAAGTAAACCATGTCTAAAGAATTAAAGTAGAATAGAAAAAGAATATTTCACCAGAGAATATCAATATAGAGACAAAAATTATTTAAAAAAAAAGATTAAAAATTCAGGTGTGGAAATGTACAATACCCAAAATGGAAAATTCGCTAGAGGGATTCAACAATTTGAATAGGCAGAAAAAAGAATCCGCGAACTTGAAGACATGTCAGTTGAAATTATCCAGTCTTAGGAATAAAAAAAAGAATGAAGAAAAATTAACAGAGCCTCAGAGATCTAGAGAACAACAAATATTGTATCAATACATGCATATGGGGAATCCCCCAAAGAAAGGAAAAGGAACAGAAAGAATATTTAAAAAATAATGGCCAAAAACTTCCCACATTTGATGAAAACATTAATCTATACATCCAAGAAGCTCAACAAACCCGAAGTAGGATAAACTGTAAAGAAACCCCACCAAGACACATCATAGTCAAAATGTCAAAAGACAGAAACTTAAACACAGTAGGAAAGTCTACCACATAAAAGGGATTCTCAATAACAGTAACAATTGATTTTTCATCAGACACTAGAGAAGGCTAGAAGGCAGTGGAACAGCATATTCAAAGCAGTGAAATAAAAAGGTAAAACAAGACTTCTATATCCAATAACATTATCCTTCAAAAATGAAGAAGAAATTAAGACATTCCCATTTAAGCAAAACTTGAGAGAATCTGTCACTAGAGAATCTGCCCTTCAAGAAATACTAAAGTTAGTCCTTGAGGCTGAAATGAAAAAACACCAAACATTAACTCCAACCTACACAAAGACATTAAGAGAATCAGTAAAGCTAACTACGTAGTTAAATGTAAAAGACAACATAAATGTATTTGCTATAACCCTTTTCTATTATCTGATTTAAGAACAACTGCATTGACAGTTGAGCCTGAGTGGCTCAGTCAGTTATGCATCTGTCTTCAGCTCAGGTCACGGTTTCATGGTTCATGGGTTCGTACCCCGCATCGGGCTTTCTGCTGTCATCAGGGAGCCCACTTGGGATCTGGATCCTCCATCTCCCTCTCTCTCTCTGCCACTCCCCTACTTGCCTGCACATGCACGCGTGTGCTCTCTCTCTCAAAATTAAACTTTTAAAAAAAAAAGTGCAGTGATGGGCTTGTAATATGTAAAGCAAGGAATGGAGCTATATTGAAGCTTCTGTATACTTCCGAAATTCATCTGAGTAAGGCTGTTTTAAATTAAAAAGGTTATTGTAATCCCCACAGCAAACGTAATGATATAACTCAAAAAATATCATAATAATATTATCAGTCATGACAGAATAAAGACCTATGAAAATCAACAAGGGAATTAAAAGCAACAAGGGAACTGAAATGGCACACTAGAAAATAGATATTTAACACAAGGCAAGGCAGTAATGAAGGAACTGAATAAAAACGACCTGAGGCATACAGAAGACAAATAGCAAAATGGTAGACAAATAAAATCTTGTCAGTAATTAACATTAAATGCAAATAAATTAAACATTCCAGTCACTAGCTAAACACTCTAGTCAAAAAGCAGAGATAGGCAGAACATATTTTTTAAGTGATCCAACTACTTGCTGCCTAAAAGAGACACTTTAGATTCAGAGACACAAACAGGATGGAGGTAAAAAGATGGAAAAAGATACATCATGCAAAGAGCAACTTAAAAAAAGAGATGGATTGGCAATACTAATATCAGACAAAATAGACCTTAAGACAAAAACTGTAACTAGAGAGAAAGAAGAATATTTTATGATAAAAGAGTCAATTCAGAAGGAAGACATAATGATATAAACAATGTATGTACCTCAGAACAGGACTATAAAATACACAAGTACAAATTGATAGAGTTGAGAGAAAGACAATTCAACAATAGTTGGAGATGTCAATATTCTACTTGTCACAACTTACATAATAATTAGACCAACAAGGATAGGTATGACACCAAAAGCACAAGGGTGAAAAACATAATAACTGGACTTCATTAAAATTATAAATGATTGTGCTTCAAATGACACTATCAAGAAAGTAAAAAGATAATCCACAAAATAGGATAAATATTTTCCAGTCATGTATTTCATAAAGGTCTAGGATCCAGGATATAAAACAAATTCATACAACACAAACGTAAAATAACGCAATTTAAAAACTACCAATGAGAGGTGCCTGGGGTGGCTCAGTTGGTTAAACGTCGGATTCCTGGTTTCTGCTCAGGTCATGATCTCACGGTTGGTGAGTTCAAGCCCTTCTTCAGGCTCTGCACTAACAGTGCAGAGCCTGCTTGGGATTCTCTCTCTTCCCCCGCCCCCCCCCCACCCCACCTCCACTCTAAATAAATAAATAAATAAGCAATGAATTTGAAGAGACATGTCTCCAAAGAATATATACAAATGGCCAATAAGCACATGAAAAGATGCTCAACATCATTAGTCATTAGGGAAAAGCAAATCAAAACCACAATGAGATAGCACTTAATACTTCCTTGGATGGTTAAAGTCAAAAAGAAAAATAAATAACAAGTGTTGCTGAGGATACAGAGAAATTGGAACCTTCACACGTTGACTGAAATGCAAAATAGCACACTCAGTTTGAAAAATGGTTTAGCAGATCCTCAAAATGATAAATGTAGTTACCATATGACCCAGAAATTACACTCTGAGGTATGTACTCAACAGGACTGAAAACATATCCATATAAAAACTTTCACACAAGTTTTCATATCAGAATCATTCATAATACAGCCAGAAAGTGAGAACATCTGAAATGTCCATCAACTGGTGAATGGATAAACAAAATGTGGGATATCCATACAGTAAAATTTTATTTGGCTATAAAAAAAGAACAAAATAGGGGAGCCTGGGTGGCTCAGTCGGTTGAGCATTTGCCTGAGCATCTGACTCTTGATTTTGGCTAAGGTCATGATCCCAGGGTCATGGGATAGAGCCCTGTGTTGGGCTCTGCACCGAGCCTGGAGGCTGCTTAAGATTTTCTCTCTTGGGACACCTGGGTGGGTGGCTCAGTCGGTTAAGTGTCTGACTCAATTTCAGCTCAGGTCATGATCTCTCAGTTTGTGAGTTCGAGCCCCGTGTTGGGCTCTGTGCTGACAGCACAGGGCCTGCTTGGGATTCTCTCTCTCCCCCTCCCTCTCTGCCCCTCTCTTGCTTGTGCTCATTCTCTCTCAAAACAAAGTTAAAAAAAAAGTTTAAAAAGAATCTTTTTGAAAAAGACTTTCTTTCTCTCTCTCTCTCTCTCTGTCCCCCTTCCCACTCCTGTGCTCACTCACTCTCTCTCTCTCTCTCTAAAAGAAAAAGAACAAAGTACTGATACACACTACAACATGAATAAACCTTGAAAACATTATACTAAGTGAAAGATGCCAGTCACAAAACACTACATATTATATAACTCCACCTTTTCTTAAGTTTATTTATTTTATTTTGAGAGAAAGAATGCTTGCATGTGAGTGGGAAGAAGGCAGAGAGAGAGAGAGCAAGCTGGACGGGGGCAGAGAGAAGGACAGAGAGAATCCCAAGCAGGCTCCATGATGTCAGCAGGGAGCCCAACTCGGGACGCAATCTCACAAACATTGAGTGTCTGGAATAGGCAAATTTATAGAGACAGAATGTAGGACAGCAGTTGCCAGGAGGTGGGAGGAAGGGTCACGGTGAGTAACTAATGGGTAACTGGGCTTCTTTTGGGAGGGATGAAAGGGTTCTGAAGTTACCTAGCGGTGGTGGTCGCACAGCTTCGCAAATATACTAAAACTCGCCAAATTGTACACTTAAAATGGTGAATTTCATGGTATGAGGATTATTATCTGAATAAGGCTATCGTTTTTTTTTAATCAGTAAGGAAAATGAATACCTACAGAATGATTTTCCAAGATGAAAAATAAATTACATTTTGCCTTACAATCATTTCAGACCAACAAACATTCACTAACCCAGACTGTTCTAGATGCCAGGATGCAAAGACAAATAACAAACAGTACTGATCCTTGAGGAACTTAGTTTTTAACAAGAAACATCATCAATAATAAATATTTGGAAAGAATTTTGATTCTTTCTCCTAGTTTTCACTTTCAAAATATATAAAATGCTAATTTTACCATGACAAACTTTAATTGAAAATCTAATTCCAGCAAACGTTCAATATTAGCTGGCATCCAAATATAACAACCAGATGCTAAAGAAAAATTAACTCAAATTCTATTTCCCGTCACACTCCTCTCCCAACACAAGAATGTCCAAGTTGTGGTCCAGCCCTCCAGCCCTGATTGCTGTGTTGCTGTGTGGGATCCCAGCTTGGGTGTACCAAGAAATGTCCATATCTCCATTTCCTCACCCTCGTCCCAACCCCCTTCAGATCTCACAGGACCTAAACTGTATTCCTTTAAGCCCCCAACTCTTTCTTTCAAACACCTTTAGCCACCAAGGTTCTGCACATATACATTTTGTCAGGTCATCAACACAAATGCAGCTCCTTTCTTTCATGTCTTTCATTTCTTTTACTTAATAACGATCCAAAATGGTCCCTACCAAAACCCAAACACCTCTGTGTTTGGTGCCCTGCATCACAAAAGCTGAGCAGTGATACAATCTCATATGTTCTGTGGCTCCAGAACAAGGGTTGTAAAACAGATGCAGGCAGCATATGAATTTTGTTTGGCCTGTGCTGTTCTAAAAACATTTTAATTACCACTCAAGAGATGTTTTACATACAAACTTACATTTCTAGCTTCGTTTGAAAAATGTGAAGATTTGGCCATGCTAGACCCAAATTCCCATGTGGTAACAACGGAGCGAGCTGAGTGGCCCCCTCTCCCCTCTGATGAAGAATGCCTCTCCCATGATCCTCACCACTCTACAAGGTCTCCATGCACACCACATCCAGCTGGTTTCATCTGTGACCTGCTGGTTCTGGAGGCATTAGACTTTAAGTCAAGTGCAAGCCCTCAGCATCAGAAATTGTTTCAGATTCTAAAGGGAAGACCTCTTCCTTTATTTTCAGTATTAGGTTGCATGGCCACGCCCCTCCGCCTTTACCAAGCTCTCCTAGTTTCTCGCTCCAACAACTGCTTCAAATTCCTGTAATCACCATCATGTCTCACACATATCACCCACTTAAATTCCTCCAGGACACTCCTACAGAGACATCTTCTGGCCTGGAAACTTCTACGTGAAGCAGCGTAATGAGGCCACACTGCAGAAAGTACTGACAATCTCACCCAGAGACTGATGAAATCCTCATTTCCAGTCTTCCTTCTCTTTGAAGATAAATGCTCCTCCTAAATTTCGGGATTCTGGTAAGTTAAAACAATGTTTCTCCAACTTTGCTTTCCCTAATACAACACAGCTGGGGATCTTGTTCAAATGCAGATTCTGATTCACAGTAGTTCTGGTGTGGGGCCTGAGATTCGGCATTTCTTTTTTTTTTTTTTTTTTTTTTGACAAGCTTCCAGGTGATGCTGATGCTTGCCGGTCTATGGACTACACTTTGACTAGCAAGGAGTTAGAAGACTTACAAAGGAAGAAGGAGTTCTGAGATTAGAATTATCTCAATGAATCAGACCCCCAAGACTTGACTTTCTGCCATTTTAAAAACTACAAAATGTTAATTATTTAGTATCTGTGCCAACTTAATATCTGATTTATATAAATAATAACCTTTCATAATGGTCCATGAGAAAGAAACAATGCCTTTCAACCATTAGGCATTGATAATTGTATATTCACTCCATGATCAATACTGGGCATTATACACAGGTGTTGGCCAAGTTTCCACATATTGAGGGTGCTTAAAACCTAGTTGGCGAAAGGCTGGTAGGAAACAAAATAACTAGTACACCATCTAAAGCAAAGAAGATTATGATATTAACTACTATAAAACAGTGATATGAGGGTGGCATATCAGCATCTGGAGGGGAAGATGTCAAACCAAACCCACTTCCTTCTATCCCCTCAGATTATGACACTGATTCTACCCGCCCTTTCTGTCAGTCACTGACAAAGGAAGCTACATATGCTACAAGAAATGCCATATTCTTCAGAAAGGTAAGAAGGGAAAAATGGGAAAACTACTGTTTTCAGATTGTATACAGAAAGGCAATGGAGGTACGGGGCCTGGAGAGTAAATTCAATTGGTGGGTGTTCCAGGAGGGAAGTGCCTCTTGTGGTAGAAGGAAGGTACTGAGGGAGAGAAGAGTCTGGGGTATTTACTACGGGACAGAAAGAAGACTGGCCTAATAAAAGTAAACCAGAGTGAGTGCCCCACTCACCACCACCCCATTCTGAGTAGAGGAAGCATGAAAAGGATCTCCTAAGAACTTGATGACCGCCTGTGAAGAACATTAAAGAGATATTTCTTCACAGGAAGGCCGAACTGGTCTGTCTCTCAGTTCCTTTCCAATTTTTCCTCAGCTGAAGCACAAAAGTTCAATTTTCCTCTCGCACATAATTCTAACCGGGATAACATGCCTTGCCTGCTGTTGAGCATGGAACGTGACTGAAGAGAATGTGGTTGTGTAAAAGACCCTATAAATTTAACAAAATGACAGCCAACCCCGCCGCATCAGGTAAATTTCTCCCGCTGCTCAGCATCCCCAGTTCTTCGAGACTGTTCTCATAGATACGTCTTATTTCCAACCATGTCATCAGTTATCTTTGTGACTCTTCTCTGAACCCTGTCCAAGTGACCCTTATCCCTCTCACATAGGCAGGCAATGAGGTGCACTTCAGGTCTTCCCTGACTACTCCATCCAAAGGAAGTCTCTGTTACACTCCACCGTCTATTGAAGTCCCCTCTACAAAGTACTTATGCTTCCGACCATATTTTTTCATTTTTTACTTAGGAAACATTGCAAATATATATTCAGAAGCTCATCTAGTTCAGAAGTTAATAGCAGCCCATATACCACCACCCACATTTAACAAATGTAAACATTTTTGCCACATTTGCTTTGCAATTATGTATGTATTTGTTTATCATATCCTTGTTGTCTATTTCCTACTAGATTCTCTGTTTTATCTGGGCAGGGCCATGTCTAATTATCAACCTCTTTTATACCTATCACTTAGCATAGAGCCTGGCACGTATATAGCTCTCGATGTTTGTTCAATGAATAGTGCATGAATCGCTTATGTTCTAGAAGTAAATAATGGTGACCAATATAGAAGGGTTATCAGACAAAAGACAAAGATTCCATCTTTATTTATATTCAAAAAAAGGGAAATGGATCTTTATTGAAGAATGAGGGTTCAAATTTAAATGCGTGCTATAACTGGACATTACACATTAGAGTGGGTTAGCTGAGCAAGGAACAGAATTTCCTTTCCCTAGAGGCCCTTATCCCTCTTGCCCTGGGTAGCACAGGTATCCACCTAAGACACGGAGATACAAGAGATGGGCTCACAAAGTCTCTTCTAGCTTAAAGATGCCAATTAAATGACTTAAGGTGGAAAGAACAAATGAAAAGAAGATGGGAGGGAAGAAGAGAGGGAAGGAGGGATGAAGGGAAGAAGGCCTATGCATAGAGAATCCAAGACCACTAGAGATCATTTATTTTTTCTAGGTTAGGTCAGGGGCAATACAAATCATGTCCTGAAAGCCTTTGAATATCAACTCCATTTGTCTCGAATGAAGCCAAGCCTAAGGCAAACGTATATAAAAAGTGATGTCCAATGGTCAGACTTCTCCATCTCTTTCTACCTGTCCCCCCCTAACACCCAGTATCTCCATGAAAATCTTAAAAGCCTAGGTTCCTCCCAGCATGGTTCTCTACATGCTCTCAAATACCATGTATACACTTGTACCTTCTCTCCATCAAATTAGTAGGTCTAAGTTCTACTTCTTTGTGTTCTTATTCTTTTAATGGGTCATCAAGAGGAAATATGGTTATTATTTAAAGGACTGTCCATTACTGAAAATATTACCTCCGTAACCCTTTACAGTCAATGTAGATCTCCAACTTTCTCTAATGAAAAAATTTCTTAGTCCTAAGATTGTTGCAGATTGTTTTATTTGTTGACAATTCTTCCTTCCCTCCCTGTCCTTGACATCACTCACTGTGGGCAGAGTATATCGCTGAGGTGTGCCACTTGATAGAAGAGAAATAGTTTCTCATCGGTGCCATGAAGAAACATTCGTCTTACTCCACAGATAAAATATTTTACGTGTGCCTTCCCTCTACATGGCCAGCATATGTCAGCATGGAAAAGCAGTCTTATGCTCCCTGCCTGTCACTTTGCACAGCACACTCCTATACTCAGGGGCTGCACTTTGACTACACCCAGTTCTCTCTTTCTTTTAGTATTTCCTCAAGATCAGAAGGCACTACATCTGTTCTGTGAACGGAGCAGCACACAGACTGGCTTCTCGGTACAGCTTCTTTTCTTTACAAAGCCATCACCTTCTCATTCGAACATGAAACTAGTGCTCTGTAAGTCCTGCCCCCTTAGCAACTTTTCCGGTCTCATTAATACCAGTTAGCCAAAAGAAAAATCTCCTCTCTTGTAGCACGAGTTTTCAGTGATAAATGAACAAAGCATCACCAAGCACTCCTCCCTGAACAAGCGCCAAGAGCTGATTCATTCTGTGCATGACCTCAGTGGTTTCATCCAACCATAAAGTGAAATATCTGCTAGTATGTACTTGATCGGAATCGCTCTTCCACATGCTACTCCACTGCTCTTATGCAACAGCCAACCGTGTCATTTGACAGAGGAATTCTGTCAATAACTTCTGGTTTCTCTTTAAGGATGTTTGTCTTTAGCTATCTAGCCGATTTTGCAAGTGTCTATCCAATAATATGACTCATTCTTATTTTTGCTACAAGAGTCCTTTAATGATGCTACTAGGGTTTTAGTCCCTTCCCTACCTGTAGCAATAGGATATGTTAATTTTGTAATGGAAAGCATTGTTGTGTGCTTGTCCTGGAAAACTTCAATGGTATAACAGAGAAGCCACTGTGCTTTGTTTGAAAATGACACCAAAACATCCATGGCTTCATGCCACTATTGGACAGTTTCATAACAGGGAACGACTGGGAATTAGGAGCGAATGGATGGCAAAGTCAAGAAAAAAAAAACAGCTTTAAGATAGTCATCATCATACTTCCGTTAGCACTTTTCAATTTCAGTTACTGTTTGGAGATTATCACGGATTCCCTTGTTTTTATACATACAGATTTCACATTTTATATTTGCAGCAGGATTGAGTTCTCTAAGCATGTTTATGACATTCTGAACCCCAGCATTTACATTACTATTTTAATTACTATTTTCACACTTCAAAGAGCCACTCTTGAGCCACTGTTGTATTTTTGCAAAATGGGGGTATAATTTAAGACTAGCAACAACCAAAAATATGCTAGTTTAACAAATAAACAGTAAGCAAATGACACAAAGAGTATATTAACCAAGATGAAGTGCACTATTTGTGAAATGTAAGTCATATTGACCAGTGCAGGCTTCATAGCACAAACACAATTTTTTAATATTATGAGTTTTAAGAACACAATGGGATTTCTGCTGACATTGTAATTACTCTTCATATTGTAATATCAAGGCCCTACATGCTCTGCCACTTCTATAACACCTTTCTGATCTCATTTCCAACTCCACCCAGTCACCCCACCCCATCATGCTGATCTTCTTGCTAATCTTTGAACACATCCTTTAGGCTTTCACACTGGCTGTTCCTTGCACCTGGAAAACTCTGTATGAGTAACTTCTCTAGCCTCCTTCAAAGTCTTGGCTTAAAGTTAGGATCTCTTTCCCCAGGAAGGCTACTCAAACACATTTATCCTGTTCTACTTTCCCTTTCTTCCAAAGCATGTACTTCCTTCTAGCATGCTATTTAAGCTACTTATTCATTTTTTTAATTATCTGTCTCCCATCCCACCCTTCCGCCCCAAGAGAATGAGAACTTCACAAGGGCAGGGATCTCTTGTTTTATTCATTGGTATATCCTCAGCAACTAGATGAGACACTGACTTATGAAACGTGCCCAATAAATAGTAGTTGAGTCAATGAACCAATGAATAAAATGTTTTCATTGCTTTTCCTTTCTAACCACCAAACTATCTGCAGATCTTTGAGAACTAAACAGAAAGTGAGAACCAACACTGATTTTTAAACAAGAATTATACTAACAGATTGGTATTCAAACTACACAAGGTCAGGAGATGATTTAAAGTTTAGACAGGCTGGATGCAGAGAGTTTAGTTCAAAAGTCAATCCATAGAAGAGATTATGAAGGCCACAATTTTCCAAATAACTAGGCCTTCTTGAATGGTTTATTTCAACCTTACAGTACACACGTCTATAGACATATGATCAATGTTTGTGTAAACAATACACACATACATGTATATGCATGCACATGCATAAAAATTTATGTTGAACATGGGGTGTTCACCCATGGGTGAACTCAGTCGGGTGGCTCAGTCGGTTAGGCGACAGACTTCGGCTCAGGTCATGATCTCATGGTTTGTGGGTTCAAGCCCCACATCAGGCTCTGTACTGGCAGCTCAAAGCCTGGAGCCTGCTTCGGATTCTGTCTCCCTCTCTCTCTCTGCCCCTCTGCCGCTTGCACTCGGTTTCTCTCTAATATAAATAAACATTTTAAAAAAATGTTTTAACTGTTCCCTCTGTTTAAAAAAAAATTATGTTGAACAAATCTAGAAGAAGCTAAAGACATTTTTCCATCTTATGGGTATTCTTCATAAAAAGATAATGGCTTGGGTCATAGTTAAGATGACCATACATCATCATCTTCCTGGGACAGTCCCAGGTTATGCTTGTTGACCCAGTGCCTCTTCCAGTTATTGCTACTTTTTACTCTCAAAAGCGTCCTTGTCTGGACAAAAGAATTACATAGTCATCCAAGTTATAAAGGAGATAAATAAACCCCTTCCTATGCTGACCTCAATTTTGAGGATTTTATTGGAGTGCGTATGGAAAAGGTGACAGCCATAATTAATTCTAACACATACTGGCCAGAACTGCAAGTGAACTATTTCAAACAGGCAATTCTTCGGCGAGGTAGATAGCAATAGTTGCAGAAGTAGATCCCACAAGCTTCAAATATCTAGGTTTGGAACCCAAACCCTTACCAGGTCACCTGCACAATCTCAAACCCCTATGAGAACTTTCATGGGCTGAGCAGGCTCACCACATTCTTCTCTGCAAGCCCTGTTGGCCCTAGGTAAACGGGGAAGTGTTAGCTCCTCACATTCTTGAAAGACAATAATAACATAGGCTTAGAGCCATAGCAGACACTTAGCAACTTAAGGATAAAACTATTTCTTTCCTGTATGTGTAAATAAATACATAATCAATTACCTCATTCTTCTATCTTCCTTGATATTTTTTTCTGTGTGCATTTTTTGTTTTTTGTTTTGTTTTGTTTTGTTTGTCTTGCTTATCTTTGCATATAATGAATAAAAGACAAATCTGTGGTCCGGAGAGGGTGGTAAAGAAAAGTCAAGATTCCTTAACATCTAGGATGACCAAAAAATTTATCATCCCAACCAGGGCACTTTTAAACGTGAAAAGGGGTGCTTTTGATAACTAAGATAGGTCAACAGGAATAAGCTAGGACTGTTGCAGACAAACTAGGAGGTCTGGTCACTCTTCTAATTCCCCATTCATATTCCCATACAAAAGACATCATGTGTATAAAGAAGCAACCTCTGTCTCTGTTAGGTCAACCAAACTTCAGATATAGTCCTCTCTCTTTCAGGTCACGCCTGGCTTTCAACAATGGAAATGGAAAGGTTTTCACTCCATGCTGCCTTTCCCTATTCAACGCACCATGCAAAACTGGTTCCATTTTTACCCAAGGAAAAAAAGCAACACACTAAAACGTGGATCCAGGCCAGGCTCATAGCAAGCCTCAGGCCTGGAGCCTCGGGTTTCTCTTAAAGCAACACTTCATGAGACAGCAACTTGGTAAGAGGGTACACAGATACCAGCCAGTGATTTAAAAAGTATTTCGAGGGGCGCCGGGTGGCGCAGTCGGTTAAGCGTCCGACTTCAGCCAGGTCACGATCTCGCGGTCCGTGAGTTCGAGCCCCGCGTCAGGCTCTGGGCTGATGGCTCGGAGCCTGGAGCCTGTTTCCGATTCTGTGTCTCCCTCTCTCTCTGCCCCTCCCCCGTTCATGCTCTGTCTCTCTCTGTCCCAAAAATAAAAATAAAAAACGTTGAAAACATTTAAAAAAAAAAAAATAAAATAAAATAAAAAATAAAAAGTATTTCGAGTGTTAGATCCTTTCACTGACGCTAGGGCACCCGTTGAAACTGGACAGAGCCCAAAAGCCACCTCTCCCGCAAAATACATTCATCCACAGAAAAGGTTATAGCATCTGTCCTCAACTACAGGTAACAACCTAAGTTTCTTTGCCTTTTGCTGAGATCAAGGGTGAAAAAGTCTTTGAAAAGAATAAGAAACCATGATTTTCTCTCAAGATCACATTGCCCAAGAAAAACAGAGCCAATGCTTACTTTTATTCCATATTTCCTGTTCAGAGGGGTCAAACATTGCTCATGTTCTTCATTAAATCTAGTCCTGTCACTGATGAATATTAATTTGCTGGGATATTTTCCCTCACAATCGGAGAGGGAAGACCAGATTTATAATCTACAGCACATAAAGAGCTATAATACTGGATGGAGCAGAAAAGCTCCAGCTGGCTTATCTCAAATATTCAGAATGACTTTGATTCTTCACAGACTCCATGGTCATTCATAAAGATTCGCTGCCAAAGTCAGCTCAAAGTTGTGATAGAGGTGATGGTAAAGCAAATGTCTTGGGCTAACTAATTACAGAAGGTAAGTACTATCCATAGCTGAGGCTCTGGGGGCAAGGGCTGTAAGACTGGGAACCACCTGCCATAGAGATGGTGGATGAATTCATGCAGAGTGGACTACCATCCTTCCAGCGAGGAGACTGTATGCGAGCAAGGGGCCATTTGTTGAAATGAACAAGAGCTAAGAGAGTTATGACTGTTTTCTCCCCAAAGGTGGTATGGTAATCTTAAATGCAAAGACATCTTCGCTAATATAACTGTTTAAACTGCTTCACATAACCACAAATGAGACCAAAATGTGCCAAACAAATAATCAAAACAAACAACTTAATGATGACTTTTTAAATGCTCAAAGAAAGAAGAAATTAACTGGTTAGGAGATCAAATGGTAAGGTTATAATGTCTCCTTTGGGAGATCAAAATTACATTTTCCCCACCCTCCACAGCACCCTACCCCTCCTCCCAACAGTGAAGTGGATAGTTTCTGAAAAATACAATGACCCTTTATGCCGGGCTTCTCTTGTCTGCTAAGGATGCCATCTGTCTCCCACACTATATAAACAATCCCTGCAGGAATCTTCTGATGACCAAACAGATTAGCAAGCTCCAGATTTTCACACCATTAATAATATCCCCATCCAGATTAGGCCTCTTGCTTTAATAATGCCAAAGATAAGCCATATAACTGATTTCTCCGTATAGGTAATGTGAGTGTCATGTTAAAGATAATCTCTCAGAGGGTACAGCCATCTGTTGGGAGGAGGGGGGTGGGGAAAGCTCTCTCTAGGCAACGAAGAAATGAGCCCTTGAGGGAAAAGGAGAAACAGTAAAATGAAAATCATACTGGTAAGACAAACGAATACATGAAATTTCACCAGGTCTAATGGAAGACTCTACTAATTACATAAAAATCTTTTTCTTCTAAAAGACAAAGTATAGAAAACTGCGCAAGAAAAGACAAGTTTCACCCTTTGGCAAAGGTGTAGGTACAGCGAGAATTCAGAGTTTCCTTGACTCTGGGGCAGTGAGAGCAGAATCATACCAGGAAGGCTAAAGCCTCCCAGGAAGTTTGCCTACCGTCCACCTCTATCTATGATGATCGCCGATGCTTGCCTTCTCGAACTTTAACATCGATCTCCTGTAACTCTGTGAGCTCTCAATACTGTCTCCAAAGACTTCCAACTCTTAGAGAAATAAGCATGCCTGTAAAGATGTTCCTAAAGTTGGTAATCATAAAGGAAAAACACTTGAGCACTGCAAAGGGAGGAAAAGACAGGCATGGAAGAGCCAGACCTCTGCAGTTGCACGTCCTCGGAAACGACTACGTCTAAATCTGCAGCCCCAGTTTTCTCCAGGCCCCAAGCTCCAGCAGAGGATGTTCACAAAACATTCCTAACCGAAAAGAAATGAAGCCCCCTCTCCCTCAAATGATGCCCAAACGGACCCGAAAGTCTCAGCTCCCTCGGATAACCAAAGCAGAAAACACGTCCCGGTGTCTCTCGCCCGCATTTCAAGGTAGCGGAAGCCAAAATGTCAAATGAATGACCGCGCCGGAGCGCGAGGAAGGAAAACAAAGGCACCTCCCGCTAGCCGGTACCTGCGGCGCCAGGGCCCGGCGCCGGCCGCACACTCACCTGGGGCTCGGCGCCGCCGAGGGCTGCGGGTGGGAACGGGGCCGCGGGGCGGGAGGGCGCCCCCGCAGTCGACCAGACCGGCGGCCCCGGCGCCCTCCGGCCGGTCCGTGCGCGCCGCGGGGAAAGCAGGCGGCCGGGGGCGCCGCCGCGCGTCGCATGCAGCTCCCCACTGCGGCGGCCGCTGCCAAGGGGCCCAGGGACCCTGCGCTGCCGTCCCCGACCCCGCGACCCGAGGCGGCGACGGGAGAGACGCGGCGCAAGAGCAGAGCGCGTCCGGTGCGCCCCTCAGCGACTCTTCCCGCCGCCCTCCGCAGCGGGCTGGGTCTCCGCTCGCCTTTGTGCTGGCATCTTCCTTCGCTCCCAGCGACACTCGGAGCTCCTCTGGCGGCTCCGCGCCGCCGCCCACCCCCGGGTTACGCCGCGCCCCCCGCGCGACCCGCCGATTGTGTCGAGTCAGCACCCGCGGCGGCGGGGACGCGCGAAGCCATGTCTCCCGCCCGCGCTCGAGAGGGCGCCGGGGGTCCGGGCGCCGCGAGGAGGTTTCCGGCCGAGTTCGGCGACCCCGGCGGGGCGCGGCGCGTGCCCGAGCGGCTCCCAAGCGTCCGGCTCCCCGGCGCTTGCTCTCCTGGCGTCGCCCGCGAGCAGTGCGCCGGCCCGCCTGGATCTCCCCTCTCGCCGCTACCCGCCGCCTGGCCCGGCCTCCCTCCCGCCGCCACCTTCCTCCTGCCGGGCTAGCCCGGGCGCCCGCCCCAACCAACCCCTGCGCCCCGGCCCTTGGAGAGCGCAGGGCCGGCCCGCTCACCTCCGGCGGCGCCGGCGCCCCTCCCGTTAGACGCCTGGGCAGCATCTGCCCGCACCTTCCTGCGGGGCGCTTGGCTGGGGGCTTCCTGCACGTCGGGGACCGGGGAAAGGGAGTCGGGGGCAGGGGGAAGGACGGGAGGGACAGCCAGACCTTGGCCAGCTGGACCTCCTGAGGAAGGTGCGGGAGAGTGGGGCGGGTACAGCCGGGCGGAAGACGAATCCCGAGGCTGCGGAGGATCCGGAGCTTCTCTCCTGCCACGCCGAAGGACACGAGAGTTCTGAGAGGCGCCGTGGAGGAAGGAGACCCTCTGAGGTCATGCAAGCAGGTCTCTGCCCAAATCCCACCGAAAAGCTGAATGGAGGAGTGTCATGCCTCGGTTTCCCCAACTGCAAGGGCAAGACGGTAATACTCATGTCACCTACACGGGGTGTGGTCATAATAAAAATGGATTATTGAAAGTGCTTCGGGGTACTTTGCCTAAAGAGGGCACTAAATTAAAAAATTACTGCATTAATAGCTTCAGCTTTCCATTTACTTCTTCTGTAGCATCTTCATTGACTCTCAGTCCCACTTGGAGGAAAGAGTAAAAACGCCAAAATGTAAGGATCTTGCCCCCTATGCATGATATCTATCCATATGTGGGAAAGATTTACTTGATTTTACAGTTTAACAACTATAGCCCTATAGAGGAAGTCCCCAAACATTGTCCCCTCCCCTAAATAATGGATATCCATTATTTTGGAATTTTTGAGTGTGTGCTCTCAGTATTATCTATCTTCCCCACCCTTCTCTGTTAAAAGAAAAAAATTTTTTACCCGCTTTGGGAACTACCCCTCCCTCTTGCCCAGGAGTCTTAATGGTTCTGGATGGTTACACCTCCCATCCTCACTCCCCAGAACTGCCAGTCATCATAGTCCAGACCACAGAGATTGGTTCTGAGATGGATATCTTGGTCGGAGAACTCCATCTGGGGCTTTCGCTGAATCAGTTCAGAACAAGAAGCCTTTTAAACGAGGATAACTAATAAGGCAGTGATAACAGGTACCACTAATGCAGGTGAAGGAAGCCAACTTCAAGGGAAGGAATGCTGAGAGAGGATAATGCCTTTTGAGCCTTAGGAGGCAAATATGTCTGAATGAACACTACCCCTGAAGCCAATAAATCCCCTTCCTCTTTATTTCCTTAGACCAGTTTCAATTGTGTTCTGTTACCTGTCATAGAAAAGCCCTGACTCATTATTCCCAGACATCTGTCCATTGCTAGGCTATTCCACAGAATTGAGGAACCCCCCTCCCAGCACATGGCAAGAAAAAAAAAAAAAAAAAAAAAAAAGCCTCTTTTTGTTCCTACTAGAAGAATCAGGATCCGTAGAGATCCCACATGATGTTCTGTTTCTACAACTTGCTTTAGTCCCAGCAACTCCATACCTCCAACCTTTAACCTCCTGTATTGATTAACTATGTTAGAATCTTGCCTTAAATAAAAAAAGCATAAAAATAAATAACACTAAAATGAATCTCTATTGCTGCCCTTAGGTTTAAAGAAAAAAATTTTTTTCCTCTTACCTTAAAAGTAGCTCCATCTAATCTTTAAAATTTTCCATTTATCAAGCATTAAACCTGAGGCTAAGGTGTCAAATAAAATTAATAGCAAAGTCATCCTAGAATCTCAGACTTGTAAAAGTGTGTAAGGGTTAGGTTATTTCATACTGAAACCCCCCCCCCCCATCCCCTATCACCGCCACTACCTAATATGAGTCTCCCCTTCACAGAATCCGTGACAGGTTCTCACGTAGCCTCTCCTTAAACCCTCCCCTTAAACCATTCCTATAAAGAAAACTCGTATTTCACAAGCTGATCAATTGTATGTTGAAACTGGCCTAACCCTAAAAAGTGATTCCTAATATTGAGTCATAATACTTCTTTTACCTCACAGGACTCCAAGAACTGAGGACAGACTTGTACACTACTTGAATTGTGTCTCCCAAGATCTTTGCATGGACTCTAACTGCTTATTATATGAGTGTCCTGACTCTTCATCATCATAGGTTACCTCCTTTCTATGAATGTGCTCAAGTTTGTGAACACTGCCTCTGAAGTGTAGTGTCCAAAGCTGAACCCAAAGGCAGATTCCAAGAAACTTAAGCATCAAGCCCCTTCTAACACCACAGGCGGAATCCTAGCAACATGTTCCCATGGTCTCACATTTCTGTAAAGGTTTAAACAGTAAAATATTTTAATCTCAAGAGCCTGCTGTATCCTTTCATCTAACTTCCATTCTGTCATAACTTCCCTTCAGTCTGGAAGCATTATGGTGGTCGTGGACATTTGGGGACCGGCTAAGGGGAAATTGATTTTGTAAGTGGAATAAATGTATGTAGTTCATGGGCATCACAGCCTGTAGTAACAGTGACATCTATTCCAGCAGCTCAAAGGCCTACAGTTATCTGACCACAGGTTATTATGACACAAAGGTGGAGGGCCAGACACCTTATCAGCAAATGAATATGTCCTTCAGGATCCAGCATGTAAATATACAGGTAACGGGGTCGACAATATTTGGAATACATGGACCCAGAACTGGAATGTGGAAAATCCCCCCACACCTTAATATATGGGAAAGAAGTTTGGTAGAGATTTTTCCATATTTGACGATAATCTTAAAAATGTATATAACTTTTCCAATAATGAACTGTAGACTGGAAAGAAACTCTTCTAAAGTATCAATAATAAAAAGAAATTTCAATCAACTACGCTAACGGAAATACTGAAATAGCTATTAATGCTATAGAACAAAATGTGACAGAATCATTTTTACATGAAGAAGAAAACAGTATACAGCCAAAATGTAGGGGAAAGTATTGTAAAAGTATATTAGGCAATTAATTTTTTTAATAATTGTATTTGTTTATATTTGTTGATGTCTGATACTTGTGAATTTATTTTAATTTGTAATATGTTGTGATTTTTAATTCCAAATAAATATTTAAAAAAATATCTAAACTGTGTATTCTTTTCGTGTGTGTGTATGTGTGTGTATTCTTAAAGAAGGTTCTGAGCTGTATTATCTTCAGACTCCAAAAAACATGGACCTCTCCCCTATTGAAACAGATACTCTAAACGTGGCCTAATCAGTATAGCATTCATGGGGTGGGAGCTTCCACAGAAATGACTAAATACAATAATGTTTTGAGACGTCCATTCCTGTCGTATTTTATCTATCAACCATTAGAAGGGAATAAGTGGTGAATTACAATTAGGGCATTTGGGGTCTGAGATAAGGGTACTCATGTGAATGCCAAAATGGAACTTAAATGTATTCCAACTTTTCTGTATTTTTAAAGAAAGTTTACCAAACCTAACTGCCTCATTATTTTCATAGTGGCTATGATTTATTTACTGTGCTGTAATTCAGTGATGTCGTTAGGTACTATGTAGGTATATAGCAGGTTTTTGGCCTCTACACCAAATGACCTTAGACCATTATAGTTTTCTTGTTGTTGTTGTACTTAAAAAGTAACCTTCTTCTTGGAACCCCATATTTTTCCTATCACCTTTTCTTTTTTTGATAATCACATCTCATTCTTAAGTTCCTGCTTATGTCTTGCATGGAATCTATACTCTAGATATATATTCTCATTAGAACTTTGTCTAGAATGGCTTGTGGAAAGGAGGAGGGTCAGTGAATAATGTACTTGAGCTTTAGTGCCTACATTTTGTGGCATCTATTTTGGTTGCTTGGAATCTTTTCTCATTTTCTTCCAATTTCTCACCCATTATCAGTGGTGAAAAGCTCTGGATTCTCCCATTCATATATTCCTTATGTAAATATTTAATAACCACTTACTGTGAGCCAGGTACTCTTCTAAGTGTTGAGGATGTAAAAGTGAGGGGCAGAGACAAAAATCACTGCCTTTGTGAAGCTTATATTCTAATAGGATAGGGAATGAGAGGTCAAATGAGATACAGCAGAAAGTGTGAGTGTTTACAATATCCATATGTTCCTCTACATTTTCCATTCTCCTTTGTACTTAGGATAGCCATGTGATCACTTCTGGCAGATATTTAAGGAGCAATGATGGGTGTCACTTCTACCTCGAGATTAAGAATCTAATGTGACTTCTCTCATTCTCTTCACCTTTACTGAGACCACAGAGGCTATATATTGCAATGGTGTCATCCCAAGATAGGAGGAGACTGGATCCCTGAACCATCACTTGGAGGAAAGCTGACTAACTGATATGAGACTGTGATGTGAGCAAGAAATAAACTGCTATGATAATTAGATGTGGGGTTATTTGTTACATGAGCCAGCATTAATGATCCTGACTACAACAGAAACTGGTATTTTGAAGTAGGGTATTGCTATAATTAAAACCTAAAATATGTGTCATTTACTTAGGAGTTCAGTAGCAAGCAACAAGGAAATTAATATTAGAAGCTAGAAATATGGTTATAATGATATGCAGTGGAAAAACAATAAAATGTTGCTATAATAACTAAAATTTATCTTGTGCCACTGAGTCCGCAGCTCTAAGTAAATTGATTAGAAGAAACAACTAGTCAGTGATGGAAACCATTGGTTGGTAGTGAATGGGAGAAGAGATTTGTAAATCATATATCCAATAGGGGTTAATACCCAAAATACATGAAGAACTCATCCCACTCAATAACAAAACAAACAAGCAAACAAATCTGATTAAAAGATAGGTAGAAGACCTGAATAGACATTTTTCCAAAGAAGGCATGCTGATGATAAATACACACATGAAAAGATGTTCAGCATCACTAATTATTGGAAAAATGCAAATCAAAACTGCAGCGAGATATCACCTCATGCCTGTCAGAATGACTATTACAAAAAAGAAATAACTATTGGAGAGTTGTGAAGAAAAGGGAACCTTCAAGCATTCTTGGTGGGAATGTAAATTGTTCCACCATGATGGAAAACAGTATGAAGATTCCTCAAAAAAACAAAAATAGATCATATGATCCAGCAATTCCACTTCTGGGTATCTATGCAAAGATAGAAATGAGAACCCTAATTCAAATAGAAATGTGTACCCCTATGTCAATTGCAACATTACTTATAATGACTGAGAAATGGAAGCAATCTAAGTGTCCATCAATGGATGAATGAATAAAAAAGCTGTGCATACACACAATGGAATACTACTTAGCCATAAAAAGGAACAAAATCTTGCCATTTATGACAGCATGGATGGACTTTGAGGACATTATGCTAAATGAAAAAAGTCTGACAAAGACAAATATCACATGATTTCACTTATATGTGGAATCTAAAAACCAAACCAAAACAAACAAACAAAACCCAGACTTATAAAACAGAGAATAGATTGGTGATTGCCTTAGAAGGGAGAGAGTTGGTGGGTGAGCAAAATGGGTGAAGGAAATCAAGTACACACTTCCAGTTATAAAACAAATAAGTCACAGGCATGTAATGAACAGCATGGAGAATATAGTCAACAATACCGTATTAACTTCGTATGGTGACAGATAGTCACTAGACATTGTGATGATCATTTCACAATGTATACAAATACTGAATCACTTTATTATACACACGAAACTAATATGATATTGTACGTCAAGTATGCCACAATATAAAAAAAGAAGCTATTGGTAGCACATGGCAAAGTATCACAATAAGTAGATGATTTAGGAAATAAGTCACCAGTTTTCAAAAATAAATGAAAGAGAATACACGGAGTCTAGATATTTGGGTCTTTGCAAAGGTAGAAAGGATGACTGCTTTAGATCCCAAGCAGTAAAAATGGGATGTATAAAGACTTTGAGAGACAAAAGCTCAGTAAAACTCAGACAGTGAAAATATCAAATTTGAGGGTATGGTCAGATAGCTTCAAGGTTACCATGTAGTTGAGAGAGGTTTAAAACTTATGTTTCAAAAAACACTTTGAGTGCAGTTACTGGAACATACTACTGATTGGATGCAAAAAAGAAAAATCACAAATCAGTTTATTTTAGAGAAAATTATATTACCAAAGAAACCACGAGCCCAGACAAAAAATTATTTGTCAGTCCAAGACTTATAATTTTCCATGTGCAAGGAGCAGACTTTGAATGTTGTATACTCTCCCCAAGGAGATCTCACATAATGTTTCTCATTTCATATGTGGCCAGGCAAGATAATGGGGAAGGAAGAACCTCACAGAGGTGGAAGGGAAAAGGATGAGGGTGGAGAGAAACAATGGACAAGGGAGGTCCTCTCCAAGGGCAAAACCAGAATTTAATCATGAAACTTAGCAAACTGCCAGGCCAGGGATATATAACAATACCTACCCATAGGATTTCAGAGTTACTCTGGACAAGTCTGTTGCATATCTTCCATTATTTTCTTTTCTGAATGTGGTATCTATTATGGGTGTCCATCATTATATTTTGGACTTCATAGGAGGCAGATATCTTGTCCTGTTACATCATAAGTTGTTACTACACCGTAAAGCACCACATCTGGACTTGATAGAGAGGACTATACATCAAAGATCTTGAATTTAGAACCAGAAAAAAAAATGACTGTATTGTTTTCTTTAGGGAGAAAATGAGTGTTTTTTAAATACAGGAATATATTAGTTTTCTATTGTTGCATAACCAATTACCACAAATTCAGTGGCTTAACACACAACACATTATTTCATAGTTTCTGTGGGTGGAAAATGTGGGCAGAGCTCAATGGGGACCTCTGCTTAGGGTCTCCTAAGGCTGCAATCAAAACGTCTGCCAACTGTATTCACATCTAAATGCTTGACTAGGAAAAAAACCCACTCCATCAATGTGTTGGCAGAATTCATCTCCTTATGGCTCTAGAACTAATGGCATCTTGTTTCTTCAAAGCCAGTAGGAGAATCTATCTTTCCAGTCTTCTAAGACAGAGTCTTATATAACATAACTTAATCAAGAGACTAATGTTTTATCACTTTTGCCATATTTTATTGCTTAGAAACAAGTCACAGACCTCACCCACATTCAAGTAAAGGGATTTACAAAGACATGATTCACTGGGGGATTTAGTTCACTGTCTGTCACAGGTGAAAGTGGGACAACTGGATAATTGATGAACAGAAGACAAATATATTGGTTTTTACCAATCACTTTGTGCTTCTCTATTTTTCCCAGGATGCTCTATGGTTATGTGGCCATGTGACTAGTTCTATCCAATGAAATGTGAGCACAACCAAAGTGGGTCATTTCTAGATTGATGCAATTGCCCTTTAGTTGGTGCCAGGGCAGCCTGTGAGGCAAGCTCCTCACTAAACCCTAAATATGAATTGAAGAAGATTCTGGGAAGATAGTGGAGTAGGAAGCACTAGGAATCTGTTTCCACTTAGACAATAATTGCACTCTCAGAATCTGTCTGAGGTAACTATTTTAGAACTCTGGGGTCTGTTGCAGGCTTGCAACGTCAGGGGAATACTTGTATGGTAAACTGTGGTTAATTTGGGTCAATTTCAGTTCTTATTACAGTAGCAGCTACCCATCCCCCATCCTCAGCCACATGGCAGGCAGCTCTGTACATGGTCCTTGAGCAACTTGCACACAGCTTTTGGGAGCCAGGGTGGGCAAAAAGGACCCTGTCCTCCAAATATCTGGGATCTGTGCTCTGATCACTGATTGCTGCTTCTGATCACAGAGGTAAAGACAAAAAAAGCAGGTAACCATTCTTGTCGCACCTAACCCCCTTGATACTAAACCCTCCCCCTCTGGCTGAAGGGATTTCTAAGGGATTTAAAAAGATGGTACCCTTTCTCCCCCTTTAGTTTTTCACTTTTTACCCTTCTGAGAGCCAGACATTAAAGATTAAGACTTTCAAAAGTTACTGTATATACATGAAAAATTTGAAACTGACCATACATTCCCAGGGAAAGGGTCACCTGAGGAGGCGTTAAGTTTACAACTCAGGCTCGTCCTTGGTCCAGATATAGAGCACAACTTAAAAAGAAAAATAACAAAAAACATCAAACCTTGGGGAAGTGGGAGAATCTGGTTTACAGTTACCACATTATTAGGAAAGACAAGGGAAATTATTGAGTCTGGGGAACAGAAAACAAAAAAGACTTAAAACTGTTAACAGTGCCTAAGCAGCTACTAGGACACCCCCAAGCAGACCAAAATATGCACCATGGGAGTCCTAGAAGGGGAAGAGAGAGAAGGGACAGAAAGAATGTCTGAGGAAATAATGGCTGAAAAATTCCGAAATTTGATGAAACACACGAATATAAACATCCAAGAAGCTCAACAAACTCCAAGCAAGATCAACTCAAAGAGACCCATTATAATCAAAGTATCAAAAGACAAAGACAATCTTGAAAGCATCAAAAGAGAAGCAAATCATCACATACAAGGGATCCTCACATTAATCTAAGATTATCAGCAGATTTCAATTTCTCATCAGAGATTTTAGAGGCCAGTAGACAGTGGGCTGATATGTTCAAAGTGCTAAAAGAAAACAAAAATTCAACCAAGAATCCCATATCTGACAAAACTGTCCTTCAAGAGTGAGGGAAAAATTAAGACATTCCCAGATAAACAAAAATTGAGGGAATCCATGACCACTAGACCTGCCCTGCAAGAAAAGCTCAAAGGAGTCCTACAAGGTGAAATGAAAGGATACTGGACATATAACTTGAAGTCATATGGAGAAATAAAGATCTCAATAAAGAAAAATACACAGGTAATTATGAAAGCTAGTATTATTGTAACAATGATTTGTTACTGCACTTTTTGTTTTCCCCATGATTTAAAAGATTAATGCATTTAAAGAAAATATCATTAATGTAAATGTTAGTATTACTATAACTTTGGTTTGTAACTCCAGATCTTGTTTTCTATATAATTTAAGAGGCCAATACATTTAAAATCATTATTGGGGCACCTGGGTAGCTCAGTCAGTTAAGCGACCCACTTCAGCTCAGGTCATGATCTCACAGTTTGTAGGTTTAAGCCCCATGTCAGGCTCTGTGCTGACAACTCTAAGCCTGCTTCAGATTCTGTCTCTCTCTCTCTGCCCCTCCCCTTCTCGTGCTCTGTCTCTGTATCTCAAAAATAAAATAAAACATTAAAAAAATTTTTTTAAAGAATTACTAATTTATTTTGGGGGCACACATGTATAAAGATATAGTTTTGTGACTGTATGATTCCATTTATACGAGGTACTTAGGGCAGTCAAAATCATGAAGACAAAAAGACCGCATGGAAAGGAGAATGGGAAGTTACTGTTTAATGGGTATAGAGTTTCAGTCTTACAGGATGAAAGAGTTGTGGTGATGGTCACACAACAATGTGAACGTATTTAATAGCACAAAACTATACATGAAAAATGGTTAAGATGGTAAATTTTATGTTATGTATGCTTTACCGCAATATAAATAAATAAATAAATAAATAAATAAATAAATAAATAAATAAATAAATAAATAAATAAAACAAATTGAAGCAAGTGTCCCTGCTCTAATATATCCAGGCCAAAGCCTGGAGAGGGCATATGTTATGAGACGCACATCTGCCACACGATGGGCCTCTCCTATCCCTGTCTACCTTCTTCTCCCATGACCTGCCAGAACTGGAAGAGATGTCCTTCTTTTACTTTATTTTCCTGTCCACTTGGAACTTCCTTTGGCTAAAAATGAGCCCTTCTGCTGTCCAACGTCTTCACACCATGTGCTATTTCCCAAACCCAGCCTCATTGCTAAGCCTTAATGAGGCCAGGATAGAAGCAAAAAAGTCGGGTTTATCAATAAGGGAAACTAAATCAGGGGACAATTCTAAAATATTGCAACTGCACCATTAACAAAGAATATTTAACGTCTCAAACAACTTCAATATATAATATCTCATTTAAGAAATTAATTCCATTGTTATCTCAACTTAATAGGTGGGAAATTGAAGCACCGAAAGGCTAAGTCACTTGCCAGGACTAGCACGAGGCCTCTCACTCCTCATCCAGTGTTTTTCCACCATGGTGTATTGTCCCTTTCGTTAAGATAAGGTAGCTTTTAAGTTACTTTTTAAAGTTTTATTTCCTTAAGACTCACATCACCCACTACCTCAGATCACTTATGCATTTCTTTGACTTCCTTATTAGTTTCTTACTGTCTTATTGTTTTCCTCTTTATAGATCTTTCTTTAAAGTATTTTCTCTTAATCTGATAGAGAGCGCATGCACGCACGTGCAAGGAGGGGAGAGGGGCAGAGGGAGAGAGAAAAAGAATCTTAAGCAGGCACCATGTCCAGCGCAGAGTCTGACCAGGGCTGATCCCATGATCTGACCCGAGCTGAAATCAAGAGTCAGGCGCCCAAATGAATGAGCCAGCCTGGCACCCCTATAGCATCTTTCTTAAGGACTCTCTTACAGGACTTTCAATAATATTCACATATGAAGAGCCCCAAGTTGCTCTTTGAATGACTATCACAATTTGGCTATCACAATTTAGGAGAAGCCAAAATAAACTTGAAGATGTGGAAAGAGATCCCCCAAGAGGATAACATTTTGGTTATATAATTAAGAAATACCATCAAAGCTTTAAAAATCCAAAATGTATACCATAGCTGTCATTTGTTCCTTGTTGGTGAACAAATATGTCAAATAAACCCAGAATTCTTACTTGGCTCAGAATTCCAGCCTAAACATGATTCTGTCTTGGGAGAAAACTATAGCTTTGGCCAAAGAAAAGACATATTTTCTGGAAGTTGTATCATTATTGAAACTTGTGCCAAAGCATTTATGTCATGATTTAGTTCAAGGTCACACAGAGGTAACAGGTGATGAAGTTAATCTAAGAAGACAGAAAATGAAACAGCAGCCTAGAAAATACATTGTGAAATTAAAGGCAAGGGTGAGGCCCTAGAAAAATAATATAAAATATACAAAAAGTTTAATTATGATGCCCTTTTAAGTGTTATTCTCGCCCATGTCCTAGGGCCAATGTTATACTACATACAACTTACACTTTCACACTGGTTTTCTCTGTAGGCCAAGCTACCTCCTCCGGAGACCCACGTCTCTCCCTTCTCTGCCCTGCTTTGTGTCCTGGGAGACTGACCCATATGGACTGCATCATAGGCTCCCTTGCTCCCTCGCAATGGAAGAGACTAGAGGGTATAAAAGAGAGGGGCTGGACTGTGTTTTCTTCCCAACTCCCTCCTTGAGATGGTGATGTATTTCCAGCACCCACCCTGTCAGACAGCCCGGCTTCTACTACTCCAGCCCTCACTGGACTCTAGGACCTTATTGCCTTCCCTTACTCCTTTGTGGCTATGGATAGTAACAGTTTCCCCACTGTTTCTGGTCCCAGAGTGCCTCAACATTCCTTGTTGGTTATCTTAACTCTGCCCAAGTTTCTGTGAGTAGACTTTTCTTGACATTCTGTACAACTTTCCAGCATAGCATGTTTTCTGCTGGGTTCCTGTTTGGCATTCTTTTCCAGGATATTTACACTTTACAAAATGATAGATTTAGGTACAGAAGTACATTTAAAGTAGACAGTTTCTACAATTCAGATCAATAAAGTTCAGATCAATAGAGCTCCAATCAATTTCTATCAGGTAATTTCAGACCTAGATTCATTGAGAGTTTACAACTCAGTTTTGAAGGTTCAAGAACTTCAATTTTATCAATTCACCTGGAGTTCACCTGTAATTCATGCCAAATTCACAGGACACTGAGTTATATTTCCAGACTTCCTTTTATTAACTTCAAGAAGTGAATCTGACACCAGAACCATAAGGTCATCAGCTCAGGTGGTCTCCTTTCTGGTGGATAAAATCCTTTAGAGACTTGGGGCACCTGGGTGGCTCAGTTTATTGGGTGTCTGACTTTGGCTCAGGTCATGATCTCACAGCTCATGAGTTCAAGCCCCGTGTCAGGCTCTGTGCTGACAGCTCAGAGCCTGGAGCCTGCTTCGGATTCTGTATTTCCCTCTCTCTCTCTACCCCTCCCCCACTCATGCTCTGTCTCAAAAATAAATAAACATTTAACAAATTTTTAAATCCTTTAGAGTCTCAAATTATAGATCAAATGTTTGCATCATGGTGGACACAGAGTTAGAATACAGTCATTGTATATTTTTAGAGGTTTTTCCTACAAATTTAATTGCCACAATACATTGTTTTTATACACTTCAAGTATATGCCTACATGAAAACAACAACAAAACCAAATAGCACTCACATGGAATGCTATATAAAGTAATGGGAATGAACAAATTACAACTAACCAACAGTATGGGTGAATCTCACAAGTGTAATGTTGAGTGAAAGAAGACATACAAAGAGTCATACATTGTATGATTCAATTTATATAAGCACAAAGCAGGAAAGCTAATCACTGCCATTTAGAAGTCACAATAGTAGTTACCTTGGTGTGGGGGTGAAGGTGGGGATTATAACTGGAAGAGAACCATGAGGGGGGATTCTTGAGAGGGTGATATTCTCTTTCTCAGTCTAGGTGCTCTTTACACAAGTGGATCAGTTTGTGAAAATTTACATCTACATAAGGGTAAATATTTTATGTTTATACTACACTTCAATAAAAAGTTTTTAAAAAAATTTACCAGTACCACTTCTAGAACCAAAGCTTCTCTCTTTGGGACAATACTGTAGATCCACTGACCGATGACCACCAACTTGGTTTATCCAGTGGGGTATTCATTGTCAGTTTTGAAGTTTCTATCATGATATTATCTCAAATAATAATGTTCAACATCACAGCTATTTTTTTTTTAGAGAGAGAGAAAAAGAGTACAAGCAGGGGAGGGGGAGAGGGAGAGGGAGAGAGAGAATCTTAAGCAGCCTTCATGTCCAGCGGAGCCTGAAGCAGAGCTTGATCTCACAACTATGAGATCATAACCTAAGCCGAAATCAAGAGTTGGATGCTCAACCAACTGAGATACCCAGGTGCTCCTTCATCACAACTATTCTAGATTATGAATGAATGATGAAATAATGATGATGCTCTGGTTTCATTTCACAAAATTCTTAGAAATAATTTCCTAGGCTGGACTATTTCTGGAAAGTGTTCCATCGATGTTTTTTAAAAACATTTTTTGGGGTGCCTGGGTGGCTCAGTCAGTTAAGCGTCTGACTTCGACTCAGGTCAAGATCTCATGGTTCGTGAGTTCGAGCCCCACATCAGGCTCTGTGATGACAGCTCAGAACCCGGAGCCTGCTTCGGATGCTGTGTTTCCCTCTCTCTCTGCCCCTCCCCCACTTGTGCTCTGTGTCTCTCTCTCAAAAATAAATAAACATTAAAAAATTAAAAATATTTTTTATGTGCCTCTGGATACATCAGAGCAGTGATTTGTAGTCAGATGTGTGCCTTGGAATCTCACCTCCACACCTGTTGACTCAAAGCCTCCATGAGTCGTTTCTTGTCGTATATATTTTCAGAATGTGTCCTGGGTGAATCATACGCACTTCCCTACTTAAAAACTGCTCTCCTGTTCCAACACATATTGGTACACCAAGGTTCATAGCAGCGTTATTCTCAATGGCTAAAAGGTTGAAACAACTCAAATGTCCCTGGATGAAAGAATAAACAAAATCTGGTATAAGCATGCCATGGAATATTATTCGGCCTTTAAAAGGAATAAAATTCTGACACGTGCTACAACATTGGTGAATCTTTAAGATATTATGCTAAGTCAGACACAAAAGGACAAATCTTGTCTGACTCCCCTTATATGAGGTCCCTAGAGTAGTCAAATTCATAGAAACAGAAAGTAGAATGGTGGTTTCCAGGAACCAAGGGGAAGGGGAATAGGGAGTAAATGTTCAATGGGTACAGATTTCAGTTTGGGAAGATGAAAAAGTCCTAAAGATGAATGATAAGAGACGGTTGTACAACACTGTGAATTACTTACTGCCACTAAACTGTACACTTAAAAATGGTTAATGTAGTGGGGCACCTGGGTGGCTCAGTTGGTTGAGCATCCAACTCTTTTTTTTTTTTTTTTTTTAATTTTTTTTTTTTCAACGTTTTTTATTTATTTTTGGGACAGAGAGAGACAGAGCATGAACGGGGGAGGGGCAGAGAGAGAGGGAGACACAGAATCGGAAACAGGCTCCAGGCTCCGAGCCATCAGCCCAGAGACTGACGCGGGGCTCGAACTCACGGACCGCGAGATCGTGACCTGGCTGAAGTCGGACGCTTAACCGACTGCGCCACCCAGGCGCCCCTCTTTTTTTTTTTTTTTTTTTTTTTTTTAAATGAGCATCCAACTCTTGATTTCAGCTCAGGTCATAATCCCAGGGTCATGGGATCAAGCCCCGTGTTAGGCTCCACGCTGAGCATGGAGTCTGCTTAAGAATTTCTCTCTCCCGGCGCCTGGGTGGCTCAGTCGGTTGGGTGTCCAACTCTGGCTCAGGTCATGATCTTGAAGTTCTTGAGTTCAAGCCCCACGTCAAGCTCTGTGCTGACAGCTCAGAGCATGGAGCCTGCTTTGGTTTCTGTGTCTCCATCTCTCTCTCTCTGCCCCTCCTCTGCTCACGTTCTCTCTCTCTCTCTCTCTCTCTCTCTCTCTCTCTCTCTCTCTCTCTCCCTCTCTCTCAAAAATAAATAAACATTAAAAAAAAAGAATTTCTCTCTCTGTCTGCCTCTCTCCCCAGATCATGCTCTTTAAAAAAAACAAAAACAAAACTTTATGTAGTAAATTTTATGTTACATATATTTTACCACCCAACAAAACCACTCTTCTGGAGTTTTATTTACCTTATTTTATAACAAAATAAGCTAAGAGTTTACACTATTGGAGGAAGATCATAGAACCAAACCCAAGGGCCATTAAGAAACTCTTGTGGCACCAGCAGCCCTCCACTTGAAGTCCAGAATTCCCCATAGACTTGTATGTAGACAAAGGATTTGTACAGTGGCCATTTTGGTTCTTGTTTATTTTGTCTGGATGTTGACTGGTGGGAACAAGCATTATGTAGTCAGTCTAAAGCTTACATATGGTTCCTGTGGTGCACTGATTAAAAACAGCGTCATCTCATTGAACTCCTTAGGAAGCAAAGCCCTACCTGGCAACAGTTGCCATGCCAGAGGGACTTTGTTTAAACAACATTCTGAAACATCACGAAAGAAACCCTGCAATAAAGGCTTTCATTCCATTTTGCCTTGACTCATCTAAAGAAAATATTATTTTTCTATGAGAATTATCATGTGATTGTTTATAATAATAATGGTGGTTTATTATTTTAAGCATTTGGTATTATTTATTATTATTATTGATTGATTTATTATTTAGGCATTTATGTTGGTTTAGTTTGTTCGTAATAAGATTTGTCTCACCCACCTAGCTGTCAAAGGAAACCAGAAAACCCTGTGGCCTTCATAAGCTCCTTTTGGGGAAGAATTCTGGTTCATTACAACTTCAATGAGGATATTCAACAGAAGAAATTTTTCAAAATGCTTAGCATGTATCAACAAAGTTAGCAAATTACACTGTCATTAAAATTGTCCAAATATCTTTTGTAACCATTGTATTCCTAACAATCAGATTTCTAGAGGTAGGTGTCCTAATACAATTATGAACTCTCCAATCCACCACTTTTTGAAATCCAGTCCCAAATACATTCTTTTCTCTTTTGTTAACTAAAGTTGTGGCAAATATAGGTGTTATTACACCCCCAACCCACTACCACCACCAAAAAAAAACCCCAAAAACAAACCAACTAAACCTTTTACAAGCTAAATAGCTGATGAAATTAAAGTGTGAGAGGACTTTTCAGCCAACCGTGGTTCCAAATTAAAGTGCATTGGGTAAGGCCATCCTCTTTTTCGATACGTCATACTTTTATGATTGCAGATGGCCCCCAGTTTATGATGGTTTGACTTGTGATTTTTGCAACTTTACGATGGTGCAAAAGTGATAGGCATTCTGTGGAAGCTGTACCTTGAATTCTGAATTCTGACTTTCTTCCCCAGGCCAGTGATATGCAGCACAATACTTGCTCATGACGCTAGACGGGGGCAGCGAACCACAGCTCCCCATCAGCCACACAATCACGAGGGTCAACAACCAATAAACACACTTACAGCTACCTGTACCCATACAACCCTTCCGGTTTTCACTTTCGGTATTGTGTTCAATAAATTACACGAGGTATTCAATACTTGACTATCAAATAGGCTTTCTTTTAGATGATTTTCCCAACTGTCGGTTAATGCAAGTGCTCTGAGCATGTTTAAGGTGGACTAGTTGCTATGGTGTTCAGTAAGTCAGGTTTATTAAACACATGTTCAACCTAACCTGATTTTCAACTTGCAAGGGGTTTATCAGGACTGATTAATGAGCTGTACCAAAGCAGCAATGGGTTTTGGGGGTTGCACAACACTTCACATATTTATTACCTCCTGCCAGAAGAAACGTTTAGAACCTGTTTCCTTGGTAACAGAACACTGTATTAGTTTTCTACTGCTGTTGTAACAAATTACCACAATTTTAACAGCTTGTAAATCACAAATGTATTACCTTGCAGTCCTAGAGTTCAGAAGCTTGGTATCAGTTTCACTGAACTAAAAAGTCCAAGTGTCATCAGGCTTGCCATGGGGAGACTCTCCGGGAGTCTACTTCCCTGCCTTTTCCAGCTTCTAGATGTCACCTATATTCCCTGCCTTGTGACGCCTTCTTCTATCTCCAAAGCTCATCACTGCAACCTCCCCTTCCATTGTACCATCCCCTTCTTCTACTCTACCTTTAACCCTTTTGCCTCCCTAAGGACCCTTGTTAGTACATTGGACCCACCTAGATAATTCAGGGTAATATCTCTACCTCAAGATTCTTAATGTGATAATATCAGCAAAGTTCCTTTTGCCATGTAAGGTAACACATTCATAGATTTGGAGGAGGAAGCTGGCCATTAATCAGTCTATCATAAGTAGCTGTATTTCCAGCTGAAACATTAAATTTACAAACTTCTCTCCCAGATGCAATTATAAGGTTAAATTTTGGTCAAAGAGACGTAATAGGCAGAACTTCTAGGAAGAACAGTTAAAGGAAGTTGATTTAACTGCAAAATGCACTCTTTTGTTCTTCCTCTTTTCTTCCTCCCTTCTGCCCAAAACATAGACATGATGGCTGGATGTTAGCAGCTACATTGGACCTTGAGGTTAACACTGGAAATAGAACTCATGACTAGGATAATGAAGCAAAAAAGACAGAATAACCCTGGGACTTTCAGGGTCACTGTACCAGACTGAAATGCCAAACTCTGGACTTATTTTACATGAGAGAATAAACTCTTGGGTACATAAGTCACTCCTTGTGTTTATATTACTATCAGCCAAACACAGTTCTTGTCTGATATTGTCTAATTCAGAAGATCTACCTTGTCAGTTGATCAGAGGGTATTTTTTGAGAGTCACACTGCACTATGTGCCTCTATAATTAGTTGGGCTTTCAAACTAAATTTAAGAAAAGGAAGGACAGAAGGACAGAAGGAAGGAAGGAAGGAAAGGAGGGAGGGCGGGAGGGAGGGAGGAAGAGAAGATTAGAGGGAGGAAGGAGAAAGAAAGAAAAGAAAAAGGAAGGAGTTGGGATATATTGTTTCCTTTGTTTTACACCCACACCAATCAGGGCCTACCCCTACAGATGTGAGTGGGATCCATCCCACACAAACAACATGGCTAAGAACCAGGGGAGGGTAGTAAAGTGCCAAGTATGTTACAGAGACATTGAGAATTCCTAGGAGGTTTACTGGGTCAGCCTACCAGTTTCGTAACAGACTTCTCTAGGAACTTTGAGAATTTGAGCCATACAATAATTAGCAAAAATGTTTCTACCTCAAGAAGTGAGGATTTAATGCAAACATGTCTAATTCCTAGCCCACAGCTGGCCTCAGTCTTCCATTCTGTTTACACCATCATTCCTGAACTCTTGTCTTCCCCAGAACAGAAGAGAGTTCTCTTGGTGGTAGCCCCAAGGTTAAATCTACTCCAAGTTTATTGGCATATACATTTTGCAAGAAATTACATGGCCCTGAGACACTATTTCCATGCAAACTCTAAAATGGGTAATGTCAGCACATCACCTCCTAGGAACAATAGAAGCTTGCTTCTCCCTGTTTTTATGCACATAGACTAAGCTCATTTCTTGTGTGCAATTCAACCAGTCTAGTACCTTCAATGTTCAGGCTTTGTTTTCCCTTTCCTTAGTGAATGTACACCAAATCCATATGCACATGTCATACAGTAGGTTCTTTTACAAATAGGTTTAATCTAAAGTAAGGTAAATTTACGGGGTGCCTGGGAGGCTCAGTCGGTTAAGCATCCGACTTTGGCTCAGGTCATGATCTCGTGGTCTGTGAGTTTGAGCCCCGTGTTGGGCTCTGTGCTGACAGCTCAGAGTCTGAAGCTTGCTTCAGATTGTGTGTCTCCCTCTCTCTCTGCTCCTCCCCCACTCATTCTCTCTTTCTCTGTATCTCAAAAATAAATAAACATTAAAAAAACTGGGCACCTGGATGGCTCGTTCGGTTGGGTAGCCGACTTCAGCTCAGGTCACGATCTCAGGGTCTATGAATTTGAGCCCTGCATTGGGCTCTGTGCTGACAGCTCAGAGCCTGGAGCCTGCTTTAGACTCTGTGTCTCAGTCTCTCTCTCTCTGCCCCTTCCCTTATCACTCTCTGTCTCTCTCTCTCAAAAATAAACATTAAAACAATTTTTTAAATAATATAATAAGGTAGATTTTATTTCCTTTCTTAAGTTTTCCAAAATACAGAAAATAGACATCCAGGTATCCATGACTGAGATTAAACAAGCACGAACTCTTTGCCTTATTTATTTTAGTTTTTGTGTATTAAATATTATTTTCAGAACCAAGATAGTTTAGATATGGCTAAAACCCCCTACTTCCCACTTTTCTTTTTCCTTTTCTTCCTCAGAAATAACCACCACCCTGAAGATAGAATATCATTCGCATCCTTTTTTTTTTTTTTTTTTTTTTTTTTGGTGTTTGCTAACATTTTTCTCCATATGTGTATATCCAGACACAAGATATACTCTGGTTCAATCCTAATATGGCTAGGATCCTAGCAAAAAGCTGATGATGGCACAAAGGGTTAATTAGAAACAGAGTGATAAAGAGGGTAATGCAGAGACTGTTTATAGAAGTATGGGCAGTTTTAAAGAACAAGACATGGTAAAACATCCAGGGAGTAGCAACAGTGGGAAGTCCTTATCACCTCTGAACATGAAAGGGCAGAGAGAGGGACTAATGTTTCCAGAATCTGCTGTGAGTTACAGCATGGGATAGGGGTTTGACAGCAGCTTTGACTTTCAGTAGAGGAATTAGAAGATCTCAATTGTTGTTCAAACCAAGGTCTACCAGGGAAAATCAATACCAGGCTCTCTTCCCTCCCTCTTCTGATCACCTGCCTGTGCCTCCCATTGGCCACAAACCAACTAGATGGCAGGAGAGGCTATGTGATCTATTGGTAGAGGCCAGTTTCTTATGGCAGAAAACAGGAAAGAGAAGGGTAGCAAATGGATCTGGAAAGGCAAACGGATAATAACACAATTTCTCTGTATTTTAAAAACTACCATATAGGGGCGTCTGGGTGGCTCAGTTGGTTAAGCATCCAACTTTGGCTCAGGTCATGATCTCACTGTTTGTGAGTTGGAGCTCTCTGCCCCTGCTTGTATGCGCGCTCTCTCTCTCTCTCTCTCAAAAATAAAATAAATATTTTTAAAAATTAACATATTTATTATCAAAAGGTACATGAATTTAATTTTTAATTGATGTGTGAACTGCTTCCTTCCATAAAACCATAAATTAAAAATTCAAGTTACTAAACTAGAACTTTTATCTCTGAACACTACAGCTGTTTTCAGAGTTTTGCATCCATCCCCACAACCAATTTTACAACATCCTTATTTTCTCAGTAAGAAATTCCACACCCCTTAGCTGTTACTCCACTACCCTTTCATTTTCAACTCCCTTGGTCACTTGCTATCACACACACTATAAGAAGTAATGTATGCAATTTCCTAATTTACACAATTTATAATTTTCCTGTAAATTCTGACTCCAAAATCTCATGAACTAAACCAGATATATTTATGGTAACATGGTTGACATTCTTCCCTTTTTTATGTATTACCCTTCAATACAGATGCCCACATTAATGTGTCAAACGAATCAATAACTACATGCTCCCCTCTTACTCTTTTAAGTTACTATTAGATATGATCTGAGGCTCTTAATTATGTTGGGGAGATTTCAATTATTTTTGGCTTCTTACAATATTGTCTTAGGTACGTAAAATAACCTTTAGGATACAATATATTATTTAAAAGTTTAAAATTATATTAATGGGGGCAAACAAAAGAGAGAATGAGATACTCTGAAGGTAGTTCTGCTTTACTAAGGATTTATCAGAACCTTTATTGATGTACTGCCTCTAATTTGAATTCCTTCATTTGAGTGTAATGTACAGAAACAAATGAACATCTGAAGGAGAACAAACAAAAAATATAAAAAGGAGTGAGTATGGAGAAAATAGAAGCGGCTCTTTGCATTGTCTCACTGCGCAAAGGAGAAGGCTAAGGAACAACTTGACGATCCTTAAGTTTAAGGAGAGTATGTTAGTTCATTTCCATTTCCTCAGATGCCTACGTATATACTCTTTCTGGACAATACCCTCTACTTTCACCATTTCTGTTACCATTTATATTCCACATGCAGATTGTGGATTTATTGCTCCAGCACCAAACCTGTCTTTTGGTTCTAGACTAACATATCCCACTGAACATCTTTACTTGGAGGTTTCATGAAACTCAACATGCCAAAACTGAACTCATCTTTCCCCATAGCAGCAGACAGACTCTAAGGTGACCCTTGATTCCTGCCACACAGTGTTCACACCTTTGCGTGAGCTCTTCCCCTTGAGAGTGGATGGGACCTGTGACTTGCTTCTAACCAGTAGAAGGTGGCAAAATTGAGGAGATGGCACTTCTGGGACATGATGTTCTCTAAGATTCCCTCTTGCCAGCTGACTCACACTAGAGACTCTCTTTGCTGGCTTAACAAAGTTGGTAGTCATGTTGGCAGATTCCATGTGGCAAGAATCTATGGCAAACCTCTAGAAACTGCAACTGGTTCTCAAGGAGCTGGGGGCAGCCTCCAGCTGATCATCACCAATGAAGTGGGGTCCTCAGTCCTACAACCATACGGCATGAATTTTGCCAACAACCTGAGTGGGCTTAAAAGCAGATTCCCTGCCCACAGATGAACTTCCAGGCGAGAATGCAACTTGGCCAGCACCTTAACTGTCGCCTGTGAGACCTAAAGCAGAGGATCCAATAAGTCATGTCCAGCTTCCTGACCCACTGAAACTGTGACATAATAAATATGTTAAAGTTGCTAAGTTTGTGGAAATTTGTTACATAGCAAGACAGAACTAATACACCCCAAACTTCATCTTCTACTTCTTTTCTCTGTTTCTCTCTTTTTTTAAGACTATTTTTTAAGTAATCTCCACACCCAACAATGGCTAGAACTCACAACCCTGAGACCAAGAGTCGGATGCTCCACTGACTGAGCCATCCAGGAACCCCTTTTCTCTATCTTTTTAAAGGACTGTATATTTTACTCTACTTATCAAGCTATCTTGAATTCTTCCCTCTTCTTCACCCCACATTCAAACAATCCCTTTGGGCTACCACTTCTGCCTCCTGAATAGCTTCCTAATTCTTTAAGGATGCCATATATAAATTCAGATCTTTAGAATCATTTGCCTAGATATCACTGCGGCCTTTTTAATCAGTCTCTCTGCCTCTAACCTTTACTGTTTCCAATCCACTCCCATAGGACTACCAAATGTATCTTTTTAAAAGCATAAATCTAATGAATTCACTCCATAACTAAATGACTTTGGGGACTTGGAAAAATCAGACAGGTTCAAGACAAAATTCAGAGTCCTTGAGGCACCTGGTTGGCTCAGTTGGTTAAGCATCCAACTCTTGATTTCTACTCAGGTCATGATCTCAGGGTTTGTGAGATCAAGTACCACATCCTGCTTGGAATTCTCTTTCTCTCTGCTCCTCCCCCACTCACTCTCTCCCTGAAAAATAAACAAACTTTAAAAAAAATTTCAGAGTCCTTAGCATAACTTTGATCCAACTACTCCTACTTGCTTAGTTTCCTTTCTCACCATTTCCGCTCTCCTCACACCACACATCCAGTTCCCCACATGCATCTTGTTTTTTCACTGCAAATATACTGGTATAGACTGTTCCTCCTACCCGGTGCTCCCTTTCTGTCCTTAGTTAACTGGAAAATTCCCATTCATCACTTTTTACTTAATTCTGGCATCATTTCCTCCAGAACACTTTCTTAGACCTCACTACCTGGACCCTGTCTAAGTCAGATGCCCCTCCTATGTGCAGTCTGAGCCACCTGGGCTTTTCTTGATCACAGAAAGTTGGGTATTTCTTTTTGTTTCAGTCTCTCATATGATAGTGACCTCCTTATCTTCTGGAATCTTGTCTTATTAATTTCTGTTTGCCCTAAAGTTTCCATAGTTTCTGACCCAAGCAAGAAATGGTCATTTATTTGGTCAATGAGTTAAGTGAGTTCACACTTCTAAGATATATGGAAGTTGACAGAGAATACAGTTAACACTGGCCCTGTTCTTGGAATTTTCCCCCACAGCTCTGCTAGAATTACATGGGCCTGGGGCACCCAAGTGTCTGCTTTGGGTTCTAAGAAGTTAAACTGCATTTCTGATCATGAATTTGTCTCTTCGCCCTAGCCAGAGCTGAATCTCTGCAGTTTATATACTCTTTAGAGACACGCTTACTGTGAGTAGATTTAAACTGCCCTGTGCCTGTAAAATGTTCCTACGTTTGTTGAGATGCTTATGTTCTCGTCTGGGAAGTTATCACAGATCATATCCTGTAATCCTGAGAACTGCAGGAAGCATGTGCAGATGTTTTCATCTCATATGGAAGAAGGCGTCACAAAAGGCACCAGACTGGGTTTGACAAAGTTCATCTTGAACTGAATTACGGCTGTCCAACATCTGGTGTTATTTAAAAGGTAACAACACAGGTTTGAGAAATGTTAAAAAAATTTTTTTTGTTTGCTACTTGAAAGTGAGGCATTTAGGGTTGCTATCCTGCTACTGTTGGGAGTGCATCTCCTGTATTGAAACTGGATACTGTACATCAAGGTTCATCCTGGGGAAGGGTATACAAGCTATTCTGAAAGACATGGTTATTTTCACAGCCAAACATCTTGGGAAGAGAAAAACCCTAAATAGGGTAAGAAGGCATCTCTCTCTCTCTCTCTCTCTCTCTCTCTCTCTCTCTCTCTCTCTCTCTCTGCCTGGGTTGCAAGAATGTACCTGAAGCCCCTTATAAGAGGAAGGAAACTGGCTTCTACCATGAGTTCATGTGTTAACTAGGCAGAAGTGATGCTGTACGGATGAACCAGAATTACAAAAACAGTCATATCTCGTAGCCAGTAGTCTGTATTATGCTTCCCTTCCATTTCCCCTAAGACTACAGTCAAGTTTTGTTATGATGTAGAGCCTAGTTTCAGCTCAGCTTGAGGATTTAAGTCTGTCTGTGCTTGATTTGGAGTGATTTATTCCGAAACCCAAGTGAAGAGAGTGTGCTAATAAAAAGGAGGGTAATCAATGGTTTCATGTGCTACAAAGAGGTCAAGAAGAATGAAGGCAAAAAAAAAAAAAAAAAAAAAGGCTACTGGGACTCTGCAGAATGGAGGTCAACAGGGCCATTCTAGATGGCCGTTACAAGAAAGTAATGAAACTAATCACCCAATTACAGTGCCTAAAGATGGACAGATAAAAGAAATGGATACAATCAGTTTAGGACATTCTTTCTGTTACAAACTAAAAGAATGAATAGCCTTTTTTGTTAAAAATTATTTTAACTTTCATACTGTCAAATTGCAGATAAAGAAACTGAGTCTCAGATTATGAATTCCCAAAGTCACCAAACTAGAAAGTGGTAAAGTCATACTTTTCCTCCCTCAAGTTCAATTATTTTCCCCACCAGCTTTACGAAATGAGCTGGTGGCTTGAGAACCAAACTAAATAGCTGTATTCAGATCAATGGATGTGTTCAATTTCCAGAAAATATCTTTAGGAAGGAGATGTGTTCTTCTTTATTAGTTGTTTCCTGATTTCTGGAACACAGACATGATGGGTAGAGCCTGAGGCACCATCTTGGACCATTAGGGGGGCATTTACTTGCTAAGAATGGTAGACAACAAGAGAGAAATCATCTAGCCGGCATCTGCCAGCCCTGAACTGTCTACCTCCAGCGTTTTCATGAGAGTGAAACAACACCCCCATATGGCTATCTTATTTAAGCCATTACTATTTTGAGCTTACTGTCACTAAAGGAAAGATCTAATAACGTTAACTGACACAACTGGGAAAGTGGACAAGGGAGTGTAGACATGCTGATAGGAAGGAAATGGTTTGTGATCTTGGTAATCTCAACAGGAATTAGGGGTTATGTGTGACATTATCCTTAATGTGGTTTTGCTGGGTTTGGCTAGTAAAATGACGAACTATGGTGGACATTTGTTCTCTTTGTCTCATCAGCACCCCTTAATCCTTTGGAGAATTTGTTATTTTTTCCATGTGTTTCTAGTGGGATTGCCATTACATTACTACCCCTCAGTTTAAGGGGGTCTGCAAGTGACTCAGGCAATTCTGCCTTATAACTGTGCCCTCTTCCATTTATTGGGATGATTGGTTCAATGGCAGACACTTGACCCAAGCCAAGCCAATCAAAGTCCTCTGAGATTGCCTTAAATGGCTCTAGAGGATAAAGCATCATTTGACTCTGAATATACACAATAGGAAAGAGGTAAAACTGGTGCTGGTTGAAGCCATGTTTCCTGAGTCCGCAACAGAAATGAGGTCAAGAAGAGATAAACAAGGGCACCTGGGTGGCTCAATTGGTTAACTGTCTGACTCTTGATTTTGGCTGAGGTCATTATCTCACAGTTTGTGAATTTGAGCCCTGCTTCGGGCTCTGTGCTGACAGTGTAGAGCCTTCTTGGGATTCTCTTTCCCTGTCTTTCTGCCCCTCCCCTGCTCACACTATCACTGGCTCTCTGTCTCAAAATAAATAAATAAACATTAAAGAAAAAAGAAAAGATAAGCAGAAGTGAGAGTGGGTAGGTGGAAGTGGTTGAGAGAAAAAGAGATTGGGCCTCAGATTTCATGACATAATTTGACTCCTTGGATCTATTTGTGCCTTAGCTAACTGCAGTAGTTTCTTATTGCTGTTGTAACAAATGGCCAAAAATGTAGTGGCCTAAAACATTATAATTTATTACCTTACAGTTCTGGAGGTCAGAAATCCAAAATCAATCTTAATGAGCTAAAATCAAAGTATTGGCAGGACCTGTTCCTTCTAGAGATTCTATAGGAGAATCTGGTTCCTTGCTTTTACTAGATGCTAGGGCCTGCTTGCATTCTTTGGCTCATGGCCCTTTTCTCCATCTTCAAAACCAGCAGCATAGAATTTTCAAATCTCTTTGTCTCTATGTCTCTATCTTTCTTTCTGACCTCTGCTTCCTTGGGAGCTTTCTACCACAAAAACCTTTAGGATCTTCTACATTAGCCTTTTAATCACACTAACCCCATCCCTAGGCTCGCAAAAAAATTATTTTCTTCTTCTCTTCGTCTTGTCACTTGCAAACAGGAGTCCTAACTGACCATACAACTTCTTGTACAAAATCTAACAGAATAAGTATTTTGAGTCCACTTTGATTTATCATTGCCTATAAGCCTCTTCACGCAGGTCAACATGGCTTCATCATAGGAATTCATCCACCCAGTGTACTCTAGTAAAGATTCTCAGGATTCATGGGTATTGATGTCCTGAGTAAATCAAACAATGATCTTGTCTTTTCCATATTCCTAATCCCAAGAAGTTTAAGATGTTACAGCAAAATTACCACCAAATAGTAGCCTATGAATTATTAAGATATTATTTAGAATGGGCTTATGCCCTGGAAATCTCATCTCCTTAATTCTTTACAGGAGTTAAAACCTTATACAAAGAAAAACTCTAGACAACATATGAAAGCAACTACTTGAGCACTCTGAGTAAAAACAGCAAGTCATGGAGACTTCTTTCATGGAGAAGACTGAACACTTGAAAGACCTTTACGGGGGTGAGTTTCTTTTCTTTTCTTTCCTTTTCTTTTCTTTTCTTTTCTTTGCTTTGCTTTGCTTTTTTTTTTTTTTTCTCTCTCTGTTATCTATTGTTTCAGTGTTGACCTAAAGAAAACTTCAGTTGTATGTAACTATGTATCAACATGGACAACTATAACTCTGAGAGAAATTCCATCTTTCTAACCACAGTACTGGAAAAGGGGCCCTCAGAAATTGTAGAGAATAATGGAAATATCAGAGAGCAGAGAGCTGGAGAATATCTTCTAATTCTGTGTATGAACCAACATAAGCCCCAGGCTCACTCCCAAGCTATGCATGCACGGAATAGATGTCAGAGCCTCACCATATAATATTTTAACTGTCTAGGACACAATCTGGAATTACTCAACATACAAAGAACCAGGAAAATATGACCAACTTTTAAGAGAAAAGACAATCAACAGATGCAAAGTCTGAGATAACCCAGATCGGGGCAAACTTTTTCCGTAAACAGACAGATAGAAGGAATATTTTAGGTTATGTGGGCCATATTGTTTCTGTCACAACTCAACTCTGTCATTGTGGTACAAAAGCAGTTATAGATAATATTTCAATGAATGAATATAACTATGTTCTAATAAAATTGTGTTTACGGAAACAAATTTGAATTTCATATAATTTTGACATGTCACAAAATATTAGCTTTCTTTTGATTTTTCTCCCAATCATTTAAAACTTTAATCTTAGTTAAAGCTTTAGTTTAGTATGGAAACAATTCTTTGCTCATGGGCCATACAAAAACAGGCAGCAGGTTAGATTTGGTTCACAGGCCTTCACTTGCTGACTCTTGGTCTAGCTGTTGGAAGTAACACTCTAAAGTATATAGGAGCACCTGCATGGCTCAATAAGTTAAGTGTTCAACTTTGGCTCGGGCCATGATCTCACAGTTCATGGGTTCAAGCCTCGCATTGGGCTCTGTGCTGACAGCTCAGAGCCTGGACCCTGCTTCGGATTCTGTGTCTCCCTCTCTGTCTGCTCCTCCCCTGTTCATGCTCTGTCTGTCAAAAAATAAATAAACATTAAAAAAAATTTTAAGTAGCTATTGTAACAATACTCCATGAAGTGAAGGTAAACATTCTTGAAATGAATGGAAAGATACTCAAAGTTCTCAACTGAGAAATGGAAATTATCTCTATCTATCTACTATAACAAATTGGAATTTTGAAACAGAAAAATATATATAAAATAAATGTTAAGAAACTCAGGAAATCTTCAAATACTCTTTGTAATGCTCTGCTCCACCAAGATACCCAATAGGATTAAAATGAGCTTTATGAGGAATAAAACAGATAATTTCTGAAGCAGAATGAAGTTTTATAGCACAGGACCTCAGACCTAAAACCTCTAGATACTGGATGTTATTTTATTCTTATGGGGACTGGGGAAAGGGAATGGGAAATGTGTTATCAACTAGAGAGTACCTGGGAGATAAAAACATTTTTGTCATTTTTAGTATTTGTTTTTTGCTTTATTATTATATCTTTTTAAGTTTTTATTATAAAAGTAATACATATCTATAAAAAATTTCCCAATGATACACAAGTATTTATGTTAATACATAAAATATAAAGTGGAAGGAAGTTAGTTCTCATCTCCCAACTCCAATCCTGAGAGATAAATACTAACAGTTTATGTACCTTCTCAAACTCTTTACTAGGCACATAAAATAAATATATTCAAAAGTTTTTCTTTTAAATAAAAATAGGATGACATACATATCTTACGATTGTTCTTTTCATCCAGCAATGTGAGGTGCACAGTTTCCATTTAGTATATTCAGATATACTCATTCTCTTTGACGGCTGTTTAGTGTTACTGTACTATTATTACCTAACCACTTCCTGTTGAAGATTGTGGTAGATTAAATTACAGATTCCAATTTTCCTCTCTCCTATAGTCCATCTAACACCCTTGCTGTGGCTTCCTAGTGATCTTGGTATAATTTCCTATGTCTTGACTTCAGCTTGGCCACATTACATACTTTGGCCATTGGGATGTTACTAGATGTGACACAGGCAGAGGCTTGAAATGTGCTTGTGCACTTGGGCTGCCCTCTGGTTCTTCTATCACTCTCAGGAAGAGCATGCTCCAGGTAGTCACTGACCCCCTTTGCCTTCCTCTTTTGGAATGAGACCACACAGAGCTTTCCCAGCCAGCTTGTAGACATTGTGATTCTGAGAATAAATGCTTTCTTTTGTATGACACTGAGTTTTAGAGTGTTTTCTGTTATGCGGTATCACATTTTATTATAAAAAATTTATAATAAGTATCCATCCGTTTATGCAACTTTCAGCCAGATAAATTCCTAGAAGCATAATAGTTAAGTCAAATCTTAGTATTTTTTAAGCTAGCTAGTTAATGTGGGTGATGGTAAATATTAACATTTGTTAAGCATTTTCTACATTCCAGATTCTAAGTCTTTCACATGCATCAAGAACTATAAAGGGTATGAGCTTTTATCCTACTTGCAAGCTAACAAGTTATCTTGCCACAGTTTCGTAGATGCTGACAAAGACATGAAACTCCCAAATCAGAGACAAAGGACTTTGTTACTTAGGACAAGCAGCATATGTAGCAGCAGGTTTGTATTAGTTCCCCTTTCTCCTAAGCACCAGAGAGGCATCACAGATTGGCTCAGGTGGATAACTGCACATGGATTATGTTACAGGAAGGGATCCTTGAGTTTAGGGAATCCAAATCTTTTATAAAAGTTAGTAAGCAAACCTGCCTTTGTTCCAGTGGCAGACAGTCTATGTTTCAAGACTGTTCCCTATACAAATCTTCTTGAAAAGATAGACCAGAACAAAGGGAGGTCAATGCCTCTCCTTACAAGTCATAGAGAAATAGGAGAGATCTATGGACGATTGTCTTCTAATGGTATTATTAACTTAATTCTCTCTACTTTACAAATATGTAGACTAAAGCACAGGGAATTTAGTAACTTTCCCAAGGTCATACAGCTAAAGAATAGGAGAGTCAGGCATATTGGTCAATATTTCTAGGACAAAGATTTTTGTTTAAGAAAAATCTGAGGAACCCAATTCTTTCATTATCATATAAGAAGTAGTCCTTTTGATTTTATTAAGCTGTTCAGTTTATATAAGAAAAGAAATTGTATCTTGATAGCACTATAGCTAGAGAAGACTTTTTTCATAAATAATTATTTTAAGAAGCCAGGATGCTTTCCAGGAAGGCAGTATATAGGGGTAGAAAATGAAACCAGTCAAGCTGTCAAGGACTTCAAGAGACAATATGCACTTCAGACCTAATGTAGAAGTTTGATTTTATCATCAATACGTTCAATTAAATTTACTACCTTGGCGGGCCCTCTGTATTGATTGTTATGGAGAAACAACGAAGAAAGAAATGTAAATATGGATTTTCTATTTGTTGAGAGCCAGAAGAGAAACAATTCTATTACACTTTGGATGCAACATATTTCTGCTGTGACACTGATACATAGCTTACCTCAGAGCCTTGTATTTTGAAGGGCTGGACTAATCTTTGTTGACTATAACCAAGAGCATTCTTGTTGTTTTCAGGAATACTTGTTGGAATGTATTACTTGTGTTTAACTCATCATATCAGTTCTTTAAGATATGTGTGTATGTGCATATTTTCAATGTGTTTTTAAGAGAGAGATGTGATTTTCCCCAAAGTCATAGAAAAATGAATAATGTTTTGACCCTTTTCATTCCATAAATAAAACAATTTTATGCTATTCATCTGATTTATTGACTCATGGAATTCAAGGACATACTCAATATCTAAGAATGTAACTATGTCTCAGAAACAACTGAACCAAGGTCCTGACTACAGTTATAACATTTCACTCAGATGTTGAATTCTAAATAACCACTTATAGATCTTATTTTGCAACGGTTTTCCCATTTTTGCATTGATTCTCTTGACCAAAAATCATGTAGAAGAGAATTTTATGCTAAGGACATACATATAGAACCATGTAGGAAAATGGAAATCCCTGCAGTCACTATGGAACTAGGGCGTAGGTTGTAAACAAAAGGAGCAGAGCTGGAGAGACCCTCAATGAATCTGTACCTTCCCCCTGATATCCTAAAGCAAGTTGCAGTTTACTCTTTGTACGTAAGATGCCACAAATGAAAATAGGCAAGAAAAGGAGATATAAATAATAAAAACAAAATAACTAAGTCTGTGATGATAATACTTATGCTACCAAACCTGCAGGTTAAGACTACAGGTCTTAACGATTGGTTCAATCATTCAATTCTGATACATATGTTGTAGACATTTAGAATTAGCTATATAATACTACCCCATTCTCTCCAATAAAACTTAGGTACTCCTCAATGCTTACTGACTGATTCATTCATTTATTCAACTTTATACATTGAGATTTTCTATATGCCGGGAATTTTACCAGTTCTGAAGTACAATTGAAGTACATTGAAGAAGTACGTTTATTTTATTTTTTGAATAGGTCATACATTCAAACAATTTAAAAATCAAAATAATCCTGGGGCATCTGGATGTCTCAGTCAGTTAAGTGGCCGACTTTTTTTTTTTTTTTTTTTGGTAATGTTTATTTTTTTTTTCCAACGTTTTTTATTTATTTTTGGGACAGAGAGAGACAGAGCATGAACGGGGGAGGGTCAGAGAGAGAGGGAGACACAGAATCGGAAACAGGCTCCAGGCTCCGAGCTATCAGCCCAGAGCCTGACGCGGGGCTCGAACTCACGGACCGCGAGATCGTGACCTGGCTGAAGTCGACGCTTAACCGACTGCGCCACCCAGGCGCCCCGGTAATGTTTATTTTTGAGACAGAGCATGAGCAAGGGAGGGGCAGACAGAGGGGGACACAGTATCTGAAACAGGCTCCAGGCTCTGAGCTGTCAGCATAGAGCCCAATGCGAGGCTTGAACCCATGAACTATGAGATCATGACCAGAGCCAAAGTCAGATGCTTAACCAACTGAGCCACGCAGGTGCCCCTAAGTGGCTGACTGTTGATCTCAGCTCAGGTCTTGATCTCGGGGTCATGAGTTCAAGCCCCACACTGGTTTCCACACTCGGCATGAAGTTTACTTAAAAAAATAAAATTAGGGGCGCCTGGGTGGCTCAGACGGTTAAGCGGCCGACTTCGGCTCAGGTCATGATCTGGCAGTCCATGAGTTGGAGCCCCGTGTCGGGCTCTGTGCTGACAGCTCAGAGCCTGGAGCCTGTTTCAGATTCTGTGCCTCCCTCTCTCTGACCCTCCCCCGTTCGTGCTCTGTCTCTCTCTGTCTCAAAAATAAATAAACGTTAAAAATTTTTTTTAAAATAAATAAAATTAAATAAAATAATAAAATCAAAATAATACTAAAAGGTATATACTGTAAAGTTTTATTTGCATAGAAGTTCCCATCTACCTTTTTCCTCATCCTATGTATCCTACAGGTAGCGTGGCCATATATCCTGGTTTTCCTAGAACATTTCCAGTTTGTGCCTTTTGTCTTGTTTTAATTATTAATAATGTCACCTTTTATTTTCAAAAGCGTTCTAGTTTAAATAATAAACATGAGAGGAAAAAATCAATAAACTTGAACACAATCAAGAAAATCAATGAACCCAAAAGCTACTCCTCTGAAAAAAAAATCAATAAAATTGATAAAATTTTAGCCAGATTAACCAGGAAAAAAAAGAGAGAGAAAAAAAAGAGAGAGAGAGAGAGAAGACAAAAACTACTAGTACTAGAAATGAAAGAGAAATTGTCATGACAGATCCATGCAGACAGTAGAAAGATAATAAGGTAAGACTACCAATAACTCTAAACCCATAAATCAACAACTTGGAAAAAAATGGACAAATTAAAAAGATACAAACTACCTAAACTCACTCAAACAAAACAACAACAACAACAACAAAAAAAACAAACAAACAAAAACCCAATAGTCTGATAACTATAAAAGATATTGAATTTGTAGTTAAAAGACCTTCCAATAAAGACAATTTCAGGTCCAGATGCTTCACTGGCAAATTCTAAAAAATATTTAAGAAAAAAATAATGCCAATTCCATACAATGTCTTTCAGAAAATATAGGAAAAGGAAATACCCATACATTTTATGAGGGTAGAATTATCCTAATACCACAACCAAACACATTATAATGAAAGAAGAATAAAAACCAATATCCCTCCTCAAATACAGACATAAACCTCCTTGACAAACTATTAGCAAATCAAGTCTAGGAATATATAAAAAGGATAATACAGATCAACCAAGTGTGTATTACCCTAAGAATGCAAGGTGGTTAAACTTTTGAAAAATCAATGTAATTAATCAGATTACTAGACTAAAGAAGAAAAAAATATATAATTATCTCAATAGTACTTGACAAAAATTAATACCTTTCACAATAAAAACTCTCAGGAAAGTAGGAATGGCCAGAAACTTACATATCCTGATAAAGGACAACCATAATAACCCCACAACTAATATCAAATTTAGTGCGAACAAGGCAAGGATATCTTTCTTTCACTACTCCTATTAAAAATCCTAATCAATGTAACAAATGAGAAATGAGAACAAGATGAGAAACAAATGAGAAAGAGAAAGTTTTTAGTTTTTTTGTTGGTTTTATTTATGTTTTTTTTTTTTATTTGTTTTTGTATTATTTCAGACCAAAGAATACATTTTTTAAAAGTTCCTAAAACTAATAAGTGAGTTTAGCAAGGTCGCAGGATAAAAGATCAAAATACAAAAGTCAAGTATGCTTCTATACACTATTTCTATATTCTATATATTTCTATGTTGTAACAATGAGCACTCAGATTTGAAACTTAAAAAACTGCTATTTAAAATAACACCCCCAAAATGAAAACGTAGATATAAATCTATGAAACTATGTATAGGACCTGTACGCTGAAAACGTCAAAATACTGATTAAAGAAGTCAAAGAAGACATAAAAAAGTGTAGAGATGTATCATGTTCATGGATTGATAGACTCCATAATATATTAAGTTCTCCCCAATTTGATATATAGATTCAGCATATTCCCAATTAAAACCCTAGCTGAATTTTGTGTAGGTATCAACAGGTTGATTTAAAATTTTCTAAGGAAAGGCAAAAGAACTAGAATAGCCAAAAAATTTTGAAAAAGAACAAGGTAGGAGGACTACACCTCCCGATTTCAAGAATTATTATAAACTACACTAACTGAACACAGGGTAGCACTGGTGGAAAGAGAGACACAAAGATCAATGAAACAGAATTGAGAGGCCAGAAACAGGCTCATGACTTTTAGGTAGATTAATTGATTTTTGACAAAGGTGCCAAGGCAATTCAATGGAGAAATCATGGGTAATTTTTCCAACAACGGTGCTAGAATAATTGGATGTCCCTAAGCAAAAACAAAAACAAAACCCTGACAACATATACCTCATCCCTTATTCATATACCTAAAGGTAAAACATAAAATGATACAACTTCTAGAAGAAAATGTAAGAAAAACAATTTGCATGACCTAGGACTAGGGTAGGAGTTTTTAGGTATGATATCAAAAGCACTAATCATAAAAGAAAAACTGGTAAGTAGGACTCTAACAAAATTAAAAACTTCTGGGGGTACCTGGTTGGTTTCGTCGGCAGAGCAAGCAACTCTTGATTTTAGGGTTGTAGGTTCAAGCCCCACATTGGGTATAAGGATTACTTAAAGTTAAAAACAAATCAAAAACTTCTGCCATGCAAAAATAATGTCCAGAGAATAAAAAGACAAGCCACAGACGGGGAGAAAATGTTGTCAAAAAATATTTTGATAATGGGTTTGTATCTCAAAGAATTTATTTGAGAAATAAACCACCATTAATTAAGAAAACGAACCACTCGATTTTAACAATGGGCAAAAGATATATACATGTTGAAAATATGTTCAACTTCGTTAGTCATTGAGGAAATGGAAATTGAACCACAGCAAGATACCACTACACATTTAGTAAAATGGCTTAAAAATGCTAACAATATCAAGTGTGGACAATGATGAGGAGCAACTAAGAATGTCATACAATCTTACGGATGGACATGCAAAATGGTAGAGCCACTTTGGAAAGCAATTCGGCAGCTTCTTATTAATTTACCTAATAAATAATGCCACAATCCCACTCATAAGGGTTTATCCGAGAGAAATGAAAATTTTGTTTTCACACAAAAAGCTCTTTGCAAATGTTTATACCTGTTTTATTAATAATCACCAAAACCAGGAGCACCTGGGTGGCTCAGTTGGTTGAAGTCATCTGACTTCAGCTCAGGTCATGATCTCACAGTTCGTGAGTTCAGGCCCCATGTCAGGCTCTGTGCTGACAGCTCAGAGCCTGGAGCCTGCTTCAGATTCTGTGTCTCCCTCTCTCTCTGCCCCTCCCCTGCTCATGCTCTCTCTCTCAAAAATAAATAAAACATTAAAAATTAAAAAAAAAATCACCAAAAACTGGAAACAACCCAAATGTCCTTCAACCAGTGAATGAATAAGCAAACTCAGATGTATCCGTTCAGTGGAATGTTAGTAAGTTACATAAATGAATTATTATTATTTTTTTAAACAACAAAACCCACTTATTTCTCACAGTTCTAGAGGCTAGGAAGTCCAAGATCAAGACGCTGGCAGGTTCAGTGTCTGGTGAGGACCCTCTGCCTAGTTTGCTGATGGCTGTCCTGTTGTATCCTCAGATGGATGAGAGAGAGAGATCTTGTGTCTCTTTCTCTTTTTCTAAGAGCATTAATCCCACCCTCAGGACTTAGTCTAACCCTAACTGCCTTTCAACAGTTCTACCTCCCAATACCATCATGTTGGGGATTAGGGGTTCAACATATGAAATCTAGGGGTGAGGGTGACATTTAGTACATGGAGCATTATTTCTGCTACATCATGTTTTCCTAAAGTTTGTCAATGAAAGATTGAGGGAGGTATTGCTAGCCTACTACCAAAGCAGTGTCACGAAAATGTGTTTTTTTAGGCTTTTTTTAATGTTTATTTTTGAAAGAGAGAGCACAAACGGGGAAGGGGGTAGAGAGAGAGAGGGAGACACAGAATCCGAAGCAGGCTCCAGGCTCTGAGCTGTCAGCACAGCGCCCCATGCAGGCGGAACTCACGAATTGGGATATCATGACCTGAGCTGAAGTTGGACGCTCAATGAGCTGAATGAGCCACCCAGGCGCCCTATTTTTAGGCTTTTGAGAAGGAACCAAGTAGAGGAGGAAGGTGGGTAAGTGAAGGAGTAAGCTCCCTGGGGAGATAGTGGGAATGAGAGCATGCCTGTGTCTGTATAAGGATAAACAATTCCAGGGGCGCCTGGGTGACTCAGTTAAGCCTCCAACTCTTCATCTTGGCTCAGGTCATGATCTCATGGTTCGTGAGATGAAGCCCTGTGTTGGGTTCTGTGCTGACAGCACGGAGCCTGCTTGGGATTCTCTCTCTCTCCCTCTCCTCTCCCACCTCTCAAAAAATAAATAAACTTTAAAAAAGAATAAGCAATTCCACATATAACTATTTATTCAATTTGTTCTTCCTTGGGGTCTTCTCAGGACATCATTATCAACCTTTCAGTAACCTTATTAATTTAAAACAGTAGGATACTTTAGATAATCTTCAAGACCATGCTTTATCTTTATAGCTTTTTCTAGGAAGTCTATCATCCCAGAACTGAAAAGAACTTTCTGAGTTACAAATGAATTATTGATTCATGTAACAACATGGATCAATCTTAAATGCATCTGGTAACTGAGAGAGGTTAAACCCAAAAGGGTGGGACTCCATTAATGTGACATTTTGGAACAGCAAAATTATAGGTATGGAAAATATATCAGTGGTTGCTAGCGGTTAGGAGGTGGGGGGAGAGGTTGACTAGAAAGGGGAAGCATGATGGAGTTTTGAGTTTTGAGAGCGAGGAGAGTGTTCTCATGGTGGGAGACTAAGACTAATAACTTGTCAAACCCCATATAACTCTACACCACAAGAAGTGAATTTTACTATATGTAAATTAAATAAAATCAACCAGGATGCACACAGAACACAAGATAGAATGCAGACTGGCACTCATGAATCTAACTGCGTTACAAATAAATCAAATAGCCACATGGAAGCAGGTAGAGAAGAAAGGGGCTGATCTAAGTAACTTTGGAAAATAGTGTTTTGACTGGGTACTGTAAGGCGAAGGCATAAAGAACAGTACTCAAGCAATATGCTCTAGTTTTAAATTGTGTTTCTTTTTGGGCATGGGTTAGCAAGTTTTAAAATGACTTTATGCGTGTACTAGGGTTGAACAAACAAATAGATATATTGTAGATAATGAAAGTCAGGGCTCCAACAGTCAGAGAAAGAAGTTAAAAGTCAAGAAAGGACAAAGGGTGGAATAAGCTGTGGTGCTAATTTGAGTGGCAGTATCAGTAGGAACTCATGTTTTGTTTATTTATGTATATGCAAATATATATACAGATAGATAAAGAAATATAGACATGTATGTATATGCATGGATTGGTATATAAACATGTATTTTCTAGCTCTACCTTTTGAGAGGAGCTATCAGCAGCGATACCCTAACATTTGATTTTAAATACCATTCTTTCATAAAAAGGAACAGGACTCCTTGGAAAAGGGGTTAAATCTGTGGTGAGGCAGGGAAAATACAAGATGAACTTGGAAATCTTGCAGTGACAAAAAGTAAGGCAGTGCTAAAAAAAAAAAAAAAAAAGGAAGAAGGGACACAGCAGCTCCTTCATGATCTCTGAATGGCCAAAGCTAGAACAATTTTATTGCTCGAGCCATAAAATGACAACAGTATTGAATTATAACCCAAAGGATAGAACAAATATCCATAAGCCCACACTGATATAAATACACAAATGAACAAATCCAAATAAATAAATGGGAAAAACCATAAATTCTTCCCTACCAAAGAATTCTAATTAATAAATGAGGAATATGGAAAGTCACCGTTAAGCACACCGCAATTAATAACTGCTGCTGGTGAGACAAACTAGCTAAAATTAGTGAGTGAAAGTTGAAGGAGAAACAGGATACTTGCAAAGCCTCAAAGTATCTCCCCCCCAATATTTAATAGTAGTACAGAGAGGAACACAGAAATATTTTACTGGAGAAATCTAGTAGACATCACCTAAACAGGTGATGGACCTTAACTTTAACAGTTATAAGACACACACATTGTGTGCACCCCCAGACCTGATACACCCAAGAAGTGCACAACGTCACTTCTATGGTATTCGTCTCAAAATGAAGAATCTTGATCTAATCATGAGAAATCATGACAAACCCAAAATGAGGGGCATTTTAAAAAATAACTGACCAGCAGTCTTCAAAAAATCCCAGGGTCATGAAAGACAAAAGCTGAGGAAGGAGTCAGGATAAGTAAATGCCATGTAAAATCCTGGATTGTATCCTGGAACAGAAAAAGGACATTAGTGGGCAAACTGATGAAATTCAAATGAAGTTTGTCATTTAGTTAATTGTTTAACACCAATATTAATTTCTTTGCTTTGATCATTGTAGCATGACTATGTAAGAGGTTAACATTGGCAAAAGCTGGGCGAACGGTGTACGGGAACTCTCTGTGCTGTTTTTGCAGCTCTTCTGTAAATTTAAAATTATTTCATAACACAAAATTGGTAAAAATCATTTTGGGTAAGATGAAAAATTATATGGTTGCCTTACCTGCAGAGGTAATAAAAGGTATTAATGTTGCTGGTTTCTTGTGTATCCTCTCAGTACTTATTTGTATAAATACAATATTCTTATTTCTCCTGTTTCCATGTACCTTGCTTTTTTCATTTAAAATGTATCCTAGAAACTTTCCATAAATACATAGATTTCCCTCATTTTCTTTTCAATGTATTTCTTATCTTATAGTTAGATGCTGAAATTTCTGTCTTGACCCACTGTTGTCAAAATGTGCAGGAGATGGAATCAGATTCAAAAGCAGGACTTTGAAGACAGACCCAAGTCCCAATAACCATTCTGTCACTTACTGGCTGCATGGCTATCTCCTATGGGAACACAACTGCATCTTAAGGTTACAGCATGAATGGGGGAGGGTTAGAGAGAGAGGGAGACACAGAATCTGAAGGCTCCAGGCTTTGAGCTGTCAGCACAGAGCCCAATGCGGGGCTCGAATTCACGGACCGTGAGATCATGACCTGAGCCGAAGTCAGACGCTTAACCGACTGAGCCACCCAGGCGCCCCTTATGTATCATCTTATTAAGACAAAAAGAGTATTCCAATCTTGGGAAATGTAAAATAGAGCTGCAGCAATATCACCATAATCTTGATTGTTCTGAAATTCGGTCACTAGAACAATCTGAAAATATATATATATTATATATGCATATATAGTCAAGAGACTGAGAAATAGCCTCTGTCTGTAGAAGCATTCATTAGTTCACTCACTTAATAAGGAGGACTTACCAAGCATTGTAAACCTGGCTGTGTGCCGGGCATTGTGCTTGGTGTTGAAAATAATAAGCTCAAAATAAGAACAAAACTCCCATCTTTAACTTACTTACAGCCTAATTAAGGGTAGATAAGACACACTGACAGTTATAATGCAGTGCAGTAAACTATGGGAGCAAATAGAATGGCTTCACAGAAGAGGTTACATTTCTGTTGGGTTCACCAGGCAGACTAGAGGAAGGGCATGCCTGGCAGAGGATACACAGCCTGCACGCACAGAAACATGCTGGTATGCTTGAATTCAAGCTTTTTTGGAGTGACCAGGTGCAGATATGGCTGGTGGATTAGGCTGAGGTCATAAGCAGTTTCTATTTCTTCCTGTTCAGTGGAAAGCTACTAGTTCAAAGGGAGAACTATTAAATGGTTCTTTTTTTTTTTTTTAATGTTTTTATTTAGCTTTGAGAGAAAGAGAGACCAGCGCAAACACACATGCAGGGGAGGGGCAAAGAGAGAGAGGGAGAGAGAATATCCAAAGTGGGTTCTGTGCTGACAGCAGAGAGCCCAATGCGGGACTTGAACTCACAAACCAGGAGATCATGACCTGAGCTCAAGTCCAACGCAAAAAGACTGAGCCACCCAGGTGCCCCTATTATATGTCTTTAAGCAAGAGACAGAAATAATTGGATTTACAGTTGACTTTCAAACAACATGGGTTTGAACTGCATGGGTCCACTTATATATGGATATTTTAAATAAATACAGCATAATACTCTAAATGTATTTTCTCATCCTTACGATTTTCTTAACATTTTTTTCTTTAGTTTACATTATTGTAAAAACAGAAAATATGTTAATCAAATCTATTTTATTTGTAAGACTTCAACAGTGGACTATTAAGGATTCTGGGGTATCAAAAGTTATACATGAAGTTTTGAACACATGGTGTTTCAGGGCCAGTAACCCCCATGTTGTTGTTGGGTCAACTGTGATTTTTAAGATCACTTTAGCAGATATATAAAGGTTGCATTGGGAAGGGTGATCAGAAAACCAATTAGAAGTCTAATGTGGTATTTTAGTGAGAGAATATATGGTTTTCATGGAATCTCAAGCTTTCGATGACTGAAAAGACTTTTATCAATGGGTCAAGACATATAAAAGCCATTTATCACTTGAAAATCAAGAGTGAAATCAGACAAAAAATCAATATTCTTAGGCACTTAAAAAAATAAAAACAGACTTTTTATATAATGAATTCTCAGGTATCCAAGACTGATTCTCTAGCAGATGAATTCGTTTATTGAAGAATTCAGATTCTGTTCTCTAACTTTGTAATTGCTTAAGTTCTTATATGGTTTTCCAGGTGGTAGAAAGGAAAAGAAATGAAAAACAGTAAACTTAATCAATTGGCTCCCTGACTGTTGCTTAACATGCGGATTCAGGAAGGTGAAAATGCTCATTACATTGAAGTGTGTGGCTATCTGTGGAGGGCATACACATATAGCTCATCTCCGCAGATAAATCAGACATCATTGAAAATGTACATACTGAGAGAATAACTGGCTCTTTGTGTTGATGCTCTAAAGTACTCTCCCACTTTTCCTATTAAAAGCTTTATTTGGGGGGCGCCTGGGTGGCTCAGTCGGTTAAGCATCCGACTTCAGCTCAGGTCACGATCTTGCGGTCAGTGAGTTCGAGCCCCACGTTGGGCTCTGGGCTGATAGCTGAGAGCCTGGAGCCTGCTTCCGATTCTGTGTCTCCCTCTCTCTCTGCCCCTCCCCCGTTCATGCTCTGTCTCTCTTTCTCTGTCTCAAAAATAAATAAACGTTAAAAAAAAAAAAAAAAAAAAAAGCTTTATTTGGTCCCTCCACCTGAATAATGTATGCAGGGCTCATTTCTCTTTTACCAGACGGGCTCACAGTTTAATGAATACATCTTACAGCTGTGGTTTGATAGACATTCTTTCTATCTCATGTTGAAGCTTGGCTATCAGAATTATCAAAATAGCCAGATCATTTCAGTCAGGCACTTGCTTAGCAAATGAGGACTCATCTGGAATTTGACTGCATTCATTTGAGGGCTAAAGTTATTCTCAGCTGCGCCCCCAAGGAGATTAAGAGAAACGCCTTAATTGCCCTGATGATGGTAACAGGTGTTCTCTTCAGCTACCTAAATGCAAAGCCATGTTGTCTTTTCACTGGAGGCTTCTCATCAAGTGTGAGTTCCCAGCCTTACAGCAAAACAACTTTAAAACGGCTGCAGTATTATTTTCAAATCTTTCTTCTTTCTTAGCTATTTATAGCCCTATTTAGAAATACCTATTCACTTCCCGGTTGACAAGGCAAGAAATAGATTATGCTGATGAAACAAAAGACAAGCGAACAGAAAACATGACTTTTACTCTCCGTCTGGCCATGGACGAGGATAAAGAGGCCCTTGGCTTTTCCTTCGAGAGAAGAATGTTTGAGTTTGTATTTTTAATATTTTTTTAATGCTCATTAACAAAGGCTGTTGTATTTTCTTATCGTTCAGAAGTTACTTGTTACTTTAGTCCTCCTAAAACTAAAATCATTTTCTAATCATGGATTTCTCCTGTTACAGGGTATGTTTGCCAAATTACCTAAGTGCCGCCGGTTCACCCGGGTAGAACCAGTAATTCTGCAAAGTAGACAGGACAATCCGTGAGGTTGAGTGGGAGGAAACTACATATCCCGGCATGCCTCGCTCGCGAGCACAATGGAGCCCTGTCGTCATCCGGGGTCACGGGGCTGAGCGTTCCTTACGCACGGCCGGATTCCGGCCTGGGTCCCGCCCCGGGCGGAGGGCCCTCCTGGGCCGGGAAAACTGCAATTCCCGGCATGCGCTGCCACGGATGCGCCTGCGTACAGGAGCTACCGCGCCGGAGCGGGTTGGTTTAAAGCGCGTTTAGTTCCATGGAAACCCGCCTACCTGCTGCGGGACAGAGTTACAGGCGGACGGATGGACTGTGGGGTAAGGGCGACCGTGCCGTGGACCGGTTAATCCGGGAACGGAGGTGCTGGGCCCGCGGGGGAGAGCTGGCAGCTCACATAAGACCACCATCACCTGTCCCTTTTGCCTTTTGTCCTCCCTGGCAGAGTTTAGTCTCGTCCTCTGGACGTCGGGACCCTGATTTACGGCGCTTCTGTGCTTGATGCGAGTGAAAACCGTTTAGGAGCAAAGTTTGCATTGGCCTGGCTCTAGCTGAGGGAAGGAGGATAGCTACCAGAGAGGGCCTCCAGATGAGCCCCAACACCACCTTTTCTTTTTGTTTGGCTGGAGGTTATCGGTTCCTAGAAAAGCCATTTTGACGTTTTTGTTTGTTTGTTTTTAATTACAATTAATTAATTATAACACCGGTTATATTCCCTGATCTGTTTATTAGAATGCAGGTGTCAGGAATTGGCTTTCGTTCATTGAAATTTCCTCAGTGCCTGGACAGAATACACGTTCGTTAAATTTTTCCGAAATTTCCTCCTGTTTGTTTGCCACCTACAGTGTCCCATGCACTGTGCTAGGCTCTGAAGATAGGGATTAATCTGACCCTACTGGGGAGAAGCTCACAGTCTGGCTTGAACACCCACCCGCTCCTCATGTCCCTGACTTGTGAGTCTTGGAGCACCCAGGACTAGATCCCTTAATCCTTTCTGTTCTCTGTTAGGCAGTCTTGTGCCTTTACACGCTACATGTGTGTTGAGAATTTAAGAATTTATATCTCCAGTCCACAACTCTCCCTTGAACTCTGTATCTACAAGTTCAGTCGTGTTGGTCGTCTTTCCGGTTTTAAATTTTACATTTCCAAAACAACTCAATCTTCCGACTAAAGCTAATTCTTCTGAAGGGCTTCTATTGTCTAAATAAATGGCAGCACCATCTTCCAATTGCTTCCTTGCTCTCATGTTTTATATCTAATTCATTAGCAAAACCAATTTTTAAAATATGGTTGGACTCTGACCACTTCTTACTATTGTGTTGCTATCTATCACCCTGGTCCTATCCAGTGGCACCACCTGCCTGGATTATTGTAGCAGCTTCCCAACTGGTCTTCCTACTTCTGTGGTTGTCCTCCTACCATCGTGGGAGGGTATCCAGAGTGATCCAGTTAAAGTAAGTTAGATCACAGCACGCCTCAGCTCTGTACCCTCCAATGGCTCTGAGAGTCACTGAGAGTAAAGACCAAATCTTTCCAATAGCCTTTCAGGCCTAATATGATCTGGTCCCTTTATTACCCTCTGACCTCACCTCCTGTAGTTCTCTACTTCCCTTACTCCTCTCCAGCCAGACTGACCTCCTTACTGTTTGTGAAGATCTTTGTACTCATCGTTCACTCTTTCTGGACTTCTCTGTCCCCTAGATGTTTACATGACTCACGCCTCCACCTCCTTCACAGGTCTTTGCTGAAATATCATCTCAGTGAGGCTTTCTTTGATCAGTCTGTTTAAAATGAAAGCCAGCACCACAGCTCTTATCCTATCCTCTTTCCTACTTTTTCTCCATTGCACTATCAGCAATAAACAAACTATGTATTTTACTTAATGTCTGTGCTCCTTAGTTGGAATATAAGCTTCATGAGGGCAAGGAATTTTGTCTGTTCACTACTGTATTTCCCAGTGCCTATAACAGTTTCCAACTCATGGTAGCATTCAGGAAATATTTGTTGGCTTTATGAGCGAATGAAGACAGTATTACTGAACACATTATTTTCCAATGGTTGTGATAACATCAAGTCCCTAGCCTGTTATTTTAGAACTGACAGCATATAGTTGTACCTATTGCCAGGTGTAGGAATGGAGCCTATGTCCACTGAAGCAAGTGTCCCTATTTTTTTTTTTTTTTTTAGAATTTATTTTTCAGTTCTCTCTATACCCAATGTGGGCTCTAACAACCCCAAGATCAAGAGTTGCATTCACCACCAAGTGAGCCAGTCAGGAGCCCCAAGTATTCCCTTTACAGTTACCTGGCTTATACTAGGATATTACTTATAATATTAGTCTTATTCATGCCATCCTTTCAGTGAGGTAACCTACTTAGAAGCTCCTTAGAAATACTCTCCCTAGAGTGGAAAATGGGTGATGGGCATTGAGGAGGGCACCTTTTGGGATGAGCACTGGGTGTTGTATGGAAACCAATTTGACAATAAATTATATTTAATATAAAACATAAAAATATGCTTATTTACAGTTATAAAAATAAAATAAATAAAAAAATATATATTAAAAAAAGAAATACTCTCCCTAAATTAAGTTGATGATAATACATTTTTAAAAGTAGCTATGAATGAACTTTTTTAAAAACTAGAAGTTTATATCTCAGTGATTTTATTACTGTTACGATCAAGTATCAGGACTTAGGTTCAAGACTACAGTGATATTTTCACCTTTTCAAAAGCAGCAAAGCAACATAAGTCAAGCCATAGCCTCTTTGCTAGAATAGTAGCAATTGGAGCTATATTCTTTTCTTGTAAGACTGTTCTTAGACTATGAGCTTTTGAGCTATGACTTCAGAAGATCTGCCAAGTGGCCAGTGGATTGTGTGTGGGAGCCTGCCAAATAAGGGAAGACAGACGGGTATGAGTAACTGTAGTGAAATGAGAGTCTCTCCCAACTCAACAGATTTACTGGATCCCAGGTAGTTACCTCACTCTTTCTTTAACAGGCTCCCAGGTACTCAGGGACTCTCCCTCGTGGATATTAAGGCTGTCTCCCTCTTGCTATTCATCTACCATTGCTTCCTTGGCCTTTCCTGACCTTGACATTTTTTTTTTCTCTTTCCTATTGTAGGGAAGGTTTGTGGAGGGATGGTTTTCAGCTAATCCTGGCACCTGTTTTTAACCTCCAAAGGGTAGATTGGCTTGTTTGCTTTTCTAGTCAACTTCTTGGATGACTTGATCATGTTCATGAGTGATTCACTAAGAATATTTCAAGAACGCTGCCATGTTCACTAAGAAGCTTTATCCCTGCCCGCCATCAGTCTGTCCCAGGCACCTCAGTCTTCCCTTCCTTAGGGTGAATTTTCTGTAAATCTCTTCCCCCTCAGAGTCTAGGGGCCAAGTTTATTTCTTCCTTTTTGTTTATTTTTTTTCATCTCTGGAAGCCTGAGTAGCTCCAGTGTAGATCAAGTGGGTGTGAGTGATGATGCAAATCAAATTCTTACTCAAACATATATGGACTTCCTCTTTTTTTAAAAAATGAAGCAATTTAATTTGAATTGTTTTCCATTTTGTTTTTATGTCTGAAAGAGCCTACATACTGTAAAGTAAATGTGAACATTTTATACATATAGGTACCTTAGGGACATGTCGGCATAACCGTGATTTTTTTCAACAGTTACATGCAAAAATTTTAGGTGGCAACCTATATCCCATTCAAAATATGTGGGAAGCTTGTATTCCATTTCCTGTATTTTTTCCCCTAAATGGACTAATGTTTGTATTAGTATTTTGTGCTTGGCTTCTGGTATAAATAAATAGAGATCATCCTTTGTATTATAACCAGATACTTCAGCCTAACAAGTTGTTAAGGAAGTTGTCCTCCCCCCACTTCCCAGCACTGCTTGTCTTTTCTTTTATGGCCTCCTTCTACTTCTTTCTCCACCAGCTATTGCCTGGGACTACTGTGTATTAGTTAGGAATCTTGTTGCAAGCAACAGAAAAAAGTGTTTAAAACAAAAGAAAAAGTTTATTTTTCTTAAATAAGAAGTTTGGATGTTACAAGTTTTGAAAAAAAAAAAGGCTAATCTGAGTTTCCCTTACCTTTTCCTTGTGTTTCTCAGATGCTGGTGATCTCTGGCTGTTTATATCTAAAAGTGAGGTACTACATGACTAACTCAAAGAGAGCTCTCAAAACTGTGGGCTTCATATGGGGAAAGAAAGGACAGGTGCCATCATTTCAGTTTTTTTAATGGCAAAAACAAAACCCTTCCCAGAAGCTCCTTGCAAACTTTGTGCCCAAAGCCTCATTGGCCAGAATGTGTCATATGGGTGTGCCAGTTGCAAGGGAGGCTGGGGACATGAACTTTTCAGCTTCTGTTAGGGAGAGAACAAAGGAGCCAACTATGTCTACCCCAAACCTTATTAAACACCTTCTACATTTTCTCCTCACTTCAGGCCTAGTTTATTTCTAGGTGGACAGTAAAGAGACAGCAGGTGACAGAAAATGCAATGGAGGGTAAATCCATGTGGTGTTTCTCCATTGTTACCGTTCCATTTTCTCCCTACCCCACACTAGTGGTGGTTTTCCCAACCCTAGCCCTAGTTTCATGGAGGCTCTTCATTCTGTTACCAGAGAAATACTATCCTGGTTCCTGTGGTAACATGAGCAGGAGTCTCCAAATCTGGCTTTTTTCAGAAACATAGATGAACCTTACTTCAAATCTTTGTATATACATAGACCCCTTTACTACCTATATGTACCTTTGTCTTTCCCTTCAGGAAAAATTGAAAGCATGGAAGGAAGTTAATAATGAGCTTCTCTACCTGCATATCCTTAAACTGATTGTTAACAGAAAATGTTTTTTAAAAATTGAAATTATATGTGTCAGAAATGCTTTCTACTTCATAGAGGAGGATAAAAGAGAGAAATCCTGGTCAGAAGCACTAAAATAAGAGTAAAAAGAAAATTTGTACCCTTTGACCTTTATCATTCCTTATCCCCCCCTCCAGACCATTCTCTTCTGTTTCAGCCTTTTTTTTTTTAATTCCACATATAAGTAATATCAGACAGTATCTTTCTTTCTCTGTCTTGTTTATCTCAGCTTAGCATAATGCCCTCTAGATTAATCCATGTTGTTGTGAATGGCAGAGTTTCCTTTCTTTTTACAGCCAAATAATATTTTATTAAGTATACACATCCACACACATCCACATATATATGTATATATATCACATTTTTTTTTTATCCACTTACCTGTTGAAAGATAAGGGTATGTAGGTTGTTTCTCTATCTTGACTATTCTGAATAATGCTGCTGTGAACATGAGTGAGCAGCCACTTCTTCAAAATGATGTCTTTGATTCCTTTGGATATATACCAAGGAGTGGGATTGCTGGACCATATGGTAGTTCTATTTTTAAATTTTTTGAGGAACTTCCATACTGTTTTCCATAATGACTGTACTATTTTATATCCCCACCAACAGTGTATAAGGCTTCTCGTTTCTCCAAATCTTCACCAACATTTGCTGTCTGTCTTTTTGATAATAGCTACCCTAATAGGTGTGAGGTGATACTCATTGTGGTTTTGATTTGCACTTCCCTGGTGGTTAGTGATATTGAGCACCTTTTCATTTATCTATTGGCCCTCTGTACATTGTCTTTGGGGGAAATGTCTATTTAGGTCCTCTGCCCATTTTTTACTTGGATTCTTTGCTTTTTTGCTATTGAGTTATATTTTGGACATTAATGCCTGATCAGATCAGTGGTATGTAATTATTTTCTACCATTCTGTAGGTAACCTTTAAAATAAGAAGTTCTGAGGATCTAATGTACAGTATGGTAACATAGTGATCTGTTGTATAGTTGAAAGTTGTGAGTGGGTCTTAAGCATTGTTACCCCACAAACACACAAAGTTAACTATATTATCTATGTGGGGTGATGTGTTAATCATCTTGATCTTGGTAACCATTCTACAGTGTATATGTATATCAAATCATCACATTGTCCACTTTAAATATATTCAATTATATTCTATTATTCCTCAGTAAAGTTTAAAAAAAAGAAGATGGAAAAGACAATAGGCCATTCTCTGGGACCTTTGGGAGGAAGATAAAAGGTGATTGGAGAGCTATTTCAGGATGAAGATATGTCGTTGATGGCTGTAGCACTGTTATATTGGCAAGAAGCTCATCCTTTTCATAGCTCCTCACCATAATTCTTGCCCCCTTAAATCTTGCCATCAGTTTTCCCACTTCTTTAATTCTTGCCTTGAGTGATGGAGACGACCTTCAGTGACTGGGACACTTCGACTGCCTGGGAGGTGAGGGGGAGAGATCTGATTATACAGTAAATAGGGGAGAAAACATGTGTTCCTAATATCTGAATGGGATCTTTATGAACATGTTTCCATAGGGATACCATTGCTAGTAATGGTTAAGGTTTACAGGCTGGTTAGTATAGAAATGTCTATACAGGATGGAGTTGCAGGAAAATGTCCTTAAAGTTTCTTTCTATCAATGATCTTGTCATGAACTTTGGGTCCATGATTCACTTATATGTTAAGACTGCTTCTTCTTTGTTAATTCTGTCTCATTTGTCACTAATATTTCAAAAAGTAGTCTCACTACTCCCATTTACTCTTAGACAATTTGGGGAGAGAAATCTGGAAATTTTATGTCAATAGCTATAGAAGAGTCTTTGCTAGGCTATGAAGTTAAGTTTGCAAATTATTTTTTAAAATTGCTGCTTTGCTGTAGTTAGTACATTTATTTTATAATAACTGCTCAGAGGGCGCCTGGGTGGCTCAGTTGGTTAAGTGTCCAATTCTTGGTTTTGGCTCAGGTCATGATCTCACAGTTCTGGGAGTTTGAGTCCCACGGTGGGCTCTGCACTAGCAGTGCAGAGCCTGCTTGGGATTCTCTCTTTTGCGCGTGCACGCTCTCTCAAGAGAGAGATAAATAAATAACTCAGAAGTCTCAGTATAGGATTTTTTTTCTGATAGGTTGGTTGGAATATGTTTTATTCCTTTGTTAAGTTTATTTATTTTGAGAGAGAGAGAGAGAGAGAGGCCATGGGAAGGGGTAGAGAGAGAAGGAGAGAAAAGAGAATCCCAAGCAGGCTCTGTGCTTCAGTGTGTAGCCAGACTCAGGGCCTGATCTCATGAACTGTGAGATCATGACCTGAGCCAAAACCCAAGGGTCAGCTGCTTAACTGACTGAGCCACCCAGGTGCCCCAGGTGGGAATGTGTTAAAATGACAGTGGCTGGTAATGAAAGAGTGATAATTCCCTCAGCCAAGTCATAGGTCCTAGTGTGTGTCTAAAAGTAGCAGATAGGATAGACTAGATTATGATGATCGGACTAGTAGTTTGTTACAAAATACTCAGCAATCTCAGTGGATGATAACAGCATTAAGTTTATTGCCCATTCACCATGGATGTCATGGACGGGTCATAGCTCTGCTTCATGTCTTCTTCATCTTGGCACAGGAGGCAGGCCCTGTCTGGGTGTTGCCCATCTCATGGAGGGGGAGAAAGAAGGAGATGATGAAAGACAAGTTGGGTCTTAAAGCTTCCACCTGCATTAAATTGACCAAAGCAAAACACATGGCTGTTCCTGAGCTCAACAGGACAGGGATGTATAATTCTCCCATAAGAAGGGGCAGTGACTGTTTTGAACCATAGTAGAACCTACTATACTAATAATGTGATTTTAATCTCAGGTGCATATGGAAACTGCAATGTCTAGACAGGTCCTCTCTCCAACCCACATCAATGCTACAGCTTCTGAAACGTTCACGGTACTTCAACAAAGGATGAGAATAGCTGAGGAACAGACCAGTTCTCTGAGGGATGACCTAATAATGTTGGACTTTGGTGAAAAAAGGTAACACGTGGAAAATGAACTAGATCTTTGTAAGTTGAAGAATTTTGCTTCACTGGTTATTAATAAGGAGTCGAATTACAGATGGTTTGGCTGATGAAATAGGTGTTTATGAAAGAATTGAGAAAAAAACAGTTTCCATTTGAACATTAATTAGAAAATATTTGCAAGATAATTGTTATCGTGTAAGAGGTACTACCACTACTACCCTAAATAGATATTTAAATTGTGCTAATGAGGTACACAAACTTTGATATCCTGTTCACCTTCAAATCTTGATTGAAAACAAACATGGAATTTTTTGTATAATGAGAAAAAACTTGGTTCTTATTTTTTAAATCAGAAATAGTCTTTGATATTAGTTAAGGTGAACATTTAAACTTGATTCATGCCATTGAAATAGTTTTCATTTTCTTTCCCCAGACTTATTGTAAATTAAAAGAAAGGCTTTAAGTCTTTAAAAACCATTTTTCCCCAATGGCTAAAGAAGATATTGCCATTAGAAGTTGGATTATCAATGGCCTGAAGAATCTGGGTGACTTAGCAGCCAATATCAAATTTACTGGTGTGATTTTCTTTAAGATTGCGTACATATTTCCTTTGTGTTTCTCTTGAAAACCTGAAATAATTATAATTGGTATTACAGCAACCAAAAAATGAATAATTCTTCACTTAAAGATTAAATCTGTACAGATGTTGAGTATGTTAGAATAAAGTAGGAATGTTTAGGGGCACCTGGGTGATTCAGTCAGTTAAGTGTCTAACTCTTGATTTTGGCTCAGGTCATGATCTCACAGTTTGTGGGTTCGAGCCCTGTGTGGGCTCTGTGCTGACAGCGCAGAGCCTGGAGCCTGCTTCAGATTGTGTCTCCCTCTCCTCTTCCCCTTCCCTGCTCGCACTCTCTGTCTCTCAAAAATAAACATTAATTCTTAGTTTATAGATTCAGCATTTATCATGTTTTAGGTATCACATAAAAGTTTACAAAAAATTACATTAAAAGAAACAACCATTATAAAATCAGTGGTCTTTATCCATCTGATAATAGTCTCATCCTCAATACCTAATGGTGCCTTCTATATTTAAATTTGGAGAAGCTAATGGATGCTTGTTAACTAAGGATCTAATTTTCATTCTTGGTAGAATGTTACACTGACCTGATGGTTGGGATTATCATAGTACATTGCATTACATAATATTGTTAAATTGGGATCTTTGTCCAGAGGCCAATTGGAAGCTCCAAAATGTTTAGAAGAGGCTTTGAGCCAGAACATCATTAGTCCTATCCAAAAAGAAGTAATTTGTTCAGGAAAAACGGATATTCTGTGGAACAACTGTGAGTTTCTGGTAAATCGAATGTGCCGTCTGGAAAGCCTTATCCAGTCTTTGAAGATGAACATCTTTCGTCTGCAAACTGAAAAGGATTTGAATCCACAGAAAACAGGTACAGAGAGGAGAGCATCATCAAATTTTGATCCTATATGGGTGTTTAATGAGTTTTTGATTCTTTTCTTTTCCTGATCTTCTTTCAAATGCTTTCAAATGCTTGTAGACTCTGGGTCTGGAGTTCTCTCTTGTTCAGCAAGAAAGCGATATGCAGGATTAAAAATGCAAGAGAGGCTAATGTTCAGGAGGGAACAAGAGCCCCGAGTAAGGGTCCTTTTTCAGTTTTTATTAGGATCAGAAGGCTTACAAGCTTCACGGGCGTGCAGAGAGACGATGAAACCGTGAACATACAACGGTTCATGATGAAACTGTGAACATACAACGGGAGAAGGGAATTTTGGAGATTTGTGGTGTTAGGGGTTTGGGTCAATACAAAACAAAATCCTGGTGCTGGGTGGAAAGTTTGTGGGGCAGACATGAGGCCCCACCTCTGTTTGCCTAAAGTGGCCTGGGGGACAAGAAGTGCAGAGCATGCTACCTCAGGGTCCACAAGGCACCTTTCTTTTGCTAATTAGCCGCGCTCTGGGCAATTTTGCCCTGCTGTGGCCTATAGCCCTATTTACCTTTTTACCTAATTTGGTCCTTCCTTCAGGTGAAAGCAGCTTTCTGCTATTGTACTAAATTGGGCATTTCCGCCTGAATACCTAATCTTGTTTACCTCATCTTGGATGTTTTCCTCCTGAGATTTCCTCATTCCTATACCTTTGTCCTATACTGGGGGCCTTTGCCCCAATTACCTAACCTTATTTACCTAATCTTGTTTACCCAAACTTGGGTGTGTACATCCTATGGCTTTCTAATTCTTTATGCCTTGTTAACCCTTCGTGCAAGCTCAGGGAATTCCTAAGCTTATACCCCACAATGACCTTTCTCTGCTGTTGGGTAGCTCTTCTGAAGGATCAACTGAATGCAATACAGGAGAAGCATACCAAGGACCTGAAGCTGTTGCATCTTGAGGTGATGAATTTGCGCCAGCAACTAAGAGATGTAAAAGAGGAAGAAGACAAGGCACAAGAAGAAGTACAAAGGTTGACTGCTACCCTGGAGGTTGCCTCAGAGACCAAGGTTTGAATCCAGATTTCTGAAATACAGATTCACTATTATCTGTTAACTGGAGGAGGCAACAGATCCATAAAATTGAGTTAAAAATAGGTGATGTGAGGATTCTTGACATTTCAAAGTTATCTACATTGATAACATAAACCATTGTGTGCCATCAGTAATGTAATATTTATAGAGCCCTTACCCTATACACATGAAAGTGAAAGTCCAGAGATAGAAGTAGTGTCTCTGCTCTTCAAAGAGCTTACATGCTAGGTGGGAGAACAAGGAATAATGTGAAGTACTAAATAGAGAAAGAATAAGGGCATAGGAAATGATAAAGGGCAGTGTGGGACAATCAGTGGATATTGAAGAGTAAGTGTTTCACGTTCAGGGGGTTTGAGAGGGTGAGTGTGCCCTATCTAGAGAAGGGGAAACTTCAAGAAAGAGATAAGACATGAGCTGAACCTTTAGAAGCTAAGATAGAGAGGTGATGACATTTCAAAGAGTACATACTGAGGCAGGAAAGCGTATAGAGTAGGATAATAAACTAACAATTTTGTTTAACCTCCTAGGGCTGTGCAGTATCATAGATGGTAAATATGTTATTGTGTTTAATTAAAAAAAAACACACACATGACATAGGATATTATTGTCCCCATTTTAGTAATAAAAGTATTGGGGCCCAGAGAGAATTCATTTTCTCTAAGATCACACTTCCTTGTCTTCTTACTGTTAACCCAGGTTTGAACTTAGATCTTTCCACTGGTACAGTTAGAGGAAATGCACAAACTAGGCTGACAGCAGTGAGGATTTGTTTGGGGCAAATAAATTGGAACTTAGTTAGAGATCACATAGAGGATTTCAAAATCAAGAATAATCAATAGTTGGGCTTGATCCTATGGAGGGTGATTAACATTTTTGATAAGGAAGAAACATATCAAAAACAGGCAAACTAATCTGGCCAGTAGTGTAGAGTTTTGGGAAACCAGTTAGGAGTTGTATGATTTGGGGCATAAGCCTTATTAGGTCTGACTTAGGGTTGTGGCATTTTGAAAAGAAAGATACTGTGAAGAAAGATAACGCTAGAATATGGTGCTGGACAGGAGCGGAGAGTAGGAAAGAAGGCAAAGATGACTGAGGTTTTACATCTTGGATTGTGGTGCCATTAATAGTGACGTAAAAGAGAATAAATAGTGAAAGCTGTGTTTGTTTTTGTTGTTGTCTTATTTATTTTTGAGAGAGAGAGAACACATGTGTGCAAGCAGGGGAGGAGCAGAGAGTGGGGGCAAAGGATCTGAAGCAGGCTCTGCGTGGACAGCAGAGAACCCAATATGGGGCTTGAACTCATGAATTGTGAAATCATGACCTGAGCTGAAGGCAGATGCTAAACCAACTGAGCCACCCAGGCACCCCTGAAAGCTGTGTTTTTGATTCTCAGTTCCTAAGCATGGATAATATTTGAGGCTAGAAGAAATAGAATACTTGAAAAAAAAGCAAAAGGAATATACCCTGTAAGGAAGAGTTCTATCAATTATACCAGGTTCTCTCATTATTGAGTGTTATGTGTAAAGTGAATGCGAAGTTCACTTGAAGAAGTTAATCACTTCTTTGGTCTAAAAGGGAAAATGAAAGAAGTCATGAATCAAAGTAATCAAATAACCTTCTTTTTAGATATCTCACCATAATTACTTCAGACACAAAATAGGTATTTATAACCATATTCAGAATAGCATTTTTTTTTTTTTTTATATCTTTTTTTTTTTTTTTTTCCAACGTTTTTTATTTATTTTTGGGACAGAGAGAGACAGAGCATGAATGGGGGAGGGGCAGAGAGAGAGAGGGAGACACAGAATTGGAAACAGGCTCCAGGCTCCGAGCCATCAGCCCAGAGCCTGATGCGGGGCTCGAACTCACGGACCGCGAGATCGTGACCTGGCTGAAGTCGGACACTTAACCGACTGCGCCACCCAGGCGCCCCCAGAATAGCATTTATAGGTTGTTAGAAGGAGTCTAGATTTAAACTGATGTGCCTATAGACAGTTTCTTTCTATCATTTCAGATTGTTTAGAACCTTTTCTCCTTGTACTTTTAGAAGAATGCAGCCATTATTGAAGAGGAACTGAAGACTACAAAACGTAAAATGAACCTGAGAATTCAAGAGGTAAGATAGAAAAGATGCTAGCAGGTGGAGGGGGTGTTGGAATTACTAAGAGGACGTCAAGAAAGTAGAAAAAATGAAAAACTTTGAAAAAGAAAATGTTACTATGTAGTAGGAAGACTTTTAAAATATACCACGTGAAATTCAAGTGAAAGTGGCTGCCCTTATTTGACACTAAGAATTCTTTTTGCCTCAATATGGTCATACAACCAGAAATACAATAAGTGCTCTGTGAACTACAAAGGAAATTAGTTACCACATATTCATATGCTAGAGCTAAGTGAACACCTTCATACAAAGACCTTTTAAACTAAAGTATTTAAAACAAAAAGCTTTTAAGAAGCCTGTTCATCTAATTTTACCTTGAAACCTCCATTTCAACCTAAGTTTTAGTGGATAACAGATTGGGAATTGTGAAGTAGGTGGCTGCTAAAAGTTGCTGGACTAAAAATTGGCAGCTGAAAACAGTAGAAGAGTCAGGAGAATTAGTAATCCAACATACCCTGGCCTAAAAACCTCAATATTCCCTGACAGAATAATCATTTATGTTAATGCAAATCAAGAGGGTCAAATTATATTTAAAATATTCTATTATATAAAACAGAGAAGTAGATACACTTTTTAGGAAAAATTTCAAGAAAAGTTTTTTATTTTTTTTAATGTTTATTTTGAGAGAGAGAGAGAGAGAGAGAGAGAGAATGAATGAGTAGGGGAGGGGCAGAGAGAGAGAAAGAGAATCCCAAGCAGGCTCTGTGCAAGCGCGACGTGGGGCTCAATCGTAAGAACCCACAAGATCATGACCTGAGCTGAAACCAAAAGTCAGACGCTCAACCTACTGAGCCATCCAGGCACCCCTAAAGTTAATTTTTAAGTTATGGATTTTAGTGCTTACAGTGAGAAGTATAGCTCTCTGAAAAATTCTCTTATATATATTTTATTTGCTACTAATTATTGATAAAAGCATGATTGTTCATAGTTCTAATGTGTTATGTTTAGCATATTTTTAGCTTTCAGATATTTTAGTAGACTATTTTTTAATGTGATTTTTTTTTTTTTTTTAATTTTAGAGAGGGAGAGAGTATGTGCAAGTGGGGGAGATGGGCAGAGGGGGAGAGAGGAAGAATCTTGAATCTTAAGCCAGCTCCTTACTGAGTGTGGAGCCCGATGCAGGGCTCGATCCCACCACCCCTGGGATCATGACCTGAGCCAAACTCAAGAGTCAGACACTCAACCGACAGAGCCACCCAGGTGCCCCAGTAGACTTTTTTTTTTTTTTTTTAAGAGAAGTTTCACATTTATAGAAAAATCACACAGAAAACGGTTCTCATAAACCTGTTCTTCCTATCTCCACAGTTTCCTCCCTTATTAACGTTTCACATTAGTGTGGTACATTTGTTACATTTGATGAACAAATATTGATAAATCATAATTAGCTAAGTCCACAATTTATTTTAAATTCACCCTTTGTTGATTACAGAGGATTAAAAATGGCCCCCCTCTCTTCCTGAGCCCCTAGCAACCACTGATCTTCTCACTGTCTGTAGTTTTGCTATAGTTGAAATGATTCCGTGCGTGGTTATTTTGGACTGGCTTCTATCACTTAGCACATGCCTTTAAAGTACCTCCAAGTCTTGTCATGGTGTGATAACTCATTTTATTGCTTAACAATATTCCGTTGTATGGATGTACCACAGTTAGTTTATACATTCATCTATTGAAGTACACCTTCGTTGCTTCTAAGTTTTGGCAATTGTGAATAAAGCTACTTGAAACATTCATATGCAGGTTTTTGTGTGGACATGTTATCTACTCATTTGGATAAATACCTAGAACACAATGGCTGGATTATATGGTAAGCTTTTGTTTACCTTTGTAAGAAACTGCCACATGTCTTAAAAAATTACTGTACCATTTTGCATTCACACCAACTAGGAATGAGTGCCTGTTGCTCCACATTCTCATCAGCAGGTTGTCAGTGTTTTGAATTTTTGCCATTGTAATATGTATGTGGTGGTATTGGTGTCTTGTTTTAATTATAATTCTCTAATGAAATATGATATTGAGTATCTTTTTATATGCCTGTTTGCCACCGTATATCTTATTTGGTGAGGTATCTGTTAGATCTTTTGCTTATTTTGTAGTTGGGCTGTTTGTTTTCTTATGTTGAATTTCAAGAGTTCTTTGTATATTTTGGGTATTAGTCCTGTATCAAATACGTTTTTGCAATTTTTCTCTCCTTCTGTAGCTTATCTTTTGCAGAGCAGAAGCTTTTATTTTTTTTTTTTAATTTTTTTTTTTAACATTTATTTATTTTTGAGACAGAGAGAGACAGAGCATGAATGGGGGAGGGTCAGAGAGAGGGAGACACAGAATCTGAAACAGGCTCCAGGCTCTGAGCTGTCAGCACAGAGCCTGACGCGGGACTCGAACTCATGGACCACAAGATCATGACCTGAGCCGAAGTCGATCGCTTAACCGACTGAGCCACCCAGGCGCCCCAGAAGCTTTTAATTTTAATGAAGTCCAACTTAACTTTTTTTCTTTTGGAGATTATACTCTGGTGTTATATCTACTAAGTCATCACTGAACCCAACATCACCAAGATTTTTCTCCTGTGTAATTTTTGGAAGCTGTATAGCTTTTAAATGCTTGTTTGTTTATGTATGTATGTATGTATGTATGTATGTGTGTATTTAGAGAGCAAGTGGTGGGGTGGGGGGCGGGGCAGAGAGAAGGAGACGCAGAATCCCACATAGGCTCCTTGCTGTCAGCACCGAGCCTGATATGGGGCTCAAACTCACAAACTGCAAGATCGTGACCTGAGCTAAAACCAAGAATTGCACACTTAACTGACTGAGCCACTGAGGCACCCCACAGAAACCTTATAATTTTGCATTTTACATTTAGATCTGTGTTACTGATGGGGTTTTGGAGTGTTGGAGGGGCTCTAGTTATCATAGCCATTAACCCAGGAAATAAATGAGGGAGAAGCCCTCACATCTATTAGGAGGAAGAACAGTAGGAAAAAGTCAATGTCTCTTTTGTTAGGGATGGCCTGTCTTTCCTTCAGAAACCTGAGTTCTATCAGGAGGAGGCCTGTTTAGACATGCAGTTTGTCAGGAGGGAGTTTCCTAGTCAAACACGTTTGGCCCAAACACATTCTGCAAGAGACCTTTAGCTCCAGGTCCTGATTTAGAGCCATGAAGGCCTGGACCTAGGGTAACTCCATTCATTTGCCCTATTTCCTGCAGGAGAGATCTGTTAAATCCTACTAAGGCCATGCAATATTACAGGAGATCAGTCCTTTCTTAAATTTTGCAATCCGAATTATTTCCAGTGGGTTAAAAGGGCATCCCAAGGAAGAGTCCTTGAGGACTGTAGAAGTTCCCATGTTCCCAGACAAGTAGGGAAGGACCATTACTAAAAATCCCCTGACACCTGGGTGGCGTCCCACGCATAGGATATGTCAGAGGTTCCTGAGGTGTCAAAGCGACCTGAGGCATCCCTCGAAGGAAATCACTATGGCCACAATATTACCTTGCCACTGAGGGCAATACTCCCCTGGAAGGCCCCATAAAGGGCCCCCAGTGGAAGGGATGCCAGCATCCTTCCACTTCCCTGTTGCATCCTAGGTTACAAATGGGTGCCCGGTGTATGGACCGAAATACCATACCCTGAAGGCTGTGCCCTAAAAGGCCGTGCCTTGAAGAACATGCCCTGATCGTCATGCCTTGGTTTACCTGATCTTTGAAGAGCATGCCACAGAAGCTATGTTTTAGTTTCTTGAGGAAAACTGCTGTTTTTAACCCATGGAAAACACTAGAAAAGTTTTACAAGAGGCAATGACCCAATTATGTAATTTAGGTAGTTAGTAGAGGACATTGACTAAAATCAGTAAAGATGGAAATCCGTCATGCTTTAAGTGACATTCAAACACATACAGTCTTCACAGCCAACTTCCCTAGAAAATAGTCCCTGTTGGGTTTTAATTCATTCAGGTACTGATTTTGGCCACCTCCCAGTGGAGGTCACATGGCCAGAACTGGCTAGACCAGAGACGTGGAGGGGATCACATTAGACCAATGAGGAGGAAACCTCACATGGGAGTCTTAAGGTTGGCAGCCATCTAGGTGGCTGTCCTGTGCTCAATACAGACAACTTTGTATAAGGACAGGAATAAGAGAGGGCATCAAGTTTCTGGGTCTCATTACCATCCCAGCCAGGGTACTAACTTCCAGCCAAAAGGCAGGCTTTCTCCTCCCTGTAGTCATGGGCTAGAGGATTGCAGCCTGAGCAATCAACAGCAAAGTGTTCCAGTAAGATGATACTCCTTGAAAAGCCTCTGAAATTAAAGTAAAGGAGGAAAAGAGAAAGTACTCAGCAACTTTGCACTGAAACTCAGAATCCAGATGAAAAGAATCAGCCCTGTGTTCAGGCACCAAATGATGGGATTTTAGGGTGTTGGGGATTCAGAGCCAATGGCCAAGAAGAATTCTTGAAGACGTCTTTGGTGCAAAAAGGTGATTTTATCAAAGCACAGGGACAGGACCTGTGGGCAGAAAGAGCTGCACTGGGGTTGTGCAGAGTGACTGATTTATATACTGTGGAGTCTGGAGGAAGGTAAAGTCAAGAGGAAGTTTCTTAAAGGGATTTCCATATGCTGAAGAGGATTTACAGATTACTGGAGGCCTACCTATTTATTGTCAAGCTAAGGTTATTTTTCCCTGTAGCAAAGCATTATCATTAAGATAGTAGGAAGTTCCTGATGAGGCTATTGATGAGATATTTGTAAACTGGTGGAGATTATCAGTTTAACCTTTTGTTTTCTGTCCTTTCCTTTGTTATTGGGCAGCCAGGAGTGCCTGAGGAATGTCACACACCCTGAGGTGGGGGGAGAGGGGGAGTTGATTGTGCTAACTTGTGCTTGGCCCTCAGCTTGCTTTATGGTCCCTCATCAATACATTTTGAATTAATGATGTGAAGTTTGTATCTAGATTCTTAGTGTGTGTATGTCCAGTTGTTCCAGCACCATTTGTTTAAGATTATCAGTGATTACCATATATTATTAGTTTTTATTAAGACAGTCTTATTTCTGCTATTTCTGGTATAAGACAATCTTATTTCAAGATAAAATCTTGAATTTTTATTGAACCCTGTCAAGAACCCATAGGACTGTCCTAGTCAAAATGCATTTTCGTATTCGAGCAGAATGGGTGTAATAGCTTGCTAGTGCTGCAGTAACAAAGTAGTACCACGGACTGGGTCGCTTAACAACAGAAATTTCTTAAAATATTTCTGGAGATTTGAAGTCCAAGAGCAAGATGTCAGTAGGTTTTTGGTTTCTCCTGAGGCTTCTCTACTTGACTTGCAGATGGCTGCCTTCTTACTGTGTCCTCACATGGTCTTTTCTTTGTGCATATACATCCCTGATATCTGTTTATGTGTCCCAATTTCCTTGTCTTAGAAGGACACCCTTCAGGTTGGATTAGGGCCCACCCTAACAGTGTCATTATAGTTTATCACCTCTTTAAAGGCCCTGTCTTTAAATAGAGTAACATTTGAGATACTACTGTTAGAGCTTCATTGGAGTAATTTGGAGGAATACAGGTTAGCCCAGATCAGAGGGCTGTATAAAGACAGAATAAATGTGGTATATATCTTCCTAAGAGATAAAATATATAAAATCTAGTTCTGATAAACATAAAGCTAATAGCTTTTAATAATGCTTCAGAAATACCTCAGTAGTATAATTATCAAATAAAGATTTCCTCTAGGGGCCCTTGTGTGGCTTAGTTGGTTAAGCGTCCAACTCTTAATTTCAGCTCAGGTCATGATCTCACAGTTCACGAGACTGAGCCGTGTTGGGCTTTGCGCTGACAGCACTGAGTCTGCTTGGGATTCTCTCCCTCTCTCCCTAACTCGTTTTCTTTCCCTCTCTCTCTCAGAAATAAATAAGCAAACATTAAGAAAAAAATTTGCTCTACAAAGGACTTAAATTAGATCTTGAGTATATTATACTATATAATTTGATCCAGAACTTAGAAAAATGCAGCAATCTCCTGAATGTAACAAAATAATTATAATCTGACAGTATAATTAGTATCAGATTATTAATATAGCCAAAACCAAAAACTATGGCTCATTCTTACATAAGATTGTAATACTTAACTGATATAGAAGGAATTTCTAAACTTTAAGGGACAGAATTATAAAAAGTTCGATAGATTTGACCACATAAGAATTAAAAATTCTACATTTAAAAAGAGCAAAAAGCAAAACTAATAAAACCCAGCAAAACTAGATAGAGTTAATAATCTTACCTTTTAAAGAACTTAAAATTGGCTAAAAAAAGATAAACAATATGAAAAAACAAAAACAGTGGTCAACTAACAGGTCAGAACATGTACAGAGCTTATAACCGTATTAGAACATATTTAACCTCAGTAGTAACCAGAGAAATGAAAAACTGTCAAGATGTTATTTTTCATTTATTAAATTAGCAAAGATTTAAGAAAATAATAATACATACTACTGATGGGATTTATTATTAATGCTATTGATAGGTGGCTAAAATCTGAAGGAAAATTATATATCAAATATATCAAAGGTCTAAAAATTATTTATACCTTTAATCTAGTGATTCCTCTTGTAGGAATTTATCCAGAGGAAATAGAAATGCAGTGAAAGATTTATTCACAAGCATGTTTAGCAGAACAATATTTAGAATAGTGAAAAACTGGAAAAACCTAAATGTTTATTAGGGGTATGATTAAGCATATTAATAGAACATCTCCAAAATGGGCTATCTTATAACAGATAGCCAACACACTTTTCATGTCTTTCAACTGTTTTTAGAAACTTTTTAAACATTATAAAATATGTCATTCATAGAGAAAACACATATAAAATATGTACAGTTTTGGGAAGGGCTATAAAGTCCTCTTTACTGGGGCTTAAAATAGAATTTCTTTTAAGTCATCTTCACTGGGGCTTAAAAATAGAATTTCTTTTAACTTAACATCACTTCGCAAAAGGAATAGCATTTTGCAAATCCCATTTAAGTTTAAAAGGGTCTCTTTGCAGGGGTGCCTGGTTGGCTCAGTCAGTTAAGTCTGACTTCGGCTCAGATCATGATCTCATGGCTCATGGGATCAAGCCCCATGTTGGTCTCTGTGCTGACAACTCAGAGCCTGGGGCCTGCTTCAGATTCCATGTCTCCCTTTCTGTCACTCTGCCCATCCCTCGCTTGCACTCTGTCTCTCTCTGTCTCAAAAATAAATAAGCATTAAAAAAAAAAAAAAGTTCATCCTGATGGCCAACAGACACATGAAACGATTGATGCTCAACGTCACTCATCATCAGGGAAATACAAATCAAAGCCACACTGAGGTACCACCTCACACCAATCAGAGTGGCTAAAAATGAACAAATCAGGAGACTATAGATGCTGGCAGGGCTGTGGAGAAACAGGAACCCTCTTGCCCTGTTGGTGGGAATGCAAACTGGTTTAGCCGCTTTGGAAAACAGTGTGGAGGTTCCTCAAAAAACTAAAAATAGAACTACCCTATGACCTACCAATAGCACTGCTAGGAATTTACCCAAGGAATACAGGACTGCTGATGCATAGGGGCACATGTACCCCAATGTTTATAGCAGTGATTTCAACAGTAGCCAAATTATGGAAAGCCTAAATGTCCATCAACTGATGAATGGATAAAGAAGATGTGGTTTATATATACAATGGAATACTACTTGGCAATGAGAAAGAATGAAATCCTGCCATTTGCAGCAATGTGGATGGGACTGGAGGGTATTATGCTAAGTGAAATAAGTCAGAGAAAGACAGATACCATATGTTTTCACTCATGTGGATCTTGAGAAACTTAACAGAAGACCATGGGGAAAGGGAAGAGGAAAAAAAAAAGTTACAGAGAGGGAGGGGGGCAAACCATAAGAGACTCTTAAATACAGAGAGAAAACTGAGGGTTCATGAGGGGGTGGGGGACAGGGAAAGGTGGGTGATGGGCATTGAGGAGGGCACTTGTTGGGATGAGCACTGGCTGTCGTATGGAAGCCAATTTAACAATAAATTATATTTTTAAAAAAAGGTTCTCTTTACCTCATGATAAAAGAGATTCTTTTGTATCTTTATCTGACTCATCATTTATTGAGAGAAACAAAGTCAGTGTACCCCAATTCTTGAGTGGTGGTTTATCTGCTACTTAAGTTACTTCATTATTTGTTTAGACCTTTAAATTCCAAAACAGAATTGGAACAGCTTTTAGAAGTATGTTTATAATACTATTGGATAAAAAAATGTATAGATGAAGTAATGAAATACAGAAAAATGAGACTTAAAAATGAAAGCCAGGAAATACAGAAAGTACATGTACTAACGTATGATAATAGTGTTTTTCAATCTTCTTTTTGGTAATAGTCCATTGTAAGATGTATATTTTATACCATAGCACCATACATAAATAATACAGACATTTCATGAAGCATTACTTACCCTTCCTTATTACATGCTGTGTGCTCTGATATTTTTTTCCCTTTTTCAAGTGCTGCTTGCAACTTACTAATGCGTCTTGACCCACAATTTGGAAAAAAGACTTATACAATGGGAAGACAAGGGCAACAGATTTGACGCCTCATTTCTTAGTAGTTTATCCCTTAGGGGGAAACAAAAGCATGTTCCTGAGTAGTCATAAATGAGTGAAGAATGGGAGTAAGATGGCAAAGTGTCTGGTAAACTTTTCTTGGTGACTTTGATCTTTGGCAAACTGCTGTCATGTTCCCTTGGTCTTGCCTAACTGCAACTTGCTCTGTAGCTAAGGAGACAGCTGTCTCAGGAGAAGAACCTCAGGGAATCTCTTGAGAAATCTGGATCAGCTATGCTATTCAAAATACAAGAAATGGAATCAACAGTGGAGGTGGAACGGAAACAGGTAGATTTTTTCTCTCCTTATTTGTGTCAAGGAAGTGAAACCAAAAGAGAAAGCTGACATACCTTGAACCGTATGGTTTTGCTAATTTTCTCTAGATTTACTGAATTTTTGCCTGTATTATTCAACATACCTACATGTAATTTAGACTATTCAATTCTAAGTATTGAAGGAAATTAATTAGTAGTTCCAAATTCTAATACCTGTAATTGTATTACATAATCTTTACTATTTTAACCAGTGGCTGTCCTTCATAACAGAATTAATTATGAAAAAGATCCTACTTAAAAAATTTGTAAATGATAATTTATTACTTACACTACCAGTATAGTAGCCACTAGCCACGTATGGCTATTTAAATTTAAATTAGTTAAAATTAATTCAATTCCTCACTCACTCTGGCCACATTTCAAGTTTTCAGCAGTCATTTGTCACTGGTGACTGCTGTGGTGGGAGAGTGCATAGAAAGTTGTGCTGGATGGCCCTACTGTGAAACACTGCATCCTGTTGGGATTTTTAACCGTGACCTAGAAACTTTTCCCTCTAGTGATGTTAAGATTTGAAAATGTTCCTTACTGTAAGGTAGTTGGGTAGAAATTTGTACCTTAAAGAAAGGAGTTTTTCTTCTACATTCCAGGTGCAAATTTTGCAGCAAAACTGCATTGCTCTACGCAGTCATATACAGACCACCCAAGAACTACTGGCACAGGAGCAACAGAAAAAAAGAGAGTTGGAGACTACTATCTCACAGCTCAAGTCTAATCTAAGTATGAAAATAGGTGCTAGAAATTACATTGGTTAGTTTTTCTGAGATTTCATGCAAAAACTCTTAAGATCCCAAATTTTTGAAGTGACCATTACCGATATTTACCACAAGACTGAATATAAAAAATTGCTGATTTCCTTTCTGTCTGTGGCACGGGGGAAAAAAAAGAGTGCTGGTAATAAAATAGAATTTGGTCCTCTTAACTGTGAACTATTCTCTATTTAGATTTTTTTTTTCAGGTCTATTTAAGTGTTTGTGGACTTAGGAACACTGGGTTTCTAGAAATCTAGATTGACTATTGGATACTAGAATATTAATAAAGAATTAAGGCCTTTGATATTTGCTAACCTACTGATTCTAGCCATTTATCATGTCAGACTCTCCATTTTTCAGGTTACTAGTCTATTGTCCTGTATTTGTAGCAATGGATGGTTGTAAGTTACCTTAGAGCTTAAAGTCCTCATTTTACAGATGAGTTAACAGAGTCCTTACAGGTGATTGAGCTAGGAAATGGATGAGTCTAGATTTGGTCCCATGTTGTTCAGAATCAAAGTTCTTCCAGCGCATGAACCCTTACCATATTTACTGTTGTTAATATATAGTTGTAAAGCAATTTTCATACAGTATCAAATAGATCACAAAGAATTATGGTGCATGGCCCCACATGAGTAACACTTCATGGTTTACCAAAAGCTTTCACATAAATGATCTCATGCAACGTGCAAAACTATCCATACTTCCCAAAGTTAAAGCGAATAAATGGTGAAGTGAGGCCTGAACCTGTGTCTTCTAACTCCAAACGCAGTGTTCCTGCCAGTGTGCCTTCTGTATCTGGCTGTAATGAGGGTAGGGAATACCAAAAGGGAAATGAAAATTATAAAAAGCATACAGCAAAGAGTAATCATTCAATGTTTTGACCTACTGCTTTTAACAGAAAGTACTCTTTTTCCTAATAGTTGTTAAGTAGTGAATTACTCTGGGGAGCTCTCACTGATAAGGCCCCAAGCTAATTTTTTGTCTTCCTGTGACTGGGACTACAAAAATACATATTATATTTTATGGTGCTGCCACATTATCTCATTTGAACCTTACAACCTTGTGAGAAGATAAGAAAATATACTCCATTCTGTAGAAGAATAAAAAGATCTGTATCCAAGGATCCACTGCAAATAGTATAGCTGGAACTAAAACACAGATCTTTCTGTCAGTAATTTTTTAATGTTATCTCTTTGGATTAATGCTGTAGTTTTGAATTTCGTAAAGAATATATGAAAGACCATTAAAATATAACAATTATACAACAGTAATTAAAAGTAACACGAGGAAAAGAAGCCTGCCTGAGTACCAACCATGTGCTTCTTATTGAATAGTAGACTCCTTACGTGCATGCAATTTGATTACTATAAGGGAAAATAGTTAAACTAACTAGATGAGTAAACGGAATGCCTTTGGATATTTGCTGTAATGAATTTAATTGTTGAATGTAATTGTTTATTAGCAATAAACATTTATATACACACCCACTAATTAAAGTGCTTAAATTATTCTTCCAAGTAAGATAAACATTCTCCTTTCATTCTTAACTTGATCGAAGAATTATTAGAAGAGCTCTTATGGGTATCCTTTTTATTCTTCACATATTTTAAATTAGCATTTACTCTATTTGAAATGAGTCCGGACTTATTCATTCAAAAAGCATAGTTTCTCTGAGTATATTCTACATAAAATGTGAGTTATATGTTTTGTAATTTTCCGGGTTTAGAATATTTAAGTGAAACAAAACTGATCTTTGTGAATTGTTCATGAAACCAAAACGTTACTCTCAGGGAAGTTTACTTTGGGCTACCAATATATAATGCCAAACTGTTCCTATTTCTCTTTGGTTTTATTATCACTGTATTCTCTCTGGGTGGTTTCACATCTTTCTTTTCCACACAAATCATCTTCCTTCTCCAGATAGTATCTTACTGTCAACTCAACATATCTCAAAACACATGTGAATACTTAACTATTGCAGTCATTCTTACTCATTCTGTCCCCTGAACTTGCCCTTACCCTGTGTTCCCTATTTTGTTGAAGAGTCTGCCTCCCACCCCATTGCTGACATGTGGACACTAGATACTCTCCTTGACTTATCTATTGCCTTTACCCACCAGGCAGCCACTGAGTCCTGACAGTTCTCCCTGCTTGTTATTTCATGAGTGTGTTTTCCCTCTGCATCTCCATTGCCAATCCCTTAGAGCCAGCTTTCATTGTTTTATACTTTGAGTACTACAACAGCTACTAAACTCCTCTTTTCCTTATGGAGCCTCTGTTAGAATATTCTAACACAAAGCTTTGGATCCTGTGCCTCTCCAGCTTAAAATCCCTCAGACGCATCATGGAGTAAAATATGACCTCATTTACTATAGCACGTGACTGTGGACTATTTTCTTGATAATTTCATTATTTATTTTCCACTCTATTAAAATATAATAGAAATACTTGCATTCTCCTCATTTCCACAACATACTAAAAAAAAAGGAAAGCTCAGGGAAAAGGTAATGTGTTGATCTCAGTTTAGTTGTAGTAAGTTATTATCGTAGTTATGTGGACTCTTTGTTTTTAGTTTCTAGAGATGACCTCATTTCCAAGTTGGCTGAAGAAAATAAGGTAAGTTTTGAGGTTGTAGAGTTCAGAGGTGATCTTTCCTCTCTTCACTAAGGAGTATCTCCTTACTCGTGTTGGTTTACAGTTCCCTTTTTTTTTTTTTTAAGTTTTTTTATTTATTTATATTGTGTGGGGGGGTGTTGCAGAGAGAGAGGGAGAGAGAGAACCCCAACAGGCTCCACACTGTCAGCACGGAGCCTGACAAACCGTGAGATCATGACCTGGGTGGAAATCGAGAGCCAGAGGCTTAACCAGCTGAGCCACCCAAGTACCCCTGGTTTACAGTTCTTCTGATTCTCCTAATATTTTTATTAAAAAAAAGTTGCAGTGTAAATAAGTTGTATATTCAGTCCTGTTGCAAACTGGGTATTAAGAAATCATTTCAGGCAGGTTAATATGGTTTGAAAAAAGATGAATTAGCAAAAATAGTGAGACTTATCTGCATCATCTTATTGGAAACTAATTGTTAAAAGGAAAGTTTTTTTATAAAATGTAAGAAATACTAGTGATAGTGATGGCTGCACAACAATGTGAATATACTTAATGCCACTGAACTTAACACTTAAATATTTTTAAGTGAACTGTACACTTAAAAATGATTAAAATGGTAAAATTTGTTATTTATATTTTACCACAATAAAAAATGAAAAATAGGAAATATTGTAACTTTTATATCTTAATTCATTTCTAAATAAATCTTAATCCTGTTTGGAGTAATTTTTTCTGGGTTCTGTCTCATCCTGTATTATGTGATGTTTAAATATTGAGATGCTTCTCAAAAGGGAGTGATTCTCTCTTTGTAGGGGGAGGACTTATCCTTCCCCATTTCAGTTACTACCTGTTAGGGAAAGCCCAACCCACAACGCCCATCCCTGCCACCTTTCTCCCATCTTTTATTTTATTTTATTTTATTTTATTTATTTGTTTTTTTAATGGAAAAAAATTTCTAATGTTTATTATTTTTGAAAGAGAGAGCGAGCGAGCAGGAGAGGGCCAGAGAACCCATGTCAGGGTCTGTGCTGATAGCTCAGAGTCAAGCCTGCTTCCGATTCTGTGTCTCCCTCTCTCTCTGCCCCTCCCCTGCTCGCACTCTGTCTCTCTCAAAAAAATATTTAAAATTTTTTTTAATGGAAAATAAAGAAAATCACAAGATCTTACTGCTTAGGGAAAAATATTCACCTTAGCAGAATTTTCTTAAGGATGCTAAGTAAACATTTACATTACGGTTTTAGGCAAATTCTTTCTAGTTTGAAACTCAGTATGAGAACATTTTGTAAACAGCTTTTATAATTTGTTTAAAAAGAAGTTTGGGAGTTGAAGATACCAAGATTTTTAAAAATTCTTTGTAAGACACTTGTCTATATTGATCATTAGAATTTGCACTGGTATATGTGCTGCTGAAGGAAGCACTAGAACCTGAACTCATACTAAAATACAGAACATGTATTTTGGTAGAGATATATGTAATAGTTCTTATGTGTAAAAAAGGAGAGATTACTGTTTTTTCTCAGAATATGCAGATGTCTTTCAACAAGGAACATGAAGAAAATGCATATTTGAGGACTGAAATACTATCCCTTCGTGAAACATCAGAAAAAGCACAGGTAGATCTTATCGTATCTCTAACTTCTAGAGGTTATTTAATTTTGTTCAATTAAGGAATCGAGAACCAAGATTAACCCTAATTATATAAATTCATACCAACACCGTAGGTATAATTGACATATAACTTTGTATTTCTGGTATACAACATAATGATTCAGTGTTTGTGTACATTGAAAAATCATCACCACGATAATTCTAGTTAACATACATCACCACGTGTAGTCACAAAAATTTTTTGCTTGTGATGAGGACTTTTAAGATTCACTCTCTTAACTTTCAAATATGTAGTACAGTATTAACGATAGTCACCATGCTATACAGTACATCCCTATGACTCACTTATTATATAACTAGAAGTTTATGCCTTTTGATCTCTATTACCTCTCTCCCATCTCTTACTCTCCCTTGTCTCTGGCAGCCACTTACCTCTTTGTATCTGTGAGCTTGGTATTGTTTTTTGGTGTTTTGCTTTTTGAAGATTCCACATATATTGTAAATGAGATTATATGGTATTTTCTTTCTCTGGCTGACATATTTCACTTAGTATAATGCATTCAAGGTCTCACCATGTTTTTGCAAATAGCAAGAGTAAATTCTTTTTTTTGTGGCTAAATAAATATAGATATGTATACCACATTTTCTTTATCCATTTATCTGTCGATGGACATTTAGGTTGTTTCCTGATCTTGTCTATTGTAAATAAGGCTGCAGTGAACATAGGGGTTCATATATCTTTTTGAGTTAGTGTTTTTGTTTTCTTGAGATAAATACCCAGAGTGTAATTGCTGGATCATATGGTAGTTTGATATTTAATTTTTTAAGAAAATTTGGTACTGTAATGCACAGTGGTAGTATCAATTTACATTGCCACCAACAGTGCACAAGGGTTCCTTTTCTCCACATCCTCTCCAATACTTGTTATTTCTTGTCGTTTTGGTAATAGACCTTCTAACAGATGTGAAGTGATATCTTATTGTGGCTTTGATTTGAGTTTCCCTGATGATTAGTGATGTTAACATCTTTTCGTGTACCTGTTGGCTATCCGTATGTCTTTGAAAAATGTCTATTCAGGGGTGCCTGTGTGGCTCAGTTGGTTAAGCATCCAACTCTTGATTTCAGCTCAGGTCATGATTTCAGTGTTTGTGAGATAAAGCCCCTCATCGGGCTCTGTGCAGACAGAATGGAGCCTGCTTGGGGTTCTCTCTGTGCCCCTCTCTCTGCCTCTTCCATGCTCTCTTTCTCCCAAAATAAACATTTTTTAAAAATGTCTATTCAGATCTTGGACCCATTTTTTAATCAGATTTTTTTGGGGGGTGCTATTGAGTTGTATAATTTCTTTATATTTTGGATATTAACCCCTTATCAGATATATTAATATATGATTGCAAATATCTTCTCACGTTCAATAGGTTGCCTTTTCATTTTGTTGATGGTTTCCTTTGTTGTGCTTTTTAGTTTGATATGCTCCCACTTGTTTATTTTTGCTTTGGTTGCTTTTGCTTTTAATGTCAGATCCAAAAAATCTTGCCAAGACCAATATCCAGAAGCTTATCTATGTTTACTTCCAGTAGTTTTTTGGTTTCAAGTCTTACATTCAAGTCTTTGATCCATTTTGAGTTAATTTTTATGTGTGGTACAAAATAATGGTCTAGTTTCCCATTCTTTTGCATGTGCCTATCCAGTTTTCCCAACACCATTTATTGAAGAAACTGTCTTTTCCCCATCAGAAAAAGCACAGGTAAATGTTCGCATTTCTCTGGTTTTCACATGTTATTTAATTTTGTTCAATTAAAAAACAAAGAACCACGATTGATCCTGATTATATAAATTCATACCATTGCCATCATCCAGATTTTTTATTTTCATGAAATCTATTTCATCTATGAAACATGATCACATTAACTACATCTCCCATTACCAAAGCTCTATGATACATCAGTATATGAGGTATACTGCTAAATAATGCACTAATTTACACTTTGCCTTTGTTTGCTTTATAATTTACCCATTGAATATATATAGTTCTCATCTCGACCTATGAACTTCTAAGCACTTGAGTGCCAGGGCCAATGTCTTAAACTTTCCTTGTATCTTTTATAACAAGTAGCACAGTAGGAACCTAATAAATGCTTACTGGATTGTAGAGTTATGTGTACTTATTTTCTGTGGGATGGTTATTGCCAAATTTAGCTGATGTTATTTGTGTGTGTGTGTGTGTGTGTGTGTGTGTGTGTGTGTGTAGGCAAACAGGTTATTTCTCATAGAGCCAAGGAATAGTATTAATCACTTAAAATAACTGTTGCTAGTACAATTTGGTTACTTCAATGTTGGGATCATAATGTTGCTGTGCTGTCTTTGTGATAAAGAAAATGCAAAATAAATGTGTTCTTTTATAAAATAATAATAAAAATTATTACTGCTACTTTTGCTGTAGTAGTAGTAATTAACATTTACCAAACCCATTCTACATTCCAGGCACAATTGTAAGCACCTTATGTTACTAACAAATTGTAATCCTCACAATAGTGCTACTATAGAAACTTATTATTCTCATTTTAAAGATAAGGAAGTTGATATACAGAGAGGTTTAATAACATAGCTAATCAGTGACAGAGTTATAATTTGAGCTCAAGCAATCTGGCTCCAAAGAAAATTAGCTTGTTCTTTTCAAGGTTCAGGAATTCACCTCTGTCTTATCCCACGTATTTTTTGGTGTATAACTTAGAACTTTAAAGTGCTCCTGAACATGTTCCTAACTTGTGTACTATACATACCACTTAGGCTTCCCAGATAAGTTTTCATTTCTTTTTTGTTACCATTTTTTGAATTTTTTTTAATTGATCCTATAGAGTTATTTGTCCCCATCCTTGAAGAACTTGTTCATTAAAAGATAAGATCCTTTAAAAAATAAAAAATAAAATTAAAAAAATAAATAAAGATAAACCACAGCATGTTAAAAAAAAAAAACATAAGATCCGTGGCAAATACAGTTTGCAAAAATAACTGATAATTAGGATAAATGGTTTCCACAGGAATACAAATTTTACATATCAAAAGACAACAGAATTGTATGAAAGATCTGTTGTACAAAAGAATTTTGTTTTATTTTGGATGATCTGTCTTGTGAAATGGTACAATTATCTATATTTTGCTTTTATGAATACTGTAATTGGTAGCGAAATAACTTAAAACATTTTGTGTTATTAGCTAAACAATTCAGAATGCTCATCTAAATTGGGGAATGAATTTCTATAATCTTGGCATCAACATTGTAAAGTCCATTCTGTAGATATCGTGCTGTGTCTGACCAGTGTCCAGAATTGTGAAGAAACTATTGAATGCTTCACTTGCTCCACCAGATGAACAAATTTCTCCTTTTGATTTAGAATTATGTGGGGTGTTGACTCCAAATTCTGAAAGCGTTATCTAATGAAATATCAATTGGAGGTAGGTTAAATAAATTAGGTTCACATACAGAGTGAAATACTATGCCACCATTAAAAATAATGGAGAAACCTGGAGAAACCTGACATGCTGTACATATCACCTTAGGTTTCGAATGACCAACTGACTAGAAGGTGTTCAGAGCTGCACAGCATGCTTGAGACTGTTAGTATGGAAAATGCCAGAATTATTTCTGACCATCAAGCCATTCTGCAGGTATTCATTTAATACTAGTCCATCTCTGATAGAGTCAACAATAAAACTCCTTGGCTAAGAGATAAGGAAATAAGCATGACCAACTGAATAAATAAAATATTTTAACAATTCCAAGAAATGTTTTTGATTGGCAGTTTTCAGTTTTAATCAAGAGTGGTCATTTAGCCTTATACTCAATACTTTCTTAATGGTTTCTTCTCAAATACTATTACTTTAGGAAAAGTAATTGCCTGTCCTATTGTTTATAAAATCATAGAAAACACTATGACCCTAAAATACTTTTTCCTTAAACACCAGTACTTTCCCATTTTGCTTATGCCGTATTCCATCTGCTGAGAATGGTCTTTACTTCTTCAGCTATTTGAAATTCTGTTCGTTCTTTAAGACTCACCTTTATCAGGAAGCTTGCTCATTCTAAGCAGAAGGGATCAATTTTTCTGTTACCTTCTACTCCTGGGACACTAAACATCGTAATAATAGCTCTCACTCTTTTGGGAGCATACTTACTGTATGCCAAGCATTGTGCTAAGGATTTTACATGTATTATGTCCTTTGATTCTAGCAGCCATTATGTAAAGGAATATTATCTTCATTTTATAAATAAGGAAAATGAGGTTTAGAGAAATGTACAACTTGACGGAAGTCACCTAGCTAGTAAGGGGTAGAGCTGGATTGAAACCTAGGTCTCACTCCAGAGTCACTGTTTTTAATTGTTACATTATGCTGCCTCTCTGTGCATTCTAGAGCAGTTTATATGTATGGCTCATTTCCTGTATAACTTTGTGAGCTTCCTAGAACCAAGGACATTGTCTTATATATCTTTGCTATTTCCCAGAGTGCTAACCACTGCACAGAAAGATACTCAATAAATATTTGTCATTAATTCAACAAGCACTTAGTGTTTATTCAGTGCAGGTATGATGCTAGGTCTAGATGGGATTATAGTGGTGAACAAGACAAAAATCTCTACTTTTGTGGACTAACAATTTAGTAGAATAATTAATGTGACATATGCAAGCAACACTGTCATAAGCATTTTTAAACTTTGGAATGTTACACATTTTATTTTCCAAAGTGTGAAGGTTTGCTTTGCAGTCAAATATTGTTAAGATAAAAGTGTTTTAAAATATGTTTACAAAAGTAATTATTAATATGTACTATACTTGCAAAAGTTTTGTATATTGTAGGTAGAGGGCATATGTGTAAAAATGTTATGTTTTGATAAGTCCAACATGATGAGCCAGAGAAAATAAATTCTACAAAACAGTTACAGATATATATTCATTGTGCTTCTCAAGTAATCACATTTTTTACAAATTGAAGGTTTGTGGTAATCCTGCATCTAGCAAGTCCGTGCCATTTTTCAGTAGCAATTTTCTCATATTGTGCCCTCTTTTGTGCTCTGTGTCATATTTTGGAACATCTCACAGCATTTCAGACTTTTTCATTATTTTTGTTCTGGTGATCTGTGATAATTTGGTCTTTGATGTATTGTAATTCTTTTGGGGCAGCACAAACCATGCCCCTATAAAATGGGAAACTTTATAAATGTTGTGTGTGTTCTGGCTTCTTTGATCAGCTATTCCCCCATATCTCTCCCTCTTCTCAGACCTCCTATTTCCTGAGATCCAACAATATTGAAATTAGGCCAGTTAATAATCCTACAATGGTCTCTTAAGTGTTCATGTGAAAGGAAGAGTTGTACATCTCTCACTATAATTCAAAAGCTAGAAATGATTAAGCTTAGTGAGAAAGCCATGTCAGAAGCCAAGAAAGGCCAAAAGGTAGGCCTCTGGGTACCAAACATTTAGCCAACTTGTGAATGCAAAGGAAAAGTTCTTGAAGGAAATTAAAAGTACTACAGTGAACACATGAATGATAGAAAGTGGTAAAAACAGAGAAGAAGACAAACCATAAGAGACTCTTAAATACAGAGAACAAACTGAGGGTTGCTGGAGGGCTGTTGAGTGGGGGTATGGGCTAAATGGGTAGTGGACATTAAGGAGGGCACTTGTTGGGATGAGCACTGGGTATTATATGTAAATGGTGAATTACTAAATTCTATTCCTGAAACCATTTTTACACTATATGTTAACTGACTTAGATTTAAATAAAATTTTAAAAAATAAAAATTAAAAAAGAAAGTGAAACAGCCTTATTGCTGGTATGGACAAAGTTTTAGTGGTCTGGATAGAAGATCAAACCATTTACAACACTTCCTTAAACCAAAGCCTAATCCGGAGCAAGGCACTAGTAACTCTCTTCAATTCTATGAAGGCTGAGAGAGGTGGGGAGGCTGCAGAAGAAAAGTTGGAAGCTAAGAGAAGTTGGTTCATGAGATTTAAGGCAAGAAGCCATCTCCATAACATGAAAGTGGAAGCAAGTGCTAACATAGAAGCTGCAGCAAGTTCTCTGAGATCTAGAAGATGATTAATGAATGTGGCCACACTAAATGACAGATTTTCAATGTAGACAAAACCTGCCATTGGAAGAGGCCATTTAGGACTTACGTAGCTAGAAAGGAGAAGTCCATGCCTGGCTTCAAAACACAGCCTGACTCCCCTTTTTTCCCCCACTCAGTGTAAGGGAAACTTTATGGAAGCTCCAGGGCCATAGGACTCAGGCAGGAGTCTGCCCTGCAGGCAAAGGAAGAGCTAAGGGAGGGGCCTTATTTGACCTTCCCCTTGGGGCACAGGTTGTTGGTGTGGCTGCATTTCTTGCAGCAGTTGACTGCTCAGGGGTGCAGGTGAGCATAACCCTTAAAGCAGATAATTTTGTCACAGTTTATTTCTGAACGAGCTAGAAGAGGGAAAGAAGGCTCAATGCTGCAGCCCACAGACAAAGCACCAAGTGCAGGGTGAACTCTTTCTGAATATTGTAGTGTCAGAGAGTGCAGCCATCCTCTAGCTGTTGGTCTGCAAAAATCAGACACTGCTGGTTACAGGGGATGCTCTCCTTGTCTTGGATTTTGACATTGACATTCCAAATGCTGTCACTGGACCCATTCTAAAGGGTCAGAGTGAGAGTCGGGGTCTTCACAAAAATCTGCATCTCTACATTTGTTGCTCAGCCACCTTGTTGAAGAGAAAGAGCCAAGCTGACTCTTGTTTGGGGCTAATGCAACGAGTGACTCTAAGTTGAAGCCAGTGTTTGTTGACCATTCCGAAAAATCCTAGGACCGTTAAGAATTATGCTAAATCGACTCTGCCTGTGTTCTATAGATGGAACAAGAGAGCCTGGATGACATCTGATTACAACATGATTACTGAATATTTTTATTTTTATTTTATTTATTTATGTTTTAGAGTGTGCATGTGTGTGAGCAGGACAGGAAAAGAGGGAGAAAGAGAATCTTAAGCAGGCTCCAATGCCCAGCGCAGAGCCCAAGGGCAAGGGGCTTAATTTCACATCTGTGAGCCAAAATTGAGCCAAAATTAAGAGTCAGACACTTAACTAATTGAGCCACCCAGGTGCTCCAATTTACTGAATATTTTAAGCCCATTGTTGTGGCTCAGAAAAAAGATTGCTTTCAAAATATTACTGCTCATTGACAATGCACTTGGTCACCCAAGAACTCCAATGGAGTTGGACGAGGTCATTGTTTTCATGCCTGCTAACATATCTATTCTGCAATTCATGAACCAAGCAGTAATTTTAATTTTCAAGTTTTATTATTTAAGAAATCTATTTCATAAGGCTATAGCTGCCATAGATAGTGATTACTCTGATGGATCTGGGCAAAGGAAATTGAAAACCTTTGGAAAGAATTCACCATTCTAGATTCCTTTAAAAACATTCGTGATTTGTGGAAAGAGGCCAAAGCATCAACATTCACAGGAATTTGGAAAAATGGATTTCAGCCTCACACAGAGCTCAGATGATGGTTAACATTTTTTTAGCAATAAAGTGTTTTTAAATTATGTACATTGTTTTTTAAGACATAATGCTACTGCACACTTAATAGACTACAGTATGGTGTAAACATAACTTGTGTATGCATTGGGAAACAAAATCATTTGACTAGCTTTATTGTAATATTTGCTTTATTGTCGTGGTCTGGAACTGAGCCCATAATATCTCCTAGGTATTCCTATATAGTACTTTTGCTATCACGGTATCTGGGTGCAATTTTAAATATTTTCCAAAGAATTCACACCATATTATTAACATGATTGTCCCTGGAAAGGGGGATTATTTGATTGGGGTGGCGGGAGATATAGGTGAAGAGATCTTTTCACTTTATCTGCATTGATATTTTACTTTTCAAAATAATTGAAATTTTAAAGTACCAAAATATTCTTAATAGAATTTTTTATCTAAAAATATGTTCATGTTGAGTTTTACAGATTTTGCAGCAGGCTGGGTAGACAATGCATCTTCACTCTTGGCTGGTAGAGCCATAGAATGATAGAACTGTGGTCAGGTCAGAGTGGCGACAGAGAGAGCTGAGCATTAAGTTCTTTTTTAAAAAGGTTTTATTTATATAAAAATTTGTCTTTTGTAAGTTAATTCAGTATGATTGGATGATACCCCATCAAATGACTGTCTGGCATCTCAGCTTTTAATATGACTTAAAATTCAGATAGAGCAGAAAATGATGACACAGACATTTCAAGAACAAAACTTCTTGCTGGATGCAGCCCATGCCAGTATCACTACTGAGCTACAGAGTGTTCAGAATCAGAAGACCCAGCTCCAGGAACATGTGTAAGTAAATTATAGACAACTTCTTCTGTATCTTTTATTCTTGCCTTTGTATTTCTTATCTTTAATGAGAACATTTAATTCTGCATTTCTTGGGCCAGACACAAAGGTAAAGACTTTGCCCTCAAGGAACTAGTTCTGTTAGAACATTTTGGTAACTGCTGTCAGGCAGTATGCTCTCCAAGAAATGACTCTATTAAAGAACTCTCATTGAGTGCTCATGTCTCCTTGTTCTCTTCCTACAGGGACCATTTAATCCTTGAGCATAATCAGTGTATCCAGAAAGCACAGGATGCTGAGAAGAGGGCAGCCTTGCAGAAAGAGCTGCTGGAATCAACTATTGCAAGATTGCGAGGTGAATTGGAAGCATCGATGCAAGAGAAGAAGTCCCTTCTAGAGGAGAAAGAAAGACTTCAGGAAGAGGTAGAAGAAGCAGATTTATATTACCTCCTGGTTGGGGTGGTGATCTTGTTCTAAAACTATTTTGAGTGCAAGATAAGAAAAGAAATACAGCCCACTTAGATGCAGTTTGTCTGAGTTGCCCATTAAAGAAGTCTTTAGGTAGCTGATCTATGTTTTTTAGCATGTGGAGTAGTCTGTGCCAAACAGCATGCCCTTATACAGCGTTAGTGAATGTCAACTCATAGTTCACACATCCTCATGTTAGTGAAGGGGTCAGATTTAAAAAATTGATTTCCCCTGAAGGAGTGGACAATGGAGGTTAAGGGGGAACAGCCCTGTCTTCCTATTTAGGAAGGTACCATCAGAGTCTGACATGCAGACGTGTCTTTCTAATTTCAGGGCTATTTGTGAAGTCTGCTCTGCCTCAGAGACTCCCTGAGTGGCCCCTTTTCTGAGAGGATGTTCTATCTCTGCAGTGTAGGTATTAATTAACATGCAGGGTGTGTCTGCTATAGTAGAGACTGTCACCTGCTTTAAAATTGACCCATTTCTTTTTTTCCCCTCCTTGGGCAGGTTAATAAAACAGAGAAAGAAATAGCTCAAGAAAAATGCAATTTGGAAAAGGAATTAGCTAAAAACAAGGTACTCCACATTTTATTTGTTGACATTTCACTGTATTTTATTTCCTTCTGTACCTCTGCCTCCTGTATCAGCTTATCTTACTGAGGAGATGGGTTATTTTGTTGAATACCAAGATGTGGAAGGACAAAGAAGCCCCTGGGCTGGATGCGACTCAGCACTCCAGGCACTGTGGCACAAGGCTGCTTCCAGGGAGCACTTGTTGAGATCTGGCGTTTGCCAGTGAGTCATGACCACCTCTGGCCCTAGTGTTACTGAGTATTTTAGCCAGGAAGTCCCTTGAGAGTGAGCTAATGGTCCTGTGGGAGGCAAAGAGATAATTGCTGACAGAGCTGGGTTTTTTGTTTCCTAAAGCCAATTGGGCTTCCTAAGTACCTATTAGCACCTGTCACTTCATCTGTGAGATACTCTTTTCTGTGTTCTAATAAGATAGAATGGCCAGAGACACAATATAATTCTTGTTAAAATAAAACAAAAACATAGCATCATTTTGCTTGTCTGATTTCATTTGTCTGAGCATAACCTAAATGTAAGTTCATGGGGCTAAAAGATATTTGTTCATTAGGGAAATTATATTAGGCCAAGTGATCATGCTTATACAGGGTCCTTTTTTTTTTTTTTTTTTTTGCCTAATTTGATATTTTTCAAATGTGTATTCATTGTAAAGCTATGTTTTTCTAAAGTCAGACCTATTAAGTTATAATATGCATAGTGAAATTCACTTTTTTTTTAGTGTACAGTTCTGTGAGTTTTGACAAACACATACAATTATATAACTATCATCACAATGAAAATACAGAACACTTCTATCACCTCAGGGAGGCCCCTCGTGCCTCTTTGTAATCAACCTCTTCTTCCACTTCCATCCCTTGACAACCATGGATCTGCTTTTCTGTTCCTTTGGTTATGCCTTTCCCGGAATATCATAAATGGAATCATACAACATGCAGCATTTTAAGTCTGGCTTCTTTTATTTAGCATAAGGTATCTGAAGTTCATCCATGCTGTCATATGTATCAGTTGTTTGTGTTCCATTATATGGATATACCACAATTTCTATACCCATTTGAAGGACATTTGAGATGGTAAATTTTGGCAGTTATGAATAAAGCCTGTATAAATATTCAAATATGAACATGTATTTTTATTTCTCTTGGCTACTTAACAGAATTTGGAATTCTAGATCCTATGGTAAATATATGTTTGACATAATAATAAACCATTTGACTGTTTTCCAAAGAATCTGTACTATCTTGCCTTCCCATCATTTTCTCTGCATTCTCACCAGCTCTTGGTATTGTTTGTCCTTTTAGTTTTAGCCATTCTGACTGGCATAGGGGGGTGTATTATTGTGGCTGTAATTTGCATTTCTCTAGTGATTAATAATATTGAGCATCTTTTCCTCTGCTTGTCATCCACAACTTGAAGTGTCTCTTCAAATCTTTTAACCACTTTTAATTCAGTTTTTCTTATTATTTTCTTACTGTTGTTTTTTTTCTAGAGATTGTAAAACAGTCTTGTATGATTCTTATGTAAAAAATTCTTATTCTTGGGGCGCCTGGGTGGCGCAGTCAGTTAAGCGGCCGACTTCGGTTCAGGTCATGATCTCGTGGTCCGTGAGTTCAAGCCCCACGTCGGGCTCTGTGCTTACAGCTCAGAGCCTGGAGCCTGTTTCAGATTCTGTGTCTCCCTCTCTCTGACCCTCCCCCGTTCATTCTCTGTCTCTCTCTGTCTCAAAAATAAATAAATGTTAAAAAAAAAAAATTTCTTATTCTTTGTATATGTACAAATCTTATATGTGCTTTACATATTTTTCTTCCACTTTATGCCTTATTTTTTCGTGCTCTTTCAAAGAACAGAAGTTTTACATTTTGATGAAATCCAACTTATGAATTTTTAAATTTTTGGATCATATTTTTTGTGTCATACTTTTAATTTTGGATCATATCTAAGAAGTTTTTGCCTGACCTAAGGTCACAAAGATTTTCTTTTTTGCTCTCTAGACGTTTATAGTTTTGGGTTTTAGATCAGGGCTATGACCCATTTCTAGTTAATTTTGGATATCATAAAAGGTATAGTTCAAGGTCATTTTATTTTCAGATGGATTGATTGTTCTAATCCTTTGTATTGAGATAATTAGTATATGATAAATTCACCTTCTTAAAATATACAATTGAGTGATTTCTTAGTATATTCACAAGTCTGTGCAAACATCATCATTATCTAATTCTAGAACCTTTTTATCACCAAAACAAAACCTGGTACCCATTAGCATTCACTCTCCATTCTGCCCTGCCCCCAACCCCTGGCAACTATTGTACTTTCTGTCTCTATGAATGTGTTTATTCTCCCATTTCATATAAATAACATAAAATAGTATGTGGCCTTTTGGGTCTTGCCTCTTTACTAGGTATGATGTTTTCAAGGTATGTCCTTGAAATAGTAGTAAATGTCAATATTTCATTCCTTTTAATGACGGAATAATATTACATTGTGTGACTGCACCAAACTTGACTCAGCCATTCATCAGTTGATAGAGATTTGGTTGTTCCCAATTTCTGGCTGTGAAGAATAATGCAGTGAACATTTGCATACAATTTTTGTGTGTGTAAGCATATCTTTAGGAGTAAAACTGGGTCATATGATAACTATCATTTTGAGAAGCTACCAAAGTGTTTTACAAAGTGGCTGCACCATTTTGCAATCTCACCAGCAGTGTATGAAGATTCATATATTTTCACATTTTCACCTACGTTTGTTATTGTCTGCTTTTTAAAAAATTAATATACCCATCCAAGTGGGTATGAAGTATCTCACGGTGTTTTTTTAATTAAGCTGAAATTCACATAATAAAAAATCAAACACTTTAAAGGGAACAATTCAGTAGCTTTATATATATTTGCAATGTTATGTAACCACCACCTCTGTCTAGTTCCAAAACATTTTCATCACCCAGAAGGAAACCCCATACCCAGTAGGTAATCATTTCCCTCTTTCTTCTCGCCCCTGACAGCAACCAATCTGCATTCTGTCTGTATGGATCTGCCTATCTGGATATTTCATGTAAATGTAATCATACGATAAGTGATCTTTTGTGTCTGGCTTCTTAGCATAATATTTTTGAGGTTAATTCATGTTTTTGTACATTTCAGTAATCCATACCCTTTTACTCCCTTTTACAGTTGAGTAATATTCGCAGTGTGTGTGTATGATGTATATATACACATACCACAATTTGTTTTGTTGATCTGTTCATCTGTTGATAGACACTTGCATTGTTTGCACCTTTGAGCTGTTGTGATTAGTGCTGCTATAAATGTACATATGTGTTGTGCATGTATTTGTTTGAGATACATAGCAAGGAATGGAATTGCTGGGCCATATGGTAATTTTGTTTTAAGTTTCTGAGGAACCACCAGACTGTTGTCCACAGTGCCAAACTATTTTACATTCCCACCAGCAATGTACAAAGATTCCAATTTCTCCACATCCTTACCAACTTTTTTATTTTTTTGTTTTTTAATAATAGCCATCCTAGTAGTTGTGAAAATGGTACCTTGTTGTGATTTTGATTTGCATTTCCCTAATGACTAACAACTAAAGATGTTGAGCCTCTTTTTATGTGCTTATTGGCCATTTGTATATCTTCTTTGGAGAAATGTCTATTTAGATCAGTTGCCCATTGTAAACTGGGTTGTTTTTTAATTGTTCAGTTGTAGGAGTTCTTTATACATTCTGGATGGTAGCTCCTTATCAGATTTGTGATTTGCAGATATTTTTCTCCCATTCTATGAGTTCTGTTTTTTATTTTTTATTTTTTTTAAGAAAGAGCGCAAGCAGGGGAGAAGGGCAGAGGGACAGAGAGAGAGAGAAAGAGAGAGAGGGAAGGAGGGAGGGAAAGAAAGAGAATCTTAAGCAGGCTCCATGCTCAGCCCGGAGCCTGATGCAGGGCCCAATCCCATGACCCTAGGATCATAACCTGAGCCAGAATCAAGAGTTGGATGTTCAACTGACTGAGCCACTCAGGCACCCACTATGGGTTCTGTTTTTAAATTTTTAGATTTTTTGACATTCAGTTTACTTATTTATTTTTTTGGTTGTCTGTGCTTTGATGTTACAAAATCAAAGAAACTGGGAAACTGTTGCCTAATCCAAGATCACAAAGATTAACATTTTTTTATTCTAAGAATTTTACAGTTTTTCATATTACATTTAGGTCTTTGATCCATTTTGAGTTAATTTTATATATGGGTTGAGGTAGAGGTTCAACTTCATTATTTTATCTGTGGATATCCAATTGTCCCAGCACTATTTGTTGCAGAGCTGTTCTTTCTCTTGAATAGTGTTGGCTCCTTAGTCAAAACCCAATTTACCATAGATGTATGAATTTATTTCTGGACTTTCAATTCTGTTACACTGGTTTCTATGTCTTTCCTTATGCCCAAACCACACAGTGTTGATTACTGTAGTTTTGTAGTAAGTGTTGAAATCAAGATGCAAGAGCCTTTTTTTGTTGTTGTTAAGATTATTGTGACAATTCTGGATACTTATATTTCTATATGAGTTTTAGGATCAGCTTTTAATTTTCTGCAAAAAAAGGGCAGCTGAAATTTTGATAGAGTTTGTATTGAATCTGTATCTCAATTAAGGGAGTATTGCAATCAATATATTTTTTTCTTTTTTTTTCTTTTTTTTAAATTTTATTTAATTTAATTTAATTTTATTTTATTTTTTTAATATATGAAATTTATTGTCAAATTGGTTTCCATACAACACCCAGTGCTCATCCCAAAAGGTGCCCTCCTCAATACCCATCACCCACCCTCCCCTCCCTCCCACCCCCCATCAACCCTCAGTTTGTTCTCAGTTTTTAACAGTCTCTTATGCTTTGGCTCTCTCCCACTCTAACCTCTTTTTTTTTTTTTTTCTTCCCCTCCCCCATGGGTTTCTGTTAAGTTTCTCAGGATCCACATAAGAGTGAAACCATATGGTATCTGTCTTTCTCTGTATGGCTTATTTCACTTAGCATCACACTCTCCAGTTCCATCCACGTTGCTACAAAAGGCCATATTTCATTTTTTCTCATTGCCACATAGTATTCCATTGTGTATATAAACCACAATTTCTTTATCCATTCATCAGTTGATGAACATTTAGGCTCTTTCCATAATTTGGCTATTGTTGAGAGTGCTGCTATAAACATTGGGGTACAAGTGCCCCTATGCATCAGTACTCCTGTATCCCTTGGGTAAATTCCTAGCAGTGCTATTGCTGGGCCATAGGGTAGGTCTATTTTTAATTTTCTGAGGAACCTCCACACTGCTTTCCAGAGCGGCTACACCAGTTTGCATTCCCACCAACAGTGCAAGAGGGTTCCCGTTTCTCCACATCCTCTCCAGCATCTATAGTCTCCTGATTTGTTCATTTTGGCCACTCTGACTGGCGTGAGGTGATATCTGAGTGTGGTTTTGATTTGTATTTCCCTGATAAGGAGCGACGTTGAACATCTTTTCATGTGCCTGTTGGCCATCTGGATGTCTTCTTTAGAGAAGTGTCCATTCATGTTTTCTACCCATTTCTTCACTGGGTTATTTGTTTTTCGGGTGTGGAGTTTTGTGAGCTCTTTATAGATTTTGGATACTAGCCCTTTGTCCGATATGTCATTTGCAAATATCTTTTCCCATTCCGTTGGTTGCCTTTTAGTTTTGTTGGTTGTTTCCTTTGCTGTGCAGAAGCTTTTTATCTTCATAAGGTCCCAGCAATTCACTTTTGCTTTTACTTCCCTTGCCTTTGGGGACGTGTCGAGTAAGAGATTGCTATGGCTGAGGTCAGAGAGGTCTTTTCCTGCTTTCTCCTCTAAGGTTTTGATGGTTTCCTGTCTCACATTCAGGTCCTTTATCCATTTTGAGTTTGTTTTTGTGAATGGTGTGAGAAAGTGGTCTAGTTTCAACCTTCTGCATGTTGCTGTCCAGTTCTCCCAGCACCATTTGTTAAAGAGACTGTCTTTTTTCCATTGGATGTTCTTTCCTGCTTTGTCAAAGATGAGTTGGCCATATGTTTGTAACGTTTATTTATTTTTGAGACAGAGAGAGACAGAGCATGAACGGGGGAGGGGCAGAGAGAGGGAGACATAGAATCGGAAGCAGGCTCCAGGCTCTGAGCCATCAGCCCAGAGCCCAATGCGGGGCTCGAACCCACGGAGTGTGAGATCGTGACCTGAGTTGAAGTCGGACGCTTAACCGACTGAGCCACCCAGGCGCCCCTCAATATATTTTTTCTATATAAGAATGTGTCATCTGCAAATAGAGATAGTTTTATTTCTCCCTTTCATATTTTCCTGTCTTTTCTTTCTTTCTTCTTTTTTTTTTCCCCCTTGTGTAATTGCCTTGGATAGAATCTCCAATACAACACTGAATAGAAATGGTGAGAGCAGACAGACATCCTTGTCTTGTTCCTCATCTTGGGAAAGCTTTCAGTCTGTCACCATGAAGTATGATATTAGCTGTGGGCTTTTTCTAAACACCCTTTATCAGGATGAGGAAATTTCCTTCTATTCCTGGTTTGGAGAGTTTTTATCATGAAAGTATGTTGAATTTTGTCAATTGCATATTCTATGTCTATCAAGATAATCTTGTAGATTTTGTCCTTTATTACTATGGTATATTACATTGGTTGATTTCAAATATTGAACCAAGTTCTCATTTGGGGGATGAATTTTACTTGCTCATGATGTATAATCCTTTTATGTTGTTTCATTTGGCTTGCTTGTTGAGGATTTTTGAATTGTTATAAACAAGGGATATTGTTCTCTAGTTTTCTTGTGATGACTTTGGGTTTAGTATCCAGGCAATACTGGTCTCTTAAAATGATTTGGTAAGTGTTCCCACCCCTTCTATTTTTGGGAAGAGTTTTTGAGGCACTGGTGCTAATTCATCTTTAAATGTTTTATAAAATTCACCAGAAGCCATCTGGTTCTAGGTTTTTCTTTGTGGGGAATTTTTTGTTTTATTTGTTTTTAATTATTATTATTATTGATTCAATGACTTGTTAGAGATCTATTCACAATTCCCGCTTATTTTTTTAGTTAATTTCAATAGTTTTGGCCTTTCTAAGAATTTTACCATTTATCTAGGCTGTCTAATATATTGGCATACAATTGTTCATAGTAGCTCCTTTTCTTCATTTCTTTCAGTTCAATATAATGTTCCTTCTTTCATTCCTAACTTTAGTAATTTGGATCTTTCTTTCTCTCTCCTTTTTGCTTTCTTTCTTTTTTTTTTTTTGTTAATACAGTTTAAGGTTTGTCAATTTTGTTCATCTTTTCAAAGAACCAACTTTTGGTTTTACTGACTGTCTCTTATTTTTCTATTCTCTTGTTTCTGCTTTAATCCTCATTATTTTCTTCCTTCTGGTTGCTTGGGTTTAATTTGCTCTTTCTAGTTTTTTTAAGATAGCAGCTTAGGGGGCGCCTGGGTGGCTTAGTCAGTTAAGCGTCCGACTTTGGCTCAGGTCATGATCTCGCGGTCCGTGAGTTCGAGCCCCGCGTCGGGCTCTGTGCTGACCACTCAGAGCCTGGAGCCTGTTTCAGATTCTGTGTCTCCCTCTCTCTCTGACCCTCCCCTGTTCATGCTCTGTCTCTCTCTGTCTCAAAAATAAATAAACGTTAAAAAAAAAATTAAAAAAAAAATAAGATAGCAGCTTAGGTTGTTGGTTTATTTTTTTCTTTTTTAACATAGTTTTCTACAGCTATAAATTTCCCTTTAAGCGCTGCTTTAGCTGCATACCGTACATTTTGTCGTGTTTTCATTTTCATTCATCCCAAAGTATTAACTACTTTTGTGATTTGATTTTTGGCTAATTGGTTATTTACAAGTTTTTTGTTTAATTTTCTCATATATGTGACTTTCCCAAATTTCCTTCTTCTATTAATCTCTAATTTTATTTCATTATGGTTGGAGAACACACTTTATATAATTCCAGTCCTTTCAGATTTATTGAGAGTTGTCCTGTGGCCTAACATGGTACATTGTGGAGAATGTTGCAATTGCAATTGAGAAAAATACTCAAAAATTGAGTATTCTGCTATTGTTGGGAAGAGTGTTCTATAGATGTCCAGTTGCTTTATAGTGTTGTTAAAGTCATCTGTCTCCTCTATGATCTTCTAATTGTTCTGTTCATTATTGAAAGTGGGATATTGAAGTCGCCAGCTATGTTGAATCATTTATTTCTCTCTTCACTTCTATTAGTTTTTGCTTCATTTGTATTGGGACTCTGTTGTTGTTAGAGGCATATATATTTATAAATGTTATATCTTGATGGACTGACCGTTTTTTCAATATATAATATCTCTCTTAGGCTCTTAGACCCAATTCTAACACAGCAGGGGTGCCCCCCCACCCCACAACACTGAGCAGTTTTTGGATACCAGCAGGGTGTCTGAGAATTCAACTCAATTCTTACAGTGTCTACCCAGAGATAGCATTAGATTTCACAGATTATGGGTTCAGTCCTACAAGACTTCTCCCACCCCTGACCTCCCACTTCAGATGCCACTCATGAGCTCCAGGCTCTTGTGCTTCGGACCTATTGACTATAGATTGGAAGTTCCAACAACCTTCTCCTTAGATTCTTTTAATTTGCAAGAGTGGCTTACAGTATTCGGGGAAACGTGCTTACTAGTTTATTAAAGGATATGATAAATGATACAAATCAACAGCCAGATGAAGAAATACATAGGGTGAGGTATGGAAAAAGGACAACAAGTTTCTATGCCCTCTCTAGGCATACCACTCTCTCCAATTTCCATGTATTCACCAACTCAGGAGCTCTTGGAACCCAGTCCTTTGGGGGTTTCATAGAGGCTTCACTGCACAGTTATGATTGACTAGGTCATTGGCCATTGGATGATTCATTCTTCAGCCCTCTTTCCTCCCTGGAGGTTAGGGACGAGGACTGGAAAGGTCCAACCCCCTAATCACTTGGTTGGTCCTCCTGGCAATCAGCCCCCACCCTTGGGTGGGGTTCAAAAGTTTCCTTCTTTATTAACAGGACACCCATTTCACCATTATGGCTCTGAAATGTTTTCAGGGAACTGTGGATGAAGACCACATATATCTGAGAAATGTATTTTGGTCACCTGAAAGACCAAACATATTTCTTTTTTTTAATTTTTTTAATTTTTTTCAAACATATTTCTTATAAACCATTATATTATACTAGTCTTCTTTGTCTCACACATTTTTTGTCTTAACGTAGTTTTGTCTGATGTTAATATAGCTCCTTCAGCTCTTTTCAGGTTATTGTTTACATGATATACCTTTTTCCATTGTTTTACTTTCAACCCATTTGTGTCTTTGAATCTAAAGTGTGTCTCTTATAAATAGCATACAGTTGGATCTTTTAAAAAATGCATTCTGCCTATCTCTGCTTTTTTTGGTGGAGTGTTTAATCTTTTTATATTTAACATAATTACTGATAAGATAGGATTTACATTTGCTACTTTACTCTTTGTTTTTTATGTCTTATATGCTTTTTGTTCCTGTCTCCATTACTGTCTTTTTCTGTGTTAAGTAGATATTTCTGGTGCACTATTTTAATTCTCTTATTCTTTCTTTTACTGTATATTTTTGCATTATGGGTAACCAAGAAAGTTACAAACAAAAAAATACGTATACAAACACCTTTTAGGGGTGTCTGGGTGGCTCAGTCAGTTAAGCGCCTAACTTGATTTCAGCCCAGGTCATGATGTCACGGTTCATGAGATCAAGCCCTGTGTCAGGCTCTGCACTGACAGCGCAGAGTCTACTTGGGATTCTCTCTCTCCCTTTCTCTCTCAAAATAAATAAACATTTAAAAACCAAAACAAGAAAACACTCTTTTATATATACCTATATTGCTACCTTTATTGTAGCAGCTGTACGATTTATTTCTTTATGTGAATTTCAGTTATTATCTAATCCCTTTTTATTTCAACTTGAAGAACTCTCTCTCGTGTTTCTTCTAGGACATTTTTTTCTAGCCCCATAGCCCACCAGAGAGTGGACCCTGGTCCAGACCTACACAGTTTTCATTGAGATTAAAGAGAATTGAGCAATCTCTATCAAAATAACACCAGCATTGTTCACAGAGCTAGAAAAAAACAATCCTAAAGTGTGTACGGAACCAGAAAAGACCCCAAATGGCCAAAGTAAATCTTGAAAAAGAAAACCAAAGCTGGAGGCATCACAATCCCGGACTTCAAGCTGTATTACAAAGCTATAATCATCAAGACAGTATGGTACTGGCACAAAAACAGACACTCAGTGGAACAGAATAGAGAACCTAGAAATGTGCCCACAAACATATAGCTGACTAATCTTTGACCACGCAGGAAAGAATATCTTCAGAAAATGGTACTGGGAAAATGGACAGTGACATGCCAAAAAATGAACCTGGACCACTTTCTTATACCATACACAAAAATACACTCAAAATGGTTGAAAGACCTGAACATAAGACAGGAAGCCATGAAAATCTTAGAGGAGAAAGCAGGCAAAAACCTCTTTGAACTTGGCTGCAGCAACCTCTTACTTAACAGATCTCTGGAGGCCAGGGAAACAAAAGCAAAAATGAACTATTGGGGCTTCATCAAAATAAAAGTTTCTGCACAGTGAAGGAAACAATCAGCAAAACTAAAAGGCAACTGATGGAATGGGAGAATATATTTGCAAGTGACTTATCAGATAAAGGGTTAGTATCCAAAATCTATAGAGAACTTACCAAATTCAACACCTCAAAAACAAATAATCCAGTGAAGAAATGGGCAAAAGACATGAATAGACACTTCTCCAAAGAAGACATCCAAATGGCCAACCGACACCTGAAAAAATGCTCAACATCACTCATCATCAGGGAAGTACAAATCAAAACCACACTGAGATACCACCTCATACCTGTCAGAGTAACTAACATTAACAACTCAGGCAACAACAGATGTTGGCAAAGATGCAAAGAAAGAGGATCTCTTTTGCACTGCTGGTGGGAATGTAAACTGGTGCAGCCACTCTGGAACATAGTATGGGGGTCCCTCAAAAAATTAAAAATAGAACTACCCTACGACCCAGCAGTTGCACTACTAGGTATTTATCCATGGGATACAGTTGTGCTGTTTCAGAGGGACACATGCACCCCCATGTTTATAGCAGCACTATCAACAATAGCGAAAGTATGGAAAGAGCCCAAATGTCCATCGATGGATAAATGGATAAAGAAGATGTGGTGTATATATATACAATGGAGTATTACTTGGCAATCAAAAAGAACGAAATCTTGCCATTTGCAACTACATGGATTGAACTGGAGGGTATTATGCTAAGTGAAATTAGCCAGAGAAAGACAAAAATCATATGACTTCACTCATATGAGGACTTTAAGAGACAAAACAGATGAACATAAGGGAAGGGAAACAAAAATAATATAAAAACAGGGAGGAGGACAAAACAGAAGAGACTCATAAATATGGAGAACAAACTGAGGGTTACTGGAGGGATTGTGAGAGGGAGGATGGGCTAAATGGGTAAGGGGCACTAAGGAATCTAATCCTGAAATCGTTGTACCATATGCTAACTAATTTGGATGTAAATATTAAAAAATAAAAAATAAAATTAAAAAAAAATAGAACTACCCTGCAACCCAGCAATTGCACTACTAGATATTTAACCAAGGGTACAGGTGTGCTGTTTTGAAGGGGCACATGCACCTGATGTTTATAGCAGTGGTATCGACAATAGCCAAAGTATGGAAAGAACCCAGATGTCCATCGATGGATGAATGGATAAAGAAGATGTGCTATGTGTACACAATGGAGTATTACTCAGCAATCAAAAAGAATGAAATCTTGCCACTTGCAACTACGTGGATGAAACTATGCTAAGCGAAATTAGAGAAAGACAAACATACGATATCACTCATATGAGGAATTTAAGATACAAAGCCAATGAACATAAGGGAAGGGAAGCAAAAATAATATAAAAACAGGGAGGGAGACAAAACATAAAAGACTCTTAATTATAGAGAACAAACAGGGTTGCTCGAGAGGTTTGGGAGGGGAGTTGGGCTAAATGGGTAAGGGGCATTAAAGAATCTACTTCTGAAATCATTGTTGCACTATATGCTAACTAACTTGGATATAAATTAAAAAACAAATGAATTACAAGAAAAAAGAATTGACATTTTAGCAATATTGAATCTCATACATGAACATGACATATCTCTCCATTTTATTTAGGTTTTTAATTTCTCTTATCAGTATTTTGTTTTGAGCATATTAAACATTGGACATATTTTAGATTTGTACCAAATAATTTCATGGGTTTTGGTACTATTACAAATGGTACACTTTTAAGAAATATCAATTTCCAATTGTTTGTTGCTAGTATATAAAAATACAATAGAGTTGCATCCTCATATCCTTCAACCTTACTGAAGTCACTTATTCTAGTATCTTTTTTGTAAATTTTTTGGGATTTCCTATGTAGGCAATCATATTTGTTATAAGTAGAGATTTTTATTTCTCCATTTCCAATCTCTATGCCTTCTATACTTTTTCTTACCTTATTGCTGATAAGGTGCAGATATCCTTGCTTTTTTCCCAGTGTTACAGAGAAACATTCAGGTCTTTCACTTTTAAGATATTAATTGTAGGGGCTCCTGGGTGGCTCAGTCAGATGGGCATCTGACTTTGGCTCAGGTCATGATCTTACAGCTCGTGAGCTCAAGCCCCGTGTCCAGCTCTGTGCTGGCGGCTTGGCGCCTGCTTTGGATTCTGTGTCTCCCTCTTTTCTGCCCCTCCCATGCTCACACTTTGTCTCTCTCTCTCGGTCTCTCTCTCTCTCCCCTTCAAAAATTAAATAAACATTAAAAAAATTTTAATAAATGATATTAATTGTAGGTGTTTTATAGATACACTTGATCAGGTAGAGATGGTTCCCTTTCCAGATTGCTGAGTTTTTATCATAAATGTTGAATTTTGTGAAATGCTTTTTCTGCATCTATATAAATTGCCATTATAGTTTTTCTTCTATATATTATAGTCTACTAATTAATTTCGGGTGTTCAACAAGGTTTGTATTACTGGGATAAACTTGGTCCTGGTTTGTTATCCTTTTTATATATTGTAGGATTCATTTTACTAGTATTTTTGAGGAGGCCTTCTGCATCTGTATTCATTAGCTTAAATTAATATTTAAGTAAATATCAAGTACCAGAAGGACTTCTACTTCTAGTATATGTGAATTAGGTAATTTGTCACAATCCTCCTTCTGAAGACTAGAAAAGCTGAAAAAATGTAAAAGAAAAGGAAAAAAAGTTTAAAAGAACTCTCAGAGCTGTCAGACTACAAATCCCTGCATTTAGACACAGGGTAACATGTTCATACAATAACTGCTATCTTACAATTACAAATGTCATTTAAAAAAATTTTTTTAATGTTTGCTTATTTTTGAGAGAGACAGAGCTTGAGCAGGGGAGGGGCAGAGAGAGAGGGAGACACAGAATCCAAAGCAGGCACCAGGCTCTGAGCTGTCAGCAAAGAGCCTGACGCGGGGCTCAAACCCACGGACCGTGAGATCATGACCTGAGCCGATGTCAGACACCCAACCAACTGAGCCACCCAGGCTCCCCACAAATGTCATTTTAAAAGCAAGATAATGCTTTTGGATCTGGCATAAATAGATTTCTTTTCTCCTTTTGTGTTTCAAAGGTAGACATAAATACATTGACCCACAACCTACAGACTCTAGAGGAAAAGAATAAGCACCTGTCAGAACAAATGGCTTCCCTAGAACTTCAGCAAGTCCCTTCTGATTACAATGAGGTGGGTATATAAAGGTCAGTCTAAATTAGGAATTAATGACTAGTGTGTTTTAAAAAATCAGAAGTTAGGGGCGCCTGGGTGGCTCAGTCGGTTAAGCGGCCGACTTCGGCTCAGGTCATGATCTCGCGGTCTGTGAGTTTGAGCCCCGCATCGGGCTCTGTGCTGACAGCTCAGAGCCTGGAGCCTGTTTCAGATTCTGTGCCTCCCTCTCTCTGACCCTCCCCTGTTCTTGCTCTGTCTCTCCCTGTCTCAAAAATAAATAAAACGTTAAAAAAAAAAATTTAAAATAAAAAATCAGAAGTTAGGAGATGGATTTTCTTCATTTGTGTTTTAATAATTATCATTTAGTCCTGAATAACTTGGGCTGACTATGGCAGAGAGCCCTACAAGTGCTCAAACAGTAAAAGATTAATAAAACAAGAATTTAAGGCTGCTAATAAACATCTGCCTCCACAGATGATCTATAATACTGAAAAGCATGAATATTTCTAATGTTTTAAAATACTTCCTATTCCATAAATTATGAGGCAGAAGGCTGTATTTTTCTTTTGCTTTTTTGACATTTCCATTAGGCAATCAGTAATAAGTACGATTTCTAAAAGCTGTTTGACACAGTCAGTGCAATACAAATAAATGGTAGAGTTTAGACCATCTCTAAGTGGAGGATATTTAAAGAGATTCTCATTCTGTTAAGCAGCTAGTAAGTTTCCTGTGTGCTTTTGAGTACTTGAAAAAGAATTAGTTACTGCTTCTATAACATGCAAATCACCTTTGAAAACTGCATAGAAGACCCTGGTGTGAGTCTGTCTTGATCTGAGTTAAATTCTTTCAGACTCTGTCATAAGCTGCACATTACTTCAATTGTGAAATCCTAGAGAATAATCTAATACATTTTCATGGCCTTAGAGCCAGACGGCCGGCATTTCAATTTTGGCTATGACCTCGAGTATGAGCCTTAACCTCTCTGAGCCTCAGTTTCTTAATCTGTCAAAGTGGGGGAAGTAATACCATTATTAGGAGGTTGTTGGAGGATTTAGTAAGTTAACATTAAAGCATGTAGCAGATAACTAACATTTATTGAATTTTTAGTATTTGAACTGTCCCAGAAAAAAGGCTTTTAAGTTCCTCTTATAGCAACAAGGTGCATTAGCTCTAGCTCCTGGTACTATCTCAGACCAACCCTCCCTTCCCAAGATTAAAGATTTATCCATGTCCTCTGCTTGTTGGCCATGTATCAGCTAGACTTATCAGCCTACTGGCTCCTGGTCTTTCTGGAAGACTACATCTCAGTCTCTCTGATTCTTTCAGTGCCCCCCTGCCAGTGAGTAGGCCTGTGGCCTTACCCTATTAGTGACTTTGACAGATCCTGCTAATGATTTTGTCAGTGTTGATTCTTGCTTTCTCACCACACCTCTTAAGGTCTCCCAATGATAAACCACACCTCAGGTCCAGCTTGTAGTTCTGTCTCCACATAGAATTTTCTCTGACCAGGCCTGCCTGGAAGTCCTCCAGTTGGCTGTATGAGTCTTGAGAAATGAGGTTGAGATGTCAGTATTTGTTTGGTTTTTAATCTCAGCAATATCATTAAACTTATCACCGTTCAGTGCTGGCAGTGTATGTTTGTTCTTTGGGAATTCACACTTGAAATTCTCAATACGAGTTACCTTTCTAGTATAATCTGTTACTGGTTTTTGGAGATATGCTTATGAGTGTATGTTGTGTAGGCCACACCACAGATTTGAAGTTAGACCTGGTTTCGACCCTCAAGGTTCCATTTACTGTGTGGCCTGGGCAGGGCTTAAACCCTATGGCCCTTGGGGCTAAGGAGATCTCCCTTAATCACAGCACACTGTGTCTGCACATATCAAAATGGTAGCTTTGTGAATTAGAAATTGACCTGTTGATGCATCTGCCTTCACTGTCTTCTAATGCAAGAGCCATAGTTACTCATCTTTACACTCCCTTGCCTAGCATAGCACCTAATACATAATAGGTATTTAAAAATTTTTTTTTAGTTTTTTAATGTTTATTTATTCTTGAAGGAGAGAGACAGAATGAGAGTGGGGGAGGAGCAGAGAGAGAGGAGACACAGAATTCTAAGCAGGCTCCAGGCTCTGAGCTGTCAGAACAATCTGTGAGATCATGACTTGAGTGAAGTCAGTCGCCCAACCGACTGAACCACCCAGGCACTCCCATAATAGGTATTTTAGAAAGATTTAGTAGAACACAAGGAGGGTCACGTCTGTCTTACCAGTGCATGAGGATTAAATATCATATTGTGCGTAAAGTACCCATCACAGTGCCTAGCATACTTAATACATGTATAAACATTATTCTCTTTTCTTCTTCACACCAATTTTGGGCTTATTTTTATTATTTCAGCCTTAATGATGGTATAATTTAAGTCTATTACTATAGTCAGTTATGCAGGGAACCACAGTGAGAAATGATCCAAATGGATTTTTTTTTTTAAGCTGAGTGCATAGCCCGACATGGGGCTCAATCCCACGAACTGTGAGATCATGACCTGATTTGAAAGCAAGAGTCTGATGGAGCCACCCGGGTGCCCCTTCTTTTGGATTTGAAACATACATTTTCAAACAGTAGCACTAGACAGAAGTATAGTTCCCTATGCAACCAGGACTTCAATGATTTGAAATTAAACCGTGAATTAAATGTAGTATTTCTTACAACTAGGATGACATTCAGTGCACACTCATGTAGGTGTCCAAGTTGGCTCAGTTTGCTGTGGCCCATGCAAACCAGTTGTTAAATATTTTGAATAAAATCCCTGCATACAGGGGTGCCTGTCTTAGTAGAGCATGCAACTCAATCTCAAGGTTGTGAGTTTGAACCCTCACTTTGGGTGTGGAGATTACTTAAAAATAAAATCTTCAGAAAACTCCCTGCTTACAATCTGCTCATAAAATAGCTTTATCAAGATGCTAGTATCTTTTGGTTTCATGTATTCCTCTAATAGCCTTCTAACTTTCACAGCTCATCTTAATTTTAAAAATGATTTTAGAAATCATTTTGTGGCTTACAATTGATCCTTGTCAACCTACCTTTTATTTCTTAAGATAATTTTATGTTTGCTTCCTGCTTTTCCAAGGAGTGATATCTTTGTATATCAGTTAAAATGCATATTCTAACAATTAGCATTTTTCTTGGTATTCTAATTCTCAAGTGATTCTCCAATTTCTCTTTTGCTTGCATATTAATGGTCTTTTTAGTATATTGCCAAGATTTTTTATGCAAAGGTTAATCTCTGGCCTTCCACAACTTGGAATCTGAGATATTCACTCATTTAAGTGCTCCCTAATTTCTGGTCTTCCGTTGATTCTCTTAAATATAAGCCCTATTTAAATAATCTGGACACAATAATTTAAACTACTGCTTTAACATCTGCTTTCCCTTAGCAACTGGAACAACTGGAACAATTTCTTTTCTGTTTGTTGTGAATTTAAATAAGTGACCTTGTGTCAAATATCACATTTTGATTTTGCTTAGACAGTTTACACTATCACTGCGTTAACATTCTCTTAGGTGATCAACAAAGAGGAAATCATTTTTAAAGTATATTTAAAAGATTAATGGAATTTCTTTATGCCTTTGCCTAAAAGAGGGAACTTTGTTGAGGTAAAAAGCGCCATTATTTAAAAAATTCCTGGACATCTTTTATAAGAGACCCAGATCATTTAAGTTACTGCGAAAAAAAAAAAGACTTCATATTCCAAGAAGACAAGCAAAGTTATCTTTGAGTGTTTGTTATAGCTAGCATATTTTAGGTTTAAATCTAGCTCTTGGTATTTTATATTGCACTTTATAGCACATGGGGCACCTCAATTTATAGAACTTAGAACTGAATTTTAAATACCTATGCTTTTGTGGTTATGGTATAGTTTTGTTTTTGTAATATCATTGGCCATCCTTGTTTATTTTGCTGAAGACTTGGTCAGAACATTATCCCAAATGTTGTGTTCATGGAATGTTTTTACCTCATAGTTTCCAAAATAGAAAGTATTGTGGGAAAGGGGGACTGTATGTGTTACACTGACAGAAAATTAATTGATGATTAATTTTATGGTAATATGTTCTAACCTCCTATTTATTGATAACAGTCTATATTTCCGTTAGGTTATTTTGTGTGGTTTTTTAAAAATTTTTTTTAATTAAAAATTTTTTTTATTAAATATAACTTATTGTCAAATTGGCTTTTTAATTTTTTTAATGTTTATTTATTTTTGAGAGAGAGAGGTAGAGTGTGAGTGGGGGAGGGGCAAAGAGCGAGGGGGGACACAGAATTTGAAACAGGCTCCAGGCTCCGCCTTATCAGCACAGAGCCTGATGCAGGGCTCCAGCCCACGAACAGTGAGATCATGACCTGAGCCGATGTCAGACACTTAGTCTGCTGAGCCACCCAGGAGCCCCACCCTTAGTTTATTTTGAAACCAATACTTTATTGACCTGAATGCTTTAAAAAAATAATTTCCTTTGCCTTAGTGGGAACCACATATAGTGATTAAAATTGAAAGTTTAAGAAACAATGTATGAATATGTATAATTATGTATGAAATAAATACTGGTCTGATAGGACAAACACTTAGATGGGCCATAATGGTTAACCCACTGATGCCAAAAATTGGATATAAATTTTTATATTGAATGTGCATAATTGGGGGTGGGTTGTATAGAAGAACTAATCACTCTTTATGGCTTTTCCATAGGTTTTTATCAAGCCTAGAATGTCTAAAATGGCCTAATTCTTCTGGCCAAGGCAACTACCAAAGGGAAAACAATGCTCCAGACTAGTGTACCCTCTTGTAGAACATATGCTATCATGAAAGTATTTTGAACCCAAGAAGAAATGAGTTACATGTTATTACATAGTAATCTAGTTTGGAATGTGTTTTTGCTTTTATTTGGAAAATATTCATAACACTTGAAATAAAGTGCACTACAAAGTGGTAACTAAGGAATAGCTATAACAGTGTTGGAGATGGTGAGAATTATCTCTTGTATAAATTCATATCTCTACATATGTTGACATCTTTATTAACTTGCCTAAAGTTGAACATAAAACAAGTCTAAATTCTTTGGATTTAAATGCTGAAAAGGCCTACTGGTCTATAGTAATTATGTCAATGTAGGATATTTACCAGCGTTAATAACACTTCCCACTAAAGAGTTACTGCAAATGATCCATAGTGCAGCTTATTGGCCAATGTGATTAAGAATTTGCGTTCTCTTGGGGCACCTGGGTGGCTCAGTTGGTTGAGTGTCCAACTTCAGCTCAGGTCATGATCTCACAGCTCGTGAGTTCGAGCCCTGCGTCAGGCTCTGTGCTGACAGCTTGGAGCCTGGATCCTGCTTCAGATCTCTGTCTCCCTCTCTTTCTGCCCCTAACCCACTCCCATTCTGTCTCTGTCTCTTTCAACAGTAAATAAACATTAAAAAAAAAAAAAAAAAAAAAAGAATTTGCGTTCTCAGTTACATTTGCTTTTGTGTGTATTATTCTTGCAGTTTATTTGTGAAGATGATTTTGACATAAGGCAAATATCAGTATGTCCTGCTGTTAAGATATAACACTGAAATAGATCATGGAAGGTGAAAATTTCCATATTCAATCACTAATATGTAATCACTCCAAATTCAATCACTGGAGTACCAACAAGGACCAAAATTTAATCAAAATGAAACTGTATTTTATACTTATTTTTTCTGAAAAAGTCTGAGGAAAAAGACATATAAAAAATAACTGTCATTATTAAAGGCTGTTTGAATGATAAAATATGTAATTTCTTGAAATATAGAGGCTTCAGTAGTGTTTCTCCAGGATAACACTGTGTAGAGTGCTTGATCAGACAATATTGGAATTTCCAATAAATGTTTCTTTTGTTCAGAGATTTTTTTTTACTCCCTCTTGCATGGTAACTGAAGTGTCTTCTGTCTACACAGTTGTAATGATTTGCAGCTCCTGTTTTCTTAAAGAAATGTGTAATCTTTAAACTGCATATCTGCAACCGCTGATACAACCACCCCACATCTGGGTTGGATTGCAACTACAGGGGCGCCTGTGTGGCTCAGTCTGTTAAGCGTCCAACTCTTGGTTTTGGCTGGCATCATGATCTCACAGTTCATGGAACTAAGCCCCGCATCCCTGCTTGGGATTCTCTCTCTTCCTCTCTTTCTGCCTCTCCCCCGATCATGCCTGCTCATGTGCACGCGCTGTCTCTCTCTCTCTCTCTCTCTCTCAAAATAAATAAGTAAACTTAGAATAAGTAAGCAAAAAACTACAAACTCTGGGACATTTAAGGCACTCATACTTTCACTAGCAATCCTTTAATGTTGCATATTACCACTATGATCAACTATGTAGGGAAAAACTAAGAGGCAGCAAAGACAAATAAATATGAATCCTGGTTTCATCACTGTAGAAATGATAAGAGTATAAATGCTTGTTCAGAAAATGGTTGTTCCTTTCTCTGCCAAGGTACTGATACCTGTGTTTGCTTTCCCAGCTGGCTCAACAGCAGGTGGAAAAGGTCTTGGGAAGAATTACTGAGAGTAAAAATAAACTGGCCTATGAAAAGGGAAAACTCCAGGTATGAGATTTTATTTTCTGATTTGTGTTGTCTAATTTTTTAATGCCAATTATCAAGCTAAATATAATAAATGATGGATTTTGAGAGGACCTAGCTCTACTAATTCTCTAACTTTGGACAAGTTTTTGAACCCTCCTAAGTCTGTTGCCTCATTAAGTAAAATCAGGTGATTGCTGTTCACATATCTGTAATATAATACTGAAACTAAAATTGTGAAACCAGATCCCATTCTGTAGCTATTGAAAGTTGTATTATGATTGTTTTGTGCATGGCCACTCACTAAGAATGTTAGAGAGCTCATGCTCTCTTTTTTGCTGAATTTTTATAGCATTCTTAAAAAGAAATAACCCTGGATATTGGGACTCAAAGGCAATAGACTTGAGTGACTGGGATGATACTATTATTTTGGTTCCTGTGTGTTTTATCTCTATAGTACCTACAGAGCAGGAAGCTGGCCACTGATACCCAACTCCAGTGGAAATGCTAAATGAAATCTAAATCAGTGGTTCACAGCCTTAGCTACACATCACAAATTGAGGAATTTTTTAAATACCTCATGCAGGGCAGTATATGATAGTCGCCATTTACTTGGAAATGAATCAGAAAAAGAAAAAACACTTTGATGGATAGAGGAAGTTGATAGATGGATTGATATGTGATGAGCAAGTTTAAAAAAATTAATTGTGGGGCGCCTGGGTGGCTCAGTTGGTTGGGCGTCTGACTTCGGCTCAGGTCATGATCTCACAGTCCATGGGTTCGAGCCCCGCGTCGGGCTCTGTGCTGACCGCTCAGAGCCTGGAGCCTGTTTCAGATTCTGTGTCTCCCTCTCTCTCTGACCCTCCCCCGTTCATGCTCTGTGTCTCTCTGTCTCAAAAATAAATAAACATTAAAAAAAAAAAATTTTTTTTTAAATTAATTGTGGAATTTGGATGGTGAGGGTATGCATATTCACAGTAAAATGAATTTTACTGTATATTTATAAAATGCAAGGGGAAAATTCCCCATGACAAGGCTTGCACCCCAGAGCAATTAGATCAGAATCTCAGGGAGTAGGTCCTAGGCTTCAATACTTTTAAGTTCCCCAGTGATTCCAGTATGCAACCATACATGAGGACCACTGGATTCAATGGTACGAAGTCCAGTTAGGCTTGGCAACCAAAGAGCTGATTTAATTAAGTGATCTCACTAGAGACATGTAAAACGTGTCAATGTTAATCTCATCTCATCTGCTCAAGGAGCTTATAGGGTTAGGAGATGAGATTGGCCCTTATGGCAGGCTATGTGAAAGATGATAAACCATGGTTGTGAAACCGTATGTTGGCCACTAAAAACATAAGGCTATTTGGCCACAATTTGTGTGCTTTTAATTAATATTTTCTAGAGCCAATGATACATTTAAGTATAATATACATTTATACTTGTGTAACCTTGGACGAGTCATAATTTTCTTGAGTTTCATCTTTTTTTAAAAAAATTCAGTTCCTTTAAAATGTTTTTATCAGGGGTACCTGGGTGGCTCAGTTGATTGAGTGTCCAACTCTTGATATTGGCTCATGTCATGATCTCCGGGTCATGGGATCAAGCCCCCACATCAGGCTCCGCACTGAGTGTGAGGCCTGCTGAAAATTCCTCTCTCTCTCTCCCTCTGTCCTTCTCCCCTGCTTGCACGCTCTCTCTCTCTCTCTTTCTCTCTCTCTCCAAAAAAAAATTAAAAAGTTCAATAGTAATTGTGATAATTTAACAGTTGTTTCTTTACTGGTGCATTCAATAACAAGATCTAATGGTGTTCTTATAAACTATTAATTTCAAACTGGTGATAAGCACAAACAGCTTTTCAAGATATTTGCAATAACTATTCTATAATATGAAAATATCTGTGATGTCTATTGGAGACAAAGTAACAGGTTAGACTAATACTACTGTGGTTTATTGCCTACATTTAAAAATTTTTTAGGGGCACCTGGGTGGCTCAGTCAGTTGAGCGTCCGACTTTGGCTCAGGTCATGATCTCATGGTTTGTGAGTTTAAGTGCTGCATTGGGCTCTGTGCTGACAGCTGAGACCCTGGAACCTGCTTCGGATTCTGTGTGTGTCGCTCTCTCTGCTCTTACCCCACTTGCGCGCTCTCTCTCTCTCTCTCTCTCTCTCAAAAATAAATAAACATTAAAAATTTTTTAAAAAAAATTTTAATTGAAGTATAGTTGACATTCAATACTATATCATTTTAGATGTTTAACATAATGAATTGGTAATTATATACATTACAAAATGCTTACCCTAAGTGTAGTTACCATATGTCACCATACAAAGTTACTATAACATTATTGGCAATATTCCCAATGCTGTACTTTTAATCCCTGTCACTTATTTGCACGTCTTAATCCCCTTGACCTATTTCACCCTCCTCCCCTCTGACAATCACCAGTTCTCTGTATTTATGAATCTGTTTTTTTTTCTTATTTCTATATACTATTTTTAATGGCTCAAGAGTAGGCTATCTTATGAATGCATCTTCTGAACCATTTCTTGCTGTACAGTTATCTAAGAATATATCAAGCACTGTGCCAAGTGACAGTACAAGGAGGCAGGTACTGTAATTATGCCCATTTATAGGCAAGGAAATGGAAGCATAAGGAATTTAAGTAATTTTCGAAAGGTCTCACAGTTCTTGTGTTGCACAGCCAGGATTTAATCTAAGCGGTCAGATTGCAGCCCCTAAACACCAAACAATTACACTATGTAACCATGATTAAACTGCTCTCATATTGTTGGATGTTTACGTTTTTTAATTAAAAAACTTATAAATCCTTGTTTAATCTTTGCATCCATGATGATATTATTAACTAGATTTGCTTTTATCTCATTCTACTATTTTTTTAAATTTTCTATAATTTATTTATTTTTTATCATTTACATCCAAGTTAGTTAGCACATGGTGCAACAATGATTTCAGGAGTCGATATCTTAAGCCCCTTACCCATTTAGCCCATCCCCCCTCCACAATCCCTCCAGCAACCCTCTGTTTGTTCTCCATATTTAAGAGTCTCTTATGTTTTGTCTCCCTCCCTGTTTTTATATTATTTTTGCTTCCCTTCCCTATGTTCATCTGTTTTGTATCTTAAATTCCTCATATGAGTGAAGTCATATGATGTTTGTCTTTCTCTGATTGATTTTGTTTAGCCTAATACCCTCTAGTTCTATCCACGTAGTTGCAAATGGCAAGATTTCATTCTTTTTGATTGCTGAGTAATACTCCATTGTATATATATATACCACATCTTCTTTATCCATTCATCCTTCAATGGACATTTGGGTTCTTTCCATACTTTGGCTATTGTGGATAGTGCTGCTATAAACATTGGAGTGCATGTGTCCCTTCGAAACAGCATACCTGTACTAAATACCTAGGAGTGCAATTGCTGGGTCGTAGGGTAGTTCTATTTTTAATTTTTTGAGGAACCCCCATACTGTTTTCCAGAGTGGCTGCACCAGCTTGCATTCCCACCAACAATGCAAAAGAGATCCTTTTTCTTTGCATCATCGCCAACATCTGTTGTTGCCTTAGTTGTTCATGTTAGCCATTATGACAGGTGTGAGGTGTTATCTCAGTGTGGTTTTGATTTGTATTTCCCTGATGATGAGTGATGTTGAGCATTTTTTCATGTGTCAGTTGGCCATCTGGATGTCTTTGGAGAAGTGTCTATTCATGTCTTTTGCCCATTTCTTCACTGGATTATTTGGTTTTTAGGTGTTGAGTTTGATAAGTTCTCTGTAGATTTTGGATACTAATCCTTCATCTGATAACATCATTTGCAAATATCTTCTCCCATTCTGTTGGTTGCCTTATAGTTTTGCTGATTCCTTCCTTCCCTGTGCAGAAGCTTTTTATTTTGATGAGGTCCCAATAGTTCATTTTTGCTTTTGTTTCCCTGGCCTCCAGAGATCTGTTGAGTAAGAGGTTGCTGCGGCTGAGTTGAAAGAGTTTTTTCCTGCTTTCTCCTCTAGGATTTTGATAGCTTCCTATCTTGTTTAGGTCTTTCGTCCATTTTGAGTGTATTTTTATGTATGGTGTAAGAAAGTGGTTCAGGTTCATTTTTCAGCATGTCACTGTCCAGTTTTCCGAGCCCCATTTGCTGATGAGACTGTATTCCATGGATATTCTTTCCATGGATATGGATATTCTTTCCTGCGTGGTCAAAGATTAGTCAGCTATATGTTTGTGGGTCCATTTCTGGGTTCTCTATTCTGTTCCACTGAGTGTCTGTTTTTGTGCCAGTACCATACTGTCTTGATGATTATAGCTTTGTAATACAGCTTGAAGTTGGGATTGTGATGTCTCCACCTTTGGTTTTCTTTTTCAAGATTTCTTTGGCTATTTGGAGTCTTTTCTGGTTCCATACAAGTTTTAGGGTTTTTTGTTTTTGTTTTTGTTTTTGTTTTTGTTTTTGTTTTAGCTCTGTGAAGAATACTGTTGTTATTTTGATAGGTATTGCACTGAATATGTAGATTGCTTTGGGTAGTATTGACATTTTAACAATATTTGTTCTTCCTATCCAGGAGCATGGAATCTTTTTCCATTTTTTTGGGTCTTCAATTTTTTTATAAGCTTTCTATAGTATTCAGTGTATAGATTTTTCACCTCTTTGGTTAGATTTATTCCTAGGTATTGTATGGTTTTTGGTGCAATTGTAAATGGGATTGAACCTTGATTTCTCTCTCTGCTGCTTCGTTGTTGGTGTATAGGAATGCAACCGATTTCTTTGCATTGATTTTATAGTTTTGACTTTGCTGAATTCATGGATCAGTTTTAGCAGTTTTGGGGTGGAATCTTTTGGGTTTTCCATATAGAGTATCATGCCATCTACGAAGAGTGAAAGTTTGACCTCCTCCTGGCTGATTTGGATGCCTTTTATTTCTTTGTGTTGTCTGATTGCTGAGACTAAGCCTTCCAATACTATGTTGAATAATAGTGGCGAGAGTGGACACCCTGTCTTGTTCCTGACCTTAGGGGGAAAGCTCTGTTTTTCCCCATTGAGGATGATACTAACAGTGGGTCTTTCATATATAGCTTTTATGATCTTGAGGTATGATCCTTCTATCCATACTTTCTTGAGGGTTTTTATCAAGAGAGGATGCTGTGTTTTGTCAAATGTTTTCTCTGCATCTATTGAGAGGATCATGTTCTTGCCCTTTCTTTTATTGATGTGATGTATCACATTGATTTGTGGATATTGAACCAGCCCTGCATCCCAGGTAAAATCCCGCTTGGTCATGGTGAATAATTTTTTTAATGTATTGTTGGATCTGGTTGGCTGGTATCTTCTTGAGGATTTTTGCATCCATGTTCATCAGGGAAATTGGTCTATAGTTCTCCTTTTTAGTGAAGTCTCTGTCTGGTTTTGGAATCAAGGTAATGCTGGCTTGCTGGCTTCATAGAAAGAGTTGGAAGTGGGGCGCCTGGGTGGCTTGGTCGGTTAAGCGTCCGACTTCGGCTCAGGTCATGATCTCACGGTCCGTGAGTTCGAGCCCCGCGTCGGGCTCTGTGCTGACAGCTCAGAGCCTGGAGCCCGTTTCAGATTCTGTGTCTCCCTCTCTCTCTGCCCCTCCCCTGTTCATGCTCTGTCTCTCTCTGTCTCAAAAATAAATAAACGTTAAAAAAAAAAAATTAAAAAAAAAAAAGAGTTGGAAGTTTTCCTTCCATTTCTGTTTTTTGGAACACCTTCAAGAAAATAGGTGTTAACTCTTCTTTAAATGTTTGGTAGAATTCCCCCAGAAAGCCCTCTGGCCCTGGACTCTTGTTTTTGGGAGATTTTTGATTACCGATTCAATTTCCTTACTGGTTATGGGTCTGTTCAAATTTTCTATTTCTTCCTGTTTCAGTTTTGGTAGTTTATATGTTTTTTGGAATTTGTCCATTTCTTCCAAATTGCCCATTTTATTGGCATACAATTGCTCATAATATTCTCTTATTATTGTTTGTATTTCTGTGGCGTTGGTTGTGGTCTCTCCTCTTTCATTCTTGATTTTATTTATTTGGGTCCTTTCCTTTTTCTTTTTGATCTAACTGGCTAGGGGGTTATCTATTTTGTTAATTCTTTCAAAGAACCAGCTTCTGGTTTCATTGTTCTGTTCTACTGTGTTTTTTGGTTTCCATAGCATTGATTTCTGCTCTAATCTTTGTTATTTCCTGTCTTCTGCTGGTTTGGGGTTTTACTTGCTGTTCTTTTTCCAGCTCTTTAAGGTGTAAGGTTAGGTTGAGTATCTGTGACCATTCTTCATTCTTTAGGAAGGCCTGGATTGCTATATACTTCCCTCTTATGACCGCCTTTGCTCTATCCCAGAGGTTTTGGGCTGTGGTGTTACCATTTTCATTGGCTTCTATGTACTTTTTAATTTCCTCTGTAACTTCTTGGTTAGCCCATTCATTCTTTAGTAGGATGATCTTTAGTCTCCAAGTATTTATCTTTCCACATTTTTTCTTGTGGTTGATTTTGAGTTTCATAGCATTGTGGTCTGAAAATATGCACGGTATGATCTCAATCTTTTTGTACTTGTTGAGGGCTGATTTGTGTCCCAATATGTGATCTGTTCTGGAGAACATTCCATGTGCACTGGAGAAGGATGCATATTCCACTGCTTTAGGAAGAAATGTTCTAAATATATCTGTTAAGTCCGTCCGGTTCAGTGTGTCATTCAAAGCCATTGTTTCCTTGTTGATTTTCTGATTAGATGATCTGTCCATTGCTGTAAGTGGGGTGTTGAAGTCCCCTACTGTTATGGTATTATTATCAATGAGTTTCTTTATGTTTGTGCTTAACTGATTTATATATATGGGTGCTTCCACATTTGGAGAATAAATGTTTACAATTGTTAGATCTTTTTGGTGGATAGACCCCTTAATTATGTATAATGCCCTTCTTCATCTCTTGTTACAGTCTTTGTTTTAAAGCCTAGATTGTCTGATCTAAGTATGGCTACCCTGGCTTTCTTTTGCTGACCATTAGCTTGATAGATGGTTCTCCATCTCCTTACTTTCAATCTGAAGGTGTCTTTAGGTCTTAACAGTTTTTTGTTCTTTTGTTTTGCCTTTCAGATTCCACATAGAAGTGAATGGTATTTGTTTTTCTCTGACTTACTTCACTTAGCATAATACCCTCTAGGTCTGTCCATGTCATTGCAAATGGCAAGATTTCATTCTTTTTTATGGGTGAATGATATTCCTGTATGTGTGTACACATTTGTGCCTTCTTTATATATTTTGGACATTTAACCTCTTATCAGATATAGCATTTGTAAATATTTTCTACCATTCAGTAGGTTACCTTTTCATTTTGCTGATAGTTTCCTTCATGCATAAACTTTTTACTTGATATAGTCCCAATTGTTTATTTTTGCTTTTGCTTCCCTTGTCTGCAGGTACAGATCCAAAAAAATACTGCTAAGACCAATATCTAAGAGTTTACTCCCTGTTTTTTCTTTTGGGAGTTTTATGGTTTCAAGTCTTACATTTAGGTCTCTAAACCATTCTGACTTTATTTTAGTGTATGCTGTAAGAAAGTGGTCCAGTTTCATTCTGTTGCATGTAGCTGTTCAGTTTTCCCCAGTACCATTTAGTGAAAAGACTGTCTTTTCCCCATTGTGTATTCTTGCCTCCTCAGTTATAGATTAATTGACCATATAAATGTGGCTCTCATTCCATTCCATTGATCTATGTGTCTGTTTTTGTGCCAGTACCATACTATTTTTATTAATATAGCTGTGTGGTATTGTTTAAAACCTGGCCTTGTGGGGCGCCTGGGTGACTCAGTTAAGCGTCCGACTTCAGCTCAGGTTATGATCTCACAGTTGTGAGTTCAAGCCCCACATTGGGCTCTGTGAGACAGCTTAGAGCCTGGAGCCTGCTTTAAATTCTATGTCTCCCTCTCTCTGTGCTCCTCCCCTGCTCATGCTCTGTCTCTCTCTCCTTCAAAAGTAAATAAAAACATTAAAAAATAAATTAAAATAAGATAAAATAAAATAAATAAAATAAAATAAGATCTGGCCTTGTGATACCTCCAGCTTTGTTCTTGTTTCTCAAGATTGCTTTGGCTATTTGGGGTCTTTTGTGGTTTCATACGAACTTTAGGATTATTTATTAAGAATTCTGTGAAAAATACTATCGGTATTTTGATAGGTATTGCATTTAATCTGTACATTGGGTAAAATGGACATTTAAAAAGAATTTTTAAGTTTATTTTGAGAGAGAGAGAGCATGCACTCACAATCTGGGGGAAGGTGGTGCAAAGAGAAGGAGAGACAGAATCCCAAGCAGGCTTCACATCATCAGCACAGAGTTTTCTCTGTGTTTTGGGGGTCTTGGGGGTTTTCTATATATCACATTATATAATATGCAAATAATGGCAGTTTAGTGTCATATGCAAATAATGGCAGTTTACTTCTTCCTTACCAATTTGACTGCCTTTTTTTTTTTTTTTTTGTCTGATTGCTGTGGGGTATGACTTCTATTACTATGTTGAATAAAGGTGATGAGATTGGATGTCCTTGTCTTGTTCCTGATCTTGGAAAGCTTTTAGTTTTTCACCATTGAGTATGATGTTCACTGTTGGTTTTTCATATATGGCCTTTATTATGTTGACATATGTTTCCTCCAACCCTACTTTGTAGAATTTTTATCATGAATGGATGTTGTATTTTGCTTAATGCTTTTTTCTGCATCTATTGAGATTATCGTATGGTTTTTATCCTTACTCAATGTATTGATGATATTTTTAATGTGTTGTTGGATTCAGTTTGCTAGTATTTTGTTGATGATTTTGGCATCTGTGTTCATCAGAGATAATGGCCTAGAGTTTTCTTTTTAGTAGAGTCTTTGGTGTTGGTATCAGGGTAATGCTGGCCTTGTGGAATAAATTTGGAAGTTTTTCTTCCTCTTCTATATTTTGGGGATAATTTGGGAAGGAAGAAGAGCCGTAAAAAAAGAATGAAATCTTGCCATTTGCAATGACATGGATGGACCTAGAGGGTATTAAGCTAAGTGAAATACGTCAGAGAAAAACAAATACCACAGGATTTCACTTCTATGTGGAATTAAAGGCAAAACAAAAGAACAAAAAACTGGAAACAGATTCATAAATACAGAAAACTGGTGGTTGACAGAGGGGAGAAGGGTGGAGGAATGGGTGAAATAGGTGAAGGGGGGATTAAGAGATATAAACTTCCGGTTATGAAATAAATAAGTGACAGGGATGAAAAGTACAGCATAGGGAATAATGTTATAATAACTTTGTATTGTGACATATAGTATCTACACTTATAGTAAGCGCTTTGTAATATATATAATTATTGATTCACTGTGTTATACATCTAAAATTATATAGTATTGTATGTAAACTATGCTTCAATTAAAAAATTTTTTTAAATGTAGGGGCGCCTGTGTGGCTTAGCCATTTAAGTGTGTGACTTCAGCTCAGGTCATGATCTCACGGTTTGTGAGTTTGAGCCCCTCATCAGGCTCTGTGCTGACAGCTCAGAGCCTGAAGCCTACTTCAGATCCTGTGTCACCCTCCATCCCTGCCCCTCCCCTGCTCACACACTGTCTCTTTCTCTCTCTCTCTCTGTCTCTCTCTCTCTCTCAGAAGTGAATAAACATTTAGAAAAGTTTTTTTTTAATGTAGTTAATGAAACCACAGTAGTATTAGCAGAACCTGTTACTTTAAATGTTTACAAGTCATCTGTGAAGCCATCTGATCCTTGACTTTTATGTATTGGGAGTTTTTTTGTTTTCTTTTTTATTACAGATTCCGTTTTATTACTAGTAATCAGTCTGTTCAAATTTTCTATCTCTGATTCAGTTGAGGGAGATTGTATGTTTCTAGGAATTGATCTGCTTTTTTCTAGGTTGTCCAATTTGCTGGCATTTAATTTTTCATAATGGTGTCTTATAATCATTTGTATTTCTGTGATATGGTAGTTATTTCTTCTTCACTTCTGATTTTATTTGAATCTTCTTTTTCTTGATGAGTTTGGCTAAAGGTTTATCAGTTTTGTGTGTCTTTTCAAAGAACCAGCTCTTGGTTTCATTGATCTTTTCTATTCTTTCAGTCTCTATTTTGTTTATTTCTACTTTAATGTTCATTATTTCCTTCCTTCTGCTGGCTTTGGGCTTTGTTTTTCATTTTCTAGCTCCTTTAGGTGTAAGGTTATGTTGTTAATATGAGATTTTTCTTTTTCCTTGAGGTAGGCCTGTATTGTTGTACACTTCCCTCTTAGAAGTGCTTGTGTTGCATCATGTGTCATTTGATTAGAGCATTTGGTCCATTTACATTTAAAATAATTACTGATAGGTACTTATTGGCACTTTGTTCATTGTTTTCTGATTGTTTTTGTTTGAGGTTCATCTTATCACCTATAAACTGAGGAAGGGAAAGCATACCTCTCATCTACTTTTCACTAGGAAAGCTAGTCAACATTACAGACTAGGTATATAGATTGTTACAGGCACAGAAGAGCCTTCTCCTTTGTGAAACTAATGATCTCATAAAAACTATGACCAATGATTTTGACCTTCTTTCATCTTTCCCAAGAGAAATTAAATGTATTGTTAAGTATATAAGAAAAAAAACAAATGTTCATAGCCAACTTAAAGCCAAATTTTGGCTGGGAATAGGATACATTTTAAAATTAATTAATGAGCTGATATCTATGTAACCTTTTAGACCTCAGTTATATCCTTAGAAGTTATCCTCAGAATCTTAAGGAAAATATTACTTTCTACTCCTATTTCTACAACAAGGGCTTAAAATTTTTGATAGTCTTTGAAAGCTGAAACACTTGAAACTATTGACTCACTGGTGTTTTTATGTCATACCTTGGGTTGGCACATTCCAGACTGACTTCATCAACCCAAGGGAAAGTGCTCTTAAAGCATAATACCCTTGCAATAGTTTAAAGGAAGAGCTGCATACTAAGCATAATCAAAATAGTCTGCTGTGTTCTCTCTAAATTGAATAATTGATTAAAAATATTACCTATGAATCATTTGATAAAAGATTACATTTTAGAATTGACTTCATGATTGGTATAAACACTTGGTTTCAGGTGTTAATGTAGACTGTGTCAGAAACTGCTTTCCCTATTCAAACATGGTATGAATTACATTTTCAGTGCTATATTCTATTCCATTTTATAAATATACCAAAATAGATTTATCCTTTCTTCTGTTGATGGATATTTAGGTAGTTTCCAGTTTCTTACAAACAACACTAAAATGATGAACTGTTGTACAGGTCCCCTTGTATTCATGTAAAAAATTCTCTAGCTAGTATAATTCTCAGAAGAAGAATTACTAGGTTGTAGGATTTACAGATCTTGAATTTTACTGGAGTTTATTAAATTTCTCCTGAAAGTAGTTCTATCAGTCTTGAAAGCAGTCTTTAAAAAAAATTTTTTTTAAATTATTATGTTTATTTACTTTGAAAGAGAGAGAGAGAGAGACAGAGTGTGAGTGGGGGAAGGGCAGAGACAGAGGGAGACACAGAATCCAAAGCAGGCTCCAGGCTCTGAGCTATCAACATAGAGCCCGATGCAGGGCTCGAACTCACAAACTGTGAGATCATGACCTGAGCTGAAGTTGGACGCTTAACCAACTGTGACACCCAGGTGCCCCAAAAGCAATCTTTGAGTATAGAGTTACATGTGCTAACATACATCAATTTTTTTTTTAACGTTTATTCATTTTTGAGAGAGAGAAAGAGAGGCAGAGTACAAGTAGGGGAGGGGCGGAGAGAGAGGGAGACACAGAATCCAAAGCAGGCTCCAGGCTCTGAGCTGTCAGCACAGAACCTGATGTTGGGCCTGAACCCACAAACCATGAGATCATGACCTGAGCCAAAGTCAGCTACCTAACCAACTGAGCTACCCAGGCGCCCCTAACATAGATCAATCTTATAAAATAATACTGTACACTGTTTAGGGATACATTTATGGTAAAATTGTTAAAAAGGATTAAAAATGATGAACAAAGGACCTTGACCTAAGTTACTGCAGTTCCTGAGACTGGCTGATAAGCTAATAATGGAAGTTGCTTGACTTTTAATGACACAGAAAAACCAGATCTCTGAGCGGCAGCACAATTTATTTGCTTCTGTGTTCTTTCCCATGTGAATGTCCTGAATTAGAAATCATGCCAAATAAGACACTCAATACAAAATTTAAAGTGCTTGTAGATGAGAACATCCCATCTAAAAAGTTTCAGGGCATTTTACTGTGTGCCCAGAGGCTGAGTTAGGGCAAATTATCTGAGGAATATTGTAGAATAAGGATATTCTGTTTGCTTGAAGAAAAGCAAATCTCAAAGTCTTCAGAGTTATTCAGCCCATTTTCCATTAGATTCTATGGGTTAACAGCAGCTTGCTTGTTTAAAATGAGAATAATTGTTGCATGAATACTTCACTTTAGAGGCAGTCATTTTAATTCTGAACCTTAAGTGAAAGTCATGATTAACTTTTACTGATGGTTTTAGGGAGCCATAGCACATATTTTATAATGTACACTGTGGAAAAGAGCAATAGAAACAGGCAGAGATAAAAGAAGGATTCTGCTTGATAGAACAAGAGAGATTTCCTGAGACAAAATGTATTTTTATGCAGTCCTTCAAATAAAAATACTAATATTAGCAACCAAAATTTAACAGTTCCTGAAAGTGTGCAGTAACTCCAGCCAAGAAGTGTTTTCCCTCCACAGGTAGGAAACAAGACACAGAGAAAGGAAAAAGTCGATTTAAGTAAAAAATTTTGGATGACATTTTGTCTGATTCAGGGATTCATTACTGATTTGTATGAAAGGGTTGGATATAAAGGGAAGAAAATGTGGGAAAACACAATTTGGAGATTAGTGAGTAAATATTAATGATTTCATTCCCCCAAATGATCATTTTCTTTAAAGAGAAAGCCGTAATTATCTTTCTCAGTTAAAGTATAATTCATCATATAAGAATTTAATTTACTCAGATTTTATAATTCTGTCAGTAAAACACAAGAGTCTGTGTCATCTACTTGCACGTTGACAATTCTCATTATCCATAGCCAAAATGGTTTTTGAATGTTAGGTATCACAATTTTTTTTTAAGTTGAAATTATTACCCCCAAAGTCTCACTGTTACATTCATAAGTCATGTTAATTTGGAGTTTCTAAAAAAATTCTTGAATGTTTATTTTTGAGCTAGAAAGAGAGAGACTGAATGTTAACAGGAAAGGGGCAGAGAGAGAGGGAGACACAGAATCTGAAGCAGACTCCAGGCTCTGAGCTGTCAGCACAGAGCCCGAGGTAGGGCTCAAACTCACAAGCTGGGAGATCATGACCTGAACGGGAAGTTGAATGCTTAACCAACTGAGCTACCCAGGTGCCGCTGGAGTTTTCATAAGCAATAGAAACCAAATGAGTTATCTCAGTACGTATAAATGGCTATAGCCTACTTTTAGCTATTGAAATAAGCTCTGAGAGTTGAAATAGCAATCTTTACATGATTAGAAAAACTTAGGATTGCTTCTACAAGTTTTAAGGATTCTCTGTGATTTTTCCAAACTCATGACATCTTTTTCCTTTTAAAATATGTAAATATATATATAATTACTCTTTATTTTATTATTCTTCTGTTTTATCCTAGATAAAAGTTAAACAGTTAGAAGAACAACTACATTCTTTTACTGAAACCAGTTCACAGAATGACCATCTACGCAAGTTGAACAAGGCTCTAGAGGGCAGCTATATGCAGGTGTGATTAATAGCTATAAAACAAATTGCTGTTATATTGTTTTAATTAGGTTTTAAGAAATTGATGCCTTTCTCTCCACCTTACCATACAGTCCCAGAAAGATGAATATTCTTTCACTTGACTCAATTCAACAAACATTTTTTAAACACCCGCAATGTACAAGGTTTTGCCAAACTGTAGAGAAATAAACATACCTGAAGCAGGATTGGGATAGTCAACTTATGTTCTAATTGGAGGCTTAGGAATATACTCATAAACTTTATTATAGATTTAGAAGTTAAGTCTTTCAGAAGCAAAATAGAGTGAGCCGTTCATAGGGAGCATCATTATAATGAAAGCATTGAGAAACACTTTCATAGAGGAAATGGTTTTTTAATTATAGGCAAACTTAGAACTCAGTGGCAACAAGATAGGACTGCAGGAGACAGCTCACTTGAAAGAGGTTAGTGGTATAAATGCTTACTTGTCATCAGGGTGACTGCTGAGGCTACAATCCTTTTGTAAGTCACATAACATTTTAACAAATGAATAGAGAAAGTTAGACAAACAAGATACAAAACATTTAGTGAAGAAAATAATCCAAGAATGTGTAACCAAAAGAAAGTGATTCATTTCAGTGATTTACAAATTTACCATGTGTACATTTTTTTTTTTTTACTCAAATATGTTTGACTTCTATTAGCTATAATATTTCTGTTTCTATACCCTTGGTAACCAAGGAGCTAGAATGTGTCTTCAAATAGAATACTGTTAGGGTTCTAACCATCTGACTACTGGAAAAGAGGGCCTCATTAGATACACTCTCCTACAGGGAATTTGATTTAAGGAAGGCTTGTTTCTTCACCAGGACAACTTTACAGTGTGATTTCTTCGTTCTGAAAGCAAAGGAACACATTTTCAAGTATATTTTCTATCACAGCTTCATTAGAACTTTGTGTTGTTCCTCTTCATAAAAGGAGCGCTCATTGAAAAATAACTCTAGGTTTAGTTGTTTTACTGTTTTTGATTGGTGATGCCTCCAAGAAAAAGGAAATCTCCGGAGAGGCCTGCATCTTCGAAATTCTTTGAAAGCTATAGGCCCCATGTAAACAATATAAAGGAAAGAACTTCATCAGTTGGTTTACCCAGTGTTATTCCAAACTCTGCACGCCGTGTGACCTTTGCATCTAACCTCACTTCTTTGAGAGCTTCTCAGGAGATTGGAGACTCTAGAATCTCTCTAAAGACTCTTTTGAATGCTATTAAAACCATGGAGGGAAGACTGGAAGGTAAAATAGACATTCTTGCTTCAAGACCATTAATAAATGAGTCACCAAATTTTCTTAAACAGGATTCGGTAAGTGGAGACCACAAACTAAATCATAAGGAAATTTCAGATTTATACAACAATGAAGAAAAGTAGTAACAATTCAGAAAGATAATATATGGAGGTATGAGTAACAAGAAAGTTAGGTTCTTCACAGATAAGAAAAATTGACAATGTGGATTGAAACCATTATTTTGGTTATCACACGGTTAATTTTTAGACATAGAAAGATTTTGATTAACAGTAGCCATTGAGTTTTTTTAATATGATTTTGAGTTTTTACAAATTCAAAACATCCACCTAATTTTTTTTTTTTAATAATCTCTTTTTTTTTTTTTTTAAACGTTTATTTATTTTTGAGACAGAGAGAGACAGAGCATGAACGGGGGAGGGTCAGAGAGAGGGAGACACAGAGTCTGAAACAGGCTCCAGGCTCTGAGCTGTCAGCACAGAGCCTGACTTGGGGCTCGAACTCACGGACTGCGAGATCATGACCTGACCCGAAGTCGGCCGCTTAACCGACTGAGCCACCTAGGCTCCCCTCCACCTAATCTTAATATTCATGGTAAAATGTTTCAAGCCTGATTTTAAAATAGAAATACATTAATCAATGCCCTAAGAACTTGAACATTGGAGAAAATTTTTTTTGAGTATTATCTTAGTTTTAGGTTGTTTTTAGATGTGAACCTTACAGTATAGTCTGAATGCCTTACCCAAGTTATTGGTGAAAATTATAATAAAATTGAAAACAACAACTGCTTAATAAGAAAAGCATGAACCAACATTTATTGAGAGCCTATCATGTCTCAGGCTTTTCTTTATTTATGAGAGAGCATGTGAGCGGGGAAGAAGAGCAGAGGGAGAGAGAGGGAGAATCTTAAATAGGCTCAGGGCAGAGCCCAATGTGGGGCTTGAACCCATGACCCTTGGCCAAAATGAAGAGTCAGAGGCTCAACTGACTGAGCCACCCAGGTGCCCATGGAAATTATTTTTGAAAGAAAACCTTTGAGAGCATACATCTTTGCTTGATGTTAAAAATAGAAAGTTCTGTATCTTGTCTTCAAGAGTTGGTAGCTATTTAGATCTTTTCTCTAAACATTTTTGCTAGTGACATTTTCATATGTATCTTAAAAACCCTGGTAAAAGTATATATCCTTCCTTGTGTCCATTTCTAGAACAAAATTCTGTAGGTTTTCAGAGCCTATGAATTGGCATCCTTTGTAATATTCTTAGATCCTTAAAGAAAAAGTATTTCAAATGTTACAGGTAGAAAGTTTTAAGGAAGTGTAATGTTGAGGAAGATGTGGGGAAAAAATATTCTTTGTTGTTGCTGTTGGAAGTATAAAATGGTACAACTTCCTGTGGAAGACAGTTTAATACCTATCATTTCACCCCACAGTTGTACTTCTAGGACTTTCTCCTTCAGATATACTAGCTTATACATATGACATGTTTACAAGATTACTTATTGAAGTATTGCTTGTTAATAGCAAAAGACTGGAAGTAAGCAAAATTTCATCAATAAGACACTAGCTAAGTATATCATGGTGTATTCATGGTTTGGAATACTGCTCGAACATATGTATATAGTATATACATACATATGTATGTATGTATTATTAGGTTAAAACAACCAAGGCTCAGAAGAGTATACATAATATTTTATTATTTGTAGAAGGGGTAGGAGAATAAAAAATATATCCATATGTGAGTACATATAGATATTTTCACTTTTAATGCATAGAATATCTCTATCATGGATAATAATAATATAATAATAATAATAATAATAATAATAATAATAATTGGCAACATTATTTTTGAGGAGGGAAACCAGGTGACTGGGAAATTTTCCACTTTACCCTTTTGTATCTTAAGAGTAATGTGAATGTGGGACACCTGGTGGCTTAGTCAGTTGGGCAGCCTGCTTGGGCTCATGTCATGATCTCATGGTTTGTAAGTTCGAGCACCACATTGGGGTGTGTCAGCTGTGCTGACAGCTCAGAGCCTGGAGCCTGGTTTGGATTTCGTGTCACCCTCTCTCTCTGCCCCTCTCCCACTTGCGCTCTGTCTCTCAAACATAAAAATAAACATTAAAAATAAAGAATAATGTGAATGTGCTACCAATTCAAAATCATTTAATGAACATTTCATTTTCAACAAAAGTGAAGGTAGAGAAAGGATGATCTTTTCAACAAATGGCACTGGAGCAGTTGGATATCCATATGCAAAACCAAAAAACCTTTGATCCATACCTCACGCTATATATAAAAATTAAAATGCATCAGAGTCCTAAATGTAAAATCTTAAACTGTAAAACTTATAGAAGAAAATGTAGGAGGAAATCTTTGTTATCTTGGATTACTCAGAGATATCTTAGATTTGACATCAAAAGCATGATCCCTAAAGGGGGGAAAAAATGGATGCACTGACACCTTATGCTCTTTAAAGTGTTAAGAGAATGAAGACACAAGCTATAGACTGGGAGAAAATATTTGCAAATCACATATCTGATAAAGGCATTGTCTCCAGAATGTATTAAACTCTTAAAACTCATTAAGAAGAAAACAACTCCATGGAGCACGTGAGGGGCTCCGTTGGTTAAGCGTCTGACTTCATCTCAGGTCATGGCCTCATGATTTGTGAGTTCAAGCCCCAAGTTGAGCTCTGAGCTGATAGCTGGGAGCCTGGAGCCTGCTTTGGATTCTCTGTCTTTCTTGCCACCCCTCCCCTGCTTACGCGTGTGCTCTCTCAAAAATAAATAAACATTAAAAAAAAATAAGGTTACAAAAAAGAAAACTCAAAAAAAAAAAGATATATGGATGATAAATAAGTAGTTGAAAAGATGTTAAACATCAGTCATTAGGGAAATGCAAATTAAAACTGCAGTGAGATACACATCTATTAGAATGTATGAAACTGAAAAACTGTTCATAGCAAGTATTAGTGAGGATGTAGAACAACTGGAACTCTCCTAACACTGCTGAAGGGAATGTCAGATGGTATAACCGCTCTGAAAAATGCTTTGGTAGTTTCTTTAAAAATAAAACACTACGTATAACCCAGCCATTCCACTTCTAAGCAAAGATAAATGAAAGCATATGTCTACCCAAAGACTTGTACACAGCTCTTCACAGCAGCTTATATCTTAAAGCCGGAAGCAACTCAAGTGTTCAGAAGGTGAATGGATAAGTAAACTGTGGTATGTTCTACAATAAAACACTCTTCAGCAACAGAAAGGATTGAACTACTGCTACATCAAAATTAATCTCAAAATAATTATGCTGAATGAAAGAAGCCATACAAAAAAAAGAGTACATACAATATGATTCCATTTATATAAAATTCTAGAAAAAAAAACTATTGTGACAGAAAACAGATTAGTTGTGTGGAGGTGTGGGAACAAGGAGAGACAGAAAGGAGAGATTACAAAAAGGCATGAGGGAACTTTTTTTTTTTTTAATGTTTATTTATTTTTGAGAGAGAGTATGAGGGAGAAGCAGAGCGAGAGACACAGAATCTGAAGCAGGCTCCAGGCTCTGAGCTGTCAGCACAGAGTCCACTGCGGGCTCTAACCCACCAAACTTGAGATCAGGACCTGAGCTGAAGTCAGATTCTCAACGGACTGAGCCACTCAGGCGCCCCCATGAAGGAACTTTTGAGATGATGGAGGTGCTTATCTTGATTATGGCTTCAAGAGCTTATACACGTCAGAACTATACTTTAAATATACACAGCTTCTTGCAGGTCATTTTTACCTCGGTAATGCTGATAAAAAAGAATAGTGTGAATGTATTACCTATACAAAAGTTAATTATATTAAAACGTTTAACATTTTTAAAATGACAGAACTATAGAGATTTAGAACAAATTATTGGTTGCCGCAGGACCGGGGATGAGTTTGGGAGAGTGTGTATATACACAAAGAAGTAGCACATGTGAATTCTTTTGTGGTGATGGAACGGTTCTGATTGTGATTGTGATGGTTCGTGAATAATGTGCACGAGATCAGATTACATACAGCTATGTGCGCGCTCAGAGATGAATGCAGGTTTTTAAAAAAGTGGTGAAAACTATGTAAGTTCTGTGGGCCAGTTAATCTAGTGAACAGTAATGTACCAAAGTCAGTTTCCTAATTTTGATGTTGAACTACAGTAGTGTCAGATGTCACCACACCATTAGGAGCAGGGTGAAGAATACATGGGATTCTTTTCACTACTTTTGCAACATCCTGTGAATCTAATTATTTCAAAATATTTTAAAAATAATATTTAAAATACTGTGATCATTTGAATGTGTAGAAAAAAGAAAAAAAGTATTTCAAGGATATAAAATTCTCATACTTCTAATTAGGATGCATTCTTCTATAACAGTATTTTCTTGACACTACTTATTCATCTTGGCTTTTGTTATATTCTTTCAGTTGTTATACAGTAAAACCTTGGATTGTTCTGCGAGTGCTCTGCAAGACAAGCAAACATTTCTAAAAATTTTAACTTGATAAAAGAGCGATGTCTTGCAATATGAGTAGTGTGTGATGCCAGACATCACATGATCACAACTGAGCTGATGGTTCTTGAAATTTGCTTTGAGGGGCGCCTGGGTGGTCAGTCGGTTAAGCGGCCGACTTCAGCTCAGGTCACGATCTCGCGGTCCGTGAGTTCGAGCCCCACATCGGGCCCTGGGCTGATGGCTCAGAGCCTGGAGCCTGCTTCCGATTCTGTGTCTCCCTCTCTCTCTGCCCCTCCCCCGTTCATGCTCTGTCTCTCTCTGTCTCAAAAATAAACGTTAAAAAAAATTTTTTTTTTTTAAATTTGCTTTGATACACAAGTGCTTTGGATTACAAACATGTTTCCGGAATGAATTATGCTCTCAAACCAAGGTTTTACTGTATTTTTAAATTCCAGGATAATCAGTCCACCACCCCCACCATTTTACATCTAACCTTTATAGTCTTATCTCCTTTATCACTTACCCTGTATTTTCATGGAGATTGACATATATTAGGTTTGCTCATGTTTATTCACACAGATTTTTTTTTTTTTGCTTTGTAGTTTTCTTTAAAGGGAAAAGTAGCTAATAAAGTTGGTTTTTTTATTATAGTGGATGAGCATATTTAATTAAACATTTTAAGTTTGGTGTCCAAATTGCTTTTTCTTATTCTAATTGCTGATTTATAGTGCTTTGGACAAATTATTTATCATTCCTTGTTATCTACTAAGGTGAAATCCATTCTTGAAAAGAATGAAGAGGAGCTCTCCCGAGTAGTGAAGTGTCGTGATGCAGCCCTAAAAGAGAGTCAGAAGTTGAAAGGGGACCTTGAGGCTTTGGAGGACAGAGAGAGCAAGAAGGCAAGGCATCAATCCTTTTTGAAAGTTTGTTATTGAAATGAGGTGCTTAAGAAATCTTGCGCAAGTCGTATTCCTTCATTTCTTGTTACCTTTGGTAAGAACGAGGATTGATCAGAGGAGCTTTTTTTTTTTTTTTTTTAAGATAACTTTAGAAGAGCTGTAAAATATTTTCCTTAAAAATACATGATTTAATTCCCAATTGTTTTTGTTTTTGTTTTTTATTATTTTTTTAAACATTTATTTTTGAGAGAGCACACACAAGAGCAGGGGAGGGGCAGAGAGAAAGGGAGACAGGATCCAAAGCAGGCTCCACCCTGACAGCAGACAGCCCCACTTGGGGCTCTGATGCATGAACTGTGAGACCATGACGTGAACCACAGTTGGACGCTTAACAAACTGAACCACCCAGGTGCTCCTGTTCTTGTTTTAGAGAGAGAGAGCATGTGCGCACAAGCAGGAGAGAGGGGCAGAGGAAGAGAGCAGGAGAATCTTAAGCAGGCTCCACAGTCAGTAGAGCCTGATGCAAGGCTTGATCCCACAACAGTGGGTTCATTACCTGAGCCGAAATCAAGAGTCAGACATTCAACTGACTGAGCCACCCAGGCGCTGCTAACTGCTGTTGGTTTTGGTTTTTATTTTATTTTATTTTATTTTATTTTATTTTATTTTATTTTATTTTATTTTACTTATGAAAGAAAGAAAAGAAAGAAAAGAAGAGAAGAGAAAAGAAAGGAAAAGAAAAGAAAAGAAAAAAAAGGAAAAGAAAAGAAAAGAGCACAGGCTGGGGAGAGCCAGAGTGAAAGGGAGAGAAAGTATCTGAAATGTGCTCTGCCTTGACAGCAGGGAGCCCAGTGCGGGGCTCACACTCAGAAACTATGAGATCATGACCTGAGCCAAAGTCCCAGACGCTTAACCAACTGAGCTACTCAGGCACCCCCCAGTGTTTTTTTAACTTCCAGTCTTGAAAGTCCTAATGTTTTCTAATGAAAATCATCTGACCTTGGTAACAGTAACCTTCCTACTATGTGTAACTAACATGTTCCTGATTCTGATGGGCTTCAGGTGTGTTCTCTTCTGTCCCAAGATAACTGATCAGGGCCAGAGCAGACCAGCCTGGGACCACATCTAGAACCAGGAAGTTGTTGATCCCATTGTCTGCAGTTCATACAGATGTTATGACATGACAAAAGTTGGGAAGTGCTGCAGAGTTCTCCATAGGGTGGCTGGCGGTGGGGGGCGGGGGCTAGTTTTCTTTTCTCAAAGTCACAATAACTTAAGATCTTAACAATAAAATAAAATATGCTTCAATTATTCCTCTTAGCATTTTGCCATGCTTGGTTTCCATATTCTTGCCTAGAAGTAATGGGACTCAGCAGCAGTGGAATAAGGAGAAAGGATCAAATATCTTTGTATTGTTTCATTTTCTGTTAGGTGGGAAACTTTCAGAGACAACTGGCAGAGGCTAAAGAAGACAACTGCAAAGTTACGATTATGTTGGAAAATGTGCTGGCTTCTCACAGTAAGATGCAAGGTGCTCTGGAAAAAGTACAAATAGAGCTTGGGCGGAGGGATTCAGAGATTGCAGGCCTCAAGAAAGAAAGGTACTGGAGATTTTTTTTTTTTTTTTTTTTTTTTTTTTTTTTTTGTCTTTGTGCATGTAATGGAGCATGTCTGCTCCATTATAGTAAGGAGTGGCATGCAGTCAAGAAACAAAGTCACTTCATTTTTTAAGTTTATTTATTAATGTTTGTTTATTTATTTTGAGACAGCAAAAGCATGTGAGTAGAGACGGGGGGGGGGGTGCAGAGAGAGAGAGAGAGAGAGAGAGAGAGAGAGAGAGAGAATCCCAAGCAGGCTCTGTGCTGTCAGTGCAGAGCCCGACGTGAGGCTTAAACCCATGAACTGTGAGATCATGACCTGAGCTAAATTCAAGAGTCAGATGCTTAACTGAGCCACCCAGGCACGGCGAGAAACAAAGTCACTTTAAAATAAAGATCTAGCCCCTGTTTGGGGAAACATCTTAGGAACTTGACTGGAAAGCAAGGGATTTTGGTGAATGCACTAACCTCTGCCTCTAGACTTCCCAATCTGCTCTTCCCTGTAGATCCTGTACCTGAGCTGCGGCCTCCAGCGGGGTTCCCAGCCTGTAGCCCAGCCATCCCTGCTGCAGACTGGCTGCCCCCACAGCCCACACCCCTCTGTCCTGGCCATTTCTTCCGCCTAATGGGGTTTTGTGCTATTCGATGTTCTTTGTAAATCCAAGTTCTTATTTGTATAGTCTTTATTCAAGGGGAGATTTTTGTTTGAAATCAAGGACCTCCCTTCAGTCCTGAACAGGTTTTTCCTCCAATTCCAATCCAAAGTTTTACATATTTCCCTCTCCCTATTTTACTACTCACTAAATGTATGAATCTGACAGTTCACCCCCTTTACTCTGTTGCTCTCTAAAAGTCCTCTATTTTAGCTTGACATTTCAGAAGTGGTGAAATGTAGACCTATTCAGTAAAACATGGTATTATAAAAAAAATAAAGATCTAGAAAATTAGGGAGTATCTGGAAGTAGAAATAAACATGACTTTCAAAAATTCAAAATTCCCGTATTTTGTAATGATGTAAAGGAGTATGTATTCTAGAAATTCATGTGCTATATTACTGCTACCCTTTAAACCTGTCCTTGGGTCTGCAGACTAGTAATTATCTAGATAATTGAAGCTCCATGCCTAGTTGAGTTTGAATTATCTATTTATTAGTATCCTATTTAAAGATTAATATTTTTAGATGAATCATTCTGAGACCTACTTCTAGCCATGTTTTAGAAGTAAACTCCGGGGCGCCTGGGTGGCTCAGTCGGTTAAGCAGCTAACTTTGGCTCAGGTCATGATCTCGCATTCTGTGGGTTCAAGCCCCGCGTCGGGCTCTGTGCTGACAGCTCAGAGCCTGGAGCCTGTTTCAGATTCTGTGTCTCCCTCTCTCTGACCCTCCCCCGTTCATGCTCTCTCTCTGTCTCAAAAATAAATAAACGTTAAAAAAAATTTTTTTTAAAAAAGAAGTAAACTCCTTCTTTGAAAGTTTCAAGTTGCATAAAAGTTTCCCCTTGAGGTTAATGAGCAAATGGTTTCAGTTTAACGGGTCCTCTGAAATATATTGTGATGGGTGTATTAGTGCTTATTATTGTCTCTCTGCTATGGGAGAACAAGTGCCAGTTTTATATTCTCCATTGTGCTTATCTTTGTTTTTTGCATATTATAAACGTGTATTGCCTCTGAACATAAAAAAGTCAAGGGGATGGTACTGAAAATTGTTCACCATTCACAATAAGATTCTGGGTAGCTATTGTATTTAGAAGCAAAATCTCAACAGCAGGCCCATCCATCTAGAAGCAATATATTTTTGTACTGGTGATATATGTATATAGTATAAAATTACCAGCTCATAAGTTAGTCATTGACAAGTATCGATAGCTAATGTATCAATACAAATTGAATCATAGATGGGACAAAAAAAATTTTTTTTTGATGTTTATTTTTAAGAGAGAGAGAGAGAGAGACAGCATGAGTGGGGGTGGGGCAGAGAGAGAGGGAGACACAAAATCCCAAGCAGGCTCCAGGCTCTGAGCTGTCAGCACAGAGCCCGACGTGGAGCTCAAAATCACAAACCACGAGATCATGACCTGAGAGGAAGTCAGACGTTCAACTGACTGAGCCACCCAGGTGTAGATGGGACAACTTTTTAATCCTTGGGAGTCTTAGTTTCTTAACCTGAAGCTGAGGCTACTAATTGTCACCTGCCAACTCTAAGGTATTCTGAGCATCTGTAGTTTATCACATATGCTATTTGAGCTTCTTGGAAGAAGAGTGCCCTGTAGCTCCCAGTGGTATCCTTCCTAGATGGTTCTTTTCTATAGTCACTCTTTCTGTGTCTCCCATTTTCAGGGCTCTAAATCAACAGAGGGTGCAAAAGCTGGAGGCAGAAGTGGACCAGTGGCAGGCGAGAATGCTTGTTGTGGATGCCCAGCACAACAGTGAGGTAAAGGCCATTATTATAGATGAGAATATTGATATTTTTGGTTTTATTGGGACATTGCTCTTTTAGGAAAATGGGGTAAGTAATCAGGTAAATCTCTTTTTCATTCAAGTCTGAGTTATGTTTACAAATGGGAAGTGGGCCTGCAACCTTACAGTGAGTCATTTATTGGCAAACCAGGACCACAGTTATGCCTAATTCTCTCTCTGATATAGTTTACTTCTTTTTACTTATTAATGCATAAATGATTGCAGAAGTTAAAGGGCTTACGGAATAATTTGTAATTTAAGTCAGAAGTAGCTGGAGTGACCCCACTATTAATAAGGAGACACACTTATGGGGCACCTGGGTGGCTCAGTCGGCTAAGCGTCTGACTTCAGCTCAGGTCATGATCTCGCGGTCCGTGAGTTTGAGCCCCGCATCGGGCTCTGTGCTGACAGCTCAGAGCCTGGAGCCTGTTTCAGATTCTGTGTCTCCCTCTCTCTCTGACCCTCCCCTGTTCATGCTCTGTCTCTGTCTCAAAAATAAATAAAAGCTAAAAAAAAATTAAAAAAAAATAAATAAGGAGACACACTTACATGTGTGTGCTCATGGATATATGCACACATGAATTTATAAGTATATATGCACATATATTAAAAAGTCTTTGATATTTCATATAAATAAGCTTTTTCTGGAAGGACATAAAGGAACAATTTCCAGTTCTTCTCTCTTTAGGTAGTGACACCAGAAGTTATAAGATTGGAAAGGGGAATTTACTTTAAAATTTTTAAAATAAATAAGTTGGTTCCATTTTTCAAAGCTCATAGTAATCAGCAGAGCTTGCTTTTCCCATTGCTGTGTAAGAGTCTCCTAAGCAGTGTCTGCAGTAAATTCTCACATCTATATCCCAGGCATCTGGAATCTTTAGTTCTGGTTCCATCCAGTTATTGTCTCACTGGCATTTGATGATAAAGTGTAAGGAGTGAGTATATAGTGTTACCGACTTCTTGAATCTATCTGTGACAGTAGAATTAAAGAGAGTCTTCTCTCTTTCAGATGGAGCCTCTACAGAAAGCTCTAGATGTAGCTAGAGAAGACAACAGGAAACTGGCTATGAGCCTGGAGCAAGCTCTCCAGACAAATAATCATCTACAAACAAAGCTTGATCATGTGCAGGAGAAATTGGAAAACAAAGAACTTGAGCGACAAAATTTGGAAACCTTCAAGTAAGGGCAGTAGAGTCACAGTGAAATTAGGGAAGAGCCTCTGGGAGAGTTACGTCCGGCTCACTTACCTAAACTGTTTAGGGGCGCCTGGGTGGCTCAGCTGGTTGGGCGTCCAACTTCAGCTCAGGTCGTGATCTCAAAGTTCGTGAGTTGGAGCCCCGTGTTGGGCTCTGTGCTGACAGCTCAGAGCCTGGAGCCTGCTTCAGATTCTGTGTCTCCCTCTCTCTCTGCCCCTCCCCACTCATGCTCTGTCTCTCTGTCTTAAAAATAAATAAAAACATTAAAAAAAATTTTTTTTTAAAAATGCTCATCTTCTGCGTGGAACTAATACTCCAGCAGAACTGTGTTAGGAACCAGGCATCTTGAGCAGCGGCAGCCGCCAGCAGGCTGGGGAATGCTCATGTGAATCTCCTTTTCAGCTCTCCCTTCATCTGGTGTCAAGCTGCTGCTCCACATGAAGGTAAAGCCAACATTTAAAGAATGTTGCATGTTTCTGCCAAGCCTTTTCTATCAAAAGCTAATGTGTCCTTTAGAAGCATGATTTGGAAAAGGAATAGCCTCAGCCTAGATGGGAAGAACCCATGGAGGAGTGGGATGACTCCACCCAGGCAGATCTTTAACCATTGTTTTCCTTTTGGGCCTAAGATTAGGTCAAACGCATCAAGTTCAAGTCAGGCCACCAGAGTTTTTTGTAAACTGCACCTTGGTAAATAGGATTTAGATATAAATAACGTTCCATGAAAACTTTTACCCAAGGGAAATTCAGTGTGCACATAGACCTTTATGCCTTTCAGGTCATGAACATACGGATATGAGGAAGGTATAAGCTAAAGCAGAGAAGGCATTTTTTCCTGTCCATGAGCTGTGCAAATTTTATCTAGTGAAATGTTGCTGGCTCAAGACTGGTTGCTGGTTAAAACAAGAGTGTGTGTTTCACTCTTGGTTGGTTCTCTTGATGTTGAAAGACTTTTTGGCTTTTAATGCTACAGGTAAATGCTTTTCTTCCCTTCGTGTTAATGGGCTCCAGACCAGTGAGTTTCACCTGGTGCCTGATGTGCTTCTCATGTGTAAATCATACCTTCTGGACAGCTGCCCATGATCGTCCAGGCCTTCCTTACCTGCTAAGATGATTTCTAAGAGTGACTTATCTTTTTTTTAAACAGAGAACGGATGACTGAGGAATCCAAAGTGGAAGCAGAAATGCATGCTGAACGCATAGAAGCCCTAAGAAAGCAGTTTCAAACTGAGAGAGAAACGGCAAAGAAGGCAGCGCAACGGGAAATGACTGAGGTATGCAGTCGAGTGACAAAAAGGTTTCTAGATGTGAATCTTTTAAGAGGAGAACCAGTCGCAGGATTTCCAAGAATGACTGCAGCTGTTCTTTGGCCCTTTTCATTCCTCTTTGACCAATAAGCCCAAAGTGATCAAACCATCTCTGTGCTCTTTGTAAATCGAAACACAAAAAGTTTCTGATAGACAGTTCTCTGCCCAGCGAAGGAATGTCTCAATGACAGCTTTTGCATTGGACAGTGATAACTGAGGGCTAGAGGAAGGAAGTGGCCATTGGGAGACATCCAATCATCTGTCCCCTCAGTTCACTTCACCAGCACCCATCACTCATCTACCTTCTCCTGAGAGGCATGTATGGTCCATGCTCTGGTGCGTGCTACATGACCTTTATTTCATTATGATCTCCTCTTTACAAAAGGAGACAAATAAGGTAAACAGCTGAGGACTTCTGTTGAGTAACTAGAGGCTAGGTACGATCTTGAAGGAATTCAAAGCAAGGGAAAGTTGGGTGATAGAAGAAGAGAAATGAAAGTACACAATTGAGACAGAACCAGCAGGGCTGGGACACCCAGTATAAGGGGATGACCAAAGCTTAGAGAAATGAACAGGATGTGTGACCAAATGGATAGGATTTCTCTCTTGATCAGAGCAGACTTTGGGAAGTGTCTGAGAAAGAGTGGTTAGCTGAGATGGTACCAGCTGACCTTGACAGAATGGTAGAGGTGAACTTTCCAGTCAAAGTGGAGCCCTGTGGGTTTCTGAGAAAGGGATAGTGCACTGTAAGCACAATTTTAGGAAGGTTAGTCTGGTGGTAGTGGAGAATAGGCAAGAATGAAGGAGAAACAGGAGATATGAAGACTCGAAACTAGAACAGTTACTTTGGGCTTTAGAAGACTAGGGCCAAGCAACATGGCTCAGGTGAAAATAGAAAACAAATCGAAAGGCAACTTTAATAGAAAAATCATTAAACAGACACTAAATGTTGTATCATCAACAAAGGGGAGGGAAGAATTGCAAATTACAAAACACTATGTAAATATTAAAAAGTTAGAAAGAGGGGCGCCTGGGTGGCTCAGTTGGTTAGGCGTCCAACTTTAGCTCAGGTCATAATCTCGCAGTTTGTGGGTTCAAACTCTACGTCAGGCTCTGTGCTGAGAGCTCAGAGCCTGGAGCCTGCTTCAGATTCTGTGTCTCCTCTTTCTGCCCCTCCCCTGCTCACATTCTGTCTCCATCTCTCTCTCAAAAAATGAGTATTTTTTTTTTTAATTTTTTAAAGGTTAGAAACAAAATTCTGTGGGAAACAAAAACGTGCCCTGAAATTAAAGGCACCTTTAATCAGAGATAGTTGTCAGAGTACCTATAAAATGTAGATCCTTTTAACAAGGATCACTGGAGATTGTGACCTTGTGAGGAGACCAAGGGCAGAGTGAGTGTGTGATATCAGGGGTAGGCTCAAGGCACACCACTTAAGAGTCCCAGTTCTGCCTCTTACTAACAATGTGTACATTTACTGTCTACAATAATTCCTGAGTCTATTTCCTCAGTCATAAAATGGAAATCATCATAACTACTTTTTGTTTTTAAGTTGGAAAATATATGTAAAGTCATTGTCACAGTGCCCAAACATATTAAATACAAAGTAAGTGATAGTTGTTAGGGCTTACCCAATTTTGACAAAGATATGATTAAAATAATGGGAGAATAGCTAACAAGAAGTTAGTTGAGTAGTAATAAAAGACCAGCACTGTGTCATGAAGTTAGTATCAGAAACAATGAGTTGGTGTAGAAAGAAAAGATACAAACAACTTTGCACGTTAAACACTATCACCCATTCAGAATACTGTGTTCTTATCTTCTCCCTTCTCTGCTGCCACCTTTTCCTAAAAATCAAGCAGCACTAATTTAAGGGCACTGGAGGAGGAAGGGAGCTCTGTAAAATGATTTAAGTAATGTTAAAAGATAAACTGAGGCATATTAAACATTTTAAGAGTTTGAGCAAAACTCAATTCGAATCAGGAGTGTCCAATCTAGCAGATAAAAAGCTTCAAGGAGCTGTACAAAATGAAAGCCTTTCATTTGTGGAAGGGAACAGGAACAACTTACATTAGGTATAAAAGCAGGTTGGTTACTGCAAACTACTTTCCTCTAGGGGATGGCAGGTCTTACCAGGCAGATGACCTAACTGGTACTGATCAAACAATTCCTGATGGACTGGTTTAAGAGTCCATTTCTGGAATCGCTGAAGCATTAAGTCTCAGTTTGGTGACAGAGAGCTGACTCCATTTTGGGCCTGTTTTTTTTTTTTTTTTTTTTTTTTTTTAACAATTTCCCCTCCCCTTTTTAAAGTTTATTTTTTTATTTTGAGAGAAAGGGAGAGAGAGAATCGCAAGCAGGCTCTGTACTGTCAGCATAGAGCCCAATGTGAGGCTCAATCTCACGAACCGTGAGATCATGACCTGACCCAAAACAAAGAGACACTTAACCGACTGAGTCACCCAGGCACCCCGCCAATTCCCCCTTTTGATCAGACTCTCAGCCTGAGAGAGGTCATTAAAGTTTAAGGCATTATCTACTCCCAGCTACTACTCGGGAGTTCTTGAAGTTTTTTTGCTGAATTTCTGTGTGGTATTCATAGGTCATGCTTTTTGTTGATATTCTTCGTGGCATTCACAGGCCATGACATTTTAGATTCACATTTTTTAAGTCAGTCATTCTCTTCATTTCTGTTCTGACGTTCTAGTCTTAGATCATTTGCTTGGTGGTTAGCAACTGTGAACATGTGTTTCAAGGTTTTGAGAGAATACAGCACACTTAGGGAGACTACTAAGTTTATTATAAGCATGATAATTCCCAACATCTAGAGTGTCCTTTGGAGCCTTGGTCCCCAAGACCCAAATCAATCAAAAAGTCAAATAAGTGAAGGATTCTGTTGAAGGAGTCCCTTTCTCAAGCCAACTAGCTTAGCTTGTTCAGTGATCTTACATAGCCGAGTCTCAGCCTCCCCAGAAGTGTCTGTCTGAGTACAGCATGTGGTGTTGTACACAGAACAAACACCTCTGTGTTCAACTAAAAGATGATAGGGCTGTCCTGTTATCCAGAACAACTTCAGACAGTCTAGTGGTTTTTGTTGGGCAGCTGTTACTTAATCAGTAGATTCCGCAGTACCTTCAAGAGTTAAGGAGAGGTTTCTGATGGTATTCCCATCTGTACTTACTCCTAGCCAAGACAGTAGGGATCTGCCAAAGGAAGCGAATTTTGGATCATGAGTGCCTCCTGTAAGTCCTGATTTCAGTCTGTGGCTCAGGATTAGAAAGGCGACAGCCATGAAAGCCAGTAAAATTTACGAGTCTGTAGACCACAGACTGGTTGCCCTTGCCTATGTCCGTTTCTTTATACAGAGCTTGGATACAAGATTCCCCTGGTTTGGAGTTTTTAGCCAGAGGCAGAGAAATTGACCCCTAGGAGTAGGGAGTATGATACAATGGAGAGGGGGCAGTTTGGTACAGAGAAACAAGCATTGGAAGTCAGGGAGAAATGTGTGATGGGCAGACCTATAGAATTACCAGCATCGTGGCAAATCCACCAGTTGTTTGGAGGTTACATTACCCCCTTTGCAATGGCATCATCTTTGCAGGCCAGAGCAAGGCAAAACATGGGCAAAACAATCATAAAGACCTTCAGGATATAAGAATTAGGATAAGGATTGTCAGAGCAGCAAGAATAGAAAGAAACAAATAATTTTTGATCTGACGTCTTGGGAGGAAGCAGTCTACCTCAATGTCGGCTACTTGTCAGTTTGATTTTGAAGCCTCTGCAACGTCTTTACATAGGACCACATGTCAGCTGGGGCCTTCTTCAGTTGTGAAATATGCACCCAAGGTTTGATACCTTGTACGGTATCTACTGATACCTACTACGGCAGGGATGTCAGTGGTCAAGAGTACCTAGTAGGCTCCTTCCCAGAAATGTCTCTTTTGCAAAAGTATCAGAGTATAACAATAGCTGTCTATAAATGATAAAAAAAACCTTAATATGCTCATGTTTAAAGATCTGATGAGAGTTCATTATAATAGGATTGACAAGGAAGTTTGGTTATATCCATGATATACAACATTTGAAGATAAAAACTGAAATTATGACTCATAAAAGGACATATCAGATTTTTAGGAATTTCCTATGTTTTCTAGAACACATATTAATAACACACATTGTACGAATATTATGTAAGGTTTATCATCACTTGACAATGCTTCCCATGTAATTTAGCATACCAAATAAGCCTGATTAGTTTAACATTTCTCTCTTACAAGGTGAGACACAAATCCTTTGAGATTTTCCAAGGACTATCTGGGAAATCTGCAAGTTGCTTTGAGATCAGAAAGACCCCATTTAGAATTTGATTTGGGGAAGTTGTCAAAACATTTGAACATGTGACTAAATAAGATCACAAATTATTACGAAGTATTAGTTAAACTGATAATGGAAAATTTTAAAGGCAAATACAGAAGGTTACATAGTTGTGAACAAAACTTAGCTCTTAATATTGACAAGACTAGGTTTTCTTAAGTAATCACAGAATTAATAAAAGACCACGTGAAGCACGGTAAATTATTGTGCTCAGTTGCAAAATCTTTATCTTTCAGGTAGATTACCCAAAAGGTTAAAAAAACACTTTCATAAAATCTTATCAAGAACAGACCAATAGTCCAAGGAAACTTTGTCCTTATAATGAAGAAAAAAACCAAATTCTAATTTTGCACCAAATTCATTCCTTAGAAACTTGAATAAACCAATTCTAACTTAGCCACCTTGACCACACAGAAAATTCCTTTCTTAAGATTCCTTTTCCACAAATCTTCAATTTTTTCTTTTATCCATTCAGATTTTGTTTTGTATCTTTTCCTCTTTCTTATTCTAGAACAGTCCATCATTTACTTACTACTTTTAATACACAGTTGTTCCTTTCACCCTTGTTATTTCAAAGTAATTATAATTACATATATTGATTAGAATTCTTAACCCTTACAATCCTCATATCTAGTAAAACCCAGGAAGTAAGCAGTTGTGGAGTGTGTTACACTAACATTCTATGGGTTGGCCAGTCTGTAAATCCATTAATTTCTAGAAGTCTATTCTTCCTCATAGTAAACTTCTAATGTAGCACAAAACAGCTTTACTAACAGACCCAAATACCTTTAGTTCCTCTGTGAAAGGAAGCCAAAAGTGGATAAACCTGTGTTTAGTTATGTTTTGGTATTTTATCTTACTTGGAATTGATCTAGATATTCAGTGAGTACCCATCATTTCATTTATTTTAGTGTGATTTAAAAGTTTTCAAAAAGATTTTGGAAACTTATCCTCCATTTAACAATTACATTTAGATTACTCATGAAAATTTTATGAGACATGAAATCAGCTAACCATGATCTTAAATTATCTTTCTTGCCGACAAATTCTGTGACAGACATAGATAAGCTTCTTTGACTTTTAGTAAACCTGGGTAGAATGGAAGTATTACAGCTAATGTTGATAATTCTTAAGACATGGATGTTTTAATTAAAAGGTAGCTTCAGGGGCACCTGGGTGGTTTAGTCGATTAAGCATCCAACTTCAGCTCAGGTCTTAATCTCACAGTTGGTGAGTTCAAGCCCCTCATTGTGCTGTCTGCTGTCAGCACAGAGTCTGCTTCAGATCCTTTGTCCCATTCTCTCTCTGCCCCTCCCCTGCTCATGCACTCTCTCTCACAAAAAAAAAAAAAAAAAAAAAAAGAAGGAAAAAGGTAGCTTAAGTTCATTGTTTGGTTTGTTGATGATTATCCTAGATCATGTGAACTTGAAAATCATATGGGTTAGATTTTCTATTTCTTAGAGAACACTGAATACGTATAAATACTTGTTTGTCTTTAAACCAATTAAATAGAGCTCTTTACAAAGTCATTTTGGCAATACCATTCAAAGGTAGGAAAAAAGTCTCTAATATGTATAAAAGACATAAACATACAAACAGGTCTTACAGGTTTCATTTTATAATTTTAGTCTTGAGACAGGTACAATACTGCAAAACTCACTAGTTTATAAAAGAACAGTTAGATCCAAATTGTGTTCTTGGCAAATGGAATAAAATTAAGGTTATTTGTTCAGATGGCTAAAGCTTTTAACTAATATTTTTAAAGGTGACTTAAGATTTTCATGGGCCTAGTTTTCCAAATATCTTTTCTCCCTACCCCCTACTCGTACGAATGGTCTTCATTCATGGAGAAGACCAAGTAGAACACTTTTATCTCAAAAGGCACAGAAAAAGGGAACAAAAGTCCCCTTGGTGGAACTTGTATTCTAAGTCCAGATCTTTTACACTGTCTGCAAACATTAGATGAATGTTTGGGGATCAGTAAAAAGAACAAGAGGGCTTTGAATTGTTTTTAGAGCTGAATTTCTGTTCTTGTACACTTGATTTATAAGACAAGTACAGTTTTTGCTTCTTTACACCAGGGAGAGGATCTTCAACTAAGGTGGAAGTCAAAAGATTCTTAGGTTCTAGATTCAGAGCTGTGTGTCTGGAATGTCTAGTAAATCCTTCCACAGAGGCTTTAGAATGTTTCTCTTTCTCTCTGGGTACATAGTTTCATCTTAGCTCAGGGGAGAAGACTTTTTTTCCCCTCATCTTCACTCAGACCCAAAGGATCAACAAGCAGGAGGTGAACTGAAAGGAATTTTTAAAAGTCTGTCAGGCTCTGAATATGGCCATCTTCTGACCGTAGAACTCCTTTAAGTTCTTTCAGATATCTTGCCAAGTTTCAGCCAGGACAAACAGTAAATATTCCTAGCAGTATTAAACCCCTGAATACAAGAGAGATCCCCAAAGAGCACAAAAGATACTACCCTCCCAAGATCAGAGCCACTCCCAAAGTAACCAAAAGAAAGAGAATTGTATTGGGGGTCAGTAGGTCCCTAGCCATGAATGGGATGGCATCCCTATTTCTATCCAGCCTCTGACCCGATGGTTGCCTCGCCAGGTTCTCAGGACATAAAGCAAGATAAACAAGAAGGCAGTAGCTGTCCCTGGGTGAGAAAGGATCAACAACCAGTGGGTACCCAAAAGCAGATTCACAAGATACAATTCAAAGATTAATTCTTACAGCTGTTTTTTGCCTATCAATCTGAATTTGGAAAGGAAAGGACAGTGTGAATTTTTTTACTTTCTTCTCTCAGCCAGACATCACAGACATCTGAGAAAGCTGACTTTGCTGAGAATTCTCACTCTTTGTTAGCTTCTGCTAGTTGTCCCAGATCCCATCTGCAGGCTCGTGTTCCAGCAGATCTCATTCTAGTCCCCAGAAACCACAGAGAAAGGAAAATAATTTTTCTTTTCCCTTTATGAGTGCTTGGCTTTGCTTCTCTAGAGCACCTTCTCTAGAGCACCTCATACATGGATAAGCATATTTAGGTTAAAAGTTCTCCACTATAGCCATTGTAATTCAAAAATATCTGTTCAGCCTTAAAAGTTTTATTCACTTGAGACCTCACACTGGAGCGACCCAGTCCAGAAAATGGAAGGCTTAAAGTCTGAAAGCTGCCAACACGAAAGCTGCAGAGCCAGGATCCAAGAGAGATGTAACCTGTGGCCTCCAGAGGCAGTGATGGAGCGGGGAGCTCAGTGGGCACTTACACCAGGCAGCTCACTGCTCCTGGGGACCAGTGCTGTCCTTCAGTTTAACAGTTCTGGAATCAGAAAAGTTTTAATATGCCTCAGTTTATCTTTTAAGAGTTTATTAGAACGCAAATTTGTTCGAATTGGGCATCATCCAGTCTAGCAGATCAAGAGCTCTAAGGAGGTGTACAAAATGAAAGCCTTTTTATAGCAAAAGGGAGCAAGAACAAGTTCTACTAGGCAAAAACTTGAGTTGGTTATTGCAGTTTCTTCCCTTTTAGGGGATGACAGGATCAGGCAGATTACCAAACTACTGCTGATCAGGTAATTCCTGATGGACTTGTTTAAGAGTTCATCTCTGGGAAAGCCAAAACCGTAATTCAGTCTCAGTTTGGGACTGAGCATAAGGGACTCCATTTGAAATTGTTGTCTGGTTGTTAACAGTAAGCACTATGCTGTTTTTCCACTAGACAATTTTATTAAAATCTTTAAAAACTAAAAGCAGTATTCTAAAAATATATGCAGTGGTAGTAACTGGCAAGTATTTATAGAAATTACCATATAATTTTCAGTTGTCCAGACATGAGGTCACAGTGCCAGGAAAGAAAAGTTGAATGATCACTGAGAAATTACCATATGCCAGGCTCTGCTTTCTTTCTCTACTTTGTCTTATTTAACTAGGAACCCTATGAAATAGGTTATGTGCATACTTTGCCAATGATGAACCTGAGGCTTAGGGAAGTCGGTTATCCAAAATTACTTGGCTAGTAAGTGCTAAAGCTGGGATTTGAACTGGGGTTGGGCTCCAAGGTCGTGCTCTTGAAAAGAGAATGAGGAATGTTATATACGTTGTGTTCTTTACTGTTAATAGCTATGAAAACAAAAGATGAAAACCACTTAGAGTGTTGCTCCACAGGTCTTCTTAATCAAACGTCATTATTATTGCCTCACTTTCCCTTCTTGTTAAAAGAAAGTTCCAAAGAGAAGGAACTAAGTATGGGGACAGACCTACTTATAAGCTTCTCTTAATGAAAGGTAAAAATGATTGAATTTTCCCTTTGTGTTCCACAGCTGAAGAAAGCCCTTGACGAAGCCAACTTCAGATCAGTGGAAGTAACGCGGACCAACCGAGAGCTGCGGCAGAAACTCACGGAGCTGGAGAAGATCCTGAACACTAGCAAGGAGAAAATAAAGAATCAAAAGGCCCAAATTAAGCTCCACTTGTCGACTAAGGCGAATAATACTCAGAATGTAGAGAGGATGAAGGTTGTATGAAAAATGCTAAGTCTCCCTTACTCCCTGTTATCTGATGAGGATCCATGCAGGCTGTGGGGTCTGGCGAAGATAGTTCCAGAGTACTAACAGCAGCACGTGTGCTCCGGGAATTACAGCTACACCTGGGAAGTGGGCAGATTGCAGGGGGATGGACAGACTGTCTTTCTCCAGCAGAGAGAGACACTGCTGTGTAAATGTTTGATTTCTCTTCAGCTGCCATGTCACCTTCTGGCCCCCCATCTGCCTCTCCCACAGTGATCGTACAGGATTTTGCTCTGTCAGGGTCAGTGGGCCAGACGGGAAGGAGAGCCCAGCAGGGGCTGGTAACTGTGGGTCTCATATGGGATTCTCCACTGATCATCTTTCTATGTTATTTCCACATTTACTTTCAGCAAATAGAAACAGAATTGAGGCAAATGGAGCTAATTAAGGATCAGTATCAGAAAAAAAATTATGAACAGGTAGATGATTTCCACAAACTCTATGTTTACTATTCACCTAAAATCTCACACTTGGACAGGTTCACCAACTGCTTCCCTCTTTGTGCCCTCCCAGTCACTGAGTATCCAGAAATTTGTATCTGAAATGACTAACCTACAGAAAGAGATGCAGCTGTTGGCCAAGAGCCAGTACGAGACCTCAGCACGGAATAAACAGCAAGAGCTGCGCCTGGAGGCAGAGCGGAAAGTAAGGCAGGAACTGGAGAACCGGTGCCAGGTAAAAAGTTCCCTCAGGTTCATCTCAGATTATCAGCAAGTGACATGTACCGAAACCCAACATCAGAGCATCTACGTTTTCTAGATTCTGTAGAAGAAACAAAAGTCTACAAGTAGGAAGAAGCCTATAGCTTTGAATGTGGCCCATGTTCTCATTTTTCAACTTAATAAGATATCCATTCTTAACAGCTACAGCTCACATATGCAAAATACTGGTTATTAAATAAGACTTCTGAACTGAATTTCATAGTCTTTCAGGCACTTTACACCCCTTGCTTCTTCCCTGAAGCTTAGATACACCTGTTGCTATGACAGGATTTTTAGCTCTTCCCAGCCTCTGGAAAAGCATAACATTTTATCACTGCAAAAGGACTTCAAGAGATCATTAAGCCCTTGCTTTCTAGCAGAAATTGTCTCCAATGAAAAAATATTCCTTCAGTTCTGGAAAGAGATATTAATCACTTTTTCTTCAGGAGAATCCATAAATCAAAATCTGTGATCATATACATCTGTGGATACTACTAACACTTTTCATCTTATATTTTGGTAGCACCTGAAGTTAGTGTACTCTATCATGCTTTCATAATTTGATTGCCCATTTATAACAATATGGAAGCTCTTTGTTCCATATGGGACTGTGGGAATTTGTAAAAATCTTTGTATCACGTTTTCAGGAATTGGAAGAAACCATCAGACACCTAAAGAAATGCAAAGAGGCAACAGAGCATAAACTCAAAGAAGCCAGTGTGGAATCAGAACAGGTAAGCCAGACCTAGGGACATAAAGACTTAACAAGTTTCCTCACACACAACAATTTTGAAACACTCAAGTCAGAGTAAAATGCCTCGTTAACATGGGAGCGTAACAGGCAAGAACCATTATGACTTATGAAGTATAATCTCCATTATGAAGAATGATTTTTAGGTTGAGACTCTGTGTCCTGATAAAAGATAACAGAATGCCAAAATACTGATTAAGTCCAAGTCTTTACCACTTAATATAAGAAGGGAAGACCAGCATGTGTGTAGATTTTAATGCACTATTACTCAACATCACTAATAAAAGTGGAAGCTCTTTGTTCAGTCAATAAAAAATGTTAAGTAGGCCTTATTTTTTTAAGTTGGTTTTTTTTTTTTTTAATTTAGGTAATTTCTACATGCAACGTGGGGCTCAAACTCATGTCCCTGAGATTGAGAATCATATACTCTTCAGACTGAGCCCGTCAGGTCCCCTGAGTAGGCCCTCTTACTTTGTGATTTTCCTTTCTCTAATCTTAAATTGGCCTATTTGAAGGTATTTAAAATTATACTTTTTTTAGAGCTGGAAAGGGTCTTTGAAATCATGGTCTGCCACAACCATTCCTCATTTTCCAAATAAGGAAAACAGCTTCTAAGGTATCACAGTGATGTTTTTGTCAGTTGGTCATGATGTGTGTGCCTTTTACAGCCACTAAATTACAAGACAACATGACTGTCATAGTGGGATATTAAAGGGAATATGGACTCAGACACACATGAGTTTGAACACTGTCACATGAGTTTGTCACACTGTGACACAGTGCCCTTAAGGAATTTACATTTACTTCCTTTAACTCATCAGTTACCACATCTAGAAAAGTCAGGGTATTGAGACTTACCTTTCCGTTGTTCTGTTAGATGGCTCAGAGTAAGTTTCAGTAAACAGTGCCTCCCTTCTCATTTACCAAACAAGAGGAGATAGGATGGATGTACAGGGCCATTTCAAGCATCTTTCCCTCCACTCCTGGTAAAGAGTGCTGGACACTGCCTTTGGTGGGGGGCAGGGTGTGAGTATCACCGGCATTAGGGTATACAAACAGACCTGGAAAATATTTGAACTTTGTAACTTTCTAAAAGTTAAATGCCAGGGGAGCTCTATTTTTTTACCTCACTATTTTGTGCCCACACTGTGAACTGGCTGGGCTAGGACAAATACATAGTCGCACGTATTTACTGTGGACCTGTCATATGTTGGGCGCTGTCCTAGGTGATGGAGACACGGGGTGAAACAAGCCCGACAAAGTCCCTGCTCTCCTAGATCTTGCCTTCTCCCAGGCAAGACAGAAATACCTCTCAAGACTTGAGAATCAAAAAACGAAAATGCTGTCCGTGAAACAAATAATCAAAGGGAAGAAAACAGTCATTTTGCTTTTTATTCTAGAGGATATGTTCTGGAGCTGTTTTGAAGCAACCATTATACCACAGAAAAGCCTGTTGGCCTACCTTAAAATACCATAGTATCCCAAACACACATAAAAGTGCCAGGCACACAGTAGATATTTGTCAATTAAATGAATACGGAGTCCAGATCATCTTCAAAGGCAGACGACTAGAGGGACCATTTAAGTCAATCTAACAAAGGTGATTTGGAAGTTTGTGCTTAGGAGCTGAAGTCTAAAATATTTTGATGATAAAGGAAATAAAGAGGATGCAACTTACGCTAAGCTGGTTCCGTCTTTTACTAATTCAGTTTACTTTCATAAAGCACAACAGAAAAATCTAGTGTAGGGACTTTGGAGAAGTATTTAGTCTTGGAGAACAGAACTCACAAGTCCCAACCATGGTTTGCACTACCACGTTCACTTGCAGCGCTATCTTATCCCGTCATTCTGATTTTTCCCCGGGGTTCTCTTACCTTAGGTCACGCCCAAGAAATAGAAACAAATGCATGAAAAAGCAACAGGCTTGCAGGCATCCCTCAGCTCTGCATTCAGAAATCTCTGTCATCTGTAGAATGGATATTATGCAAATAGGTTACAAGGACCTTGCACTCAGAATTTGGGTCTTTTAACATCTAGGTAAAAAGTCTCTTGAACCAATACACAAAAAACTATTTCTTTGTTGTAATGTTTAATGATAACGCTTGTATGTCCAGATAACAGCTAACCTGGAAGAAGCTCATCGCTGGTTTAAGTGCAGGTTCGATGGCCTGCAGCTTGAGCTGACGAGAAACCGGTTGCAGAGGCTTCCCCGAGAAGACGGGTGGATGGAAGAGGTAGGGTATTTGGACATGGCTGTCGTAAGCAATTTTGGATTTGTTCCTTCTCAGATTTCTTTTTCTTCAGCATGGAGCCCACTTCAGGGCTCATACTCACAAACCGTGAGATCATGACCTGAGCCGAAATCAAGTCGGACACTTAACCGACTGAGCCACCCAGGTGCCCCTCTTCAAATTTCTAATTACAGAAGTTCTCTCTTCATCCAGCTACTCTCCCCACTAATCTGTAGATTTCTTTAAACTGCAAAGAAAACAAATGCATTAAATTTCTTTCTTAAAAGTTCTACATTTCCCAACCTGTCTAGATTAGAACCACTCACCTTGATGAATAAATTATATTCGTAAAGACAAAACAGGGCCTCAGCTATGCAGTTAGTTTTGCAGTGTCGGGTCTGTTTTCTTTCCAGCAGGACCAAAGTAACAAGCATGACGTGGCATCCAGCCAGTCTGTTCTACATCGGTGGGAGAATAAACAGCGTCTTAGACTTACACCCAAGAAATGTCATTCTGAACTAGAGAGAGATTGATGCCCTTGACAGAGGCACTTCTTCATCGATAGCTACACCACCATGATTTCCAGAGCCCAGCAATCAGGGCTGGCCTTTTCCACAGTCATCAGAACATCAAGTCTTTGATGTGGGCTGAAGATTTTTGGACTTGAGTTTATTCTTTCAGGAACTTGCTGATATCAGTACAGAACCACCCCATCTTTTTTGTCTCTTTCCCCATTTTCCACCCAATAAATTTATATGAATTTGTTGTAAGATAGAAGTTACTGTTGTATGATACTTGTCTATTTTTCTAAGTACATTTTATCAAAAAGCATTTAGTGAGGTACTAGATGTACAGCCACTAAATGATAGGATATTTTGTTTCGATAAAATCCCCTAGTCTAACACCCAGTAGATAATCCTTGAAAATGGGATCACCTGGAAAATGGTAAAAACTTTTCCACATAAAAAAAAAAAAAATACCCTTTTATGCTGGGTAATTACCAGCACATCTTTAGTAGGATTAGATCTCTCTTCTTTATTTTTTTTAATTGTTTTAAGTAAGCTCTGTACCCATTGTGGGGTTTGAACTCACAAACCAGAGATCAAGAGTCATGTGTTCTACCAACTGAGCCATCCAGGCGCCCCTACAGCTCTATTCTTATATTAGATATCTCAGAGATTGTATTTATAACTTCCTCAAATGTTTACAAATCAAATTATTGTATACAGCAGACTGCTCTGCTCCAGGACTATGCCTGGCCCATGTAGCTCTTCCTTACTATAGTAAGCAATAAATTCAGCTTTATATATATGTATATTTTTTATTTTAGATAGGGAGCGGTAGAGTAGGTAATCCAGACTTAACATAAACAGCTACCATAGCACCTGGCTTTATTCATGTTCAAGTAATGGTAGCTACTGATGATGCTATCAGGACCTAAATTGAGTGAGCATTGTGAATTGGAGGGAATATCATTAATAAGACTCTCAGAGGTTGAAGAGCCTACCATTCTTCTTCTGATATAAAAAAGACAAAGCTGAATTTATAGCCTAAACTAAGCCATAATAATTGAAGGAGAGCTCTGTTGGTCAGGCAGAGTCCTCCCTGATCGGAGCAGACTGCTGATCTTATATAACGTTTGGGGGAAACACGAAGTTCAAGAATCGCAAGACTTTCAGAGACCTTGAGGGTTGGTACTATCTGTAGAAGTGTAGTTATGTGGGTGAGGTTGGTAACTGGCATTCAGGGGGCACCTGTTGGAATGCATCTATTTCTGTGTGTCTGACTTCCAGAGGTGAGGGTTCACTGATTGGCAGGCTGGGAAAAGCCTCCCCAAGTTATCTAACTCCTACAGAATTTATCCCTTTAGACTCTTCATAAGAAGATAAAGTTATTTTAAGGTACCAGAGAGTCAATCTTGAAATAGTCTAAGCAAGAACCCCACAGAACAGTTCCTTTGTCCTGAATTCCTCATAGGACAAAAGATCCCAATTACTGTGCAGGAGAGATGATCAACCTTATTGGGTTGTAAATACACCGTTCTTGAGTGTTGTCATGACATTGACCGTTACTGACCAAGAATATGTTTATCTTCTTCATCCAGAGCAAGGACATTTTTCTCCACTTGTGTTTTGTTCTCAAAGAGTATCATTATTGATAAAGTCAGTGTAACCTTATGTCATTTTTTTAGGTTGGCTATACTAAACCTTAGCTTGGGAGAAGTGAATTATAGCATTAGGTTGGTGATCATTTCTAGTAAAACCTATATTTAGAACAGCCTGTTTAGAGTGATGAATTTGCTGAAGTGTTTCTATAGTACTTTTATAATGGTCTGCTGTATACTAGGTTCTATTGTGGGTCTGTACTTTCATCTGAAGCTACCAAAACACAGACAAAATATCAACCAATGGTTTGTAAGACACCAGACATTGTGCAACAAAGAACAGTACTCCCTGAGAGAAAGGGAACAAATGAGGTGAACCCTACTATCACCCCGCCTTCTAGCCTTCAGACAGTTCATGCACCTGGTCCTGAGTTAAGGAGCCAGAGTCCAGGGAGACCAGGACTGCTAGAGTTCCAGGACCGAATACCGGAGAGGAGAGTGCTACAGAGGGAGAATTTCAGAGATGTCCCGAAAGCCCTCTTGAGTATTAGCTGAGCACATGCATGTGAGGAAACCACCTCAAGCTGGAGTAAGAATCATCCAAAAGGGTTTAAGTTAACAGTGGCCAACACACACACACACACACACACACACACACACACACACACAAAATACCAGCTTCCATCAGCCAGCATGAGAAACATCATGATTTGCAGGGCATTGGGTGGAGAACACTAAAGAATACTTGTCTCAGAAGTAGAGAATAGGTAGCCCTACAGCGAACACTGCTCTAGTCCTACCCAGCGAATCTGAAATGCAAGACCCCAAATGATCTATTCCAAGTAACTGCATTCCAAAACAGCTTAAGGATATTTAGAGGAATACAAAAATATGTGGCACCCATCAAGGTAAAAATCACAATTTGTGGTACCAATCCAAAGCAGCAGGAAAATTTAACCCAGATTAACAGATGTTAAATGTGACAGTGGGCCGCCTGGGTGGCTCAGTCTGTCGAGCGTTCAACTTCATCTCAGGTCATGATCTCACCGTTCATCAGTTCCAGCCCTCCGTCGGGGTCTGCTGACATCTCAGAGCCTGGAGCCTGCTTCGGATTCTGTGTCTCCCTCTGTCTCTGCCCCTCCCTTCTCTGTTCTCGTTCTCTCTCTCTCATAAACATTAAAAAAAAAAAAAAGCGACAAACAAGGACATGAAAATAGTTACCATAACTATATTTTCAAAGAGTATTAAAACAATGGGTGGTAATAGAAAAATTGAAAAGAATTCATAATTATTAACTAGTAGAAAACTGATGGTTTCCTTTAGCAGTAGAGACTGACTACATGTAGGAACATTGGATTTAAAGGGGATTCCAATACAAGATCTGAAGATGTTTTAATTTTTTGATGACTGCAGTTGTTCTAAAGCAAGGAGACTGAGCTGTGGCTCCTGAATTAAGGGATAAGCAATGGTTCTATTAATTGTGCTGTGTTGTTAACACCCATAGAGCATGACCTAACCTTTTCTTGTGAGTACAAAAAGTGATTTGTGAAAATCTAGGAAGAACCCATCTGGACTGTGACTTTGGTCCAGGTAAACTGTCTATGGAGTCATTTGCCCTTGGGGATTCTGACACTATAGCTGTTTGTTTTGGGCAGCTTTATTAAGGTATAATTGACAAAACTGTAAGTTATTGAGGGTGAGCATCATAATGATTCGATACACATTGTGAAATTATTCCATCTGTCACCTCACATAATTTTTGATGAGGACATTTCATTTTTATTCTCAGCAAATATCAATTATATAATACAGTGTTAACTCTAATCATCATATTATACATTTGATCCTCAAACCTTACTCATCCTGTAATTGAAAGTATCCTTTAACAACTTCTATTTCCCCAACCCTTCAGTCATTGCCAACCACTTTTCTGCTCCCTGCTTCTAAGAGTTTGATTGTTTAAGATTCCACATATAAATGTCTTTGGTGATTTTTTGAATTTTTTTTAAGAGTTTATTTTTAATCTCTGCACCCAACATGGGGTTCGAATATACAATACAACCCCAAGAGTCACACGCTGTACCAACTGAGCCAGCCAGGTGCTCCAATTCTTTGAGGTATTTCTGGAGACTACCATAAATATCCTAATGTCATAGCAGCTTTAATCTGATCACGTGTATGGGCTACAGCATATTTTATCTGGAAGTAGATCCTACCTGTTAAATCTCTGTGTCCTAAAGAAAAAAGGACTGTTTCTCTGACAGTGATCCCAAAGAATCAGATACAGGTTGAGACTTAGGAAAGGACTCACAATTGTTCCAAGTTCTCATTTTTCAGAGTGGTTTTAGTAAAGGAAAGCAAAGTTCATTGCCTCTCAAACTTCTGTAATTACTATACATTTTCAGTTTTACCTTTTATTACCATCTTTTGTCATAAAGTCATTAATAAGATAATACTCTCTCACACTAGAAGTCATTTTGCTTATCTGTTTGCTTCTTAGACAACTGTAAAATTTGGGTCTGAAGGATCTGATGTTCAGAGTAGTAGGATTAATTGTAGGTAACGGTAATATCAAGTACTGTTCTGTTCCACTTGGGAGTTTAGAGGGAAGACACGGACTTGTGGAGTAATGTCTCCCCCAGGGTGGCATCATTGGACTTCAGATGGTTGTCCTTCAGCTTCTTAGCCAGCACTGGGCAATTATTAGCTCAGTGATCTTTTTGCTTGCAATTTCTCTAGTTTCTTTACCAAAGACTTCCAGTTCTTAACAGAAGATATTGGGCCTTGTTTTTATCTCAGGACCAGTTGTTTTAGATAGACAGCCAGAGCCTGTTTACTTTCTAAGGCTCTCTAGAGACATCTAGCTACAGATTACTGGTTTTCCAAAATAGCTTGTTTTTCTTATTAAAGTCCCTAGTTTTTCAATTATTCCAATTGTTTTTCTTATTAAAGTCCTTAGTTTAGATAATGAGCCCATGAACAAAAAGAAGACAAGGCCCTTACTTCAGCTGTTGGGTCTGCCCCAGGATACCATTTGAAAGAAGAGCAAAATATTTAAGAAATTTGACTTTTTGATGGTATTTGGCATCTCTCTTCTCAAGAGCATTTATTCTGGGCTCTTATCTCGTGATCAATCTCATTTCATTGGGCAAGATGGCTTTATGTTCACACTGGTCTACATCATCATATGTTCTCCACCTTGGACTTCTTTGGGCAATAGGGATCCTACACCATTTGTTAATGCAAGCCTTTTTATAAATGGTCAGAAACAATGTACAATATATAGAAGACTAGAACAGACTGAAATATTTTCTGCTTACCAACCCAGCAGAGATTTCTTAGAGCTCTAATAAATCCAGGATTGAGTCTCCTTGGATGGGCTGATCACATGCCCACCCTCAATTAATCACTATCACTTAAGAGAGAGATTATATACTAATTGGCTAGGCCTAGATGTGCCCATCTCTGAAACTGAGAATAGTTCCCCAAAGGAAATCTCAGTGATGTTCCTAGAAGAACGGGGAAACGGAGGTAAGTCAAGTCAAAACTGTAAATGTCTATCACAACAATCTTAAGATTGTAAGCAGAGAAAATACACCAACACGGTCACTACTGAACTTCATTAACACAGAGCTCTGAGTAGCTGCTAGATTCCTTTCATATTGACACTGCTTTTCCTTCAAAGCATTTATAGGAGACACAAGCTATCAGGTTCTTCCCGAGCTTTTAAAACGGATTCTTTAATAACCTATATAGAGACTTTGAGGCAGCTGCTTAGTCACCTACCTCCTAATGTTTCCTTCACAAGCAATATGAAACAAGAAAGGAAAGGTGAATTCTACATAAAACCACACTCAGCGTAACTTGAAGGCAGACAATGTCAAATCTTTAAAAATAACTAAGTAAAATGAGAAAAATCACCAGATCCCAGTGTGTGTTGTCTCACACTTCTGCCCCACCTCACTACAAGGTTTGTAACAGACAAAGGCAAACGGAGATGGAAAAAGGAAGCTAGTGAAAGGGTCTCAGTTTCACTGGACACTGTTACCACAAGGACTACATGTATCCTAAACCTGGAAATACTAAAAAAAAAAAAAAAAAAGTGTCCAGGCAGATCAGAGTATGAACTACAGGTATATTTAAACCATCTAAATATACATGGTTTAAAGGTGCAGGCATGATTTAAAGGGGCACTCTTCAAAATGTGGATCTGCTAGGGGAACAAAAAAGGTAAAGAGGAAAAGACCTTATTGGAAATTGGATTGTTAAGGGGAAAAGAAATTGAAGTTTTAGGACCAATAAGAAAAAGAGAGAAGCACAAAATTGAAGGACTCATAACCCTCCCCACAACACAAAAACCTCCCCACCAAATCACAACACCCTGGAAAAAGCACCTGGACTTTGCTATACTGACCAGTGAGGGCTCAGTAAACTAGAAATATTGCAAAACAACCCAATAGCACAAATGTGAATAAGAGGAAAGTTAAGTCTATACAGAGTACTGCAGAAAGTCGGGAATAAAATTACATCTCAACTGAGGAAAATTTCTCCCAATAAACCCTTATGAAGGAAAAGAAACTTCAATATGTTTCAACTTTGAAGACAAACTTTTCAGGATATGAGAACCACTGTGAAACAAATTTAAAAACTAAGGACATAAATGGACAAAAATCAGAGAAATGAAGAGTGTTGTTTGCACTTAGAACAGTGGAAGAAAAAGACAAAATTATCTCAGAAACGAAGAATAAGTTACAAGATGCCCAAGGGAGAACCAATTCAGATCAAAGTAAGAGACACTGAAGAAAGGCAGGAAAACAAGGAAATGAAAATGGCATTAAGGACTAAAAAAGTCTGGGGCACCATGGTGGCTCAGTCATTAGAGTGTCTGACTCTTGATTTTGGCTCAAGTCATGATGTCACGGTTTGTGGGATCAAGCCCTGCATTGGGCTCCACACTGATAGCATGGAACCTGCTTAGGATTCTCTCCCTGTCCCTCTCCTGTTCTGTCTCAAAATAAACTTGAACAAAATAATAAAAGTAAAAAAGTTCAGAGAAAAGGTAACAGAATGGAATACGGACAAAGAAGGAATAGTATTTGTGTTAATTGGAGCCCTTATGGAAGAAAAAAGGGTAGATCAGAAGCAATATTTAGAACTACAACCCATAAACACTTTCCAAAAATAGAAAAAAGTGTATCTGAATCTACATATTGAAATAATTCACCAGGAAGCTGGAAAAAAAAAAAAAAAACAACTTCAAGACACATTCTAATAAAACTATAGATTTCAAAGAAAGTATTCTCAAAGTGTACAGGCAAAAAGATCAAATAACTTACAAAGGCAAAAGAAACTGGCCTCACATTTATAAACCAACACACTAAGCAAGGCAACAATGGAGCAGTGTGGTTGGCAGAATTCTAAAATAGGGCCCAAGATGTCCCACCTTCAGGTAGACATAACTGCATCATCTCTTGGACTTTAAAAATGATGGAGCTCACTCGTGATTAGATTATAGGTCACAGTTGACTTGAAGGAAATTATCCTGTAGAGCTGACCTAATCAGATAAATCCTTTAAGAGCCATTTTCTCCCAACTGGTTGCAAAAGGGGAAGTCTGCGATTTGAAGCACAAGAAGACTTTTTGTGCCCCTGCTGGCTAGAAGAATAAGGCTGCGTAGCAAGAAATGCAGGTGCATTCTACAAGCTGAGCCCCAGCCCTGGCTGGAAGCCAGCAGAAAAATGGAGACTTCAGTCCCAAGACTGCCAAGAACTGATTTCTGCTAACAACCAGAATAAGCTTCAAAGTAGTTCTTTCCCCAGACCTCCATAAAGGAGCACAGTGCTGCCAACAGCTTGGTGTCAGCCTTCGAAATCCTGAGATTCTAGCCCCGCCCTGGATTCCTAACCCACAGAAACTGTTAGGTAAGTTTGTATTTTTTTTTTAACTTTCTAATTTTTCATTTTTTAAAGTAAGCTCTACACCAATGTGGGGCTTGAACTCACAACCCCAAGATCAAGAGTTGCACTCTCCACCAACTGAGCCCAAGTTTGCATTATTTTAAGCCCCTAAGTGTGTGCTAGCAGCAATAACAAAAAATTAGCACAATTGGCATTTTTTAAAAACTCAAAGAATGTGTGTGAACCAAGGATTCTATATTCAGTTTTCAACTATCAAAACTACAGAAACTTGGATTTGAAGCCAGGCTACCATTGCCAGAGGGTGGGCCAGCCCCTCCCTGTTCCAGGGCCCCTCCCACCTGGTTGTGTAACCATCCCCAGCCCCCCCTCTCCAAGGCCCCCCACCTGGGAATGGGGAGGTTCACCCAAAAAGGTAAATAGAATAAATAAAACTACAGAAAAATGGTTATAAACATATAAGAACTTAGAGAATTCTGCATCCATTAGGCCTTCTTGACGAATTTACAAGAGCAGAGATCAGCCAACTTTTTGTGTAAGGATGAGACAGTAAAGGTTAGAGGCTGTGAGGGTCAGATAGAGTTTATGTACCATATTACTGGGTTTTTTTTAATGTTTATTTACTTTTTTTTTTTTTTTAACATTTATTCATTTTTGAGAGAGTGCAAGCAGAGGAGGGGCAGAAAGATACAGAATCTGAAGCAGTCTCCAGCCCTGATCTGTCGGCACAGAGCCAGACGTGGGGCTCAAACTCACAAACTGAGATCATGACCCTAGCCGAAGTCCAACGCTTAACTGAATGAGCCACTCAGGTGCCCGAGTGTTTATTCACTTTTGAGAGAGAGACCAAGCAGGGGAGGGGCATAGAAGGGGACAGGGGATTTGAAGCGGGATCTGCGTTGACAGCAGACAGCCCAATGTGGGGCTTGAATTTTCAAAACTCTCAAGATTATAACCCAAGCCAAAGTCAGAAGCTTAACCAACTGAGCCACAGGTGCCCCGTGTTGTTGTTGTTGTTGTTTTTAACAATTCTTTAAAGTGGTATGGAGGTGGGGGTGGGGATTCTTTGCTCATAAGCCACACCAAACCAGATTAGGAGCCAGATTTGACCTTCAGGCCTTATCTTCATAACCCCTGTGTTAGAGAAGAAGCTTCATCCAACTAAGTAGTAATTGAAAATTTCAGGCAAAGGGAGCGCCTGGGTGGCTCAGTTAAGCGGCCGACTTCGGCTCAGGTCACGATCTCGAGGTCCGTGAGTTCGAGCCCCATGTCGGGCTCTGTGCTGACAGCTCAGAGCCTGGAGCCTGTTTCAGATTCTGTGTCTCCCTCTCTCTGACCCTCCCCCGTTCATGCTCTGTCTCTCTCTGTCTCAAAAATAAATAAACGTTAAAAAAAAAAAATTAGAAAATTTCAGGCAAAGGATTGATGGGGTGAAGTTTTAAAAATATATAATTATGTATAGCAATGTATAAGGCAAAGGTCAAGATAAGAGTGGAAAACTGATGTACAAATGTCACATATTACGATAAAGTAGATACAAAAATGACAGAGAGTGGGGGGCACCTGGGTGGCTCAGTGGGTTAAGCACCCAACTCTTGGTTTCAGCTCAGTTCCTGATCTCACGGTTCGTGAGTTAGAGCTCCACATCGGGCTCTGTGCTGACAGTGCAGAGTCTGCTTGGGATTCTCTCTCTCTCTCTCTCTCTCTCTCTCTCTAAATAAATAAATAAATAAACCTTTAAAAAATTAAAAAAAAAATTTTTTAGCGACAGAAAGGAAAGGGAAATACAAAAGTAGACTACAGTTGCTGTATGGGCCACAGGAGGGCATTAAAGGATAATGGAATCTTGATAAACCAGATGGTCAATGGTTAAATAAGTAAACAGGACTAAGCGCTTTAAAAAAAAAAAGTACAGGTGAGGGGCGCCTAGGTGGCTCAGTCAGTTAAGCGTCTGACTTCGGCTCAAGTCATGATCTCACAGTTCGTGGGTTCGAGCCCCACATCGGGCTCTGTGCTGACAGCTTGGAGCTTGGAGCCTGCTTCGAATTCTGTGTCTCCCTCTCTTTCTGTTCTCCCCTGCTTATGCTCTTTCTCTCTCTCTCTCTCTCCTTCAAAAATAAATAAAAAACATTAATAAAATTAAAAAAAAAAAAAGTACAGGTGAGGGAGGTGGTGCAAGATGGTAACGTACAAAGATCCTGAACTCATCTCTTCCCAAGGTCACACTGAATCTACAGCTACAGATGGAACAATTTCTTCTGAAAAAGACCTGAAAACTAGCTGAGCAACTTCTTATCAAGCAAATGAGAAACCACGATGAAGAGGGTAGGAGTCTGAGACCCAGTCTCACCATAAGCCTCACCTGTGACACAGTGACCCATAATCCGGAGAGAACTTACAAGCTTGGAACTTCTGCCTGAGAAGCAAAGGCTTCATACCCCAAGTTTTAAGACCTGTACCCAAGAGATGAGCCCCCCAAACCTGGCTTTGAAATCCAATGGGGCTCACGTCCATGAGATCCAAAAGGCTATAGCAAAAGGAGAAAAGGCTTTTAAGGGGCACACATAAACTCACCACAGGGCCCAGCAGAGAAGCCCAGATTTTATGTGAGATTGAATAGCTGATCCTAAAGAGTGGGCAGGAGAGGCAGGGGGTCCTGGGATACTCTGTGGGGACAGATGCGGGCCAGCACCATTTTCACACCTCTCTACCTTGTTAAGGCTGGCAGTCCTTTCCCCCTCCCCCACTCTGCATGCGCTAGCTTCACTTTCTTCCTCTGCCACACTCCAGAGCACCCGTGGGACTGTAACAGAGAGACACTTCTTGGCCAAATGCCTTCCAGAGCACTGCTCAGATGGCAGGCTGAAACACCCCCACCCTTTCTAAGATGCCTATTTACTTGTCCAGGAGCTTTCTTTTCAGCTTAAATATTTCTTGTAAGGCTAGTTTGAGGTGATGAACTGCTTTGGCTTTTTTGTTTGCTTGTCTTTAACTCTTTAGTTTGCCTGCTGAAGGGCAGGCTGCTGGTCTGGCACGTTTCTGGGGGCCTGTGGAAGTGGTGTCAGGGAATAGAGCTAGTGGATGCAGTCTTGGCACTCTCCCTCCTCCCTCACTTCGGCTTGCTGGGATCTCCTAAAGAGGAGTTTATACCCTTGTATTACACCCACATCTTTGTGACTCCTGCCCGGGGACCTGGCTGTACTGGACAGCAGGGCTTATGCTTGTGGTCCCACACAACTATATACATTTGCGGTACTTTAAAATGCACTGCCTGAGGATCTGACTTCCAATCAGCCTGTATATAGGTGCTGACTGAGATAACACCCCCTTTGGGACACTGACAGTAGGGGCACACCTTCAACCACTGGGAGCTATTAAGCACAAACAGGCTGCTGGAATAAGCACAAAGGTCTGAGAGATAAGAGTTACAGCAAGGATGAACAATAAGGTTCATCTCCTACGTGAGACCACTCCTTCAAAATTGAGAGAGGTGGCTGTTACATCTACTGCATAGAAACCAACACAGAGAGTGAAGCAAATGAGGAAATTAAGAAATATGTTCCAAATGAACAAGATGAAACCTCAGGGAAAAAAACATAATAAAACAGGTAACTAACCCGATAAAGAGCTCAAAGTAATGATCATAAAGATGCTCACCACGGAGCGCCTGGGTGGCTCAGTCTGTTAAGTGTCCAACTTCGGCTCAGGTCATGATCTTACACCTCGTGAGTTTGAGCCCTGCACTGGGCTCTGTGCTGACAGCTCGGAGCCTGGAGCCTGCTTCGGATTCTGTCTTCCTCTCTCTCTGACCCTCCCCCACTCACATTCTGTCTCTCTCTCTCTCTCTCTCAAAAATAAACACTAAAAAAATTAAAAACAAAAAAGATGTTCACCAAAACTGGAAAAATGAATAGTCAGAACAGAGAAAAATATAAGAAAATACCAAATAGAAGTCACAGAGCAAAAGAATACAGTAACTACTGACAAACACAGTAAAGGGGTTGAATGGCAGGCCACTTGAGCAGAAGAAAGGATTAGTTAACTCTAAGTCAGGGCAATATAACTACCCCATCAGAGCAACAAAGAGGAAAAACAATGAAAAAAAGTAAAAATAGCTTTAAGGAACTTAGGGACAACATTAAGCATACTAATATTCATATTATACAGATCCCAGAAGGAGAAGAAAGAGAGAAAGTGGCAGGAAACATTTGGAGAAATAAAGCTGAAAAGTTCCCTAACCTGAGGAAGAAAACAAGACATTTAGACCCAGAAGATCCGAGAGTTCCAAATAAGATGAACCCAAAGAGACCTACCTGAGACACGTAATTAAAATTTCAGAAGTTAAAAGGGGAGAATTTTAAAAGCAAGAGAAAAACAACTTGTTACATACAAGGGAAGCCCCATAAAACTATCAGATTTTTTTTTAATGTTTTTATTTATTTTTGAGAGGGAGACAGAGCACCCGCAGGGGAGGGACAGAGAGAAAGGGAGACACAGAATCCAAAGCAGGTTCCAGGCTCTGAGCTGTCAGCACAGAGCCCAATGTGGGGCTTGTTCCCATGAACTGCAAGATCATGTCCTGAGCTGAAGTCAGATGCTTCACTGACTGAGCCACCTAGATACCCCAAAACTCAGATTTTTTTGGAAGAAATTTTGCAGGCCTGAAGGGGGTGCCACAATATATTCAAAGTGCTAGAAGAAGAAAAAAAGCAATTCCAATCTACCTGGCAAAGTTAATCAGAATAGGAGGAACGATAAAGAGTTTTACAGACAAAAGCTAAAGGAGTTCACCACCAAATTAGTCTTACAAGAAATGTCAGACTACTTTAAGTTGAAAAAATAAGGGGTGCTAATTAGTAACAAGAAAACATATGAAAATGTAACTCACACTGTTGAAGTTAGATATATAGTAAAGGTAGTGGATTAATCACTTATAAAGCTAATACAAAGATAAAAAGAAAAAAATAGTAAAAATAACTAAAATGACAATAGTTGATGGATACAAGGATAAAAACATGTAAAATGTGACATCAAAACCATAAAATGTAGCGGGGGGGGGTGGATAAAAACAGATTTAGAATGTGTTACAACTAATCAACTTAAAATAGACTGTTATATGTATAAGCCTCATTGTAACCACAAAACAACATCAGGTAGATACATGAAAGATAATGAGAAAAAGGAATCTAAGCATCCCACCCAAGCAAATCATCAAACCACAAAGGAAGAGACCAAGAGAAGAAAAAGAACAAAAAAGAACTACGAAAAACCAGAACACTGCCCAAAAAAAAAAAAAAAAAAAAAAAAACACTACAAAAAAGCCAGAAAACAAAAATGTAAATAAGGCCAACAGTACCTATCAATACTTACTTTCAATGTAAATGGACTAAATTCTCCAATAAGAAAAAAAAAGTGGTTGAATTTAAAAAACAAACAAGACCCATCTATATGCTCCCTATAAGATAATCACTTCAGCTGTAAGAATACACAAAGTGAGGGGATGAACAAAGACACTCCATGTAAATGGAAACCAGAAGAAAGCTGGGGTAGCTATATGGATATTAGACAAAATAGACTTTAAAACAAAGACTGTGTAAGAGACAAAGCATTGTAAAATAAGGGGTCAAGCTCACTAAAAAGGATATACTGAGGAAGTATTTATGCACCTAAATATAGGAGCATTAAATATATATAGCAAACATGAAGAGACCAAAAGGAAGAAATTGGCAATACAAAAATAGTAGGGGATTTTAATATCCCACTTACATCAATGGAGATCAGAAAATCAGTAAGGAAATACTGGCCTCAAATAACACATTAGGGGGCACCTGGGTGGCTCAGTCGGTTAAGCGGCCGACTTCGGCTCAGGTCATGATCTCACGTCCTGTGAGTTCGAGCCCTGCGTCAGGCTCTGTGCTGACAGCTCAGAGCCTGGAGCCTGCTTCAGATTGTGTCTCCCTCTCTCTCTGGCCCTTCCCTGTTCATGCTCTGTCTCTGTCTCAAAAAATAGATAAACGTTTAAAAAAAATTAAAAAAAACCCACATTAGACCAAATGGACTTGATATTTATAGAACATTCCATCTAAAAGCAACAGAATATACATTTTTCTGAAGTACACATGGAATATTCTCCAGGATAGGTCACATGTTAGTCCACAAAACAGGTCTTAATTTATTTAAGAGGACTGACACAATATCAGGCATCTTTTCCACCAAATGGTAGGACACTATAAGTCATTACAAGAAGGAAAATGGAAAATTCACAAATATGTGGAAGTTAGCAAAGATGCTACAGAACCACCAAGGAGTCAACAAAGAAATCAACAGAAATAAAATACCTTGAGACAAATGAAAATGGAAATAGCACACCAAAATTTATGGGATTCAGCAAAAAAGTTCTAAAAAGGAAGTTCATAATAAATGACTACCTCAAGAAACAAGAAAAATCTCAAAACAACCTAACATCACACCTCAAAAACTAGAAAAAGGAGAACAAACCAAACCCAAAGTTCATGGAAGAATATAAACAAAGATCAGAGCAGAAATAAATCAAACAGTTAAAAAAGGACCAATGGAAAAGATCAATGAACCTAAGAGCTGGTTCTTTGAAAAGATAAAGACTCAAAAAAAAATAATAAAATTTTTCAGAAATGAAAGAGGAGCTGTTTCAACTGATACGACAAATACAAAGGATCCTAAGAAACTACTATGAACAATTATATGCCAACAAATTAGACAATCTAGAAGAAATGAATAAATTCTACAAACATACAAGACTAAATCATGAAGAAATAAAAAATCTGAGTAGACCAATACTAGTAAGAAAATTAAATCAGTAACTGAATACCTTTCAATAAACTAAAGTCCAGGATCAGATGGCTTCACTGGTGAATTCTACTAAACATTCAAAGAATTAACACCAATCTTTCTTAAGATCTTAAAAAAACAAACAAACAAACAAACAAACAAAAAACAGAAGAGGAAGTAGTCTTCTGTACACATTTTATGGGGCCAGCATTACCCTGACACCAAAACCAGACAAAGTTCCACAAGAAAATTACAGGCCAGTATCTCTGATGAACATAGATGCAAAAATCCTCAACAAAATATTAGCAAACTGAATTCAACAATACCTTAAAATGATCATAACCCATAATCAAGTGGGATTTATTCCAGGAATGCAAAGATGGTTGAATATCTGCAAATAAGTCAATGTGATACACCACATTAAGAAATGAAGGATAAAAATCTTATGATCATCTCAATATGTGCAGGGAAAACATTTGATAAAATTCAACTTTTGGGGCGCCTGGGTGGCTCAGTCAGTTAAGCGACTGACTTCAGCTCAGGTCATGATCTCTCGGTCTGTGAGTTCAAGCCCCGTGTCGGGCTCTGTGCTGACAGCTCAGAGCCTGGAGCCTGTTTCAGATTCTGTGTCTCCCTCTCTCTGACCCTCCCCCGTTCATGCTCTGTCTCTCTCTGTCTCAAAAATAAATAAACGGTAAAAAAATTTTTTTTTAAATTCAACTTTCATAAAATAAAAAAAAAACGTTAAAAAAATTAAAAAAAAAATTCAACTTTCATTTATGATAAAAGTTTCAACAAAGAGGTTATGGAGGGAATGCATCTCAACATAATAAAAGCCACATGTGACAAATGTACAGCTAGCATCATACTCAACAGTAAAAAGCTGAAAGCTTTTTCTTTAAGATTGCAAATAAAACAAGGACACTTATTCTTGCCTCTTTTAATCAACATAGTATTAGAAGTCCTAGCCAGAGCAATTAGGCAAGAAATAAAAGGCATCCAGGGGTACCTGCGTGGCTCAGTTGGTTAAGCGTCTCTTTGTTTTGGCTCAGGTCATGATCTCATGGCTGATGAGTTCGAGCCCCATGTCCGGTTCTGTGCTGACAGCTCAGAGCCTGGAGCCTGCTACGGATTCTGTGTCTCCCTCTCTCTCTGTCTGTCTCTCTCTCAAAAATAAAATAAACATTAAAAAAAGAAAGAGCATCCAAATTGGGAAGGAAGGGGTAAAACTGTCACTGTTTACAGATGACATGATATATATAAAAGCCCTAAAGACTCCACTAGAAATCTAATAGAACTAATAAATTCAGTAAAGTTGCAGGATAAAAATATTAATTTGAAAATATCAGAAAGAGAAATTAAGAAAGTGATCCCATTTAAAAGTGCATCAGAAAGAATAAAACTTAACCAAGGAGGTGAAAGACCTGTATACTGCAAACTATAAGATGCTAATGAAAGAAATTGAAGAGAGCACAAATAAATGGAAAGATATTCCATGTCCATGGATTGGAAGAATACTGTTAAAATATCCATCCATACTACCCAAAGCCATCTACAGACCCAGTGAAATCAATCCCTATCAAAATTCTAATGGCATTTTTACAGAAATAGACACATGATCTTAACATTTGCATGTTTTTATTTTTAAGTAACCACTACACCCAACTAGGGGCTCGGACTCACAACTCTGAGATCAAGGGTTGCATGCTCCACTGACTGAGCCAGCCAGGCACCCCAATAACAACATATTTTTTAAAAAATGAAAAATCTCAGGAGTTTCTTTTGCCTCTTGAGATAACCTGAAGTTGACCCACAGCTGTCACGACTTACTTGACCCCTGCCTATCTCCACTGCCTTTTTTTTTTTTTTAATTTTTTAAAATATTTATTTTGGGGAGAGTGCAAGTGGGGGAGGGGCAGAGAAAGGGAGACAAAGGATCTGAAGCGGGCTCTGCTGACAGGCTGAAAGCAGCAAGCCCAATGTGAGGCTTGAACTCACGAACCACGAGATCATGACCTAAGCCAAAGTGGGACACTCAACCGACTGAGCCACCCAGGTGCCCCTCTAGTGCCTTTAACAACATGTAAGTAAGTTCTTGATTCGTTCTAGAGAAGACTTCTGGCTTCATGATGAAACTAGAGTCATTTGTGTTGTAAGGCAAAGCCAGAAGTTTGCTATATGAAGCTCTTAATTAGTCAAGCACATGGACCACGTACCCTCTCTGTACTTTTAATCTTTACAACATCTCAAAGGAGAACCTTGCAAATCCTTCAAAATCCACCTCTGCCTCTCAGTCTCTAAGAAGTCTAGCCATATTTCTTTCTCTAGCTGCTTCTCTGTCCCCCCAGAATCCACTCTCTGTGCCCAGAACCTGTTCACTTTCCACCCAGGCTACCTCAGTGGTCCTACTCTTTGTTCCCTTGTTTCTGTCCAGAAGGAGATGGGGCTGGTCTGCCTTCTGCTGTGATCTTCCTAAGAACTCTGCTTGATTTTCCAAGATCTTTCTTACTTTGCTAAACGCTTTCTTTTGAAGTCTCATATTGGCTATTAAAAAAAAATTGAGATTTATGAAAAGACACCATAAAGTGAAAAACAAATGACAAAGACTTAAGTCCAGATTAAATAAAGAGTGCCTACAATTCCATAAGAAAAAAATAGGACCCAGTATGTTTTTTGTTTTTTGGTTTTTTTTAATGAGCAAAGGAGAGGTGCCTGTGTGGCTCAGTTAAATGTCCGACTTCAGCTCAGGTCATGATCTCACCGCTCGTGAGTTTGAGCCCCGCGTCGGGCTCTGTGCTGACAGCTCAGAGCCTGGAGCCTGCTTGGGATTTTGTGTCTCCCTTTCTCTCTGCCCCTCCCCTGCTCATGCTCTGTCTCTCTCTCTCTCAAACATAAACATTTAAAAAAAATTTTAATGGGCAACGGATGTAACAAAAGCAATTCAAAGAAGAAAAGTATTCTGAAAGGTCTATAAGCATATAAGATAGGTTTCAACTTTACCAGTATGCAACTGCAACATCCATTTCCCACCTATCAATCGGGGGAGAAAATATGTTTGAACTGGGCCTGGGGAAAACAGGTATCCCCACACAATTGGTAAAGCCGTCTGGGAGAGCAACTTGGTACCCATATTAAAACTGTGCTGGTGCCCTACAATCCGGCAATTCTGACTATACACAGATCTTTTCTTTTTCATCTGGGAGAGTTAAATCAGATCCTACAAAACTTACACATTGTTGGGGGATTGCCCGATGGAGGTGGTCCTGACTGCTCCCAGCGCGAGCCTTCCTCCGTGCGGTGGGAAGTTCTGTGACTAGCATACCCCCTCTAGTGGTCAGAGCTTCTACTTTTCTCTCCCAATCAGGAAAGCACCTGAGATGGAGAAGGTGCAGGATCAGCCTCACTCACACCATAAACTGAGCAAGTCTCTGTCCAAGCAAGACAGAACTAATCTGTAAAGCAAGTAATTACAAAAATACTTCTTTCAGCTGTCTATAGTTATGAAGATATGCTTCAATAAGAAAACTTGTTTCATTACAACACTAGCTTGAGAAAAGAGGGAACGGACAGCCCTAGAACTCGCATCAGAACTGACTTCCACCTGTCCTATGCAGCTGTGGGGCGTTGAGCCAGAGGGATCTGTTTATTGGCTTTCTCTTTCCTCTCTTCACTTGTTTGAACTCCTTTTGCTGAATATAAACACCTGACTCTCTTTACTGAAATGCCAGCTAATTCGGTGCTAATTCGCATTCTACGCTTGCTTACCTTGAGTCCACAAACAGGGTAAATGCCGGGTACAATCTTCAGCGTATCATTAGAAACTTTTAGTGCAGGAAGAGGTTACCCCGATATCTTCTAGACATTTTTTTGGGTCAAGGCCAAAAAACGGACGAGAAACATACGTTAGGGTTCCAGCTGCCCTTTCCATGCTGACGGAGAGCAGTGCAAAGGGACAGAGTTTTGGATGTGATTGCCAAAATGTAGAGAATACTGAATTTTTTCTATTCAAATAAATTTAAACTTTTTGGAGGAAAATGTTAAAAGCTGGCATGATGAATGATGAAGTACACTTCTAAATTATAGAAATATACTGCAATGTGTTGCGTATAAAAAAATCATTGCAGGGGATACCTGGCTGACTCAGTAGAGCACTGGACTCTTGACCTTGGAGTTGTGAGTTGGAGCCCCATGTTGGGCATAGAGCCTACTAAAAAACAAATAAATAAAACTAAAAAAAAATCATTGTAGGACTTTGTTCCTCCTATAGGAATTACTTATAACCAAACACCGTGAAATGTAAATGACTTTATAAAGGGCGCCTGGGTGGCTCAGTTGGTTGAGCTTCCGACTTCGGCTCAGGTCATGATTTCACAGTCCCTGAATTCGAGCCCTGCGTCAGGCTCCTTGCTGACAGCTCGGAGCCTGGAGCCTGCTTCGGATTCTGTGTCTCCCTCTCTCTCTGACCACCACCCCCCCTCCCATTCATGCTCTTGTCTCTGTCTCAAAAATAAATAAAAATTTAAAAAAATAAATTAATTTATAAGATATGGTAACTGCCACAAAGAACTTCTCATTTAGATTGTTTTGTAGCCTTTAATTTCCTTATCTGAAATTTTCTTATCTCTTAAACTTTCCCTTTTTTCTTTTTAAAAGTCAATTTCCCCAATCTTTTCATTAATTTCAGCAGTTACATTTTTGATGTCATAAGGCTCTCTTAAACTTTGAATATTTCTTTTTATAGCATTCTTCTTTTCACATATACAATATTTTCTTTTTTTTAAATGAGAGCACACATGTGCGCTACGTGCACATGAGCTGGGGAGGGGCAGAGACAGAGGAAAAGAGGATCCCAAATAGCCTCTGCGTTGTCAGCACAGAGCCCGACACCAGGCTCAGTCTCACATTCTGTGAGATCATAACCTGAACTGAAATCAAGAGTTGGTCGCTTAACCAACGGAGCCACCCAGGCACCCCATCATCTGGGGATATTAATTACATTTTATTTCTCTACTTCCTGCATTGTTTTCTTTGAGGACCACTCCTCCCCTGCCCATTTGCTCATATGGATCTCTGCACCTCAGAAACTATCCGCAAACGCCTCATGCTCACGAGCTGTCTGTTCCTCGGATAGCTGACTGGGGCCAGGTGGGAGTGGGAGGGTTATCCCATATGCAAGCTCCTGGCCAGGACCAGGCTGTTTCACTGGGGACCTGCAACTGTAAGTCTCTATAGGTCTTTTTTCTTGGGCCGGGTTTTTCTCAGAGAGGAACCCTCTAATCCCCTGCTTGGAGGATATAACTTGGCTGCCACTTTTCTGGGAGTCAAATAGGAGGAGGCCAAGGTCACTGTTCAGTGTGCAGACTTTCACTTAATCCGAACACTCTGCCTTCAGCTACACCTGGTGTTCCGGAATCCAGAGATCCTGATACAGCCTCAACAGAAAAGAAACCACCAGTGTTCTGTAGGGCAGGGGTGAAGTGGTAACATGCTCTGAGTGAAGAGGGTAACTTCGAAGATCTTTTTTTTTTTTTAACGCTGGCATGCTTTTTTGTTTTTCTTTTTTTAATGTTTATTTTGAGAGAGAGAAAGAGCAGAGGAGGGGCACGTAGGGAGAATCCCAAGCAGGCTCCACACTGTCAACACAGAACCCAACCCGGAGTTCGAACTCACCAATCTTGAGATCGTGACCTGAGCCAAAATCTGAGTCAGACGCTTCACTGCCTGAGCCACCCAGGCACCTCCTGCCTGCTTCAACAGACTTTCAACTGCTTCACCTGTTTTTAGTCCCACCTCAGCTGCCTTTGGAGATACCGAATGTATCTCTTATGCATGAGCCTCTCTGAGCTTGAATCAGCTTGCTTCTGGCTGCATACTGCCACCACCTGTGGGCACTTAGCTTTCATTCTTCCCTGGTTTATTTAGTTGCTAATTGCCCCTTTGCTTTTTAGCTTCTAAAAACTTTTTTTTTTTTTTTTAAATACTTAAGTAAACCCTACACCCAACATGGAGCTCGAACTCACGAACCCAAGATCAAGAGTCACACGATCTCCTGACTGAGCCAGTCACGTGCCCCAACTTCTAAAATTGTTTTGTCATTTGCCTGTTTTTGGGTTTTGGGCAGTTTTTTGGTCTTGAAACTTCTGGGTAGCTCTGTAAACAGGGATGTGGTTAGTTGACTGCCTTCAACCATTAGCAACTATAAGCTATGCCTTAGCTTCTGAGCAAGTCTGGAATACAAGGGCCTGGCCATGCCTGCCATCATGGGACTCCTCCATGGAGGTAGACTCCAAAGTAGGTAGTCTTTGGTCCATTGCAGATCAATAAGTCACATTTCTCCATTCAACCCACAAGCATAGCCCAAGAGACGTCCTCAAAAACTCTTCTGAAATCCAGATACATTCAAACTGTAGTAGTCCTCTGGGCTACCAAGTCCCCTTCCAAGGAGACAGAGTAGGTCTCCTAAGGAATAGAACTTCTATGTGCACTTGAGTCAGCTAGAATCATGTCAGGAACATCATACTTATGTGGTTCCCAGGATCCACCTTTTCCCCACTTCAAATATTGTTTATTTATCATTTCCTTCTTTAAAAGGCCTCAAAATTATAATTTTCAGTTTCATAACCTAACAGCAACTGGATTTGGGACTATGGACTTGGAAATGAAACATTTATAGGTCTCTCTTATCACAGCCTCAGATTTACCGCTTCTTTTCCATACTTTTCTACCTCATCCTGTTTGAGTATTGTGCTTTTATAGTGTTAACTACCCCAAGCACAGAAATTGAACAATTCTATGGTCTTACTGTTGACTTTACACCACCAGACCATAGACACATTCCTACTGTTCTTGCCTAAAGTTTTTAAAAGCCTCTTTATTGTGGATTAGACTTCATGACACTACTTATAACTCTGGGACATTGTCTCTGGTTGCTATATGCCCTTCCTTCTTGTGAAAATAGCTAGAACACATGAATGCTCAATGAAAACAAAGAAGGAATGATAGCTTATCAGGACTATTTTTGGTGCAAATAACAGAACTCCAGCTAGTATAAAGTGGAATTATAGAACTGGATATATTTATAGAAAGAACCCAAGGGTTGGAACACAATTTCAGAAAGCATGGGAATGGAAAACTGGAAAATCTCTAGGAACACACAGCATTCTCTCCATCTCTCATCTCTGCTTCTCTTAATGCATAGGCTCTATTTTTCTTTCTCAACATAAGGGTTTAACTGCTGGCTGGCCCACAGGGAAAATGTCCTCATAGCTTTCATGTTCCAACCCTACAGCAAGACTTCATCTCAATTCTAAAATTCCCAGAGAAGGAGCGAGGAAACTCGATTGGCCCAACTTGGTATAGGAGCAGACTCCCAGCTGAATCAACAGTGACCAGTAGAAAACAATCTCATTGTATTAAAGTGGCTGTCAGAATTCCAAGGCTGGAGTGAGGATGGTAGATAGGAGAGTGAGTATCAGCTTTTAAAAAGACCCCCAAAGATGTTTACTACAGGGCTTTTAATAAGCTGAAGTCCTGGAGGATAGAAAATATAACTGCCATTCTCCTTTTTTTTTTCTAAAATAAATTTATGCTCAATTTTTATGTTGTAACTCTGAACTGGAATTGTGTTCCTATGAAGGAATGTCTCTGAGCAAGGAGCTTGCTAGTGATCTTCAACATGCTACTTAATTTCTCATCTATAAGATGGAGATGATAATAGTAAGACCAACCATAACACCTACCTTGCAGGTGATTCTCTGAGAGGACCAGAGATCATGTATCTAGAGTATCCAGCACTGTACTTGGCACAGAGTAGCGTAGTAAACACTCAGCAATGGTAGCTATGATTTTAAATGCTAAACAAATTCATGCAATATCAACTTTTTTTTAGAAGACTGCTAGAGAGATTTATTATTTCCTCCAAGGCTGTTCAGGAGATCAACTGGAGTCACAGCCAGTTGAGTTTAATTCAAGAGAAAAACTCAGAACACAGAATACTCAATTCCCTAAGATTCCAAGATGCAAATCTAACTTATACTCTATCAGTTAACTTCATCATTACCTGCAAATGGCATGAAATAAAATATATAAGCATGTAAAACAATTATAAAAATACAATTTATTTAAATTATATACACATTTAAATACACACACACACAGAATACATGATACATTTACTTATTATCTACAAATTTTGCTTTTCAACTACTTTGTAGTGGTAAGAATTCCTAAAAAGCCCTCATACTATTTCTTTGATCCTAAGTCTCATACATGTTTCCCTCTCACAATTAGAATACGTCATATAATCCAAACACACACTTATTACAGCATTTTTTCCCCTAAAAAGAAACTCTCAAAAACTGTTAGTAAACCAAAAGTATATCTTAAAACTATTGTTATCTTAGATTCAAGAACATAACGTATTTAAGTAAAAAATTTTCATCTATTTTTTTAACTTTATCACAGCAATACTTTACTCCATACATAGAATTCTCTAATCTTCCTACATTCCTAGTGATCTTGAAATGCAAATTAGGTCATATTATTAAATGTGGTCCTCTCTATTCTACATTTTTTTTTTTGTCAGAAAGCCACCAACACATGTAATGCATTGTTTAATTTGTCTTGGAACAGGATGTTCTGAATTATGCCCAGCAATCTATACAACTAAGACACATGGAGGTAAAAAGTAAAAGATTAACTCAATTATGTGTCTTCCTACTATATAACCATTTCAAATAATTTTCTTAGGAGCTAAGTCAATTACATAATTGTGCTGATATGAGAAAGAGTCCCAACTTGTCTTTCCTTCAATAACATCCTTTTCTATGTACCTGAAAAACTGCCCATGCAATAGTAACAGGGCACTAAGAAATGGAAAGGTCAATGATAATGTAGGTAGAAATGTAGCAAACATTTCTTTCAAATGAATATATTGCTCAAGTTCTGTATTTAGAGAACTGTATTGAGAGGTCACATCTGTCTTACTATATTCCAAGGTACATAGGTGTTTAATACATAGTAATGAATGCACAGATGAATAAATGGTATGAGTAAAAAATGAGCACATTTAGCTCAAAGCTGGCTTAAAGGCTAACATTCTCCATTTCACCTTTGGGGACAATTTTACTAAAAATAATGCTAAAAGAAAATGATAGAACAATGTACAAACTCTTGGAATGATACTTTTGCATATCTATCAAAAGATCATTATCACATATTAAAAATTAAATACAATGATAATTCTCAAACTGTCATTTCTATTTCAGGTTAATACTTAGTTAATACTTAGCCCTTAGACAGAAAATATTGGTCCACACACAGCACCAATGCTTCTTTCTCAGCTGAGGTACTTTATATACAGCAATAGGTATACAAAAGCTTTTGAGCCATTCCAATATTCCCACTGCTCTGATAAATTAGAGACAAGTTGTAGGCAATATCTCTTCGTAAGTCTAACTGGTCAACTTCTATACCCTAGGAGGAAAAATACATGAATGAATTATATACTGTTATAAACAGTTATATATACTGTTTCATTAAGTAGAAGTATTCAAAAAGCTTAACATTCATGATACTAAAAAAAAAGTATAAAACTAGGCATATATACCTTGGTTCTAAATTTTTATTAGGTAATACTGATTCAGTTAATCACTGTAACAACTATAGAGTTAAATTATTTTAAATGTCTAACCAATAAGTTAAAGAAAAAGTCTCATCCACAAGCCATAGCAGAATAAAATTCCAAATGAATTAAGCATTTAAGAATAAACAAATGAAACCATAAAAGAAAAAAAATATATAGTGGAATAATAATATAATCTTGGGTAGGAAAGGCCCTTCTAAGTACAATGGCAAAAGTAGAAACTATAAAGGAAAAAATATGATTTCATTAAAAAATGTAAAACTTATGCATCTAAAAAAGAAATCATAACACAAATGACCAGATGGGAAATACCTGTACTATATAATAGAAAGCCATATAAAGAATAAGTCTAGGAAGGCGTACAGCAAATTAATAATAATAATTACCCTAGGGGTGTTATTACCTTTTTTTCTACTTAATAGCAAAGCAATGAACTCAATGAAGTAGGTTAGATCTATACTAATCTTCCCCAATACAAAGTTTTGGAGTCAACTGTAAAAATATCTGCAACAATTAAAAATGATACCTATAAAGCTTAAGGAGCAATACTTAAAGGCATTTATGAAATAAAAAATACAAAAGTGTATGCATTTCATCAGCATAACTAAAAAAGTATGTATTTATTTGTTTAATGACTAACAATGGACAAGGGTAATAGAAAACAGTTATGAGGGCATGTGAGGATTACGAATGCAACTTAAAAATGTTAGCAACTAGGGGTGCCTGGGTGGTGCAGTCAGCTAAGTGTCAGACTTCGGCTCAGGTCATGATCTCACAGTTCGTGGGCTCAGGCCCCGCGTTGGGCTCTGTGCCGACAGCTTGGAGCCTGAAGCCTGCTTCAGATTCTGTGTCTCACTCACTCTCTGCCCCTCCCCCACTCACACTCTGTGTCTCTTTCTCTCAAAAATAAATTCTTCAGAAATTAAAATAAGAATTAGACTTTAAACACAGATTGTCATAGTATTGGCAACACTTTACCCTATACAGTATCTTAAAATTAAATTCATACTGGCCTTTCATCTTTATAAAGAAATATGTTAGTTACACTTGAACTTTGAAATGAACAATGGCTATATTACTCAATATTCAGGCTTTCTGTCTCCTAGCTCATACCGATAACCACAGAGGCTACCTTAGGGTAACTGAAATGGTCACCACAAGTCATATGTGTCCACATGGTTGCTGATCAGGTCATAAGGTAAGAATGCCAAAGATCTACTTGTTGCTAAATAAACACATTCAATATGGACAAAATGCATTCTTTTTTTTTCTTTTTTAATGTTTATTTGAGAGTGAGCATGTGCATGCATGAGCAGGGGAGGGGCAGAGAGAGAGGGAGAGAGAGGGAGAGAGAGAGAGAGAGAGGGGGAGAGAGGGAGGGAGGGAGGGAGGGAGGGAGGGTGTGAGAGAGAGAGAGAGAGAGAGAGAGAGAGAGAGAGAGAGAGAGAGAATACCAAGCAGTCTCCACACTGTCAATGCAAAGCCCAACACAGGGCTTGATCTCACGACCACGAGATCATGACCCGAGCCAAAATCAAGAGTCGGACGCTTAGCCAACTGAGCTACCCAGGTGCCCCTGGAAAAAATCCATTCTAGTATGTAATTTATTTCACTATCTGGACCACAACATAAGCTAACTAAACTTCTCTCTAGATGAAATGAAATGAAATGACTCCTCAGTTTTTAAAGCAAATCATACAATACCTCTACCACAAGTGGAGGGAGATCCAAGGCCTTCTGATAATAGTGGATTGCAAGATGAATCAGCCCCAGCTGGTGAAGGCCACGGCCCAAATTGTAGAATGATTCCTGGCAAGGCCCACGTATGCTGAGGTATCGATTAAGAAAGGAAAAGCCCTACCCAAAAGAAAAAGATAATTCATTATTATTCTCATTTGACTGGTATATATTTGAACAACTATATGTGCCAGGTATATTCTGTACAGAATACAAGTATTTAAAAAAGGGCGCCTGGATGGCTTAGTCAGTTAAGTGTCCAACTCTTGATTTCAGCTCAGGTCATGATCCCTGAGTCATGAGACCAAGTCCTATGTAGGGCTCTGTACTGGGCGTAGAACCTGCTTGCTTCTCTCTCTCCCTCTCCCACTGCCCCTCCCGCTTGTACTCTCCCTAAAAGAGACACAATCTCATCCTGAAAGAACATATGTCTGTGGCATAGTGCTATATCACAATTTAGTCTAGAGCTCTTCCGAAGATATAAAGGAAAGATTTATTTTTTTTAAGGACAAAAATATTTACAGAAAACAAAGTCCAATGTTAAAACTGTCAAAGATCCATAATCTTTAAGAACACAGGATTGTTTTTAAGGTTCCAAGTTGGCTTTTGTGACATTAGAGGCCAATAAACTTTTTCTTTTTTTGGGGGGGGGGGGTAGGGTGAGAGAGCACGCATGCATGAGTGGGGGAGGGGCACAGAGAGAGAGAGAGAGAGAGAGAGAGAGAGAGAGAGGGAGAGAGAGAGAATCCCAAGCAGGCTCTGCACCATCACTGCAAGATCATGACCTGAGCTGAAGTCAGATGTTTAACCAACTGAGCCACCCAGGTGCCCTGAGGCCAATAAACTTCTTGATTCAAGATGTCTAAAAGCTTGAGCAAAATATAAAATCTAAGCTCTTAAAATGGTAATTTTAGAAAGGTTTCTTCTCAGGGACAAACTCACTTAAGTATACCTAAACTTTCTGGGTCAATGGTACCTTTTTTGTAAGTTACCTCTCAGGACCTTAATAACCTCTTAACCCAAAAAACTTGATTATTCTTCCCCTGAAAGCTTCTGACTCAAAGACTTTATGGAAAAAACATCAGAACACAGATAGAATACTGCAGGCTCCACGTGTGTCACGGTGTCCAAAAAGCACCTGCTTCATCTCTTACTGTATTCATTTTCCCCTTTAATGCATCTTCAAGTTACCAGCTGCAGAAAGTTACCGACTGCAAAAGTGCAAGTGTCCTATGTTAAGTAATTAAATAAATATAATCTCCAGCTGTGAGTATAGACTATAAAATGCAACTATTTCCTGGGTGATCTGCTTTCTGATAAATGGTCACAAATTTTTCTTCATAAAAAACAATAAAAATTAATGAATTCTTTAGAATTAATGCATTTTAGGAATAAAAATAATTATGTTCACTAAACTCATACTTTCTGCATAATAAAATAACCCATATTTATAGGTGACTACAACTTCTACTCCACTGAAAATCATGGTTCTGTTAAGTAAAGCAGACAAACTATTAGTCTCAGAGAAATAGCAAATCTTCCTATTTTAAGATGACAAATTTAAAGATAAAAATTTGAGAAAGAATAATAAGCCCAGATGAATTACTGCAACCCAAATAAACTTGTAGGTCTTCTGATACAGTAACAGGATTTGAATTACCTGCTGCATTTTAAGAAATTTTTAACAAACTTAGGAGACCACTGAAACACTATTCAAATATTTAGTGATTTAAAAGCTAGGTAATAGAGACAGCCACTTTATCTTTTAGGCGATAAGAGTTTTGACAAAAAATTTAATGGAATAGAAGTAAAAGAGTCCTTTTTACATTAACTGTGTTACTTTCAAACATTTTTGTCACATTATTCACTAAAGTGTCCAAGTAATATACACTGTACATAAAATATTAAATACGGGCAGAATTATAAGATTTACTTTCACAGTATAATAAGAAGGTAGGAAAGATAGTAAAACATATGAAATTAGTTTTTAACTACTCCAAAGGAAAATTAATTATGATCATGTAGCATAAGGAAATAGATTCACAAGAAATTAAAACAATTTAAGAATCACGGTATTTACAATGAAACTTGTTTTTAGAAACTTTTTTTAATGGAAAATGTTTAACATACACAAAAGTAGACAGATTAGGACAACAAACCCCCATATACCCATCACTTCTTGTTTTATCTCAATCTCCAACCAATTAAACACTGCTGTTTAAATATACCAGTGATTTGAAAGTTAGCTTCTAAATTACTGTGCAGTACATAAATTTTTTCCCTACCAGGCAAAAACTGCATACTTTATTTTTTTTATTTACTTATTTAGAGACAGAAAGACAGCATAAGTGGGAGAGAAGGGCAGAGTAAGAGAAACAATCTTAAACAGGCTCCATACTCAGCATGGAGCCTGATGTGGGGCTCGATCTCACAACCCTGGGATCATGACCTGAGCTGAAATAAGAGTCAGACACTCAACCAACTGAGCCCAGGCACCCCTATTTTAACTATTTAGTAATGAGTCAATCCATAAAAATTTCCTATTAATGTTTACCAGAATATAAGCGTCATGAGGGTAAGGAATTCTGCCTGTATACTCATTCACTACTATATCCCCACTCCTAGCACAGTGGGTGCTCATTACATATATTTAATTTATAAACAATCCTACATTACCTAAAACAGCAAAAGTATCCATTAAGAGAGAAAAAAACTTAGAGCAAGAGGTGGATAAATATCACAATTGTTTTTTGGTTTTGGTTTTACTTTTTATTATGAAAAATTTCAAACATACAAAAGTAAAGAGAACATTATAATGAATCCCAACACCTAGCTTTAACAATTATCATCATTTGAATTTAGGCTTTCTTTTAACCATTTTACTTTAAAAACCAAACCCACATGAAAAATTCCTTTACTAAATCCTGCTATTCCATTCAAGTCAACATTTTTTTCCTTCCATAACTACTTAAAAAACATGTCTTTACATAAGTCAAACATATAAAAACAACACAAAAGTACTAAAGATACAGTGGTAAACAAGACAGACAGAATCCCTGATCTCTTGGAGTTTCCATTCTTATTAGAGAAGACAAACTATATAAAAAAGTAAACAAGAAAATAAAAAGACTACAACCATGAAAACTTTAAAAGAGCAATTTGTTGGTGGTGATGTAAAGAAACAGTCAACACAGTTACATACTCATACATTACTAGATATATATATTATGTATTTTTAAAACTGATTTACAATAAATCAGTCATCAGGACCTAGAAGACTGGAGGTCTTAGGGGCTCCAAAGTCTTAAGGAAGCCTCCAGACTCTTCTGTGTCCTCTTTGTGATCTGGCTGTGTACCCTTTCTACATGGCTACCTAAGTCTTAGCCAGGAGCACCACCACTAGATGTTGAGTCCATGCTGAGTGCTAAACAGAGGGATAGGTGTTGGAACTCCCAACATGTATGTATACTAAGCAGGTATTCCTTCTAAAGCAGGACAACAAAAGCATTAAGTATATTCATTTTTAAAGAACATAAAACCAAGTAATGAGAAATCTAAATGAATTACCTGCACAGTAAGAGCATGTCTCCTTAATACATACTTCTGAGAGGCCATGTGAATAAACGTTAGGCCTATACAGAGGCTATAGAGAGGTTCATGGGGATGGGTGCGAAAGGCTTGCACATATTGTCCTGAAAAAAGAACAGTGGTATCAGATGGGTGTGACAAGAGCATAGTTCCCTATTTCTTCACTTATTCAAATATACTTTATTGCTAAATAGTACTGATTTTTAACATATGCAAGGTGTACATTTTAAAATATCAATCAGATGCACATTAATTTGAATTTTAAAACAATGTACAAAATATAACAAAATTAGGAGGATTTACCTATAAATATATCCTGATCACCCAGATTAAATATGAGCAACTAAAACCTTTTAGGCACAGCTAGACATTTCCATGTAGAGTAATACTTCCAAAATAATTTATCAATTGTGATCGTAACTCTATTTTAAGATCTTAAATCTATTTTAAAAGAAACAAGGGAATGTGTCTTTGGTGAATTCTTTTGGTATAAATGCAAATGTGATAGATCATGGAGATGAAAAAAAGAAAAATAGCTCTGTTTTGTTTTTTAGGATTATGGATGTTGTTTCCCAAATGGAGCACTACTTCGTTTTTCCTGAGAAAAACATGTTTTCCTTGTTTCCATGTATTTACATATGTAACTGCTTCATGTCAAAAGTTTATCCATATGAGACAGGGGAATTTAAGCAAAATTTTTATTTTTTTGATAAGCAAATTTTTTTATAAAGGGATGATCAATAATTTATCATACATAGGTAAAAACTTCTGTTCTTTCCAGCTCTGTGCCAGAAGACATGGCACCACAGAATCTCTTTAGCAGCACAGATGGTAGACTGCCATTTGCACTTTCTATTTTTACCTTCTGCAAAAGGTCCTACCTAAATATAGGAAAATAATATAAATCTGTTTTATATTTTCTTACCATTAAACAAACAATTCCAAAACACACACACCAGAGCTAAGTTTCAACATCTGATGTTCAAGGTTACTGGCAAGTGAGTTGGGCAACACTAGCTCTTAGGCAGCAAGAGATACATGCCTCATTTTAAATTTAAACATTTGGCCAGGTATTTTTCTAATTTGCTTCTGATTCCCTATTATAGAAAATTTCAAGTGATTAATTTTCCCTGAGTTTAATTAGAATTAGCAAGCACAATGTAAATAAATCTTGGTATAAAGACTTGTCTCCTTAAGGAACAAACTATCAGCAAATCTTAAATCCATTTTTGTACTATAGCAAATTAAAATCAGGTAGCAATCCACACACACACACACACACACACACACACACATATATTTTTTTTTTTTTTAGACAGAGACTGCATGAACCGGGGAGAGGGGCAGAGGGAGAGAGAGAGAAAGTCTCAAGCAGGCTTCACGCTCCACACAAAGCCTGACACAGAGTTCAATCCCATGACCTTGGGATAATGACCTGAGCAGAAATCAAGAGTCAGATGCTCAATCGACTGAGGCACCCAGGCACCCTGCAAAGCATCCATAATTAATGAAAATTATTTAGAAAACAAACAAGTCTACACAGGAGGATTATTGACCTTTAGAATGAATTATAAAACTTGAGCCTTTTGAACCAAAGCTTTGTAAAAAAAATAAATACTAATATTCATTATTATCATTACTGCCAACACTTACAGCTACTTACTGTATGTGCCAGGCATTTTTTTTAAATGCTTTACATTAACTCATTTAATTTTCACAATAATTTGTAAGGCAGGTCCAATTATTCCCTCCATTTCAGAGATAAACAAACTGAAGCACTGGGAGGTAGAATAACTTGCCATGAGGGAGCTGCTATTTAAACACAGGTAGTTTTCTGCCCCAGGCCCGGCTGTTAACCATCATACCATCCACACTTGACAAAGTCACATACAGGACACTTACCAAGCGCGTGCTTAAAACTACCAGATACAAATGCATTGTGTCCATTTAAGACACACAGGGCATGATTATCTGGGTTTTTCAGCATTAGGCGAAGACAGAAGCGATGATGTCGTACCTCTTGGGAGTGCATGGTAACCTGATTGAAAATGTTCCAGAGCTGAGGTTTATTGACATTTTCCATTACCATCACCCTAAAATTGCAGACAGAGAGGGAGGGTAAAAAATAATGTAAAAAGAAAAACTTCTGATTCTAAGAATGAAATACTTCATTCAGCGCAGCAACATTTTCCTACAATGAAAAGCAGACTATGTCAACATATTTAAGCATAAACACTCACACAGTGATTTTTCCCAGAAGATGCTACTTAAGTTAGTATTTCTACATCTTGTTTGTTCTTTTTAACAAAACTTTTAAACCAAAAAAAAAGAATCAAGTAGTTTAAGTTTCACCCATTCTCCCCCAGCCCACTACAGCTCCAGTACAATGAACAGTGAGTAACAGCTAATAAGTGTGTGCCAGACATTGTTAAAAGGCCATTATCTATAATAATTCACTTAACTCTCACAATAATCCTACATGGAGGTAATATTATAATATCCATTTTATATATGGGGAGACTGATGTACAAGAGGTTAAATATATGAGACGGCATGCCTCTGAGAATCATCAATGATTTGAATTTACCTGTAAGCCACAAGAGAGTTAAAACAATTTATTAATTCTTGAGTATGAGAGACTAAATCAAAGTAAATACACATCCTCTTTCAAAGAATCTAAAATAAGTTATTGGAAAATTACCTGATATAGTTGTATGCCTTTCTGAAATTTTTGTCCAGTATTGCAGCAGACAGACCAAAGTATTCTAATTCTTTGCGTTTTTGCCTGTCATCATAAAATGAATAATATTCCAGTGAAGAATCCACAAGTAACTCAGCCTCTTGAAATCGGGATAGGTCGCATAAGGAGTATATGGCCTTCAACAGAAGGTTCCACCAGTCATCTTTTGTCAAGACACTTGTGAGTACAGCAAATATTGCTAAAATGATACCAGTGAAAATCAGTTAGGACACTGTATTTTCAGAAATAACAATATTAGAAAAATCCCTATGATCAATTTTAAGGCTAAATTTAATACCCACATTCCTATGGGCCTGAATTCTTGCCAACACTCTTTAGACAATGATGAAGTGGGTAGTTTTCTGTTTACACTACTTCAACACCAGCCCTCTGCTCTGCCTAACAATCCACAACCCCAGGTAATTCTTACTTCTGGTTTGTCCTCTACAAAGTCCAGCTATGTCATCTGTATCTGTCAGTGCTAGCTAGGATATATGGTCCTCCAGGGCAGAACAAGTAAGTGAGTATTCCATGACTGAAGTCAGATACAGGATTCTGCACATACAAGGAATTCAGAAGTTTGCTTAGCAAAGGACTTCAAGATTTAGATTGTTCTTGATCTTTTTATAATCTTAATATTTTCTCTGCCTCAAAATTTCTTTTCCTTCAAAATCTTGTCTTGTCTGTTAGAGCGTCCTTTTTTATAAATTTATAACTTGAGAAATATCAAAAGCCATAAAAATTTTTTAGTCTTTGACCCAGTAATTCTCCTGAGAATATATCCTATACAAATAGTCAAAAATATGGATAAATGCATAGTATTATTTATAAAAGAAAATTATCAGAAACAACCATATATCAAAAAATAAGGGAATAATTAAATTATGGGATTGCTATCCAATGGAGTATTAAATATTCCTTAATGATAATAGCTATAAAGAGACCAGCATGAGAAAACATATGTGAGAAAATGTTGAGTGAAAAAATCAGAGTACAGGCATGCCTGGGTAGCTCCGTCAGTTAAGCATCTGACTCTTGATTTCAGCTCACAGTTTGAGTTCAAACCTGCACTGGGCTCCGTGCTGACAGCGCAGAGACTGCTTGGAATTCTCTCTTTCCCTCTCTCTCTGCCTCTCCCTCACTTGTGCTCTCTCCCTCACTCAAGCTTTCTCCAAAAAAATAAATAAACTTAAAAAAAAAAAAAAAAGTACAAAGATGCATGTAACATAAAGAGACCTTGTTCATCCTATCCTGGTACACAAATGTAACATGATCCCTACCATGATGAAATTAACAAAAAAACCCCTTTATGAACCTAAGAAAAACCCACAATGGACCTGAAATGAGAAAATACTGAAAGAGAAAACTTGACAGAATCACATATAGAGAAAAATATAATATAGTCTTAAACACATGAAGCAGAGTCTGCCTTTGAGATGGGCCCAGAACCATGAGCTGTAGAGATAGGCTTCTGAGGCATTTATGAGCAGCTAGATTATGAGCAGCTGATCCTCATTCCTTTCCTGACTCTCCTCCCCTGAAAAGCCTACTTATGTTAGGTCCTCATAATGTGCTTACAGAGATTCAGCTCTTCTGGATTTTAAAACCCTTTTCCATTGCACACTGCACACATTGACAGACTGATACCTCCAGTTTAGACTCTTTTCAAGTTTCTCTTTTCAACCTCACCCAAACATACTTGAGGCATACTTGAGGCATTACTAAATATAGACGCCTTTTAAAATCAAATTACTTGAGACTAGGTCAAAGCAATTTATTTTAGAGTTTCTACGACTATTGCTACATTTATCAAAAATGAATTTAACAGAGAATGAAATACATGTAATTGAAGTGACTGGACAAATATAGTAATTTATATTGCCATCTAATCTTCACAAATTTCTTAAAATAACATATTTTCTTCTTAAAAGGTCAAAAGTTCTGTTTAGTTTTTTCACAGGGAGATCCAAGCAGATGGTTTCCTTCTAATTTTTAAAAAGTAAAGTATTTACATGTAGCCTTCCTTTTCTTCTTTTAACATCAAATGAGTTTATTATACTTGAAGGATCTGGATTAGAAATTTCATTTTATTTGAAAACGGTGTATTTTCTTTTTTTTCTATGAGAGAGAGAGAGAGAGCAGAGGAGAGGGGCAGAGGGAGAGAGGGAGAGGGGGAGGGAGGGAGACGGAGAGAGAGAGAGAGAGGGAGAGAGAGAGAGAGAGAGAGAGAGAGAGAGATTGAGAGAGAGAATCTTAAGTAGGATCTATGCTGAGCGGGGAGCCGGACGTGGGGCTCCATCCCACAATGCTAAATCATGACGTGAGCCAAAATTAAGAGTCAGATACTCAACTGACTGAGCCACCCAGGTGCCCCAGAAAAGGGTATATTTTCAATTAAGTTACTATCAGGTATTATTTCATGAATATTTTTTGAATTCAGTCACATTTTATGCAATAAAGCAAATGAAAGTAATTACCTTTTGCATCACAATTTGCGGTCTCTTGGTCACTGTTGTCTGATATTTTGTCTCTTGACACTTTTATAAGGTAGAGATGCCTCTCTCCAGATTTGGAGCTAGATATCAAACAAACTTGAGCTCTATTCATTGCTACCTGAATTTAAAATAACAATTTGAGATTTTTTTAGTCATATACCTTTTTTTAATATTTTATTTTTAAGTAATCTCCATACCCAACATGGGGCTCAAACTCACAACCACAAGATAAAGAGTCTTGTGCCCCTCCAAATGAGCCCGTCAGGCACTCCAGTCATATAATTTTTTAAAGAAAATCTATGGGTCACAAGTACCACAGGTATACCTGAAATCTTCTTTAGTAGGGAAAAAAAAAGGCCAAATTACTGTGTATTTAAACACCTAAAAGAGAACAGACTTATTTTTTTCTTCCCAAGGGAATTTAGATCACACTGCTTACCTTAGCAGGGAAAAAGAAGGCAATTCACATTAACTCATAACATATGTACATGCACACATAACCACTTCCCTGAAAAAAAGCTAGACTTGGAAATGATGTCACACATGGAAAACATTTTTGCAAAGTGAACAATTTTGGCACGTAGTACTGTCTACAAAGCCAGTAACTGATCACACTATGGTTCTCACTTTTCTGAGTTTGTACTAGCAAAAACTTTATTTCACTTACTCTACCTACAGTCAAGTTTACACTTTCATGTAGAACTTTCAGTTACAGTCAACCCTTGAACAATACAGGTTTGAACTGCACAGGTTCACTTATACATGGGTTTTTATAGTACAGTACTATAAATGTATTTTCTCTTCCTTATAATTTTCTTAACAACATTTTCTTTTCTCTAGCTTCCTTTAAGAATACAGTATACAATACCTTTAACACACAAAATATGTGTTAATCACCTGTTCATGTTATCAGTAAGGCTTCCAGTCAACAGTCGGCTAGTAGTAGTTATGTTTTGGGGAAGTTAAAAGTTATATGCGAATTTCAACTGTGTTAGGGTTGATGGTCCTAACTCCCATGTTGTTCAAAGGTCATACATACCAGTAACCTCTAAGTCTTTTGTCTATATCTGACTTTCATTTTCAAAAGTTTGAGAGTAGAACAGTTATAAAATAGCTGTAATCTATGTTTCAATCAAATTCTAAACATTTAAACAGTCAACAGCACTAACATAAGGAAAGACCATTACCCACCTTTAAAAGCATGGCTAACATGGTAAGTAAGGTATCCACATAACCATACGTTTTGCCTTGGGAAAACAATAGAGTAGAACGATGAAGCAATAACTTCAGTTCCTAAATAAATAAGCACATGATAATGAATGTGACAAGATTCCTTTGCTGTAAGTTGTTTTGTCTGCATGAAGAGTTTTTTTTTTTAATTTTTTTATTTTATTTTTTTTACATTTATTTATTTTTGAGAGACAGAGACAGAACACAAGTGGGGGGAGGGACAGAGAGAGAGAAGGAGACACAGAATCTGAAGCAGGCTCCAGGCTCCGAGCTGTCAGCACAGACCCTGACATGGGGCTCGAACTCACAAACTGTGAGATCATGACCTGAGCCGAAGTCAGACACTTAACCAACTGAACCACCCAGGCGCCCCAGAAGAGTTTTGTTTTAGAAACCAAACCTTAACAACATTTGCTTTATGATCTTTCACAACTTAAGATCCAACATTTTAGACACATAACTTACAGAGTTTAACAAGAGGCTGAAACTTAAATTCAAAATTACTTTTCAAAAACGGTGAATTTAATACACTAAAATAAATCTTTTGGATACAAACCGTATACACATCCTTAACGGAGGAAAAAGTTCAAAAACACAATCCACCAAGGAAAACTTCCTTTCACATGACATGGCCTACCTGCTGTGCAGCATTTGCATCCTGTGCTAAAGTATCTGGGTCATACATTGGTTCCAGAGCTTCCAGAGCTTTCTCAGGACGGCCCAGCTGCTGCTGAAGGGTGGAAAGTGAAATTCTTGCATCCAAATGAAGGGGGGCCAGATCAACCACTTTGCCATAGCTTTCCGCAGCGCGTTCCATATAGCCTAAGGCCTTTAAACATTCTAAGATGATGTTAAAATAAAGCATAATAAATATGATCTACAGATTTGTAAGCTTGCCAAAATTATTTTTCCACTTTAAAGAAATATTAAATATTTCTTATATTAAATATAAAATTAATATAAAATATAATATTAAATATAAAATATTCCACTTTAAAGAATTATAACAAAAATGAAATGTCTGCAGATTTCTAATACTTTAAAACAGCCATTCCTTCTAATCTCCATCTACTGATTGATCCATCTATTGATTTCTCTAACTAAATCCAAATTGCTACAAGGATGTAATCAGCACATACATACACTTTGAGGTTCTGCTTTATTTACTTATTAGCATTATACTTTCAACATTTCCCACATCTTCCTTAGCATTTTGAATGGTTATAACATTCAACTATTTATTTAACCATATTATCTGATATTTAGGTTATTTCTGAATTTATACTCTAATACATAGCAATGCAGTAAACATTTTCATGTATATAAGCCATGTCTAAAAATTGGCAAACCTATTTAACCCACAGAGGTGTTTTGTTAGGCCACAGTGCTGTTAAAAACAATACATGGCCTCCATTTTTTAAATTTCGGATTTTTATGAACTCTAAGTTACCGGATTCTTTTGACAAATCTGAATTGGCAACACTCTCCTGTTCCCACATGGCACATCAGCCTATGCTGAGAAACAGCAGCATCCTCTGGAGAGGGCTCTCCAGTTCTCCCCCCAAGCCCTGCGCCTCTTCACTTGCCCACTTCACTCATTTTCGTTATTTGCCAGGCTCCTGAGTTTTGTGATACCCAATATAAACTACCTCCCCTCATCTCACTCAATTATTTCCTCAGGGTAAGTTCTCAGAAGGGAAGTTACTGGGCTCTATTCCTCAAACTTTATGCCAATCAGTCATTAAATCCTACCAGTTGAACTCTCCAGCGACAACACTAATCTAGGCCTTTTCCATCTCATTCCCTTTTCATTACAATTACCTCCTAAAATGGTTCTTTCGCTTTCAATTGCTTTCTCAAATCTAAAATTTCTCAACTCTCTCCCGAGTATCATCTTTAGGTTAAACTTTGATAGTAAGCAATAAGAACTCCATCTCCCTGCTCATGTCTTTTAAATTCAAATATCACAAATAATGTTTTTATGATGGTTATTACATTTGTATTCATGTTCACTCATCCAAACAGTAAAGAGTTATCTTTAAGTGCTCTTAGCAATTTCATATTGTGATAGGTCTCAAAATAACCCAAATTGTCAATCAATGCTTCTCTAGTTATAGAAAACTTCTATACTTCTATTACTAGAAGTCAGAGCCTATGGTTAAGACAGGTAAATGACTTGTATAAAGTATTTTTACCAGGGACATGGTTAGTCTTACTTCATTCCAGTAGCATTAAGTAAATCTTTCTTCCAAAGCATTAATGTGGGGGAAATCATATAGTGGCATACCATGACAATTTAAAATACTAACATTCATAGGGTTGCAGAATCACTATGTTGTACACCTAAAACTAATGTAACACTGTGTGTCAACTATACGCAAAAAACAAGCAAACAAAAGAAACTGATATTCAAAAAACTGCCCTGAAACTAGAAATACTTTCACTTTTACCAAGACATTAATATTTTAAATAATTATTACCATTTTGGAAAGTAAGTTCTTGCCTGTTTATATGATTAAAACTTCTCCCTCCCACAAAGAAGTATTACCTGCATGCCGAAGCCAAACTACTGCGAGGTTGTATCTTTCAGAGCAGACTAGTGCACTAAGGAGGGGAAGTGCAGAATTATATTCACCAACATCCAGAAAAGCTTCAGCAACATCTAGATAGAGGTCTCCCATATCTTCAGGATTCTGTTCCACTAGTGTTGTCAAGAGAGGCTAGACCCCAAAATAAAAGTCTGAAGTCAAACAATCATTACAAATATGGTCATGTGGGTATATTTCTCTTTTCACATGTCCATCAGTTATTTGAAGCAAGCCGAAAAGGAGCAAGGTTTAATGAAAACAGCTTTAAATAACCATTTTTCTATTCATTTCTGAATCTCTATTTCTCTATTAGAAAGAACTCATACTACCATCACTCATTCAACATACTACTTTTAAAGTATTTTTTTTTAATGTTTATTTATTTTTGAGAGAGATCAAGCATAAGTGGGAAAGGGGCAGAGAGAGAGGGGGACAGAGGATCCGAAGCAGGCTCTGCATTGACAGCAGAGAGCCCAACGTGGGGTTTGAACTCACAAACTGTGAGATCATGACTTGAGCTGAAGTCAGATGCTCAACCGACTGAGCCACACATTACTTTTGAAGGGCTGGTGTAAGCAGACATGGCAGGAGCTAAGATAACACTGACTTGCTGTGCTCTTTCTGTGCTAAGACAAACATACCCAAGCTTCAGGGCCTCTGTGTTTGCTGATATTTCTGTCATTATTCAAAGGTCACCTTTTCAGAGAGGGCTTTCCTGACCACCCTCCTACTCCCAATATTCTCTGTTCTTCACTGTTTGATTTTTTCCAGAGTATGTACCACCAACTAACATCCTATATTTTGCATATTTATTTTGTTATCCATTTACTCCCATTAGAATAAAAGATCCATGAGGGCAGGGTTTGTGTATTATATTCAATACCTTATCCTAAGGTCTGCAAAGCAGATGCCCAATAATTTTTTTTATTCAACGAAATACTCCAAAGCTGGCAAAAGGGAAGAACTTTCAGAATTTACCAACTGTCTAAAAAGCCCAATCTCAAATTCTGATCTCTGGATTGTTCTCATTTAAAAAGGAAAACAAGGGGCACCTGGGTGGCTCAGTTGGCTAAGCATCCAACTCTTGGTTTTGGCTCAGGTCATGATTTCACAGTTCGTGGGTCCGAGCCCCCCACTGGGCTCTACAATGACGTTGCAGAGACTGCTTAGGATTGTCTCTCTCCCTTATCTCTTTCTGCCCCTCCTGAGCTCACATGCGCACTCTCTCCTTCTCTCTCAAAATAAATAAATAAACTTAAAAAAAGAAAACAAAAGAGAAACAAATCATTACAAGCCCAGTTCAGCTTTTGTAAGATATTCACACACAAATAATTTGATGCTTATGGTGACTTCCTGGGTTACTGAAAAATGTGAAATCTAGGTAAACTTAAAATTACTTGTCATCTAAAGAAAATGTGATTTTATCTGAAGTATCTCAAGTGCAGATCTTAATGTTACTTACATTAAGTGGTTCAAGAATGTTGAGATGTACAAGGCAGACCATCAACTTCACTGTGATATCTATTGGCACACCATCAGGTATAGTGCAGGTAACATTTTCACCAGCTATGGATTAGAAAGACAGGCAAAAAGCAGTTCCTATATGCAAGCTTAGAATGTAGGGCAAATGAAGCAAGCTCTGTATCTTCTACATAAGATCTCATTTACTTCATTCAGAGCAAATGATTCTGTAGTCAATTCTAAGTTGGACCAACTCTTATTACTAGGTTTTTATATTCTCTTCAGTCTGTCTTTTGGTAGCAATTATCCTTCCAATTCTTTTCCTAATACTTTATCCACTTATCTGAAACCTACAGAAACTCCCACACCTATCAAATCTACAGAGAAAAAAAAAGAGAAAGACAAAAATGACCAACAAGAATATATACACTCTTTCTTTTTTGAATTCAAAAGTCTCTTTTCAGTCTTTATGATAAAGAGGCTAAGAAAGGAATAAATTAAATGTTGTGTTATTTTCTAAAACTTCATTAAGGTAAAACAGTTAAAAAAATTTTAACGTTTATTCATTTTTGAGCAGGGGAAGGGCAGAGAGAGGGGGAGACAGAGACTCTGAAGCAGGCTCCAGGCTCTGAGCTGTCAGCACAGACAGAGCCTGATGTGGGGCTCAAACCTACAAACTGCGAGATCATGACCTGAGCCAAAGTCGGACACTCAACCAACTGAGCCACCCAGGTGCCCCAAGGTAAAACAATTTTTAAAGCCCTGAGAAATCAGTCAAAGGAATTTTTATCCACATTTAAAATATTTTGTATTTTGTAAAGTCTAGTAAGTTCCAAGTAAGTTTCCATTTCAGAAAAAAAAAAAAACACTGAAGCATAGAGAAACATCAGAGATTGATCTTAAGTGATAGAATAAAACCTACAATTATATTAAAATGAAATAACTCATGTTTTATAGAATTTGCCATATAAATTATAGAATTCCCTAAAATTATGAAGTCATGGAAGGATTTAGACAAGTTTAATTGATAGATTATTTTTATCTCTAAGCTCCAATATAATAACTGTTACAGGAAACCAACTTAAGACATTTATTTTCCTCAAACAGAGTCCTAAAATTTAAATTTACCTAGACCATAAGCTCCATGAGGATAAGGACTAATCTGACTCACAACTATATCCACAGCCTATTTCTTCTGTAGACAGTGGCTATGGCATACCTATTAAAGATATAGTGTGTACAGATGTGTAAATCAAAAATTTGATTTCAAGAATAATCACAAAGTAAAACTCAATGTTATGTTGAAAATAAGACACATGCCTGAAATCATATAACTCAGGAAGGTTGAAAACAAAATGGCAAACCAAAGATACAATAGGCAAATGAAAACAAAAAGAAAGCAGGGGTTACAATCTCATCAGACAAAGTAGAATTTGGATGAACTATATTTTAATAGAAATAAGAGGGTCACTTTATAATGCTATAGGACAGGGGTGCCTGGGTGGCTCAGTCAGTTGAGCGTCTGACTTCAGCTCTGGTCATGATCTCATGGTTCATGAGTTCGAGCCCCGCGTTGGGCTGTGTGTTGACAGCTTGGAGCCTGGAGCCTGTTTCAGATTCTGTGTCTGTCTCTCTCTCTCTCTGCCCATCCCCACTTGCGTGCGCTCTCTCTCTCTCAAAATAAACAAATATTATAATGCTATAGGACAGTGCCACTCAAAGGGAAGTCTAAAGCCTGTAGTGGTCCACAAGCGGTTACCAGTTCTATCAGGTAAGTACAGAGATTGAGAATAATTATTTAGACACTTTAGTGGCAATTTGACAATGCTAAAGAAGGCAGTAGATATTATTTACAGCCCCTACAGTTTAAATAATAGTTTATCAACTAACATATAGCAGCGGTATCTTTTTATTTATTTATTTATTTTGAGGGAGAGAGAGAGAGAGAGAGAGAGAGTGTGTGCATGAGTAGGGGAGGAGCAGAGAGAGAGGGAGAAAGAAAATCCCAAGCAGGCTCCGTGCTAAGAGCAGTATCTTTTAAACCTCATTTTATTGTGAACCTCAATGGAAATGCTTATTAATCCACCAATAAATGTTCTCATTTTCAAAAATGCATATGAAAAACAAATTTTGCTTACATTGAAAGTGTTTTAATGTCCTAGTTGTCTGGATTATCTCTTTCTTTAAAGTTATTTTATCAACTCTAAGATGCCCGATTTCAGATACACCATTATTTTATATACTAAGAGAGACAAACACCACTACTTTAACTGTGACATGTTGTTGATTTATGTTAAGATGTTTCCTGAATTCAGATATGTTAAATCATTAAGAAAGGAAGGGAGGGAGGGAGGGAGGGAGGGAGGGAGGGAGGAAGGAAGGAAGGAAGAAGGAGGAATGGCCAATGAAACTCAGCAAAATATATTAAACAAAATGACTAACAAACATATCTACAATTAAAAGTTGAACATAATTCTATTTTTCCTTAATATTTTTTTTTTAATTTTTTTTAATGTTTATTTATTTTTGAGACAGAGAGAGACAGAGCATGAATGGGGGAGGGGCAGAGAGAGAGGGAGACACAGAATCGGAAGCAGGCTCCAGGCTCTGAGCCATCAGCCCAGAGCCTGACGCGGGGCTCGAACTCACGAACCGTGAGATCGTGACCTGAGCTGAAGTCGGACGCTCAACCGACTGAGCCACCCAGGCGCCCCTTTCCTTAATATTTTCAAAATAATAGCAGTATATTTCAACATGAATTAATTTTTTTAGAAGAAAGATCTCAAACAGCAAGTACAGAGGCACCTGGGTGGCTCAGTCAGTTGAGCATCTGATTCTTGATTTTGGCTCAGGTTATGATCTCTCGGTTCATGGGCTCGAGCCCCGTGTTGAGCTCTGTACAGATAGCACGGAGCCTTGGAATTCTTTCTCCCTCTCTCTTTCTGCCCCTCCGCCACTCATGCCTTCTCTCAAAATAAATAAACTTAAAAAAAAAGAAAAATTATGGCTGCAAAACAACTTAACTGAGACTCAACTCTAGTTTAGGCCAGGTCCAAGAAAACTATCAAAATTGACAGAGTCCTTCAGAGACCCTAATGCATGCTCTCATGGCATTATAATTCCTACTCTTTACTACTCATTCACTACTCATTCATTATCCAGGATCCTCAACCAAAGCACCTTATCTAATCTTGTCCATACCAAGTAGTGCTCCCACACCCTGGGACCTCAGTCTGATATGTACCTCCTCTTGGGTGTTCGCTTAAATTATACTTCTAGAAACATCCTCTGATCTTAGTATATTGCTTTTCTCTATTTTCCCATAATGTCAGGTTTACTAAAGAGATGATCACACTGTTCCTATTAAAATTAAATTGTATACATTTCATTTGAATCCCACTCCCCCATGTCCTTAAGGGCAGGAAATATACTCATCCTCTGTATATTCCCCACACACCCAGCATAGAATCTTTTTTTTTTTTTTTTTTTTTTAATTTTTTTTTCCCAACGTTTTTTATTTATTTTTGGGACAGAGAGAGACAGAGCATGAACGGGGGAGGGGCAGAGAGAGAGGGAGACACAGAATCAGAAACAGGCTCCAGGCTCCGAGCCATCAGCCCAGAGCCCGACGCGGGGCTCGAACTCACGGACCGCGAGATCGTGACCTGGCTGAAGTCGGACGCTTAACTGACTGCGCCACCCAGGCGCCCCCCAGCATAGAATCTTATAAGAAACTCTTATTGAACTGGGCTCTTCATTCCCCAAAAACTTTTCACTTCAATATTTATCTTTCCCATGTCTTATTGGTGCCTTGTTCTCTATGAATTAGCACACAAATTGACTGTAAAAATGAATTACTACTTTACATTAGGATAGATCCTTTAAAAAAAAAAAGGCTTTTGTTTTTGAATAATTATGCCTTAACCCAAAGGATTATATAATGATGGAATTTTTAGGCTTCATGACTGCCAGGGAGAGAAGTATTTTGAAGCAGGCAGTACTCAGGTAACAAGTGTCTTCCCACTTCCCCACCACCACCAAAAGCCTCATGGGGTAGAGGTGGAAGGTACTACATAGGAATTTCCTCACAAGAAAAGGGACATCTATTTTGCCCAGAGTTCAATTTTATTACAACCTCAGACAGGGTCTTGCATGCTAATATTTGCACAGAACAGGTTAATGGGTGTGATACAAAGGAAAAAGCTGAAAGGGATACTGCAAGCCATACTTCAGGTATGACTTTCTAGCCAGATCCCTAACTACATATTTTAAGCTTTCAAAGATAGTAATCATATCAGTTTCTACTTTTTATGTGAATGCTTAAGTTTGAAGTAGATTTTTTTCAAGGAGAGTATTTTAAGTCCTTCCTAAAAATTAAACTGCTTTATATCCAAATGTTTTTGATAGCTGTTCAGTAATCCATTCTTTGTTCACGTATCACTAAAAAAACCTGGATCAATGAGAAATGCCATGTTCAAATGGATGTACTGAGAAGTAAAAAGGGACCGAAAACAATTTTTTAAAAAGATGTCTTGTGAGTAAATATCCATAAGAAAAAGATATGAAATCTCTATAAAGAAAAAAATGCTTCTGGGACAACTTGTTATGAGAACATTTAACTATCAATTTCTAAATGCCACATTATAAAAAAGAGAGGATTATGTATACTATCCACTCTATGCAGAAGGAACTACAACCTTTATTCTCTTCTGAAGTGCCTTCTTCTGTAGTTTTTTTTTCCAGCACAATTCCAGAAAAATCTGTTATTACCTAAAAGAATGGAAGAAAAAAAGGAAATGATATAATAGATACATATGAAAAACCTTTTCACAATGCAAAGATTTGTACAGTTAATTCAAATAATATATAGTTCATCCTAAATGAACTATAAAAAGCATCAACAAATCTCTTTAAAATAAGGAACCACTGTGATATATTAACATTTTTATATCATATTAACTAAATGTTTAACAGAAGATACATAATTCCCCTATATCAAACCAAACTACTGTTCCCAACAGCTTAGGAACGGAATCACAGCAATTGGTCTGGCTGCTCAGTCCTGCTACCCTGAAGTACAGACTATCTGGCACCTGTGATAATGGCGAGAGCTTTTATCATATAACTATACTTTACCTTTCATATGGAATTACTATAGAATCTAGAAATCTGTTTCCATATAGACTTTAAAAATATAACTTAGTATATAAATAATTTAATTTTTTATAACTCAAGTGAGGAACTGTCAATTTGTAAGAATTTCTAAAATGCAGAAATGTGTCCTAAATCTAAGAGAGAAACACATTACATGTTCCTACCTCCAAAGCTCTGTCATACTGTTTGTTAGAAATATATAGTTCAGCTGCTACATTAACATCTTCCATGGAAACAAGACCCTGATGTTTTGAAAAAGCTTCTTCAATTATGTTAATAGCTGAAGTAACATCATTGGCTTCATAGTAACTCCTGAAAAAATAAATGACAAAATGGATGAATACTTATTTAATTCAGATTATAAAACTCACATCCTTGCTCAGACCATCCATTACCTATGATTTCCATTTTATTAAAATCAGAGAGGAGAAAAAACTTTTCCTTAAAATCATAATCATAGCTGATCCAGAGAAAAATGGGCAATGCCCATTTGACAATGCCATCATGTCAAGCCCCTCACTCTACAAAAGCTACCTCATACCATTCCAGCTCATCCTCCCTATCACCCAATTCCAACAACTGTTCCACCTCAGTGGGGTCTACAAAGCATCGATCTACCTGTTTCACTGTCCTGCAGCCTCTTGTCTTCACTTTCCTCCTTCTCCATAGACCAACATTGTAATTACTCCCTTGTGCATCTCCTCACTTCTCCTGTCCTTCTGTCCCTTCTGATAAAGTCATGTGATAAAATCCCAACCCCTGTTAATCCAAATATGCCTACTCTTCACAACCACCTGTCAAGCTGACCATGCTGACTGGACTCACTCTAAATTAATGATCACTAGCCTCAAGTGGGCCCATGGTGCTGTCAGCAGTCTTTCTACAGTTACCTTGTCCAGTACTTTTCAAACCTGAATGTGCATACAAAGCAACTGGGCATCTTGTAAAAAGGCATATTCTGATTCAGTAGAGCTGGGGCAGGACTGAGATTCTAATTTATGACAGGCTCCTAGGTGATACAAATGCTGCAGCAAGGCCCCAAAGACCTAGACAACCGCTTCTCATCTCTCCCTTCAAACCTCCAAAACTCTCTGATCCTGTCAGCTGATGACCTTGCTTCTTAGTTTGCAGAGAACCAGATCATGACATCCCACACACTCCCAATACATCTTCCTACTTACACACACCCATGGCCATATATTCCACATTCTCCACCTATAAGGCAAACCCCCAACTAGATCCCATTCTCTCCAACCTACTGAAGGATATCACTCAAGCAACTGTCCCTTCTCTCATGAATCTTCAGTGTGTTCCTCAATTGTGGATTACACCAGCTGAATACAAATCCATTGTAATTTTTCCCAACTTAAAAATTATCTCTTACCCCTACAACCCATTCTAATTATCTTCTCATTCCTCTGCTCCCCTTATAAATTTCTCCAGAACTGCCAATACTCCAGGAACCCTCACCCCATCTCCAATGTCAATACTCAGTCCTCATTTTACATGCTCTATCTGGACTATTTCATCCCTCCTCCTTGCAGTGCTTTCTTCAATACATTTCTAGTATATCATGTTCTCTTAGTTTCTTCCTACTTCACTGCCCATTTCCTTTCAGTCTCCCTGCTGCTTCCTCCTGATTTTCCTGATTTCTAAACACTGGAGTGCCTCAGGGTTTAGTCCTAAGAACCCTTCCCTTGTCTGTCTGTGTGTGTGTGTGTCTCCCTCTCTCTTTCATACACACACACCCACCCATCTCCTATTAGAACATCATTGAGTTCAGCCTTAAAATACACCCAGAATCTGATTACTTCTCACCACCTGCACTTTTATCCTGGTCCAGACTACTATTATCCCTTCCACAGATTACTGCACTAACCAGATCAAGATGGTTGATCCCAGATTGAAATACCATTTACAGATACCTCTAGAAAAGAGAGCTTACAAGACATTATTTAGCCAAAATGTTTCCTGCTTTGCTTTGATGTACAGCATGTCAGAGAAGTATAGTAGCATATAATATTTTATTTTTTATTTTTATTTTCAATTTTTTATTTAAACCTAATTAGTTAACATATAGTGTAATATTGGTTTCAGGAGAATTTAGTGATTCTTCACTTATATATAACACCCAGTGCTCAACACAAGTGCCTCCTTAATACCCATCACCCATCTAATCCATCCCCCACTCACCTCCCTCCATCAACCCTCAGTTTGTTCTATAACGTTAAGTCTCTTGTGGTTTGCTTCCCTCTCTTTTTATTCCCTTCTCTTTTGTTAATCTGTTTTGTTTCTTACATTCCACATGAATGAAATCATGGTATTTGCCTTTCCCTGACTGACTTATTTCACGTACCATAATACACTCTAGTTCCATCCATGTCATTGAAAATGGGATATTTTAAAATAAAATATATACCACAGTCAGTGCTGTGTCAACCATAAAGAAAAATTTTTGTCTTAAGATGTTATTCTAGTACTAACTAAAGATACAATTATAGAAAACCCCAGACCACAAACATTTCAATAGCATATTTACAACAACTAATCTAATATTATTGCAAATGTACATCAACTAAGTTATGGAAACCTAGGAACCTAATCATCCTTTTAGAACATGCCCCATTTTTAAACTTCAGAACACTTGAAGGTAATTGTATATATAAATTTTTCTAAGTAATCACACAGTTGACTTGGAAACAGAAAATTACTGGAAAAAAAACCCACCTCTATATTTAAGCACAATATAAAATATAGGAAATAAAACACTTCTTTGAACCTCAATAAAAAATATATTCTACTTCAAATATGTGCTTTGACGTGTAAAATAAGATGATTATTAGGAGCATCTATATATACTTCACTCCAAACTTACTTTGCCATATCTCTAGTCAACTGCATAAAACGTTCTCCATCAGATGGAGATAAAAGGTTTAAAATACGCCTATAACCATCCATTGCCATTTTATGATCCCCCATTTGTTCATAAAGGCTTGATCGCTCCCACAGGTAACGGACATTAGTAGGTTCATATTTAAGAGCTAAAAAGAAAAAAGAGAATACAAATTATGGATTTATCACAAAAAGGTGTTCATGATACTTGGGTATGACCAATTCTCTTTCCAGAAAATTAAATGAACGCTCTAAACTAATTGTCTAATAGAATTAAGTGGGTTACTCTAGAACAAATCTATCTTCACAGGAACCCTCAGTTAGGTTTACTCTAAGACCAGACAGAACCTGAATCTCTACATTAATCTTCATTTGGTAACTTAGTGTGATGTTAACCCTCAAGGAACAGCTTAGAACCAACAATGATCTCAGTAGGAAATTGAAGGTAGTGTTCTACCAACTTTTGTGCCATATATTAGCTCACACTATAAAGTTGCTGATAAACATGAAAGCAGACTGGCTCCAAATACTTAACCCTGGGATGACAGAATATAGGGACAGAATATAAGGAATAAATACATTTCAGCTAACATCACCCCAGAGTAGCAAGTACAATTATCAAAAAATATATTATGTAACATTTTTATCAAACAAAATAAGAAAAACATTTTAATTACCTTTTGTGTAGCAAAAAATAGCCTGCTTAATATTATCTTGTTCCAGAGACATTTCTGCCAATCTAACCCATTCTTCAGTGTCACTGGGATTTAAATGTGCAGCAATCAACTCAAACTGCAGAGACTTCTCCATGTCACCTTGGTCCTCATATATCATGGCCAGAGTAGAGAATGGCTCATAAGCCAGAGGAGCTATAATGAATTAAAAAAAACAAATTCCACTGACTGAGGAAAGAAGCATGAGATGATGCAATCCTATGGCTCAAATTATGATCTTGTAATAATTAAACTCTTTTAAACACCCTAGCAGAATTATACGAACTACTTGATGGAATTTAGAAGGTATCATTTCATGAAAAACTCTATTCTCCACCATGTGCTCCTTATGAAAATCCCCCTTTGCTAAGGCTCAACATGGCTTAATAACTGAGTGAATTCATCCCAATGAGCATCAGCACATCAGTGTTGAATCTTCATGATCCAACAACCACAGGCATATGGAATGAATGGACTGAGGATATCTAAACTGCACCTAAATCCAGGATATCAAAATGAATAGTTAATCTGCATTTCTGAAATGTTTCTGAAATGAAGTTCTAAAATCACAAGGGATTAAAGTCAAAGTTATTGTCAAAAATAAACAACTATAAACTAATATAAAGGAAAAGATAATATTGCAATGTAGGAACCAAACAAAATATTCTCAAGAAAAAAGTGTGGTTAATCTTGTTTCTCAGATAGAAAAGAAAAAGCAGTGACCTCAAGTTATCCTAATAAGCAATGCAGGAAATTTTTAAAGTAAACTGTACGTCCAATGTGGGGCTTAAACTCACAACTCCAAGATCAAGAGTTACATGCTCTACCAACTGAACCAGCCAGGTGCTCCAATCCAGGAAATGTTTAACAAGACTTCAGGAAGGTTGGCTGGGAAGACGGTAGAGTAGGCGGACCCTAACCCCACTTCATCCCATGGATGCAACTAGATAACACTGATATCAGCATAAATAATCCAGAAAACGATCTGAAGACCGGCAGAACAAAAACCACAATAAAAGGTATAGAAGAGGTCACAATGAAGAAGGTATGAAGTGTGAAGACACAGTCTGGGAGACAAAGAGGGCCGTCTGCAACAGGAAGGAAGCCAGTGGTGCAAAGAAGGAACCTTCACACTGGAGAGTCCACAAATGGTGAGGTGAATCCCCATAATATTTGCCTTTGAAAGCGAGAGTAGCCGAGTTTCATTGAGTTCTTATAACCAATGGGACTTAAAGTCTGCAATTTAAAAAATCCACCAGCATGGCTCTAGGAGACCCAAGAGGATATTAGCAAGCAAAGTCCCTACCCTTAGATAGCACAAAAAACAGGCCATGCAGATACCATGCAGAACCAGCAGCCTGAAAGACACCAGGGGCAGATGGGAGGGAGAGTGATTTGTTCATCTCAGAGCACGTCCCAGAGAGACAGGGATCACGGGGAGACCCCTCCAGGAACAAAGGAGCTAGCAGGCGTCATCTCCCTACCCATCTACCCCCAGCATAAACAACAACCACCTGCAGGAACCAACACTCGCTACCTAACTTGTTTAAAGCAAGCCCTGCCCCCTTGCACTTTGGCAGATCCACCCTTCCTAGCCATCTGGCCTTAGTCCCCGTTACAGGCCCTTCCCCCAGAAGATCAGTGCAAACCACAGACACCACATCTCCCAACCTGCAAGTTGTGTGGGACTTCAAACGCGGCAGCTGCAAGTGGTGGCAGGTCTCATTTTGCAAGCAGACCACTGCACACCTTGTTAAAATGCAATCCACTTCTGCTGGGGACCAAACAATGCCCACAATAGGCAAAGAGAGCCTCTGCAGACAACTGAACTGAAAGAAAAAGAGGCCAAGACTCAACAGCAGAGCACACAAGACACATATAGGAGACACTCCCTGAAGCACGAGGCCCTGGGGAACAGGGGACACTGGACTACAGTGCACTACAGGACCTCTTCTTCATAAGGATATTATCGTTAACAGCAAGAGAAGTAGCTGATTTTCCTAACATAAAGAAACAGACACAGAAAGTCAGACAAAATGAAGAGACAGAGAAGTATCTCCCAAATGAAAGTATAGAACCAAACCACAGCAAGAGACCAAAGCAAAATGGATACAAATATGCTTGATACAGAATTTAAAGTAATGATCATAAAGATACTCACTGGACTTGAGAAAAGAATGGAAGACATCAGTGAGACCCTTAACACAGAGCTAAAAAAGAATCAATCACAGATGAAGAACATAATAAATGAAATTAAAATACACTTAATGGAATATCAGGCTGGATAAAGCAGGAGAACAAATTAATGACTTAGAAGACACAGTAATGGTAAGTAACCCAGCTGAGCAAAGGAGAGGAAAGAAAATTATGCAAATTGGGAAGTATTAGGAAACTCAATGACTCCATCAACCATAACATAGTAACATAATAACATGTGTATTATAAGGATCTCAGAAGAAGAGAGAGAAGGGGGCAGAAATTTTATTTGAAGATATAACAGCTGAAGACTTCCCCAATCTGGGGAAGGAAACAGATCCAGCTCCTGGAGGCACAGAGATACCTCCAAAAATTCAATAAGGAGGTTCACACCAAGACACATAGTAATTAAAATAGCAAAGTGCACTAATAAGGAAAAAATATAAAAACAGCAAGAGAAAAGAAGACAGTTACACACAAGGGAAACCCTATGAGGCTATCAGCAGATTTTTTAGCAGAAATTTTACAGGCTGTAAGAGAGTGGCATGATATATTCAAAGTGCTAAAAGGGGAAAATCTGTAGACAAGAATACTCTATCCAACAAGGCTATCATTCAGAATAGAAGAAGAGATAAAAAGTTTCTCAGACAAAAAATAAAGGAGTTCATCACCACTAAGACCAGCCCTACAAGAAAATTAAAGGGGACTCTTTGAATGCAAATGAAAGACCCTACATGAAAGTATGAAAAGTAAAAAACACAAAAGTAAAAGTATTTCTGCAAAAATAAGTCAAAGCATTCATAAAATAAAAGGATGTGAAATATGACACTATGTATCTAAAACATGGAGGGGAGATAAGAATGGGCTTAAGCGACCATCAACTTAATATAGACTGCTATTTGCAAAAGATTTTATATGTGAACCTAATGCCAAACACATAAAAAACCAGTAATACATATGCAAAAAAATAAAGAGACAGGAATCAAAGTATATCATTAAAAAAAGCCAACAAACCATGAAAGAGCAAGAGAAGAAAGGATCAGAGAAAATATGCAGAAACAACCACAAAACAAGTAACAAAATAGTAATACATATCTATCAATAATTACTTTGAATGTAAATGGACTAAATGCCACTATCAAAAGACAGTGTGACAGAATGGATAAAAAATTAACACCCATGTATATGCTGCCTACAAAAGACTCATTTCAGATTGAAAGACACCTGCAGATTCAAAGTGAAGGTATAGAGAAACATTTATCGTGCAAATGGATGTTAAAAGAAAGCCAGGGTAGCAAGACAACAGACTTTAAAACAAAGAGTTTGGGGTACCTGTCTGGTTCAGTCACTAGAGCATGCAACTCTTGACCTCGGGGTTGTATGAGCCCTACGTTTGGTGTAAAGATTACTTAAAAAAAATAAAATCTACAAAAAATATATATAATTAAATTAAATTAAATTACATTTAATTTAATTTAATTAAAAAAAAAGACTGTAACAAGAGACAAAAGCTTGAGTGGCTCAGTTGGTTAAGGATTCAACTCTTGAATTTCAACTTATGTCACGATCTCATGGTTTGTAGGTTTGCGTCCCACATTGGGCTCTGCACTGACAGTGCAGAGCCTGCTTGAGATTTGGTCTCCCTCTCTCTCTGCCCTTTCCCTACTCACTCTCTATCTCTGTCTCAAAATAAATAAAAACATTTTAAAAAATTTTAAAAAGAGACAAAGAAGGATATTATATAATAATAAGGGGGCCAATCCAACAAGAGGATATAACAATTGTAAATATTTATGCACTCACCATGGAAGCACCCAAATACATAAAAACAGTTAATAACAAATATAAAGGAAATAACCAGTAATAATACAATAGTAGTAGAGGATGTAAGTGATGTCCACTTATAACAATGGACAGATCATCCAAACAGAAAATCAACAAACAGTGGTTCTGAATGACACACTGGGCCAGATGGATTTAACACACACATTCATAATAAAACAGCAGAATACACATTCTTTTCAAGTGCACATGGAACATTCTCTAGAACAGATCACATTTTAGGCCACAGAAAAAGTCTCAACAAATTAAAAAAAAATTGAAGTCATACCACGCATCTTTACTGACCACAAAACTATGAAACTAGAAATCAACTGTAAGAAAAAATCTGGAAAGAGCACAAATACATGGAAGCTAAATAAGATGCTACTACACAATAAGTGGGTCAACCAAGAAATCAAAGAAGAAATCAAAAACTACACGGGAACAAATGAAAACACAATGATCCAAAATCTTTCGGACACAGCAAAACTGGTTCTAAGAGTGAGTTTATAGCAATACAGGACATCAAGAAGCAAGACAATTTTCAAATAAACAACCTAACCTTATATCTAAAGAAGTTAGAAAAAGAAGAATAAAACCCAAACCCGGCAAAAGGAAGGAAATAATAAAGATCAGAGTGGAGGGGCACCTGGCTGGCTCAGTGGGTATACAATACTCTAGATCTCAGATTGTGATTTCACGCCCCACACTGGGTACAGAGACTACTTAAAAATAAAACCTTAAAAAAAAAAATTAGAGCAGAAACAAATGATAAACTAAAAAAAAAAAAAATAGAACAGAACAATGAAACCAGGAGCTAAGTTCTTTGAAAAGATCAACAAAATTGATAAACCTCTACTAAAATTATCAAAAAAAGGAAAAGGGAAAAAAAAAAAAAAAGTGAGAGGACCCAAATAAACAAAGTCACAGATGAAAGGAGAGAAATAACAACCAACACCACAAAAATACAAAAATTGTAACAGAAGATTATGCAAACCTTTATGTCAAAAAATTAGACAACTTAGAAGAAATGGATAAATTCCTAGAAACATACAACCTACCAAGACTGAAGCAGGAAGAAATAGAAATTTTGAACAGACCAATAGCAGTAATGAGACTGAAGCAGTAATCAAAAAACCAAAAGTCCAGGATTAGACAGCTTCAGAGGTAAATTCTACCAAACATTTATTTTTTTTATGTTTATTTATTTTGAGAGCAAGTGTGCATGCACACACATCAGCAGGGGAGGGGCACAGAGAGAGGGAGATAAAGAATCCCAAGCAGGTTCCATGCTGTCAGCACAGAGCCTGATGCAGGGCTGGATCTCACAAACTGTGAGATCATGACCTAAGTCGAAACCAAGAGTTGGACACTTAACCGACTGAGCCACCCATGTGCCCCCTAGCAAACATTTAAAGAAGAGTTAATACCTATTCTCCTCAAACCATTCCAAAAACATAAGAGGAAGGAAAACTTCCAAATTCACTCTATGAGGCCAATATTACCCTGATACCAAAACAAGATAAAGACACTACAAAAAGAACTACAGGCTTGTATCTCTCATGAATACAGATGCAAAAATCCTCAACATATTAGCAAACCAAATCCAACAATACATTAAAAAATCATACAATACAATCAAATGGGATATTCCCAGGATGTAAGGGTGGCTCAGTTTTCACAAAAAATCAACACTATACATCACATCAATAAGAGAAAGGATGAAAACTACATGGTCATTTCAACAGATGCAGAAAAAGCATTTGAAAAAGTACAACATCCACTCATGATAAAAATCCTCTGCAAAGCAGATCTAGAGGGAACATACCTCAACATAATAAGGGCCTTATATGAAAAACCCACAACCAATATCACACTCAATGGTAAAAAACTGAGAGCTTTTACCCTAAGATCACAAACAAGACAAGGATGTCCACTCTCATCACTTTTATTCGACATAGTACTGGAAGTCCAAGCCACAGTAATTAGACAATATAAAGAAATAAAAAGCATCCAAACTGGTAAGGAAGAAATAAAACTCTATTTGTAGATGACTTGATACTATATACAGAAAACCCTGAAGACTCCACCAAAAAACTATTACAACTGATAAATGAATTCAGTAAAGTCACAGGATACAAATCAACGTATATCAATCTGTTGCATTCCGGGGCACCTGGGTGGCTCAGTTGGTTAAGCGGCCAACTTCGGTTCAGGTCATGATCTCGGGGTCTGTGAGTTCAAGCCCCGTGTCGGGCTCTGTGCTGACAGCTCAGAGCCTGGAGCCTGTTTCCGATTCTGTGTCTCCCTCTCTCTGACCCTCCCCCGTTCATGCTCTGTCTCTCTCTGTCTCAAAAAAAAATAAACGTTAAAAAAAATTTTTTTTTTAAATCTGTTGCATTCCTATATACTAATAATGAAGCAGCAGAAAGTGAAATCAAGAAAACAATCCCAAGGGCACCTGGCTGGCTCAGCTGGTAAAGCATGTGGCTCCAGATCTCGGAGTCATGAGTCCAATGTAGGGTGTAGAGCTTATTAAAAAAAAAGGGGGAGGGGGGCAGACACCTGGGTGGCTCAGTGAGGTGGGCAACCAACTCTTTGATATTGGCTGAGGTCATGATCTTGCAGTTGTAGGATCAAACCCCACATCAGGCTCTGCACTAGGCATGGAGCCTGCTTGCAATTCTCTCTCCCTCTCTCTCTGCCCCTCCCCCACTCACTTGCTCTCTCAAAATAAATAAATAAACTTTAAAAATAAAATAAAAACAGAACTACCCTATGACTCAGTAATTGTATTACTATTAACCCAAAAAATACAAAAACATTAATTTGAAGGGATACATACACCTCAATGTTTATAGCAGCATTATTTATAACGGCCAAACCATGGAAAAAGCCCAAATGTCCATCAATAGATGAATGGATAAAGAAGATGGTGTGTGTGTGTGTGCGTGTGTGTGTGTGTGTGCGTGTGCGTGTGTGAGTATTATTTGGCCATAAAAAAAAATGAAATCTTGCCATCTGCAATACGGATAGAGCTGGAGAGTATAAAGCTAAGTGAAATAAGTCAGTCAGAGAAAGACAAATACCATATGATTTCACTCATATGTGGAATTTAAGAAACAAAACAAATGAGCAAAGAAAAAAAGAGGGAGAGAGAGAAACCAAAAAACAGATTCTTAATAGAGAACAAACTGATGGTTACCAGAAAGGAGGTGGGTCAGGGGATAGGGGTGAGTAAGAGGGTATAGGGATTAAAGAGTACATTTATCATGATGAAAAAAATAAAATTAACAAAGAAAAAACCAAAGACCTCTAAAAGGACCCTTGCCCAGATAAAATGAAATGCCAAAATACTGAAAAGATAAATGAACAGTTTACTGTATTACAATTACCCAAGCCACTACGCAGGTCACCATTTGGCAACACATCAGGAAAACAAAATGACAAATACAAGTAATTAATCAAAGAGTCACTTCTGAAGATATCCTCCAATGAGCCCAAGATTTGCAGTTTAATGAAAAATGATATATGTAAATTGTGTCTTTTACCAAAAAGTAGATTAAAATAACCTAGCTCTGCCTAATCTGGAAAATGAAAGAAAAAAAAGAACACTTTTTAAGTGGTTTCAACACGTGTCATATTTAAAAAACACTAATGCTCCAAAAGTCTAAAAACCCCAAAATGAAACATTAAAAAACAAACAAAAATAAAAAAAAGGCTATAAGAGTTCAATAAATATTAATACTTCATTAAGTCATACTCTATGATTTTCATTTTCTTGGTAATGATTTCTACTGAATATGAAAAATGGCAAATCACTATTATCATAATCATTTCCAAGCTTCTGAATATTTTTTCCAAATAGTACAGTGAAGTGCTCCTCCACTTGTTTTAAGACACTCTATTAAACTGCTATTGTCAATAATCCCCCCTACAGAAAACACCTTGTCTTATGATTTCCATGCACATCAATATCGCCTCCTCCCGTTCTCCTCGAGCAAAGCGAATGTTGGCTTCACCCATGAGACCCCTCAGAGCTCTGGGAAGTTTACTTCGAGGTCTTTTCTCCTGTATAGAAAAAAAATGACATTTAGACTAAAATACAGTAGTGTCTTAGATTTCAATTCCAACCAAATTAATAAATGCAGAACATAATGAAACTGAAATTTCCCTTTAAAATTTCTCAATATTCTAAATTGAGAAATAAGGACTAAATGACTATAATTCTAACCCATTAATATTAAAGTCTATATTTCAGGAAAAAGTCTAAAACTAATCTCAACAAGAAAAAGAAATATTCTATAACATTCTCCAAAAAGGAACACCTCAGAAAATTAAAACAAACTTCCTAAGTACAAAGTTCAAACCACAGTGAAGTATATAAAGAAAGTAAAAATCAAAGTGGTCAAGAATTATTAATTACTAACTAGAATAATAACAAATGTAGAACCTGATGTTGCAAAATGGATTTATGTGCCACTAAACTTATAACCTACTGAAGATCCTCCTTCCTTCTAATTTATCTACTCAGAAGAAAGTTGGTTAAAAAGTTATAATATGGAACTTTTAATAGCAAAACTATAGCATATTTTGACACACGCAATAATTAAGGTTTTACATTTTAAAAAATCTCTAAGGTGAAACATAAGAAAGTAGGTGGCTCAGGGGCGCCTGGGTGGCGCAGTCGGTTAAGCGTCCGACTTCAGCCAGGTCACGATCTCGCGGTCCGTGAGTTCGAGCCCCGTGTCAGGCTCTGGGCTGATGGCTCGGAGCCTGGAGCCTGTTTCTGATTCTGTGTCTCCCTCTCTCTGCCCCTCCCCCGTTCATGCTCTGTCTCTCTCTGTCCCAAAAATAAATAAAAAACGTTGAAAAAAAAAATTTTTTTTAAATAAAAAATAAAAAAAAAAGAAAGTAGGTGGCTCAGTCAGTTAAGCGTCTGACTCTTGGTTTCAGCTCAGGTCATGATCTCGCTGGCCTGTTTCGGATCCTCTGTTTCTGTCCCTTCCCTGCTCATGTTTACAGGCTCTCTCTCTCTCTCAAAATAAATAAAAAGAAAAAAAAAAAGAAACGTAACAGTTGTCTCATGATATTTCCTTTTTTACAGTTTGAATTCTTTCCAGATATACATATCATTTAAAGATTTCTTTTTCGATTACTATGTCACATTTTTACATTATGTTTATAAAGACTAAAATAAATTATTTACTTTCATCATCTTCTTGGTTTCACGATTGAGAACCATCTCCAATACAAACACATCTCCTGCAGTGGGTTGCTCAGGTGTTTCTTCTTCCTCTTCTTCTTCTTCTTCCTCTTCCTCCTCATCATCTTCATTCTCCCCAAGCATGGAAGCAAAGACCTTGTGAACTGATTTACTGACTCCATCTGATGTTTCTCCTGAAGAAAGACACATGGAGATTGCCAACAAACAAACAAAAACCCATTAGAACACTCGGTAGTCAAAAGGGAAAAAAAAGAATCCAGTATTTTCTGAAAGTAAAAGTAGAGAACAAACATTCCAAAACACAACCCAAAGAAGAAATCTGTTACAAAGTCATATATTTTACTCTGTAGGAACTGCTGACTCAACCTTTAGGCCTCATTAAGATGTACAGGAGAATTAAGCGGGAAATCAGAAGTGTACATAGTTACCACTTAAAAGCAGAGAGAAAAAAAAATAAAAGAACTGTAAGACACAGACCTGAAAACTAAACAAGTCTGATGGTACACACCAGGTGGCATAGCATAGTGATTAAAGATAAGGCCTCCAGAGTCAAGCTGTCTGATTTCAAACTTCATCTCCAATTATCACTAACTGTATAACCTTGGGTAAATTACTGAAGCTCTCTGAACCTCAGTTTCCTCATTTATAAAAGACGTTAATAATAATGTCTGACAGGGGCATTTGGGTGGCTCAGTCGGTTAAGCGTCTGACTTTGGCTCAGGTCATGATCTCATGGTTCGTGAGTTCGAGCCTCACATCGGACTCTGTGCTGACACCTTGGAGCCCGGAGCCTACTTCAGATTCTGTGTCTCCCTAGTCTGTTCCTCCCCCACTTGTACTCTCTCTCTCTCTCAAAAATAAATAAAAATTAAAAAAAAAATTTTTTTTAAATAATAATGTCAGAAAGACCAAAGAACTCTTGATCTTGGGGTTGGGAGTTCAAGCCCCATGCTGAGCACAGAGCTTATATACATACATACATACACACAAACATACATAAATAGTGGTTGTACCATTTAAATAAATAGGTAGATAAATAAATACAGTACCATAATAATAATGTCTGCTTTAGGCTCACTCTAAGGATGAGGTGAGGTTTTATATATATGCACTTAGAATAATGCCCAGGATACAGTAAAAGCTTAATAGATGCTATTATTAAAACAGTATTATCATTTCAGGAACAAAATAATATGACATAATTCATTTGTATCTGAGGATGCCACTATAGTACAATAATTTTTGCAAGTTCATAATGATAACCTTAAATGATCATGTAATGCTTAAGGTTGAGGCCAATTTTCTGTTAAAGCAGAGGCATGTAACATATTTTAGAAAAACTCCAATGAAACAGTTAAAATTTTACATACATTTTATATAATTTTACATAATTGTATTAAAAAACTTGCAAGCTTATTCACTTACATGAAATACGTCAAATCCCAAAGATGCTGGATAGACAAGATAGTTAATATGTTTGAGGAAGGACAAAAATTTTTAAAAACCCACATATTCTGAACAACAAATAAGTAATCATTCTTAAAAAGTCATAATGACCAGCTTCAAGAATTGTGAACATCCTAAATAAATGTAAGAATATGTACACAGAAGATCCAAAAGAATATACATACATACTGCCAGAATACATGAATTAAGCAAGGTTCCTGGATACAAGGTTAATATACAAAAATTACTTGTAGTTTTTGATCAGCAATAGAAACCTCCACTTGGTCCAAGGAGGCAGGAATAAAGCTGGTTTTCTGCATGTAAACTCTGTGTAAAAAGAGTTATTCACAGGGAAAAGAACCAGCTTCTACTTCTACCCCCTAGAACTAGAAAGTTTAATTTAGTTCTCATTCAGATACTATACACAAAGCTACATTCTAATTGACATTTCAGTATCCCACATAACTTGTCACGGGTAAATGGATACTATGAACTATTATCAGTATTCTGTTCACGAGGAAGGTATGTCAATCACTGGAAATTAATGAATTTGCAAACTAGTTCATCAATTAGACTCTGATGGCTGTAATTAGATGGGACTAACCAAATCTGGTATCTGCACTTGCAGAGCTGAGGACTGGATTCTCGAAAGAGGCAGCATACCAAGAAATCTATACTGTGTGTAAAGACCCATCTGGGGCAGCCAACTGGACTTCCACACTGGCATTTTTTATCTTATCTCCTATGACTAATGCAGTGGTTTGGAAGCTACTTTGTTTAGAAGCATAAATCATTACCATTGGGGGAGTATAGTCTGGAAATATTAGTAACCAAAAGGGCCAGTTTAAAAAACAGTGACTCTACAAAGGCTCCCAAATACTGATGTCAATTTGAAATACTTTTCCACAAAAATAACCCATAAAACTAACCATCACCATATTCAAAACCTCATCAAATATTTATTGAGCACCTATTATATGCCACGCACTATAATTATGCTACTGACAAACTAGATAATCCAGAATACCACTGCAATGAAAAAACAATGTTTTCATTAAATTATTAGGTAGTCGTAACATTTAATGCAAGTAGCAAATGATTTTAACATACCTTCATTGACCTCATTGTCCTGCGATTTGCTGGAGTCAATTCCTGATGATGATGGAACTTCAGAGTCATGTGGATTTTCTTCAACTGATAACTTTCCTTTTTCTTGAACACTCTGTGATTGAAAATTAATGATTCCAAAAAATAATGCAGATTTAGTTCTCTCCAGATGGGAATAGGGCATTTGCCTCATTTTCTATTTCTATAAAACTTGAGCTTTACATAAGTCTGAATACTGTCAAAGCATTTCATAGTCTCATCCCTCACGACTGTCTGAATCAGTCACTTGTAAAAAATAATTTACTACATCTGGATTATTTCATGAATCTACACATTATATCCTAGCTTTTTAAATGAAAAGAGATGGGTCTTTATTAGGTGCATGAATTAGGAACGAATCCACCAATTAATTTCAAAGAGTGCAATATTTGTTTTCCCTCGGACTTCTTATAAGTGAGAGGATATGTAAAGTTCAGATATTCTAAGTATCAAAAAATATGAATGAAGATTTTATCGGAAAAGAAAACTCGCTTTCTTGTGGAAGATTACATCACACCACTGGGAGACTCCTCAGAAATGGGAGCTCGAACCCCTCGGTTTAAAAATAAACTGAGGCCTAAAGAAGAGAGGTGAGTTGCTCACCCGAACACAAAAAGAATCGGTGGCAAAACTACTACTAGAATCAGAAACACTGACGGGGTGGGGGAGGAGGGGGGTGGGGGAGGAGGGAAGAGAGACAGAGAAGAGGTTACCACAAAGACAAGCTTTTTGGTGGGAGATATTTCTTAAGAGGAGATTAACACATGGATGAGAGGTGAGAACCCGCATTTGGGTAAGAAGGGGAAGAAGCTGCTAGGAAGTCCCGGCCCGCTCCATCACAGCGAATGGGGTCATCTGGGTCCCCCACATCTAGCTGCATTAGGGCGACACCACAGTGAGGGGCATCCTGGCCTGGCCATCGCCTCACTTTCTTCTCGCGGGTTTTTCTCTCTTCTCTCCGCCTTTCGAACTCCTCAAAGGAGATCTTCCCTTCCAGGTAGTCGATGAGCTCTGGGCTGAAACCCGACATTCCTGCTTCGGGGTGCGAATACGCAGCAACAAGAACCAGGACAGAGAACCGGAAAAAGCGAGACTTCCTAGATTTTACCTAACCCCCCGGCGCGAGAAAAGCGACGCGGCGTCCTCCTGAGAAACGGGCCCGGCCTGCGCCGCAGCCGCTGCGCTCAGGTTCCGCAGGCGCATATGGTCCGGCAGCCTTCGAGGCGAGAGAGGGGCGGAGCCGGCCGCTCGGGTCTTGGCCTGCTGCCCTGGCTCAAATTTATTGTTTAAGAGGATTAGGGAGTTAAAAAAAAAAAAAAAAGTGCTTTAAAGACATTTTCCTTAATCTAGATCGTTTCCCTCAATTCTTCATTCTCCTAATCCACTTCATTTTCTGAATGTTTGTTCTTTAAATTAATTTGATCTTTTCTTTGGTGCATTATTTTCTTGATTTAACCAACTGCACTGCCACGTCCATTTTTCTCCTGCCACAGAAAGCTAAAGTCCTCTCCCAATTTGTGCTCTAAGTCTCATATCCTCCACCATTAGTTTTCCCGTCTTCCACAAATTCTCAAACTCTCCCTTTCCTCAGGGCTCCTCAGTCCTTAAGTAAGTTTATCGGAACTTCACGTTCCACCTATCACTCCCACCCAAGTTTTCTTTTCTTAACAGTCAAACTTTTAGAATCAAATGCTTGATGTGGTTACCATACACTCTTGCCCATTTACTATAGGTCATGTACTGGCTTATGCATATTACATACATAGCTCAAAATAACCCTTAAAAATGGATGTTGCTTTCATTTTATTTTTATCTATCTATCTATCTATCTATCTATCTATTTTGAGAGAGAGCGAGGAAACTCGTGCTTGTGCCGGGGTGGGGATGAGGGAGTGGCAGAGAGAAAGGAAGAGAGAATTCCAAGCAGACTCCCCCTGCTGCCGGTGGGGGCGGTGGGGGGGGGGGTTGATCCCACAAACTGTGAGATCATTACCTGAGCTGAGATCAAGAGCTGGGCTTAATAGCTGACCACCCAGGCACCAGAGGATGTTGCTATTATTAATGCCAAAGTCCTATATCTAATAAGTAGCAGAGCCAGGATGTGAACCCTGATCTATCTGACCCCAAATCCCATGCATTGGAATTAATATGACATATGGCCTCCCCTCAATGGAACTATTCTTCACTTGCTGAACACTCCTGTGGTTTATATTTTACCTTGTGTTATAAATATTTCTCTGCTGTCCTATTCTAGACACACTGTCTGTCAACATCTTGAGAATAGTACTACCTGATGCATCTTTGTGAATTCTAGTAATCTGTGCTTAAAACACGTTTATGAATTAAACTGGGTGGAATTGAGAGTACCTTAGAAATGAGCAATAGTGTTTAGGTACAGAGAATGAAGCTCCATATAAAGCTAAGGTTAGATATAGGTTACATGGAGCCTATCACTTAGCCATTGGTACCTCTTTGTTACAATCTAGATGAGGATAAGAACAGAAGAATGTCAGAATGACAGCTGTGACCCCAAGACTTCTAGATAAGAGGGGAAAAAATCTCACAGCTAGAAATCATCACTTTCTCATAATGAAGGATCCTCAGGACTCTACCTGGGTGTAAAATATGGGGGCTAGTAGGAAAGGTTGGATTAAGGAACTCAACAAAAATCACTTGTAGGGAAATTCTCCCTGCCTTCTCCAGGCAAGCAGGGAACTGCATCTAAGAAGTCAAAACTCTGGTCCTAACTCTCCTAGGGGAAAAGAAGGGAGTCAAAGGCAAGAAAGATGGTACCTCATAAGGAGAATTCTCTACTAAGACCCAGATGGCTTAGACTAGGTTGTTTCACTATCACCTGACTGGAATATGGAATAACAGTTGTGCAGCTATCCATTCATGTTGGGGGAGAATAGGGAACAAGGAGAAAGAGATAAAAGGATAGTTTTTATGCCATTATTAAAGAGACAACAGACCCAAAATCACTTGTGCTAAAAACCACATCAGGAACCAAGACTTAATATATAATTTAGTTGCAGTTTCAACCTCTCTTAGGAGTGGTCAATCTGGAATTACATGGTCAGCGCTAGTGAGGTAATAGACCTCACTGCATGATAGACCTCTGCTGTCCCCTAAAGGGAAGTGACCTTGCCACAAACAATCCACTCTCTGCTTGGTGACTTCCTTGTCCCACCTTCTTCTAGCTACAAAGTCTTTCATTTTGTACAGCTCTTTGGGGCTCCTTTCTATTTGTTAGATGATGCCCAATTCATGGTTCATTGAATAAATCCAATAAAATCTTTAAAATCTACTTTAAAATTTGAATTTGGTTTTTAACACTGCTATGGAACACCTTGTTGACATGAAAGTTGTTTTACAGGTCACATTGTAGCAATATATCTTAAAATTGTAATCTTTCTGTTTTTCTTTTATCCACTTCCTTGAAAGTGATTTGTACCCTGGTGAGTCAGAGGCATCTGCATTACTTTGAGAAGAAGTGAAATTGTTACAGCGGTAATAAAAATAGCAAGAAGAAACTTTTCAGACTTTCTGACTGATTTTTGAGGAATCAAAATGGAATGTCTGAAGGAAGCAGAACATTGAATGGGTGCCATGACAGTAGAATTAAGAGTACACAGGGAGGAGATGACTCCATCCTTTCTCCTTTTCAAGGGGTCGAACCACAATGGGATGTGACCCTTTTGGGGAGACAATTTTTCCATAGTTCTCTCACTTTTCTGCAAAAGTTTTTGGCAACTTTCAATCTGGGCTATATTTCCAAAGATGTCTGTAGAACAAACAACCTTGAAAGACAGACCTACTGTCTTTCTCTGTGATAGAGGACAGATTTGTTTTCTGGCCAGTACAATAGATATAATGCTTCCATCTGGGGCAAAGATTGGGCATGTTTGCTAGTAGCCCCATATAAAAGTGGGGATATCCTAAGTTTGGGGTTCCTCAGCACAAACCCACTCATGTGCAGCAGGTGCTTGGATTCACCTCCATGTGGCTCCCATGATACTTCGGGTATAAGGAGAACCAATGTGGATGTACAACTCATGCTGCCTGCAGTGCCATGAGTAATAAAATATGCAGCCTCAGACCCAGGGGTCTCATGTGTCTATTAGAATCTGTGAAACTGTAGTAGGATAGTGTGCGGCTTACAAGTCACACTTGTAAGTGTGACTTAGAAGTCACACTCTTAACAGTCCTTTTTTTTTTTTTTAATTTTTTTAATGTTTATTTATTTTTGAGACAGAGAGACAGAGCATGAACAGGGGAGGGTCAGAGAGAGAGGGAGACACAGAATCTGAAACAGGCTCCAGGCTCTGAGCTGTCAGCACAGAGCCCGACGCGGGGCTCGAACTCACGGGCCGCGAGATCATGACCTGAGCCGAAGTCGGACGCTTAACCGACTGAGCCACCCAGGCACCCCTCTTAACAGTTCTTGACTACCCTAGTTCTGGGATAGGGGACAATAGGTCATGGCCTGGGAATGTGGGCCTCATCAAAGAGGAGCAGAGTCAGTGTTGAAAGGCTGTCAGAGGACTATGTAGAGAATTACCATGGGCCCCGGGGAGCCTGGATCACTTGCAAAGCATTGAATTTCACTGGAAGAAACATGACATTTCTGCTGTTTACCTAGCAATGGTTCTCAGCCAAGAAAAAAATCACTTCCCAAGTGGGCTTTTTAGAAATGTGTGTAGGGAAGTTTTGGTTGTCAAAATAATAGGGTAGGGGTGGGGAAATGACTGACATACAATGTCTGAGGACCAGGTGTGCTAAATGGTCATACAAGTGGAGACTTGTCCTTCCCCAATGGCATCACCACCAAGAAACTCCAGTCAGTATGGAGTGTAGGCCATCCATCAACAGCTATCTCCCAATGTGAGTTTTCCAGCAGAAGGATGCATGCTCCTGCCTTGAGACTTTGCAGGCTCATAGTTAAAAGTCCGTGTGGATGCTCTTCCTTTTCAAGGCCCTGAAATTAATAAGTATTCCCTTTGTGGCAGTACTGACACCCAGAACAGGGCTGGTAAAAGGAAAGGAAAACCAGTCAATGCTACTTGAGTGGAACTAGAGGGTGGTACAACACTGCTAACTACTCTACCCTTTATTTGAATATTTTTTATGAGGAATAGCTCATTGTCAGTAATTACTTATATCTTTTATTTTTACTTATTTTTTTAGTGAGTGAGACAAAGAGTGAATGTGAATGGGGGTGGGGGGAGCAGTGGGAGAGGTATAGGGAGAGAGAGAGAACCTTCAGCAGGCTCCAAACCTAGCGCGCAGCCCAACACAGGGCTTGTTCTCACCACCCTGAGATCATGACCTGAGTCTAAATCAAGAGTTAGATGCTTAACTGACTGAGCCACCCAGGTGCCCCTAGTTCTATCTTTTAAATGGTTAAACACAGGGGCAGCTGGCTGGCTCAGTCAGTTAAGCACCCAACTCTTGATTTGGGCTCAGGTCATAATCTCATGGTTCGTGAGATCAAGCCCCGCATTGGGTTCTGCTCTGACAGCACAGAACTTGCTTGGGATTCTCTCTCACACTCTCTCTCTGCCCCTCCTCTGCTCACGTTCTCTCTCTCTCAAAATAAAGAAATAAACTTTAAAAAGTTTAAATGCTAAAAAAACCCCCATAATCTTGATATAAACTAGAAGCAGCTTCTATTACCATATAATAGCACAATAGCACACCTTCAGTTCGACACATATTAAACACTCGCTACATGTAGAGCATTGTGCTAGGTGCTGGAGAAATAAAAATCACTTAGATATGATCTCTGCTCCCAAAGACCTCACAACCCTCCAGAGAAAAGACACACACACACACACACACACACACACACACACACATTACTAGTTAAAACAGGACAAATTAAACCAGATGAAGAAATCTATTTTTCCATAAGTATTTTATTATTGATATTCAGTATCAATCATCCACAAGACAGCCACAGAAGACTATCATGAAAGGTACAGGCTAATGTTCCTAGGATGCCAATGTTTTTGCATTCTAGTATAATGTTCGTTTTTCAAGAATCCCAGAGAAAATGATGTGGCTCTCCATAATGATACAGGAAAAGCAGCTATTCCAAATGAAAATATGAGAGTCAGAATATTTCAACCTGAGCTGGTGGAGAGAGGAGAAGGTCAGTTGGTTGTAAAAAAGGGACCTGTTTCTACTCCACCTGTTTCCACTCGCCCTTCTTAAGAAGCTGTGTGTGCAGAAGAACCAGAGCCGAGTGCAGCTGGGATATTTGGTGTAACACAATGTCCACCTCTGAACGATGGCAGGGAACATCTCCAAAAGACTCTAGCAACTCCTAGAATCCCCAGTGCCTTTGCTTTCCATTTCAACTTAACTGTGGATATTTATCACTTCCTCTCCCTTGGTGTGAAACAAACATTGTGAGGTCTTTCAGTGGCATATGCTGAATGTGGGAATGCAGCTTCTTTTCAGGAAAAAGAGCAATTTTAAGCCCAAATCTCTATTATATATAATGAACGATACTAAAAATGAGCAGAGTCCCTTTCCAGTAAAAAATGTTTATTGATAGGGGCACCTGGGTGGCTCAGTCAGTTAAAAGTCTGACTTTGGTTCAGGTCATAGTCTCATGGTCTGTGGGGTCCGTGAGTTCGAGCCCCAAGTCGCGCTCCGTACTGACAGCTCAGAGCCTGGAGCCTGGAGTAGAAACAGGTCCCTTTTTTTACAACCAACTGACATTCTCCTCTCTCCACCAGCTTAGGCTGAAATATTCTGACTCTCATATTTTCATTTGGAATAGCTGCTTTTCCTGTATCATTATTCTGTGTCTCTCTCTCTCCTCCCCTCCCTCGCTCATACTCTGTATCTCTCTCCTTCAAAAATAAATAAACATTAAAAAAAATTTTTTTTAATGTTTATTGATAAAAGGTAATAAGCACACAAGCTTGAAAGACAAGCTTAAAGGAAAGGTAATTTGAATCATCATCTCTTTGGACTCTACAGTATTTTTGTAACTCTTAGAAATATGTCCAGTGCTCTACATTGATGTTTATGATTTATAGAATGGAAAAAAGACTCCAAAAATATGCACATAAGTCACATATGTCCCAAAGCTCGACCCATTTATATGTAAATCTGGAAATGTAGAATAAAACCATGATAAATTGACAAAAGTGGAGGGGGAAAAGGTTTTCCCATGACCATGATTGAATTTTTCTGATGAGAAGCTTGATCTGTAGTTTTAAAATAGCCAGACACCTGAAAGAACAAGAAAATGTTATCATGAAATAGAAAGTGAAGACTCTTCAAGCAACACAATGACCCAAAGAGCAACATATTTCAACAAAGACTCTTTTTGTTTTTCTTTTCTAATCAGAGATGTTAGGAAAGGAGCGCATGTAATTATGAAATATTCCCCTGGGGCGCCTGGCTGGCTCAGTCAGTTGAGAGGCCGACTTCGGCTCAGGTCGCTCAGGTCATGATCTCACGGTCCGTGGGTTCAAGCCCCGCGTCGGGCTCTGTGCTGACAGCTCAGAGCCTGGAGCCTGTTTCAGATTCTGTGTCTCCCTCTCTCTGACCCTCACCCGTTCATGCTCTGTCTCTCTCTGTCTCAAAAATAAATAAACGTTAAAAAAAAATGGAAATATTCTCCTAATAGAAGCTTAACTTCTCTCACAAAGTTGAAAAACTCCCATCACATTACAATACTACCAACTTGGTGTTTTCTCTGTTTCCTGCCCTTAAACATTACCTCAGTCCATGCTCACATGACACTATTTATTTGATATTTTCTCTATAGTATCTGTGAGTTAGAGATCAGTGTCTGCAATTTATAAATGAAGAAACTAAGGCTCACAACCAGATTGCATGCAATTCTGTCTCATACTAAAGCAGATACTGCGATATTAATAACTATTCTTTACTTTAGTGTTTAATAGCCTAGGGCCCAAGAGTGAATATTAGTCAAGGTAACCCTTCCATAATGTCTTCCCGTTCATTCTATTTCATTTTCTCATTGTAAGAGCTTTCAAGCACATATGCCACATAGTAAATTGCATCTTCCATTTAGAATAACAATCATTATTTTAAAAAATCATCACATTTAAAGGAACTAATAATCAAAATGCTTTCCCATACACAATAAAGTACAGCAATAGTATGTATGTTCCTCACAATTTCATCCCTACCCATTGGAAGAATGGGAGTGGATTTTAATCATGATTCAGTTCCCTTTATTATTTAGCCAAACAAAAAGTTAATAGACTAGAATCACATTGTGTTTTCTTGGAGTACACCATACCTGTTTGTTGTTTCTTTTTCCTAAATGGTAAATATTTATTTGATAGGAATGCTCAAGTAATAAGAATAGGGGCACCTGGGGGGCTCAGTTGGTTAAGTGACCAACTCTTGATTTCGGCTCAGCTCATGATCTCACTGTCATGCTCCACACTGGGCGTGAGCCTGCTTGAGGTCCTCTCTCTCTCACTCTCTCTCTCTCTCTTCTCCTTTCCTGCTTGCTTGCGCATGTGTGCTCTCTCTCTCACTCTCTCTCTCTCAAAAAAAAAAAAAAAAAAGGAATAATAAAACACAAATTTTAAACATAAATAAATTTCTAATTTTTTTCCATGAGGAAAGTGCCATCTTTACAATATTTTACTTTTTTTTTTCTTTAGGTGAGGAAGTTCAAACTCAAATATATGTTTATTACTTTTTTCCAAGAAGACAATTTTTTTAAACTTTTCTATTAAATCCAACTACACAATTTGACATTTTTAAAGTTTATTTATTTATTTTGAGAGGGGAGGGGAGGGGCAGAGAGAGAGAGGGAGAGAGAGAAAATCTAAGCAGACAGCTCAGAGCTTGAATCCAGGCTCGATCTCATGAACTGTGAGATCAAGACCTGAGCCGAAATCAAGAGTTAGATGTTTTTAACCAACTGAGACACCCAGATGCCCCACCTTATTTCTTTGTATATGATTTCCACATAACTAGCTATATGACCTGGTATTCAAAAAACATAGGTAAAAGTGTGTGATATTCCACTATATTTACTAATCCTATTAAGAGTGATAATTCTAGGGGCACCTGGAAGGTTCAGTTCATACAGCAGGTGACTTTTAACCTCGGAGTTGTGAGTTAAACCCCATGTTGGGCATACAGACTACTTTAAATTAAAAAAAAAAGAGTGATCATTCTATTTTAATATATCTCTTCCCAGAAAACTATGCTTATAAAATTATAAACTTTCATTTCTTTTTAAAACCAGACAGCGAAATACATGAACCAAATCCAAATATTAACGGTGATGAGTATCATCAGAACTGAGCACATATTTCTATGAGGAAATAAAATCATTTTTTCAAATAAATACTTTCAAAATCTCTTTATGACTGAGTTGTTATCATTGGACAGATCCTGGGAATAAAGGGATAACTTACCTGTGTTCAGAGGAAACATTCAGCCTTTGACGTAATTAGGAAAGGAGTTTTTCTGCTCTTCATAATCTGCAAATGCAGAAGCAAGAAGTTCTGATTGGAAAGAGAGGGGTCTGGGATTCTCATTCATGGAGAAAGTGTTCGGAAATCTCCCAAGATCAAGACCTCTTCCCTTAAGATATGCCTGAAGGGTTCTGAAAAACTGAAGAGAGAAAGAAAGTGTTCAATGCGGTATGTAAATTAAATATAAAAAATACTCAGAGATGGATATTTTCCCCCTCTTTTTTCCTCCGTGAATTGACTTTAGGGCTAATCTAGGAGGCAGGAGGTAGAAAATCCAGAAATACAAGTACAAACTTTGGCTACTTCTCCTACTTCCCCTCCACTGTCCTTTACCCTGCCTTGTTTTTGTTTTTGTTTTTTTTTTTAATTTTTTTAAATGTTTCTATGTATTTTTGAGACAGAGAGAGACAGAGCATGAGCAGGGGAGGGGCAGAGAGAGAGGGAGACACAGAATCCGAAGCAGGCTCCAGTCCCTGAGCTGTCAGCACAGAGCCCGACGCGGGGCTCGAACTCACGGAGTGTGAGATCATGACCTGAGCTGAAGTTGGACGCTCAACTGACTGAGCCACCCAGGTGCCCCTACCCTGCCTTGTTTTTGACATTTCAACCCTAAACAAGATAATTCAACATTCTTGGTGGAGACTGAGAGAGGAACATCAATTATTTAATAGCATCACGGTCAGAGGGTCCTTTGTAAACCATCTCTGAACCACTTAGGTCGGAGATTAAATGGAACTTTACAGTGGTCAAGCTCTGGGCCTCCTCTCTGAAGGTGAGATCCTGGCCATTGTCTTCTGCACCAATTCTTTCAGGCATGCGTTTTTCAAAAAGCTTTCCTTTATAAAATGGATACATAGAAGCTTGCAAAGGGCTGCTTGGTTGTTTTAACCCTATACTGTCATATTTCACATCATTTTCTTTAGGGAAACTAGTTTTTGAAATAGTAATGCCAGCATGTTTATTGTTTTGGCATATTTTCAAAAGAGAATTTTCACTGATGTTTTGAATTCTATTTCCTAGATAGATTTATCTTGAAAATAATGCTTGGGGAGCACCTGGCTGACTCAGTTGGTAGAGCGTGCAACTCTTGGTCTCAGGGATGTGGTACTGAGCCCCACAATGGGTGTAGAGATTACTTAAAAATAAATCTTAAAAAAAAAAATAAAGAAAAGAATGCTTGGTAAATTGAAAAGAATGCAGGTCAACTTTCAGTTTTTGTAACTGAGCTTTGCACGTGTTGGTCATATGAGAATTGATTTTATTATCAGTTCAGTCTGAGCTATGCAAAAATCAATTCCCCACGATACTCTTGATTTTGTATATGTGTGAGAAATACAGGCTATAAAGTCAATGTGTATGTACGATCATTTACAAATGTAAGGTGTCGTGTGTACATAAAATCATTTCTATACATAAATTTGCTTCTCCTTACAGGACAGATATGAATTGGGCAGAAGAACAATAGGATACCAGCTACTAGGCTAGCAAAGCCCTTGACCAGATTTCTCGGCAGGAATTGCCTTGGCACTTGGTAGCCTCCTCACCACCGTGCTCCAACAGAGTGCAGTGTGCATAAATCCAGAGAGGTGCCAATTTCACCCTGCAGCCCAGCATGCCCCCAGGGTATGCTCTTACCAGCTCTCTGTTCCGGGGATTGTTGAGCGGCTTCCATTTCTCTCCGTTTCTCACTGTGTCTCCAGGCACAAGCCCAAGTAGCACCAGGACAACACACAGCAGCAGGAGTGCTTTGGGCATGGTGGAACGAAGCTGAGTGGAAGGCAGGATCGGGAGATATCAATGGTCTGAGAGAAAAGAGGGAAAGAAAAGAAGAAGGAGGAGTTGGAGGGGTAGGAGGAAGGTGAAGGAAGAGGGAGGAGGAGAGAAGGGAGGGCAAAAGTAAAAAGAGAAAGAGGAAACATTTTTAAAGAGAGACAGGGAGGAAAAAATAGTATATTGGTGCACCTGAATTTTGCAGCCCTCTTTTTCCCCATGTTTATTTGCAAATGAAGACCCCCAAATCCAGTTTATTAGCTTAAAGGAGTCTATGATGATAACATTATACAGTGATGAGCAAACCAATTATGAATACAACCCAGAAAGTCTGAGTACGCTTTTTCATCTTCGAAAAAAATGCACTTTGTTGTCTCCAAAGAAAGTGCAAGTCTTAAAAAAAAAAAAAAAGCATACATATGTATTAAGATAGCAGTCTCAATAAACAAAGGAGGAGGAGGAGGAGGAGGAGGAGGAGGAGGAGGAGGAGGAGGAGGAGGAGAAAAAAGAAAAGATATACCAAAAACTGAGAAATGCACCTTATATACACATCTGAGACAGACTCACACCACATCAGCATAAGTATGGATTGTCTCTGACTCCAAAATGTGAAATGGAAATGAAATACACAGAAAGGGCTAATAAAGCTTACCAGGAGTTTGGCTTTGCTGGTCCTGGTTGGCTACCCTGCTTACAATCTGCAAGGCCATTTATGGCTACTTATAACCAATGGACGGGCTGCAGGTGGGAGTCAATGACGTGAGCAGGGGAAGTTGAAAAATAATGATTCCATTTTCATCCAAGGCACCAAACTCCCCTGAGAATCATATCTTCAAGTTTCTTCAGGGGTGACAGTGAACTTATTTGTCTTATAAATACAGGAGCCTCTCCTCCAACCACTGACCATTTTATGTGGATTTTATAAAACACGCAATGCACTTGTACACAACAAAGTGGATTTTTACTTTTTCATTCTTAAGAGAAGGGTATACACAGCAGCTGGCAATATGATGATGATTACCCACCTAATAGAATGCTCTTTTGGAGGTATCAGCTTTTCAAATTAACATCATTTTTTGAACAGGAAATCCTATTGCAAGAGATAAAACTGTTCTTTGTGATCTATGCCTTATATTTCTTCTGAGAATCTCAAAAAGCTTTACACGTTTTAAATAGCGGCATGGTTTATCATAAAAAAAAACCCTTCGAAATAGAGCAAAAAGATAGCATGTATTTCTTGGAGAAAAATTGCTATACATATCGCATCTCCTTGCTGCATAAATTCCATCCTTAGAAAATGGTAGGGTCGAGAAATTGGACATGAGTTGTGAAGTTGCTTTGGTTGCAATAATTCAGAACAATTGAGGACAAGGTCTTTGTGAGAAGGCTAGTAACATGGATTGAAATTTAGAATACCTGGCCATGGTCTGTCTTGCTATATCGATCCTGGGCAAGTCACTAATGACCTTCATTTATTCATTCCTTTGTTAGTTAATTCAACAAACTTAAAAAAAATTTTTAATGTTTATTTATTTTGAGAGAGAGAGAAAGAGACACAGCACAAGCAGGGGAGGGGCAGAGAGAGAGGGAGACACAGAATCTGAAACAGGCTCCAGGCTCTAAGCTGTCAGCACAGAGCCCGACATGGGCCTCAAACCCATGAACTGTGAGATCACGACCTGAGCCAAAGTTGGATGCTTAACTGGCTGAGCCTCTCAGGTGCCCCAATTCAACAAACTTATTGAGTGCCTACTATGTGCCAGGCACTCTAATAGGCCTTTTTTTTAATGTAATGACCTTATGTATTTAAAAAATTTTTAATTAAGGTATAGTTGACATACATTATATTAGTTGCAGGTGTATCACATAGTGATTTGACAATTACATTATGAAAAGCTTACCACGATGAGTGTGGTCACCATCTGTTCAAGTAGGCTTTGAGGATCAAATGGTAAGAATAATAAATATTGGTTCTGCCTTTATTAAACTAATACATTAGAGGGCAAGACAGATTAATCAAATCATTAAACAATAAAATGCATAAATACGAATGATGATAATACCTATGAAGAGAAACTGGGTGCTGTGAGACTGTAGCAGAGGGGGATATGATTCAGTTTCAGGGGTCAGGGAAGGCTTCTGTGAAGAAGTGACCTTACATCTAGTAGGTGAGTAGGAGTTACCTAGGCAACCTAGCAAGGACAGAAGGACTAGAGCTTCAAACAAGACTCTGGCTGAAAGCAACATGGCACATCGGAGCAACTGAAGATAAATTACAATGCCAGAAAGAGAGGGGGGACTGTGCTGTGAGATGGGGTTGGAGAGGTAGTCAGATCACGATCTTTCTGCCACAAGCAATGCTGATTGAAGGGTTTTAAGTATCCAAACAGCTTGCTCAGATTTGCAGTTTTAAAAGATTTTTCTGCTTGCAGTGAGGGCAGATAGAGCTAGAAAAGAGGGATGTGAGAGAACAGTTGGGTGCCTATTACAGTAATCCAGGCAGGAAGATGTTAAATTGGATTAGGATGGCATCACAGATATAGAGATGTGGCTGGATCTGAGAGATATTTTAGAAGGTACTGGCAATGTCCTGAATACTATGGAAGGCAGAACTCAGGGGAAGAGAATTTCAAGAACAATCAGGATTGTATAGCTGAATGGATGACAGGGCCATTCACTGAGATGTCGAACATTGGCATAGAGGGACAAAGATCATGAGTTCCATTTGGGACATGTTGTGTTTGAGGAGACTTTAAGATCTCCAAGGGGTGGAGGGACACCTTGGGTGGCTCAGTCAGTTAAGCATCTGGCTCTTTTTTGTTTGTGTGTGAGAGAGAAAGAGAGTATGTGTGCACATGCAGACAAGTGCGAGCTAGGGAGGGGAGAGGTAGAGGGAGAGAGAGAATCTCGGGCAGGCGGCACACCCAGCTCAGAGTCCATGGAGGTGCTCGATCTCATGACCATGACATCATGACCCGAACCAAAATCAAGAGTCACTGGCTTAATTAACAGCTTTAGCCATCTAGGAGCCCCAAGTGTCCGACTCCTGATCTCAGCTCAGGTCTTTTTTTTTTTCTTTTTTCTTTCTTTAAATTTTATTTGAAAGTATATTTTGCACTATTTTGTTTTAAATTTTATTTTTTATTTTTTTAAATTTACATCCAAATTAGTTAGCATATAGTGCAACGATGATTTCAGGAGTAGATTCCTTAGTGACCCTTACCCATTTAGCCCATCTTTCCTTCCACAACCCTTCCAGTAACCCTCTGTTTGTTCTCCATATTTATGAGTCTCTATGTTTTGTCCCCCTCCCTGTTTTTATATTATTTTTTATTTCCCTTCCCTTATGTTCATCTGTTTTTTCTCCTAAAGTCCTCATATGAGTGAAGTCATATGACATTTGTCTTTCTCTGCCTAATTTCACTTAGCATAATACCCTCCAGTTCCATCCACGTAGTTGCAAATGGCAAGATTTCATTCTTTTTGGTTGCCGAGTAATACCCCATTGTATATATATACCACATCTTCTTTATCCATTCATCCATCGATGGACGTTTGGGCTCTTTCCATACTTTGGCTATTGTTGATAGTGCTGCTATAAACATGGGGGTGCATGTGTCCCTTCGAAACAGCACACCTGTATCCCTTGGATAAATGCCTACTAGTGCAATTGCTGGGTCCTAGGGGAGTTCTATTTTTAGTTCTTTGAGGAAACTCCATACTGTTTTCCAGAGTGGCTGCACCAGCTTGCATTCCCACCAACAACGCAAAAGAGATCCTCTTTCTCCGCATCCTTGCCAACATCTGTTGTTGCCTGAGTTGTTAATGTTAGCCATTCTGACAGGCATAAGGTGGTATCTCATTGTGGTTTTGATTTGTATTTCCCTGATGATGAATGAAGTTGAGCATGTTTTCATGTGTCAGTTGGCTATCTGGATGTCTTCCTTGGAGAAGTGTCTATTCATGTCTTTTACCCATTTCTTCACTGGATTATTTGCTTTTGGGTGTTGAGTTTGATAAGTTCTTTATAGATTTTGGATACTAACCCTTTATCTGATATGTCGTTTGCAAATATCTTCTCCCATTCTGTCGGTTGCCTTTTAGTTTTGCTGATTGTTTCCTTCGCTGTGCAGAAGCTTTTTATTTTGATGAGGTCCCAGTAGTTCATTTTTGCTTTTGTTTCCCTTGCCTCCAGAGATGTGTTGAGTAAGAAGTTGCTGCGGCCAAGATCAAAGAGGTTTTTGCCTGCTTTCTCCTCGAGGATTTTGATGGTTTCCTGTCTTACATTGAGGTCTTTCATCCATTTTGAGTTTATTTTTGTGTATGGTGTAAGAAAGTGGTCCAAGTTCATTCTTCTGCATGTCGCTGTCCAGTTTTCCCAGCACCACTTGCTGAAGAGACTGTCTTTATTCCATTGGATATTCTTTCCTGCTTTGTCCAAGATTAGTTGGCCATACGTTTGTGGGTCCATTTCTGGGTTCTCTATTCTGTTCCATTGATCTGAGTGTCTGTCCTTGTGCCAGTGCCATACTGTCTTGATGATTACAGCTTTGTAGTATAGCTTGAAGTCTGGGATTGTGAGGTCTCCTGCTTTGGTTTTCTTTTTCAAGATTGCTTTGGCTAGCCGGGGTCTTTTGGTTCCATACAAATTTTAGGATTATTTGTTCTAGCTCTGTGAAGAATGCTGGTGTTACTTTGATAGGGATTGCATTGAATATGTAGATTGTTTTGGATAGTATCAACATTTTAACAATATTTGTTCTTCCTACCCAGGAGCATGGAATCTTTTTCCATTTTTTTGTGTCTTCGATTTCTTTCAAGGATGCGGAGAAAGAGGATCTCTTTTGCGTTGTTGGTGGGAATGCAAGCTGGTGCAGCCACTCTGGAAAACAGTATGGAGTTTCCTCAAAGAACTAAAAATAGAACTCCCCTAGGACCCAGCAATTGCACTAGTAGGCATTTATCCAAGGGATACAGGTGTGCTGTTTCGAAGGGACACATGCACCCCCATGTTTATAGCAGCACTATCAACAATAGCCAAAGTATGGAAAGAGCCCAAATGTCCATCGATGGATGAATGGATAAAGAAGATGTGGTATATATATACAATGGGGTATTACTCGGCAACCAAAAAGAATGAAATCTTGCCATTTGCAACTACGTGGATGGAACTGGAGGGTATTATGCTAAGTGAAATTAGGCAGAGAAAGACAAATGTCATATGACTTCACTCATATGAGGACTTTAGGAGACAAAACAGATGAACATAAGGGAAGGGAAATAAAAATAATATAAAAACAGGGAGGGGGACAAAACATAGAGACTCATAAATATGGAGAACAAATTGAGGGTTGCTGGAGGGGTTGTGGGAGGGGGGATGGGCTAAATGGGTAAGGGTCACTAAGGAATCTACTCCTGAAATCATCGTTGCACTATATGTTAACTAATTTGGATGTAAATTAAAAAAAAAAAATTAAAAGAAAAGAAAAAAAAGAGCCCATCAAAAAAACCCTAGTGTTTTAAATTCTTTTAATTGTTTATTAATTTTAAATTTGTTCTATTTTTATAGCTATTGAAAGTTTATTTACTTTGAGAGAGAGCATGGGCAGGGAAGGGGCAGAGAGAGAGGGAGAGAGAGAATCCCAAGGAGACTCGGGGCTGTTGGCGCCGAGCCTGATGGGGGGCTCAATCTCATGAAGCATGTCATCATGACCTGAGCTGAAATCAAGAGTTGGATGCTTAACCGACTGAGCCACCCAGGTGCCCCTAAATCTCTGCTTTAAGAGCAGAATGTATTATTGATTAAGCTAATGATGACATTTTCTCCAGAATGTATTAGCATAGCACTAAGTAGATATTTTGCAAGTATTTGTTCAATGAATTCAGTTGGGAGAGGAGAAAAAACCCTGGGTAGTTTAAAGAAGAAAAAAGACCTTCCTCTGTTTGTAACATGTTACTGCTGTTTTTACTTCTTCTTCTTCCTTTTTTTTTTTTTCCAATAAGCTATTTATTTATTTTGAGAGAGAAAGAGAGAGTTAGAGAGAGGGACGTTAGGTTCCCAAACTATTAGTTTCAGGTCTAAATGATCCCATTTGGACTCGTCAATAAACAGGGCATTTATTAAAGTTGGCAGTTGGAATATTCTAGGCAAAAGACTCTTCCACACCCAGAGGCATCTGAATGCAGACCTTTACTGGCATTTCTCTATCAGAAATTGAGGAGAAAATAGCGTACTCAGCACAGGGCTACACACATAAAAGAAACCCAATAAACATGTGCTGAATAAATTGTAAACTTAGATTATAAATTCAATGTGACAGGAAGGGTAAGGAAAGGATGCTAAACAAAGAGGATATTGCAGGAGGCACGGGAGGTTTTAAGATGATCTCTGTTGGACTATACAACCCTTTCAAGTCCTTCTGGTCTCTAATAGGTAGAAAAAGACAGAGCTGACATAGCTCTTTAGCTGTATAATGAACAGGGACAAGAATTTAATCTCCTTTTTCTTTTCCCCACTCTGAATCAGGGAAAGGGAAAATTATTGTCTATTGACTGCTTCCTCACTAATGATGAGAACTTCAAAGATAGTGAAAAGGTTGCTCATGTGATTAATAGAGTAAACCAGGAAGCTTCTGCTCATAGCAATCATGACTATTTTTTCTGGCAGTGGGCAGATTTCAGTTTGAAGGAAGACCAAAGAGAAGAGGGGAGAAGAAGCACAGGCCTCTTGCCAGACACAGAACAGAAGCGAAGAAGCATGCTCAGGTGAGCCACGGTGCCCATGCTGTATGGAACAAGAAAGCCTCACCTCTCATCCTAGAGGCCTGTGAGATCGTTTCCAGATCCTGTGAGACCTTGGAGAGGTGTGGGAAGGCCCAGAAACCAATAAAATTGGACTCCTTCCCTCCTCCATTCAGATAGGGGTGACAAAATTAGTTTTTTAAAATCCGTGACATTCTCCACACTCCAACACCTCCACAATACGATTAACCCTTTGTCTCGTTCTGGCATTAGTGACATTGTATAAAATATCTCTGATTCTATCAAGTTGACCTTCAGAATTCTCTAGTCATTCACCATGCAGAAATCTCTTTAATTCTTTGCTATCCTCTGCTTTGTTTTTAAATGCTTTTAGAATGTCAAAGGGGTGGGGTGTCTGGGTGTCTCAGTCAGTTAAGCATCTGACTTCAGCTCAGGTCACGATCTCGCAGTTGGTGAGTTCGAGCCCTGTGTCAGGCTCTCTGCTGACAGCTCAGAGCCTGGAGCCTGCTTCAGATTCTGTGTCTCCCTCTCTCTCTGCCCCTCCCCTGCTTGCACTCTGCTTGTCTCTCTCTTTCTCAAAGATTAAAAAAAATGTTAAATGCATATGTTTAAGAAGACAAAAAATCTTCCTCTGTTTGAAATAAGTTACAGTTGTTTTTACTTCCTTTTTTTTTAAGTTTATTTATTTTGAGAGAGCACAAGAGCACAAGTATGTCAGCGCAGAGCCCAGCTCGGGGCTCAAACTTGCAAACAATGAGATATGACCTGAGCTGAAATCAAGAGCCAGACGCTTAACGAACAGCCACCTAAGCACCCCTGCTTTTATCTCTGAAAGACCAGAGTATGAGCCAATTCTAGGAGCCTGGATCAATAAAGGAAGGGGACAAAGGCCAAGTGGGGTGGCAATCCTTCCTTAAGAGCATTGCTCTTGCTGCCTGGCCTCAGGAACTCTGCTTTCATCAGGTGTTTCTTGTCACCTGCTGGGGCTTCAGCAGCAGCCTTCCCTTCTGCCATGGTCCCTCCTCTGGCCATCTTCCTCCCTGGCACCAGCCTTCCTGAGAAACAAATGCTAGTCACAAAGGGCCAGCCAGCACATACTTTTCAATCCTACCCTAAGTTCAAGCTAGTTCTCCTTTAAGATGAAGGAATGGAGGCAACAAAAGGTAAAAATCATGATAATGATGCTTGATCTGAAGCCAACTTGGAGAAACAGCAGGAAAGCAGATATCTAGATTCACACAGTGCCTGTGATATAAACCAAATTCTCTCAATCTGGATTTCCCTGTCATTCCAGGCCAGTATCTCCAAGGTCATAATAAAGTAGTAAAGGAATTTTCCTAAAATATAGAAAGCTAAACAATTCCTTAGGACTTTGCAAATAGCTTTTCTGTAGTCAGTCTGCTTTTGCAGCAGAGAGTCTGAAGTTGCTGGCAGTATCTTTGGCTTTGCAACTGACCCTGGAGCAGAGGCAACAGGAAAACAAGGTCACACTGATAAGTAAAAGCTTACAAGATCACAGCCGCCTTTAGTGGCTTCTTGATGCTCATAAGATAAACTCTAAGCTTTTGACCATTATGCAAAGGCCCTCAATATATCCCAATCCTACCATTCCAGCCATGTGATCTTTCCAGGGAACATCATCCATGCTTCTATTTCAGTGCCTTTGAACTTGGCTTTTGGTTCTGCTTGGAATGCCTTCTCTAAACCCTTGCATACCTATCCCTGACCTTCAAGATTCACCTCAAATGTTACTTCTTCTCAGAAAAAGAAACCACTTAGTCACTTCAACAGCTCTTACTTTGTTGAATTAGAATGAATAGATTTGCTTCCACATGTTTTACTGTTCCCAAGGCTAAGCTCCTTGAAGGAGGCACCAAGTCTTTTTTATCATAGCTTCTTCAGTCTTTATCACTGGCATAATGCCTGATATACAGTAGGCAAACATATCACAGATATTTATGGAATTAATAATTCTTTAGGTAAAACTGAAGCTTAGCTTATTATAATGTTCTTTTGAAATTTAAGCTTTGTTACATTTCTATTTGTATTGTTAATCTAAAGTGTATAACTTGTCATATTTTAATGAAAAGAGAAGAGATAACTATAGCTGACCAATAGATATTTATTGATTTGACTTGAATATTCAAAGGACCAGTAAAGTATAACTTAATATTCAACCTACCTGTTGCAAAAAAAAAAAAGGAAATATTGTTCTGGAGTTGAGACCACAATCCAAGGATGCATGCAACCACCAGAAGCTCAAAGAAGAAAGTAACTGATTCTTCCCTACAGTCTCCAGAGGAAGACTCCTCCGGAGGTGGAGGGCCTCCTCCAGGGCCTCCAGAGGTGTGGCCCTGTCCACACCTTGATTTTGGTTCACTGATACTGATTTCAGACTTCTTGCCTCCAGAACTGTGACAGCATAAATTTTTGTTGTTTTAGGCTACCTACGTCTAGCAGTCTGTGGCAGTAGCCACGGGAAAACTAATACAAGAGGTGTTAGGATGTCGGGCCAATCATGAAGGAGGAAGACCCAATAACTCACTATAACTGTGTTAGCTTCTCCTGAATACATTGAACATGGACAGACATAGAAGTTGGATCTAAATTCTTTATTCCCTTTTGAGAAAGGTGGAGCTTCTTGTCATCCAATTCACAATACAAAATAGATTTGGATTGAAAGGTCTATCAGGAACCTGAGTTTTATGTGAATAAAACTAGATGTTGTGGGTTGGTTTTTTTTTTTTTTTTTTTTTTTTGATACAGAAGGAATGAAAATAAGGATCCATCTTAGACCATTAAATTAGATAAGACCCTATCCATGAGTCACATGATTTTGTAATGGACCACATATTTTAACCCATTAATAAAATTAGGTAAGTATTTGGAAGAAAAGCCATTCTTAAAATATTACCTAAATTTCCAGGCATATATTTCACATGATAAAGAGAGTAGTTTCAGAGAAGGGAAAAATAGAGGACAATTTAGATGAGCATATCTTTGGATGTTTTGGGGCATAATGGGCAAATGATTCTCTTCTTGGTGCTATTCATCAATTGTGAGCTCTGAAATAGAACCAGTGAACTGTTGTTCTATTTTTTAAAAATCAACAAACTCTCTTCCCTCCAAAAAAAACCCCCAAACAGCTCCCCACCCCCCAAATGTTTAGTTCCTAGTATTCTGGGAGCTTTTTATTAGTACTCTAGATGCATAAGATATCATCCAGTTATTTTAAGCAAAATTGAATAGCAGAACTTTTCCTCCTCCCTTCAAACGTGCATTCATTGGGTAAGTCTGGCCCTGAGATAATCTACCCGAAATCTTGGCATCAGAGATGATTTCACCTTAATCCTCCCACAGTAATGTGCTCCCAAGTGGCAGTGAGGACATTCTAAGTTTCTGCTAAAATATTTCCTGATGACTTTAAAAAAAATTCCACTTGTAAAAATTGGGTTATTTGAGGTTCTATGAAAGAGTTACATAAGTATTTTACATATTCTGAGAACAATCCCATTATCAGAAGTATGTTTCTCTGTCTGTGGTTTGCCTGTATATTTTCTTTCTTTTTCTGCTTCTTTTTTAAAGTTTATTTTTATTTATTTTGAGAGAGAGATAGAGAGCGAGCAGGGAGGGGAGGGACAGAGAGAGAGGGAGACACAGTCCTAAGCAGGCTCCACACTGTCAGCACAGAGCCTGATACGGGGTTCGAACTCACCAACTGTGAGACCATGACCCAAGCCGAAATCAAGAGTCAGACACTTAACTGACTGAATCATCCAGGTGGTTCAGTATATTTTCTTAATGATATCTTTTGATGAGAAGACTTTAATTGTGATGAAGTATAATTTGCCAAATTTTAAATCATGTTGCTTTCTTTACTGTCTAAGCACCTTTGCTTTCTATCATGTCACGAACTATTCTTATATTTTCTTCTAGAAGCTTTTAAGTTTAGTTTTTACATTTATATTTATGATTCACCTCAGATTACTTTTGTGTGTGATGTGAGGAAGGATCCACATTTATTTTTTCCTCCCAGGTAACTGTCCATTTATTCTAGCACTATATGTTGAAAAGACTCTTTCCCCCCATTAGTGTTTTGGCACCTTCGCCAAAATCAATTGACAATAAAAATGTTCTGTTCCACTGTTGTATTCATCCTCTTCCCGACACCAAACTGCCTTGATTTGTGTAGATTTACAGTAAGTCTTGAAATCAAGTAGTGTGATTCTTTTTTAAAATTGTGGTGACTATTCAAAATTGTTTTTCCTTATAAATTTTAGAATCAGCTTGTAGATTAAAAAAAAAAAAGCCTGCTGGTATTTTGATTGAGAATGCATTTAATCTACATATCATTTTGGAGGAAAATGACATCTTAAAAATAGCAAGTCTTCCAATCATTGAATACTATATTTCTCTTTATATTAGTGTTTTAAATTTTTCTCTAAGCAATATTTTGTAGCTGTTGGTGTAGAGGTCTCATACATATTTTAATTTATTCCTCTGTATCTTATTTTTGTGATATATAAATGGCATTTTATTAAAATTATTTTATAATTGCTTGATCCTTTTTTTTTTTTAAGATTTTATTTTTTTTAAGTAATCTCTACACCCAACATGGGGCTTGAACTCACAACTCTGAGATCAAGAGTCACATGCTCTATTGACTGAGCCAGCCAGGTATCCCCAATGCTTTTAATGTATACAAATTTTTTTTTTTTTTGTATATTGATTGACCTTGTATTCTGTGGTCTTGCTATATTAAGTTATTAGTCTTAGTAGTCCATTTGTACATTCCTGAGAACTTTTTATATATTGCTGGATTTGATTTGCTAGCATTTTGTTGAGGATGCTCACATCCATGTTAAAAAGGAATGCTGGTCGGTAATTTCTGTGTCATGCTTTGCTTTTAGGCTACAGTTGCCTCATAAAATGATTTGGAAAGTGGCATCTTCTCTTTCACTTTCTGCAAGAGCTGTACAACATTGGTGTTACTCAAAGTTCAATAGAATTGAAAGTTCAATATAATTTACCACTGAAATAATCTAGTCCTGGAGTATTCTTTGTGGGAAGTTTTAATTTCTTTAGTCAGGCTTATTAATATGCAACTTACATATTATTCTTAATAAACAGTTCCCTGAATTTTAACAAATGCTTATAGTTATGTAACCATCATCACAATCAAGATTTAGAACATCTCCCTCACTTCCTCAAATCCCCTCAAGCCCTTTTGGAGTCCCTGTAAGTTTTAATTTCTTTAGTCAGGCTTATTAATATGCAACTTACATATTATTCTTAATGAACAGTTCCCTGAATTTTAACAAATGCTTATAGTTTTGTAACCATCATCACAATCAAGATTTAGAACATCTCCCTCACTTCCTCAAATTCCCTCAAGCCCTTTTGGAGTCCCTGTAACCACTCATCTGCTTTGTTTGTAGTTTTCCTTTTTACTGACTGTCATAAAAGTAGAATCATCCAGTATGGGATCTTTCACTTACCATAATGTGTTTGACATTCGTCAATATTATTTCATGTATCAGCTGTTCACTTTCCCGTTTTTTGTGGGGGTGAAGTAATGGTCCATTTTAATGGGTGTGCCACAATTTTTCTACCCATGTCCCAGGTGACAGATAACCTTGCTTGCTTCCCATCTGGGGAAATTATTAACAAAGCTGGTATAAATATCTACTTACAGGTCTTCATATGGACATAGGTTTTCATTTCTTTTGAGCAAATATAGGAATGGTATTTCTGGTTCATATGGTAAATGCATGTTTAACTTTATCAGAAATTGCCAAACTTTGTACAAAATGACATAACATTTTGCATTCCCACCAGCAGTGCGTAAGAATTCTAGCTATTTCAAATCCTCACTAGCACTTGGTATTGCCAGTTTTTGAAACTTTCTATTTTAGGTATTGTAGTTATCATTTGCATTTACTCCATGACTATGTTGAGCATCTTTTCTTTCTTTAATTTTTATTTTTTATTTTATGTATTTTTTTTAGAGAGGGGGGACAGGCAGAGGGAGAGAGAGAGACTCTTAGGCAAGCTCCACACCCAGTGCAAAGCCTGACGTGGAGCTAGATCCCACAAATCTTGAGATTATGACCTGAGCCAAAATCAAGAGTTGGACAATTAACCGAATGAGCCACCCAGGTGCCCCATCTTTTCATGTGCTTACTTTGCCATCCATATATCTTCTCTGTGAGATCTACTTACGTATTTTGCTAATTTTACAAGACCAATGCTCTGACCCCTGAGCGATGCAGTCTTGTATTTTGTTAATTATAAATTGGTTTATTTTCTTATTGCTATACTTTGAGAGTTCCTTATACATTTTGGATGCGAGTTGTTTATCAGGTATGTGTTTGTTTTCTTCGCACTTGTGAATTATCTTCTCATTTTCTTAACATGATATTTTGAAGAACAGAAGTTGTTATTTTTGGTGAAGTCCAATTTATCAAGTTTTTCTTTATGCTTTGGGCTTTTAAAATATTTTTAAATTTCTATTTTAACTTCTCCACTAGCATCTTAGCTGTACCTATTTGGATTATTATTTCAGTGGTTGCTTTTGGGATTAAAATGTATAATCTTACACATATGGATAGCCACAGATAATAATCCATTAGAATTAGCTAGGGTAATTGATAAAAGAAAAACTGTTTTCAATTATTTCTATTTTTTTAAAACTAAATTTATTTTTTTAAGTTTTTATTTAAATCCCACTTAATAAACAGTGTTGTATGTTTCAGGTGTACAATATAGTGATTCATCACTTCTATACAACACTCAGTGATCATCACAAGGCCACTCCTTAATCCCCATCACCTATTTCACCCATCTCCCCACCCAATTCTCCTCTGGTAACTGTCAGTTTTTTTCCAGTTAAGAGTCTGTTTTGTGGTTTGCCTCTCGCGCTCTCTTTTTCCCTTTTGCTCGTTTGTTTTGTTTCTTAAATTCCACATAAGCAAAAAGACAGTATTTGCCTTTCTCTGGCTGACTTACTTCACATAGCATAATGCACCCTAGCTCCAAACATGTTGCAAATGGCAAGATTTCATTTTTTCATGGCTGAGTAATATTCCATTGTGTATATATACCTAAATAAATTACTCAGAAATAAATTTAAAAAATAACTTCTGAGTTTTTCTAAATATATTAATCTACTAGTGAATATAATATTTAGACCATAATTATTTTTTATTATATTAAACGCCAACATATACAAAGGTAAAGAGAATAGAATAATGCAAACCCATGTTACTTATCACTCAGCTTCAACACTTATCAACACATAGGCAATTTGTTATGAACATAATTGTTTTTTATTAAATTAGGTTTTTGAGGTATCTTGGGTCATTGTTACTATTGTTTATTAAAAAACATTGAGCAGGGGTGCCTGGGTGGCTCAGCTGGTTAAGCGACCGACTTTGGCTCAGGTCATGATCTCACAGTCCGTAAATTCAAGCCCCACATCAGGCTCTGTGCTGACAGCGCAGAGCCTGGAGCCTGCTTCAGATTCTGTGTCTCCCTCTCTCTCTGCCCCTCCCCCACTCATGCTCTGTCTCTCTCTGTCTCAGAAATAAACATTAAAAAAAAACTTAAAAAAATATTGAGCAAATTTCCACGATGTGAAATATGCATTGCTAAGTGTGGGAATACAAAGAGGTGGCATATGGAACGAGATAAAATTCCTGCCTTCTAGGATCAGACAATCTACTTGGAGAAATACTATGGTGTGGTAGAAAGGGTTTCAGAACCAAATTTAACATGCTCAAAACTGAGCTCTGCCATTCCCTGGCAAATTATCTCATCACTCTGCACCTCAATTTCCTCATTTTTTTAGTAATCTTACTTTGCAGCTGTCATAAAAATTAGAAATGATACATATAAAGTTGGGAGCACAGCACCTGACATGTAGACATGTCAAATAAATGTCACTATCAAGAGCTGCACAGAAAAAGCACACAACACCTAATGTGATGACTCTCACAGGGTATGGAACTATGACAGTAAGAGCTGGAAGTAGGGACAAGTAGATTAGTTCTGACTGTAGCAGTTGATGATTTTTGTGAAGAAAAATTTGACAACAGAGTTGTGGGAAGGTATAAAATTTTTTTAGTGTTTATTTTTGAGAGAGAGAGAGCACGAGCAGGGGAGGGGCAGAGAGAGGGAGACACAGAATCCGAAGCAGGCTCCAGGCTCTGTAGCACAGAGCCTGACATGGGGCTTGAACTCATGAATTGCAAAATCATGACCTGAGCCAAAGTCTGGCACTTAACTGACTGAGCCACCCAGGGTCCCCGTGGGAAGGAAGTTCTTAAGCAAAGGCAGAAAAGTAGCAAAAGGCAGCAGATACTTAAAGAAGATACAGTAGCCCACTTTGCTTGTGTGGCAGATCCTACTTGTTGCTTCCTTTTATCCCTTTTGCTACGGACTGAATTGTGTTCCCCCGAAATTCATATGTTGAATCCCTAATCTCCAATACGCCAGCACATTGATTTTGGACTTTCCAGCCTCCATAACTTGTTTTAGGCACCCAGTCTGTGGTATTCAGTCATCGTAGCCAAACAGACTAACACATCTTTCTTCTTAGACGTATTTGTTTGGGGAGGCAACATAGCCAACTTAAAACTTGTTTCCAGTCTCCCTTGTATTCCTTGGTGGCCATGTGATATCATTCTGGCCAGTGAGCTGTAGACAGAAGTCTCTGAGGTGGAAAAGGGATGAGAGAGAGAGAATCTTTTATAAATAAAAGCAGAGCTCCTTTTGTTCTTTTCCCCTCCTTCCTCTTCAAATGGAAATATCATGTAGCCACCATTTTGTCAAGAAAGCCACACATTAAGGATGGAGAACTGATGGGCTACAAGGAGCTTTAGCTCTTGATGACTTCAGGGAGACTTATCCTCAACTTTCTACTTGAAGCAACTGTTTGTCAGATTTTCTGTTTCTTGCAAACTAATCCTAACTCAAACAGTTTGTGTGGGGAGGAGATGGGTGTCTGGAAAATGGTAGAAGGACTGGAAATGTAGATTGGTCAAGCGGTCAAAAGAAGGAGTTTGTACTGTATCTTAAAGAACATAGCGGGAAGAATAAAAGGTTTTACACAAGAGTGATAATACTAATTTGCTGTTTAATAAAAGATGAATGGCAAAATAACATGCAGGTTAGAAGTAAAGTGTATGAGACAAGGAGAGAGATCATTTATGAACCTGCTGTAAAATGTGGAATGCTGGTAATGACAGTCGGAACGACAGTGGGAGCCACAAAGGAGTGTACCAATATAAGGGTGACCCTAAAGTGGTGGATTGATTAGGGCTTAGTAACTGATTGCACGTGGTAAGCAATGGAGAAATTATTGCACATAGTAAACAAGAAATCAAAATAAGTGGGTTTTCAATTTGTGTAAATTGGGAAGATTTAACAGAAATTTGGAAACTAAAGAGTTGCTAATTAGGGAGGGAAAGAAGTTGTAAGGCTAAATTTCAACAGTGAGTTGAAACGCATTTGTTTAGTTTAGAGAAGCTAGAGATTGGAGAACTAGGAAGAAATCACTGATCATTTCTCTAGCACCCACTAGGTGTCAGGTACATTTGCCTATTATCTCACTTAGTCCTCACGCCAGGTTTGTAAAATATTACTAGCCATAATTTAGGGATGAATATTTAGTCTCAGGGAGGCTAAATATACTGCCATTGACTCAGAGTTACTTAGATATGGAGTTGAGGGGGAAAGTGTCTGACTTGGTGAATCATCCATCAAAAAAATAATGTCAGACTCACAGAGTTAGAGGAAATCTCTAAGGAAAAGTATAGGAAGAGTAACAAAGAAGGCTGGGGAAGGCACTTGGGTGGCTCAAACAGTTCAGTGTCCGATTCTTGGTTTTGGCTTAGGTCATGATCTTAACAGGTGTGAGATTGAGCCCAGAATCAGGTTCCACATTGGGCACGAAGCCTGCTTGGGATTCTCTCTCTCCCTCTCTCTCTGACCCCTCCCCTTCACTTGCGCTCTCTTTCTCTCAAAATAAATCGGTAAACTTAAAAAAAGAAAAAAAGGCTGGGGTAAGATCAATGGAAACTTTTGTCTCCAAGGCAAGAGGAATCACTAGTAAGGTCAGGAAAGATTCTGAGAGTAGGAAGTGAGGATTAATACGCATTGCACGTCTTCAGTGGAAAGAACTCTATTTCTTAGATAGACAATCTGCTTTGAATTCTATGATGGGTAAATGGTTTCCTCTGATACTAGATCCTTCCCTGTAATGTGGGGATAATCATCTTCCCTCTAAGGGAATGAAATGAGAAGCTAAATGTGAATGTGTCTGGCATGGATTCTGGTACAACAGGTACTCAATGAGTATCTGCTAAAAGGATAAATTATAGGTGACAAAGCAGTCTGTAACAAACCCCACAATACAGTGTGGAATGTTTTTAGTAAAAAAAAAAAATCACTTATTTCCTTTAATTTTCCTATAATTTCTTCTCTTTTAAAGTTCAATTACATCATATATTTCTGATTAAGGATTCCAGTTAGTTGTATTCTGGCACCTGAAGAACTTACTGCCTTATAGTCTCACTGGGACAATGGGCTTCTTTCTTTAAAAAGTTAATTTAAAACTGTATGGTACTGGAACAAGATGAAGAAAGAACAAAATGGCAATTCAAAAAATCCACTCTCCACTCCCTCCCTTGTAGTTATGGTACCTAAGATCTTGTAGATAATGAAAATTAAGATAGGCCGCTGGCTGGCAGCATCTTACATTTTAATTGTTAGTGGTTCTTCGCATCATGTGAGTCTGGCAAGGTCCCACGTTAAACGTAACACAAAGAGAAGCTTGCCTACCACATCTAATTCGTTGCTAATCCCTAAAAAGTCCACCACTTTATGATCATCCTACACTGGTGCACTCTCCTTTCTGGCTACTACCCCAGTTTAGACCACTATTAGTAGCATTCCAGAAGTTTTTAACTTTAATATTTTTTATTATGTAATTTCTACGTCCAACGTGGGGCTTCAGCTCACGACCCCAATATCAAGAGCCGTATGCTCTACCCACTGAGCCAGCCGGGTGCCCCGCTAGCATTCCAAATTTGATAGTGGCCTCATAAACGATCTCCCTCTCCTTGCCTCATCCATTTCCCTTCTATCCTGCATACTATATTTACCATGAATCTTTTTTTTTAAATAAAGATTCTTATAAGCTTCAGTATTAGAAGACCTCCTCAATGCTGGCTCCACCAGTTTCCTTCCTGCCTACTGTACCCAACAGAGCACCACTGGAGGATTATATGTCATGACACTTAAGTTGTCCTGCTCAATTCATCTGGACATTAAGTGTGCCTAAAAGTAATGCCAGGAGTGAGTGAGGCATTATTTCCATACCCCGCTAAGACTATTAAGGCAACAATGCTTCATGAATATTTCCATGTTTCAACATAATTTGGCTTCCTGAGCAAAAGAAACAGACACGCTATAAAGATAATGTCTCCTTTCCCCAGAAATATCTACTCTTCAGTGCTCCATTTCTCCTTGCCTCCTGTTTGGTATAGCCACATGTTTACATTTTATGGGGGGATAAAACCTGAAGCAATTTGTTTACATTCCAGAATTGTAAAACATTTGGAAGCAAAGACTTTTCTTCTCTCAGGAGGGGAAAGGAGGCAGTGTGTAGCTTATATAAACTTCCAGATTCCTAATTTCAGTGTTCATCTCCCTGGTTCAAAACAAAACAAAACAAAAAACAAAACAAAAAAACCCTTTTGCACGTACAGCGTTAACCTGGCTCTCCTCACATTGCCCTGAAGGAGAAAGAATGGGGCAAGGGGAACCAATGTGTATACTGCTTTAAGTAAGAATAGTCTGTTCCTGATCCAGAAATCTCATTTTTGCTTTCATGAGAACATAAATATAGATATTAAAACTTACCAAAGACAACCTCAAAGGGTTACGAAATATATTCTAAACTAAGTTTCTCCAAAGGGGGTTGTGTGCATTAAGTGGTGTGCAAGACAACCCAGTGGAATGTGAGAGGAAAACCAAATTCATTTTCAGGTTTTTAATCTAACAGATTAATATAGGGACATTTTATACAAGGATTGCTAACAATGGCTTCACAAACTTTATCAGAGCAAATTATAGAAAGTGTGTGGGATATGTGCTGGGAGAAGATGAGGAATTCTACAGCACGGATGAAGGTGACAGGGCACATTACTAGTTGTTTAATTTCTTCATTCACTTCAAACATTTTATAACATTGCAGTATATGTGAGCCAGTTAAAGGATTCATGGAATACTTATCATGGTATCTGCTTTTAACTATCACAAATAAGGAGCTTAAAAACACTCCTTATAAGAGATTACTACTTACAACAAAAAGTTGAAGATGATACTAGAGTGTGAACACAAACCAACAAAAGAAAATATCAGTGCTAACATTTCTACCCTCTTTTCAGGCTTATTAGGAATTAAAAACAATAATAAGACTTGACAAAAAGTTACTCCTTTCTACAAAAGACACCATACAGTCAAGACAATCTTGAGAAAGAACAAAGCTGGAGTTATCACATGCCTGGATTTCAAACTCTACTATAAAGCTATAGTAATCAAAACAGTATGGTACTGGCACAAAAACAGACATGATAGATTAATGAACAGAATACAAAGCCCCCAAATAAACCCATGCTTATATGGTTAATCTATGACAAAGAGGGCAAGAACATACGATAGGGAAAACCAGACAGCTCCACGCAAAAGAATGAAATCTGACCACTTTCTTATACCACATACAATAATAAGCTCAAATGAATTGAAGACTTAAATGTGAGATCTGAAACCATGAAATTCCTTGAAGAAAATAGAGTAGTAAACTCTCTGACATCAGTCTTAAAAATATTTTCTTGGATTTGTCTCCTCAGGCAAGGACCACAAAGACAAAAATAAACAAATGGAACTACCTTTTGCACAGTGAAGTAAACTATCAACAAAATGAAAAGGCAACCTACTGAATGGGAGGAGATGCTTGCAAATGACATATTCAATAAGGAGTTAACACCCAAAATATTTAAAGACCTCATACAACTCAGTATCAAAAAACAATCCAACTAAAAAGTGGGAAGTGGACCTGAATAGACATTTTTTCCAAAGAAGACATACAGATTGCCAACAGGTACATAAAGATGGTCAATACCACTAACCATCAGGAAAATGTAAATTAAAACCACAATGAGATATCACCTCATACCTGTCAGACTGGTTATTATCAAAAGACAAGAAGTATTGGTAAGGATATGGAGTAAATGGAACCTTTCTGCATTTTTGGTGGGAATGCAAATTGGTTCATTCATTATATAAGATAGTATGGAGATTCCTAAAAAAAAATTAAAAATAGAACTGCCATATGATCCAGCAATTCCACTTCTAGATATTAAAAAAAAAAAAACCCACTAATTTGAAAAAAAGTATGCACCCCTATGTTCATTACTTACAATAGCCAGGATATGGAAGCAGCCTAAATGTACATTGATAGATGAATGCATAAAGGAGATGTGATATATACACATATGCATATATGAGAATATTAGCCATAAAAAAGAATGGTATCTTGCTATTTGTGACAATATGGATGGAACTGAAGGATATCATGTTAAATAAGTCAGAAAAAGACAAACGCACATACACACAAGGGAATATTACTCAGCCATAAAAAGAATGAAGTCTTGCCATTTGTGACAACATGGAAGGACCTAGAGGGCATTATGTTGAATAAAGTAAGTCAGAGAAAGCCAAATACCCTATGATTTCATTTACATATGGAATCTAAAAACAAACAAACAAACAAACACACACAAAAAAACCCCAAAAACCCAAATGAACAAAACAGAAAGAGATTCATATACAGAGAACAAACTGATGGTTGCCAGTGGGGAGAGGGGTGGGAGGATGGCCGAAATAGGTGAAGATTAAGAGATATAACCTTACTGTTATAAAATAAGATATAAGGATGTAATATACAACACAGTGGATATAGTCAATAATGTAAAAAATTTGTATGGTGACAGATGGTAATTAGACTTACTGTGGTGACCATTTCATAATGCACAGAAGTATTAAATCATGACCTTGTACATCTGATACTAATATCATGTACAACAAAAAATTACTCTTTTCATTTAAAATTATCAAGGTTTAGGAGCACTTGGGTGGCTCAGCTGGTTAAACATCCGGCTTAGACTCAGGTCATGGTCTTGTAGTTCATGGGTTCGAGCCCTGCATCGGGCTCTTTGTTGAAGTGTGGGGCTTAGAGCCTGCTTCGGATTCTGTCTCCTTCTCTCTCTGCCCGTCCTCCTGCTCGCCCTCTGTCTCTCTCTCTCAAAAATAAATTAAAAAATTACTTTAATCAAGGTTTGAAAAAATCAACTTATATTGACTGTTGCCATGAATATATTTTCTGCCTTGAGATATTAGCTATTGATATTATAAAGCTTTAAGTAGCAATACATTAAAAAATGTCATTCTAAATTTTCTATTTACATATTAGTATAGTAGTATTTTGGCGGGGGAAGTTCAAAAATTTTTAATATCAGTGTTTAATCAAAGTTTGGAGATCACCGTCTAAAACAACCACATTTCCTTTTACAGTACTCTGTGGATCTGTGATTTATAACTAATTTTTTTTATTAATTCCACTTAAATATTTGTTAGAACAAAGATTTTTTTAAAGTGTTTATTTTGAGAGCGAGCATGTGTGCAGGAGGGAGGGGCAAAGAGAGGGGGAGAGAGAATTCTGAGCAGGCTCTGCACAGCCCAATGTGGGTCTCAATCTCACCAACTGTGAGATCACGACCTGAGCCAAAATCAAGAGTCCAATGCCCAGCCAGCTGAGCCACTCAGGTGCCCCAGTTACAACAAAGATTTTTAAATGCAGTGAATGCTACACATTCCTATTTTAAAATTCAATTAGATTGTATAGTTTTTTTTTCTAAAAGGCGTAAACCAAGTTTCTTTCTTTTCAAACGTATGTTTGTTTGTTTATTTTGAAAGAGAGAGAGAAAGAGAGTGAGCATGTGAGCACAGGAGGGGCAGAAAGAGGAGAGAGAGCCTGGAGCCTGCTTTGGATTCTGTCTCCCTCTCTCTGCCCCTCCCCCACGCACTCTCTCAAGAATGAATAAACAAACAAAAAGAACTATGGGGCATCTGGGTGGCTCAGTCTGTTGAATGTCTGACTTCGGCTCAGGTCATGGTCTCCTGGTTCATGAGTTCGAGCCCTGCCTCAGGCTCTGTGCAGACAGCTTGGAGCCTGGAGCCTTTTTTGGATTCTGTGTCTCCCTCTCTTCTCTGCCCCTCCCCTGCTCATACACTGTCTATCTCTCAAAAATGAACATTGAACTTATTTATTTACATTTATTTATTGTTGAGAGACAGACAGAGCATGAGCAAGGGAGGAGCAGAGAGAGAAGGAGACAGAATCTGAAGCAGGCTTCAGGCTCTGAGCTGTCAGCAGAGCCAGACGCAGGGCTCGAATCCATGAATCACGAGATCATGACCTGACCCAAACTCAGACACTTAACCGACTGAGCCACCCAGGTGCCCCTGAACTTTTCTTTTTAAATAAAAAAAAGAACTATGGAATCAAATATTACTTAAGTATAGCAATTATGAAAAAGACTTTTGTTCCTTGATATGCATGCTAGGCAGACTTCTAAAATGGCCCCAAGATTCTCATCTATTAGTGCACCCGTCTTCTATCATCCATGCCCCTTGAGTGTGGATGGAACTTGTTGAGTATGATGGGAATAGGAGTATGTTATCTTATGTGGCAAATGGGATTCTGCAGATGTAAGGTTGGCCTCTAGTGAATCAAAAGGGAAATTACCGCAATGGATCTGAGCTACTCACATGAGCCCTCTCCATCTGGGTCTAAAGGTCAGAGAGAAAGTTGAAGACACTCAAAATGTTAAAGTAATTCTACTCATCTTGAAGGTGCAAATTGCCATTTTGTGAAGGGCCACATAGCAGGCAGACTGGGGAGCTCAGAAAACAGCACTCTGTCAACAGCCAGCAAAAAAAGAGGAACCTTAGCCCTAACAACCTGAATATACCAGATAGGATAACTTGGATAGTCCCAGCTGATACCATGGTTTCAGAAGTTTGATTCTGAGCAGAAAACCCAGGTAGTCTGTACTCAGACTTCTGACCTAGATAATTGTGTGCAAACAGGTGTTGTTGAAAGCCATTAAATTTTTCACTGCTATGCAGCAGTGAAAGGGAGTGACGATGAAGTGGTTATTCAAAAAAGGGAGAAAAACTAGTGGGAATGATTTATGAAGCTTTTATTTTGTATACTCCAGTGGCCTCTACATTTGGTGGTTTAAAGATAATCCTTTAAAGGCCCAAGGGAAACTATTAAAACTTCTAGCTGTATATTTCTCATTTTTAAAAATTTACTTTTCAGGGTTTATTTAGTAATAACATATACAACGTTAATACATGCAGATGATTTGTAAATGTTGATATATGCAGAGATGCTGATTATAAGAGTTTAGAAAACACTCTTCTCATCAGAGGGAGAGTGTACCACTTGTCCCTCAAAAGATGTCCTGCCTCATTTTTAACTCCTCTCATCCATTCTTAGTGAAGTTTAAATCTATATAAACTCTCAAATTATGTAGTGTCTCTTTTGGCATCTTATAATCCTAAGGACAGTCTTTCTAGATGCTTCTAGGAGCCCTAGCAAGTTAATTTTATTGACTAGAGCAAAGTTTAAGAATTACTATTTGGGACACAAAACAGAACCCCAGGTTTCTTCCCTACAGATCAAATTTAGTAGTGTTAGGGTGACCTGGGAATCTGTTTACAAACTGTTTAGATCATTCTCATTTTCATGTAATTTGAGAAAATGGTCACTTAAGAACATATATCAAGTTAGCATAAGAAAAGCTGAAAGCATGATCTTTGTGAGAAACCTGTATTTGGGAGAGATTGTAACTGTTCAATTCCTTAAAAATGGAACATGAACCATGAGATGTCCATACAAATGCTACAAAATACCAACGTGGGAAATCTTAGAATTTATCTGGCTTCCAATATTTACCTGTAATGTGTCATTATGTGCCATGCATAGGCCTTCAAATTTCTGAAATCAAGATGTGCTGTAAAGAAGTAATCTTGAAGGATTTTCTCCTGAAATGGTATTGTGGAGTATGTGAACTGGCAAACAATCTCTGCACCACATGCCCTTGTTCACCAAATTTATTGTTGAACATTCAGAACACCAGATTATGACAGATTTAAAAAGAAAGCACCAAAAATTGCTACACATTAATACCTGAGGAAAGACTGAAGGCAAATATTCATTAAACTCCACACCATAATGCCAAAACACACATGAAAACATACACAACACTCTACAGAGTATAATAAATAGCACTTTTTGTGAATTACAACCAGTTAAATGTAATAATGTTACTTATTATCATTTAAAAAATACACACAAAATCACATTTGTGTATTTCATACACCATATATTATACAAAGCACTGGAGAAGATCAGGCATGCTTAAAAGGAAAAATCTGCAAGGTAACAATCATTTTCCAGTATATGCCATGGGACAAATTCCTTTGCACTAAGTATTGTTACTATACACTGCATTTTCTGGACAAAAGTATCAATTTGCAAATAAAATATTACTGAGTCTATCTCAGTATAATACATAGTTTGTCCTTTATAAATTTTTAACTATACTATAAACACAGATGCAGGTTGACAGCCATGTATTTTATTACATTTCCTTGGCAAACTACTTTCACCTCAATTTTACCATGTTCTAAGGAAAGACATGTTTTCTTTCTACCTATTTTTAGAGAATCCTAGATTTTTGTCTCTGGGTGCAGGTAGTGAAGGCGAAATGGGAAGAAGAAATGTGTTGAGTTTACATTCAAAATTGAAACTGAAAAATACACAACAAATTCTGAGTACACAGAGATGGGGGTATCTTTTAGCAGAGACCATGATATCCTCTGAATGGAATAATCTGTCTTAATAGAAATTATTTTATTTTAAATAAGCACAGTAAAAATCCAAGTTTTTACATTAAAAAATAAAAACAAAAACAACTAGAGCCAGTTCTTTCTTGAGATCTTAAAAATAATTATTAGGAAGGAAAAAGAAAAAGAGAAAAGTGGGAAAATAATATTTAAAAATATACTGCATGAATCTGAGTTTAAGTACTAAAAAATTGTTATTGGGTAAACTAACTCTAATATTCAAGTATGAGCCTCAATAATCTGAGGAAAAATAAGTACAGGTCTTCATGTCTTTGATAGATTATTCATTAAAAAGACAAAGAAATATACTTGAAGATTAATTTTTCCATGTGTAAATAAATACAAAACAGAAGTGCCACCACATTTTCCTAAAATAAATTTATTTTCAGAAACTTTAGCCAAGCTTACTTTCTACACCTATGAAATGTAAGTCAATTTTAATTCAAAATGAGAACTCTGGAAATTAAAGGTTTCTAGAGCAAAACAGGAAATGCTAGTCAACTTTAACAATTTTACTTAACCAACTTCAAAGAAAAAAATTTGGTGCCAGGTTGAGAAGATGACCCATAATAAAATATAGTTATAAAACTGCAGGGCATCCTTTCATCATTTTAAGGCACAGTCTGTTTTATCCCAAACAACTAAAAGTTCAAGATCACAGTGATAATACGCATCCAGTTTTGGTCTATTTTCTCGTGGGTACGTTGCTACATTTATGTAAGCATGTATGTAAGCAAGTTAGTCACGTAAGTTTAAGAAACTGTAATACAACTACTTCAAAATAATACGTTTAAAGTCATTTATATATTTTTAAAAATATAAATACACAATACAATTTCATAAATTATATACACTAAAAATTGAAAGTTTTTTCCCCCTCTATAGTGGAGGAAGAGTTTATTTCTACCAATATTCCAACAAACACATATTTAATTCTGTAGACAGCATAGTTATATTAAAATACAGGTATTTCCTACTTAGGATAAAATTATTTAACACAGAGGAAAAATTCATTCCAAAAAACAACGTTAACTGAAATTTTAGGTCTTGTACATCATCTTTTTACTAATATCCAGTCACTACCAGATAATTGGATAAACTGTCACCACAGTCAAACATTTTAATATTTGGTTTTCTCTTGCCTCTTTACTTCCAAGGCTACTTTTGCAAACTGCATCAGCATTACTGGGCAGAGAAACAATAAATGATTAAATCAATTACATGATTCAATGGGAAAAACTATAATATGAAGGAATGAAATTCCTTTTGAGAATTTCCAGAGGGAAGAAATTAAAGAATTCGAATCAGATAAAAATGTTTTTGAGTCTATCATTTTTCTACTTTTCTCTCATGAATATAACACCCATCAATGTTAACACTTCAGCATTAACACCATTGATTGTTTATATTTTCTGTTAAAATGTGTGTTTTGAAATGTTTATCTCATTGGACTAAGTTAGGATCTAGTAGATAATTTTCCCCTTTGAAACATGTGATTTAAAAAGGGAATGGAAATACACAGAAGACAAAACAAATTTCACAGTAAACACTGTTACATAAATAAGAGACACCTGTACCAAAAAATGATCTGTACAACAAAACTTGAAGTTTTACAACACAGAATGAATCTGTGATAAATAAAGCAAGATTACTTCAAATGCTTACTTCAATTAATTAATAAAAGATCATTACTGGGTAAAATAACTTTTAAACCCACTAAAACCAGAGAACATTATCCCAGAAATCAGATAAAATAGAATATACTATGGCACATTACATGTTTTCAAAGAAATATTAGAGTATGGAATATAAGTTTTGAAGATTTACATATTTAATATAAGTCCTAGATGTAAAATACTGAAAATAATATTTCTGCTTTAACCCCAATATGTTAAGAAAAATTCATTGGCACAAATATCTGGAGGTATTTTACAGTTTCATTTAGCCTTTGGTGGCAAAGCATGTTTTGCTAACCATACGAATATAGTTATATTTTTCAATGTAGTGTTTTACGCTCAAAAAAATTCAAATGTGTTTTTTCCTGTAAAAGGGATGTAAAAAGTCCAATATGAAATAAGTACAACATGAAATACAAAATATGCCTATAATTTAGGCTTTTGAATAGTTGATAGTTCTATGCTTTGTCTATAAATCTTTTACTAGTGCTAGTAATATTACTACTATACAAATACTAAAAGCAAAAATAACATTAAAAAATAGCACACGAACTTTACAAAAATGGCTAATTTTTAGACTTCCTAAATTAAGATTAAATTCAAATATGCAAACAAATTTACACTAACTGTTTTTTACGAGTGTTCAAAGTTACAAGGTACAGAATCATTACAGAATAATTCTGACTCATACATATCAAGTTCTATACAAAATCGTCAGAAATTGGTTACTTGGCATTTCAAACCATACTCATTTTTGACAGCATAACATGCCAAAACAAACACTTTTAGGAAGTCCTGTACTTGACTCAGAATCTTCAACTACAGACAATGTAATCAAGATGTACGTTAGAATATCATCTAACTTTTGAAAGACATTATTGATTCAGGTATACTGTTACGTTTATACTACTAATATAACAAGTTAGTCTATTCTCACTATTTCCAAACTTCATTCTGTTCTAAAACTGTTATTAATATACAAAATCCATTCTTCTATATTCATAATATAACTTATCACAAAATTGTGAATTCTTGAGCATTTATAGTACACATATTCAGATTTGGATTACTGGCCTGACTTTTCTTTCCTATCATCATTATTAAACGTAAAGGACACAAATAGCCTCCCAGACTTCCTATTTCCTCAGGCTGTTGAAACTTACTGTGAAAAAATGCATGAGTAATATGTAAAAAAAGAAGTCCATTACAGACTTGGTAATGTTGTCCCCTCTGTTCAACAAGAGTGAGATGAAATTTCAGCTCCCAATCATCTGTTTTATAAAAGTACCTTCTACATTTACATTGGGAGGCAAGGAAGCTTTCTGTCAGGGTCTAATTTAGTAATATAAAGATATCCTTTTTTTTTTTTTTAAAGATTTTATTTTTAAGTAATCTCCACACCCAATGTGGGGCTCAAACTCACAACCCTGAGATCAAGAGTTGCACGCTCCACTATCTGAGACCGCCAGGTGCCCTGCATAACACAAAGATACTTTTATTACTTCCTGGAAGTGTGTCATGCTCTCCAAATACTTCCCCCTGAAAAACTGCACAAGGTATCTAGTTTCCTATGATAGTAACACTGAAAAAAAGATGATGAAAAATAATCAACAGATGCCTCATCATAAAAAGTTGCAACACACTAAAAATTTTTTTCCCAACTGATTTTAATAATAGGTTACTAAAATTGCAAATGCAGCAATGTAAAGTTTTGCACTAAACCTCCTAATAAGCAAGCTGTTACACTCAGACCTAATGCCCAAGATGAAAATACAGGTGAAATTAATCATCCTGGGATTCAGGAATCAATTCCTCCCATTTTCCCTACAGCTTTCTAGAACTAAACTGAAAATCAGTTTTATCTCCTTTTATTTCCCCTGGCCACTAGTGTAAGAGGTGCTAATGAGCAGTGAGGTGATATAAATATACTGTGTTATGAATGACAAGTCTGAAGCATTAAGAAAAGTGTAGAACTAGAGAATGAACAAATTAGATAATCTGTCTTTATTAAGTGTGTGTGTGTGTGTGTGTGTGTGTGTGTGTGGTGGAAACGTGTACCATCTGTACGAGTGATAGGAAAATCAACAACAAACAAATTTACTAGGCCTAGTATATAGCTCTTTATCTTTCTCTACTGTATAATCATGTAGATTGTAGTGTAGTTCAATCAAGAAAAGGTATTCATTATATACATGTGAATTTATCTGACCGAAATATGAAAAAAAAATTAACGACTAATCAATATATGATCTATATATACTGAAGAGACTCAAAATCAATGTGAACGAGGCACACATGGTTTTTGAGGACCACTGTTCTAAATATTTTCATTCTGGTGACAACCAAGAAGAGTTAGCAGAACCTGTTTAATTTCTGGCAAAAGATCCAGAAAAAAGAGGTTAATGTTTTCTATTGTATTATCAGTTCCAAGTTATAATAGTAGTAACTCCAACTGAGGCTTTAGAAACACTGAAATTACTCAGTATTTTTACTGTTCGGTCTATATGTTTGATGCAGTTATCAATGATAGGGTCCAAGAGTAATTTTTATAGGCACAAAACTTACTCAAAACTCAAATTCTAAATAAAAATGTTATAGGGGCGCCTGGGTGGCTCAGTCGGTTGAGCGTCCGACTTCAGCTCAGGTCACGATCTCACGGACCATGAGTTCGAGCCCCGCGTCAGGCTCTGGGCTGATGGCTCAGAGCCTGGAGCCTGCTTCCAGTTCTGTGTCTCCCTCTCTCTCTGTCCCTCCCCCGTTCATGCTCTGTCTCTCTCTGTCTCAAAAATAAACGTTAAAAAAAAAAAAAATTAAAAAAAAAAAATGTTATAGTACTAGAGCTGAGAAGTTTGCTAAATTGGACACACTGTAACTGCCAATAAACAATTTCATTTTTAGTAAAAGTGCTAATAAAGCTGTGCTGTTTTACTAGCTAATAAAATAAGCTGCAAGCATGATAGAAGCAATGTATAATTGAGAGGCAAAAGGACCTTCATTTTCTCAAGTGACAGAAACATCAATTTCTCTAATCTTCAGACAGAGCCTACCTTCTCATCTCTGGTAGTTATTTGGGTTTAAAGTGCATCAGGATTTGATAAAGACTCTGTCAAAATGTGTGTGTGTGTGTGTGTGTGTGTGCGCGCGCGCATGCATGTGTGTATCTGTATATATATGTACCCATAATGGCTAAAGACCCAACCTGTTGTTTATAAAATGTTTAATTAGAATCCTTTTTATAGCCCTAAAATGAAATATTCTGTTGGAATAAATAAGACTTTAGGACTTGATAACTACACTTACGTGGAAATTGTCTAGTGAGATATAATATGCCTAGTCTGCTGCTTTAAAAAGCTAATCTCCTACTCACAAATGAGAAATTTAAGCTTGTTATATTTTAGTCATGAATGGTCCTGACTGAACAAGAAGACTTTATATCATATAAACACCATGGTTATGGCTGTCAATAGAAGATCCAAATTAATGAATTTTCTAAAGTTCTTTCTGTATATAAACATGTTTAAATTCAGAAATAAATGACACAATTAACCTATAACTTGAAATACATGAAAAAAACAAAGATACAATGTACATAAACTTATGGGTATATGAACAGAAAAACATAGGCAGATGTGTCCTTATTTAAATATACATGTGGTATGCCATGGGACATCTTTCCTTTCAGGTACTGAACAAACAAGCATTTTGCATTTTATCCCTTTGCTACCTCTCTCAAATCAACAAGAACCTGAAATATTTGCCATGTCTTACTATGAGATTATCACTTCCCTTCAATGATCTTCGTAAGTGAAAATATAAATACTGAACAACAGGCATGAGGCTGGGAGAAACAACGGAATCAAACAAATTTACAAACCCTCACAGACAACACTGAAACCCTCAAATGATGCCAAAACAGCAAGGACCTGAGGAATAACTGAGAAGAGAAGTGAGGTAACCCTCCACAGGCAGTAACAGCTAAAAGACTGTAATGGAATCCAGATGCAATAGCCGATAAAAAGAATCTGGTACTCTAGGACATTCCTGGGTACTAACAAAGACACAAGTTCACAGGTACTGCTGGGAGTTAAGGGCTTTACTTAAAAAGGTTTTGGGTTATGTAGAGCATATGCATCTAAAGGAAAGGCTCCATGAGCCAAGTACACCTCAGCCTGAGTTTATTCTATCTTAAGGCAAAATACTTAGCTCTATTACCTACTCTTTTGTAGTTAAAAGTGAGCTGAAGTCTGAAATGAAAGAAATATTACTTTCTTTTCTGTGAAACAGTAATCATCTTGGCAAATTAAGATTCCATTGTTAAAACTAGTGGCTAAAACCTCCAATCTATTTAAGTATATTGTTTATACATTACGCTATTAATGGAGTAGTGGTTATTCCATTAATAGTATAATTTTATTTATCAAATGTGGTACAGCACTTAATCGTGCTTTTTCTCTACAGTAGACAAAACTTGTGCAAACCTGGAGTTTTTTCTGACCACTGGAATTTAGTTATGTTAACAATCCACCATGATCTGAGGCACTTTTGGCAACCATGGGGTCAATGAATTAAATAAAATGGCATATGCTGGACAACTGTACTGCTCCAATGCTAGTAAGTAAATATTTGGGAGGATTCTCTTTAAATTTAACAACAGATTTCTTTAATAGTCTCCTGATGTTTACCAAGAGTACAAAATAAGATCTGCATTTGAAAAGCAGCAAGAAAATTTCATTGAATTTTGAGTTTAAATTATGTTAATTAATCTTGCATTGGTTACCAAGAAAACATGTCTCCTTAAAAGTTGTATTTTCATAGATGTAAGAAAACAAAAGATATGCCTTGATCACTGTGGCTGCCAAAAACTGACCAAAGACTTTTGTGGTTATTTCATTTTTGGGAAACCAAACAGTTGTGAATTTCATCAATCTTTTAAGACTGATTTCTCAATATGCATACTGTAGCAAATACAAAGCAATCTACTTTTCAGAAGAAAGTTTGATGAAATGAGCAGAATGCTTGAGTTGAGATTACAAGCAATGCTACATTTACTCAATGTTTAGAAGATCCCCAGTATGGCCAATCAACCAGAATAGCTGTTATGCAGAGAAGTCCTCAAAAACAGTGGCCACCATATCCTTTTACTAATTTTTCAAAAAATGACTAGTACTTAGATGCCATACCACAAAACTAAACCATGCTTCAACGATTTTCCTCAAGCATTATAAAACTAATTTCCTATTTTCAATATTGTAAAAATAGACCTATCTTCTCCAAAGGATCTTGTCATCCACATTCATGGATGTGTGCATTCCCTCTTAACACTGACTCTAATGATATAAATTATTTTTATCATTCCTTAAATCCAGTCTTACATAAAGTTACATAACGCATGGAGTAAAAGAGGAATAAAAACAAAGCATGGAACCCTGTATAAGTGTGCTGACCCAAAAGCAATTACACCAACAGCCAGAGGAAGTGGAAATTGTGAAGTAGTCTTCAACAATTTACTGTAAAGAGACAGAGAAATATATATTATGCAAACTACATTGTAGGCAAAACCAGAATATGCTGATATTTTATACAGTTCTGAGAAAGTATTCTAAATGGTGTTAGATGGAGTAATTTTTCATATAATGAACTTAACCATACATAATTTTTAAAAAGATCAATACAAGCTACATTTTAGCCAGAGAAAAATACTAGCCGAACTTTTATTCACCAATTCTACCTCTAAAAATTTACCCTTACAAAAATAATATTTACTAAGACATATCTATAGAAATATTTATTTTAACCCTACTTGTAATAGCAAACAAAACAAAAAGCCTCAACCAAATAAAAAGGGAATGATCCTTAATTACTAACAGGAACAGTATTAAAATGACACCAAATCTTATTAAAAGAAAAATACAGAAAAGACTATTACTTTTTTATTCTGAAAACAAAAAACTGGGATAGGAGGGGTTAAAGAAATTTGTCTAAGGACATAGGGCTATTAAATGGCAGGCCAAGATTTAAACCCCAGGTCTGCCTTATTCTACAATGTCTACAAACATCTGCCAGGATCAACTGAAAACCGGCTCGTAGAGCAAACAACCAGGCAATGAAAACTCAAATTTTATTGGAGAACTTTAAACATATGTATTAGTGAACTACTAATAGTATAATGAACCTCATGTACCCATCACCCAACTTCAAAAAGTATCAAGTGATGGCCAATCTTACTTCACCTATAATCCTATCCACTTCACTCCTTCTGTACTTTTTTTAAGTTTGTTTGTTTGTTTATTTATTTATTTTAAGAGAGAAAGTGAGCATAGGAGGAGTAAAGAGAGAAGGAACAAGGGAGAATCCCAAGCCGTCTCCATGCTGTCAGTGCGGAGCCCGACGTGGGGCTTGAACCGGTGAGATCATGATTGTGCCAAAATCAAGACTAAGTCACTCAACTGACTGAGCCACCCAGGTGGCCCTCCTTCCGTACTTTTTGGAAACAAATCTTATTAGACATCATATATTTTAAGGGCTAAATTAAAAAAAAAATCATTATATCCTAACAAGTAAACCTGATAATTAAGAAAACAAATATAGTACTTGCATATAAACTACATCTGCATACAAACCATAATTACTCTACAGTTATAGCTTTAACTTTAGGAACAGTCAAAATAATTAGAAATAAAGAACATGTTTCAGGCATCAAAGAAAGAGTGATAAAGACTAGGAAGAGATGTAAGAAAAAGGAAGATTGAACTACTATACCTGGATTTTATTGAAACGGTGTGAGTATTTCCAAGAATTGCCATAGTTGGAATAAGGATAAATGCCAAAGGTTTACACGGATCAGGACTAAGTTTAAAGTAATACCTACATCAAAGAGAAAAAACAAAAACAAATCAACAAAGTATACTCAATCATTTTATTTTTTTAATTTTTTTTTTTAACGTTTATTTATTTTTGAGACAGAGAGAGACAGACCATGAACGGGGGAGGGGCAGAGAGAGAGGGAGACACAGAATCGGAAGCAGGCTCCAGGCTCTGAGCCATCAGCCCAAAGCCCGACACGGGGCTCGAACTCACAGACCGCGAGATCGTGACCTGAGCTGTAGTTGGGACGCTTAACCGACTGAGCCACCCAGGCACCCCACGACCTGAGCCGAAGTCGGCCGCTTAACCGACTGAGCCAATCATTTTAAATTATCAGAATCAAACAAATTAATTAAATTTCAGAATACTGCATTGATATGAGAGCTCTAAACAGCTCATGAAATTTTTGATAATTTTTGCTATAGATCATCTTTATACCTAAGGTTTTATATTGAGAATTATGTTCAGAAACTACTAAGGGAAATGAAAATATCCAATATGGGAGCACTTCCTTTTATTTTTATAAAGTTTATTTATTTTGAGAGTGTGTACATGTGAGGGGGAGGGGCAGAGAGAGAGAGAGAGAGACAGAGTCCGTCCCAAGCAGGCTCTACACTGGCAGCATGGAGCCCAATACAGGGCTTGATCCCACGAGCAGTGAGATCATGACCTGAGCTGAAATCAACCGACTGAGCCACCCATGCACCTCAGCACTTTTTTAATAATAGGTATAGGGGCACCTGGGCGATTCAGTAGGTTGAGCGTTGACTTGGTTTCAGTCAGATCATGATCTCGCAGTTCCTAAGTTTGAGCCCCACTCTGGGCTCTGCACTGACAGTGTGAAGCCTGCTTGGGATCTCTCTTTCCCTCTCTCTCTGCCCCTCCCCTGCTCACTCACTCCGTCTCTCTCAAAATAAATGAACTTAAAAAAATTTAATAATAGGTACATGTAAAAAAAAAAAAATAGGTACATGTATATCTGAAAGGTCATACAGAAATAATGTTTTTTGTTTTTTTTTGTTTTTTTGTTTTTTTTCCAACATTTTTTATTTTTATTTTTGGGACAGAGAGAGACAGAGCATGAACGGGGGAGGGGCAGAGAGAGAGGGAGACACAGAATCGGAAACAGGCTCCAGGCTCCGAGCCATCAGCCCAGAGCCCGACGCGGGGCTCGAACTCACGGACCGCGAGATCGTGACCTGGCTGAAGTCGGACGCTTAACCGACTGTGCCACCCAGGCGCCCCAGAAATAATGTTTTTATAAAACAAGTTATTCAAAATATATTAAGGCTGCTCTAGTTTATAAAAAAGATGAAAAAAATGAAGATTTATATAAATTGTCTCTTATTTTCTTTTAAATCTAAATTCTCATTTCTGGCATTTACTGACAGTGAGACATCTATAGCCTTTTAGAATCATAAATTTATGCTCCTCAAATAATTTTCTCCCCAAACCTTTGAACAAAAAACTCTGGATCTTGACTAAAATTAGGGACAAAGGAAGAATATTAACATCTGGTAACCTGTTGATTTATCAAACTTTGACTTTTCAAAAAATATACTTTCAGTATTTAGATAATTTGAAATGTTTATATTGTTTCTAAAAACTATATTGAGTAGAAGTTCAATTATTGGATGATGTGGCCTATTTTTCAAAAACAAATTATAACTAAATATTCTAGAAACAATCTTAGAAGGCATCTCAGACTCTGATTTAACCTAGAATAGTTACCATGTGGCAAGGCAAACGATGGTCATTTATTTTAGTTTAATGTTTGGTGCTCATTAGAAAAGTACACTTTTTTTTCATTATTTCCAATATTTTTAAATGTAAGCATTTTCTTCTTCCCCAATTTAAGGAAACATAAAACTGATCATGAATTGAAAAATACTTAAAGCACTACCATTATGAATACCTTGGGTCAGCAAAGCAAAGCACATTTTCACATATGTCTAGACTCACAGAAGGTTAAAGGTAAAATAAATAAAACACAATTCCCTCTTTTGGGCAGATTTTGAGGAAGTTTATATTCTCACAGTAAGGGAAAAAAATGTGATTGTATTGAAAATAAATTTCAGGTGATATATAGCTTCCTGTTCTTGAGGACGTTTGATGGATCGTTAGGAATCTGGCAAGTCTCTACTTACAGACATTTATTGTTTTAACCACATAAATTATAATTATATAAATAAAACGCACCTGAGATTCTTTAACCAGTAAATTAAAGATGGCATGCTGAGTAATACAATCCATGTTAATAAGTTAATCACAGTATTGTGCATACGAAGACTATCTTCAGCATCATTGGCAGATAAATGAAGATAGTGTACTGTAGAGTCTTTATGGTGATTTGATTTTTTTTCATTTCTTCTAGAGTGTTTGAGATTCTACAAAGCAATAAAGTAAAAATACTAAGGTATTGCATAAAATTTAAGTTTATTATTTTACTTAGAATCACTCCATTATTTAACAGCTAAATAAACACATCTATTACCAAACTGATATAAAATACTTTGCTCAAAGTATAAATTACCTTGCTCAAAAGTAATCTAAAGTGGTTATCATTATAAAACTTTTGTTCCTTTGACTTGCTATTTCCACTGCTGAGAATGTATCTTCTAAGTAATTACTTAAAATTTAAAAGATAATTTGTAACAATAAAAATGACATTTACTGACAAAGATCAATTTAAAATTAGACAATCTAATTTCTAGGTTCACTTATCTTAAAATTATTTAAATTCATGACATCTTTTTTTAAACACTGTAAAATCCTAACTTAAAAAAAAACACAAAACAATTTTTTTATTCCCTCATGTTCTTTTATATTAAAGTGATGTAGAGCTTTGAAAATAAAACTTACCACAGTCTGGCTGTTTTTAAAAGTTGCTAGGCTGGCTTGCAGATGAACAATCTAAGAAAAAGAAAAAACTGTTTAATTTCACTTTTATTTTGAAACAAAAAACAACCATTTTTATTACAATTGAGAAGTATTATAATCTGAAATTTAAAGAAATCTAGAAAACTAAAAACACACTTAAACATTTACAAACAGTCTTTCAGAAAAGGTAAATAATAACTACACATACTTGCTATCATGGATTAAAAAAGAGAAAAAAAAATAAGAACAAACTTTCAGAGTATGATAGGGCCAGGATATATTGTTATACCTCCTATATTCTGTGAGACTATATTTGAATAATGCTTTGCTCTAGAAGCTTCATGTCCTGTGAGTAAAATATTTGATTATCTTCATTATAGCATAAGGAATTTAACATGTTTCACACATTCCACATCACTGAAAATCTGAACTTGGTGAAATGTTTATAAGAACCTGAGAAAATCTTTTAATTGGCTATGTTTGCTTAAGCTAAGTATTTGAGAAAATTTTGCTTACTGGATCAATTATTTGCAACATCCAATTTGAAAAGCTAAAAATATCATATTTATAAATCAAAGCAGTAAACAGATTTTTCTGATAGACAAAATTCCTTTGGAAAACTGAAAATAAATTGTATTAGTGTTAAAAACAGACATAAGTCAACTTTGTTTAAAAAAGGAAAAAAAAGATGATCCATTCTGTTATCAACCGTCTCTACATAAGCCTCATGTGGAGAGTATGCAGTTGTATAACCTAGATTTTCCTGCAAAGCTGTCAGCCTTCTTGGAAGTGTTTTTTGGTTTCCCAGTAAAATTATCAGACTATTTTATCCTTGCCTTCTGATTCTCCAGCAACATCTGTTAACATTCTACATTATCTCAGTACATTTGAAAGCTTGATCCCACTGACATAATTTTTTGTTTACTACCCGTGTTTAAAGAGGTGTGAATAAAAACTGCTCTAGTAAAATATTTTTTAAAAAGCTAACATTACTTGTAAGAGCAAGAAGCAATGTGAAACAGGTTACATCTTCTTCCCCCTTTTTTTAAATACACTAACCAAACTCAGATTAATAATTTCAGCTTTACAGTGAACTACGTATTTTAAATAACCAAGATGTTTAAAAAAGCCTTTTACACTTAAGCCTGTTAGAGAATAGAAGGTTACTACAGCTGTAATTAAAATTTTTGTTAACAACACCAAAGGAAATTCTATGCCTGCCTGACCCAAAGCCCAGCCATTCTGACTTCAGTGATGTGACATACCTTAAACACATAATAAAGATAAGTAAGAAGTATGGCAAATGCTCCACAAGTTGTCCAACTAACTATGATCAAAACAGTGGTCAAAAAGGGCAAGTCTAGTGATATCATCTTGGTATCTTTAGGAAGTTCGGGGGGCCTGGAAAAAATAAGAATAAAGCTTTTACAAGTATATTAACAGCTATTTACATGGTCACATATAAGAAGAAAACAATTCAGTACTCTGCCAGGCTCTCCTGCTTATTAATATGCAAGTACCATAAGGTAAGCAGTAAAATGTTTTTTCATAAAGGCAAGGGATGACACATATTTGATTGTAAATTCTGTAATACACTGTGATAGCTCCTCTTTCACTTAGATACACTATGGCTGATACTAATAAAAAAACGTTGCTACAAATAATCATTAATAATAGGCTCTCTGCCATGTATTTCTGATCTTGATTAAGAGGAAAAACAGTTTTCTATTTCTTAAAGTCTTGAGATCACTCAGACAATGTGATGCTAGTAGTGTCTGAAGCATCTCAGAAGGGTGAAGGAAGAAGGCAGACCATAATCCCCTCTGTGACAGTAAATCATATAATATGTCTGGTGAGGAGCAGTGGCAATGGAAACTAGGTCAGTGGTTTATCAGAAAAGCCTACCAGTAACTTCAAACTTTGTCTATGGGCCTGTAATAAAACTCTAGGCAATGTTTTTGGAATTTTTATGCATTTCACCTAATCTGATCTTAAGTATCTTGACTGGAATCTATTGCCCCCAGGTTTGACTGAAAGTTAGCATATAAAAGCACTGCCAGAGAAACACTTCTTCCTTGGAAAGATTTACAGCCATAAACATTAAAACTACTTCTGTAATCTGTCAATATTTTTTTTTTTTCAACGTTTTTTTATTTATTTTTGGGACAGAGAGAGACAGAGCATGAACGGGGGAGGGGCAGAGAGAGAGGGAGACACAGAATCGGAAACAGGCTCCAGGCTCCGAGCCATCAGCCCAGAGCCTGACGCGGGGCTCGAACTCACGGACCGCGAGATCGTGACCTGGCTGAAGTCGGACGCTTAACCGACTGCGCCACCCAGGCGCCCCTCTGTCAATATTTTTTTTAAGTAATGTCAACCCACAATATGTGGCTCTAACTCGTGACCCCAAGCTGAAGAGTTACACACTCTACCAATTGAGCCAGCACAACATCCCTCTGTCAAACTTTTTTGATTAACTCTTGGCATTAAGGTCTAACTCAAATATAGCATTTATCTTGCGATAATATATTTTTAACAAAAGTTTTATTTAGATATAGCTTTGAACATTAATCCATGTTTTTCTAGTCATACATCTTTCCTTAGAAATTACAGTTTAGTGAAAGCAAATTAATATTGAGGATCCTTATCAAAATATAATTTTTTCCTTAAGAGCAATGAGAAAGCTTTTGGTCATTCTTTACCTTTTCAAAGCTAGCCACAATGAAGAAAGGAGTCTCACAGATGTAGAAGAAAGTAGACCACCCCAGTAGGCAGTACATGTTCCAAACAGAAAAAGAACCAAGGATACAAGGGGGAAACACATATTCTGACTAGTTAAAACGATGGCATCTAATTCTGGCAACAATAACACATCCCATAATTCCTTAAACCATTTATATCTGTGGATAGAAGAAAACATACAATAAAAGCAAAAAAAAAAAAAAATCAACAACTTTCAAATATTTAATATCTGAGGTGTTTGACCATTTACTACAGTCCCCAAAGTTCAATGATACTCAATTCATAATTATACTGAAAAACACATTTCAATTCCTTGTAGAGAAAAAGTCATTTATCTTCCAAGTAAGTCTACTGATCTTCAAGGATCTGAATCCTGAGTCTCAATGTAACTCCACTGCTCTCTATTGATCATTGTAATGAAGTAACAAGTGATCTTTTTTTTAGATTAGAAAACCAACAATTGTCATGACAGAAGAAAAGAGATCTAAGTATATTGGTTCTTAACCAGAAAACCCACAAAATGTGAGTAAATTAAAAAAGGAATGTTAAGTGTGGTAGAGAGATCCAAAATATACTTGTATGGGAAGAAAAAGTGATCCAAGACATCATTTCATCAATACTCTATAATGGTTTGTGTTCATGAATCTGGGATACTCAGGAGATCATGGACCATGTACATCCATTTGCAAATGTTAAAAGTCTGGTATATTTACAGACTAAGTTTCTACAATTGATATATATATATATATATATATATATATATATATATATATATATAATTTTAAAACCTTTGAATTGGTTATAGTATTAAAGTAAATGTTGATATACCAATTAGGCCTCTGCCTAAGAGAAAAACCTCATTTAATAAAACATATTTTTATGAAAATTTATATTATGTTATGGGGCCAAACATGTTTTATATATATAAAACAATTAAAATCATTTTCACAGATAATAAAACTTACCCCAACAGAAACTTAATCATAAGTACAAAAGGATCAACTTTATATGGCTTGGCTTGTTTATCCAACATAGTAGCATATTCTAAGCAATGACCTGGTGATTAAAAAAAAAAATTATATGTAGTAAAGAATTCATAGTGATTAAGTATAGACTATCATATACTGACTGCATTACCTGTAAGAGCAATATATTTCTTGTTACAAAGCAAGGGTCATTACTATCAAAGACACTATCTTCAAAAGATTAAAAATCACTGTAATTCAACAGATCTCATACAAGAGGACACAATCACTTGTTAAACAGCTTCAGGAAGCCAAAGCTGGGGTTTCACCACTTGTATTTTCACAAAGCTCCAAAGGTGATTTAAAAAAAACAACAACTCTATAGAGATATGATTCTTATACTACACAATTCATTCAAAATATATGCAGTTCAGTGGTTTTAAGCATTCACAGATATGCCTTCCTCACCACAATCAGTCTTAGAATATTTTCATTACTCCCAAAACAAACTTTGTTCCCTTAACTGTCACCTCCAATGTCTCCTTATTCCCAGGCAACAACTAATATCTTTTCTGTCTTTATAGACTGGCCTATTCTGAACATTTCATATAAATGAAACCATGTAATATGTGGTCCTTTATGATGGGATTTCACTTGGCATGTTTCCAAGATTCATCCATGTTGTAGCACCTATCAGCACATTTTATTTATCCATTTATCAGCTGATAGATATTTGGGTTGTTTCCACTTTTTGGATATTATTAACAGTGCTCCTGTGAACATGTATGTACAAGTTTAGTATGGGTGTATGTTTATATTTTTCGTGTAACTAGGAGTACAGTTCCTGAGTCATACTGTAACTGCCAGACTACTCTCCAAAGCACCTATACCATTTTACATTCCCAACAACAGTGTATGAAGGTTAAAATGAATACTAAAGGTAGACTTGAAATTGTAAGTTGCTGAAAGGGAATGAGTAGCTGGAGAAGGATTTGGCAAGATGGAAATGGTAACGGTTATTTCTGGACAGCTTTTACGTATTTTGGTCCTACTCTCTTCCTATCTCTTACTATCCAAGCCCAACAAGTGTGTGAGGGCCTTACAAAGTAGGCTCCTGGGAAACTATTCTAATTGCAACAGACTAGGGAAGGTTTTGTGCAATGTAGTGTCTATTCTGTATTTGCCTCTCCAGATCCATTCCATCGCCACCCTTTACTTTGCTCTGAATTCTGGGAGGCTGACTTCGGTTCAGTGAATGATAGGCACAGGAAGATAAGAGGAAATAAGGTTAGTGTATTTACTTCCCCATCTTTCTCCCTGCTGACAGTGGCTGGAGCTGCAGTAATGCTGCCCTCTCGTATAGCTCTCTCTAGGCTTGCTCCCTCTCTTGCCCTAGTCCTGAGGAGTATCAGATGGATCTGCTGCTAATCGGGCATTTTATCATTTCTTGTTGGTTTCCCCTAACCCATCACATACCTTTCAAATAGTCCCTTTATTAAGATTAACTCTCAATTATTCCATTCAGTGTGCCAGAACCTAACTGATACAGCTGATAACAGCCCAAATAATATGCTGAATGCCTACTATGTGCTTGACACTATGTTAGGCACCAGGAATGGAATGAAGAACAAAATCCCCATCAGTGAGACTCCACCTGTTAAGACCTCCTCAGAAGAGAGGAAAAAACTTCAGACACAAAAGTATCTTTTCCTTACTGGAAAAGCCCAGTAAGGAATCTTCTTGGGTATTTCCTAAAACTAGAGGATCTCAAACCCTTGTAAACTTAAGAGATAGGTCATAAATTTTCAAGAAATTGAGGTATTCCTTAACCACATGACAGATAAATTAAGTAGAAATGAAGCACTAAAGAAGAAAGGGAGAGAGGAGGAATAGAAACATTCTTACCTGTTGAGAAAAGAGAGTATAACTGTCCTCCATAAGCAAGAAGGATACTAGATGTAACATAAGCAGGAAGAGCTCCACCATGAAATCTAACTACCTAGAAAACAGGCAAATCAAAAGGCAACTTTTGAATATTCGTGTTAATGAAATAAATGTACTTTCACATGAAATAAAAATGTCTTTCTTCACTTTTTATCTTTCCTGACATTGCCACAGAGGTATACTTCCAGTAATGGATACCAAAACTCTTAAGTAAAATAAATGTTAAGAATATACAGCATGCTAGAAACATGTTATCAGATTTTTTCATAAAGGTGTAACAAAAAATATATATAATTAAGCAGCATATGTATGTTACAAAGTTTTCTTACAAGGTACATTTGGTGAGCATGTATTTAATGTTTCAGGTTTGATACTAAACATTTTATATGCATTATCTCATGTTCTCCTCCCAAAAATCCTTTGAGGTAATTCTTATCCCTGTTTTACAAATGAAGAAATTCAGGCACAGGGAGCCCAAGTAACTTGCACAATTAAAAACATAAAAGACAAGCAAATTACTTGTTAACTCAATGTTCTCATCAGTAAAATGGAGGCAACAGCAGTACTTACCTTATAGGTGTTTTCAGGTTTAAAGATGTTCATTTGTGGAAAGCATTTAGAATATTAACTTAAACATGAAAAGCTATCAAAAAATATTAGCTATTATAGGCATACCTCATTTTATTGTTTTGCTTCATTGTACTTTGCAGATAATTGTGTTTGTGTTTTGTTTTTTTTCTTACAAATTGGAGGTTTGTGGCAACTGACACTGAGGAAGTTTACTGGTACCATTTTTCCAACAGAATTTGCTCACTTGGTGTCTGTCACTTTTGATAATTCTCACAATATCTCAAACTTTTTCATTATTATGCTTGTTATAATGATCTATGATGATTAATGATGACTCATGGAAAGCTCAAATAATGGTTAGCACTTTTTAGCAGCAATAAAGATTTAAAAATTAAGGTATGCATAGTTTTTTTAGACATAATACCATTACACACTTAATGGGCTGCAGTATAGTGTAACCATAACTTTTATATGTACTTTTATGTCATTTGACTTGCTTTATTATAATATTTGCATTATTGTGGTGGAACTTAACTCACAACTCCAAGTATAAGCCTATTAATATTTCTTAAATAGGGAGCTGTTTAAGGGGGGAAGGGAGGGATGAGCTGTTTTTATGTAAATGGAACTAAAGTCAAAAATTATTCATAGATAAATGACTATGAAAATCTAATGTATTTGGTCTTTCCCAATTTAGAAAGTGTTCCATCAATGTACTGCGCTCAATGTGCTTGACACTGGGAATATAAGGGTGAGCACTAAGGAGTTTACAATGTAGTGACTTTGCTGTAATCTCATTAACAATTTAACACTTCAGTATCATTAGGTGCTTTAACTTCAAAGTCCTGGAGTTTTAAGGACAGACGAGGCAAGGGAATTCCAGGGTATTCATTTACTCACTTAGCCACTGACATTTAAACAAATTCAAGTCTCACCCTCAGAACAGTGACAACACCTTCCTTCACTCTACTCCCCTTCTCTCTCTAGTTACTGCCTTTTTCTTCCCTCTCGTTGCTAAACTTCTCAAGAGCTTGATGTGCTATCTCTCCTCTTTATCTACTCACTCCTAATCTTTTGCTTGCATCTACCAAAATAACACTAATGCTCCATGGACCCTTTTTCTGAGGTATGCCTGTATAAGGCTTTTAGGTCCTTTAGTGTCTTTGGAAATTGTGTGGAATGGGATTTAACTCAGAGACTAAATTCATAACCATTATGTTACTGCCTCAAGACATTCTATCAGCTAATCTAATTTCTATAAAAATATATAAATACAACAAAAAGAAAGTGTTAAATTCTTTTAATGTTAAAGTTTTATTTTTTCAGCATAAAAAAGATTTATTATTCTCTGTAAGCACCTTTTAATGTTGAAGTTTTAAAAGAAATTTACCTTAAAGCATGTTCTCCAACCACCGTATTAAAAAAAAAAATGTACAGACTCTCCTGGCAATCTGATGAAAGCCATGGAAATGCATGTTTACACAAAATGGCATGTAAAATTTCAAGAAGCTCAAGGTCTCCCTGAATCTCCTTCATGGATTTCCAGGTTAAGATTAGAAAGACTCAAAAATAAAACCCCACTTACTGCCTATACTCATAATTTACAATTATAGCTTTGAGTGGAAGGAGAGGAGTTGAGCAAAGGGGAAAAGGTCATTTTTCTATTAATAAGTGATACTCAATGCCTGCTAATGACATGCTAGGAAATATATAGCATTCTTTAATTATCAATAGCATAGAAGGAAAGTTAAGCAGCATTCAGCCTTAGAGTCAGACTCCTGGGTTTAGACTATAGCTCTGCCTCTCACTAGCGCTGTGTCCTTGGGCAAGTTACTTTACCCCTCTTTTTCTCTGTCTTTATTAGTAAAATGGAGATAAACAGCACTTATCTCACAGGGCGTTTGAGGCTTAAATGTGTTCATCTGTATGAAGTATTTGGAATAGTAACTGGCACACATAGGTGGATCAGAAAATATTAGCTGTTATTATTAACCTTTAATGCTCTTCACTATCTTTGGAAATCTTCTAAGACTTCTTATATAGTATTCTGAATATAACAGTTCTTTGTAGTGACTGTCATTGTTGAGTATTAAGTATTATACTGGGCCACAGATATAGCTCATATAAAATATAATCCAACAATCCTAAATTGGCTTTCATGGATCATATTTAAATTGTAGACATGGTTCATTTGGTTTAGTATTTGGCACAGTATTTCTTTACATTTCAAATTAGAGGCCAACATTAAAAAAATTTTTAAAAAGGGGCACCCTGGGTGGCTCAGTCAGTTAAGCATCTGACTTCCGCTAGGTCATGATTTCTCCGTGAGTTCAAGCCCCATGTTGGGCTCTGTGCTGACAGCTCAGAGTTTGAAGTCTCCTTTGGATTCTGTGTCTCCCTCTCTTTCTCTGTTCCTCCCCCACTTGCACTCTGTCTCTCTCTCTCTCTCAAAAATAAATAAAGATTATGGGGCACCTGGGTGGCTCAGTCAGTTAAGAGTCCGACTTCAACCTGGGTCATGATCTCACGGTCCGTGAGCTCAAGCCCCACGTCAGATTCTGTGTTGACTCAGATTCTATGTCTCCCACTCTCTCTGCCCCTCCCCTGCTCATGCTGTCTCTTTCAGTCTCAAAAATGAATAAATGTTAAAAAATAAAGATTTAAAAAATTAAAAATTTTTTTAATCTAAAAATCCAGACCTCCAGCTTCTCTTAAAACCTAAAGATTTGGCAACATTAGACTTTATTCCTACACCAAAATGATTTACTAATTTATATAATTCTGTTGAGAAAGTAACTTCTGGTTTATTTTTTGTCCTCTCTTTCATTAGAGTAGACTAAAGAGTATGTAAATAATTTTCCTTTTTCTGGAAAAAAAATTAATTTTATGGAAAACTGTCTAATCAGAAGCTAAAGATTCTCTCAAGCAAGCTTTCTCTTTATTCTTCTTCTCAGTCTTCTTTGAATCAGCAACACTGAAAATATGTATGAATGATATATACAACTTCAATTCATTCTCCTGTTCTCAAGCTAAATTTTTAAACAAACATGAAGAAAGAGCATCTGGTATCTTTCCAGTAATCTGAGGACTTAATTACCACAAATTCTTTGACATTTTAAAAAAAGTATCCACCATTGATTCTGTAACACCTACATATCTTGTTTTTTTAGATAAATTTCCATGCCTAAGCAAGAATACTAGCATATTCTTCTTTGGTGGACAGATAATTATGCTTTGCTATCAAGTATCAAGCTAACTTGACTTTTTTGGTCACTAATCTGAATTATGAGCCACGGGGATGATATGGGTAAGAGAGTATGTTGTATCCTCAGCCTATATCACTGTATACACTAACATGCCTTCTGGACATACTAAATATACAACAGCATCAATTCTTCCCCTATATTCCTTAATTTTTCTTAATAAAGGTCCCTTAACAATCTAGAGTATTTCTTAGAACTATCATCCATGATGCTATTTTCCAATTTATACCAACATTTAATCTTCTCTTCCTAATGTAGCACATTTTACACATTAACTTACAATTTTCTAATGATCACAAATTTAAAAATAATTACAATCTAGCTCTCACCAGGTTGCTGTGAGAATCAGATAATGCATGTAAAAAATTTTTGAATTTAATTTTGGTTTGTAAATTTTATAAATATAAAATGAGTTAAGTCTTAAAAATTCTGCTCTGCCCGAATTACAAAACACAAGAGACCAAAAAATAAAGTAAAATTAATAGAGGGCACAAAAAAATTTTAGTCAATTTTAAAACCACTATATAATTTTTCTGACTAATCAATACTATTATTTATGTTATACATAAATATAACAGGTTATACAATTCTGCAAATTATAATGATGCTGAAAAATTTAGTAGCTCTGTTACTTGATAAGTTATTTCTGTAACACTATTCGCTTATGAATTATACTCACCAAAAGAATTTAAAATATTTCAACATGTTTCTATTTATTTATTTATTAAAGATTATTTGAGAGAGTGAGCACATGTGTGAGTCGGGGAGGAGCAGAGAATGAGGGAGAGAATCCCAAGCAGGCTGTGCACTGTCAGTGCAGAGCCTGACATGAAGTTCACTCTCACGAACCAGGAGATCAAGACTTGAGCTGAAATCAAGAGCTGGGCACAAGCCGACTGAGCCACCCAGGCACTCCAACATATTTATTTTTAATATAATTTACTTTTTATTTTTTACAAACTAAGCACACACAACATAAAAAGTCATTTGAAAATGTTTGTTTATATGAGAGCCTAAAATTTTATTGGATTATGACTTATAGCACAGTATGAGCAACATAAAATCTTTATAAGACATTCATTTAGCCAAAAATATTAGTTTGTTTGCAAATCAAGAATCAGCTCTCAATTCTTAGGAATGAAACCATCACCTTAAAGCCAGGGGTGGCCAACTATGACCTATCTGTGAAGAATGGTTTTTGGATTTTATTAAAGCAGGAGAAAGAAGGAAAAGGAAAAAGACTGGGGGTGGGGGGAGGAAGAAGCAACTGTAGCAGTAGCAGCAGCAAAAGACCATATTTGGTATGTTAAAATATTTCATTATCTGGCCCTTTTATAGAAAAAGTTTGTAACCTATGCCTCATAGTATCTATTTACAAGGCAATCAATAATCAACCAGGAATCTTACCTGTCCAAGAATTTGTGAAAAGGAAGTCTTAACTGTGACCTAGTTTAAAATAATCATAAAAAAAAGAGGTTATTTCTCCTAAACTCCTCTAGTTCACATTTTATTAAATTGAACACTTCTGCACATCTCTAAACACAATTGTTAATTTTTTTATAATAACCAACCTAAAGGCACTTACAGTCTTAAAAGGATCCTCTGAACCAGAAATTTTAATTTGCAATAAGTATAGTTTTATTATTCAATATATTTTCCTTCTAATTCTTTGATAATTGGATGAATGCTATGGTACATGTGATAGGTAACCCTTTACTAACTAGAATTTTTGATTAACCAGAATCTTAGTATTGGGTCATATAATCTAAAGGAATTTACTGATTGAGTCCAGAAGCTATACATATGTCTGAACAATTAAACACAAATTAACCTACTACATAACTGATATTTTAAAAACCTCAAACCTACAACTGTACAGCACTAAGTATAGTTAAGCTAAGCCAATTCTGAGTAAATTTCATAAAAACAAGTTTCACATGATATAAGACCAGGAACAAATGCAGTGTATTTGGTAAAATTTAAGCCAAAACAATGTATTAAAATGAAATTCATCATTAATTACCTCTATTATAAATATACCCTTTTTGATATTAGCAAGTCTGGGAAAAGGAAATATGTATTTCATAAGGAAATTATAAAATGGCTATTTATAATACTGACTTTTTAAAAATGTAAAGTAGTTAAAAAATATTGACATTTTCAGAGTGTGCAGTACATGGAGCCAAATTATTATGCAATTCTCACTATCACTATTAGAACTATGAAGACATGTTAAAAACCATTACAGCCCTACAAAATCCTTCAATGTTAGAAACAATGAAGATATCAAACCAGTAATAAATTCCATGAAATCTAAAATAACTCATAATTTAGGTTCAACTGAAACTTGTTGCTACGAACAGATTCTATTCATGTAACCTACCAATTCTAGTTTACCCCAAGAAAGTCAATTCTAATGAAGAATCCAAATAAGGTTGATTGAAAGGAATTGCATGGAAAGAAGTTATTTCACATAAACCGGAAACCACCATTAAATGTATATATACTTCAATCCCTTAAACCTGGAATCCTTAGAACCTGGCATATTTGGATACATAGGGACTCTTGTAGTTCATGAATCCATAAGGGTAAATGTTGCTCAAGTCTATTTCCCTTCTCTTATAGCAGAGATCTGTTGGTTGTTAAAACAAACACAATAGGCACTACATTGCAGATTAATGACTAACAGATTTAAAAAGCTAATGAAAAGGAAAGAAGATTCTTAACCTTATCCAATAGAGCTGGAAACCAATACACATCATGTCAATTATTGCAGAAAAGCCGTGTCAGCTGATTTCATGATATTCTTCAATTTACAGAGGATTTTGGACTTGGGGTTTCTAAATTTAGAAGGTTAGTCTACAGTCTCAATTTTTTGCTTATTTTCTACTATTTATTAAGATGTATACTTTTAATAGTCCACCTAGGAAAATACTAGGGTGGTGCTAACAGGCAAAATGCAGAATATTTAAAGCATCATAAATGTCTATTTTGTATATTTACTGGTTTCCACATTGCCATATATCTGAGACTAATAAAAAAATATATTTCCTATTTATTCTATAACTAAATCTTAAAAATTAAGTAAACATACAACTTACTTCATACTGACAGTCTGAAGATGTGTACATTTTTAATAATGCTACCTGGCTCTCATTTTCTGGTTGAGCAATATGGAGTTTCAGAGAAATTTCTGTGGAAGATGGTACCCTGAAAAGATAATTCAAGTATCATTTCTCAAATACAAAATACTGTTAAATAACCATGGCTAAGTTAATCCTTGCACAACACAATGACAGAATGGAGAGGAAGACACATGTCAGACATGTTATTAAAAATGGGACACTTTTCCAATCCTATCACAGTCGTTTGCTCATTCAACTAGAAGAGAAGTTGGAGGATGGTCTAGGAAGGGGTTGATGTTCCAAGCAAGTAAGGTTTAAATTCTAGATCATTTAGGTAAGAATACTATGTTATCTTATGAGCGCAATGCTACATAAAGGATAGTTACATTTTATTAAGAGGCACTTAGTTTCACTAAAATTTCACTATGATTTAAATAAACAGAATATGTATTATTCAAAAACACCAAAGTTTAAGATAAATTCTTTAATATACTTACTGTGCAATAGTTAGTGAATCCTCATAAGACCAAGGAATATGAAGTTTATAGATACTAGTTATTTCTTCTGTGAAAACATAAAGGAAATACATGTTACTAACCTTATGTTACATTAAATGTTACATAAACTACTATAATACCTAACTAACTACAGTTACCCATTTCATAAAAAATAACCAGTAAGAATTATATCACATAAGAAATTATGGAGAATTATTAACTAATAATGTTTAATTAGACTTACAAAAGATATTAAAGCATATGGGAAATACTAAGAAACTGAAAAAAAGCTAAACCTGAATTACTATAGTGAGGCAGAAAGATATACAGTATTTTTAAAAAATGTGGATATTTAAACTGATACAGTTGAAGATGCTTAGTGTTAACAAAGGGTCTGTGTTAAATCTGTTGGAAACATAAACAGTTTTTCTACTATCATTTATTTAATTTTAATTCACATAAATACACAAAATAATAAGCACTACAGAAAATTCAAGTAAAGACCTACTGATTCTTCAAATGACAATACTATTCTTCTCAGAAAATACACTTACCTTTTACTCCCGAGCACTTGCTCACTACGTTGATTTTAAAAGCTTGGTATATCTAATAAGCGTATGACCACAAAAACAAAAAAGTAAAAGTTTATTTGTTTGCTTAATTACATAGTAAAGTAAAATCAAATCCTTGTTATAATCAGGATAATTACCTGTCCAAAGTTTAGAAGTTCTATATTATAAAACAGGCCACTTGTATTTAATAACACTTTCCTTGAAGAGAGTCCTGTTGAATTGAAAGCATTGTATTACTTAGAACACCAAAGAATTTTTTTAAAAAGTACTGATTGCTTAATAATGCTAGCACATTTTTAATCCTAAAAAAGAGTTTAAAGATTTTCATTTCTGGTATGGAGGAGTGAACTAAAAATCCTATCCTCCTTCAATAAACTCTAGATAACATTTATAATGTATGTATTTTAAAAAGTCAAGTATAAATTTCCAATTTCAAAAAGGTATGCTTTCTTGGTAGATCTCTTAGAAGTTTGTTATCTTTAATGAGATGAGTGATTCAGAGTTTCCTTTTTACCAAAAATAAACAAACAAATAAATAAGGTGGGTGAGGGATAAAAATCTAAAGGAAAAGGAAGTTTCCTCTCTCAGGTAACAGATTCTTTAAACAAATGGAATACTAAAAAAATATATTTTAAGAATGGGTCATGCCAAAAGGGTAAGGAGCCAATCTAAAATGAGCTCTTAATATCCAATACTGGAACAACTTAAAAAAAAAATGTAATGACAGTATTAAATTATAATCCAATGAGCCTGGGTGGCTCAGTCGGTTAAGCAGCCGACTTCAGGTCATGACCTTGTGGTTCACGATTTCTAGTGCCATGTCTGAGGCCTGCTTTGGATTCTGTGTCTCCCTCTCTCTCTCTCTGCCCCTCCCCCGCTTGTGCTCTTTCTCTCTCTCAAAAATAAATAAAAACATTTAAATATAATAGAATGAATAAAGTAAATATCCATGAGTCATACTGACATAAATAAAAACTGAGTAAGTAAATAAATAGAGAAGGGACAACTTTACTTTCACAAAAATTATAATACAGAATACCAGTAATAATTGCCTCAGACTAGAAGAACCAGGGGTGCCTGATGGCTCAGTCGGTTAAGCATCTGACTTCGGCTCAGGTCATGATCTCGTGGTTCCTGAGTTTGAGCCACACATGGGACTCTCTGCTGACAATGCGGAGCCTGCTTGGGATTCTCCCTCTCCCTCTGTTTCTGCCCTTCTCTCTCTCTCTCTCTCAAAATAAATAAACTTAAAAAAAAAAAAGGATGCTAAAATTAGTGGGTTATTTTGAAGATAAACAGGGTACTTAAATATTCTCAAAGTAGTCCCCCCAAGATATTTATTAAGTACAAAAAGGAAACGAGTAAATTTACAGTGGAGAAACCTGGCAGACACTACCTTAACCAAGTAATCAAGGTTAACGTTGCTAGTTATGTGTGCAATGATATGATACACTGAGATGTACACATCGCTTTGGTGATATGCTTGTTAAAAAAGCACAATCTTAATCTAATCATAAGAAAGCATCAGACAAATCCAAATATTTGATATTCGATATTCTATAAAACAACTGACAAGTACTCTTCAAAAGGTGTCAAAGTTATGAAAGACAAGGAAAACCTGAGGCACTATCAAGACTAGAAGAGATGATGGGGTGCCTGGGTGGCTCAGTCGGTTGAGCATCTGACTTTGGCTCAGGTCATTATGTCATGATTTGTGAGTTTAAGCCCCACATTGGGCTCTCCGCTTTGGACCCTCTGTCTCCCTCTCTGTCTCTGTACCTCTCCCATTCACGCTCTCCACCTTAAAAATAAATAAACATTAAAAAAAAACAACAAAGACTAGGGGTGCCTGGGTGGCTCAGTCAGTTAAGCGTCTGACTCTTGGTTTCAGTTCAAGTCATGATCTCATGGTTCATCATTTAGAGCCCTGTGTCAGGCTCTGTGCTGACAGCTCAGAGCCTGGAGCCTGCTTCAGATCCTGTGTCTCCCTCTCTCTCTCTGCCCGTCTCCTTTTCACACTCTCTTTCTCTCTCTCAAAAATGGATAAACATTTAAAAAAAAAAAAAAAGACTAGAGAAGATGAATAGGACATGACAACTGAATGCAGTGTGGGAACCTAGAGAACAGTGGTGGAAAAACTGATGAAAACCAAATAAAGCCTGTAATTGGTCAATACTATTGTACTAATTTCTTAGTTTTGAAAATTGTATTATTTATGTTAAGGTGAATGAAGGATATATAAAAATTTTGTGCTCTTTCTATAACTGTCCTGAGTGTTCAAAATTATTTCAAAATAAAATTAAAAAAAATATTTAGTTATGTGTATTTTACCAGAGTAAAAAAAAAAAGAAAAGAAAGGAAAAGAAAAGAAAAAGAAACCATAAAAGAATTAGAGAAATCTTAAAACTTCCATACGGCAGGCAGCTATTTATACCTTACAATAAACATTAAAAATTTTTTTTAATTTATTTTGAGAGAGAAAGAGCATGCGCACAAGGGAGAGGCAGAGAGAATCCCAAGCAGGTCCATGCTGTCAGGGGCAGAGCCCACCATGGCGCTTGAACCCATGAACCATGAAATAATGACCTGAGCTAAAACCAAGAGTTGGGGGCTTAACCGACTGAGCCACCCAGATGCCCTAACTTATAAATAAACATTTTATTAAAAAGGCCAATATGGGGGCGCCTGGGTGGCTCAGTCGGTTAAGCGTCCGACTTCAGCTCAGGTCACGATCTCACGGTCCGTGAGTTCGAGCCCCGCATCGGGCACTGGGCTGATGGCTCAGAGCCTGGAGCCTGCTTCTGATTCTGTGTCTCCCTCTCTCTCTGCCCCTCCCCCGTTCATGCTCTGTCTCTCTCTGTCTCAAAAATAAAAATAAACGTTAAAAAAAAAAATTAAAAAAAAAAAAAAAGAAAAAGGCCAATATGTAGTATAAATTCACGGAAGAACACACATACACACACACACACAATTACCAACAAATGTACATGATTAGGGAGAAAATTAAAGTTTCCATTTTCAAAAGATGCCTGCTGGCCCAGTATTAAATAAGAATCAGAACACTGAACCACATCATATATTTATTCTAAGAACTATACTTCAAACGCACAACATTTAATGTTACAGTCTCTCCATTACTGCAACTGACTGGCATAAAATAAATCACTGTTAAAAATAAAAGCAATTCTTAAGATTTCCAAAATCAAAGTACTTACCAAAGGAAAAAAGATGAGTTACAGGAAGCTGAATGGTTCTTGTCTCTTTTTTAAAGAATTCACAATCCACAACAAACTAAAATATAAAATATTGATTTATTAGAAAAAAATAGAATTAAATTTATAGTAAAATATCTTCACTTGATGTTTGAGTGGAAAATAAAAGTCTATAAACTAGCTTTGCAGAAGTTATTACCTATCACATTCTAACTCTGGCTATACTTAGATGGCCAACAATTACTCAAGGAGGGATACTAAACTAACAAAATCTGATGCACTATCTTAATTTCATAGACAAATTATTGGAGGATCATTTGTGTAACAGCTGATGTATAGCAGTTTTCTTCAGGTTACTTTTAGGTGTTCGTAGAAGGACTTTAAAGGATGGATCAAAGCATTAAGAACCAAGGTTAACTCAAGATTAATTAGAGATTTAAATAAAAATCTCTGAATACTTTCAAAGTCAAAAAGAAATGATTTTGTTACATTTACTTTTGTAAAAATCCCATATTTATTATGTATCTACAACACTTTAATTAGACTACAAAAGACTTGGAGACAGACATACTACCATTCATCTACCAATCATTAACGCTATTTGTATGATTATTTCAGGTTAAACAGTGATTGGAATAAATGGAAAAAAAGGTTTAGTATGTATAAAGCAAGAAAAAGAAATGCTATCTTGGGGCACCTGGGTGGTTCAGTTGGTTAAAAGTGTCTGGCTCTTGATTTCAGCTCTGGTATGATCTCATGGTTCAGTTCATGGGATGGAGCCCCGTGTAGGGCTGTGCACTGACAGCATGGTGCCTGCTTGGGATTCTCTCTGCCCCTCCCCTGCTTGTACACTCTCTCTGTCTCAAAATAAATAAACTTTTTTTTTTTAAGTTTAAAAACTTGAGAGAATCCCAAGTAGGCTCTGTGTGCTATTAGCAAAAAGCCCAATGTGGGGTTTGAGCCCATGAACCATGCATGAGATCATGATCCAAGTCAAAATCAAGAGTCAGACACTCAACCAACTGAGCCAGAGGTGCCCCTAAATATACCAAAAAAGATGCCATCTCAAAAAAAGTAAAATTAAAATGTTACATTGGCATGATTACAAATTTTTGTAATGGCATTTCTTTTGTAATAACATTTCTACAACAGCATAAAGGAACTTTGCCCTAAGCTGTCTGCAATTAGAATGTTATCATTAAAATAATTTCCAAAAGGAAACCAAATTTCTTTGGTCTATAGGAGCCAAAGAAAAAAATTAATCTGATGCTTAATTGTAGTGAGCAAGTAGTTTGCTGTTGATAGGAAGTAGAAAGCCAGTGAGGTTTATCCTAGGGTTTTCCAGTAAGTGTACCTTGGATTGTGCTTGAAGCTCAATAGATTGTTATTTTGTTTGCCTCTTAGGTGGATTTTTTGTTTCTGAAAGTGAAAAGCAGATGTGGGAAAATGCTATTTGACTACAGTGCACACAAGGGAATAAAAGGAAATACTTGTCAAGGGGCTTTGCTTTATTCCCTGCTTCTATACTTACATGGCCAAGAATACCATCAGACACTTTCCTTATAGAAAACCACCATTACAAGGTTAGGGCAATCATTTACTGAATAGGATTATTCATCTTATTTTTAACAAAGCATTTTTAGTGAGACATTGCCTCAGAGAACCATTTTAACTTTATTATTTTTTTAAGTTCATTTATTTTGAGCAAGAGCGCATGCGAGAGAGGGAGGGGCAGAGACAAATGGAGAGGGAGAGAATCCCAAACAGGCTCTGAGCTGACAGTCCAGAGCCTGATGTGGGGCTTGATCTCACTAACTGTGAGATTATGACCGGAGTCAAAATCAAGAATCTGACATTCAACCAACTGAGCCACCCAGGGACTCCAACAGAGAATTTTAAATCACTTTGTACGGGTATTTAAAATAATATAATTTTTATTGTTGCTTTAAAAATTTGGCTATGCCCTTTAAAATGGAATAAACCCATACCCAAGAAAAGAATTCAAGGTTCTCTTTCTAATGAACTTAATTATTTGTTTTCTGTCATCAAAAAAATGTAATTCCATATTTGTATATTGAAAATTGTATTATCAGTTGATTGAAAAATAAATTCAAACTATTTAAATATATGTATCCTTCTGATGATGGGTTAGAACAGATATAGAGAAATTACGAAAGGCCTAAATTAACATTTTATAAGACTGGGTGTGTAACAGTACAGTCAGCAAGTGGTACTTTCCAAAGAGCATTAAGACATATTAAATATTCATTAGGCTGCTAAGGCTGCCTATTTGTGAAAGGCTCATTCATTTCTTGGAATAACCAGAGACGGCCTTTCCAAGTTTGGGAAAGATGTTTAATTCATTCAAAACCAACTTACCTGACAGAAAACCCCCTAAAGAGAGCTTTTAGAATTGAAGATGTTGAATTATCTCTCACTTGAGCTAAGCAAAACAAAACAATCAATCTATTATAAGGTACTTCTAGATTCAGTCTTTGAGTTAATCTCTGACTACATCCCCTTTTTCCTTTATCTTTAAAATTTTCCTAATGATTTTGGCCTCAAATCTCTACAATTTTCTCATTCAAAAAACATTTTTTGAGCATTTATATGGTAGTGAGTTGCTAAAGGTTGAGGATGCTGAGTAGAATAAAATCTATCTGGTCTTAGTCTCAAAGAATTCACAATATGGTGGTGGGAATAGAGACATAAATTATAATTCAGTGTAATAAATCCCTCAAAGTTAAAGTGGCATGGAAGCAAGAGGTTGCCTAAAGGAGTCATGAAATGGAAAACAGGGGACACTTAAGCTAGATTTTGAAGGATAAATTTGTTGGGTGAAATATGGAAAGGGGAATAGAGGGTCTTTTACCTCCATTTTCTTGCTTCTCCCTCCCCCAACTTCCCTTAAAAATCACCATCTCTACCAAGTGGGAGTATTTCTATTCCCACTTCCATATTTCAAGTCCTCATAACCCCTTATGAAGTATCTTGTCTGTTTCTAATCCATGCACACTATAGATTCATCTTCCAAAACGGCTGATTCCATTTCTGAAAATCTTTCAGCTGTCTACTAACTCGTGAATTCTATAAAGTCCCGAATCTTCCAATCAAAGTCCTCCACAATATGGCCATGGACTACTTTCCCAGACTTTTCTTCCACCACTATTCTACCCATGGTGGCCATCTTTTTAAAATTACTGTTTACTTATCCATTGTTTTCCAAACATATCCTACACTTTCACACTTGCATACTTGGATCTATTTCTTTGACCCAGCAGTGCTGTTCATTATAACTTTCTGCAATGATGTTACTATTGAGCACCTGTAATGTGGCTAGTACAACCAAGGAAATTAATTTTTTATTTTATTTAGTTTTGTTTTTGAATTAAATAGCCACATGTGCTCATAACACCCATATTGGATAGCACAGGTCTACAATGTTCATTCTACCCATAAAAATCTTAACTATCCTTTAAGGCATTTTACTTTATTATCTAAAAATCTTTTTTTCATTTTTATTTATTTGAGGGGGGGAGAGAGAGAGAGAGAGAGAGAGAGCGAGCGCACACAAGCAGGGGAGAGGTGCAGAGGAAGAGAGAGAAAGAAAATCCCAAGCAGGCTCCATATTCAGCCCAGAGCCTGAGGCAGTGCTCGATCCCACGATCTGAGACAAAATCAAGAGTCGGATGGTCAACTGACTGAGACACCCAGGCACCCCAAGGCAATTTTAAATATCACTTCATAATAAAGCGTTTCTTCATTCCATCATTCAGAGATAGCTCCCCTTCTTATACTTATTTACTTACTATATTCTGATTTGTATTATATTTTTGGGTATCTCACTGTTCCCTCTGCTTCCAAATGTTTCTCTCCCCTACCCAACAGTACGTAGCTTTTTGAGAATAAGATTGATTTGTGGGCCTCCTATAATTCCTGGCAGAGTCTTAACATAAAAGGGTACTCAATAATGAAGAGATTTTGAAAGAATAATATATAAATTAAGTTCCCACTTTGAACACAGAGACTCAGGTTTATTCTACTTAGTTCATGTTAGAATAGATGATCCTATGATTTAACAGTCTTAGGTGGATCACTGAACTAGCCACTGTTTTAGATAAGCATTATACTAATGAAGTCATCAAAAAATAACTTAAATATTTAGCATGAGTATCCATAAAACATTCTGATAATAACCTTAATCCATTTGTTACCTTACTTCCATGAACAGATGGTACATAAACCACAAGATGAGACAAAGAAGGATAGTCTTGAAGTCTTAATGTCAGAGACTGAAAAAAAAAAAAAACAAAAAAACCCCACAATATAAACAGCTGATTTCTGATGGTACACAGAGCTTAAAGCATGTTAAAAGATAAATTACAAACACTAATTTCTTATTATTTTGTTATTAAAGAAACTGATTTCAAACTTCACATTTAGGACTTTGTAAAATTCCCATATTTACATTTTCAGGTTAATAATCCTGCTGAAGTCAAATTCCTGATAATTTTGTAAGTACAGACTACCAAAAATATTCCTTGAACTATATCCCTTCTTGTAAAACAAATGACACTTAATACTAAATTTAGTGGTTTTACATAATTATTTCCAGATATGGTATCTTTTATAACTTATCCATTTGTTTTTTTTATAACACATGATTTCTACATTTATTTTGGTGGTATACGACAAAGAGCATTCAATGAATGAATAAATGAATACTAAAAATAATGGAAGAGTTGCAACTTAACCTCAAATGATTGATCTAGCCCAAGAAGTAAAGACTTGCCATCTCATGATGTATATAAACATCACCTCCTGGAAATTATTCAGCAAATGACATGAAGACACAATACGACTAATAATGTACCTTATCAAATGAACATCTCTATTTTCAAAATTAAGACCAGATCCTTTAGTCCATATTTTGAGGAATGATTAGATAGGAGACTGGTCGATTTAATGAAAAACGAAGCCACCATATACAGGGATTTTTTTTTTAAGTTTATTTATTTTGAGAGAGACCACGAGCAGGAGAGGAGCAGAGAGAAAAGAAAAGAGAATCCCAAGCAGGCTCCACGCTGTCAGTGCAGAGATCACTGGGGAGCTCAATCCTATGAACCATGAGATCATGAGCAAAAATCAAGAGTTGGACGCTTGATCGACTGAGCCACCCAGGTGCCCCCAAATATAGTTTTTAAATCCAGTTTTTTTTTCCTGGAAGTAGGAGTGGGGATAGAAGTAGTTATATGTGGTAACAATTTGTATGCATTAAGAAATTTCTGCAGACAGTTAACTTTCTCCCGTGTTTTTCAGAAGCACATATGTGGGCAAGTAGAACAAAGGTGCTGAAGCTACAGAACTGTTAACAAGTGGCCCTCTAACAACCTGACCAGATTCACCTGTGAGTGTTTTTAAACTCCTAGGCTTCACCTCTACTTGGCAGTCTCAACAAGACTTAATACATTCTACTGTAAATGAAAAGGCCTTAAAGAGGTCTCAAAAATCACAGTGACAGGCAATTGAGACTACCCAGACAAATGGTAGATTAATTATAAAAGAATAATTAGAAAGAACCATGGTTACTTTGTGTAGTTATCCAATAGCTTTTGTTATTTATTTGCAAGAATAATTTTTTCTCAAGAATTATTTTTAGGATCAGAATACTCTGAAAAGGTAACAGTGCCAAAAAATTTCCTTATAAAATTCTCATATAGTTATAATGTTAGTAGGTATGAACAATATAATAATTCATGCAATTGTTATATTGACAAATAAGATTAATATGAAGTTTGGAAATTTTTCAGTGTTTTAAGGGATTTTAAAATGCCCTTAATGCTGGGACAATACACACTGGAAATCAAACACCAAGTTTTGGGGAGCCTGGGCAGCTTAGTCAGTGAAGTGTCCAATTCCTGATCTCAGCTCAGGTCTTGATCTCAGGGTCATGAGTTCAAGTCCCACGTTGGGCTCCAGGTTTCGATGTCAGAAACCCTCTAAGTTCTGCTGCTGTTTGCAGAGCAAGGCTATGATGCTAAAGTATGATTAAGGCAAAATGGTGACAAGATAGTTTTCTCATATAAGGTAGGTATCTTTAGAAAGTTAATTTTTGTGTTTGTTTTCAACAATAAATCCATTTTGGCTTACCAAATTCTTGGCCTGCTGTGTTGTGTTTTGAAGAAACTTCTTCATTGTACCCATGGAAGAAAAATTCCATGGGATTGGCATTTAAAAACTGAATTTACAAGTGCTATGCTGGACTCTTCTATTTATTACAGTTCAGTCAGCAGCAATGCTAAAAGTGGTATGATTCTATGAACCTAACATTGCTTTCACTGAGATGATATAAATAAAATCCACAAAATCTTATTAATCTTTTCCCTTCAACTTGATGACAAAATAATTTTGTGTTCTTTTTACAAATGGCTAACACATATATAATTTTGATTTTCATGAAAATGGAAAAATTTATGTTTAATAATTATAATCTTCTTCAGATGAGGACACCAAAGATTGAAGAATATTATAATCCTTGTTTTCTAAACTTCCTTCTTCCATTTTCCCCCTTCTAAATTTCAGTAGGCTTTTAACATTGTCTGACAACCTCTTTCAGCATTCACTATAAAAAGCAGCTGGAATAGCTTGTTCTCCTGCTGTTCAGCCAGCTATTTCTTACATTTAGAAGAAACACATAGGGGTCCAGAACTAGATGAATACATTGTTTAATCTTTGAGATCAAACATATATTATAAGGATTTTATTATTTAAAAACTAACTTTTTAAAAATAGGAGCAAAGTAATATCCTATCAGGGCTTTCTTTTTTTTTTAAGTTTACTTAGAGAGAGAGCCATGAGTGGGGCAGGCGTGGAGAGAGAGAATCCCAAGCAGGCTCTGCAGTGACAGTGGGCTTGAAGTCATGAACTGTGAAATCATGACCTGAGCCAAAAATCAAGAGTCAGACGCTTAACTGAGTTACCCACGTGCTCCTCTATCAGATTTTAATCATTTATTTCCTCCGAACTCTTAAATAACAGATTGGTTAGGATATCCAAATTGGAAATTCAAGGAAAGATTTATGAATGATTATGAGTTATACCCTAATACTTTTGTTTGTTTTGCTCCTGCCTACATTAAAGTAGAATCCGTGAGAGACATTAAATGTTCATGTGAATGTAATCACTTTCCTATAATACTTGTCTCTTAAATACAAAGCCACATGACTGAATATGCACAAAGTAAGGATGACCAAGGTGACAGAAAAAATTGCAACCATTTCAAAGTCAAGTGTGAAGTAACTAGCAATTATTCATTCTGTCATTCCTCTCTGTTAGTAAAGTTGACTATACATAAAAATATAAACATTCATGAACACAAATTAACTAAACTGGAGTGGGAGATGACTGGGACCAACCAGATGGCTTCACTTTCTTTTTTAAAATTTATTTATTATTTTTCAAAATTTATTGATTTATTTTGAGAGAGAGAGAGAGAGCAGAGGAGGGGCAGAGAAGGAAGAAGAGAAATTCCAAGCAGCCTCCACACCATCACCCCAGAGCCTGTTGTCAGGCTTGAACTCAAGAACCATGAGACCATGATGTGAGCTGAAATCAAGAATCAGAAGCCTAACCAAATGAGCCACCCAGGTGCCCCAGATGGCTTCACTTTCAAGTTTATGAGGCTAGGATTCATTATGAAAATACATTAAAAAAAAATTTTTTTTGGTGTTCATTTTTGACAGAAAGCTCAAGGAGGGGAGGGACAGAGAGAGAGGGAAACACAGAATCCAAAGCAGGCTCTAGGTTCTGAGCTATCAGCACAGGGCCTGATGTGGGGTTGGGACCCAAGAACTGTGAGATCATGACCTGAGCCAAAGTCAGAAGCTTAACAGACTGAGCCACCCAGGCGCCCCTGAAAATACATTTTTAAAGTATAAATTTACTTGAAGACTAAAAATTACCAATCCTGATATAATATTATGGGTTATAATAAATACAATTTGGAAATTACAATGGATATTTTCATCAAATTTTAGAACTGTTTTATTTTCCCAACAATATTAACCTTTTGTAAAAAGACTTGCTGACCTGTCAGAGTTAAGGAAATCACTAACAATTAAATAAATCCCATGGAGTACTAGATAAAGTAGAGTTATCCAAGTGCTTGACCACAAAGTGATGTTGAAGTTGATGTGGAAAATTACTTTGCACCTCTTTAAGATGCTCACTTCCCTACTGTAAGTCCTCTCCAAAACTCAAACTACTACTCAGCTTCTATTTTAAGATAGACCATTCCAAACATACTCTCAAATTCAATTTTAAAAATTTATCTAGCTCTTGGTATGATGCTATAATATACAAATTTAATTTTATTAATTTTTATTATTTATTTTTGAGGGGGAGAGACAGAGAGAGAGAGAGAGAGACAGAGTGCAAGTGGGGGAGGGGCAGACACAGAATCTGAAGCAGGCTCCAGGCTCTGAGCTGTCAGCACAGAGCCAGGCGAGGGGCTAAAACCCACAAACCGTGAGATCATGACCTAAGCCGAAGTCAGATGCTTAACCCAGACGCTTAACTGACTGAGCAACCCAGGCATCCCTAAATTTTATTTAGAAAAGTGTTAACTTACAGTTTTTACCTCTGAAAGTAAAAAAAAAAAAAAAAAAAAAAAAAAATTCATGTTATTCTCCATTAAATATATTACCAGAGAAAATATTTCTAAAATTTATGTTAGCAAATCTCAAGTTTACTTAATACTTAGATGAATTCATAGAAGACCATACTCTAAAATGCCTATAGATGCAAGTCTTTTTAGTATTTTTTTCCACTGGATATTAAAATTCTAAAGCCATAATTTACCTTAATTGTTGGCAGCAGTTCAGCTTTCCATGATAAATCAATCCCTTGTCGGCTTTGAAATGAATATGAAAATATAATTAAAGAACAAATATATTAAAATACTATAATTTATAAATAAGCTTCAGAGGAAAAAGAAACCAGCTACAGACCTATCAGTGAAAGTTCTAACGAAGTTAAGTCCAGTAAATCTAATCCAATATACTCTTATCTATAAAGACTTTAGGATACAAAAAAAAATGTTTTTCCTAGCAACTAACTATTTCAATGTTTGCAAATATTATTGGTGTTAATTTCCTTTCTTTTTCATTTTAAAATCAATACTACAATTTAGTATAGCAGCAAAATGAGTTTAATAATGTATGAAGCTATTCTAAAAAGTGCGGTATGATTTGTATTATTTATATTGAGAAAAATGAACAAAGTTCAAAAGACTTACCACATAGAAGTGCTGTTTATGCAGCCAAATATCCAACTATTTGTATCCTGTTGATTAATAACACAAAGCACATAAAATATTATAGAAAATAATTATATAAAATAGTCAGCTTTAACATTTTACTGTTATGTTATAGGGTTAGTAGGCACAATGGAAACATAAAATAGCAACTTGTTATTGAGAAACATTTCCAAGCAGTTGTCAAAAGTCATATAGGTCAAGGGTAGGCAAAGACGTCTGATGTCAACATAGATAGGTAAGCAAATAACCTAGAACAGCAGTAAGAGAAAGAGTGACCTCTGAACAGCATATTGCCTAAGTAATTCTAATTTTTGAACCAACACTTCCAGAGTTCAGAAACGTCCATACTTTAATTAGGTAGTTACATAGTAAGTAACCTACATTTTAAGTAAAAACAGAAGAATGATCACCTAGAGGTGGACTTTTTTTTTTTTTTTAATTTTTTTTAATGTTTATTTATTTTTGAGAGAGACAGTGACAGAATGCAAGTGGGATAGGGACAGAGAGAGAGGGAGACAGAATCCGAAGCAGGCTCCAGGCTCTGAGCTGTCAGCACAGAGCCCAACACGGGGCTTGAACTCACGAGCTGTGAGATCATGATCTGAGCCGAAGTCGGACGCTCAACCGACTGAGCCACCCAGGCGCCCCCAAGGTGGACTTTTATAAAAATAGAAGAAAAAAAAAAAAATCCAGAGCCAAGTAATTAAAAATAGCAATTATTCTAAGTATAGCTTGTTAGTTTATTGTTGGGTACTTATTTGATTATCATGCAAAACTTCTATGTAATTGAGAATGTGTTTGGGTTGAAGCACAACTGCAAGGGCTCAAAACAAAAGCTAGTTATTACTTTATCCGGGTAGCAGGGGAATGCTGCAGAGATGGTAGTGATAGTTTAACAATATTACGTTATTTATCTTCAGTAGTTTAAAAGCAGTAGGACTAAAAGACCAAAGGAAGTAGTAAGAGCAATGTTCCAAGATGTGATGATCCAACTACTGAAATCCTACACCAAGGTGTAAGAGGATAAAAAACACTGCTCAGATAGCTACATAAAATTTGCTTTAGTAAAAACAGAGAGGACAATGAAAAAGAAATTAATCCCTTCATTCAACCAGTATTTACAAAGTCCATTCTAGAACCATGGAATCATGCTAAGCCTCTAAGGAAAATGATAAATGAGACAGACACCATCTCTGCTCTCATGGGGCTTAAATACAATTTCAAGACATTTTCCAAGAATACAGAAAAGAAAGCTGAAAGGAAACAAAAAACAATGTGGTATTTGTCTGCTCTCCACTGCAGGCAAAATACTTACCAAACTTCTGTATCAGGTGCCTGTGTTTCCCAGAATAACGTAATATTAAAAAGGCAAAAAAAAAAAAAAAAAAAAAAAAATCTGCATAGCTTAGACAAGAAAAGTCCAGCAAGCTCTAAAGATCCAACCCACTTTTGTAATGGGTTTTTGCAGGGAGCCTATCCTAAGATAACCCTTAATATGAAAGTTGCTAATATTCCACACTATTTACACTTCAGTGTATAGTGAATTCTGACTTATTTATTAACAAATTGAAAAAGTATTATTCAAGCGCATCCTAAAACACCATGTTGATATAATCTATAAGGTGTCAAAAGAACAATTTCAGGTCATCTAGTAAGCATCCCTAACTCAACTAATTATAAAAATTATATTAAAAATCTTAGAAAAAGTCACTCAAAAAATGCCAACTAATTCCTAAGGTATACAGAAAATGCTACTTGATCATAAAATTTATAGATCTAAAAAGAAATACATCTACAGTAAAAAACAATGCTCTCAATGGCTGCTAAAACTGTTAGGTAAAAAATTGATTAGGAACTTTATAAAAGATATATCATGCTAATACCACCCTAGTCCACTGATAAGTCTTTAGGTCACTAAAGTGGGACAACCAGATATTATAGATCTTCTAATAAGTACACAGTTCTACTTATAAAACATTCTTGCCACAAAAAATGATAATTAATCAAAAATCAAAGCTCTCACACAGAGCCTGCTTTGGATCCTCTGTCTCCCTCTCTCTACCATGCTCACGCTCTCTCTCTCTCTCAAAAATAAATACACATTGAAAAAAAAATGATACCATAAGAATACAGTCAGCTAGGGGTACCTGGGTGGCTTAGTTGGTTGAGTATCAGACTCCTGATTTCAGCTCATGATCTCATGGTTCTGGAGACTGAGCCCTTGTGTTGGGGGGGGTGGTGGTGGAGTCTCTCTCTTTCCCTCTCTCTCTGCCCCACCCCCACTTGGCTCTCTCAAAATAAATAAATAAACTTTAAAAAAAAGAATACAATCAGCTAAACCCAGAATATGGGAATTCTGTAGAACATATAACCCACTTTCTTAAATAAATGGTGGGGGGGGGGGGGGTAGTAAAGAGGAGCTGTTATAAAAGAGACTTAGGATCCATGAATCAAATGCAACATGTGTACTTTTTAGATTCTGATTCAAATAAACCGATGTAGAATTAATTGAATGAGAAGAAAATTCAACATGGACTGGGTATCACATGATATTAAGGCATTAATAATTAATTTTATTGGATGAAAATGGTATTATAGTAACATGCACAATTCTTATCTGTTAGAAAAACATATTGAAGTATTTAACGATGAAATGATAAAATGCCTAGAATTTGCTTTAAACATGGTTCAGTCAAAAAAAAAGTGAGGAAAGTATAAACAAGAATGGCAGTGTTGTTAAAGCTATGTGATGATTATGTGAGATTTCATTATCATATTCTACTTTTATATGATTGAAAGAAAACTTCTATAATACAAATTGAAAATATTTTAAAAATTCACTACTATCCTAATTAATACCCATGGACCTTAATTACAGAAAAGAAATCCTCCAATATGTCAAATGGATAATTTGAACTTTGGCAAGGATTTTTCTCAATGTAATACTAACACTGTAATTTGGAATTTAAGTATTAAGTGAGTTTGGATATTTTAAGACAGCAGTCTAAGGGCTAGATTCTCCTAAGATAAACTGCCCATACAGATTTTAGGCTAAGAGATGCTAGTTTCTGTGAGAGACACAAAACTCTGGTCATCCCACTAAAATTAGTTTTCATTAGCATCTACCCCATAGTGCTTGCCTATAATCTTTTCTAAAGATTTTACAAAATATCAAATGGCAGTATTTACCAAGAAAGTGACACATGAGATTCTAGTTCCAAATAATACAAACAATCCAACAAAAGGGTGAAGAGGAAATAAATTATGAAAAATGCATAGACAAAGTGAAGAATCCTGGGAAATGAAAAAAAAAAAAAACTTTTTTCAAAAAAAGAGGGAAAAGAACCCAAATTGGGAAACAAGTTCCCGAAAGTATGCTGATAATTACTTAAATATTCCTAATATAACAAAGGCATGCTATAGCATTTAACATATTTTTTATAATGTCTAACATAGTAGGTACTCATTAAAAATAAGAAAAATAATCATTTTGTTAACTCTTTGTCTAGGTAACACTGTAACAAAGTTATTATTTTAGAAAATGTTTGGTATAAAAAACCCTGCAATTTTAGTGTGGTAGCCAATGGAAAAACAGTATTTACTTCATACAGAACAGCTTTGCTTAAATATATCTGTGAATTTTAAAATTAAAGGAGATTGGGGGGGTGGGAGGGAGGGGAGGGTGGGTGATGGGTATTGAGGAGGGCACCTTTTGGGATGAGCACTGGGTGTTGTATGGAAACCATTTTGACAATAAATTTCATATATTAAAAAAATAAAATAAAATAAAATATTTTATTCAATTCAAAAAAAAAAATTAAAGGAGATTGAACTGAATTCCTTCATCCTAAATACAGTGAAAGTAAGGCAGAAAAACAATGTGAAAGACTTAAACTAGAACCAAGAGTATAATTTCGTAGTAAATTATCAGTCAAAGGAACAATGATTAATATTTTTTAATCAAAACTCCGTTCCAGACAAATATTTTTCAACTTATTAGATTTGATTAATAGCTCAAAGCTAGAGGATATCTATTAGATATTAGTCAAATCTTTAAAAACCTAACTTTTTAAATTTACATAAGATGTGCCAATCATCTTACCAGCATGGTGCTCTGACAATATACATGAGTGTAGATTTTTCTATGATTTGCAAGAGGAAATGTAAAATATATCTTATCAGATTCCTAAAAAACAAAAAAGGGAAAACATAATAAAACTATTAAGAGAGTAGATAAATTCATCATTCAAATATCCAGATAAAGCAATGAGTAATTATTCTAGTTTTATCATTCTTGGTATTGTTAAGAACCAATATTCTAGGAGTGGGAAGATGTAAGACAGATATAAGACAGGGGTATCAAGTACCCTGTAGTCCCGAATTTTTCCTGGAAATATTGTTTGGGTTGAGGTTTTGGCCTTATGATCAAGATAAAATACATTTCTTAACTCTGTCCACTGAAAAGGCCTAGAAATGCTAACCCACTAGCCATAAACATCTCTAGTGCCCAAATTATGGTTTTTAGACACCAAATAATATTAAGAGCTCCTTAGAGAAAAAGCTGATTCAAAGTACGCGGCAGGAAATGTGCAAAATGAGCTCAAATATCTTCTCATACTAGATAGGGAATAAACTATCAAAGACAACTAAAGAAAAGCTTTACCAAAAAGATTCAGAAGCCTAACTTGAAATGCCTTCCACTGGTCAAAGACAGAACTACTTTAATAGTTTAGATGGAAGTGCAAACATGTTTGAAGTATGAGTTCATAATAATACTAGAAGAAAAAGTCCCCCAAACCATTTACGATTACTGATGGAGGAGGCTTGTGAGCCAACTAGCTATTCTGAAAACCAGTAAATATAAGACCCAAAGATACAGGCAATTTTAATTTTTTCCTTTTGTGATTATGTTCCACTTCTGATAAATTTAGATGAGAAATTTCCCAATACAGTGCTCCACTTAATAAAGAAAAATTAATCAAATTAGAGTGCCACCATTTTTGCATCCCCCTAAATGAATTAATGACTCTAGGCATTCTTCATCAATAGCTGCTAACATCACAAAATAAGAGTAGCCAAAACAAAAGCTGACTCTGATCAAGCAATTGAATCTGATCCACAAACTAAGTCACCAGAAGAGTAGACAAAGGAATATATAAATGGCATGCAATGAGGAATATAAGGGAATGCATATAAGGGAATGCAATCAGCAAAATCAAGACTGTGAAACTCCAGAGGACGAATGACTTGTTTTTTCAACAAATAAGCTGCAAGGAAAGAATGGGGTAGAGGAAGTATGAGAGATTAAAAGAGGAATAAGAGACATATCAACAAATGACAATATGTGGATACTTGTACTCTAATTTAAACAAACTGAGAAACAAAAAATTTGACAATTAGATAAAAGTGGATAACTGTGGATATGGATAGTGGATAACACTAACTAGATATTAAGGAATTTTCATTAAATTGTTTTAATGTGGGAAAATGATATATAGTTATCTTTTTAAAAGAGTCTTTAACTTTTAAAGATAAATAGTAAAATGTTTTTGAGAAAAAGTAAAAAAAATCCATTGATGGTATACTTACATTATAAGCCACATAGGTCCATTTGGACACTTTTACTGGAACCCACATAGATGTCCCTAAGGTAAAGGAAATTAATTTTGAAACATTAAACAATTTCTTTTACTGAATGCTCATGAAATATACTTCTTTTTTTGAACTACTTCTCAATTACAGCAGGATTTGAAAAACAGGGTTTCCTGAACAATGGCTATTTTAAAATAAAAAATCCAGTAAGATGTTATCTATATGCTCATTAGCAACTAGCATTCACATCAAGGAAAGCATCTTAAATTTATCTGGTGTCTTTAACTCTAAGAAAGTATCAATAAAAAGGAAATAAATTATTTCATTTTCCAAACTGAGTATGACAGGTAATATGTTAACAGCAAAAGATACGCTGTTACACTAAAAGAAGACTGAAAAATGACTGATACTGAAAACCTAAGTAAAGATTAATTATTTTATGGGACTGTCAGGAGAATAGAGACATTTAACTCTATCTTTAAGTTTTTTCTACTTGTCATGTTATTTTGAGGACAAAATTTTTATCAGCCACATCTTATAAATTGTTTTTCTACTCTTCCCTTCCTTAACCAAGAACCTCATCAGAAACTATCACAGAAAAATTAATAAGATATAACAGAATTACAGTACCTGAAATACCAAAGTTTCAAAGACTTTGTCTGCTAATAATAAATTTACCTAAAAATAATAATCAAAACTTGATTTAAAATAAAAACATGTTATTACCACCAACCTGTTAAGTCAGAAATTATTGCTGGATTTTCCTCAAAGTGTTTTGCTGGATGTCTTATAAAGTGGTGATTCAAAACTGACAATTTCTTCTTGGGATTTTGAGTTATCTAGAAAGAAGGATACATTCTGCATCTTTTTGTATCCATTGTGATAGTTCAATAAAACTTTGCTTCAAATAATAACAATAAGAACCAAGAGTTATTTACTCTGGGTCAGGCACTGTTCTAAGTACTTAATATGTTATTAACTCATTTAAGCGTCGCAAGAGCTCTAGGAGATAATAACCTTTACATTTTCATTTTTACAAAGAAACCAAAAGCAGGCAGAAATTAAGGAACTTGCCCAAGGTCACATTCCTATTCAGAGTCTGGGTCAGGATTCAAACCCAGGCAGTCTGGCTCCAGAACCCATGACATTAATCATTACGCAACAGTACCTCTTAAGTAACAGTTAAGAATAAAATATACAAAGGTGTATAGGGTCAGATGAGAACTTAAGAGATCCACCCTACTAGTGATTCCAACACACTGATTCCAAACTCAGGCCAGTGCCAATCCCACAACAAATAATTCACTGGTCATTAGAGAAAATATGAATTGCCAACTGCACTTCCTTAGAAACTACTTTCCTCTACTTTGTCCTACTTACTTTCATTGTGTCTAAATGTCCTTTCTTTCATGAAATGAAAATGAGAGAAAATAGGATTTTTTTTTATTGCCTGTTTTAAAATACCATAGCACAGTAAATACCTACAACTTTATACCAGTTTCTCCCTTAAAGAAAAAAAAAGTACTGGGTATAAAATCCATTTAGAATCTACCACTATTTAATTCTCTAATTTAAGCACTGAGGCTCTGACAGGTAAGCGATTTTCTCAGTAACATAGTGAGAGGATGAAAAAGAAACGACAGTGAGGACCCATGTCTAGTAAATCTTTTCAATCCCTTAGGAAGTCACCTTTTGCTTGAACATTTATTTCTAACTTGCTCTTGTGGAAGCTAGTACAACCCGATTTCAACAATTCTTATGGAGAATGGTCTGCCAAATCTGACTCCTTGTTACTTTGCTATATGAAGTTAGAGGCCAGCCCTTCAAGAAACTGAAGACCAATAAAACATTTTACAGATTAAACAATTTCAAAAAAAAAAAACAAACAAAAACACATCAACTATTTTTCACAGAATTATTTCAAACCCTCACCACCCTGACTGCCTTCCCTGGATAAACTCAAGTTTGTTAATGTCCTCCTTATGATACAATATATAAAATAGAATATAGTTCTTCAGATATCATATAACTACAATAGAGGACACTGAAATTTTATCTTCATTAATGCAAACTCAAGACTTTAATCAACTCAATCTAATATAAAACTAATTCTGACTTTTTTTTTTTAAGCAGCCACATCTGTTTGCAAACATTAAAAGTAATAGGTCTTTCTGCCAAAAATTTTAGTTAAGACAGGACTCTCCCATCCTGACTCACTCTGGGGAATCCATCCATTCATAAGTTTTTAGCTATGTCTTTTATTTTTTTAAATTTTTTTAATGTTTATTTCTTTTTGAGAGAGAGACAGAGAGAGACAGGGCGTGAGTCGAGGAGGGGCAGAGACAGAGGGAGACACAGAATACAAAGCAAGCTCCAGGCTCTGAGCTGTCAGCACAGAGCCCAACATGGGGCTCGAACTCCCAGACTGTGAGATCATGGCTTGAGCTGAATTAGGATGCTTAACCGACTGAGCCATCCAAGCGCACCTGAGCTAGGTCTTTTATGATAACCATCAGAAATTATTCTCTAATTCTGATTTCTTCGTACTACATGTTTGGAACTAAAGAAAGGTAGCAATCATATCCTAACTTTTTAATTGTCTAATATTTAGTCCAGTCTATTATATATAGTGAGTTTGTGAAATAGAACTCAGTTTCAAATTTTGATTCTTAGCAATATTAGTTATCAAAAATTTCTCATTTGTCTCTTAAAAATGTGTCTGTAAAATACTTATCTATCCAGAATTATAACATATTACATACTAGTATTAAAATTTTCTCATCTCAGGACTTAATGGAAAACAAGATTTATTAAACTTAGTTTTATGCAGTGTGTCAACTATACTTCAATTAAAAAATAGATCTATGCACAATTTTTAAGAATTAAACCTGTCTATTATTGTCCTTCATGGGCTGAAATGGTTTTTTTTTCCCTAAGACTACCAAATGTCATTCCAAATACAACCTGGTCTTGCAATTTCAAGGGATTCTATTATTATATCTAGTTGCACTCTCTCAAACAAACTAAAAGACACTGACCATAGTTAAGATTCACAATTAAAACAAGGTTGAAAACTAAAAAATGTTTACATTCCATGACCAATTCAGTGTTAATACTATAAAGCTGATTTACTTTAATAAATATACTAACTTGAATATGGTATTTTGTGGCTTAAAATGTAGTAAAACACAACAATCTGGGTCTCCCTTTTTGGGGGGGTCCCTCTTTTATTGCATTCTTCAGGAGAGAGGTAAGCATCTAATCTACTAGTAGTTCTGCAGCTTTCTGAAGGGTTAAGGAAAAAACACAAACGCTACCCCCCCACTTCCAACAGAGAAAGCAAAAGAGCAAAGTTCTAAACACAATAAGGAAAGCATTACCTAGAGATCTACTGATAAAGAGCCACACATACTAGTCTCTCAAAGAATTGGAGCCTTCAAGAGAAAGAATCCAAAAATATCTGAGCTGAATACTTTGTCATAATTAAGAAAACTACCTAATACACAAGGAACTTCTTCTCCAAAAGGAGAAGCCACAACCATAGTTCTCAAAACATGTTTCTATAAAACAGTGAAAGACTCCAAGATGACCTGAGGTTAAAAAAAGAGCTGCTTAAGATGAAAAACAGCAGTATGTTCCCAATTCACAGAAAAATATGTAAGTTCATTCCCTGAATTTTGCTGGAATCCTTGGTGCCCACTACTATATATCTGCTGGCAGACAAGAAAGAGATGAAAGAGCAATACTATAAAGGGCACTAGGACTTCCAGGTGTCCTGCTAATTGAACAACTTGGCAAATCACTAGCCTAGAGAGTTTATAAGTGAAATCTCATTACAGAAAAGATTCAACTTCTAGAAGTACATAATTTAAGTTTTGGCCAGAGTGGGTTATTCAATGAATTCAATGATAGGAATAACTTCTCTTATCAGAAAGGTAAAGATGCTTTTTAAAAAAAATTTAAACAAAAATGTCTAGTAAGATAGATCATGAAGTCTACAACATATTACTAAGAAAAAAAAAGATAACCTTGTAGTAAGTATTTTCCTTAAAGTTAAAAGGATATATATCAAATTTTAAATGAGTAAAGGTGAAGAATTAGGGGGAAGATTTAAAGTATCCTTTCACTTTTTCATTTTCACTGCATTCAATTAATTATTCATAGTGATCAAAGTATTATCAGATACAAATAAAGATATTTCTATTTTGAAACTAATTAGTTATATAACATAAGGCATCTACTTTTATGAAAGTAAAAAAAAATGTATTAAATCCTTCCCTGCTGTTACAAAAGCTTTTACTTTACTGAAGTAATATTTAATTTTAAAAATACATACTTGTTTAGTATCAGCATCAATAAGATCAAAGAATGCTCGAATTGTAGTCAATTGCAATTGCTTACACCTAAAGAATAAAGTTACAAATGAAATGTTCTTTAAAAGTATACTTTTGATACAAACATGCACAATTCTATTATTTAATGAAATATCTGGGTTTCCTTTACTGCTCTAAACTCTAAAAGTATTTAACAAATCATTATTATTAAGTATATATCTTAAAGTTGAAACATAAAAATAAAGCAAATTAAATCTTCCTGGATGTTTGACAGTGGAACTATCAGGGTCCTTCTGTTTTCCCCGAGTCTCCTTGTCTACCCCAGCTATAGACAATATCTGCCCCATCTTTCTATGCCTAAACTGTTGTGCTTCTTTCAGACACCATAGACTACACAGCCAGAGGAAAGTGAAAAAAGAATCTTTAAGCCAAATCATATAGAGAGAAGATAACTAGGGTCTACATATTTCTTACTCATAATCTATTTATATAAAGGATAAATCTAACTCCTACTTGGCTTTCCATGTACTATTCTAGAATAGTCAATCCTACATTAATCAAGTTCCTGAGTTTGGTGACTGGCCAAGAGCTCAGTGGTCTTATCGCAAATACCTTTAATTTTGCTGAACTATGACAAACTCGAAAATTTTGATATTTGAGTCTAGCTTGAGACTGATGCTATTGGTTCTTCAAGAAATGATTTTACAGGCTGCCAAAGGAACCTTGGTCATACTGAGACAAAAACCAAGGTTAGAGTTCTAGGTACTTTAGTCAATCTTTCTCCCATATCATTATTTGTGAATAAAGTTCTAATCAATGCACTGAAGAGAAAAAAGGAGCACCACAAATCACCAAAATAAGTTATATTAACTTACCACACAATGGAGAGGTGGTCTGTTGAGACCCAGGTCTTAGGCACTGCTGAACTCTAAAAGGACAGGAAAAAAAAAATCCAACTTAAGAAAAGCACATTTGTTATTCTCCAAAAGGTTTGAAATTCCCAGAAGCTAATATTTAGAAACACGTAACATTAGTTTCACTACTTTATGATGCATAGACATATTTAAATGATGCATTATTATAAAAGGTGATCCAAAAATATTAAGGTAGTCCCTGCATAAAATCATTGTCATTACTCCTTAGTCAAGCTTAAATTACCCTTTAAAAATTATTTAAGTATCCACAGATTCCTTACTGAAGTTTAATGTCTAACTCTATTACTCTATTAAGAGGCTGTTTATGATTCTTTAATAAATCACAATTATTTTAGTAGTTGTAGTTCTGACTATCCTTTGATAAAATCTAAGATGTTACTTTTTAATCAGGTGTGCTTAAGAAATACCCAGACCTGGGGAGATTTTTCAAAATTAACATGCCTGACCACAATTCCAAAACTATTAAATCAGACTCTTACAAGTAGGGCCCAAGGTTACTTATTTTGAAAAAAATCCCTAGATTAGGATATGTATTACTAGAGACAGAATAGCAAAAGGCTCCTAAAAAATATAACTATTTGAAGAAAACTTCCTGACAATGGCACAGTACCCCCTTCAAGAACTAGACTCCTTTTCATACCAGGTAATGACTTCCTTCCCTGTGAATAGCATCTTACATACAATGGGGAAACATTAAGTAAATCTGATTATTATTTTTCACAGTGTCTCTCTGCATTCAAGAAAGGGTTGTTTACTGTTAGCCTGGGTCCCTTAATGGGACTCCTTCAAAAACCATCCACCAACTTAAATACATATTTAGGGCAGTTATAGGAGTAAAATGTAAACGTGTATAGTGTTTAAGTGCTAGTTCTGTGTGAGTGTATATCACAGCATTTCAGCCTACTTTACTAATACAATTGAGGTCTCTAACTTAATTTTTCTAGTTCCAATGGATGTAAATGTCAATTAACTATTCTTGAGATAATCATTAAAAAATTGTTACTTCTTAAGAATTGTTTTTTAAAGTAAACATACATGCAGATATATAAAAGACTATAAACTATTTAGGGGCTAAAATACTAAATAAAATTCTGACAATAACCAGCTTTGAGAAAATTCCATTTAGAGACAAAATATTTTCATCAGAGATACAGAATTACAAGCTCCTCAAACAACAAATTATCAATGCATCAGAAAAGAGGGACACGGACACACACACACACACACACTTAAAGAAACCAAATTTCTTTAAAAGATAAGCTGGAGGAAAGGACACCAATAGAGCATCATGCCCCAACCAAGTCTAGGAAATAAGACATCCAAATATATATATATTTGTGTTTTACTAAAGAGTTGATATTTCATGTTTTGAGGACTTCAAGCAAATATCTGCCCAAAATATTCAACACCAAATAACAAGGTTCATACTAATAATGAGGTCTGAGAGATTTTCCAATTTAGTTGCAAAGCTATTACATGGTTATATCACAACTCCTCCAGTAATAAGAAAATGGTGGGTAATTGCAGAATGGCTTAATAATTTTTGTTTTATGTGTGGCAAGTATTCAGTAATACTTGTTCAATAAATGAACAGTAACCTAAGGTGGGGCAATAGATGAACTGAGCAAGGGAGTTATGTATGAAGAGAACAACCATGAAACAAAGCACCATCTCTTAAAAAGCAAAAAGAACTCTATGGATTTTTTTTAGAAATTAAGTTATATGGGGCACCTAGGTGGCTCAGTCGATTAGGTGTCTGACTCTTGATTTTAGCTCAGATCATGAATTCAAGGTTCATGAGTTTGAGCCCTGCATTGGGCTCTACACTAACAGCACTGAGGCTACTTGGGATTCTCTCTCCCTCTCTCTGCCCCAACCCCGAGTGCACTCTCTCACTCTCTCAAAATAAATAAACTTAAAAAAATTATTTAAAAAAAAAATTTTTTTTTTAATGTTTATTTATTTTTGAGACAGAGAGAGACAGAGCATGAATGGGGGAGGGTCAGAGAGAGGGAGACACAGAATCCAAAACAGGCTCCAGGCTCCGAGCTGTCAGCACAGAGCCTGACGCGGGGCTTGAACTCACGGACCGTGAGATCATGACCTGAGCCGAAGTCGGCTGCTCAACCGACTGAGCCACCCAGGCGCCCCAAAAAAATTATTTAAAAAAAGAAATTAAGTTATATTTGGAAATGATGTGTAGTATACACATGTATACATACTACATACAATATCTACACACTGTGTAGAGTTAAAAAGTTAAGATGATAACTGAAGACTTCAAGGTAAAAAAAATAAGAAATAATATAAATCCTAAAAGAAAACTTGAACTCACTTTACAGAGGCTATGTATCCCAGTTAAAGACCAAATACTTGATGTCCTAGCAGAGGAGAATAATTAGCAAATTAATCAATCAGGGTTCTGTTATACTATCAAAGCTACTTTTTTAATTTTAAAATTGGTAAACCTTAGAGCGCCTGAGTGGCTCAGTCAGTTATGCATCTGACTTCAGCTCAGGTCATGATCTCACAGTTCATGGGTTCAGGCCCCGCATAAGGCTCTGTGCTGACAGCTCAGAGCCTGGATCCTGTTTCAGATTCTGTGTTTCCCTCTCTCTTTGCCCCTCCCCTACTCACACTGTCTCTCTCTCTCAAAAATAAACGTTAAAAAAAAATAATAAAAATAATAAAATTGGTAAACCTTTATTCAAGTTCAACACTCGTAAGTATGTGATATGCTTGATATTCGACTTCCATTATAAATAGCACACCACTCAGATGTAACAAGGGGCCCTTGGACTTCAGTCCATAAATTCTTATGGTTAAAACTCATCAATGAGTAGATACTTATTTTGAACAAGAAACAATTATTCTTACGAGTCACCTTCATAAATAAGTCATTTTCACAAGCTTTCTAAGGTCCTTTTCACTTTCTGTGGACATAAGCACTATGCCTCTGCCTTCCCAACATATTCATTTTTTCATATTCTGTCTCTCACACACAAACGTGCACACACACACACACACACACAGAACTACACCAACTCAGTAGTCATTTTCAAGCAAGTACATATTTTTCCTTTCATACCCCATTGTATCCATCCTGTTACTATTTCAGTAGAATCTTAAAAAAAGATTACCACAACAGATAAGGCACTGGTATGATGGCTTAATTTTGGAAGAAAAGTCAGTCCTGAACGAACTTGGTAATCCCGGAATCCTCCAGCTACAGAAAGTGTGGTTAAATTTATGTGTCTAGCATTTAGAATCCAATAGTTGTTTACAGTCATATAAAAATCTGGCAGGAAATAAAGACACATATTAAAAATTAGTAGTCATTCCCTGCAACAATAAAGTATCTATGATACTAATACTAAACTGAATTTCTGTTTAAGCCATACTGAATTGCCTACAAACAATGTTATTCACATTTCTCATTTTTGAGTAGTCAGTATCTTTATACATGGTCTATTGTCCCATTAAATCAGAGTACAAATACTAAGAGTTACTAAAGGTCTCAGTAAAGAAAAAAGATACTCAAACTTCATTAGTTTTGTCAAGTCCATACACAAACAGGTCTCTACATCCCACAAAGATGCTGCTAGACCATAAGCCACACAGTGTAATAAGGAGAAACCCCTAAAATTCTACCAAAGATAAAGTTCACTATGCTAAAAAAATTGTAGATCTTCCTAATCATGGCAGTATGAGAGCTTAGCAGCTCTCTACTGTGGCCAGTTACCACTATACAAAGTACTATTTAAGTGATTAAAATACAATCAGGAAAACAACAATCATTTTAGTCTTGAGACTTGATGCTGCTATGGAAAACTCTAAGGGTTAAGAAGGTTCTACTCAGGGTGCTCCTGGGTGGCTCAGTTGGTTGAGTGTGTGACTCTTAATTTTGGCTCAGGTCATGATCTCACGGTTTGTGAGACTGAAGCTCACATCGGGGTCCGTGCTGACAAGGTGGAGCCTGCTTGGGATTCTCTCTCCCTCTCTCTCTCTCTCTCTCTGCCCCTCCCCTACTCCCTACTTGTGTGTCCTCTTTCCCTCTCCTCTCTCTCAAAATAAATAAATAAACTTAAAACAAAAAAAAAGTAAGTAACTCATTTAGTGTAAGTAACAAGTAGCTCAAAGGGAAGAATCTGCAATTTTTCCACTTTATCTATGGAAGATGAAAACAATACAGTGTCAAAGATTTGAGGCCAGGGCAGGGGAGTTCTCCTTTCCTTTCTGATTATCAGAACTTAATGTGTTTTTACCCTGGCATTTGATCCTATTGAGGGCTTCAAACATTTTGGAACAGCAAACTTCTCCCATTAAAGATCTCAGCAATATTTAATTAGAATATGACTAAGCAGACCCATTCCTAACATCTGCAGGTCCTAGGACAAGAGGACCAAGGAACACATGCTATATGTCTATATATGTCTAAATATTTAACAGTAAAAATTCCAGCTAACAAACTGTTAAATCAATTATCTCTGCCTATCTTGACAAATATACATCTTCCAAATAACCTGGAAGACCAAGTTCAAATAACAAGTTCTAGGACATCTCAGAGATGGACACTAGATGATGACAGCATAGGAAGAGCAGATCTCTAACCCATCACTGTACTATCCTGTCTTCCCATCTCAATTTCATCCTGCATTACAAGGATGAAGGATACCCAAGCTCTATTTGTACCTCATGCAGAGCCATCCCTTAGCCACAACTCAAGTTTATATACCTGCCCTCAGAACAGATCCAGGTAAGAGGCCCACACAGGCCATGGAAAAGCCTGGAGGCGGGGTTACCTGGATCATGGTCCAAAAGTAAAGGCACAGCTGCAAACAGGGAAGCTGCTTGGCCTATATACTCCTCGCCTTGTGGTGAATGGCAGTGCCAGGGCAGGGACCCCTAAAGTGCAGAGCCCAGTGCACAGCTTCCATTCCCCTATTGAAGGGCAGTATTTCCATCAAGTATAAACAGGGAATGCACTTCTGGAGGTCATATGGGTCTCCTAAAAACCTCCTAAAAAATCCGCCACCCCTAGAACTTCTGTTTTTTCATTCTAATTTTGGCTTAATGAAATATGAAATAAATACAGAATAAATAAGAAAGAGGGTTGCTAATTACTGGAAAGGCACCTAACATTAAGAATTACTTTCAGCCTGAACCTTTCAGAGACAGATCATCAGTAGCCTTCCAAAACAGTAAAATTGGACTCTTTTGAAAGCTCTTTCCTCAAAGAGTTTTTTAAGATGTATTCTGAGTAATTCTAACTTAACATACATGGCTCATCGACATAAAATGTAATAAAAAAGTTCTCAATTGTGATGACAAGTATTATGACTAGTCTATGCCTTTGAATCTTTTTCTAAACCTATAGGTCATTTGTCATTATTAGAATTAATAAAGCAAATTTAAGCAACTTCATTAAAACTAAAAATTTATACTGAAAGATTTCTATAAGCAAAGTTTTAAATGTAATAAGGGAAAAAATTAAACTTCACTGTAGGTACTGTTGCACCAGATATTCCAGCAAATAAATTACCCCTTGGCAATATTATGTTAAAATGGGTACTTTGGTTTGGGGTCACTAAGGTATATTTCTCATTTTTATCACAATTAAGATAATGCAAATTTCGATAAGGTAAGAAGTGGTATAAATTTACTGCTCAGGAAAAAGAATTCTTTTTCAAAGACTTTCTTCTGTCATATAACATTTAAATAAACAGTGAAGATAACACTTTTTTAAAAAATATTTATTTATTTACCTTGAGAGAGAAAGCATGAGTGGGGGAGAGGTAGAGAAAGAGAGAGAGAGAATCCTAAGCAGGCCCCATGCCCAGCACAGAGCTGGACACAGGGCTCGATCTCCTGACTGTGAGATCATAACCTTAGCCGAAATCAAGAGTCAGATTCTCAACCAACTGAGCCACCCAGGCACCCCAATACTAGACTATTCTTTGAACATGCAGATAATAATGGTACCTATCTCACAGGACTGCTCTAAGTCTCAAGTGAAATAATAATACATCATGTAAAGTCCTTAATACAACACCCAAAATATAGCAAAGTATAGTAATAAGTATTAGGAATTCTATCGCAAATTCTAAATTTGTTTAAAAATTTATTTAAAATTTACATGGTGACCTATTTATTTTAAAACAAGGCATTTCTACTGTTTTACTTAAAATATAAGCTTATTTTGAATAGAATACTGTAAGAGTTAACAAAACACAGGAAGTTTAACAAACATACTTTAAGAGACAGAGTCATCTCCAAGAGTAACTAAACTGAAGCCCAAGTGTCTAGGGATTATAAGATACGTGTTCTCCACAGTAAGATGCTACTGACAGAGAAAACAAAAATTCCAATTATTAGCCTAAGCTGAAAGTCACAAAGAAAGATGCTCAGAAATGGAGGTGTTAATTTGAAACTGAGCTGCTTCACACATGGATAAATCTACAGCACACTCTAAAGAAAGTAAGAGCAAGGATTTGTTTAATCCTAAACAATAATGAGGAGGTCAGTTAGTGTTTATCTAATAGTACTTACCTGTTATGAAACGATCCAATGGCAACACAGGAGCAACATGAGGTGTAGCTTGTGTAATAAGAAGATTTATCAGATCTTGTTTAAAATTTTTCAATGTAAGCAATGCTCTTGCAACAAGGCCACCCATAGAGTGACCAATTATTGCCACACTTTTTGGAGCAAATTCTTGACCCTATTAAAAAAAAAAAAAAATCACCAAGGCATAATGAAGCCTTATCATAACAAAAATTCCAAATACTTACCTCTCTATATGAGCAATTTTATAGAAAAAAAGAAAATTAAACTACTTAAACTTGCATAAGATACAGAAATATATTTTCATTTACTTATAACTGGTATATGCTACCATTTTGTATCCTGCCTAATATTTTTAACGGCTATGCTTTGGTTTTCTGAACCAAAATCAGAACTCTTCGTCTACCATATCATGTCTTACCATTTGTTACATTGGATGTAAAAGGTGTAATTATATTTGGTTTATTCCAAAATATTAGATTTTATAGCATAGAAGTCAGATCATTTATTTGAAACTGAAAACATCACAAAAATTCAGAACAATTATGGTTGCCATAACAATATGATACCTCATCATATTGATATATCTTATCAAGTTACTTCTCTATTGTGCACCTGGGTTGAAAAAGAAACCAGCATTCCAAAATATTTATTCACTGACAATTACATATTTTATTTTTAAAATAAGCATTGCTTTTACAAAAATCTTTTGTCTCCATATAGTATCCTTAGTTTCACTGCCAAACTTTTGCTTATCACTCTCCACACTAATCCTTCATCTATGCCTTCTCTCATAACTATGAATAAATTGGGCTTTTTACAGAAAAGAATTAACACAGTAAGCCTGAGACTGTTATCTTTATAATGGACTGCATATAAGTTGATTCTGGGATACGGTCTGGAACCTTAGATTCCTGGATTTTCCCATAATTTCCTAAATGGAAGAATGGCTCACTATGCTGAAACTGTTTTGCAAATAATACAGTTTATACTGCACACCTGCTGTCCTTCTGGTTGCGATTTTAGTACACGCTAGACACAGGGTCTTTACATGACCAGCCCCCAGTAAATACTATGGGCACTGAACTTCTCATGAGCTTCTCTCACAGACAACACTTCACACATCACAATTCATTGCTGTATGAATTAAATGGATCCAGTGTTACTCCCCTTTAAGGACATTTGGAGGCTTGTACCTGGCTTCCTCTGGACTTCACCCCATGCACCTTTTCTTTATTGATTTTGCTTTGTATCCTTTCATTGTAATAAATCATAACCATGAGTACAAGTACATGCTGAATCCTATGAATCCTTCTGGACAATTATCAAGCCTGGGGATGGTCTTGGTGATGCCCAACACAGAGCTGATCTTAAAAAAAAGCCAAACTCTCCATTTGTGCTCTGAAACCCATCCCCTTCTGCCTTCTCAAGTACATCACTCCAGCAACTCTACTCACTTTTTTCTTGCATTGTTGTTTCTCGCTACCAGATCATTCTTGCTAGTATAAAAATATATTATTCTCCCTTAAAAAATAAAAACTACTCTTTTGACACCAACTTTACCCTTAGTGAGCACATCTTTCTCCACATCTCTATAGTGTAACTCACTAAAATCAGCTGCCTATACAGTACTTGCTGTCTCCAATTTCTCAACTTCCATACACTCTTACACCCACTCCAATCACACTTTCACTTCAACACTCCTCCAAAATTATCAAGTCACCAAGGAATCTAATGGCCAATTCTCAATCCTCACCTTATATGAACTATCAACAGGATTTGACATAGATCACTTCTTCCTCTTTGAAATGATTTGTTCGGATTCCTTGACAACATATTATCCTGGTTCTCCTCTTACCTCACTGGCTACTTCTTTTTAGTCTCCTGCTGTTTCCTTCTCATCTCCCTCATGTTTGTTTTTTTTTTTTAATGTTTACTTATTTTTGACAGAGAGACAGAGACAGAGTGTGAGCAGGAAAGGGGCAGAGAGAGGGAGACACAGAATCCAAAGCAGGCTCCAGGCTCCTAGCTGTCAGCACAGAGCCCAGAACAGGACTTGAACTCATGAACAGATCATTACCTGAGCTAAAGTCAGATGCTTAACCAACCCAGGCACCCCACCCCCCATCTCAATAAGGTAGTGACTCAGGCCTCAGTCCTTAGGTCTCTTCTTTCATATCTTGACTCCATAGTGATCTCATCCAATCTCATGGCTTTAAATACATCCATATACTGGCAAGCTTCAAGTTATTATCTCCAGACTGGACCTCTTTCTCTTGAACTCTAAACTTAAAATCCAATCGCATCCTAACTATACTTGGGATATCTAACATGCATCTTAAATCAAACCTGTCTGAAACTAAATTATTAATCTCCTCCAAATATATTCTTCTTACATTTTCCCCCATCTTAGATAACAGCATTTCAATCCTTCTAGTTGTTCAGCCAAAAACTCTGGGTCATTCTCAACTCTTTTTGTTTCACACTGCCCCTCCATATCTGATCTGCCAGCAAATCTTGTTTCCTTCAAGATTTATACCAATCTATTTCTTATCACCTCCAATGTTACCAACTTGATTTAAGCCACCATTATTCATGCCTGAATTACTGCAATGAGCCCCTAACTGGTCTCTTCACTTCTCTCACATCCCTTCATTTATCCTTGAAACCATCCACAGAATAATATCATTAAAACCTAAATCAGGACATGTCACTCCTTTGCTCAAAAATCTCAGCAGTGTCTTTCCCTATCATTTCAAATAAAAGGTAATATTCTTAAAATTGCCTACAAGGCTCTATCATTTGTCTCCCCCTGCCAAATTTTCCTTTATTAACTTATTCTATCTACTCCAGCCATACCAGTCTCCCTGTTTTTCTTCTAATACAGCTCACATGTGATGGCCTCATATATTTTACTTGTTTCCTCTATCTGAAATACTTTCCTCCTAAATACCCTCATGCCCTCTAATTTATAATAAACTGTCTGCTTCTCAATAGAGATCTTTGCTGGGGACCCTTATTTGTAATTGTAGTCCTCTACCCTTTGCTCCTTATGTCCCTTTCCTGTTTTATTTTACTTTTTGGCATTTATCACTCTGTAAGATAGTGTATATTTTTATTATTTATGTTTATTATCTGCCTCTCCTGACTAGAACATAAGGTCCATGAGGGCTTGGATTTCTGTTTTATTCACTGCTATAACTGCATGTAGATTCAGGTGCTGAATAAATGAGGTGTCCTCCATGTGTAATGTCCTCTCACTTTCTCACACTCAAATCCTGTCCATTCAACAAAATTCAGTTGTCTCGAACTCCTACAGTACCTGGTTGTAAAACGAATCTTATGTTCTAAAAGCCTCAATTTAAAAGCGAGTTTATTAGCTCTATTATAAATTTAATGTGTAGTCATTAGGGAAAATATGAAAACAAAAATACAGAAGGGAAAAACTACCTAGCATAGCACATTAAAGATACACTTATTTATTGTGAATGACATTTATGGAGATAAATCTCATTCTGTAAAAACATATTTATCTTACCCAATATATATCAAATACTTAAAAGGTCCTGCACCTAATTTCGCTTGTCTCCTCCTACATTATCCAGTACAGATTTAAGTTTAAAAAAACACTTGCTATTGAAGTAACTTTAAAATGCTGGCTAATGCAAAGAACCATGAAGTCTAAATTTCATTCTCAAGATGCATAAGAATATCATACTGCTTGAATTTTACTATAGCTATATAGTTAAGTCTTCAAATTAGGCAGTGCAAGTTCTCCAACATTGTTCTTTTTCAAGACAGTTTGGCTTTTTTGGGTACTTTGCATTTCCACATAAGTTTGTAAATTTTTACAAAAACACCTCCTGGTATTTTCATTTGTATTGCATTAACTCTACTGCTTAATTTGGAGAGAATTTATCTCTTAATTTTAAGTCTTCTAATCCTTAAAGTTGGTTCATTTATTTGGATTCCTTTCCCTCAGCAAGTTTTACAGTTTGCAGTGTACAGATATTGTATATCTCTCATTAAATTTATCCATAAGAATTGTATTTTTATATTACTGAAAATGCACTTCAAAATTTCCCCTTCCATTTGTTGTGATTTTTGAATACTGACCATTTGCCCTGAGAAATTGTTAAATTCACTCATGAATTATAGTTCTCTGTAAATTCCTTTAAATGTTTCTGTATATTTGTATCATCTTTAAATGTTTCTGTATATTTGTATCATCTTGTGATCACATCTTATTTATCTCATCCAATAAACACCTTTATCAGATACAGAAATAATTCTTAACCTAATAGCTTGTTTCCTCCTGTAATGCATAATACTTAATTTCCTTGGGTTGAGAAAGTTTGCATCTGTTCCTAATGCACTGAATTTTGTGGGTTTTCCTTAAATCATGAATGGGTACTGAATGTAACCAAATGATTTTCTTCATCTATTAAGATGATCCTATGGTGAATTACACTGATTGATACTTAAATATTAAACCAACTTTGCATTCTTGGGATAAATCCTATCTAGTCATATTATAGTTTAAAATATTGCTGGATTTGATAGCCTAATTTTTTGTTGAGAATCTTACATCTATGTTAATGAGGAATACTCTCTATTTTTTTTCCAAACAATATTAATGTCTGATTTTGATAAGGTTTGCATGTTTCTTAAAATGAACTATAAGTATTATCTCTTCCTCTATTTTCTCAGCTTGTATGAGATGGGATTATTTCTTTCTTAAATGTGTCATGGATTTTACCACTGAAGTCATTTAACTCTAGGGTTTTCTTGGCAGTAAGATTGTTAGTTACAAATATAAAAAATGTTAAACATATAGGGCTAGTCAGAGATTCTTTCTCTTGTGTCTGTTTTGTAATTTGTTTCAAGAGATTTGAGAATTTCAACCAAGTTGTCAAATTTATTGGTGTAATGTTGTTCATAATAATCCTTTAATAGCTTCTTACTATCTGTAGGCTATGTAGAGATGTCCCTTCTTTCATTCCCAGTATTGTTAATTTGTATTCTTTTTTTTCATCAGTCTAGATAAGGGTTTACCAATTCTTAGATCTCTTAGAAGAATGAGCCATTGGTATAATTTTTCCCCCTTTGTCTATTTTCTGTTTCCTTGATTTCTACTCCCTATTGTTTCCTTCCTTTTACTTTGAGTTTTACTTTGTTCTTTCTATAGTTTAAGTTGAAAGGTTGGATCACTGTTTTTAAACCTTGTTCTTTTCTAACATAAGCATTTAAGACTACAGTATTTCTTCTAACCACTACTTTAATTTTATAAATTCTGATGTGTTTTCATTTTAATTAGGTTCAAAACATCTTCAAATTTCACCTGTTAGTTTCTTTTTGACCTGAGTTGTCTAGAAGTAATCTCTAAATATTTGCTGACTTTCCAGATATGTTTTTGTTAATTTTAAATTTAATTCTGCTATGTTCAGAAAATATACCCTGTATGATTTGAATCCTTTGAAATTTACGTTGACTTATTTCATGGCCTAGCATATGAAATTTTTTGTAAATGTTCCTTTTGCATTTAAAGAGAACATAGCTAGTGGGGGAGCTAAGATGACAGCATAGTAGGAGGACCTTAAGCTTGTCTCGTCCCTCGAATACAACTAGATAACTATCAAATCATTCCGAATACCCAAGAAATCGACCTGAGGACTGACAGAACAAACTGCACAATAGAGGGAGAAATGAAGCCACATTGAGGAAGGAAGAAAGATGGGAAGTACAGAAACATGGTTTGGGGGAGAAAGCAATTGCTGGTGCTACAGAGAGAAGGGAGCCCTGGTCCTGGAGCAAGGCAAGAGAGGGTGGAGCATACAGGGATACACACAAGGAGAACACTGGAGCCACTGGCTGAGAAAACGAGAGGGGCTGATTTTCATGAATTTTGCAAGTTAGCAGGGCTCAAAGACCAGAGTTTTAAAGGTCTGCAGGCTTGGCTGGGAGAGACCCCTGAAAGCACTGCCATAAACCTGGAAAGAAGGCAAACAACCCCAGGGTAGAAGACACGATCTACAGATCACTTAAGGCACAGGGGGAGAAACTATTCGTTCTTCTAGGAGTGCATCTGTGGGAGGGGGCATTCAGAGAGATGCCTCTCTGGGGACAAAACAGCTGGCAGGTGCCATTTCCTTCCCCTGCCCCTCATATAGGCACAGAGACACCTGCTAAGGGCAGCTAAATCAGACACTGGCTGTTTAGCCTACTTTGCTCCTAATCCCATATCCCTGTGCTCTGTGCACAACTGCCCTTCTAAGTCAAACCTGTACCTATCCCAGCACAGTGAAACTCTACCTCAAAAGACCAGCACAGGCCCCTGCCACAGCACATCCCTGAAGTCTGATGTTTCAAAAGTCAGCAGGCTTGGCTGGGATAGATCCCAAAGTGCACTGCACTTGTCTAGGCAGGCAAGCAACCCGAGACAGACAGCATGAAAAACATCTGGGAAAAACAAGGGGAAATTGTTTGTCCTTGAGAGTGCTTCCCTGAGAGCACAGCAAGTGCAGGAGAGGGGTCTCCAGGGACAAAGGAGCTGGCTGGTACCATTTCCCTTTCCCTCCCCCCACTTAGCATAAGCACAGAACAACCTATAGTAAACAGCACAGCACCAACTCTGGCTGCCTAACCTGCTTACACCAACACCCGCCCGGTACCAGCAGAGTGGGCCCATTCCCCAAAGATCAGCACAAACCCGACACATATGAGGTCTACCAACCAGAGAGTTCTGCAAGGCTTCAGTACTTGTGGAAGTAGTATCAGGTCTGATTCAATAAACAGATCAGAACACACCTAGTTAAAACTTACCACACTCTGGCCAAGGTCCAAAAACTGCCCACTGCAAGCAAGGAGAGCCTCTGTAGACCACTGGCCTGAAGGATAGAGCAGCCAAAACACAGCAGCAGTATGCAGGCAGCACACACCAGAAACATTCCCTGAAGCGCCAGGCCCTGCACACTAAATGACCTCTCCCCCATAAAGCCATTACTCTCACGAGCAGGAAAAACAACAGGCTTTTCCAACACAGAGAAGACCGAGACTTAGACAAAATGCCAAGATGGAGGAAATCATACCAAAGGAAAGAACAAGAAAAGATCGCATGGTCAGAGATCTAATCAAAACAGACATAAGTAGTATGCCTAATGGAGACCTTAAAGTAATGATCATAAGGACATTCACTGGCTTAAGAAAAGCATAGAAGACATCAGAGTGACCCTGGCTGCTAAGATAAAAGAATTAAAAAAACAATCAGAAGTGAAAACGGCAATAACTGAAATTTGAAACAGACTGGATAATACTAATCCACAAGAATAGAAGCAGAGGAATGAATAAGTGATATAGAAGACAGAATAACAGAAAATAATGAAGCTGAACAAAAGAGAGAAAGAATTATGGATCACAAGAATAGACTTCGGGAACTCCATTACTCCATTAAATGTAGTAACATTTGTATCATAGGAGTTCCAGAAGGAGAGGGAGGGAGGGAGGGAGGGAGAGAGAGAGAGAGAGAGAGAGAGAGAGGAAGAGAGAGAGAGAGAGAGAGAGAGAAAGGAGAAGATTTATTTAAGGAAATATAGCTGAAAACTTCCCTAATCTGGGGAAGGAAACACACATCCAAATCCAGGAGGCACAGGGAACTCCCATTAAAATCAGGCAAACATCAAGACATACTGTAGTTAAATTTGCAAAAATAGTGATAAAGAAAAAGTCCTAAAAGCAGCAAGACAGAAGAAGTCCCTAACTTTACACGGGAAAAGCCATAAAGCTAGCTGCAGACCTCTCCACAGAAACTTGGCAGGCCAGATGGGAGTGGTATAATTTATTCAATGTGCTGAATGGGAAAAATCCGTAGCCAAGAATACTCTACCCAGCGAGGCTATCATTCACAACAGAAGGAGAGACAAAGGATTGCCCAAATAAAATCTAAAGGAGTCCATGACCACTAACTCAGCGCTGCAAGAAATTTAATTAAAAGGGATTCTTTGAGTGGGAAGGAAAGAACAAGAGTGACAAAGGAAGAGAAAATCTCCAGAAATCACAACAAAACAAGTAATAAAATGGCACTAAATACGTATCTATCAATAGTTACTCTGAATGTAAGTGGATTGAACACTTCAATCAAAAGATAGAGGGTGTCAGAATGGATAAAAACCTAAGACCCAGCTATATGCTGCCTACAAGAGACTCATTTTAGACCAAAAGACACCCACAGATTGAAAGTGAGGGGATGCAGAAATATTTATCATGCAAAGGAAGTCAAAAGAAAGACACTGTAGCAATACTTACATCAGACAAGCTAGATTTTATTATATTTTTAATTTAAATTTTAGTTAACATACAGTACAATATTGGATTCAGGAGCAGAATTCAGTGATTCATTACTTATATACAACACTTAGTCCTCATCAAAACAAGTGACCTTCTTAGTACCCATCACTCATCTAGCCCATCTCCCACCGACCTCCCTCCACCAACCCAGTTTGTTCTCTATCATTAAGAGTCTCTTGTAGTTTGTTACCCTTTCTTCTCTTTTTCCACCCCCCTACCCATATGTTCATCTGTTTTGTTTCTTAAATTCCACATATGAATGAAATCATATGGAATTTGTCTTTCTCTGACTGACTTATTTCCCTCAGCATAATACATTCTAACTCCACCCACGTCACTGCAAATGGCAAGATTTCATTCCTGTTGATGGCTTAGTAATATTCCAGGGTGTGTGTATGTGTGTCTGTGTGTATACACCATATCTTCTTTATCCATTTATCAGTTGATGGACATTTAGGCTCTCTCCATAGTTTGGCCATTGCTGATAATGCTTCTATAAACATTGGGGTGAACGTACCCCTTCAAATCTGTATTTTTGTAACCTTTGGGTAAATACCTAACAGTGCAATTGCTGGATCATACGGTAGTTCTATTTTTACTTGTTTTGAGGAACTTCCATACTGTTCCCGAGAGTGGCTGCACAGTTTCACACAAGCCAGATTTTAAACCAAAGACTGTAATAAGAGATGAAGAAGGATACTATATCATAATAAAGGAGATTATCCAACAAAAAGATCTAATAACTATAAATATTTATGCCTTCAATACTGGAGTACCCAAATATATAAAACAATCAATAACAAACATAAAAGAACTCAAGATAATAATACAATAATACTAGGGGACTTTAACACCCCACTTACATCAACGGACAGATCATCTAGGCAGAAAAGCAACAAGGAAACAATGATTTTGAATGACACACGGATATAAAGAACTCACCAAACTTCACATCCGAAAAACAAATAATCCAATGAAGAAATGGGCAGAAGACATGAATAGACACTTTTCTAAAGAAGACATCCAGATGGCCAACAGACACATGAAAAGGTGCTCAACATCACTCATCATCCAGGAAATACAAATCAAAGCCACACTGAGATACCACCTCACACTGGTCAGAGTGGCTAAAATGAACAAATCAGGAGACTATAGATGCTGGAGAGGATGTGGAGAGATGGGAACCCTCTTGCACCGTTGGTGGGAATGCAAACTGGTGCAGCAACTCTGGAAAACAGTGTGGAGGTTCCTCAAAAAATTAAAAATAGATCTGCCCTATGACCCAGCAATAGCACTGCTAAGAATTTACCCAAGGGATACAGGAGTGCTGATGCATAGGGGCACTTGCACCCCAATGTTTATAGCAGCACTTTCAACAATAGCCAAATTGTGGAAAGAGCCTAAATGTCCATCAACTGATGAATGAATAAATAAGATGTGGTTTATATATACAATGGAATACTACCTGGCAATGAGAAAGAATGAAATCTGGCCATTTGTAGCAATGTGCATGGAAATGGAGAGTATGATGCTAAGTGAAATAAGTCAGGCAGAAAAAGACAGATATCATATGTTTTCACTCATATGTGGATCCTGAGAAACTTAACAGAAGTCCATGGGGGAGAGGAAGGGGGGGGAAATGTTAAAGAGAGGGAAGGGGGCAAGCCATAAGAGACTCTTAAATACTGAGAACAAACAGGGTTGATGGGGGGTGGGGAGAGGGGAAAGTGGGTGATGGGCATTGAGGAGGGCATCTGTTGGGATGAGCCCTGGGTGTTGTATGGAAACCAATTTGACAATAAATTATATTTAATATAAAAAAAGGCAAAAAATAAAATATTTACTGAGTCAAAAAAATAAATAAAATAAAATTAGGTTTAGTAAACATAAAAAAAAAATGAATGACACACTGAACCAGATGAACTTAACAGATATATTCAGAATATTTCACCCTAACACAGCAGAATAAACATTCTTTTCAAGTGCACATGGGACACTCTCCAGAATAGATCATATATTAGGTCACTAATCAGGCCTCAACAAGCACAAAAAGACAAATCATACCATGCATATTTTCTGACCACAATGCTATGAAACTGGAAGTAAACCACAACAAAAAATTTGGAAAGACCACAAATACATGGAGGTTAAACAACATGCTACTAAAGAATGAATGGGTCAAACAGGAAATCAAAGAAGAAATTTTAAAAATAGAAACAAATGAAAATGAGAACATAACGGTCTGAAACCTTTGTGATGAAGCAAAAGCATCACAAAGAGGAAAGTATATATCAACACAGGCCTACCTCAAGTTGCAAGAAAAATCTCAAATAAACAACCTAACTTTATACCTAAAGGAGGTTGAAAGAGATAAATAAACGAAGGCTAAAGAGAGAAGGAAAATAGTAAAGATGAGAGCAGAAATAAATGACACAGGAACTAAAAAATGGTAGAACAGATTAATGAAACTGGGAGCTGGTTCTGTGAAAAAATTAGTAAAATTGATAAATCTCTAGCAGACTTATCAAAAAGAAAAGAAAAAGGACCCCAATAAATAAAATCACGACTGAGAGAGATCACAAACAACACTACAAAAATACAACAATTATAAGAGAATATTATGGAAAAGTATATCCTAACAAATTGGACAACCTAGAAAAAATGGATAAACTCCTAGAAAATATAAATTACCAAAACTGAAAAAGTAATAAAAAACTTGAACAGTCTGATAACCAGTAAAGAAAGTGAATCAGTAATCAAAAAACTCCCAACAAACAAAAGTTCAGGAATAGATGGCTTCACAGGCAAATTCTATCAAACATTTAAAGAAGAGGTAATACCCATTTTTCTCAAACAGTTCCAAAAAAAAAAAGAAATGGAAGGAAATCTTCCAAACTCATTCCAAAACCAGAAAGACTCCACTAAAAAAGAGAAAACTACAGGCCAATATCCCTGATGAACATGGATGCAAAAATTCTCAACAAAATACTAGGAAATTGAATCCAACAGTACATTAAAAGAATCATTCACCATGATCAAGTAGGATTTATTCCTGGGCTGCAAGGGTGGTTCAATAGTCACAAATCAGTAAATATGAAACACCACATAATAAAATGAGACAAACCATATGATCCTTTCACTAGATTCAGAAAAAGCATTTGACAAAGTACAACATCCATTCATGTAAAACCCCTCAACATAATAAAAGCCATATACAAAAAACCCACAACTAGTATCATCCTCAATGGGGGAAAACTGAGAGCTTTTTCTCTTCAGTCAGAAACAAGACAGGGATGTCCACACTCACCATTGTTATTTAACATAGTACTGAAAGTCCTAGCCTCAGCATTCAGACAACAAAAAGAAATAAAAGGCATCCAAATCAGCAAGAAAGAAGTCAAATTTTCACTATTTGCAGACAACATGATACTTTATGTAGAAAACCCAAAGATTCCAGCAAAAAACTGCTAGAGCTGATACACAAACTCAGTAAAGTTGCAGGATACAAAAACAACATACAGAAATCTGTTGCATTTCTATACATCAATAATGAAGCAGCAGAAAGAAAAATCAAGGAATCAGTCCCATTTACAACTGCACCAAAAACCGTAAGATAACCAGGAATAAACCTAACTAAAGGATAATATACTCTGAAAACTATAAAACACTGATGAAAAGAATTGAAGATGAACAAAAAAACATAAAATATTCCATGCTCATGGATTGGAAGAACAAATATTGTTAAAATGTCTATACTACCCAAAGCAATCTACACATTTAATACAATCCCTATCAACATACCCCCAGCATTTTTGACAGCTAGAACAATCCTAAAATTTGTATGGAACCACAAAACACTCGAACAGCCAAAGCCAACTTCAAAAAGAAAAGAAAAACTGGGGGCATCATAATTCCAGACTTCAAGCTATATCACAAACTGTAGTCATTAAGACAGTACTGGCACAAAAACAGACACATAGATCAAAGCAACAGAATAGATAACCCAGAAATGGACCTACAACTATATGGCCAACTAATCTTCAAGAAGGCAGAAAAAGGGGCGCCTGGGTGGCTCAGTTGGTTAAGCGTCTGACTTCAGCTCAGGTCATGATGTCACAGTTCGTGAGTTCGAGCCCCGTGTCGGGTTCTGACAGCTTGTGCTCTGTCTCTCTCTCTCTCTCTCTCTCTCTCTCAAAAATAAATAAACATTAAAAAAAATTTTTTTTAAGGCAGAAAAAGTATCTAATGTAAAAAAGATAGTCTCTTCAACAAATAGTGTTCGGAAACCTGGATAGCAACACGCAAAAGAGTGATACTGGACCTCTTTCTTTCTTTCTAAATTTTTTCAATGTTTATTTACTTCTGAGAGAGAGACAGACAGACAGAATGTGAGCAGGGGAGGTACAGAGAGAGAGGGAGACACAGAATCTGAGGCAGGCTCCAGGCTCTGAGCTGTCAGCACAGAGCCTGATGCAGGGCTTGAACTCACAGACTGCGAGTCATGACCTGAGCCAAAGTCAGACACTTAACTAACTGAGCCACCCAGGTGCCCCTGGACCACTGTTTTATACCATACACAAAAATAAATTCAAAATGGATAAAAGACCTAACATAAGACAGGAAGCCATCAAAATCCTAGAGGAAAACATAGATAGTAACCTCTTGGACATCAGCCATGACAACTTCATACTAGATACATCTCCTGAAGCAAGGGAACAAAAGCAAAAATAAACTAGGTATCACTTCACAGCAATCAGAATGGCTAAAATTAACAACACAGGAAACAGTGTTAGCCAGGATGTGGAGAAAGGGGAATCCATTTCCACTGTTGCTGGGAATGCAAACTGGTGCAAGCCACTCTGGAAAACAGTATGGAGACTCCTCGAAAAGTTAAAAATATGGCCGCAGCAACTTCTTACTCAACACATCTCCAGAGGCAAGGGAAACAAAAGCAAAAATGAACTATTGGGACCTCATCAAAATAAAAAGCTTCTGCACGGCGAAGGAAACAATCAGCAAAACTAAAAGGCAACTGACGGAATGGGAGAAGATATTTGCAAACAACATATCAGATTAAGGGTTAGTATCCAAAATCTATAAAGAACTTATCAAACTCAACACCCAAAAAACAAATAATCCAGTGAAGAAATGGGCAAAAGACATGAATAGACACTTGTCCAAAGAAGACATCCAGATGGCCAACCGACACATGAAAACATGGTCAACATCACTCATCATCAGGGAAATACAAATCAAAACCACAATGAGATACCACCTTACACCTGTCAGAATGGCTAACATTAACAACTCAGGCAACAACAGATGTTGGCAAGGATGCGGAGAAAGAAGATCTCTTTTGCATTGTTGGTGGGAATGCAAGCTGGTTCAGCCACTCTGGGAAACAGTATGGAGGTTCCTTAAAAAATTAAAAATAGAACTACCCTATGACCCAGCAATTGCACTACTAGGTATTTATCCAAGGGATACAGGTGTGCTGTTTCGAAGGGACACGTGCACCCCAACGTTTATAGCAGCACTATCAACAATAGCCAAAGTATGGAAAGAGCCCAAATGTCCATCGATGGATGAATGGATAAAGAAGATGTGGTATATATATATATATATATATATATATACACACATATATATATATATATATATATATATATATATATATATATATATACACACAATGGAGTATTACTCGACAATCAAAAAGAATGAAATCTTGCTATTTGCAACTATGTGGATAGAACTAGAGGGTATTATGCTAAGCAAAATTAGTCAGAGAAAGGCAAATATCATATGACTTCCTTCACTCATGTGCAGATTTTAAGACACAGAACAGATGAACACAAGGGAAGGGAAGCAAAAATAATATAAAAACAGGGAGGGGGACAAAACATAAGAGACCCTTAAATAAGGAGAACAAACACAGGGTTACTGGAGGGGTTGTGGGAGGGGGATGGGCTAAATGAGTAAAAAAGGTGTCAAGGAATCTATCCCTGAAATCACTGTTGCACTATATGCTAACTAACTTGGATGTAAATTAAAAAAATAAAATTAAAAAAAAATTTTTTTAAATAGACATATTATGGTGGATATCCAGGTAGTTGAAGACTGTGTAGTAATCAACTCCAAATTCCACCTCCCTCAAATGATATAAAATAAATTCACAACTACAGTGGACTGTTTAAATGGAAAAAAAAAAGTTAAAAATAGAACTACCCTACAATATAACAATTGCACTACTAGGTATTTACCCAAGGGATAAAAAATACTGACTCTAAGGGGCACATGCACCCCAATGTTTATAGCAGCATTATAAATAACAAAATTATAGAAAGAGCCCAAATGTCCACTGACTGATAAGCGAATAGAGAACATGTGGTATATATATGTGTATGTACACACACACACACACACACACACACACACCACAGTGGAGTATTATTTAGCCATTAAAAAAGAACAAAATCTTTCCATTTTGGGGCACCTGGTGGCTCAGTCAGTCGGGCATCCAACTTCAGCTCAGGTCATGATCTCACGGTCCATGGGTTCAAGCTCCATGTCGGGCTCTGTGCTGACAGCTCGGAGCCTGGAGCCTGGAGCCTGCTTTGGATTCTGTGTCTCCCTCTCTCTCTGCCTCTCCCCTGCTTGCACTGTCTCTTTCTCTCAAAAATAAATAAACGTTAAAAAAAAAATTTTTTTTTAAATCTTTCCATTTGAAACAACATGGACGTAGCTAGAAAGTTATTATGCTAAGTGAAGTAAGTCAGAGAAAGACTAATGCCATATGATTTCACTCATACATGGAATTTAAGAAACAAAACAAATGGGGGTGCCTGTGTGGCTCAGTTGGTTAAACATCGGCTCGATTTTTGGCCATAGTCATGATCTCGCAGTTCTGTGAGACTGAACCTCAAGTCGGGCTCCGCACCGTCATCTTGGGATTCTCTCTCTCCCTCCCACTGCTCACATGAACATGAGCTTTCTTTCTCAAAATAAATAAACATTAAAAAAAAAAAAAAGAAAAAACAAATAAACATAAGGGAGGTGAATAGGTCGAATAGGTGATGGATACTAAGGAGGGCACTTGCTGTGGATGAGAACTCGTGTTGTATGTAAGTGATGAATTGTCAAATTCTACACCTGAAATTACTATTACACTGTATGTTAGCTAACTTGAATTTAAATACAAATGCGAGGAAGAAAATTTTAAAAGCAAAAAAACAAATTAAAAAAATAAAGGTAACAAGTTTCTATAGTCGTTGGATGTAGTATACTATAAATTTCAACAGGTTAAGCTGGTTAATACTGTTCAAATCTTCCATACCTTACTGATTTTGTCTATTTTATGAATTATGGAGATAAAATTGCTGAAATTACCAAATCTAATAATGGATTTACCTATTTCTTTCTCTGTGTTGTTAGTTTCTGCTTCATGAATTTAGAAACTTTGTTATTAGGTACATACTCACTTGAGATTGTTTTGCCTTCTTGATGAACTCTATCATTGTAAAATGTCCTTTAACTCTAATATCTTTTGTCCTAGAATCTATTTAATTGATATTAAGACAGGCATGCCAGCTTTCCAATGATCTGTGTACGTATATTTTTTCCCATTCTTTTAAAAGTAATCTATCAGGATCTTTCCATTTAAAGTGGCTTTTACTTTCTGGTAGATAGATTAGCATATAATTGGGTTGGTCTTGCCTTTCTTATACAGTCTGACAATGTCTTCCTTTTAACTGGAGTGATTAATCCATCTGTAATTAATGTAATTATTGATATAGTTGGGTTTAACTCTATCATTTTGTCATTCGTTTCTTGTCTCCTATTTGTCCCAGCTTATTTCTTTCTTCTTTCCTTCTATTTCTTCTCCATTTACTCTTTTTCTTCTGCATTTACTCTTTACTCTTTTGCTGTATCTCCCTTTTGTTGCTGGTATTCTAGAAATTACAATATGCAACCATATTGGTCTACTCTGAATTAATATTATACCACTTACTTAATGCAAAGGAATAATTCTATACATTCCTCTCCCCATCCTTTTCACCATTATTATATATTTTTCTTCTAAATAAGTTATAAACCTCATACTATGGGTTGTTTTTTTTTTTTGCTGTAAACAAATTGTTAACCTTTTTATTTTGAACAAATTAAAGAAATGTTGCAAAAATAGCACAAGAGAGTTTTCCTATGCCTCTCATCCAACTTCATTTATTATTAACATTTACATAGCCATAGGACAATTATCAAAACAAAGAAATTAACGTTGGTGGGATGCCTGGATGGCTCAGTCAGGTAAGCGTCCTACTATTGGTTTCAGCTCAGGTTTTGATGTCACAGTTAATGAGTTCTATCCTCACATCAGGCTCTGCACTGATGGTGTAGAACCTGCTTGAAATTGTCTCTCTTGTCTCTGACCCTCCCCTGCCATGCATGCTTTCTCTCTCTCTCTCACAATAAATAAAACTTAAAAAAAATTAACATTTTAACTTCAGCTCAACTGTTATTAGCTAAATTGTAGACCTAATATAAATTTCATCCATTTTCTCACAAATGTACTTTTTTCTATTTCAGGATTTCATCCAACATCCTACCTCGCATTGTTATTTCTCCTTAGTTTCCTCTAACCTGTGATAGTTCTTCAGTGTTCACTTTTTTATGATCGTGATACTTTTAAACAGTACTGATTATTTTGTAGTATGACTCTCAATTTGGGTTTTCCTGACGTTTTCTCATGATTAACGTGAGGTTGACAATGCCACAGAAATTATGCTGCAGTCTTCTCAATGCATCACGTCAAGGAGATTTGTATCAATATGTCTTATTACACATGTCAAGGAGGTTTCTATCAATATGTGTTATTACTGGTGATGTTAATCTTGGTTAAGATGGTATCTGCCAGGTTTCTCCACTGTGAAGTTATTCTTCCCCTTTGTAGTTAATGAATATTTCAGAAAAGATTCTTTGAGATCATGTAAATATCCTTTTTCTCCTCAAACTTTCACCCATTAATTAGCATTCATCTTGTCTACAGCAAGTATTACTGTACTGTTCACCTAATGCTAATCTTTTATTTCCCTTTGTCTACTAATGACAAACTGCCAGTTTTTATAACTCTGAAGATATCTTTATTTTGCCCTCACTTTTGAATGATATTTTTGCTGGGTTTGCAATTTTAGGTTGAAGAGTACCCTTCCTAACCTCATCTCCAAGATCTTTAAGATGTTATCCTGTTGTTTTTTGGCTTTCACTATTTCTTATGTAAAAGCACTGGTAATTTTTACTCTGTATGCTTACTCTGTATGTTAGGTAAAGGATCTTTTTCTTTTGGCTGCTTTTAAGATTTTTTTCTTTACTTTAGTTTTCAACAATTTGACTATGATACATATAAGTGTGATTTTGTATTTCTCCTGCTTAACACTCACTGATCTTCTTGGACCTGTGGGTTGAAATTTTTTAATCAAAATTGACCAACTGGGGACCATTAGTTCTTTAAATATTTTTTCCTTTCCAATTTCTTTCTCTTCTAGAGTTCCAATTATATCAATCTTAGATTACTTAGTATTGCCCCACAGGTTCCTGAGGCTCTTTCTTTTTCATTCTTTTGTCCGGTGTTTCATTTTGGGATAGTTTCTATTGTTGTACCTTCAAATTCAATGATCTCTTATTCTGTAGTATTCAATCAGCTTAAAGCCTATGTACTGAATTTTTCATTTCTGGTATGTATTGCTTCAGTTCTATATTTTCCTTTTTGTTCTTCTTTTTTAATAGTTTCCATGTCTTTGCTGAGACTCCTCATCTGTTCTCTTGTTATACATACTTACCTTACCTTACTTAACCCCTTACCCTTGAGTATTTTTGAGGCTTCTATTTAAGCATTAAGGTGGATCCTAGAATAGCTCTTATTTTAGACCTAGAATATAGAATAGTCTTATGCCTAAATAGCATCCTTTCTGGGATCTCAACAATGCCCAGAGTGTTCAAATAGGTCTTCCTGCTCCAGCTGATCAGAACTCCTATTTCCTAGCACCATGTGACCTCTGGAATCTCAATTCAGGTCATAATTCCTCCAGTAGCTTTTTTTTTTTTTTTTGCCAGGAGTTTCAATGTGGCATACTATGGGAGGCAGTGGCTCCACCTCAGTAGGCAGTAGTATTTTATCCCTAACATTGTTTAGAAGTGTTGGCACAGAATGATTTTTAGACTGTTTTACCACTCTTTCAAATTTCTCTAAAAATACCTATTGCTCCTTATTCCTTGAACTTGAGGTAGATACATCCCATCACTTCCTCCTCGGTATGCCATTGCCCTGTAGCTTCTTGCCCTGTGCATATTCAGCACTGCATTCAAAGTTGAAAAATGCAAATTTCTAGAGCTTCTATTTCTGCCTGACTCTCTTCTTTCTAATACCATGCCCACAGATTTCACCACTCCAGTAGCCCCAAATTCCAATCTCTGCCTTCTTCAGTTCAATTATATAAATGTGCTCTGCTTGATCTTTACCCACTTGTCCCATGGTCTGGGAAATGCTTTCAGGCAGAAAATCAGGGCAATCATGAAGCTCACCTCACATGTTTTTCCTTCTTTCAGGGATCAAGGTCCTTGGCCAACACTTAAAAACATGTATTTCAATATTTTGGCTAGCTTTATAAGTTGCTTACATACGGAAGTGGTCTACCCTAGTACAAGTTATTCATAACTAGAAGCAGAAATCCATACTAATGATCTTTAGGAAACTCAATGCACTTCTGATTTATAAAGTTAAAAAAAATTTTTTTTCCCTTAAATTCACAAGAGACATTTCTTATAAATTCAATTTATTTTTTTCTCTTATTTTTTTTTTAAGTTTATTTATTTATTTTGAGAGAGACAGAGAGCCCAAGCGGGGAAGGGACAGAGAGAGAGAGGGGGACAGAGGATCCGAAGCTGGCTCTGTGCTAACAGCAGAGAACCTGATGTGGGGCTCGAACTCAAAGACCGTGAGATCATGACCTGAGCCAAAGTCGGACGCTCAACTGACTGAGCCACCCAGGCGCCCCTTATAAATCCAATTCAAATTTCAAAACCGCGGAGTTCAAAATAAGACTCCCACCAAAGCAAAAAACAAACCTTTGTGCCATCTGTAACTTCCATATAAACAAATACATGATTTAAAATATGCTGAATGTCTTAAAAAAAAGATGTTAATAGGTGATCACTATTGATTTGCATGCTTATCTCCTACCTTATAGAGTTTGAGAATTGTTTTAATGCATTCATGTACAAACTTGGTCTGTTTCTGAAGACTTCCACCATACAGTGCCACCAGTTCTTCATTGAAATTCACACTAAAGAAGTCAAAGTGGTATTTGAAGTCAATGTCTTCTGCTTTTCTAAGTGCAATAGAGCCAACAGAGCGGACTGCAGAGGAAAATACAATGCGCACATTAAACAAAATTTTTAACGTTTTATTTATTTCTGAGAGAGACAGCACGAGTGGAGGAAGGACAGAGAGAGAGGGAGACACAGAATCTGAAGCAGGCTCCAGGCTCTGAGTTGTCAGCACAGAGCCCAACGTGAAGCTTGAACCAATGAACCATGAGATCATGACCTGAGCCAAAGTCGGATACTTAGCTGACTGAGCCACCCAGGTGCCCCAAACAAAATTTTCAAAAGTTGCTTCAAAGGCTCTTAACAAATAACTTTATCCCACACTCCCAAGTATAAACAACCTACCTCAGGGTGACATCCTTCAACAGTATCAATTCAGAGGAACAAACCATTGTTTGTGCCCTGTATGTCTTGTGCCCTAAATGTTTTTTAAATTTAAGTTAAATAGAAAGTAAACAGGTCATTCATTCTTTACCTGCTTCCACTTCAATAGGGACAACAGCTAAAAGGGAGGGGAAGAATTCTTTGAAGAGTAAGAAATGTTAGTCATCTGTATGAGTCATGCTTGAGGATTTTAAGAATGAGAAAATCCCTACAAGAAATAATATGCTCCTCACTTGGTTCAGATACCTATGCTTGATTTGTCTTTTTCTTACACATGACATCCAATCCATCAGTAAATCTTATCATACTCTACTTTCTAAACATATCCCCCAATCAACAATTCTCATCATTTCCACTACTGTCTTCCTAATGTAAGCACCATCATCTCTTGCCTTAACTACTCTAATAGTTTCCTCATTGGTCTACCTGCTTCCATCACTGTTTCAGGTTTTGTTCTGTTAACTCCACAGAATTTGTGAACTGACTGCCTTAACTGGCATTAAAAATTGCAGTGTATGGTTTAGCAAACAAAATACCTATGTGCCATTCCATTTTTTTAACATACGTAATTCACATACTATTCAACTCATTATGTAAAGTGTACAATTCAATGACTTTTAGTATATTCATTGAGTTCTAAAATCATTTCTCTAATCTAACATTAGACATTTTTAATTACCCCAAAAAGAAAACCCTGTACTCATTAGTAGTCACTTCTCATTCCTCTTCTCCTTCCAATTTCTGGAAACTACTAATTTACTTTCTGTCCCATGGACTTGCTTATTCTGGACATTTCTATAAGTGGGATCACATACGTGTTTTTTTTATGACTGGCTTCTTTCACTTATGTTTTTAAGATTTATCCACATTCCACCATGTAATTCATGTTATCAGTTAATTCATTCCTTTTTTATTATATAAGCTTCAGGTGTACAGTTTTATAATTCAACATCTGTATATACTACAAAGTGATCATCACCACAAACTTATTTACTATCCATCAACATTCAGCTGGCTCCCTTCACTCATTTGACGCACTCCCAAACCCCAAGACTTACCTTGCTTATAACTTCCAGCATTACCAGGAAGAAAGAGAACTGGAATACCCGTCAAAGGGAGAATTTTGTGTTCTTCAGCATAGGATCCTTCTCCATAAAGATATAATTCATATGCAGGATAGCGTTTTGCCAGTTTCTTTGGAAGTTGTATTTTCTACAGCATAAAGAAAAAAAAAGCAATTTCACTTTAATTAGTTGTATTAATACAATTCAGCCTATTGTGTACATTTCTGTATTACACACATTTGAAACAGCATAGCATAAAAATACTACTAATGATAAAACTGCACTTAATGTTCCAAACAAATTTCACTTTTAGCTTATTCATATGTAGAATGCAGAATTAGTCTTGAATTATGTGAGTTTTGAACCATGCAGTTTTCAAGAACGCATAAAATGGAACCACCTGAAATTCTAATGAATGCAAATTACTCAAAGTAGCCACTGACTAAAGAAAAACACTGAGGTATGTCAGCAAGTTACATGTTAATATAATTGGAAATGCTCTTAATATAGTATCAGTATCAATTATACTTAGAAATGATAAAGGCTTTCCATTATCAAATCAATTCTTTTTTGCTATTTTAAACTATTTTGTCATGTCTCTCCTTTTTTTCAGGCCCAACTATATATTCCAGCTATTATATCATTCAAAACAAAGTAAGCTTGTTTTGTAATACAGCTTTCTGACCTCTCAACTTAATATGCTTTGATCTGCAATGTGCTTAACACATTAATCTGAACCTTACAGCCATGTCTTGGTCAAGACATGTACACTTTTCTCACCATAAACATGCCAATGAATTAGCATCTGTTTCAGTTTTCATGGACCAGGTGTATGGTTTGTCAGCAAGCCTTAAACTACTCTGCAATTCATACTTTGTATAACAAATGAGCCAGTAATTCACGTAATTTTTTTTTCCAACAAAACAGAAGTTAGGTCTTAATGTCATCCCCAAAACATAAGCATCTATAAATGTGATGGTAAAGTATAAGCTCTTCTTCTCCTGCCCCTTTTTTGAGTATAGAACCATTAAAAATGAAATCAGGGGGCGCCTGGGTGGCGCAGTCGGTTAAGCGGCCGACTTCAGCCAGGTCACGATCTCGCGGTCCGTGAGTTCGAGCCCCGCGTCGGGCTCTGGGCTGATGGCTCGGAGCCTGGAGCCTGTTTCCGATTCTGTGTCTCCCTCTCTCTCTGCCCCTCCCCCGTTCATGCTCTGTCTCTCTCTGTCCCAAAAATAAAATAAAAAACGTTGAAAAAAAAATTTAAAAAAAAAAAAATCTTTAAAAAAAAAATAAATAAATAAAAAAATAAAAAAAAATAAAAATAAAAATGAAATCAGTTACATTGAATAGATTTTAAGTAGACATCAATAGATTTAATGATCTAGCAGTGCTGTACATGTGCTTGATAAAAATTTTAACTACTGAATGAATTTTAAAGCCTATAAATGGTAATGACACTGAAAAACCTCACTGTTCTAAGAAGCAGAATTGTGATTATTCATGCACATTCAAGATTCTTTTAAAAATATTACCATAAACAATCTGTGTTAATAACACCTGAAAACATCTTTAGAGACTGTGCATTTATTGCTTAAAATATTAGCAATTTTATCTCCTCCAATACCCAAAATGCAGAAATACTAATCCCGCAATTCACTTTATATATATATGGGCTTCAACTCAAATTAGCCCCAATACTGACTATGCACAATGTATAATAAACTAAAATGATGCAATATTTTGATTAAGTATACATTAAGCAAAAAAGGCAACATGAGAGAACGAGAAAACGTTAATCTAAACTTCTCCCAATTTAGTACATCTTTTGATATGACAGTACATGAATATTAGATCATTCTTTTTATTTTTATTTTATTTTTTCTTTTTTTTTTTAATTTTTTTTTTTTTTAACATTTATTTTTGAGACAGAGAGAGACAGAGCATGAACGGGGGAGGGTCAGAGAGAGAGAGAGAGAGAGAGAGAGAGAGAGAGACACAGAATCTGAAACAGGCTCCAGGCTCTGCGCTGTCAGCACAGAGACCGACGTGGGGCTTGAAATCACGGACTGCGAGATCATGACCTGAGCCGAAGTTGGACGCTTAACCCACGGAGCCACCCAGGCGCCCCTAGATCATTCTTTTTAGTACATTAAGTTTTGAACTAGCTGAAACTTAACTCAGAAGAATAGGAAACTAACAATATATTGAAAAAGAAATATTTAATTCTCTAGAGATAGAAAAACAAGCAAAAGAATATATTTGATATATTTTATAATATGCTATTATGAAAGCAATTCTGTAATGAGAAAGCATACATTTAAAAAAATATGAATGCATACCAGATGAAGTAGAATAATTTATAAAGATGGAAAAAACAGGTAGAACAACAACAAAAAAGTGGTAGTTGTAGGCAAATGGCAAAATTCCATTTCCAGAGTTCAAGTTGGGAGTGGCAGGAAGAGAAAGAAAGGGTTCTGACCAGATTGAAGACAGAAAATTATAGGCCTATGAAAAGGATGCTGATGAAGAAAAAGATGAGGGTCAAGGGATTTAAAAGAAAACTTCTATAGTAACAAGAGTCCCATATATTTTGAATTATTTTGCATATATTATTTTAAATGAGCACCCCTTCCCAAAAACAGACCTTCAATCAAAATAAATTACACTTATACTTAAATAACATGTCCACAATCCTGCCCCTGCTGTCCATCCCTTCTTGACTCTGCCTTAGTACAGGTCCTTCTAATCTCTAACCCCAAACTCTTTCAAAAGACAAAAATTCTAATAAGTTCTCAAGTACTAGAAAAATACCAATTCAAGAAACAAGTGTCTTTTTTTATGACACATATCTCTTACTTGTAAATCAAAACTGGAAAATTCAAATTTGAGCTCCATAATTAAGAAAAAAAGGAGAAAAAAGAGATTTTGATCAAAATGCAGTTTAAAAGATCTTACAAAGAGCTCTTGGCTCTTTGTTCATCCCACCCCTAAAAACTCCAGTTTAATAAAAACACCTAGGGACAACTGAATCTTTTAGACTGGTTGGTCTTTCTCCCTGTCATAACCTCCCTGCTACAATCCAGAGCCCATAGTGGTGTCAAGAAATACCTTGTTAAAACATACAACTTCTGTGTTTCCTGACTGCATTTATAAAGGCTTAAGACAGTGGTCCTCTAATATTTGGCTCCAATTATTCTTACCTTTCTTACAACTTACGTATGCCATGTTTTAAAAAATTCAATAGAATGTACATTGAAAAGGCTCTCTTCCACCACTAGTCCTTTAGCCACCTAGTAGTTTGCACCCAGAAGGCAATCAGTGTTAGCAGTTTATATACATACATACTGCTTATAGAATGTGTCCTGGTGCCTTCCCACTTTCACAAATGCTATTCTTTATTCCTGCAATTTTCTTTAAAAAAAATTTTTTTTTAACATTTATTCATCTTTTGAGAGACAGAGTATAAGCGGAGGAAGGACAGAGAGAGAGGGAGACACAGAATACAAGACCCCAACATGGGGCTCAAACTCACGAACAGTTAGATCATGACCTAAGCCAAAGTTGGATGCTTAACCGACTGAGCTACCCAGGCACCCCTATTCCTGCAATGTGAACTATATATGTATGTATGCATATATATATATATATATATATATATATATATATATATATATATCTCCTCTATTTCACTACAACTTGGCTACAGCCTTTGACTACTGAAGATGAACTTGGACACTGTCTTCTGTGAAGAACCTCATATGCACTCTTACAGTGAAACTGTAACATTTAGCACATTTTAACTATCCATTACATTCCTGTCTCCCCCACTGTACTATAAACACATAAAGGCAAAGTCTGATTCATCTCTAATTCCTTCTTACCCATACCTTGTATCTAGAATATACTGGACACAGAGTAGTTATTCAATAAATTATTTGCCAAATGAACATCACACTTAATAACAAAATGCTATCATTCGTATTTTCCAATATCAACATTTTCTTCAGATAGCAACTGCTAGGTCACTTATCTGAAGACGGTCAAATAAATTACTATATGGGAGAAAAACAACACAGATGTTTCTTCTTGAATTCTACAATTTGCCTAAAACTGTTTGCTACCAAATAAAAGCTGTGCCTTGCTATCATAATAAAGCAAGAAGCTTTAAGGGATAATGTGTATTTTGCCTGGTAGGTCTGTGAGATGTCCACTTAACTCTGAGTAAGTGAATCTACGAAAACCAAAGGTAGAAAATGAATGCTCAATTTTAAATTCAAAACTTCATTCTTACAAATAGGCTCAAATTCCTGTCCCACCTTTTATTTTTTAAATGAAGAATAAAATAGAGTGTGTTTCAACTATCTTTCATTTTTTCTAAAATTCAGCTAACAAATATGCAAACTAACAGTAAAAAAGAAGAAAAGTGTCAAGAAGCTGAAAAGCCAATGAATATGTCAACTTATATGCAGGTATCAACCTGTGAACAATTAGAAAGCTTACTATGAGATATAACTAGAAGTAAACAATACATATGATGGACGTATTTAGAATACTTTTATTCATTAAAAACCACTGGTTCTTTTTTTTTTTTTTAAATATGTGATGTATAATGTCTTCTTTTTTTTCTTTCTTTTTTTTTTAATTTTTTTAACATTTATTTATCATTGAGAGACAGAGAGACACAGAGCATGAGCGGCGGGGGGGGGGGGGGGGGGGGGGGGCGGGCAGAGAGACAGACGGGGAGACGGGGAGACAGAATCTGAAGCAGGCTCCAGGCTCCGAGCTGTCAGCGCAGAGCCTGATGTGGGGCTCGAACTCACAAACCATGAGATCATGACCTGAGCCAAAGTCAGTCGCCTAACCAACTGAGCCACCCAGGCGCCCCAAAAACCACTGGTTCTTAATAGAACGATCTCAGTTATCCAGAAATCTCACTATATTCAAGATGACTCAATTCTATAGACAGGCTTTAACTACATTTCTAAAATAACAGGACCTGGTGTACACAATGTAAGGTACAAGAATCGAATATAATACTGTAGTGAATTAACACAGCCTCTTTTTACATCATAAAAATAAATATCTACTGAAAATGTGAATCAGAAACTCCTGCCACTGTAATTATTACTGTACTGACAAATAATATTAACAGTAACGGAATAGTAAAACCACAAAAAAGTAATTTGAATCAAAATAGCTAAATAGACTACTCAACAACAAAAAAACCCCAACAGCTCTTTTGCATTAGCTAATTTGCTGTCTTTCCAGTTAATTTTATGAGGCAAGAAATGCATCTGTGAGGTCCATATGCTTTGTTCCCAACACTAAGCAATTTCCACTACTGCAGATATTAAAGTAGCTTCAATAATTGTGGGCAATCTCAGAATAAATGGGAATTAGTTCTGTATTGTTACAGATAATTTTGTTTTAATCAAACTCTTCAGTGAAGTAGAAAACTAAAGTGACTATTGAGTTTCTCAATTATTACACCATAGAAAAATGAAAGATTATAAGGGCTCTATTTTCGGTTTAAAAAAAAAAAACCTTAAAAGCCCACGTATTTAACTATGTATAGACTCTGATAAACATAAATCGGCATATGTGCTTAGAAACTGAGACAACAGTAACACATTAATATCTTCTCCTTCAATAGCATCTGATATCAAGTTCTTCCACTCCTTTATAAGCACTGATGCAAAACCAAGATAAGGATCTCAAAGCAAATGAAATCTAAATTAGAATTTTGCCCACGGGAAAAGGTGTTCTTCAACAATTTAAACCTTAGGTATTTTTACGATCTAAATAATAGCAGCATTAATCAAATAATATGCTAATCCACAATGCCCTGGGCAGAGGCAATCACGATCTGCATTCTACACCTTAAAAAAAAAAAACTGCTATGGTTTTAAAAAATATACGAAGAATGCGTTTTATCAGTAATGTATTATAGTACACATACTTTCTATGATGGGTTACCATTATAACATGTATTCCATAATTAGGAGATGCGTTTAGAAATAAAACAATCATTCGAGAGAAATTTTTTTGGACAGTTTTGTAATTTGTCACCACAGCTGGTCATGAATGAAATTCCAAATTCTCCTAAACTGAACTGGTGAAGCAGTTGTGATAGAAAATCTCAAAATGGAACGGAAGAGGTGGGGGACGGCGCGCGCGCTCTCGAGACAGAAGGGCCGGGTCTCTCCTAAACTGCAAACACAGCGAGAAAACAAAAACAACACTATGAAATAGATTTTGTATACAACTGCTAAGAGGCGACAAGCATAAACACAGGCTTGCATGCACACGCACGGGCCGGTAACCTACAAAACCGGAAGTTGCGCAAAACTTTACAGGACGGAACCTCAACAGTTTTCCATTTAATTCCTCCCCAGGTTAGCCTTTCACACAGAGGTAAGACCCTGGAGTCTCAAAGGCAGTCTTGGGATCTAGCCAACACAAACTCTGCAGAAGCTCAGTCCCTTTCCAGAAAAGCGAAAGCTGACGTGCAAATCACTGCGCGGGATGGTTAAGAATTAGGTGCGTGGAAAGCCAAGGAGGGTCCAGGGGCACCTGTTAAGGCAGGAACGCAGGGAAAATGGGGTTTAGGTTTAGGGAGAGGCGCTGAGTTTGCGTCTCTGGGAATGAGGCGGGGTGAGTACGGGCAGTCAAAACAACCAGTGCCTGGGATTTGGGACCGGGATGGGGGCGGAAGACAGGGGAGCAACTATGGGGGGGGCGGGGAGGATGCTCAAGGAACCGTCTACCTAACACCCCACTTTAAGGGAGGACACAAAGGCGGGGTGCCCGGCTGGCTCGTGGGAGGAGCATAGACTCTTGATGTTGGGGTTATAAGTTCCAGACCCATATCGTGTGTAGAGATCCCCCAAAAGTAAAAATCTTTAAAAAAAGAAAAAGAAAAAGAAAAAAAGACGACACAAAGGGTAGGTGAGGTGATCAGGAAGGGCGGGTGGTCGGCAGAGTCTTCTGGGAGGAAAAAAACAAAAAAACAAAAACAGACGAGGTTGGCATACGGGTGCCACAGAGGCGCGGGGAGCCAAAGCAGGAGAAACCCACAGGAGGGGCCCGAGTCTCAGAGCGCCCAGGTGAGGAGAGAGCCGAACCTCACCTGATACTCCGGGTACTCAAACATATAGCTCATACTGCACTTGTTCTCCTCGAAGCCGAAGAAGACGTCCCACAGCCCCAGGGTCGCCATGAAGACCATAAGGGCATAAAACGCCACGTTCCAGAGATTGACTGAATGAAGAAACATGGTGCCGCCGCCGGCGCGCGGCCCCAAACCCCGACCAAGAGACGCGAAGAACGCCTAGCAGCCAGCGCCTGAGCGAAGCCCGGACAGCGAGCGCCTGCGCGGACGCCCAGCCTGCCCGCGCGCCCGCCCCACAGTGCGCCTGCGCGAAGTCGGCCTGCTGCGTCTCCCGCCGGGCTGCTTCTGGTAGAGAGAGGAGGCGGCGTTTGCGGCGCGAGCGCGAATCCAAGGGGAAAAAAGAAGGGATGAAAGCGGGGTGGGCAGGGCGAGAGACCGAAGGGAAAAAAGGGAGGGAACAATGAGAGGGAAAAGGAGGAAGGGGGCGCGAAAGGCTATGAGAGGCTGGCTGAGGGAATGAAGAGGAGGGCGCGGGAACCTAGGAGGCGAGGAGGGGGAAGGGCTGGCGGGGGGCGGGGGGTGGGAGGGCGTGGGTGTGTGGTGAGTTAACCTGGAGAGGGAGAGACGCTTACTGGTAGGGAGCTGACCCCGCGAGGGGAAGGGGACCGTCAGCTGTCACGTCGCAAACCTCTCTAGCCCTGCGCAATTTAAAAACCACATTCGCTTTTGAAATGCCTCAGGCCTCCGCAATTTCGGTTCTCCCAGTGGTGGTGGGGCACGTTCACAGCTCCCAGGACCAGTTAGCTAGAGAAGGGAACAAATGGTTTTTTCCCGCTCTTTGACCAGAGACCTTGGCCCAGTAGGGAACAGCACTTAAAAGCACCAGCACATAAATAACAGCCAGCAGGTCGACAAGATTCAGTTCTTGGTGTAAGATGAAAGCCTGAATCACAAAAAGCATTGCGAGTCTTTAGAAAACGGTATTAAAATTTCCATGAACACTGACGCTTCCAACAGTTGTCAGCGTGACCAGTTGGACGCTGTCTTGCCTTGCTCCCCAGGATCTTCACCTCTTCGGAATTCGGTTCCAAATTAATGTGAAGAGACAATTTCGCTCGAGCTTCCACTCAGACTCTCAAGTGACTTACTTCAAATTTAGAAGAATTTCAGTTTGGTTTGCACAAAGAAGGGGGTGAAAAGCAGTTCAAAAACCATTCGTAATCATGAATAGTGACTTCATTACATTGGAATGTTATGCGAAGACACAGTATCACTCTTTAAAGTAGACCGAAGAACAGATGCGTGTGTGTGTGTGTGTGTGTGTGTGGCTAACTGCAAATTTTTCCCTAGAATTAATTTTGACACTAAATTTCATTTCACTTCATTTCAGTTTTGTGAGATGGAATTAGGGAGGAGTTAGTGTACAGGATGACAAATCATTTGGAAAACGATTTAAGTTATACATAAAATAGGTAATAAGTACAAAATACAATATAAATAATAAATACAAAATAGGTAATAAAGTCTGGGAGCTCAAGAGCATCACAGAATGTCTGCCCCTTGTTTCTTCTAGCATATCATGACCAGCACATACAAACCGAGGGTGAATCTACACTCTTTCTACCCCAGTGCCTCTTAATGTGGTATGAATCACTTGGAGATTCTGTTAAGCAGATTCTGCTTCAGTATTTCTGGAGTGGGGCTTAAGATTCTGCATTTCTTTCCTTTTTTTTTTTTAATGTTTATTTTTGAAAGCGAGAGTGAGTGGGGGAAGGGGCAGAGACAGGGAGACAGAGGACCCTGTGCTGACAGTGCAGAACCCAATGCGGGGCTCAAACTCACTGACTGTGACATGATGACCTGAGCTGAAGTCAGACACTTAACCAACTGAGCCCCCCAGGTGCCCCAAGATTCTGCATTTCTAACAAGCTCCTTGGTGATGCCAGTAACGCTGGTCAGTGGACTATAATGCTACATGGAGAAAACCCTGAACTTGAAGATGACGTAGCATACTCTTCTGGTGGCCTTCATGGCTTGTGGCAACCTGATGCCTCAGAAAGGAGTCGTCGGATAGAGAGTTAATGGACTTTTTACGTTTGTAATCTTTCTGTTTCAACTCTTTTACTTTCTTTTTTCCTATCCATTATTATCCCCCTCCTGGCCTCACCTCCTTTCATATCTAACCTAACCCCAGTGAGCCTCAATTAACCACCCTCTGCCAGTGCTGTCAACTTCCTGAACTCTGTCTCGCCATCCTAGGCTGCTTACAGACTTCCAGCCATGGGTCATCACAGTCTGTGTCTGAGCTCTGACACTAGTATATCTGAGCACTATAGGAGAAAATGACACAATCATTTGCATTACTATTCTGAAATACTTTTATGTTTCTGGTCAACTTCCTCTCCTGTTCATCAAACCACCACTTTTTAAGCTCCCTTCACTAATTCTTCTTCCTTCTCTTTTAGAAATTATTAGTACACAGTTTTATCTTCGTATTTCTAAAGATCATTTTGATTTTCGGGGCGCCTGGGTGGCTCAGTCGGTTAAGTGTCCGACTTCGGCTCAGGTCATGATCTTGCAGTTCGTGAGTTCAAGCCCTGCGTCAGGCTCTGTGCTGATGGCTTAGAGCCTGGAGCCTGTTTCAGATTCTGTGTGTCCCTCTCTCTCTGACCCTCCCCCGTTCATGCTCTGTCTCTCTCTGTCTCAAAAATAAATAAACGTTAAAAAAATAATAAAAAAAAATTTAAAAAAAAGATCATTTGGATTTTCAGATAAACATTCATTTTTCACTCTCAAGTTCATCATTTCCATCCAGTTCAGTTAAGATATCTAAAATGCTTGGAACAATACCTGGCATGAAGTAAGCATTATTATGGTACTTTGCTGTTCCTCAGAGGACATCAAAAGCAAATCCCTTTACTTGTGTTTTAGTTTCATCCCCTCCTCCTTTCTCTTTGGGAAATTAGTTCTATCAAGTTAAAGTCTCTGTCAATCACTTGCCATCTATCTTCCCTCCCCCAAAGCATATTAATATGCTTAAATCTTATTCATTTCAAAAGAGAATAATCCTCCCTGCAATTATCACCTGTAGCTCTTGCCTTCTTATTTCAGTCAAGGTTCCTAAAGGTGTGCCAATACTTACCTCCAATTCCTCACCTCCCATCCATCACTCAACACACCATAATTTTTGTCTCCCCCACTATCACTCCAAGGAAACTGTTCTGGTAAAGGTACCCACTGACCAAATTACCAAATCCAAATGACACTTTTCAGTCAAATTTGATCTTTCTGCCACTTCCTTAAAACATTGTCCTCTGTTGTCTTAATACCATTTTCCACTGAGTTTTCTCCTACTCCTTTGGGTTCTCAGTCTTTATCCCATGTGATCTAGTTCACCCAATTCATGGTCTTAAATGTTTATTATTTATCCTATATGCTGAGAAGTTGTCCTATTTCAATGACTATTTTTTTATGTCTAAAATTTCTCTTTTTTTATTCAAATTCATCTGTCCTTGGTCTCTCATAAGATTCTACTCTTACCTTATGGAGTTCATTGGTATTTTAAAAATCTCTTTGGGGCCCTTGTGTGGCTCAGTCGGTTAAATGCCCCACTCTTGATTTCAGCTCAGGTCATGATCTCACAGTTTGTGGTTTCAAGACCCGCATCAGGCTCTGTATTGATGGTGTGGAGCCTGCTTGGGATTCTGTCTCCTTCTCTCTCTGCCTCTCCCCTGCTTGCTCTCTATCTCTTTCTCTCAAAATAAATAAAAAACAACCATTAAAAATTTCTTTTTAAATCTCTTTAAAAATATTTTAAATACCTTCATTCTAAAGATCATTTATGTGTTATATAGAATTCCTCATTGTTATTTCTCCCATACGTATCTCTCATGATGCTATCCATGCTACCTCTCATGATGTCAGATTTCCTCAACTGCTTTGTAATTTTGGTTTGTAAACTCATCTTCAAGATGAATTACATACATCAGGGTCCTGCACCTCTCTTAGGTTGTAGAGATTTTCTTTGGCTGGGCCCACTTATATTAATTTCTTGGCTTTTTTTTTTTTTTTTAGTTTCTGCATAATGAAAGCAGTATGAATAATTGGGATCACCTCCACAAATTATGTGGTCTGGGATGCTGTTTTTTTATTTTCAATCCTAGTCAATGATCACTATGAGCAACAGAGATTCCATACTGTTATGGAATTCTCTCTATGGAACTTAAAGATTTTTATTTCTTTCTATAGCATTCAGTAATGAAGTAAAAAAAAAAGTCTAGAAGTTCTGTGTGTTTAGAATGAGAACAGATAAAGGATGTATGTGAAAAGTTTCTTTTAAGTTAGTTTTTTGAGGGGAGGGGCTGGGTGGCTCAGTCAGTTGAGCATCTGACTCTTGATTTCAGCTCAGGTTGTGATCTCACAGTTTGTGCCTTCAAGCCCCACATCGGAGGGGCTTGAGGTTCTGCCCCTCTCTGCCCATCCCCCCCCCTCAAAAATTAATAAATAACATTTTAAAAATAAATTAGTTTTTTTGGTAGTATCTAGCACTTCTTGCACAAATTTTAAATCATAAAGGAAAAGTCACTTCAAGGATGTTATTTCAGGGGCACCTGTGTGGCTCCGTTGGTTGAGCCTCTGACTTTTGATTTTGGCTCAGGTAATGATCCCAGCATCATAGGACTGAGCCCTGTGTTGGGCTCTGCTCTGAGCGGGGAGCCTGCTTAAGATTCTCTTTCTCTCTCCCTAATAGGTACCTCTCCCCCTTTGGCCACACTCTCTCTAAAATAATAATGATAATAATAATAATAATAATAATAATAATAATAAAGAATGTTATTTCATTTGAGCAGTGAGGAGAAAATGCAGATTAAAGTGTTTTAAGAAACAAATAAGAATAAGAAAATGGAAGCTGTAAATATAGGCAGTTCTACCCTCCTTTTCATGAATATATGAAAGCAGTTTAAGTAGTAGGTTCACTAAACTTTTTCTAGTTAAAAGTTCACCAAAATACATTTTTAAGCAGATAAATAGGAGCTAGTAAAGAACGATCTTAAATGAAAAGGAGAAGGAGGAGAAATACATCTTTTTCAGAAACCTGAGAAGAAAGAAAATATTGAAATGGAGAAGATTAAGATGAGGAAAATTTCACTGGATAAACTTAATGTTTATGTAGGAATAAAACCCATTGGGTGGAAATAAGGGATTGAAGGAAGGGTTAATGCTCAAAGAGAGTGGAAATACTTGGGAATTACCATTTTAAGAAATGAACTTGGCAGTCAGCCAGAGGTGATCAATAGTGAGGACCTAGTCAACAGTGTTCCATACTCTTGCTCTGCAATTTTCCTGGTCTTCTCAGCTAACATAGATCTCTTGCTTTCCTGTAGCTCTCTCATCAAGGGAAAACCAAAAATAGGTATTATGTAGTGATGAGACATTTAATTGACTATTATGTGCCAAGCTCCATAACAGAGATTAGGAAAAAGAGAAATGAGACCACTGAGTCTGATTTATAAGAGATAAATGAGTCATTGATGTCAAGGAATCTAAGGTAAGTACATAACATAACTGCACTATAGTATGGTAAGTGTTAGAATAGAGATATGAACAAGGGGTATTGGAGCACAAGAGAGGAAGTATTTAACTGGTTAGGGGGAAAGGGATCCCAGAGAAAAATGATTTATATACATAATGTAACAGGGGTTCAAAGAGTGCTCCTTGAATTACTGAGTGATTGAGTTGATAGATAGATGCTACTATTGGAAGAATTAAGAAGGTGAGCTTCCCACAATTCACAGTAATGAGAGGCTTTTTGATCATTCTGATGTTTACTTCTGACACTTTCTGAAAAGCATACAGCTTCATAGTTCACTCAGAACTTAAATGTGCCTATTAAAGCTACATTTGTTGGTTCTTTCATTTGGATACATGTTCATAAAGTATTTTTATTTCTTATTGTATCTTGTTTTTAAACAATAGAAGAGTTGCCAAGAATTGTGTAAAATTAAAATATTTGCAAAATGAAACCTCAATGAACTTTATTACTAATAGAGCACTAAAGAACACTGGTAATCAAGAAATCTCAGTTCTTGCACTTCTAGTTCTGCCACCCAGGTATGATTTAGAGAGAGCGTCTCCATCTCCTTAGGCCTCAGTTTTTTCGTAGGTAAAATGAAGATATTTGACAAATGATTTCTGAAAGTTTATGATATTTTAATTGAATTAAGTCTCTTAAAACAAATGAATGCAAGTTTTCATAAAGGAAAAGATTATATTATAATAATTTGACAGTAACCTCTCAACTGAAATATTTAGCAAATTCATTAATATATCAGTTTCTCAGAAAACATTTTAGGTTTAAACTATTTAAGCTCGCTTTAGTTTTTGTTTTATTTCTTGGAAGCAAAAACTGTTTCCTCAACACATAGTAACGACCCACATATTCCCCAGTTTTTGCATACAGGAAGATGGAATCATGCTGTCTTGTGTAGGAATCTAGTTGTTTTCTAAAATTAATTTCACTAAGTCATACAGAGAAAGACAGATACCATATGTTTTCACTCTTATGTGGATCCTGAGAAACTTAACAGAAGACCATGGGGGAGGGGAAGGAAAAAAAAAAGAGGTTAGAGAGGGAGAGAGCCAAAGCATAAGAGACTCTTAAAAACTGAGAACAGAGGGTTGATGGGGGGTGGGAGGGAGGGGGGGGGTGATGGGTATTGAGGAGGGCACCTGTTGGGATGAGCACTGGTGTTGTATGCAAACCAATTTGACCATAAATTTCATATTTAAAAATAAATAAATTAATTAAATTAAATTAATTTCACTAAACTACACTAGTTTCAATGTACTATGCTCACACTATAGGTTTTTTTTTTTTTTTAGATAAAGCCTATTTCCTCTCTCCTTTTCTTAACAAAACAAAATAAAACCCAAAAATATAATAGATTGGCACTTAGAAACTAAAATTTATTCCACTTAGTTGGTTTAAAGCCCTCTCTCATACTTGTTAATTTTACCTCATAGTACCTTATATGTAATAGGTATTCAATAAATACTTGTTTTTAATTTGTTTGAAAATAAGTCAGAGTCTACAGATTATAGCCATAAAACCTTGCCTTCACTTGGGTGCTTTAAAGCTTAAAAAGAAAAGAAAACATAATGCCAGCAATTCTGTGGCTGTCAGTTCTGTTTCCAAGGAAACTGAGAGTAGATCATCAAAAACAAAAATATGGATTTTCAGCCTGATTATCCTTTTTTCACCACTTCATTCTCCGTTACTGCAAAATGAAAGACAACAGAACCTCAGCCTTGCAATCCATATTTTTAATTACATTTGTGCTGTCTCTCACCATTAAAATCAGACAAAAAATTTTAACATTTTGGGTTATATTGGTTTTCTTATAGAGAAAATTAAAAAAGTTCATTCAGAAGAATAAAGAAAATGTTTTGAATATAAAGCACTATGTACATTTGCTGAATATTCTAGTATGTTATTGACCTACTAGGTCAAGTGTTTAAATTACTGAATCTCAGATTTAACATTTCTTGGGAATAATATAATAATGGGATATTATAATAAAAAGACTTCTAGAATGAAATGTTTTAGGGGCACCTGGGTATCTCAGTCGGTTAAGCATCCAACTTTGGCTCCACTCATGATCTCACAGTTGATGAGTTTGAGCCCTGTGTCAGGCTCTGTGCTGACAGCTCAGAGTCTGGATCCTGCTTCAGATCCTGTGTTTCCCTCTCTCTCTGCTCCTCCCCCACTCATGCTCTGTCTCTCTCAAAAATAAATAAACATTTTTTTTTTTTAATTTTTAAAAATTTTAGAAGGAAATGTTTTATTTAAAGAAATAAGGAGAGAGGGGACAGGATGAAAAAATAGAAGTCAAGGAGAAAATAATTGGATTTCTTTCTATTCAATAGAGAAAAATGCCATTTTTAATATAGTTGTTTTTTCCTACAGATTGTTGTCTAAAATAAATAAAATCATGATCCTGATAATAACTACAGATAACAAAAGCTTGCTTTAGCATTATTATATTACTTAGTGATACTATGTGTTTTATAAAAGCAGTATTTCTCTCAAATCAACACACTATATACCATAAACTTACAAAATGTTATGGGTCAATTATATTTCAATAAACCTGGAAAAAAACCCCAGTATTCCTGTATTTTAAAAATGTAGTTAAAGCCAGAGGATCCTCTTCAGGGTGAAGTGTGCAATAGAAATTTGCTTTAATGGAAGTACAGTTTAAGAAGCTTTAGATGGCATATTAATATGTTCAGTTAATGAATACCGAAACTCGGGTAACACTAATGGGAAGAATGATCAAGGTAATCATTATTTGGGATATTCCTTATATCAGTTTTTCTGCTTGTATGTCTATTTTCCTCCAAAGGACTTTAGCTTTTCAAAGGCATGAGCTGTAAGAGGGTCTTGGTCATTTTTAAAACCTGGGCTCAGTACAGGACCTTGTAATTAGAGGTATTTGAAAAGTGTTTTTGAATAATGTTTTTTATTTATTTAATACTGGCATACATGTTTTATTATGCTTCACTTTATCTCACTTCACATACACTCTGTTTACAAATTCAAGGTTTGTGGCAACCCTGGATCACGCATGACTATTACTACCATTTTTCCAAATATTTGCTAACTTCATGTCTCTGGGTCACATTTTGGTAATTCTCGCAATATTTCAAACTTTTCCATTATTATATTTGTTACAGTGATCTGTGATTAGTGATCTTTGATGTTACTATTCTAATTGTTTTGGGGCACCACAAACCACACCCATATAAGATGGCAAACCTAACTGATAAATGTGCATGTTCTGACTGCTTTACAAATCAGCCATTCCTGTCCATTTCCCCCTCAGGCCTTCCTATTCCCTGAGACACAACAATATTTAAATTAGGCCTGTTAATAACCCTAAAATGGCCTCTAAGTGTTTAACTGAAAGGAAGAGTCACATGTCTTTTGTCTTTCACTTTAGGTCAAAAGTTAGAAATGATTAAGCTTCCTAAAGAAGGCCTGTCAAAAGTGAGGTAGGCTAAAAGTTAAACCTCTTGCACTGGTTAACCAAATTGTGAACCCAAAGGAAAAGTTCTTGAAGGAAATTAAAAGTACTACTCCAGTGAACACACAAATGATAAGAAAGAAAAATAGACCTACTGCTGATATAGACAAAGTTTTAGTGGTCTGGGCAGAAGATCAAACCAGCTACAAACTAATCTAGAACATGGTTTAAGCCAAAGCCTAATCTAGAACAAAGCCCTAACTCTCTTCAATGCTAAGAAGTCTGAGAGAGGTAAGGAAGCTGAACAAGAAGTTTGAAGCTAGCAGAGTTTACTTCACGAGGTTTTAGGGAAAAAGCCATCTATAGTACATAAAAATGCAAGGTGAAGCAGCAGGAGCTAATGTAGAAACTGTGCAAATTTTCCAGATCTAGCTAAGATAATTGATCAAGGTGGCTACACTAAATAACAGATTTTCCATGTAGACCAAACAGCATGCTATAGAAAGAAGATACCATCTGGGACTTTCATAGCTATATAGTAGAAGTCAATGCCTGGCTTTAAATCTTTTGGATTTAGGCTAACTCTCTTGTTAGAGGCTAATGCAACTGGTGACTTTAAGTTGAAGTCAAAGCTCATTGAACATTTTGAAAATCTGAGGATCTTTAAGAATTAATCAGATATACTCTGCCTGTGCTCTATAAAAGGAACAAAAAGGCCTGGATGACAGTACATCTGTTCACAACATGGCTTACTGAATATTTTAAGCCCACTGTTGAAATCTACTGCTCAGAAAAAAATACTCCTTTCAAAATACTACTGCTCATTGACAATGCACCTCGTCACCCAAGAGCTCTGGTAGAGACGTACAATAAGATTAATGTTGTTTTCATGCCTGCTAACACATCCATTCTGCAGCCCACAGGTCAAGGAAATACATTTCATAAGGCTATAGCTGCCATAGATAGTGATTTCTCTGATGGAGCTGGGCAAAGTAAATTGAAAACCTCTGGAAAGGATGCACCATTCGAGATGCCATTAAGAATATTTGTGATTCATGAGAACAGGTCAAAATATCATCATTCACAGGAAGTTGGAAGAAGTTGATTCCATCCCTCATGGATGACATTGAGGAGTTCAAGACTTCAGTAGAGGAAGTTACTGCCAATATGGTAGATATAGCAAGAGAACTAGAATTAGAAGTGGAGTCTGAAGATGTGACTGAGTTGCTGCAATCTCATGATAAAACTTGAGAAGTGGGTAAAATGCTATCAAATAGCATCACATGCTGTAGAGAAATCGTTCATGAATAGAAGAGTCAATTGATGTGATAAAGTTCATTTTTGTCTTATTTTAAGAAACTGCCACAGCCACCCAACCTGCAGCAACTACCACCCTGATCGGTCAGCAGCCATCAACATCAGGGCAAGGCCTTCCACCAGCAAAGACATTATGACTTGCTGAAAGCTCAGATGATGCCTAGCATTTTTTAGCAATATTTTAAAATTAGGGTATGCATATATTTAGATGTAATGCTATTGCACACTTAATATACCACAGTATGGTGTAAACATAACTTTTATATGCACCAGGAAGCCAAAAAATTCATGTGACTTGCTTAACTGCAATATTTGCTTTATTGTGGTGGTCTGGAACCGTTAAAAAAGAATACAATATGTGAGACAAATATGTACTTGTCTTGAGAATGGTAAGACATGTGGGAAAAGATAGTGAGTTTTGGCTAAAGAACATGTTCATATATTTAGGCAGAGCATGATGTTTATTGAGATCTATGAAAATATTATCAAAGGATCTAGATATATGTCCTTATCTACATATTGGGAAGATTGAACTAAATGAGGAGTTAGCAAACTTTCTGTAAAGGACCAGATAATAAATATTTCAGCTTTGTGGGGCATACGGTCTCTATTACAACTACTCACCTCTGCTGTTGTAATGTGAAAGGCACTATAGACAATAGGTAAACAAGGTAAACAATAAAACATTATTTATGAAAATAGACAACAGGCCAGATTCGACCTGTTATCTATTGTTTGCTTACCCCTGGAAAAGGAGATCCCTTATTCAATATTCCACATTCAAATTCTGTACCTATGAATGTTAACATTAGCCAACATGGATTCTCTGATTTTCCAAACTTATTAGACATTGGTCAGTAAGTGTGATTAATGGTGAGACAGCAGAAAACTTGGGCTTTTAGTGTAATGTAAACTTTAGCTAAATGTGTGTCACTTTAACTAGAATTCTGTCACTGTACATACATATGAAATATTGTGACATCGTCTGATGTAGTATTATGGCTAATTTTATTAACAGATCCATTTTAAATAACTAATATATTTTATTAAGCATATTCAAACATATAGAGATATAGAAAATATCTCTAAGAACTTTAAGGCAAAATAAATTTCATTAATTTTTGTTTGATGTTTGTTTGGGGGAATTTTGTTAAGTTTTAAGAATCTTTAGTTTCCTCTTAAAGGGCTACAGGACCAAAGTAATAGTTACTCATATGTTAGGACATTTATAGAGTGGTACCAGAAAGCCAAGTCTGCACAACATTCCACAGTTGCCTTTATTATCATATGAGTGTCTCATCTACAAACTTATTAATGTATATCTTCCCTAATCCTGGTGCTAGGCCACTAAAGAAAAACACATTAGGTTTAAACTTTTTTAATGCTAAAAACAGGGTTAGCAGAAGGTTTCTATCACAATTGAGGGACAAATGTCTATTTGAGACACAATCTCAGTAAAAGAGGGATGATGGTAGAAGCAAATTGACATATCTAGAAAGAATTGTAGACATCTTATTTCCATTGATTAATTAACCTTTTAATGTTGAATTACTTATGACTTGGTGAAAAGCAGAGTTTCCAAGGAGTTCCAACTCCAAACCGAACTTTTCTCAACTAATAGTATAATATAAGAAGACCTGTTTCAGTTTTACCTTTATTTTTATGATTTGGTGAATTACTTAATTTCTTTGAGTCTCTGTTTCCTTAACTTCAAAGTAGGAAGAATAATTCTACCCTGGCGATTGCTGGGAAGATTACAGATATCTGTGTAAAGTGCCTAGTATGTAATAGGCACTCAAGAAAAAAAAAAAGCTATTATTACTATGAGCTTGGCTATTTAGAAAAACAGTACTTGCCCCCAGTTAAGTTAAAGGGGATTTTCCGGTACCAGAAGGAAAAGAAAAATGAAAGACTAACAGTTTATTGAACGAAAAGATCATCATCTTTCTGTCAGAGGGTAACATGATTTATGACACAAAGTTGACATTCAGAAAAACTGACTTAATGAAAGAAGGTGGGAAGTTCTTAAAAGGAGAAATTAGTGCACTCATAGCCAGCAGAACGATGGTGGAATTTTTTTGTTTGTTTTTGTTTTTAGGGGCTAGGAATTCCTCCAAGGAAAGCCCATTTCAGTGAAGGCAGAGAGTTTCTGTGGACAGCTGATTTTGAACCCCTGTCACACCTATGGTCTGAGGCAGCTGTTCAGCATGTTCAGTGGCTCTTCCTAAAGCTGTGTGACCCTTTTTTCCCTCTGCTGCTACAGGGGCTACTGCAAACTTACACTTGCTGTCAGGTGTCTCCAGGCCTCTCTTCTGGACAATCACCTGCTGCCAAAGTCCTGCTCCAAAGCCCCTAAGAAATGAAACACATGGGAAGGTTTCACGCTCCTTTACTGGATGTTTCAGGCTCCTTTACTGGACTGCAGAGGCCAATGCCGAGAGGGGTACACTGAAAAGTCCCCGGCTCTGTCTCAAAACCCTCAATCCGATGAGTCACATTATAAAGGCTCTAGAGACTCTCCAGTGAGAGTATCCGCATGACAATACTCATTTGTTCTTTGAGAAGAAGTTCTTTGAGAGAAACAGAGCCAGCAGAGTCTGTCGGGAGGTGTTAGCCTGATTTTCAAGCTGTTATTTTTTTTCCAGTGTTTTGTGGGTGGGTCACATGTCATGGGTATATGCTGGTGCCAGGTCCATTTAGTCTAACCCAATAGCTCCCACTCCAGTGCACCTGACTTACTCTGATGCCTAGCGGGATGGAGGATGCTGGATCTTCCTTCTTTCTGATAACTGGTGCTGAGATGGGTCTCCTCAAACAATCAGTGAAAAGAATCCAAAATGTAGTTGCTAGATTGAGGTCAGAAACTGAGGAGATGACAAATTGCCAAAGCTTAGTCAATAAAAGCAGAGTGAGGAGAATAAAAGTAGGAACTAAGACAACAACCAGAGACTCTAAGTCTAGACAGAAGAAAAAGAGAACAAAAGTCCAAGGAGCAAAATGAAAATGATTGTTGGTGGGTGCTGGCAGAGAGATAAGAACAAGGAAACTGAAATATGCTTGTAGTTAAATCTGCTATAGAGCATTCCACTTTGTTAGATGCCAGCATGTCTCAGAGGCCCTAGATACGCTCCTACACGCCCACCTGTTACTCTTCCTCCTCCACATATACCTCTCTATCCTAAACATAGGAAGCACTTATGGGTTAATAGTGCTGCTACGTGTAAAAGTGGGTGATGGTCCTCAGATATGTGTACACCCATGTTCATAGCGGCATTATTCACTACAGCCAAAAGGCAGAAACAACCCATGTGTTGAATATCATTTAGACTTCAAAAGGAAGGAAATACCGACACATGCTGTAGCACAGGTAAAACTTAGGGACATTGAGTGAAATAACCCAGCCACAAAAAGATAAATGCTGTATGATTCCATGTATATGAGGTACCTAGAGTAGTCAAATTCACAGAGACAGAAAGTAGAATGGTGGTTGCCTGGGGCTGAGTACTGAGTTTCAGTTTTGCAAGGTAAAGAATTCTGGAGATGGACGGTCATGATGATTGCACAACAATATGAATGTACTGAGTACCACTGAACTCTACACCAAAATAAATGGTTAAAATGGTAAATTTTATATTACGTATCTTACCACAATTTTTTTTCTATTACGTATTTTTACCAAAATTGTAGGGGCACCTGGGTGGCTCAGTCAGTTGAGTGTCCGACTTCAGCTCAGGTCATGATCTCACGGTTCGTGGGTTCAAGCCCTGCCTTGGGCTCTGTGCTGACAGCTCAGAGCCTGGAGCCTGCTTTGGATTCTGTGTCTCCCTCTCTCTCTGCCCCTCCCCCACTCACAGTTTGTCTCTCTTTCTCTCTCAAATAAACATTAAAAAAAAAAAAGGAGGTGATTACCTTGGAGGACTGTTCTTTTTCATGGCACAAGTCCTGTCCTCAAAACATTTTCAGCTTAGTGAGAAATCAAATGATTCTTCTCAGGAAAGAGAAAGTATACAAAGATATTTTTTAGGGAATTGCCTACAAATAGAAGTGTTTTCCTTTTGGCACCACCAAGAAGCCAGTACTCTTGTGCCCAAATCACAGTTTCCTGAAGCGTAATTAATAGTCCATCCTGCTATGAGAGAAAAAGGAGGTAGGTTAGGACAATGTGTCACACACAGCACAGTATACTCAGGAAAAATATGGAGAGAAAAATAGACAAAAGGAGGACATGGAGATAACAGAAGTGAAAAGTAGAAAGCAACATAAAACCAGAGGAAAAAGAAGAAAATGTAGCAACAGTTCTCTGCAAAGATCTGCGATCCCCCAGCAGTAAGCATAGCAGTGAGGACTCTGAGACTTTTAAGACACAATAATCTGTCAGCTAAAGAGCTCAGTGAAGACATAGTGGAACAATGCAGGACAAGAGAGAAAAACTGAGCACGGATCTCAGTCACCCCTGACCTATGAGCTTAGGCAACCCTCTGTAGGAGGAAGGAAGCCTAACCAACATGTATCCGTTCTTCCTAGAACAGTACTCCTTTAGCTTGGGTATGCATCAGAATCTGGAAAGGTTGTTAGAGAGTATGTGCCCACACACCAGAGATTCTTCCTCAGCAGATCTCCACTGAGGACTGAACATTTGCATTTCTTTTCTTTTTTTCTTTAATGCTATTAATGTTTATTTTTGAGAGAGAGAGTGAGACAGAGACAGAGTGCGAGCCAGGAAGGGTCAGAGATAGACAGAATCTGAAACAAGCTCCAGGCTCTGAGCTGTCAGCACAGAGCCCGACACAGGGCTCGAACTCACGGACCGCGAGATCATGACCTGAGCCGAAGTCATTCGCTTAACCGACTGAGCCACCCAGGCGTCCCTGAACATTTGCATTTCTAACAAGTTCACAGGTGATGCCAGATGCTATTGGTTTGGGGACCACACTATGAGAATCAGAGCTCTAGAATTAAAAAGGTACAGGATATTAGTGATTGGTTGCATTTTTTTTTTTTTTTATTAATTGCTTAAAAAGGAAGGCCTAAGTCAAGTACTGTGGTAAGGGACTGTATTGAAAATATTTAAATCCAGGTAGACCTGTCTACCATTTGGTCCCTCAGTGCAGTGGTTAACAGCATGAACTCTTGACTCCGACAGACATGACTACACTTTCTAGTAGTATGCCTTTGGGTAAGTTACTTGACCTTTCCATACCCTATTTTCTTCATCTGTAAAACTAGGATAATATAGCACCAACCTAATGGGGTTGTGAGAAGATTAAATGATTGATGCATGTACAACGACTTAGCACAATACCACGACACACACTAAATGTAGCAGCAACATTCTTCTCTGCTACTTTTGTACCAGTCCCAATTATCTTTCCACCGATGTTAATAGCCCTTTGAAACCTGAATCTTAGGAACAAAGCCACGATAATAATCTGCTGAACTGATCCTCTCAATTTACCATGGAAACCACTTCATCCTGTGGCAGGTAATTTACAGGCAAAAGAATAAAAATATATATTGCCTTTACAGAAATGTTTAATCCTGGAATATTCCCTTCCGTGGTTGCTAGAGAGGGAGATAGTTCCAGAGGTTTCCTAGGTAAATTAATTAGTTTGCAACTGTAATGTTATTCAGCATCTTGTATTCATAGGCCTGTGCAAAAAAATGTTGCAAGGGAAACAAAGGGTTTGTGTCCTTAAATTTGTGATGAAAATCTGGAGGTAGCTGCTAGGATGAAATGCAATTTTTTGTTATCTGTAAACTCAATAAAATTTATTATTTGGGAAGAGAATTTTAATTTTAATAAAACAAATAAATGACCAATTTCACTTCTCTTCTGTTAGAAGATGTACTTACAGTAGTTGAGGAATGATTGGATTAATCATTTCTCTTAAATCTATCACAAAGGAACATTCTGGGCCATAGCTTCAAGACTAGTTTCTATGCTATAACCTCTTAGGGGGATACAACCCCTTGCCCCCTGCATCTGCCCCTTAATCCAAGAAGATAAGCTCTTATATGGCACACCTTAATCTAAGAAGATAAGCTCTTATATGTTTATAGGGGAGAGTGAGAATGCAGACTTCCACTACTGCAAATTATCAGTGGAGTTTCCCACATTTGGGGAAATCACAGGGGTCAGCGTATCTGGAGTGCAATGGATAAGCCTCTCTCTGAGAAAACCACCTTCATGATCATGGTATCTTCCCTGCCAGGTAAGTATGGAATTTGTTGTTTTTTAAATGGCTTTTTTTTATTGTGTCTTTTGGATAGTTTCATAGAGCGAGCACCTTTAACTGCTATCTGTAATCCTTTCCTTTTTTCTTGTGAACTGTCCTTTCTTTTGCACATAGCCATATGTGTCAGGGAGGCCAGTCCAGTTCTAGTTCTGTGAAGCAAGGGGCAGGGGCAGTATTTATCCTAGACTGGCATATAACAAGAGCTTATGACAAAATTCTTGCTATGATGAAGTGAGGGGGAAGTCTACTGGGGACATACAGGAAGCCCTTCCTCACATACAAGAGGGGTGCCTAGGTGGCTCAGTTGGTTAAGCCTCCAACTCTTGGTTTTGGCTCAGGTCACAATCTCATGGCTATGTGGGTTGGGCCTTGCATGGGGCTCTGCTCCCACAGTGCTGGGCCTGCTTGGGATTCTCTTTCTCCCTCTCTCTTCCCCCATCTCTGTCTCTCTCAAAATAAATAAACTTAAAAAAAATGGCACACAAGAATGAGGTGAGCTCATTTATGTCTGCATCTTGTTTATGTCTGCATCTGATCTGGGATAAGGGGCAACCATCTTGTAACTAGGAAGGGAGCTATCCTAAAAGATGGCAGGATAGAAGGTGGAAGGGTAAAAATCCTGAGAGCTTGGTGATATCACTGAGCTGCTGAATTCAGTAACCCTAGAGGCACCCTTCCTCTAGGATAGTAAATAAGATAGTAAAATTTTTTAAATAAGAGAGTAAAATTTTCCTATTGTTTTACATATTTTAAGTTAGATTTTCTGTTACTTGCCAACAACATTATCCTAGCAGTCATTTATATGAAACCAGTCCTTGACCTGGTACTCAAAGAGACTGGTGTTCTCAGACCCAGCGGTTGGGCATCTTTGCTCCAGTCAGTGCTACAACTGAAGTAAAGTCTGTTGAAATGCACCATAAAGCTTTGAGTGAAGCTCTTCCGGGGGACAACAGTGGACTTCAATGTCAAGAATGTGTCTGTCAAAGATGTTTGTGGCTGCAATGCAGCTGACAGCAAAAATGACCCACCAAAGGAAGCAGCTGGCTTCATGGCTCAGGTGGTTATCCCGGCCAGGCCAAATCAGTGTGAGATATGCACCTGTTGTGGACTGTCACACAGCTCATATTGCGTGCAAGTTTGCCGAGTTGAAGGAGAAAATTAATTGTCATTCTGGGAACCAGCTGGAAGATGGCCCCCAAATTCTTGAAATCTGGTGATTCTGCCATCATTAATATGACTCCTGGCAAGCCATGTGTGTTAGAAGCCTTTCTGATAATTCTCTTCTGGGTCATTTTGCTGCTTGTGACATGAGACAAAGGGTTGTTGTGGGTGTCATCCAGAAGGTGGACAAGAAGTCTGCTGAAGCTGGCAAGGTCGTCAAGTCTACCCAGAAGGCTAAATGAATAGTATTTGCCACTCCAGTCTTAATCAGTGGTGGAAGAATGGTCTCAGAACTGTTTGTCTCCATTGGGCATTTAAGTTTACTGGTAAAAGACTGGTTTGATGATACAATGCACTGTAAAACCTTCAGAAGGAAAGGAGGACATTTTGTGGACCATTTGTTTTTGTGTATGTGTGGCAATTTAAAAAATATCAGTACTTTTTAATGGAAACATTTTTTATTTTTATTTTTAGCTATCTCTACACCCAATGTGAGGCTCAAATGCACAACCCCAAGATCAAGAATGGCACACTTGGGGCGCCTGGGTGGCGCAGTCGGTTAAGCGTCCGACTTCAGCCAGGTCACGATCTCGCGGTCCGTGAGTTCGAGCCCCGCGTCAGGCTCTGGGCTGATGGCTCGGAGCCTGGAGCCTGTTTCGGATTCTGTGTCTCCCTCTCTCTCTGCCCCTCCCCCGTTCATGCTCTGTCTCTCTCTGTCCCAAAAATAAATTAAAAAAAAAAAAAAAAGAATGGCACACTCTTCTGACTGAGCCAGCCAGGCACCCCTTTAATGGAAACAACTTGACTAAAAATCTTTTACAGAATTTTGCAATTCATTAAAACAAAGTTTAATAAGAAAAAAATTCTGTTATTCAGCCTGATCTATTTGAAGCCTGCTCAAAGAGACTATGAATGAACATCAGGAATCTTCTAGTGATGGATAAATTAATTATCTTGATTGTGGTAATGGTGTCATGGGTACTTACATATGCTACAACTTGCCAAATTATACACTTTATTTTTTAATAAAGTTTATTTATTTATTTTGAGAAAGAGAAAGCACACACACACGTGAGGAGGGGAAGGGCAGAGAGAGAGGGAGAGAGAGAGAAGAGAATACCAGTGCAGAACCTGATGTGGGGCTTGAACCCACAAACAGATCTGCATCACACAAGCGCCCCTTAAATTATGCACTTTACATATGTACAGCATATTGCCTAACAACTATATCTCACAGATAAATTTCTCTGACTACAATGCAATTAAGTTAGAAATTAATAAAAAAGGAAAAATCCATTAAAACACTTTTAAAAATTCATCAAAGAATAAAATGATAGATTTATAAAATTCTTTAGAATTGAACAATGAAAACAGCGTAGAACAAACTTTGAGATGCAGCTAAAGTGTTACCAAGTTGTAGATTTGTCTTCAGTGCTTACAAAAAAGCCCAAGGATTTGATATTATAATCTAAGTTAGACAAAACAGAATGAAGAAGTGGAAGAAAATGTAAATAAGAATTGAATGAAATTGAAAATAAATATATGAAAGGAACAATCAGGAAGCAAGAGTTGTTTCCTTAAAATGACTAATTAGACAAACCTCTGGCAAATTTAATCCAGGAGAAAAAGAAGAGAAATAAAAGAACTGAAAGAGGAAACAAGATACTGTAGATACTAAAAACATAAAGGATATTATGATCTACTTTTGGCCAAGATGGAGTAACAGAGACCAGATTTATCATCCTTCCTAAAACAAGCGAAAAAACACACAAAACGTAAGAAAAGATAGTTTTCAAGAGACTGGACATCAGAGAACAAAGAGCAATAGTTCCCAAGAGGAGGAAAACAGGAGAGAGGCAAAACAGACGACAAACGACAGAAATGAGAGTCCTGTGATAGCCCCAACTTACCATGTTTCCAGGTTTCCAGGCTAGAGTTTCCAGGCTGGGGTTCAGAGAAGGGGAGTCAAGGTGGAGTCCAGCAGATTCCCCAAGGTGCTGAGGAGTTGATTGTTCAAGAATACAGAGCTGAGAGTCCAGGGAGCTCAAAGAAGCTAGGGTTTGCAGGACAGAGTGTCTGCGTTGAGATAGAGCTTCACACGAAGAGAACCTAGGACATCTGCACAAGCGTGGGAGGAAACCACCTGAGGTCAGAGAAAGGAACACCTGAAGGCATTTAAGGAAAGAATGCCTGGAACTCACAAAGGAGTGGTGTCTACTACCACTAGCCAGTTGGGAAATAATCTTATAAATCACAGGCATTGGGGGGAGTACTCTGAAAGGATTACAAAGGGCAGGAGAAAACTTTTTGGGGATAAGGGATAATGTTCACTATTTTGATTGTGCTGATGGTCTCTGGGATGTTTGCAAATGTTAAAACTTATCAAATTGAAAACAAAAAAAAGCTTATCAAATCATATACTTTTATATGTACAGTTTATTGTCTATAATTATGTCTCAAAAAGGCTATTAAAAAACTTTAAAAAATAGACTCTAGAACACAAAAGTACAGTACGTATAATAGTGCATAAGACATCCTCAATAGATACTTATTAGTTTTCTCATATAAATAACTTTATCCAATAGAGTTGAAACTTACATGAGGTAGATGAATTCCTAGAGAAATGTAAATTACAAAATTGAAAAGAAAAAGGAAAAGGAAAAAAGGAGGAAAACTGAATTATCTATATCCTTTAAAGAAATTAAAACAATTTAAGAACTACTTCAAAAAAAAAAAAAAAAAGCACTGTGCCGCCCAAATTTTTACAGGCATATTTTAGCAAATAGTAAAGTGGAATAAATAAAAACACAATATAACAAGCTAAGAGTAGAGACACATGTTCAATACTCACTGTATATATAAAGCACATTCAACTCAACAATTGAGAAAAAAATCCAATCTTAGTGAAAGAGTATCATAATTACCTCAACGAGTGATAGATAAAGCAGAAAAAAATCAAGAAGGATAATGCTGACTTAGAATAATTTCAATCCTTAGATAACTATTTCCAGAGAACAGAAATAAAACTTCTTAGCTTATTTTATGATGTTAAAATACCTTGATATGAAATCCAGCACAATCTTAATCTTGAACAATAATCACAAACCTATCAATGTATAAAAAGATAAGTTATTAGGTTTTTTTTCAGAAATAAAATATTGATTTAACATCATGTTATATGTATAATAATATATTGTTTAGAGATACGTACATATGCTATAATTAATGCCAAAATGTTGAACACATTCCCTGTAAGATCAGGAACAAGGATATCCAGTATCACAACTTTTATTATATTTTTCCATTTTATGAAAAATATATTTACTATCATGACTATTCAATATTGAACCAGAGATCTTAGCCAGTGTGGTAAGATTAAAAAAAAAAAAAAAAAGATATTTGCAACAACATGGTTGGAGCTAGGGAGTATCATGCAAAGCAAAATAAGTCAGTCAGAGAAAGACAGATACCATAGGATTTCACTCACATGTGGAATTTAAGAAATAAAACAAATGAACATAGTGGGGGGATAAAGAGAGGAAAACCGAGAGACTCTTAACTATAGAGAACAAACCGGTGATTACTAGAGAGGAGGTGGGTGGGACAGATTGGCTAAATAGGTGATGGGGATTAAGGAGGGCACTTGCGTGTATATAAGTGTTGATTCACTCAATTCTACACCTGAAACTAGCGTTACACCGTATGTTAATAACTGGAATTTAAATAAAAACTTGGGGGCACCTGGGTGGTTCAGTTAGTTAAGTGTCCAACTTAAGTTTCTGCTCAGGTCACGATCTTGAGGTTCATGGGATGGAGCCCGCATTGGGCTCTGCCCTGACAGTGCAGAGACTGGTTGGGATTCTCTGTCTCCCTTTCTTGCTATCTGCTCCTCCCCTGCTTGTGCACGCATGCTCTCTCAAAATAAATAAATAAACATTTAATAAATAAATAAAGACTTGGAGGAAAACACACACACACACACACACACACACACACACACACACACACCTGAAAAAGAAGCAAATGGAAAAAAGAAAGAAATGGCACAAGAGTCAAAAAGGAAAAAAACAAAATTCTCATTTGTAGATAATAAAATTTCCTGTATGGAAGAACTTAAAAGATTTCTAGATAAACAATTGGACTTAATTAATTTAATAAGTTTTCTGGATTAAAAAATCAACAAATGAGAGTGAATTGCAATTCTAAATAACAGAAACAAATTAGAAAAAAAATTACTTTTAAAGTACTATTTACAATAGCAACAAGACAAAATGCCTAAATACCTAGGAGTAAGTCTTGACAACAGATGTGCAAGTCCTTTATGGGAAAATTAAGAAATTTTATCGAAAGACCTTAAATAACATCTAAATAAAATGGAATGATATATATGATGCTCATGGATTAAAAAATAAAAAACCTCAATATGAAAAGTGAGCACACAAATAGAATGCAAATATATCTAAAAATACTCAACTTTTTAGTAATCTAGGAAATGTAAAATAAAATCACAATGAAATACCATTAAACCTCTACCACATTGACAAACATATGGCTTACTTATGTCTGCGAGCAATATTGAACTCCAGAATTAGGCTGACACACCCACTTGGGCATGGACCACCACTGGTGGCCTATGTGACAATTAGTTATGCCCTGTGGCTTGGAGATATGGGTGCTTCCTGTGGCCAGCTGGCCCTTAAGAGGAAGAAAGGAGGAAGGTGGGGCTCTGACTGCCCAGTTTCTGCTCCTAAAATCATGCTCAGGTCCTTCCTAGGGTAGAGTAGGGGGATAGAGAGGAGTTAGGAGGATTATGTTAATTGACCTCCCTTCAACTAGAAGGAAACTCCAGGAGAGGGAATCAATGTTCCTACTAAAGATAGTTATTTTGTAGTTAAGGCAAAACAAGTTACTCCCACAATGGTATAGTTATTTTTACAGGGATGGGTAGCCAGCATGTAGAGTAATTTTACAGCAATTGTAGCTTACTTGAGGTCTTACTTGAGGTTTATCAGCACCATAACCAACCACCACCAAGTTTAATAGAACAAAAGCACCAGACTTTAAAGAATATTCACTTTGCACTTTATATTCACTTGCACTTTAGAGAAATGTTCTAAATATATAATTTGGCAGTTACTTTTAACAATTTTTAAGTTAAAAAAAATCTTACTGGGGGGAATAATTATCACAATACATGTGGTATAAAATTCAGAGGGAATAAAGTATGTAAGGTGAAGTCTTTCCTCTGCCTTGGCAATTATTTTTTGAGTTGTTTTTCTAATTACATATCATCAGAAATGTGTTTTGTTTCAATTGCTCTTCCTCTTGATTTGATGAACACAATTTATTTTTGTAGCACAATTAGCAACAAATTTTTGAGCATAATTTGCTTTTAAGGCTTTTGGAATTCAGACTACATAGTAAATTTCTGTTTCTAGTGTCTTTAAGGAGGCTCACCAACTTATAATTACACCTCAAAAATACACATGAAATAGTCTAACACCTAATGCATTCAATCACATAGTTTCTATACTAAATTGTATTCCAAGTTCTAACTGAGAGTATCAGAAATATATCTAATTATCTGCCATTTTACTTCAAAATCCCAGCAGAAACCATCCCTCTTCTCCTCCAATATCTATACTGGAACTTTCAAGCTAATTCTCAGGGAAGAGGGAAGTAAAACATGTGTCTATGGTGGTAGACAGGGTAGTAATGGAACTTCTGGGAGAGTAGCAACATTTACTATGGGAACCCCCTGCCAGTTGGGGATTGAGTAATTGGACCACAGGTCACTGAGAGCACCCCAAGCACTGGAAGACACAGCACTCATGAATCCCACAAGCTGTAATTTTGCTCTGGAGTATATAGTCAGAAGTGGCAATGACTGATACACATATAAGTATCTTTAACTTGTAGAGACCATAGAAGATATTGACAACCAGTTAATCATATACAAATGGTTTATTTCCTACCTCTTAATTTTAATGGACACAACTCGAAAAGGAAGTATTTTTCATAGTCACTTTTTTTACTTTACTTCAAAGAAGTATGAACATTTCTTTTAGACATTTGCTCTTTGAAATAGTGTTGCTCTTCCATTATTTCTTCTATCTGCTTATTATTTGTTTACATGAAGCTATTGACTTACTTATATTCATTTTATATGCTACTTCTTTACTAAATTCTCTTATAATTTCTATTAATTTTTCCATTCATTTTTTTTGTCTACCAGATATATAATCAAGTTATCTATAAAGAGAGGTAGATTTTTGGTCTTCTTTCTAACTCTTGTATGAGTAAATCCTTTCTCTTGTCTAACTGTATCGGCTAATATCTCTGTTTCCAATGATAAGTAGTAATGGATGTGATGGTCATCTATGTCTTCGTTCTACTTTCAGTAATGTTTTCCCATTAAGTAAGAAGCTGGCTTATGGGCTGAAGTATCCCTCAATTCCTATTTAATTAAATATCTTCAACATGAATGAATGTTAAATTTTATTAAATGCCTTTTTTGGCATTTATGAAGGCAATGAGCTGATTTTTCTCCCTAGCTGTATTAACACGACGAGTCATATTAACCGATGACCTACTATGGAAAAACTCCTATATCCTTGGAAATAGACTTTGTAAACATACATTATTTTTTATATTTTAAATATAATTAAATACATTATTATATTTTAAATATGTTGTTGGTTCTCTTTGTGAACATTTAAGATTTTTTTTTATCTTTCACAAGTGGGATTGGTTTTCTTTCTTTTCCTGTAATCTGGATTGGATTAAATAGCATTGGGATGATCTTGTCTTCTATGGTTTGATAGAATTCAAACCATCTTTTTTTTTTTTTAATCAGATTCTTCAGTTCTACCCTAGTTCCACAGCATGTGGGACCCAGAAAAAAAATTTCAAGCCCTCCTCTCCTATACCTACTGCCAGTGATACTCACCCATGGATTTTGCATTTTGGAACCACCATAGGATATGGGGATGCTAAATCTTCTAAGAAAGGAGTATAATATTAATACCAAACCTGACAAAGATCACACACACAAAAAATTATAGACCAATCTCACTTATTCTGTGAATATACTAAAAAAAAAAACCACCACGTTGCACACTTTAAATAGATGAATTTTATGTTATGTGAATTATATCTCAATAAAGCTTTCTTTCTTTGTTTGTTTTTAAGAAAAAAGATTACTATAGCATGATTCCTAGATATCTGACTTAGGGGACTGAGTGGTTAGAGGTGCCAGATACTAATACTAGGAGTAGAGAAAGACAAGTAGGCTTGGAAGGAAAGCTACTGAATTCAGCTTCAGACAGGCTGTAAATTGTAAATGAAGCTATAGAAAGGGATAGAGATGGAGACAAGCCCATAAAATTGTAGAATCAAGGACATATTCACTCTCTTGCATATAATCCTGAAATTCTATATGAAAATAAATTGAGTTTCCAAGTTGTTTAAAACTAGCTGAAATTCCCCTTTGCTTTCCATTTTATTGTTAAAAAGATACATGATTTATCACAAGCCATATTTGATGGAATGTTAATTTGAACTCAGTATAATAGTCATTACCAGATACTAAGAGAATGACAAAGTTTAACTATTTCTAACCTTTACCTGGAAATTAATATTAAAAGAGTCACCTTCTGACATCAGTGAGAGAAAAAAACATCTCTATGAACGGCTTCCCTCTGAAGGCTTATGAAGGTTTGACCTATTTGTAGAAGAATGGTTGTGATTGAATAAGGTGTACATTAATTAAGATGAATGAATTTAAAATTAAGTCAGTTTAAAATTTCAACTCACAATGAGTCTGGCAAACAATGGAGTATAACTTGTTTCATGGAGATGAAGGTTTTGTTGTTTTTGTTGGCTAAGACTTTAAATTGACTTCTCACAAGGAGGCTGCAAACAGATTCTCTAGCAAATTGGCATCCTGGGGAGAGCCAGGTACTTTGAATGTTTCCAATTAGGAGAAGTTAAAGGTTATATAAGCCCAGCTGCCAAATTGACTGCCTAACCTTAACAGCCAGACAGATTTACCTTTGTTTCCTTCCTTCTCCTTATTTGAAACCTGGTCTGGAAATAAAACTCAAAATGCAAACACAAAGTTCTGTGATAGATCAGGTCTGAAAACTAGAAGGGAGCTTGTTATAGTTTAACAGAGGCTGTGGCTCATCCGAGACTTTATATCTAAGCACTCATAATCACAGGTAGTCCCGCATTTGGCTTTGGTGTGAACTAATCCAGAGAGAGGGCAAAACCACATAGTATGCTATACTGTGTCCACAGAACTTTTGTCCGTTATGCTTATTTACATTTCTGAAAGCAGGATTATTTCAGTCTGGAGTTACAGACCCTATTGCCTGTGTAAAATCTAATCAGAACCACTGCCATAGATACTGACCAATTTTAGAAATGATGTTATTCCTGGGGGGGAAAAAGCCTATAATCATCTATTTAATTAGAGTTATTTCTGGGGCACTTGGGTGGGTCAGTCGGTTAAGCGTCCCACCGGCTCAGGTCGTGATCACACGGTATGTGGGTTTGAGCCGCGCGTCAGGCTCTGTGCTGACAGCTCAGAGCCTGGAGCCTGCTTCAGATTCTGTATCTCACTCTCTCCCGCCCCTCCCCCACTCAGGCTCACACGCTTGCGCGCGCTCTCTCTCTCTCTCTCTCAAACACAAATAAACATTAAGAAAAAAAAGAGTTATTTCAGCATTTGGGTTCAGAAAAGATTCCTAATTCAATTTTCACCTATCTTTACCAGCCTGTTGATCATACTACAGCTATTCATAAATTACAATAGATCCAAATTGTATCCTTTTTAAACAGGAGCTATTTTTTCCAAAAATGATCCTGGTTATTTCTAGGAGTCCCCAAACAAGTTTCTTCCCCATATTTATGAACCAATATTTCAGCTTTCATCACTATATGGCACTCTCCATTCATTCATTCACTCATTCATTGGTTAATCTGTACTGAGTGCTTACTTACTGTGTGAGGGGATAGTGCATAGTCTTACAGACATCTCCATCCTGGCCCTCTTGGGCATCCAAAGTATTTTTCCTGGAAAGCTCCAGTTATCATTTGTCAACATTCATTGCTGGCAAGCAGCTGGATGAAATTTTTATCGCTGTCTCTGCTGAGGAAGTCCACTGTGTAACACTTGAATCAGAATATACCAAGAATGCTGTCTCTCAGTGTTCCCAAAGCCTCCAATCTTATATGCCAGAACAATGCTGGATTCCACGAGGAGATGGAGAAAATGGCCCTTCTCAATTCTGTGATACTCTTTGACACCTGGACTCTAAATCAGAGCTGCTTCTTGAAAAAAAATTTCCATAAGTCTTGGGGCTCAAAACCAGTCCTAGAGGCTGGAGGTCATGTTTTCATCTTCATGGTTTTCATCATCCCTCTTGCCCACCCCAAACCTAGTTATTGAACTGACACGCACCCACGCATGTCAAATGACAGCAAATACTTCCTAGGTGTTGGTGGTTGTGTTTATATTAGAAGTGCCTGGATCCCAGCTGAAATGGCTTGTTACATTATGTAGCATAATTCAAACGCTTGGCCAGCAATCTAGCAACCACTTAAAGATTTTGCCCAGAGCTACAGCAAAAAAAGAACATGGCAGTTTAGTGAGCTTAGTCCATTCTTCAGCATGCCCAAAGTGCAGGAGGATATGGCCAGATGCTGGTATGGATTGCTTTAATTATTTGGAGGTATATATGAATAGTAGGGACCTACTAGTCTAAAGCTGGGTGTCTAGAGCTAGATGTGTCACTAGGTTGAGAGTGGCAACCAATTCTTGTGGGAATTGATAAAAGTTTGGTACTGTTACTGCTAGAAGATCCCAAGCAAAGTGGGAAATGTGGTCAGAAAAAGAATTCAGTCCTGAAATATCGAGAAATCATGTTGTCAGGGAGAATGCATGCATGGCAACCTATAAGGACAACAAAAGCAAAATAAATAAAACCAACCAACCAAAAAACAGACACCAGTCAGAACTGTTACTGAGGGATTTGTTCTGGGAACCTAAGAATAAATCAAATAAAATTCAATCCACACCAAGTCTGACTTGTTTCATGGGCCAGTATCCACTGTCACCTTGCATATTTTATGAATGGTCTTATTCACAAGTTTCTAAACTGAAAAAGAATCCAACACAGGGCTATGATGTAGCATGTATAACACCTGACACCAGATATTATTTATTACTCGAGTGTGGATCAGGTAGCTCAGATTTTGAAATTTCTAGTATTTTTCGGTGTTGTTCCTTCCACCATTTAATTACCACAGAGGGAAATATTTAAAATTATTAAAGTTTTCTACAACTCAAGAACAGGTAAATTTTCAGCCTAGGACTTGAGAAAGCAGCAATCAATAATTGTTTTTACTTTGGGGCACCTGGGTGGCTCAGTCAGTTGAGCATCCAGCTTTGGTCAGGTCATAATCTCATGGTTCGTGGATTTGAGCCCTACATCGGGCTCTCTGCTGTCTCTCAAAAATGAATCAATGTTTAAAAAAAACTTCCACTTACCAGAGGTAGGTAATTTCCACTTACCAGAGGTAGGCATTGATAAATTTGCCCTGTATCCTTCTTGTCTTTCCCCTATGCATGTACATCTTCTTTCTAGACTATGGAATCATACTACATAAACTGCTCCACAGTTTGTCTTTCATCACTAAATAATTTAAATTGGATATCTCTGCATGTCAGTAAATAAAGGGCTGTATCCATTTTTAAAGGATAAAAATATATCATATTCCACTATTTTGATGTAACATTATTTATCCAATCCCCATTGATGGACATTTGGATTATTTCCAATCTTTGATTATTACAAATAGTGCTACAGTTAACATCCTTATACATTCTATGTACTTATACAAGCTTTTTAGGAGATAAATTCCTAGAAATGGAATTGCTTGGTCAGATGGTATATGCATTTACATTTTTTATAAATATCTCCCAAATTACCTCTAAAATGTTTACATCAATTTACACTCCCACCAATGATGACTAAGAGTGCCTGTTTCCCTGCCTGCTCTCCAAACTGTGTATTCAGGCATTGCCTGGTGAAACTAGAGAATGTGTCTCTTGCTTCCAAGATACATGGTGATAAAGGCCTTTCCTTGTGCTCTTATTTTCTTTTCTCTTTACTTTTCATAACTGAGGTTTAGTCCTAAGATAGGAAAAAAAGAACATGCCTCTTTGGTTTTCAGGATGTTCCTCAAAGATCCATGAATTCTCCAAGTTGTGAACACCTAGCTTATAAGCATTTACATCTTACAGATAAACCACTCATCTGGATACAAAAGGCAACCACCCTGAGGCAGGAAGATGCTCCCTTTCAGATTCTAGAGATGGAAAAACACTTTCTGCATGTCTCCTTAGAACTTCTCATTCATGCAGGCATGCAAGAATCTATGCATTAGTTCCTATTTGTATGCATGCATTCACCCAATATTTACTCTAAGTCTGCTCTGTTCTGGGTACTGTGCTAATGACTGTAGCTATGGGAATGAAATACAGTCTGTGCCTTGGAGAAGACCACAATCTAGCTTCATGACAAGACAAAAGGAAACTATCAGTTGTAATTGAGAGGGGAAATACTGCTTTCATGTTAGTGCAGGGCGCAGCAGGAGCGATGAGTGGGGTGACTCCACAACTGAAGGTGAGGGCTGCGGAGAAGACCAGGAATATGGTTCTGGGAGGGCCCAGGCAACTATCACATCTAACCCGGTCAGGGAGGAAGTGAGGGAGAGGCTGGGGACTGGGCACCCTGATGGGTAATCTTTGACTAGCAGTTTCATTAACAGCAGAAAGTTACATTTTGTAAATATGGTTTTGCTCTACTCTTAGTTTTTTTAATGAATATTCTTGAATGAAAAAAAAATTTCCACCTTGTCATTGCTGAACAGAGGGAAGCTGGAAAAGATAAGGAGATTATGATCTCATCTATCAAAACGTGCAAGCGACTCAGTGCCTCTATCCCTGTGGGTTGGCAGCTGCACTGTTTCACCTTGTTGACCTACATGAACCCTGTGGAGATGGGGGGGGTGGTATAGGAAGCCAGGAGGGTGAGAGTCAGTCAGCTCTAGAATGAACAGTAATCCCATTTTATGGTATTTATCCTAATTAGGTATGACCTTTATCATAGGTCAGAGGTGTGGACAAATACACTTATTGATAATTTACAAGAACCAAACTTGGAAACAACCTAAATGTCCACACACAGGAGATACATGATGGTAAGTCCATGAAATGGAATGAGACAGGGCCATTACTGTATTAAATCATAATGTATCATCTTGCATTAAAATCTTAGTTCCAAAAACTATCTGGTAAGGTGGGAAAATATTTATAATAATGTATTAAGTCAAAAAAGGAACATACAAAATAGAGTAACATACAAAATACAGAGTAAACCCACCTTCATAGTGACAATGAATTTTTTATATTATGTATGTTTTTCTCTTTGTGCACACACACACATACATACAGTTGCATTTACATAATACACACAGATATGTGTTTATCTTTTCTATCAGTCAGGGTAAGCTAATTTATGTTTCATTAACAACATGAAAATCTCCAGAGCTTACAATAACAAAGTTTATTTCTTCTGATGCTGCCTGTCCATCTCAGGTCACCAAGAAACCCATAAAGATGACAGAGGCTCCATCTTGAGACAAGCTTCTATGATTGCAAAAGCATGAGTGGACTTTTAAAACTTCTGCCCAGAAGTGACTCACATCATTTCTATTCCTGTTTCATTGGCTGAAGGAATATGGCCTCATTGGACTTCAACTAGACAGGGAAGGGCACCAAGTATTTTTGAATAATATTATAGCATACCACATCCATATATCTAAGCATTAAGAGGATGGGGTAGGGATGGGGAAAGAAATTCACTTAAACAAATGGTTATCACAGTGTGATGAGAATATAATTTAAAATAGTCTCCATATGCTTTTCAGTATTTCCTAATTTTGTAAACGAACATATATTACTTCTACTTTTTGTTTTCTTTATTTACCTAGGTATACATTACCATATTTTGTAAATAATTGAAACACTATGGAAGTATAGAGTCAGTGAAACTCCACCATCATATCACCTCACTCTAATCCCCAGCCTTTCCAGATGTAATTATTCCCAGAAGTAATCACTGTTTATGGTTTGGTATATATGCTCCAGACTGTCTTTGTATATGCATTCACAAACATGAATATAAATACACATGATTTGATTTTATGAGAGAAAAAAATTAAAACAGCATGTAAACTGAGCAATATGCATACTATTGTAATAAACCACTTTCTTAAAGAAAATGCATAATTCAACCATACCAGTTCAGGGTCCTTAATAGCTCCATCCCAACTCATGAGTTCATCTATAGGCAATCCATGCTCTGCACTTCTCTGTATTTCTTACCTTCTGGTGGTTTTTTCAGTTGCCTCTGTCTTCCACTGCTGACTTCACTTTGGAACTTCTGTGCTTTCCACATTTTACTTCCTTACTTCCTAACCCTGACTAAGGGCACAGTGCTCATTGTGCCTATTTTCTTGTGATCCTACTGCTGCTAACTAGCACTGCCTGCTCACAGCCCAGGCTCCAGCATCACCAGCCCAGCTGCTCCCCTACTGGGAGAAGTATGTGGGGGGATGTGGGACTTAATTGCTAAGATCATGAATCTCAGCGAGCTATGCTCAAGAAAATGTGGAATAATGACTCTATAGTGGGGTGTTGGAGTTTGGTGGTTTGGAAAAGCCACCATCATGATTTTAATTTGGAAAATAATATGGAAACCTATTGTTTTTACACTAGAAACTTTAAAACTAAAGCTTGCAGTTGAGAGTACTATAGTAATGTCAACAATAAGGAACAATAGTCAACAATAGTCAACAACAGGGAAAATTGGGTATATGGTATATAGGAACACTCTGTAACTCTTGGAATTTCCTGTCAATTTAAATTTAAATTAAATTCTGTGAATTTAAAACTATTCTAAAACCAAAAGTTTTTTAAAACAAAAAACTAAAGCTTACAAAAATCTTATTGACTGGTGGAGAGACTCAGAAGTCACAGAGACTCCCAATCAGGGATAGTCTCTGAAATTCTGTAGGAAATCCAGATGTATAACCTCAATGCAAATATTACATAGACTAAAAATTCAGAAATAATCAGAAAAGTAATCTATCCTGAAATACACCCCCAAAGACAGAAATTCCAGTTGTGAACTAGCAAAGGAGTGGAATTTAGATTTAGATGATAGGTTTTATAATTTATTATTTATATCCACTTACTTCCAAAAGATGTATAAAAATTGCTTGCAACGAAAACTCATATCAGCGGAACGGTTAAAATAAAAATATCGGAGAAAGGCAGAACAGCATTTTTCAACGTGTGTTTTATAGAATGGGAATAGGTATCACGTGAAAAATAAAGTTCATGTTCAAATAAGCTTGAGACATGTTTTAACAAAATGAAACAATAGTTCCTCTTTTCAGAACTTTGCAGAGCCTTTTATGCTAACGAACATGGTGAATGAACAAAAGGAGTAAGGTATATGCAAGGCTCCCTGATTAGAGCATGCTTTCTGTGATGATGAAAATGTTCTATAATCTGCTAGCCACATTTAACTGTTGAGTACTTAAAAGGTAGCTAGTACAGCTGAGGAACTGAATTTTTTATTTTATTTAATGTAAATTTAAGTAAGCACAAGTGTCTACTAGCTACCATATTGGCCAGCACAGAGTTAGAGCATCCCAAAGTCAACCTTCCAAATAATGCACTCTGGGAAGCATATATAAAGAGCAACCATTTTCAAACTTCTTTTGGTCTCAGGATCTCTTGACACTCTTTTTTTTTTTTTTTTTTTTTTTTTTTTTAAGATTTAATTTTAAGTAATCTCTACACTCAACGTGGGGCTCGAATTTACAACCCCGAGATCAAGAATCACAGTCCCCACTGGCTGAGCCAACCAGGTGCTCCAGGATGTCTTTTAACACTCTTAAAAATCAATGAGGACCCCAAGGAGCTTTTGTTCATGGAAATTAACACTGAAAGATTTAAAAAATATATATGCACTAATTCACTGAAAAATAGCATCCGTCGTTTTCCTTGAAGTGACATTCATCTTCAGGAAAATCACTGCCAAATACCCAAGTCTGAGTAATCACAGTCATCTCATCAGCTGTATATTTGAGTAAAAATGGTTTTCGGTGAAAAAGTCGCTGATTCAGATAGCAGCTCAATGCAACAGTGCTCTGGCCATACTTGAACATGCAGCACAAGTGCTCCAAGCCTATTTTCATACCTTTAAGGACTGAAGTTCAATAAAATTGATAACTTTTACTTCATCATTTTTTTTTTTTTAGTGCCAGTATATGTATAGCGACAGCCAGTATAGTTCCATCACACTGACATTGGTGCTAAGAAAATGGCAGTTTTACCTGCTATAAAACTTGTTTTGCACCATTAGTGAAATAGGCAGGTAATCTTAGAATTATTATGAAAAACTTTTTAACTCAGGAAGTCCTTCAAAGGGTCACTGGGATGTCAAGGGTCTGCAAGTCATGTTTTGAGAAAAGCTGGTATAGAAAAAGAATAAGGTGGGGAAGGATGGGCAGGAGAGGATATAATCCAGGAAACTGGGTCTTTCGTTGAGATTGATGATGATATGGAAATGTTGCAGTTCAGAGCAAACAGTCAAGAAAGGATTCTTGAGATACCTTAGATGCAAAAAAAGTGGTTTTAGGGACAGGACCCGTGGGCAGAAAGAGTTGCACTGAGGTTGTGATGGGTGACTGATAATGTACTTTAAGTTGGGAGGGGGCTAGGCCTAGTGTAAGTCTCTAGGAATTTGGAAGCAAGGTTTCCAGGACCTTGAGGGGCTAGCTGTTGTTAGGAAAAGGTCATTTATTACTGTTTAATAAACTTTAATCATGAGACCCTTCAGATGTATATCAGGGGGCCCTATGCTTGGAGGCTGATTGTTAACATATATCTTCGGGGTTAGAAATAAAGGAAGTTTCTAAAGGAATTTTTATATGTTAAAAGAGACTTAAAGATTCAGGAGGTCAGGATCATGTTAAGCTAAGATTGCCTTTTGCCCTTAGCAAAGTATTAACATGGAGGCAGTTGAGTTCCTAGAGTTGCTCTGCCTGTCTCAAGGACTTGTCAGTGGGATGTACGTTGTAAGGAAGTTTAATTTAATTTTTTCTTTTGTCTTTGTTCTCCACATCAATGAGAAAATTGGTGAGTGTCCAAACTGTTTGTTATGCATGCTTAGGTTAGAGGTACATGGAGACATCCAAATAGAATCCATCTTTGGAAGCAGGTAGTTGTAGCAAATAAAAGGAGGTACCAATCATTATATCCCCACAACTGGATTGTCATTAGCTATTCATTTAAGAATAACTAAATAGTATAAATTAGTCAACATAGGGTTCCTAGAGCTAATTCTTCACAGATGACATAAACTGGATAATGAAACAAGTTAGAACACTATTTCCTTAGTGTTGGTCTGCAAAGCAGGGTACTTTAATTTTGTACAGCCCAGAGCTCATTTCAAAATATGACCAAATTCTTTTCACATTCATTCCCGAGTTTCCACTTCTTTACTTCCTCTTTGTCTTATAACTCAGAACAGGATTTATTTTTCCTTCCCACATTAGTAGACTTCCCTTCCATCAGGAATGTCTCTTTGTCTCCACACCACACATGGTTTCTCCCTTCCCTTTCAGTGAGAACTTTGGGGCTTACATTTTGAATTATTTCTCCTACTTTTACATCCACCCTCTCCCCTCTCACTTTTGTCCAACAGGCAGACCATAACATGTGATGGGAAATGGGGGACAGAGGTAATTTATTCAGAGGCTGATTTTGCATGCTTTTGACTCTTCCTTCTTTGCACAGCAAAGTTCTCTTGTTAGTGATTCACAGCATTGTTACTTCCAATTAAAAAAAAAATAAGCTCCCCTTGGAGAGTTATTGATGATAGGAACTTAATTTAACAATAAAAGAAATAATTTGTGTTCTTACAACATTTTTCCTGAAAATTCCAAAGAGCTCTGGAAATACTACCTAGTTCTAATTCCCACAGAAAACACCCTTGTTTTCTGTTTTTAGGTGGAAGGGGAGTTCCCAATACCTTGCTCCCAGTAAGAAGACAGAGTGTAATTCCCAAGGGGGGAGGGCGAAGAAAACCTCTCCCATCCCCCACCACAGGCCTTGCAGCTTCCAGCCGAGTAAACCCCTTTGCATTGGGTGGCTGGTGTAAGGCACCTTCCGATTCCTAACTGCTCCTTCAGGGCTTCTGTTATGCAGCTGACCCATGGATCTTGGGTTAACAGCCTGGGTTGCTGTTTAAAAAAAGAGAAAGAAAAGACAAAGAAAATGTGCAATTCTGTTAATTTTTTCTTTTTTTTTTTTTTTTTTTTTTTTTTCTGTTAATTTTTTCAAAGTGGGGATTGGAGAGTGTTCAAGAATAAAAAATATTTGCTGAAACAAGATACTAGTGCCTGCTTTAAATCATCAAAAATTAGATCTTTAAAAAACTACGCAAATAATTATATGCAATAAACAACATAGGACTCAATTTTATACAATGGCAATAAAAGCTGATCCTACAAACAGAATTATCTATATTAAAAAAATTAATAGATAAAAAGTGTTGAGATTAAGAATCTGTTAAATAATTCTCACAGTCTTATGTTGTTTCCTAGATTAAGTCAATGGCAACTTAAAAGACTTATCCCAAGAGGAAAAGTAACTATGAAAGGATAGAAAAGACCAAATGTGGAAATGGAGCTCATTGATTGAGAACACTGAATTTTCTTCAAGGTTCCTACTGAAATTGTCCCAGGAATTGGTTCCACAGAAGGCCATTGGTTGTGTCATAAATATGCCATGAAGATGCACAAATGAATTGTGTCTTTTCACAACGTCAGCTTTATCCAGTCATAAAGCAAAGTTGACCACCATTATAAAGCAGGTTCAGGATTCCAAACTCCATGACATTTCACCATGTGATTAAACTTGGCTTCTTACACAGCACACAGAACAGACCATAAGACAAACCACATAACAAACAAGATAACACAAGGGTGTGGGAAGTAATGAACCAAAAGCAAAATCAGTCTGTGGGTGTGCAGTAGAGATAAGGCCTCAGTCTGGTCCAGGTCAGCTCTTGGCACCTACTGCTTATTAAGTGCAAGCAGTGGAGGATCTCAATTCTATTCGGGAATCCATTGGGCAGAGCCTTTGGTCGTGTCTGAAGAGTCTGACAGATTGCTGCAAAAATCCTCCCCTTTTTAAAGGGATTTCATTGGTCTTGGGCCCCTGCAGACCTCCACTGCTTCTGCTTGTTATCAGTTCTGGGTGCCAGCTGATGCTGGTCCTGGTGATATCTCTCACCTTTACTTGTGTCATTGCTTGACACAGGCTCCTGCTTGACATGAGAGACTCCATTTTGCTCCCTACGGGCTGGAAAAGTGGGAAACCAGGGAGATTGTGTCTTACTTCAGAGATAACTTTTACTGCATCATTATTTTTCCCTGCAAGTATGTGACAGTGTAGAGTACTGTGACTACCAGTACAGCACCAGGATATAAACATGATTTATGGTAGGGCACCAGCAGTTTTTGCCACTATAAAGCTTGCCTTGGATACTCTGGACTGGCCTGTTCAGTGGGAGAGGAGTATGAAAGAGGGGATACACAGGGTGTTCCAGTGTCTTTCAATAGCTGCACCTGCCTCATTCAAAGACACATTCTGAAGAATATCCCTTTCTCAGATCTCTGAACATATTTCCTTCATTTGGCACCTTGAACTGGGACATCATCCTTGGATGTCTCCTGGCCACTGATCTCACAGCTTGTGTTCATCTTAAGCCTTTGGCTTGCCTTTCTCTTGGCATCGCGTTAATAACTATTCTCTCATTGCCACACTTGTCTCACTTCGATTTGGCCTTCCATCCAGAGCACAGGCCCCTCTGCTTATGTTCCAGCCTGTGGGCACTCCTCTCAGCTGTTGGCCTGGCCTTGAGGACCTCTAGTGTTTGAGCATAAGCAAAGTGACACCATCTGGAAATGTTCATTAATGCTGATTTGGAAAACTGGGACATTTTGTTGGAAGGAGCCAAATACGACATATTCATGCACATTCATACATTCACTTATTAAGTAATTCAGGCACTGTCTTAGGTACTGGAGAAATAGACATGACCTAGAAAAGGAAGCAACAGATACATGCATGACATAAATAATCCCAGGGCTCAATGTGGCTTATCTCTGTGTGAGAGGCACAATATTCCGATATTTATTTATGTTTCTCAAAGAATATTAAAGGAGTCCCGATTCAATTCCCCATATTTAGAGATTTTGATTATTACCCAGAGGCTTTCATATGCTAATCCTCCCAAGCCCTTTCCATGCCTGTTTTTAAAGCACCAGAAAACACCCAGAATTAGGCCAACCCAAACTGTTCTTTGGCACGTGGCAGGGAGGAGATGGGGAGTGAGGAGCATTGACACAAGAATATTTCATCTTCATCATACGTATAATCACATCATTACAATGGTAAGTGATATGATCAACCACTGCTACTGGCGTATGCGCAGTGCCTCAGAAACAGGGAAAGAAACAATTATTTCTGCCTTTTGTCTTTCAGGTAAAACTTTAGGAGACATTTGAGAAGTGACATTTGACTGAGGTTTGGAAAGTTGAATCCAACAGGCATAAAAGGGGAGGTAAGAGGACTAACACATATGAAGGCAGCAATATATGCAAAGGGGAGGACTTCAGTTCTTTCCAAAATGCCTATAGTGTAGGGTGGCTGAGCTGTACGAGTGATGGAAAAGGAAGATGAAGAGATGGGCAGGTGGTTCAGGCTAAAGAGCTTGACTTTTAAAAAGTATAGATTTTGGCAGCAATTTTGAAAAAAGATTGAAGAAGGGAAAGACTGCAGGCAAGGAGCTTATTAGGATGTTATTTCAGTAATCTAAGTGTCCTTTGATGAGGTTCTGAAACAGGAGTACTGGATAAGGAAATGAGGTAATTGGTCCAAAAGACATTTAAAAGGCACAGAAGTATTAAAAAAATTTAAAAAAAAATTTTAGAAGGCACAGAAGGAACAGAACTTCATAACCCATTGTATAATTATAGCAAAGGAGAGGGAAGAGTCAAGGATGTCTGTCTGGTTTTCAGCCTGGGGACGCAGGATGAATTTTGATGCTATTGAATATCATAGCTACAATAGATTGTTCAAGGGTGAGAGGAAATAAATGTGTTTGAGCACCCATGAAACAACAAGCTGGTGGAGATGGCTGTATATGTAGTGCTTGAAAGACTTCTGGGCTATGGAGCGTATTGGCCAACTGACATCTCTCTAACACTATCCTGTCGTGATGAGTGACAGCCTTAATTCTGAAAGTCTCCAGTAAAGGGACTTTACAATCGGTCTTGTATCCACCACTTCTTTATTAGCTCTATATTTTCCCCAGTCATTCTTCATGACCCTAAATTTGTCATGCAGCAGTTAAAACCCACGTATTTTCTTGCTCAGAAGAAGAAGAGCACATCTTAATCTCTTCTGTCTGGAAGAAATTCTTTCGGTGGAACGACTAATGGTGCAGTCAGCCTCCAATCATGTTTATTTCCCAGCGTATGCAAATTCCTAGTTTTCTGCTTCAGATGTTACAGGCAGTTGGCAGTTACTCTGTTGACCAACAGATCTAGTCTAAAAACAAAAAATTGTTAGAACTGAAAGGATATGAGAAATTACTGACTCAAATCTCCATAGTTTACAGTTCAAGGTAACCTTAATCTATTTAGGTTGTCTTTTACTCTTACAAAAAGGATGTGTTTCTCAATTCTTAACGTATCTGTGGTTTTACTGGAACATCTCCAAGTTTTCTTCATTCCTCTCTAACTTTGAAACTTGGAGCTTGTGCTAATGAGCGGTATTAACCTACCACAAAATAGAATGACTAAAATTTACCTCCTAGTTCCTGTTGTGCATTCAAGCATCTTTTCTTTTTAAAAACTTTATTGCAAAAACAATAAACATAAATGTAAACATAAATTCAGAACAGAAGTCGCCCACAATTCTGGCACATAGTTAAATCAGTGTTTTAATTTGTCTATATTATATTTCAGTCCTTTTTCATATACACGTTAAATTTTTATCTATTTTTGTGATATAAAACAATTTTATATTCTACATTTTATATTTTCACTTAACATTATGCCATGCACATCTTCCCATTTAACTGCAATTTCACCACTATCTTATACCCTCCTCCTCTAACATTATAGGGTAAGTCCTGCCATCATGCAGCAGATAGATGCCAATAAACATATATATGGATTTTTTGTTGATGTCGGGATTATAGCTATAAACATTTCACTGAAACTTGCTTGTTTTAAACCACACTTAGTACTGCTTAACCACACTTATTATTTTTAATAGCTTAATATCATTCCATAGTAGGGATATAGCAGAATGAATTCAAATTGTCTCCCATTTTTTCTTTCCCACTAACAATAAATGCAACAGACAGGGGTGCCTGGCTGGCTCAGTTGGTAGAGCATGGGACTCTTGATCTCTGGATTGTAAGTTTGAGTCCCACATTGGATGTAGTGATTACTTAAAAATAAAAGCTTTAAAAAATGCAATAAATATTTTGGCATATATTTCACTGCTTTTCTGAGGGACTAATAGTCAACTTGTAGTTGCTAGAAAAGTATACTGGCCAGCAGTATTGGCTTTAGACTGGTGTCCCATACTATACGGCAATGCTCTGGTCCTTCTCCAGTTGTGTTCCTCCCTGTGTGGCAAGGAGTCTGTGGCTGAAAGATGTGCCCGATTGTAATCTGTGACCTTCTATTAGACTATTTTGATATCTAAGATGCTGCAATTCCCTACCCAAAAGTATTGACTCTAATAACAGAGCTACATGGCTCATTTTCCTATGTCCATCCACTTGAGGGTAACTTATGCCACCATTGCATGCCACCCCATAGGCCTGAGGGGTAACCAAGGGGCTGAAGGTATAAACAGAGCTTGGTTGTGCCAGCAAGGTATCCATATACATATGTAAGACTCCTCTTGGTGAAGGATCAGGCTGTAGGTAGGAAGAAAATGGAGTCACGAGCCACAGGTTGAAGGTGGGAGGCTACCTTCCCTATGCTACAATGGTCTGACTTAGAACTCCAACGAAGGCAACATTTTTATATCTAAACCGGTTCTTCTAGGTTGTCATGAAGGCATATTTGTCAAAGTATGGTGAGAGAACATATTTTATTTAATGATTTTTTTTAGCTTGTTTTTTTTTTTCACTTTTAAGTATTTCAACATCTGGTATAAAAGCTTCCACTTATACTGTTGCTCAGGACCTGAGAATGTTAGAGGCAGGCCTATTGGTGTCTGTTTTGATTGTTGTCTTGTTCTGATTGGTAGGAATTTGTACCATATTGGCTGTTAAATATTTTAAATATCACCCTTGCTTAGCTGCAATTTTATTTCTGCAGCATAGATTCCACAGGGTAGGACTGATTGGTAAAAGGGTTTGTTTAATTCTAATTTTAATTAGTATTATCATATGCCATATTTTATCATTCACATTTAATGTCTTTAAGATCAGGATGCATCTAATAATCAAAGAGAAGAAAGTATTGTATCATTGTTCAATTGGCAGTATTCTCTTCCTTTGATAAAATAATGGTACATCTTTGCTATAGACTGAGTGTTTGTGTCCATTCAAAATTCATATGTTGAAATATAATTTCCATCATGATAGTATTAGGAAGTGGTGCCTTCGGGAGGTTATTAGGTCATGAGGCTGGAGCCTTCATGAATGGGACTTGTGCCCTTGTAAAGAGACCCCAGAGAGTTTTCCTATCCCTCCTATCATGTGAGGGTACAGAAACAGGGAACAGGCTCTTACCAGACACCTCATCTACAGCACCTAGTCTTGGAATTCCCAGTTCCCAAGCAGAGAAATGAATGTTGTTCAAGCCACCCAGTCTTTGGGATTTTTGTTATAGCAGCCTAAATTGACTAGACAGTCTTACAATTGCTATCTTAGATTTGATGAAATACAGTATTGTCCTACTGTAGCAGTTCCCATACCCACTATCACGGTAGGAGAGTTCCTGTCTTTTGGCCTGCAGCAGGTGGTATCACTCTTTTTAAAACTTTTTGTCAATCTTTTGAGTAAAAAATAATATAACTCTTGCTTTAACTTGGATTTCCCTACTTACTAGTGATGTTGAGATTTTTAAAAACATACTTATTAAATATTTATCTTTTTGTAAATTAGTTATATACTTTTTCAATTTTTAAATTGTGTTTTCTGTGTTTGTTACCAATTTATAGATATTATATTATAGACATTAAACTTTGATCTGTCATTCTATTGTAAACAGAAATTATATAGGGGAGAAATGCGATGCAAGGGAATGGTTGGTGAGTCACCCCACAGTGCTGGGAGCCTTGATGTTCAAACCAGTCATTCTTTGACATCTTCCCTCCTGGCTTCCCATGACAAATCAGGAATTCTACATGAACTGTGCGAGATGTGATCCAGTGACTAATGAAATCAGAGGCCTTGGTTCCCCGACCCCTGCTAAGGTTAGATGGGGAGAAACAGAATCCAACAATGTATAAAACATTATACACCCTTACTAGATGGGATTTATCCCATGTATCCAAGTTGATTCAATATAAAAAATTAATGTAATACTCACATTAATAAAGGACGAAGGATGAAACCACATGATCAATCATCTCAAAAGCTTCAGTGAAGCATTTGGCAAAATCCAACCCCCTTTAATAATTTAAAAAACTCAACAAACTAGAAATAGAAGGAAACTTCCACAAACTGATAAGGGGCATCTGTAAAAACCCACAACTAACCTCATATGTAATAGTGAAAGGCAGGATTCTTTCCCCCCAAGATCAAGAACAAAATAATGATGTCCATTCTCACCGGTTCTATTCAACATCATACCTGAGCTTCTCATTAGGGCAATTAGGCAAGAAAAAGTAATAAAAAGTATCCAGATTGAAAATGAGGAAGTGAAACTATCTCCATTTTCAGATGACATGATGTTATATATAGAAAATCCTAAGGAAACCACTAAAAAACTATGAGAAATAATAAACAAGTTTAGCAAGTTTGCAAGATACAAGATAAATTTTTATAAATCAATTGTATTTCTATACATTAGCAATGAAAAATCTGAAAGTGAAATTAAGAAAACCATTCCTTTAACAGTTGCATCAAAAGGAATAAAATACTTAGGAATAAATTGAACAAAAGAAGTGTAAAACTTGCACAGTAAAAACTACCAAACACTGTCAAAAGAAAGACCTAAATAAATACAAAGACATTCCATGTTCATGGACCAGAAAACTTAATATAGTAAATAGGGCAATACTCCTCAAATTGACTTACAGATTCTAAATGTAAGAGCTATACCTATAAAACCCTTAAAACAAAACATAAGAGTAAATCTTTATAACTTTGAATTAGGAAGTGGTTTTTTTTACATATGATACTAAAAGTACAATTTTTGTGCCTCAAAGGACACAATCAAGAAAAAAAAATAGAATGGGAGAAAAAATGTGCAAATCCTATATTGATAAGGGACTTGTACCTAGGATATATAACAAGTTTTTACAACTCAACAATATAAAAGTAAATAACTCTACTTTAAAATGGGCAAAGGATTGAGGGGGGCCTGGGTGACTCAGCCAGTTAAGCCTTAGACTCTTGATTTTGGCTCAGGTCATGATCTCACAATTCGTGAGATCAAGCTCTGCATTGGGCTCTGTGCTAACAGTGAAGAGTCTGCTCGGGATTCTTTCTCTCCCTCTCTCTTTCTCTGCCCCTCCCCCACTCGTGCTTGCGAGCTCTCTTTCTCTCAAAATAAATAAACTCTAAAAGAGAACATTAAAAAAATAAATAAAATGGGCAAAGGACTGAATACACATTTCTTCAAAGAAGATTTAAGAATAACCAATAAGCACACAAAGCAATGCTCAACATCATTAGTCATGAACCAGAAATGCAAATCAAAACCACAATAAGATATCACTTCACACCCACTAGGGTGGCTGTAATAAAAATAAATGGGAAGTAAGATAAGGATGTGGAGAAATTGAAACTCATATATTGCTGATGGAATGTTTGGCAGTTCCTCAAAAAATAAATCTAGAGTTACCCAGAAATTTCAGCAATTCCACTTGTACGTATAAACATAAGAAAACTGAAACACAAGTCCATACAAATATCTGTACACAGTGTTCATAGCAGCATTATTCATAACAGCTCAAAAGTAGAAACAACTCAAATGTCATCAACTGATGAATGGATAAATAAAATGTGGTATATCCATACAATCAAGTTGTTATTTGGCTATAAAAAGGAATGAAGTAATGACACATGAAAAAACATGGAAAAACCTTGAACACTTTATGCTGAGAAGCCTGTCACAAAGGACATACATTGAATTATTTCATTTATACGGAATGTCCAAAATAGACAAACTCATAATGATAGGAAGTAGGTAAGTGGTTGCCAGGGAAGGCGAGAAGGAGCGGATGGAGAATGACTGTTAATGTATATGGGGTTTCTTGTTCGGGTGATGCAAATTTACCAGAATTAGATAGTGGTGCTTGTTACAGAACTTTTTGAAATCACTAACAATGATTGAATTTTATACCTTAAAAGAGTGAATTTTATGGTATATCAATTATATTTCAATAGATCTGTTATTGAAAAAAAAGTGGCTGCTGGTTTTGGACCACAGACCATAGTTTACCAACCCCCTGTTGCATACAAATATTTACTGTCATAGAAGACATTACCATGCTATGGTAATTAAGATTATGAACTCTAGAGTCACCTAAATTTGAATCCCAGATCTGCCTCTAGTTATTGTGTATTGCTGGGGGGTTATAATAACCTCTGTCTTCTAGGTAGGGTGAAATGGGTTGATACATGGGAAGCACTCACAGCAGTGCCTGGCACAGAAGAAGTATTCAGTGGGTATGGGCTATTTTTATTATTCACTCTGATTGAAAAAGTAGCTCGACTAATTCGATAAGATGATTTTTATTTGGTGCTCTGGTCAGAACCAGCAGCTTAATAAGAATGTCCTCTGTTCCCCATCCAAGTCACTATCAGATCATGAGGCTGGCAGCCGGAAAAATGAGGATGGATCATTAATATACACTAGAAAATATGTTCTTATCTCTAGGAAATATTGTTAGCACCCTGAAGGGCTTTTCTTTTTCCACATCTAAAATATATTGTGGGAAATTAATTAGTTTTCTCAATCTAATTTCTAGTGTCAGCTGTGACATCACAAAGCAAACTCCCAGATGGTACCAACTGAACCCTTTATCAGCTTTGTTAGCACTGATGCCAAAATGAAACTGGCCCAGCAGCCCCATCAAAATTTACATGCTAATGGGTAGACCCTTGTGAATGAAGTTAAGCAGAAAATGAATCATTGGGTAACATTCCTCTAGCAAAATCATCCTAGATTTTAAGTAATAATGAAACAGCAAGGAGTAAACTCAAGACTGAAAAAGAATGTAAAATAGAAACATGGCACGCACTTAGAAATGGAGAAATCATTTCTAAAAAAACAAGAAGTTCAAAGGGAAATTATAAACACAAATTAGCTTTCTCTCCTTTTAGTTGAAAATTGAGATTTTCAGGAACAGTTAACATTTTAAGGCAAATTTCGTTTTCACTTAAAGAGCAAGACAGAATTCCAGTGGTTTTAGTCTTTTGTCTTCTGTGGAAAGCCTACTGCTAAGTATTCAGTTTGTCATTGCTATTACTAAGATGTTTGATCCATACACTCCTTTTGTTCATTCTGTGGCTCTTAACCATCTGTCATGTTTTCTGGAGAGCATCATAAACACATTTAGGTTAAACCATATGGTCATGAAACCTGTCATCCTATTATAATGAAAGTCTGGTTGGTTCTTTTTCTTGTGTTTGTTTTTAACAGAAATGCACTTGACCATTCTTCTTTAAAAGCATCATCCTAATCCTGGAACCAAACTTCAGCCTGATAATAAATCAACTCTGAGTCTACAGCAACTTAAAGTAAACAACCTGAATAACAGATGTTTTGAAATGGCCAAATTTTCTCATCAATTTTACTCAAATACTATGTGAAATGGCTTTGGGGCCTTCATTATATTGGCCTCCTCAGTTTTTACTTCCGCACCTCCAATGCTTTTTCCTTCAATCATCCTAAACTACCCACTCTTTAGGTTTGTCATCATCAAAACTGTGCCACCTCTGAAAGCCTTACCTCAGGCATCCCATGTTTAGCTCATCACCTCTGATGCTACAACTCAGCAATCCTTCCATCTTGCCAAGACCTTCAGTTCAGTGACTCTACCCCTTGTTCATTCTCCATAACCTCCCTCATGACTTCACTTCCTTCCTTACCCAGTTTAGAATCCATGATCCATATAACCATATCTATTGAAATCACCATAGTTCCATAGCTCCCTTGACTCGCCTCGCAAAGCTCTATCCCTTTTTAAATCCTACTATGTACTTATTCTATGCCTGTACCCAGACATCTGATGAAAAACCCATCAGGATGACTGGTATCATTTAAATTAATGGTCATAAATCTCAAATGTACTAAGCCCTAATCAGCAATCTTCCTTTGCTGCTCCAAAATGTTCCTTCCAAAATTACTTTCCATCGCTTCCCAGACCTTCTTCCTGCTCTCTTCCAGACACTCCCTCAGCATCAATATGATAAAACATGTCCTATCTTAAAAAAACAATACCCTCTCCAGTCTCCAGAGCTTCCTTCAACTACTGCCTTGCTTTTCTTTTTCCCTTCAGCTTCTCTGCTTTATCTCCTCATCCTATCCTCTGGATTGTTGCCCCCACCACTCTGATGCATCTGTTCTTACAAAGATCACTAATAAATTTTATGTTGCCAAACCCAACGTCACTCTGTCATGTCTTATTTGAGTTCCCAGAAGTGATTGACACCATAGATACAACTGAAGCTCCTTTTTCCATGACATTCTTTTCCAGGTTTTAGAGATACCTTGTTCTCTTGCATTTCCTCCTTCCTCACTGGCCATTCCTTTTTGATGTTCTCTGCTAGGTTCTCTCCTCTTTCTGACCTCTAAATGTTGGTGTGCCCATGGTTCAGTGTCCTTCTCTCTCCCTATTACTCCCAAGGCAATCTCCCATGGTCATCTATAATTTCACATGACCCAAGCCCCAGCCTCTCTGCCAAACTCTAGACTATTTACTTGACATCAAACCATCAGTAAGGTCAGCCAACTCTACTTTCAAGAATACTCCAAAATTTCCTCATTCTCTCCATTTCCCTTGTTGCCACACCATTCCAAGCCACCATGTTTACTTGTCTATTCTATTGCAGTGGCCACTGAACTGATCACTAGGGTTCCTCTCTTTCTTCCTTACAGCAGCTAGAATGATCTTTTAAAAACAAAATAGGACCATAGCCATTTTTCTCCTTAAATTTCTTCAGTGGATTTTTATCACATTCAGAATAAAATAGAAACTACTTCTTCTGGCTCATAAAATTTAATAAGATCTGGCTCCAGATTGCTGTTGAGCTCATCTCCTACCCTACAAGTCTGTAGCCACACTGGCCCCATTTCTGTTCCTGGAACATACCACATTCACTCCTGCCTTTGGGTGTTGGCACTGACTGTTCTCTTTCCTCTGGTCTTTATATGGTTGGCAACTTGTCATTAAGATCTGAGCTTAGATGTTTGTAAATCTTAGGAATCCCAACTATAAGAAATATGAGTTATTCAAGTTCTCAAACTTGCTGGGTGCTTTCAACTGAATATAAACATGGGTAAGTTTTTTTTACTCCAAGTACCACTTCACTTCACTAATTTTTCCTTGAAAATTATAAAATCCTTCTAGAATTTAAGTTTGCTTCATTAAATCGTCATTTATCTTTGTGGTGGTAGCCACAAAGATTAAAAAAAAAAAAAGTATCCTAGAAATTGTGTCTACCAACGCCTAGAGAACATGAGAGAACATGAGACAATAGTGCTTTGTTGCCAAATCTTGCTATGTGACTGTGGGCCAAGTGCCCCATCGTTGTGAACAGGATTCCCCCACCTGGACGTAGATACGATCATACCCTGCTGAAGACAAGGAAAGTATATCTGCATACATGCATTCGTGTATTTAATAACAAAAGAATTAAGTGTCTCAATTCTGCACAGTAGTTTCTCCTCTCCACTCACTTGCATGTGCTCTTTTCTGGAAAAACACACAATCAGGGACCATGTTGTCAACATTGCTTCTGAAATTCTTTTTCTTTTTTTTACAATTTATTTTAATAGTTTATTTTTGAGAGAGAGAGAGAGAGAAAGGGCATGAGAGAGGACAGGGGAGAGGCAGAGAGAGAGGGAGACACAGAATCCGAAGCAGGCTCCAGGCTCTGAGCTGTCAGCACAGAGCCTGACGCGGGGCTGGAACTCATGGACCGTGAGATCATGACCTGAGCCGAAGTCGGACACTTAACCGACTGAGCCACCCAGGCACCCCTGAAATTCTTTTTCTTAAACTTGTAAGTGCTCTTTAACAGGTATACATATTTGAGCCTGTTTATGCAATTCCTGTGAAAAAAGAGTTAAAAATATGGCTGGCTTCACAAATAACAAATCGATGAAGAAATGATTCAGCAAAAATGGTGAGGAGGCGGATGAGTTGTGAGGTGGCAGAGCACCAGCACTGAGGACAGGGTGGTCGCACGCTGGGCTTGGTGGGACGTTTGGTGGTACCCCTGGCCTAGTAAATGCTAATACGGTAAATGCTAGTAGCAGTTTACTCACACCCACAGTTACTGTGCCAGCCCCAGAGCTCATGTTTCCAATCACCCCCTGGAGTGCTTGAAAATTAATGAATGGCACAGCCATTACCTTTGCTGCTTTATATTTTACAGCAAATGTATCTTCAGTATGAAATTTGCCAGAGACAATGCATAGAGCACTTTGACCCACAACATTTTTTATGTTATGTTAATAGCTTTTTAGTTGAATGCCTTTGTGCCTTGCAAGCTAATTCTGGAACACATGAAATGTGTTCAGTGAGGGGCGGATGTACCAGGATCTAAACCTGCTGAATGGAATTAGAAGGATCCTTTGACAAGCGGTTTGGAGACAAAGTGCACCAGCAACGTTCAACAATACAGCTACTGTAGCAGAAGCCATCGGCTCCTTTCTGCTTGCTTATGACAGCACAGGTGAAATTAGGGGATCCCTATGTTTTTCTTGAATTTAGGAAGTCAAGTAAACAATTTCCTTAGCAAGACTGGGAAGAAGTTATTCTAGGAGGATGCTATGCTCTGGAAGGACATTGTGATAGATCCAGTGAGATAAATAGCTTCCCAAATAGTTCCCAGTGATTACTGCCTCTTGGTAGTCAGACCCTTTGGTCCCTTGAACATGGAACAAACTTAGTGATTTGCTTCTTATGAATAAAATATTATGGAAAAAATAACGAAATTTCACTTCAATATTCAGTTTAAAAGCTGTCACTTCTGGGGCACCTGGGTGGCTCAGTCGTTAAGCGTCTGACTGTTGATTTAGGCTCAGGTCATGATCCCACGGTTCGTGAGTGCCAACAGTGCAGAGCCTGCTTGGGATTCTCTCTCTCTCTCCTTCTCTCCCTGTCCCTCCCCATCTTGTTCTCTCTCCCTCTCAAAAAAGAAAAAAATAAATAAAACTTAAAAAAGCCATCACTTCTGTCTTACACTTTCTCCTTCTGGCTTTTTTTCAGCTCGCTAGCTCTAGTGAGGTAAGCTACCGGGTTGGGACCTGGCCCTGTTGGGAATGGAAAAATTTGGCATGGAATTGAAGGCAGTGAAGAGCCATCAAGAAACAAAAGCCCTCAGTCCAACAACCCATGAAGAATCTACCAACAACCATATGAGTGAGTTAGAAATGAATCTTTCCCCGGCTAACACCAAGATTACAACCCATGAGGGGCCTTGCGACAGAAGACCCAACTAAACCGTGCCTGGACTCCTGACTCTCAGACACTGTGAGATAATACACATTTGTTGTTTTAAGTCACTAAGTTTTGGGGTAATTTGTTTCACGGCATTAGGTAACTAATATAGACACTCAGCTCTCAACTACATGAAGTACCTACCTGTGGTATGACTCACGCTTCACAGTCGTCCAGAATGAAAAGCACCAACATTTGTATATTTGAATAAGGAGTGAGACATTGCAAAGTACAAAACCTCCCTAAACATCTCTAAGCAGGAACAACCCCAACAATCACAAAGCATTATTGCCAGGATGGCATAAAAGAAAGAACATCTATAGGCACAGGTTGTACATTCAGATCATCAATTATACAAATTTGAGCAAATTATGTAATTTCTCTGGAATCCAGTTTCTTCATGATGGGATTGGGCTAGACCGTGCTAGCACTCCAGAACACTGTGCTTTGAGGAACTCCAGAGGGCCCCACCCCAGAGTCTCTTTCTCTTCAGCTGGAAATGGCGTCCCTGGGAATTTGTTCCTTAATGCTTCTAAGGACTGTCCCTGAAATTATTACTTAATGGGAGGAATTCTGAATGTGAGAAAGAGAGAAAATTCTATTGAAACCTCTGAGATAGTGCAGCGAGGTGGGGCCTTGTATTGCAATGAAGCAGTTGAAGGGTAATGGTGGCAGCCACAAAGATAAGTGTGGTTGATTTCACAATTTTGAGGACCTAGTAGACTTCCCCCTTTCTGAGATATGTGATTTACACAGTCACATTGCCCCTCTCACCGTGAGTGCCTTAGGAATCTAGAGCAAGCTCCCATTCAGTCAGAGCCACTGTATTAAATCTTATGGTTCCCATATTTGTACTCTTTTTCTGTCCTAATTTTTCTACTTCCAGTTTATCACGTGTCCTTTGTTGCAGGCCAGCTCAGATCCTTTGCCAAAAAAATTGGAAGCACAAATAAATATAATAAACACGATTATACATATTTAACTTTTCCCCCTCTAACTGAGTTGGTATAAACAGACATAGCAAGTCTGGAAATACACTTCTATCTTGATTGTTAATTTTCAAAATTTAAGGACAATTTGGCTTCGGTGGTGACCAAGATTTAAGTTAGCGGAATAATTGGTAAAATGAGCATAAACTGGAAAAATTAAAGACCAACACAAATTGTAACAATATTTGTACCGTTTTTATTTGTAAAAATAACCATCTGAATGCATTTCCATAGTATATTACAGTTAAGTACTTCATTACATTATTAGCATTCAGTAGTTGAAAAAGTATTAAACTGTGCTTGAAAAGATTCAGATTGGTTCAAAGTCATTCACTGAACTAAAAGTCATTGTCTTCATTTTTACAGTCATGACATTTACCAGAGTCATTCAACTCCAATTTACATAAGAAAACATTACAGACAAAATCCCACTGAAATCATCAAACAGTATTTTATGCGATTACAAATATGTTATGCAAAATATAACACTGGCACCAGATTTGTATCATCGTGCTTTGCAAAGATATATTGCACATGCTAAAGCATAAAATATGTAGACGAAACTACCAAACAAAAGATATTTGCATTGAATTTTTAGATCACTGCATAAGAAACGCATAAAATTACATTTTTACACACACTCAGATTGTCACTATCTTAAAACGCTTTTCCCCTAGAACATTGACCTATGGTTTACAGTTTTGTAAGAAGAAAGCATTTTAGCACTGCAAAATTCAACATAATTCCCATAGAAAACTTCGGCATTTTCATTTCAAAGCAGGTAAAGGGGAAATAGGAAAAAAAGACACTTTATACATTCAAAGAAAGGCTGAAATGAAAACTCACTGGTATTATATTGCTCCGATAACACTCAAACGAAAAAAATACAAAACATTTCACAGAACATTTTCAGAATATACAAATATAAAAAGGCACTCTAACTTCATATTACAAGACAAAAAAGGGGGTGAGTTCTTCAACCAATGCAACAGATACGCAAACCAAGTTGCTCAACAGTACAAAGAATAACGAGTGCAGCAAATCCATTTGATGTTCTTATTCTAATCTTATAATAAAATAAAAAATCAAGCAGCTGTTTACTGCCTAAAGTACCAAAACATACTATGGTGCCCTTTTAGTAGTGATAAATAGAAATCCCCTGAGCTTTTTACTGTAGAATCATAGCAGATTTTAGGCAATTTGGAGATAGTAATGTATTTACCAAGGATAGGCAGACACGGCGAATAGGTTAAGTGCAATGAAACATGATCCCTGTGGCTGTGGTTAAAATACAGTCCCAAAACAACACATTTAGGTAAAAGCGCTAAACAGCTAAGACTCAGTTAAAAGCATAATTTTTTTTTTCTTAGAAAGCTATGCTGCAAATCTAGTTTTATTTCTACGAGATGTACTTGAAACACACAGAACTCAGAGTTTTAAAAGTCATTTCCTAAAGAAAAAAATTTGGGCTTGGGGAATGGAGAAACAGAGAGAGTGTGGGAGAGAGATCTGATTCAATGAACAATTCAGAGCGAGCATGATTTCATTTTGTTCCTTTGTCCTCCCTCTAGCAGTGAGAGAGGGGAAAAGTCAAAATGCAGCTACATGGAGAGAAATGTCCATGGCCGCCACCGCTTTGCTGCAATCTTCCTTGTATCTCTAGGCTACTCTGCAGGAAAAATGTGAACGCTGCTTCACCCACTAAAAGCAGGCATTTCCTTTCCTGCTTTAAATGCCAATGGAGCAAGATTTCCATTCACTTCTAGAAAAGACACCACAGTATATCGTGCTTTTTTTTTTTAGCATTGGATCTCCCTTACTTTCAGTGTTTTGGTAAAGACAAGGTCATTATTGCTCATTAGCAATTTATCTACTTTTTAAAAATTCATCTTCCCTAAACAAACAAAAAGGACAGAGGAAGGAGGGGAGCACAACACCAAGAATTTAAAAAACAATGTTGGTGGTGTCAAAAATTGTCAGTGGAATTAATATCAATTCTAGAAGTCCTTTGAACAAGTTCTCATCTGTGAAGAACCCAACGTGAGTTTTTAATTAAATCCAGAATATTAAAAGAGTAAGAGTAAAGTCTTTTACAGTTAGATGAAAAATATAATACGGTATGTGTATTTGATCCAGATATGATAGAACACTGTTTTAAAAATATCTCACACACGCTATAAAAGAGAAATTTCCAGGGTGAAAATGGAACTGATTATAAAACGTCAGAGTCCCTCCCGAATGCAACACGTTTCTCTCCTGTTTCTTCCTCAAGCGGAAAATAGCACTTGAGCTGGTGATTTGTATTTCTTCTCTTGGTACATGGACTCACACACTGATATCATTTCCCATTCCGTTTGGGGGACCACGTGAGATTTTCAGCGTGTTCAGAATAGTTCCTGCATCTTTCTTTGGGCCACCTTTGTGCATATGATCCACCACCCACCTGAGTTTTCATCTCGCAGAAGAGCTTTAAGGACGGCAGTGTCTCCTAGGCTCTCAAGGCTGGCTACAGACTGGGGCTGAGCACTGGATGTCGCACCCCTCTCCAGCCGACGCGGAAGAACCTGAGGGTCGGCTGGCAACCTTAGCAGGGGAAAGGCTGGGCTTGGCCCACGACTGCTGGCTAGCCCAGCGAGGGTCCGGAGGGTGTTTCTGCTTTTTTGTTACTCCAAGTCACGCACACAGCAATTAACACAGAGGACAAACAACGGATGTTCCTCGACATTTGTTTCATTTCAAATAAATACAAACACATTTACATCAAAAGTATATGAACATTTTCTCTAGTTTGGCAAAAAAAAAAAAAAAAGCCTTGGTCAACACATCCTCAGTTACAAATGTTAAGCCATCAACTAGAAATCTGTGTCTTAGGAAATATAAAATACAACAAAGACTGTTACACAAAAAGATTACAGTTGAACTCCATAGAAAAGCTACTTCAGTTCTCATTTCCACTTTGAAGGAAAACAATTAAATTCTTCCATTTTAGACTGAAGCATTTTGGTCCTCACGTATAGCTGGTTGATGAACTACAGACATATATATATATATATATATATATATATATATATATACACATATACATATATGTGTGCATGTGTAGGTGCATAATGTTTAAAGAGTTTCATTCTTCTTTTTGTACAGCTATTCCAGGTGCAGAACGGGGTCCATTTGACCTAGAAGCTTTGGCAGAGGGAGCAGACGCAGTATTCACTATGTTGATTTGATCATCAAGTAACTATCAGTTGGCTTTAATTTCCACATCACCCATTTCTACTTTCTGCTTTCACCTCCTTTGCTTCCTTCTGTAGTCACACTTCCACTCACTTGGCATGACCTTGACTGAGAAGCTCATTTAACGTTTTACTACTGATAAACAAGGTCGATGGTTCTGATGTTTTTTAAAAAGTTAGCATTCTGGTTTAAGGATGAATTAGCAAATAAATAAAGGGTAGTTTCATATTAAATTTGCATATGTCTCAAAGTTTTGGTGCAATACAACTTTTCACCTGAACTTTTATTACATAGATTTGGATTCAATCAGTCGGGTGAAAACTACTCACAGACATGTTACAGGGAGTATTCGGTGCCATATTTGTGTTAAGTGAAAAAAGCAACTTCAATTTTCAGTGAATTTTTCCATTCATCTGGCAACTTTGACAAAATCCTTGGAAAGAAGTTCTGGATATTTAAGTGCGTATTATAGAGAAGATATATGAATAATTGGACTCCCTCAAAAAGATTATTACAGGCATCATTTCTGAAGATGAACACCTTTACCTTTGGCTTCTAGTAAGGAAGTAAACATCAAAGTGAGAAAAGATTTGAGGCAATTCCTATCCATACCTTCCATCCCCTTCCAGGGGACATGAATGTCATACTGATATGCTTCTTAGAACTCACAACTGGGTGAGTATATGAAAAAAAAATTCTTTATAGAGAACCGCTCCCTCTCAATTGCATTATGCCAAAAGAAAAAGAATTAAATGCATTTTTTACTTCTTACTTAAAATGAGAGGTAGACTTTCACAGAAGTATCTTAGATCTAAGGAAAACATAAAGACAAATAAAAATTGGCGCCCATCTGTGTGAGTGCTTTGTCCTACAGCCTAGCTGCCCTCTCTGGGTTTGATTAATTCCTTCTCTACAGGCTTCTGGAAGCCCAGGCCCATGATAACACTTGAACACAACATAAACCTGGAAGTCAAATTTCTTTCCCTTCTTCCATTATGGGTGATGAGGGAAAAGCTTCTACAGTCCAAAGTCAAAACGTTTCTGAATCAGAATCATTTTCATTGTACCCGTCCTCTGAGCCTACGTTGTTACTGCACAGGCTAACCATGCTACCCAGATTGGAGAGGGTCGTCCTGCTCAAATTGTCTTTTTTAAAACAAACGAAGTTGACAGCCGTCATTGTACTGGGAGGAGAAAAAGGCATCATGGTAGCCAAAATGAGGGCCAGGCAGTCAGCCACGTCTTTGTTAGGAGCGCAAGCCAGGGCCGGGGTATGACCTGGGCGTAAATGCAGACAAGGCAGTGGTTAGTCCAGGAAATCCAAAGGCGCCGTGAGCATTCCACAGTACATCTCAAACGACCTCACACGTGGAGATGTATGTTGAGTTAGAAATCATGCCAGGCAAAAAGAGGAGTTACTTCCCATGAGTCATGCTAGGGGTGAGGCTAGAGGGAACTAGGAGGGGGAGACACTTCATGAAGGGTTTTGGGGTTTGTTTTTGTTTTTTCAGTTTACATGACAACAAGCACTATGTTATCCGAAGTTAGGCAGAATTCTAGTCTTCATCTAGTGAACAGAAACACAAGGGGGCAGGGATGGGACACAATTCCACACAAAAAAACCAGCAACAGGACAACCACAAAGGTGTTTCCACTTGAGAGCACACGCACACCATGCGCCTCAGGCCTGGGCCAGAGCACTCTCATTCTGAGAACAATGACTTTCCATAGTAGGTAATCGTGTGTCAGGTTAGGAGAGATACTGAAAATCAGATGTCCGTAAAAGTGACTAATGCAGATTTGTTGCTCTGTATATATTTATATAAAGTCTATACCAATTAACTAGTTCTAGGAAAATGGAATCATTTGAGCAGATCAGACACAGGAAAGCACTGGTTGTTTGTGATTTGAAATTTACTATCAATTAGCGGAAATTTAATAGAATTAAAAAAAATACCAATACCACCAATCAAAGTCCCAAATCCCAACTGTGGGAAAATGACTGTCGAGTCATGTCATTCTCTACCATTTAGACTTGATGTGTCCTATCCAGAAGAGAAAACTATCTCAATACGTGCAACAGGTGCACGGGGAGGTAGATAAATTCTTTGATTTAATTACTATCCCTACCCAGCCTTTATTCTATTGACCTGAAAGGGCTAGCCTATCTTCTCTGTTGGCAAAGTTCCTACCACCTCTCCCTCATTCATTCAGAGGAACTGGCTTAATAAAACCCAACCTTTTGTTGTTTTATCAACGCTTGACCTAATTTCTGCTCCTGCCCTCCTTCCCCCAACAGATTATTCCTCTCTCTAGTAAGAAAACCAATAAAAATAGACAGGTATGATTTATGATTGTGCTGCTGTACAAAACTGCCCCAAATTGTTCCCAGGCCTTTGGGATACAGCTAAGCTCTAAGAAAGGCCTCAGTTCCACTAACCCAGGCCTCCCATTCCCGAGGTTACTATTGGCAGGACAAGCCTCAAATGCAGCAGGCTTACCCTGGAGAAAGACAAAACTAATTTATTTTGATCTCTTTTGGTCACTTTGGAGAAAAACTGCATGCCAACCCTAAGATACATAATAGGGATAAGAAGGTGAGGGGGAAGGGGGGTGGGTGGGACAACCAAGGACATGGAGAAATAGAGAACTTTCTGCGCCTCCTAGATGAGTCAGGTTGGGGAAAGAGCGGGGGGTACATGCTAGGATAAATGGGGCTGCAAAACAAAAACTAATAGGAATTAGCTAATGTCATATGGCTAATGCTTACTTCTGAGAAATAGGCATGGGCTGCTAGTTCCAATACCTGTAATAAGCAGTTAATTGAGTTACATTAATTATAATACTTTATAAATAATAATGCCACAATTAATGCCACATTAAAAATTACATCGTTCATAAATATCCAGAAGTTCGTCTTTTGTTCCCCACGGTTTATAGGCCTTGTGCTTAAAATGGTAGTTTAACACAATTCTGGTATTCATAAGCTTTCCAAATTTCTTAGGAAGCAGAGTAGAAAGCTTCTGCTAAGAGTTAAGAGTTAGTTCATTTAGAAAAGGAATGTTACATAGATCAGGAGAAGCTTTCAAGCCTAGAAATTAATTAAACAATATACTCATGTTCCCCAAATAGCCATACTGAGAATATGAGTTTTGATCTGTTCTTTAAAAAAAAAAAAAAAAAAAAAAAAAAGTTTGATCTCAGAATGAACTGAAATACAAAGACCTGGGTTTTTCTTTGAGCCCCTGAGCATGCACTAATGACATGGATAGTCTCTAACTCTTCAGCGTATGCAGTTAGAAGTTTGAATGCCTATTTGAAAGCTTTTCAGTGTGTCTAAAACAGTTTAACCACCACGCTGAGGAGTCAGAGACCAGCTGCTGGCATTACATGCAAAATGGAAGGCACTGGTGGGCTACAGGTAGACTACGTATTTTACAAAGACAGACAGGACAAATTATCCTTGTTTGATTTCTCACACACAGAAACTTCCAAGGGTAGAGAATTCTCACTGCCCTTTTAATGAGCTTCTATCTTTCTCATCTTCCTCTAGCTTCACAGCATAGGTAAGGTACCTGTGGTGATTGCTTACTTTTTCCACTTACCATTTTCATCTATAGCGAGTACACAGGCCCCTTTGGCCAACAACTCCTCAACTACCACCTTCAAGCCATTTCGTGCAGCCACGTGGAGGGGTCTGAAACAAGACAACACCTAACGTCACCTGTGATGCATATTTGTATGAGAATGTGTCGTTTTGGGTAGCTGAATTGCTAAAAGGAAAAAAAAATACTTAAGAATCTATAAATAGTACACGAATATTTTTATTTTTTAAAATAAAAATATTTGCCAACTAAATCTTTTCCAGGTGCTAATGATCCAACTGTTCTTCCATGTTGGTCCAGATTTCTCTGCAGATACTACAAATACTCTGCATCTTAAACAACCCTAATAACAGTACATAGGGAGTCAGAAAAAGAACGCAAGCTCTGGCATGTTTTCTAGAAGGTTCTTTACCCCTTGCTTTCTACTCTAGCATTTGAATGACTGTTTCACACTGTCCATCAACATGATTGGTATTAATATCACTCATATATATTTATCTCAAACCTCCTTATTATTACTAGATGCACTAAACAATATTTGGTTGAATTTCGAATACCTTAAAGAATAATGTCAAACCCAGTATACTCATCTCTGCTATATACATCTTAAGAAACTTAATGGAAAAAAAATCCTAATACTCCTTTGCCCTAAAATGCATAAGGAATTTGGAAAACAAATCAGCCTTTAGGTCTTCCATGCTGAGGAGTACACTGAATTGTATTAAATGTAATTAGGCCAAATTGCTTAGAAACCCTTCAAATGTATTCGAGGAACCTGATTTATAAAACTGTCACTTTCCAGTAAGAATACATAATGGTAGTGTATTATATTATATAATTCTCTGAAGGCATATCAAAATAAAGATTCTAACTAAAGATGTCTAGCTTGTCAGTATTTGTCAGTATGTGACTGTCAACTTCCTGAAGGAGAAGCCAGGACTATGTCTTTCACCGCTGTGTTTCTCAGTGCTAGACTGGCACACAGCACACTCTTAATATCTGTTGAATAAACTACTATGAAATGAGTATGAATAAACTATGTCCAAATCCAACTGTAGTAGTCACACTTACGTCTGCAGTGCATTATTTCTTGCATTAATAAGGCTCTCGTCCTGTATCTTGTCAAGTATTAACAAGGCACATTTTTCATGACCCTAATCAAGAAAAAAAAAAAAATAAGAAACACAAGACAGAAACACAGAAAAGTTCCTGCAAAATTACTTGATTTTGCTTTAAATTTAAAACAAACATTCTTTGCTTCAAAACATTTTATTAAGGCTATTTTCTGAGTAATTCCTTTTTTTTTCTAAAAAGCAAATGGTTAAAGGATGCTAGATTCTCAAAGATTCTGGATAAGGTCTATTAGGACTTGATTAATGGAACTCTAATCTAAAATATTAATATTTCTAAGGTAACAGCAGAATTAATGTTCAGAGAACTGAAGGAGATGCTAGTTCAGCAAGGTCAGCTGGTAAACATATAAGTCTGTCAACGTTACTTTTGAAACATATGTCAAGTCCCATCTCCTTCCTCAAGCCCTCAGTGACACTCAGTGACCCATCTACTCCTGAAATTTCCATCACATCTATTACCAGTATCACTTATCATTATGTTGTGAAGGAACTCTTTCAGGAAAGTTCATTCTTTTCTTCCTCAACCAGGGGAAGATATCTTTATATCTTATAAGAGATGGTTGATAATTTTAAAAAATTAATTTTTAAGTCAGAGACACTTTCATGACTTCAGGCCTATGCCCTGTTAAGGGGTCATAGTTTCTTAAACGCTTGCTATTCAAAGTGCGTCCCACAGACAAGCAACATCAGCTTAACTTGGGAGTTAGAAATGTTGAATCTCAGGCCTCACTTCAGACCTGCATTGTTTTAAACACTTATTTATTTATTTATTTTTTTTGGGGGGGGGGAGGGAGAGAGAATGAGTTGGGGAGGGGTAGAGAAAGAGAGGGAGCCCAATGCAGGGCTTGATCTCATGAACTGTGACCTGCATTTTAACAAGATCCTCTAGTGATTCATTTGCACAACAAAGGTTGAAGATCATTGTACTTCTATTCATGAAAACATTACACTTTGAAACAAACTTTATGAAACTGAGTTTTTTTTTTTTGTGGTTTCCATGGGCTTCCCAGAGCATGAAGTGAGAAAATGCAACCACTGAAATGAAAAACCAAGACTTCTGGTACCAATGGGTATAAACAACACCTTTAACTGTCACTATATTCAAAGAAACCACCATCACCGGTGTCCATTGGCATCACATTATAATGCCTTATAAGGGAGCCCCTGAAATGTAATTTCAGAAGTGTCCCTGGAGTTTTCATTCTAATGCACTCTGATAGAGTGTAAATAGTTGTGATCTTATTAGAGGCCCATCTGGGCTTAAAAATATTCATAGCCGTAAGCTTAGTAAGTTCACATTTGGAATTTATCTTAAAGGAATGAGTAAGAATTCTTTAAAAAAATATTTCTCTACAATGACAACATCTATAGTAGCACATATTTTAAAACATGCAAACGTCTAACAGTTGGGGATGGGTTGAATAAAGGATGGCACATTTCTAAGGTAGAATACCATGCATCTTCTAAAACACTATAAAAATTTGATATCTAAAAGAAAGATATTCATAAGAGATGATTCAGTAACAAAAGCAGGGTTTAAAATAGTATGATCTCCCTTTTGTAAAATTATATATGTATTTATATGTCATTTATCTTTTACAGAATCAGGAATCTTGGGCTACATGCGAACATCATACTATTAAAAAAAAAAACCAAAAAAACTCAAACACATTCCTTGTGGTGAACTACGTATGCATCAGAAAAAAGGACAGAAGGTAGAAATGCACATGAAGGCACTAATTTGCCTCCTAGGAGAGTAATTTTTGGCTGTGTTATTACAATGTTTTCAAATGGAACAAAATGAAAACAAGTGGACCTTTTTATACTTTAGAAGCCATGTAACTACAGCCCCAGCCTGTGTTTCAAACCAAAATGATATAGTCATGCAACCATGGAGACAGACACAGTGGCAGCATGAAGATAGACCACACAAGAATGCAAGTGTCACATGCCATGAAAGTCATATCCTCATCAACCCCTGCGTGGGTCTGCCTTTTTGCCTCTTCCCCTTCCATTATGCTTAGAGTTGACAACACCTTGGGGAAATGTACATCTTAATTAAGAGACATGATACACGCTTCTGAGATAGCATTCAAGTGGTATTATTTTTCCTATTATTACAACACTAAGTAACACTGTTTCAAATTCATTTACATACTTTGCTACTAGCCAAATGTAAGGATGTGTTCAAGTCTTTATCCTTTACAGTCAGATCAGCCTGGGCACTGTTCACCAAGATATCTATGGAAAAAGCCAAGAGAGAATTACTCAGACTACATGCCAATTATAATCACACATTCAAATCAGTATGGTCACGTAATCATATTTAATGCTTTTAAAGAAAAAAAAGAGGAATACTTTATTGCCACATTTGTTCCATCCAAATCCAAGGTCTCCAGGCATCAAGTTTAATTCTCTGTACACAGTTCTGTTATTTCCAGGTCAAATAAATCTGTTGCTATATTTGGTCTCTAAATGTTGAGATGTTTCACTGCAGAGATGAGTTCACTTTGAAAAGGTCCACCAATAATCAAATAACAGGGGACTGAGGATGATTAGCAAGTAGAGTCAAGTGGCTTAAATAAAATGCTGGCCTTTTTTACATGCATATACCAAGAGAATAACTGATTCTCGGTTTTATGCTACTCTGGTTTTGGTTGGGCGTGGATGTGAAGCCCACCAGTCAGCACATACCCACAGCGCCTGCCTGCCCATTCTCAGCAGCCATCATCAGTGCTGTTTTCCCTGAATTATCTGCTGCGTTCACTTCGGCACTGTGTCTCAGAAGAAGCTGCAAGCACTCCACGTGATCAGCAAATGCTGCCGCATGAAGCGGTGTCCTAATGATTTAAAACAAACAGGATGTTAGTTTCCTTTATTATTTATTTTTTACTTTTATCACTTTTGAGAGAAAGAGAGAGAGAGAGAGAGAAAGAGAACAGGCAGGGGAGGGGAGAGAGAGAGGGAGACACAGAATCCGAAGCAGACTCCAGGCTCTGAGCTGTCAGCACAGAGCCCGATGTGGGGCTCGAACCCATGAACCACGAGATCATGACCCGAGCCAAACTTGGATGCTCAACCGACTGAGCCACCCAGGTGCCCCAATTTTAGTTTCCTTTAAACTCAACACACTCTTTCTGTATATGCCTGAGAAACATGTGCACAGTGTCATCTTAGGGATTTAAACCTTCTCAGTTTACAGAGATGACAATCAGGCCCTCTCCAAGGTCCATTCAGTCACCTAGGTGAATGGCACCCCCTAGATTTGGAGGGTGTAAGTGGTGGCCTTGATAATAAAATGAGCATCTGCACTGACCCTTTGATGTTGAGTTCCAGTGACTTCTTTCTTATCTTTGATAAAGATACTTTCAAAATTAGGCCTTAATTTTATAGATAATTGGCTATTTAAATAATAAAAAAGCCCACATTATCTACTGTGGACAGATTTCTCTAGGAGTACAATTTGGTATTATTTATCAAAAATAAAAACCACTGACCTTCTAACCAAGTAAATCCATGTTTAAAACTTTATTTCCTAGATGTACTTGGTCATGTGAACACACACATATACTAGACTGCTCACTGCACCACTCTGCGAAACAGCAAAATACTGGAAACAAATTAAATGTTCTTCACTAGAAGGCAGGCTGATTAAATGAGTATAGCGATTCAGTGAAGTAATATGCAGCTTCAAAAATAATCTGGTAAATCACATATTCTGGTATGAAAAGATTTCCAAGATACCCTAAAAGCAGAGCATTGCAACAGAATTCTCCCATTTGCATAAGAGCATAAGTATATATTTTTTTACATATGTTTGTGGTTATTGTGTAGAAATTACTTGGTAGAATATAAAAATGTGAAAAGATCAATTTAAGGTGATGGAAGAGGCTGGGGCTTCTGGGATAAGAGAGTAATTTCTCCTAATTACATATTCATTATATTTAATTTTTAAAAGCCATGCTTTTACATTACTTTTTGTGACTTTTATTGTTTGTTCTTTTTTTTTTTTTTGAGAGAGAGAGAGAGAGAGAGAGAAAGAGTATGAGTGGGGAAGAGGGGTAGAGGAAGAGAGAAAGAGAGACAGAGAGAGAGAATCCCAGGCAGGTTCCACACTCAGCACAGAGTCTGATGTGGGGCTCAATCCCAAGACCCTGGGATCATGACCTAAGCCAAAATCGGGAATCATATGCTCAACTGACTGAGCCACCAAGGTGCCCCTATATTACTTTTTAAACTAAACAAAAAAATAAATGTTTGGCTACTTTACAACCACAAAGCAGAGACTAAGATTGATCAAGACAAGAGGCATGCCATCTCAGTATCACTTACCTGCCTTTGTCATCTCTGCAATTGACAATGCTGGAATCTATGGCCCCAAGTAGCAATGACGCACAATTCTCATGATCGTTTATTCTAAAATGAAAATAAGGTTTACATTTTAAGGTATCACTCTTTAAAAAATTACATGTTTCCTCCTACTCCATCTTCCTATGCACTATATATTTTAACAATCTGACACATTAAAAAAAATCTGATTCAAATATCTGGGGTTTATGATCTGTTCACATGATTGCAGAAGACAATTTAGATCACACCAACAAACTTCATTTAATGCTTCATGAAGCAGGCAGTCTCCATTCTCAAGAGTTTGGAGAACTGCTTGCTTCAGGAAGCGTTAAATAAGATGTATATCACCTAAATTGTCTTCTTTAATCAGTTTAACAGGTGACGAGGGTGGGATTCTAAGCTGACTACTAACAGCCTGCAAGAGGAAAAGACAAACAAGGCACCTGCCTAACCCTGAGTTCACTCTCCTCTGGTTACCAAGGGCCGGGGGTGAGTCACTCTTGGATTTGAGGTCCGCTCCCTTGTCTGAAACGGTCCAGGCCAAACGCACTTTATCCAAAACTTTTTAAGGGAAAAGTGTTCATTAAAGTTCCCAGAGAGGTTCTATGATTCAGAAAAGGCTCAGGGACAATTAGGTGACAGCAGTTGTGGGACTAACAGGGACCATGACGTAAGTCTACAGCATAAACCACTGGGAGACTTGGGGAAATAAATTAAAAGTCTGCAAAAATGCAGACTGTTTTGACCAACGGCACATCAAAATCTAAGTAGGCACAAGTTGGACTATTAGAAGCCCTTAGGGCATCCACCATTGTAAAGAATGCTTGTGATGAGTAGTAGATCTTTTGTTAATGAGAATCTCAGAAATCAAAGCCACAAAATTGATGGGCATAGGTTGGGCACTTAAAAGCTGTTACAGTGCTCACCACATACTTCTGTGATAAGTTGGTCATGGAACAGATTAGATTCATACTAGGTCACCCAACAACTTCACGAAAATTTCATGCAACAAGGTACACTGTAAAACACCACACAAATCCCAAACTCAATGGTACATCTCTCTCAGGTATTAATTTGGTTCCAAGAGACTCTAGGCTTAGCTAAAGAAATGAGATCCTCAAGTTTCAAAGAATTGAGCACTCTGCCTTCGAGCACAGTTGCTTATTTTATGCCTAAGAACTGTGGTCCCAGATGCGACGGATACCTACAAAAATGGCAAACTCTTACTAAGACAACCCAGAATTAAAATGGCCATCATGGGGAATGTTCCAATTAGGTAAGATTGTTCCTTTGAGAAGAAGACTTGAGAGCAAGGGTTCCCAAATCAACAAAGAGAATGGGATGCCTATTTTTATTGGTCTGCAGAAGCTTCCAAAAGGTTTCAAGATTCCAAGGTAGCTTCACTGAAAGATCCATTGCAAAAGGTTAATGAAAAATTAAAGACACAAGAGGTACCTAAAATAAAGACTGTAAGACTGATATGACTCCTACTACTGCCCTCTATCCTCCCTTACCTGAGTACTTACAGTCTACTAATTCACTTCTGAATTGCCTTTCCACTGTTAAGAGGCTACAAGAGCGTAAACAAGTCTTTTCAGAGTTACTGGCCCTATAGTACAACTGCTCCAAGGCCAGAAACTTAAAACACCTCAGTGCACCATCATCAAAACACTGGCTCAGAAATTGGTGTCTCATTTGCAATCCACCAGGACACTGGAGAAAAGATTGTCCTAGAAGGTTTTGTGCAAATCCTCTGATACCAACTCAAATGTCCCCATATATACCCTCAAAGGAGGGCCCCTATTATATGGGCCCCCTCCAGTGTTGATAAGATGCCAAGGAATTCTCTGGTAAACTGCTATAAGTTATTCCTTTTAACAGCCAAGTTGAAATAAAATTAAAATTAATGGAAAAATCTTGCCAAATTCCGGTAGACACATACCAGAGCAATATTCTCTACTTTAAACTCCACTCACTCTGGAGCCTGCAGATGGGATCCTGGGAAAACTGGCAAGAGCGGGCAAAGAGTGAGAATTCTTACCAGATTCAGCTTTTCTGGTCTCTGTGGTGCCTGGTCAAGAGGGGAAGGTATAATTTTGTGTTTTCCCTTCCTTTCCAAATTCACTCTTATGAATTTGGTTTATTGATCTTTTTCTCTTCCAGGGACTGCTATTGCCTTCTTGCTTGTCCTAAATCCTTCTTTCTTTTGGCAATCTTTAGGAGGTAGCTGTGGATCTTGGGAGAGTAGTATCTTTTGCACCATCTTTGGGGGCACCTCTTGTATTCCATGGGTTGTTCAGTATTGCCAGGGATATTTACTGTTTGCCCAGGCTGAAACTTGACAAGATATTGGAAATGCCTTTTTCTTTCTTTCTTTTCTTTCTTTCTTTCTTTCTTTCTTTCTTTCTTTCTTTCTTTCTTTCTTTCTTTCTTTCTTTCTCTTTCCTTCCTTCCTTCCTTCCTTCCTTCCTTCCTTCCTTCCTTCCTTCTTTTTTTAAAAGTTGCTTCATGGTCAGAAGTTGGCCAAATAGGAAGTTGGTATTCAGAGCCTGATAGTAACTTTTTTTTTAGGCCTTTCCACTAAGTTAAATGAAACTATGTACCTGGTGTTGGGAGTGGGGGACCAGGGGCATTCCAAAGACAAACAGCTCTAAATCTAGAACAAAGGAAGCCTTTGATTTCTATCTTAGTTGAAGGAAGATTTTCTCCTTGATGTAAAAAAGCAAATTAAAGATAATGTAGTTGGATGAGTAGGTCAGCCCCCTTTTTGGGGGGAATTAAAACCAACCTTCCTTGCCTTACAAATTCGGTTTTTAAAGAACAGAAAAAGCTCACCTATCCTTTTTATCAATCCCCAAATATCCTCTATTCATCTCAAAAGGCTTGTAGGTATTGTAAAATCCTAGATTTAGGAAACAGAAGTCCTTCTTGGAAGAAAGAATTACTGCATTCTTTCCCTGTGCCTTTGAGATGTAAATGTTATAAAGGTCTTCTCTAGGAACTTGTTTGTAGGCCATCTGTTGGAAATGCACATTTCAGGGAAATAATTCTTGTCAGAAAAAAGAAGAAAAAAAGAAAGGCTATTTGGAAACTAGGAAATAAAAAATCCTAAGTGTTGATGAGCACTGGGTGATGTACGGAATCTCTAAATCTCTATATTGTACACCTGAAACTAATATAACACTGTATATTAACTCTACTGGAATTAAAAAAAATGTTTAGGGGTGCCTAGGTGGCTGAGTCAGTTAAGTCTCAGACTCTTGATTTCAGCTCAGTTCATGATCTCATGGTTGGTGAGTTTGAGCCCTACATTGGGCTCTGCACTGACAGCACAGAGCCTACTTGGGATTCTCTCTTCCTCTCTCTCTGCTCCTACCCCACTTGTGCTCTTTCTCTCTCAAGATAAATAAATAACTTAAATTATTTTTTTTTAAATCTTAAGTTTTCTCCTCAAATATTAGTAAAGAGGTTTAAGCCATCTGAGCAGATAACCTTAACTAATTCCATTTGTCAAAAACAAAATTTAGATCTATGTATTTGTTTTGTTAAAATTTTTTTTTCAAATGTTTATTTCTTTTTGAGAGAGAGAGTATGAGTGGAAGAGTAAGTATGATGTTTCATCTCCAATTTTTGAAGAATTTTGTTATTGATTTGTAAATTGATTTCCTTGTTGTTTCAATTTCTTTTTTAAAATTTTTTTGTGTTTATTAATTTTGAGAGAGAGACAGAGACAGAGAGCACCAGTGAGGGAGGGACAGAGAGAGAGGGAGACACAGAATGTGAAGCAGGCTCCAGGCTCTGAGGTGTTGGCACAGAACCCCATGTGGGGCTCAACCTCAAAAACTATGAGATCATGACCTGAGCCAGATGCTTAACCAGTTGAACCACCCACACACTCTGTTGTTTTTTTTTTTAAATAAACTAGCGAGCTTTGCATTATCATACCTGTTTAAAGGCTAAAATTCGAAAACAAAAGCTGTAAGATTTCTGTTTGTATCCATCTATATGTGTATGTATGTCTATGTATGTATGTTATGTTTTTTTCTACTTCCTGATAATATTACCAAAATTAATTTGTAAAGAGCTCTATTTAATTGGCTTAAAGAATATTAAGCACGTACAGAAGTCAAGTATATTCTCTGAAATATAGAAACTAACCTAAATGTTTTTCAGGTTCACATGATCTAGGTTATCTTTGGTAAACAAAGAATAATTTTAGGATGGTTGGTTTAATTTAAAGCAGGCATGTCTTCAGAATTATCAGGATGTATAATGTAGACATAAAACTTTCATTCTACTTATGTGTACTAAAAATCAAATAAGCTCATGTCATCACTGTTACAGAATTTGTCAGCAAGAAAGGTAATTTAAGATGATTGTTAGCTGTTTACTATCTCATGAAACTTTCATGAGTGATCTAAACAATTGTTAAGCACAAGTAAATTAAATAGATGTAAGAAAAAATATAGATGTAAGTAAGATAAAAGTTTGTAAATAAACTTTTCAACAATAATTATGCTTTATGGTGTGTATACTTAAGAAAAGTTTCCAAAATGTTTTTGGTAACCTGAAGCTTTAAAGTTATACGAGATAAATTAAATGATGGATATTCATTGACTATATAGATCATTTCCAATTAACATAAAATTCTGAAACATTAATTACTGAACATAGATTTATCTACTTTTGGCTTCCTTTGACCAAGGTGCTAGAGATGTTTTGCTCTGTTTGTAAACATGTTTTATACCACATTGAAAAATGTACTATGTGGGAGAAATATACTTCTCAAAATTATGAAATTTATTTATAAATTTGCCAATCCACCGAATGCTAATGTAATAGACAATCCACTATTGCTTACTTCTTAGTTTTCACTAGGAGTTAGGGCTCTAGAGGTTAAGAAGTTTAATCAATTAAAATTATTGAGACATAATAAGGGTGAAAGAAAACAACTGTGTAAGAAAGGTAGGTAATAAAAGTAGAATGTATTTTTTTGGATAAGGAAAGGTATGAAAGATACGGGTTTTTTTTTTGTTTATTCGATTATTTTGATAAGAAAAAAGAGAAAGTAATTTTTTACTAAAGTAAAATGACTTTTTTTCTGGAACAAGAGAGAGAGAGGAAAATTAGTATAAAATCTGAATGGATATAATAGTTGTAAAAGACCTGCAGAAAAGGAATCTTGGAAAAGGAATTCTATGCGTGGTCAAGCTGGCTAAGATTGGAATGGATGTATTTAAGTTTAAAAAAATGAGTTTTAGCATCAAAAGTACACTAGTGCAAAATCAGAATTTGGTTTTCTCTCTGTTAAATAAAAGAACAATGGGTTTTTTTTGTTTTTGTTTTTTTGTTTTTTTAGATTATTGGTCTGCACTCAATAAGAAATTATAAGCAAAGGTGTTTTTTTTTTAACCTTTTAAGAAATCCTCCTGAAAAGCAAAAGATTTATTTCTTACCAAAATAGTTTAATGTGTTTTATGCTATCTTTATCATGTCTTTGTTTTATCTTACTTTTTTTAAAAGTTTATTTATTTGAGAGAGATAGAGAGTGTGTGTGCATGCCTGCACACAAGCCCAGGGGAGGGGCAGAGAGAGAGAGGAGAGAGAATCCTAAGCAGGCTCTGTGCTGTCAGCACAGAGCCTGATGTGAGGCTTGAACTCATGAACCACGAGATCATGACCTTAGCCAAAATCAAGAGTCAGACACCCAGGTGTCCCCAATGGGTCTTTAATTACTTAAGAAAAAGAGCTAAGGTGTTTTTTGTTTGTTTGTTTTTTTAGCCAGTATGAAGTTTTCTGTATTTGAAAGTAAAGACTTAAAGTCTTTAACTATCACTTTGGTTAAATGGATAACTAAATATTGTTGCACAGTGACCTATGATCCTATTTGACCGAGTGTTTTAAAATCTTTTGATATTTTTGATAAACTTCTTCCATAACAAATTCTTTTTTTTAATGTTTATTGTGCTGTCAGTGCATAGCCTGATGTGGGGCTAGAACTCATGAACCATGAGATCATGATCTGAGCCAAAGTTGGATGGTCAACCAACTGAGCCATCCAGGCACCCCACCCGCAAATAAAATTCTAAATGAAGTCTTTTTGACCTTGAACGAAGTTGGGTATTTTTCAAAGGTACCTGAAACATCTCAAAAGATTCTTTCTCTTTCCTTATGAAAGGATAAATATTAAACTAATCAGGCTTATTTGGTATGTTAAATTATATAGGAAGCATTGTCAGATAAGAAATGATGTTTTCAGGTTATATGGTGAGCATACATACGTTATCATAAGTGTTCCAGAAATTGTATAAAATTCCTAAAATTCTGATGCATTCTGGTATAATTTTATCTGTCCATAATTCCACTTATCATGTTAAATGTTATGTGTAACAAAAATTACCAAATTTCCTTGTCAATTCCTTGCAATTGTTATCGGATCTTCCACAATAGACCTATTTAAGTCCTTTGTCATATACAGGCAGTTATTGTTTTACTCTGATGCTTTTGCAAAATGAAATTCCTGGAAAGGACCCTACGAAGTACCCTTGATCACTGACACTGCTGCCAAATTACAAGGTGTACAAATCTCATGACTGTAGAAGGCTCATCTGACATCTGGTCCTGGGCCAATGCCAGAGACTTCAAAATCAAATTGACTGTGAAGATTAGTAGCTGACACTGAAGTACACCGTTTCCTCCGAAGATGTTGGATCAAGAACATTTCTCTCCATTCCTCTTTCCCTCTCTGGCCATTTTTTCCCTAATTATTATACCATGAAGGTCTTTATGATTCGTGTGTCCACCTCTCACCTTGAGCTGGCCTAGAAAGAGAATGCCATCACTCACATATGTCAGGCCACTGCAAAGGAGGGTAATCAAACTCTCAACTTACTGTTGGATTTGCTATAATACTGGTGACCCTGTGGTTCTGTCCATCAAAAACTTTCTCCTGATTTCTAATGTCTCGGTTTCTCTAGAACAAGCTTGCTGGATAACACTTCTAGGGAAGTGGAAACACGGTTATACAAGACACACTAACAGGCCAACTGGCTTAAAGAAGTATCCCCTCTTTGGGACCATTTCTTGGTTTGATTCTAGTTGGTTTGGTTCATGGGGACCCTGTTTCAGGAATGTCCTGCAAATCTTAGGAATACTTTTTTCTTATTTTTATTTTTAATTTAATTTTTTATTTTTTAAAATTTACATCCAAATTAGTTAGCATATAGTGCAACAATGATTTCAGGAGTAGACTCCTTAGTGCCCCTTACCCATTTAGCCCATCCCCCCCCCACAACCCTCCAGTAACCCTCAGTTTACTCTTCATATTTATGAGTCTCTTATGCTTTGTCCCCCTCCCTGTTTTTATATTATTTTTGTTTCCCTTCCCTTATGTTCATTTGTTTTGTCTCTTAAAGTCCTCATATGAGTGAAGTCATATGATATTTGTCTTTCTCTGACTGACTAATTTCACTTAGCATAATACCCTCCAGTTCCATCCACATAGTTGCAAATGGCCAGACTTCATTCTTTTAGATTGCCGAGTAATACTCCGTTGTATATATATATATATATCACATCTTCTTTATCCATTCATCCATCAATGGCCATTTGGGCTCTTTCCATACGTTGGCTATTGTTGATAGTGCTGCTATAAACATGGGGGTGCATGTGTCCCTTCAAAACAGCACACCTGTGTCTCTTGGATAAATGCCTAGTAGTGCAATTGCTGGGTCGTAGGGTAGTTCTATTTTTAGTTTTTTGAGGAACCTCCATACTGTGTTCCAGAGTGGCTGCACCAGCTTGCATTCCCAAGGAATACTTTTACTATTAATAATTATCTTCCTGGTCTATTGCTCCTGGTATGTTGTTCTCTCAAGGTTTTTAGATGCGTGTGTGCAACCATAAGCTAACAAATAGTCTCCCTCCAACTAGACTGTAAGCCTGACATCAGTTCCTCCTGTGAAATATATACTGACACCCAAAGAGACAATGGTAACTGAGAATAGCTTTCAACATCACCTTTGCTCAGACCTCTTGGTTGGCCAGAGGTTGATCAAAGGGAGGAGGAAGAACTGTCAAATTGATCTCACATTAACCTTTCCTTAGTAGACGAGGCACCACTGGTCCTGGGAAACAACATCAGCAAAACAAAACTTTTACATTTCATGTTCTTATAAATGTTCCATCTTCCCAGAGAAAAGACCATCTAGTTAACCAATTAATAATCACCAAGGTATATGGGTGATTGCTCCATTCCTATGATACCTCAGATTTGTAACCCTAGGTAATCAGGTTTTTTTTTTTTAATGTTAATTTATTTTTGAGAGTGGGGGAGCATGAATGGGGGAGGGGCAGAGAGACAGAGGATCACTGTGCTGATAGCAGTGAGCCCTATGTGGAGCTCGAACCCACAAACCGTGAGATCACAACCTGAGCCAAAGTTGGACGCTCAACTGACTGAGCCACCCAGGTGCCCCACTAATCAGGCATTTTTATTCCTTCTCTTCCTTGTTCCCGATTTTTTATTCTGTAAAAGCTTCCTGTTTTCCGCCCCATTTTGCAGTTCTCTGAACTGCAGTTCTCTGAACTTCAAAGTGCAGACAGTCTGCTTCATGAAGTGCAAAATAAAGATTGTTTGTATCACTTCAAATGTCTTCTTTAATCATTTTAACCATTTGAATGGCACACGTTCTGTATTCCCAGCATGTCTTCAGAACCCCTACATCCAGGAAGGTGTTTACTGCATACCACTTATACAAGGCATCATGTTAGGTTTTGGGGGGATACCAAAGTGACAAAGAAATGCTTCCTTCAAATTTAAAATCACCCCTACTCTTTATTCCTTGCCCTTTCTTTATGGAGTCATTTTATGCCTCCAATATCTTTCAATCAAATGACCCAGCTGCATGTGAAGCACACAGAAATGCATAGACAAAGCACTCCCAAGTCTTGGGTCCCTAGGCTGACCATCATTTCCCAGGTGAATACGAACCCCTGGGTAAACACAGGCCCCAGGTGACCATGATCCTCCAGGCTGACTGTGGTAGTTGGACTTACAGTCACTGTATTCTCTAAACATTCATACTATGACATGGCAGAAAAAATTACATTCATCAAAAAAGAATTTACAACCTATGAAGAATGGAGAATTACAATATATAAAAAGTCTTCCTGCTATAAAATGTCTTTCCATTCATCCATAGGTACATTGTTTCTAACCCCAACTTATTTTTAGAGTTTGGTACATCTAAAGAACTCTTCACCTGGTGTGTGTGTAACGTGCCTGTTAGCAGTCACCCATTACCTTTCAGGTAGTTTCCCTCTGGTGATATGTGAGCCCCCTGGAAACCTGGGCACTCTACAAAAAGCTCCTGGAAAATCATTAACACTAGGGACCACACTTTGCTATCAGACCTATTTGCCATGAGCAGCAAAATGGAATATATTGGTCTTATCTCTAGTCTAAAAGCCCATCTCTTCCCTAAAAGGCAATTTCTTTGCATGTAGTTAAAAGGATTAAAGGAACACCATTAACTTCCAGCATTTCTACTTACATTGCACAGTGCAGTGGAGTAAAGGGATTACCGATAAATGTTCGAAAACATTTTTGCTCCAAAAGTACCTCTATACAGTTTTCATTACCTGCAAGGAATCAAAAGAATTTAGGGAGTTTCCCAGAAAGAAATTTTGTTCAACGCAATCTATTTTTTTTTTTCATTAAGTATTGAATTCGACTGAATTCTCCTGAATTGGCTGCATGTTCATTCTCCATGGAATAAAATTCACAAAATGCCAAAATGTTATGAACTATGCTCACAGGTGTTCTGAGACATAATGAAACAGTGAAGGCCATATGTTCTGGTGGAGAGAAAGAGATAAAGAAGAGACCTCATTTGCAAGCGGAATGGATTCTATATCATCCTCAGCTCTTGTCAGATGTCTGACATAGCTGTTGACCATATTTACCATAGGAAATTATCCTTTCACCCTCACGAATAGGTTCACTTACAATTATGCAACCTAATTCAGGAAAGAAGATGTGATTGATAGAATTTAGTATTTGAGATAATGCAGGTGAAAAAGGGCTTTGACTATAAAATACTACACATGTGCTTAATACAGCACCAAGATCAGTTCCCAGCAAATAGTATGTACCCAATAAGTATTTTTTTTAATAAGTAGAGGAATGAATATGAGGAATTATTTTCAGCAAAATGACAAGTAGTTTCTTTTTTTTAAAAATTTTTTTAACGTTTTTATTTATTTTTGAGACAGAGAGAGACAAAGCATGAACGGGGGATGGTCAGAGAGAGGGAGACACAGAATCTGAAACAGGCTCCAGGCTCTGAGCTGTCAGCACAGAGCCTGATGCGGGGCTTGAACTCACAGACTGCGAGATCATGACCTGAGCCGAAGTCAGCTGCTTGGAACCGACTGAGCCACCCAGGCACCCCAACAAGTAGTTTCTAAATCAACTGAATTTGAGTTGAGTAAGGCCCTAGTTCTGTCAGCTTACTTGTTACCTGACTTAGGCAACTCACTTGGGATTTGTAAGCCTCAGTTTCCCATATATAAAATATCAGACTAGTAATGCCTGTCCTACCTAGGTCACAGGATGATGGAGTTTTCAGCTGATAAAGGACCTATATGTGTTTTGTGAGACCAGGTACAATTGTTGAAGGCAAAGTTATTTGGCTTTGGAATATAGATTGTTCTCCTGAACCTCTTCTTGGTTAAACTTAGTGCTAAATTAGAGTTCTTTTATGGTCCACCTCAGAATTATATAGATGTGTCTAATTTTAAGTGTTAAAATGCAAGCCAAACCTTTCTTGCACCTCTAGAGAGAAAAGGTGAAACAGTTTTTAGGATGAAGAAGCATATGAAGTGATGAATATAAAATCGCCTAACTTTATTCAAGTTATACTGTTTAGCTTTCCAACTATATCCAACCCTCACTCAAACCACCCTAGATACTGTTGAAGTGCTGGGAAGAGGGGCTTCCCTCTATTAGTATGACTCCCCCCAAAGGACCTAGCTTCATGCAGCACCTACATCTACCATTCCTTGAAGACTATGTGAATCCCAATTTCAGATCTGTGTGGGGAGGACTGAGGACCCCTGTACAACTTTCAATATTCTAAGTGCTCAGTGGAGGGGATTCTAGGAAAATGAGAGCTTGAATCTCAGATTTGAAAGGCTGCACTGGCAAGGTGATTGCTCAGGAGAGGGTCTCCCCCTTCCCTCCTTGCACCTGGATGGGCCCAAGAACAGAGGCACCTGCCATTCCCACACTATCCCACTCCAGTCTAAATTATGCGGTCTATAATCAGCACTCTTATGTCTTCCCCCTTCCTGTAGGTTTTCCAGTGCCAGAGAGATCTCACAGCTTGATTCAGATGGGGGTTAGGGAGCTCTCATCCATTAGTAGAGAGAAAAAAATCACAATCCACCAATGGCAGGGAAGGAGCAAAATCAAGTCGAACAAGCAGCAAAATGTGGCTCTCACCAAAGTCGGAACCACTGAAAAAAGGAGGACTCTAATGAAACCATAATGAAAGGTCTTACGTTGATATATCAGGGCACCCAAAAACCTTTCTGGACCTAATAATCATAGTTTTTGAGTGAAAAATTTAATAGAAGAATTAAAAATGGAAAAATAAAATTATAGGAGTTGAGTAAGAAACACATGGGCAAATATCCACATACACTTAGGGGTGAAAGACCTGCTTAAGCAAGACTGGAAACTTAGATGCAATAAAAGAAAAAAATTTGATAGATTCAACCATTTAAAGTTCAAAATCTCTGCATCAAAAAGATATCATAAACAAGGAACAAAGACAAATGCAACACACATAACAAATGGAGAATTCATATTTCTAACACAAGGTACTTCCGCAAACACTATGAGAAATGATAAACAACTCAGTAGGGAAAAATGAGCAACAGATGAAAAAGGTAATGTCCAGAAGAGGACACTTTCTTCGTCTGGAAAAGGAAATACAAATACATAAATAAATACACTATCAGAGAAACACAAATTGAAAAATATCTGTTTCTTGCCCTTCAAACTGACAAAAATTAAAAAAAAAGACATACTATCTTGGGCTGGCAGAGGCTTAAGAAGATAGTAAGTTTTATATACACGTTTGATGGAGTAATAAATCTTTATACTCTTTTTGCCAAGTAATATGGTATAATTTACTAAAATTAAAAAATTTTAGGGCATGTATGCCCTCTTATCAACAATTTCACTTTTGGGGACATCTGACAGAACTCGAGTTACCATAATATGAACATACACACTGCAGCATTGTTTGTAATAGGAAAAAACCTGAAAACAATTTGAATGTTCGTCAACAAGGATATGGTATGAATAAATAATAGATTCTGGTATACACACTCACACATGCCTGTATCTATCCAGCTATGTGGTACAAAATATACAACTATTAAAAAGATCAATGTATAGTGATACATATTGACTCGTCAGAGTATCTGCAATGGAAAGTTAAGTAAATAGTGACAAAAAAGTTACATAATATTTGCTCTATGATTCTAGTTTTTAAAAATAGGTGCATATATAATTGTATTTATTTATTATTCTCAAGGGAAAATTATGAAATATATATACACCAAATTACATCAGAAAGTAAATTTGGAAATGGAGACAATTTTACTTAGGCACTTCAGTATTTTTGATATGTTACAGTTAGTATGCATTTTCCTTTTTTACTCAAATAAGTGAAATAAAATTTTAAAAATCTCCCAAATAACAAGTGCTACTAAATAAATAGGGGATATAAGACATAAAAAGAAATGCCAAAAAAATAAATCACGCATCTACTAGTGGTCAATTGTGACAGATTATTACAATCATATTTTTTTGTTTGCTTTTTTAGCTTTATTATTTTAATTCCTTGTAGGATCTCTGGTTATCTCATGTAAACCAGAAACCCTGATTAAAACTAGTTCTTTCAGTTCATCCAAAGCTCTGAATAGGAGTTACATGTTAGAGGTTAACAAAAAGGAGGAAAGTGGATGTGCCTGGGTGGCTCAGTTGGTTAAATATCCGACTTCGGCTCAGGGCACGATCTCACAGTTGGTGAGTTCAAGTCCTGCATTGGTCTCTGGGCTGACAGCTTGGAGCCTGGAGCCTGCTTCAGATTCTGTGTCTCCCTCTCTCTCTAACCCTCACCACTTGTGCTCTCTCTCTCTTTCTCAAAAATAAATAATATACATCAAGAAAAATTTTTTAATTAAAAAAAAAGAGGAAAGTGAATTTTTACTGCATTAGGGCATCATGGTAGTCATGAAGGGGGAAAAGGGTATCTTAGATATAGAAAGATTGGAAACCATGGTTTACAATGTTACACTATGTTCTCACTTCCACTGAGACCACAGTGGTACCGGGCAGGCAGGAAGTCTACTGGAAACAGTCCAAGGACAATCAACTCACCATTGTAACAAGCCCAGTGCAGTGGCGTGTAGCCTTGGTTATCTTTGAAAGAACAGTCCTCCTCGGAAAGTGCCATCTGGAGCAGCTCGCTCAGCCATGTGGCATGGCCACGAGCCGCCGCGTAGTGCAGGGGTGTCCTCCCTCTGGAATCTTTACAGAGAATCGACACTTCTTGTTCCAGCAGCATTTGCACACATTCCTCGTGGCCTGTCATAATCTGAGGCATTGCAATTAAAAACACAAAACACATCTCAGAAGGGCAGAGATGCAGGAAGCAAAGCAGGGCTAGGTGAGGCTGGGCTCAGAGTAAGTGGACATACACTTGGGCCTTAAGGCAAGCAGACTCTGCCCTACTGCGGAGGGAAGAGGCAGCACAACCCCAGCAAGATTCCTAACGGAGAAGTCTGTGAGCACTAGCGCTTCAGAAACATCTCTTGACTCTCCAAACATAAACTTGAAAGGTAGCGTGATATAGTGGAAAATACTAGCTTCAGATTCAGGAAGGTGCAAGTTAAATCCTGGCTCCCACTTACGACACTTGGACAAATCAATCTGCCTTTCTGTGCCTCACTTTATCCACCTATAAGCAGGAATAGTCATAATGACTCGGAGGTTGTTGTGAGGCCTCGTGAGGTATGTAAAGGCTCCCAGCCTGTGACACGGACCACAGGAAGTATTCAAAAAATAAGAACTACGATTATGATATTAACCACTTAGAGTTCTTATTCTTTTCATTTATCATAGTGTTTAGCACCATCCCCAAATAGCAATTTCATAATTTGTTTTTGTTTCATTTAGTTTATTTGACACGCATTAAAAAAATTTTAGCAGATATGTATGAGGAATCATCCAAGGATACATATTTCAGCAGGATACGTATTTCAGGTGGGAAATTGTCACAGAATACATATTTTAGGTGGAGAATGGGCCCACATTTGTAAAAAAGAACAATTAGAAATAGCATGGCTACTGAAAACTAGGTAATCACTACAATAAATTATACCTCCTAAGCAAAATGGAGGATTAAAATAATGCGGCAGAAAAATACTTAGTGACATGGAGGGGTGCCTGGATGGCTTAGTCAGTTAAGCGTCTGACTCTTGATTTCAGCTCAAGTCATGATCTCATGGTACGTGAGTTCAAGCCCCGTGTCTCTCAGCATGAAGCCTGCTTAGGAGTCTGTCTCTCCCTCTCTGTCCCCCTCCCTAAATAAAAACATTTAAACAAAGAAAAAGAAAAAAATATTTAGTGACATGGAAAAAAAGTCCTTGATCTACTTAGAAAAAAAAAAGCATGTTCCAAATAACATCATCAGTATTCTCTCTTTTTAAAATTCAAAACAAATGCACATTACAGCAAAAAAGAATGGGGATATATTTACTAAAAAGTGGTTATCTCCAGGAGGTAGAATTGCTGGTGATTGTGATTTTCTTCCTTAAGGTTTACTTTTTTTTTTTTTTTTTGCAAATTTTGTATGATTTGCATATAATCATAAAACAGAATCAATTCTATCAACAGCAGGTGTTCATGTATCTATTATCATAATCTAACATGAAATCTGAAGAGCAGGATCTAAGAGTACCTCCCATTATTTTACCTTTGCAAAAGATTTTGTAATTTCTTCTCTCTTTTTTTTTTTTGTAATCTCTACACTCGACGTGGGGCTCCAATTCATGACCCTGCGATCAAGAGTCGCATGGTGTACTGACTGAGCCAGCCAGGCACCCCTGTAATTTCCTTTTCACTGACTTTTATTAGTTATCTTCGAAAATAATGTTTTTACTAAAAATTCATATGGGGGCAAAGAAGAGGAAACAAGCTCACTACAAAATTGCTTTACTAAAGCTGAGGAAGATGTGCATACCCCTCTGTGTAAAGCTGTGCAGCCCATGATGTCAACAGCATCTACATTTGCTTCCTTTTCAAGCAACAATGAAACAGCATCAATGTGGCCATATGCTACTGCAAGCATCAGTGGGGTTCTAGGGAGAGAAATAAATTAGGCTTTTGAAAAGAAGATTGGGGGAAAAAAAACCCAAACCACATCATTTCCTGAGGGAAAACACCTCTCTCTTCCTTCTCTCTCCCCCCCTCCCCTCTCCCCTTAACAACTGCTTAATATTTTCTGAGGGTCCCCAGTTTGCCGTAGGTCCATGGAACAAGCTATATGCTCTACCTCTGGTCTCTAAAGGCCATGTGGAATGGTGTCAGTGGAATGATCAATAGAGGGCGGACAGGGTTGCTTCTCACAAGGTTCATGTTAATCCCATCATTTTCAAACCCATGTAGCATTCGCCAAATACTGAGGAGGGAGTGTGTCTATGGAGGAGACCCTCTTACTTCTAGCATTGCAGTTCCACTTTCATAGTTTCCTATGTTGGACGTCTGCTCAAGATTTTATTTGATCAAAACTTCACTGCCTTAAAGAAAATTCTGACAAATCTAGAGTTAAAAACAAAGTGTTGGGGCCCAGGAAGTGAGGTTCTGGTTTGAACTCTGACACTAATTCATTGGTCTGGAGTGAGTCACTAGTGCTTTGTTTTTGGCTTTGCATTTCCTATCTGTAAGAGAAGATTAGGTGGGGGAATAGGCTAACAGAGGGAAAATACTTTGGAAAAACAAACTCCGAAAGGACAAAATTATGAAGGATTTTTTTTAATGATAGCGATAACCTCTTGAGGTCTGTCATGTTCTCATTATTAATTAAAAAAATGGGAATGCAGCAGCTTCAGACGAGGGTAAAAATGGATACAAAGAAGAAACAAATTAAAGAAAGCCCAGGACACATGGCCACAAAAGTTGGCTCTTTTTCATCAAGGTACACAGCCCCCACCCCATACTTTTCTTGGGTATATACTTTAGCACAAAGGCCCTTCATTATTCTTGGGCTTTCAACTATTAATTTCACCCAAATATATACTTCAAACTGCCCTCCTAACTGTTTAAAGAATTAACCAGTTACCTATTGTGATTGAAATGTCAACCCCAGGCCAGATTTAAAAAGACTTACTGTCCTTTGGCATCTTTCACGTCAATTGCTTCTGGGTTGTCTGCAATTTCTAGTAATAGCCGCAAACACAGTGTATGACCATTAATTACTGAAAAGGAAAATAAGGGACATTTTTTTAGCAGACCAGCACTACACGTATCCTTCCAAAGTGAAATTTATTTAGACTTCAAATCAGTGGTTTTCAACTGCTGCTGACAGATACCTCAGGTTTCCAGCTGGTGCTAGCTGCTGGGCACATCACGCTCCAATGTTTGTTACTAGTCGATTCAGCTTCCCTTTCTTTCCATTAGGGTACGTTGGTCCTCACCTACCATTTTCCTGGTCTTGCATTGAGAGTGTGTTCCTTAAAAATGATGTCCTTTCTTCCCTCCTTGTATGGGACTGATATCCTCTCCTCAATTTTCAGCTAACTATCTTTTGTGTTCCTTGAAGAGAGTTACCCAATTCTATATAATCCCATGTCCAGCCTGCCTCTAGCGCTTTTTAAAAAGAAGGAAGAAGGGAGAGGACGGAAAACAGGAGAGTAGAACAGGATGGGAGGGGAGGAGGGCAAAGGGGATCAGAGGAAGGGAGGAAAGGAGATGCAAACAGGTCCTGCCTGTTTTCTCCTAGACTTCACATTTATAGGTAGACAAGAACAATCATTCAGTTGATTTGTGGTGACTTAAAGCCTCAAACTGGAAAGGTACCCAGCCCTGGGGTCACTGCTCCTTGATTGACTAGAGGCTCCCAGGGGATTCAGGGATGCGCCTTCTGTGGCCGGAAGACAGCTCTGTCCCAGAGTTCCTCAAACTTCTGCCCTAGGTTTATAAGTCTTCCAAGGTCTCTTACACTGGCTTCCATGGCTGCCACCTGCCTGTCCCCTTGGCCCCTCAGTTCCTTCCCTGGCTGAGCTGTGACTCTAGCAACCGCCTTGCCCCTTCTTCTTCTCTCCCAGCTGACCAAAGGTGGGCTGTCCACTGGGCCTTGACCCGCTGGGCCCAAATAACCAGATCTCACCCCTGTGTGCACCAGGCAAGATTCTACTCTGGGGAGTGGTGGTGCCCCCCTGGGGCTGGGAAGCAAGCCTCCTGGAAGGATAATCTACTGGGCTAAGGTACTTTCCTCCAGGTTGTTGAGTGGAACCCACAGCCTTACAAAAGACATGGGTTTCCACTGAGGGAGTATGATGAGAACAAATATGTTTAAAATTCTAAATGTGACCTCCTCTCTTCTCTGAACAATGAGAACACTATAAGACACATTGCATTTACCGCATTATGGCTGTGGAGAGAGAAGGGAATAGATGCAGCTATGTTAGGTTGATAAAGGCTCTTCTAAGAGCTGCATTTTACAGTTCTTTTTATTGCATGCCAGTCGTGAGAGAATGCTAACTTAACGACATATTTTTCAGGGACAATGCATATTAGAATTAGCTTCCATTCATTGACACAACACAAATTAACTACAGGAATAATGCCCACATTTTGTAGACCACTGCATTCAGCTCATTCAGCAATGTTCCATTTATGTATCTCAGGAGGAAATTTTGGGGATTGGATGTACAGGCAATCTACTGCTGTTGCTGTTGTTTTGTTTTTTGTTTTAAAAATTACATTAAACCTATTACCACTGGTAAAATAGGCAAGAATTTAATGTATGCTTAAAAGGAAATGATCAGCAGAGAAATGATTGCTACACACTATAGACAATGGGTTCATGAAGGTACAGGTATATTTTGATGGATTCCTCTTTCTATATCAATTTACTATTCATTAAATACTCATAATCATAATAGTTCCAAAGACATCTGATTTTTGGCCAAAGAGAAAAAGACAATAAAATTATCTAAGTTCACATCACTCGCCCAGTATGCTGGAGAACAAACCAATTTCTACAGTGGTGTGCTTTTTTTGGCAGAGGGTAGGGTGGTATACTTTTGAACTTAGCTAATAGCCCTCAGGTAATTATAATTCCCCTCTAGTGTAAAAGTGTCGCCAAACCAGAATTCTTATTGGCTTCCCATACACTATGTTTTCCCCAGTTGCCTTCTAGCAAAAAGATGCTAACATCTCCTTCAGTTGTGCCTGCCAACTCCAGCTTTGTCCCAGACTAGCTCAGCCTCTCCCTGGCTGTGAGTGACAGCCATTTTTCATACTGCTCAAAGGCCACAACTGTCAATGCAACGATCTGTGCCAAAACCTCTAATATCCATCCTGGCTCCCGCCTCTCACAGTACTCCCAGGATTTGAAACAAAAAACAATTGGCCTCTCAAATGAGTTGGAAAAGATTCTGGAAGCACAAGCGAAAGCTTCTGCACAGCAGACATTTTGTGGAGAATAGAGTCAAATGACGGCCTGTATCTTTTTAATGAATGACCTGAGGGAAATCCAAAAGGATTGAGTGGTCTCGACCACGAGGGGGCTCCATTGGACCACAACCTATGTCACAGTGGCAAATGAGTGACAATGATTATCCTTCACTGTTTACCTGTTAACAAGGACAATTTTCCACAATAAAAATAGGCCTTTTGTAATTGTCAGGAAGTACTGTACATGGTAACTAAAGCATGATGTTTGCCGTGAATAATAGACAACTAATCTTTAAAAAGGAGAGCTACCATTTGCAACTATGTGGATAGAACTAGAGGGTATTCTGCTAAGCTAAATTAGTCAGAGAAACACAAATATCATATGACTTCACTCATATGAGGACTTTAAGATACAAAACAGATGAGCATAGGGGAAGAGAAGCAAAAATAATATAAAAGCAGGGAGGGGGACAAAACAGAAGAGACTCTTAAATATGGAGAACAAACAGAGAGTTACTGGAGGGGTTGTAGGAGGGAGGATGGGCTAAATGGGTAAGGGGCATTAAGGAATCTACTCCTGAAATCATTGTTGCACTATATGCTAACTTGGATATAAATTTAAAAATATAAAATTAAACTAAAAAAAAAGAGATCTAAATATGAACTTTGTAATAATACCAAGAATGCCTAGAATACCAAACTTTGTAATGATACTTTACATTATTACCAAAAATACCAAAAAGACTAAATGTGATGGGAAATTAGAATGTATAATTTATAACCGTACCATCCATTACTGATCTCATGGCTAAAAATTCTTCCAGGAGCAATCATTTCCAGATAATTAGGTAACACCATAATTTTTCAATCTCCATATTGATTTTCTTCAGTGGTTTGGAAATTCAGGGATATATATAGAAATAGTGCCACAAGATCTAACATTTTTCCAAATAACAAGAATTATAAAGTCTTTTGAAAAACTGTCTTTACTCTTTTATTTTTCAATCAACCCATTATTTCATGGTCTGAGTACGATAGTTATTTCTCTTCATAAGACAATATCGGGGTGCCTGGTGGCTCAGTTGGTTAAGCATCCAACTCTTGATTTTGGCTCAGGTCATGATCTCATGGTTTGTGAAGTCAAGCCCCGCATCAGTCTCTGTGCTGACAGTGCAAAGCCTGCTTGGGATTCTCTCTCTCCCTTTCTCTCTCTCTCTCTGTCCCCCCACTGCTTGCTCATGTGTGCATGCATGTGGACATGTGTAGACTCTCTCTCTCTTTCTCAAAATAAATGAATTAAAAAAAAAAGACAATATCTACTATTCTGATCAAAGGCTGATATCCTTGAATTCCTGACTTCAAAGGAATTTATGTCTTAGCGGAGCTAGAGATTCTTCCACATTACCTTTCTATCTGTGTATGTAGCCAGAAATGTCTTGGCAGAGTTTTATTTTATGTATATTGGAGAAAAATCTCCAATAGAAAGGCAAATTACTTACTTTTTTATATATATGCATATACTTTTTAAGAGTCTTTATTGTTACCTGATGTAAAGTCTTTATTTATTTTACCTGATGCATCAAGAATTAGAGCAGAAGCTAAGAAGCATCGTTTAGACTGGCAGACTGATGCTGTCTGATGACACCTTTTATGAAACAGCCCAGAAATATCATTAATTTTATGCTTTAAAATGCTGTGTGATTTTGTCTATGTAACTCATTTGAAGATCACATTACACCTTGCCTCCCGTTTAGAAATTTTTGTGATAGCCATTGGCCAAGGTTCTGAACTCCCTTCTGAGTTAAGAAGGCCAAAAAGAGTGCAGAGGGTTTTTAGGGCAGTATTTACAATATCATACTTTATATGATACTATAATGCTGGATGCATGCCATCATACATTTGTCCAAATTCATAGAATGTATAACGCGTGGACCCTAATGTAAACTATGGACTCTGGATGATTATGATGGGTCAATGTAGGTTTATCAACTGTAATAAGTGTATGACTCTGGTAAGGGATACTGATAATGGGGAAGGCTATGTGGGGGGAGACAGGAAGTGCATAGACAATCTCTGTAGCTTCCTCTCAATTTTGCTGTGAACCTAAAACTGTTCTCTAAAAGAAGAAGGCCAGAGCCTACCTGGCCATAAAACACTAATCATCTCCAAGTGGGCAGTAGACCAAAAGCGTTTTGGAAGACTGGAGGCATATTTGATGTAGAAAGAAAACTGATACTTTTAAAGTTGGGATGCAAGAAGATGCTGCCATCCTTTTACTTGGACTTATAAGTGGGCCGTAAAACTACAGTAACCAGACTCATGGCAAGACCCACCTGAGGCATGAAGTGGGGTTCTTTTGGTTACATTGTCTTTCACAAAGATGGATGCGCCCTGATTGATAAGTGCTTCCACGCATTCTGTGTGTCCCTTAAAGGCAGCCAGGTCCAGAGCGGTGCGGCCTTTCTCATCCCTGATGTCCAGGTCCACCAGCGACTGCAGAAGGACTTCCAAGGCTTGGTGGTGCCCGTTGTAGGCCTGCAAAGAAGAGACCAATGACACAAATGCTCACTCACTTCCAATCCCACAACAACCCACATGAGGGGCTAAGCCTCCAAGGTCACAGTTGAAGACCCCTGCAAAGAGCACATATGAAAGATGCTTGGGATAATTATTGAAACAGGCAAACCAGAGAGACTGAAAAATGATAATGCACAAGCCTCACTGGTACATATGAATTTCTTCATGTTCTTTCTTGTTTGTCAAATAATTTGTTCCAAACGTACTAAATGTATTAATGTATTCTTATATTCATATCTATCAATCTAATAATATAATATAGACAAGCAGCTGAATGAATTAATACATTAATTCTATCAGTTCAGTCCTAAACATAATAACACAATTAGAATATTTTTTCAGGATACTTTTCTGTTAAACCTGGGGGAAAAAAAAATCACTGAAAACAATGCAGACTTGGTAATTCAACAGAAGCATACTGACCTGTTGCAGTCCAACATTTTAATTTCTGTTTTGTTAATGTTTATTTTTGAGAGAGAGAGAGAGAGAGAGAGAGACAGAGTGCAAGATGGGGGGAGGGGAAGAAAGAGAGGGAGATACAGAATCTGAAGCAAGCTCCAGGCTCTGAGTTGTCAGCAGAGTCTGATGAGGGGCTCAAACTCCTGAGCTGTGAGATCATGACCTGAGCTGAAGGTGGACGCTTAACCGACTCAGTCACCCAGGCACCCCACCGGCATTTTAATTTCTAAGCAGGGGACCCTTGGCAAGTTTCTGAATTTCACTTAGGGTTTGTTTTCTCATTTATAAAAATGAGAGCAATAAAAGTCACCTCCCATGGAAGATAGAAAGAATAAAATCACACAGGCTTCCCCATCCTATCTTGTACCCAGTCGATGCTTCCTCCTATCTCCTTTACTTCTCCCATTGATTATAATGAAAACACAGACACAATTATGGAAATGTATTTCATGTACCAGCACCAAGTTCAGACCTATTATGAGGTCCTATGCCATGTTAGGTTAAGAAGCTTCACATTACTAAAACACAAAATTAAAAGACTGAGGGATAATTTTCATTAAGTCTACAAGGTAAAAAATTGTATATGCACACACAAGGCTGAGGACATTGGAAGTAAAAGAGAGAAGAGGGATAAGGATAGGAAGGGGAAAGACGGGGGACAAGGAAGTAAAGAAGGAGATACAGGAATAATCTGCCTCCAGGGGTTTTCAGCAGCCAGAGTCCCCTCTTATGTCAGCAGCACTTTTTGTTTTCCCACTGCAGCAATTGCTCAAGGCACAATGAATTTGAAAAAGGGCTTAGCACAGACAAAAGATCAATATCTCTAATACATAAAAAGCTCTTACAAACCATTAAAAAAATTTTTTTTGCATTTATTTATTTTTGAGAGACAGAGATGAGCAGTGGAGGGGCAGAGATAGAATGAGACAAAATCCGAAGCAGGCTCCAGGCTGTGAGCTGTCAACACAGAGCCTGACGTGGGGCTCGAACCCACAAACTGGGAAATCATGACCTGAGCCAACGTCACACACTCAACCAACTGAGCCACCCAGGCGCCCCTCTTACAAAGCATTTTAAAACTTAGGAAAATGTACAAAGGGCATGAAAAGACAGCTCCCAGAAAAAGAAATATGAAAGGCCAGTGAATATATGGAGAAAATACATAATTTTTTTCAGGTATTATTTTTCAACTACCAGCTTGACAATGATTAAGTTTGGTCATGTCCAGGGGCACCTGGGTGGCTCAGTCAGTTAAGCATCAGACTCTTGATTTTGGCTTAGGTTGTAATCTCACAAACCGTGAGATCAAGCCCCACGCTAGTTCTGTGCTGACAGTGCGGCAGCTTGGAATTCGCTCTCTCTCCCTCTCTCTCTCTGCTCCTCCCTTGCTTTCTCTCTCTCTCTCAAAATAAATAAACTTGAAAAAAAAAAAAAAAGGTTGGTTATGTCCAGTATTTGTTAAGACCTGGTGAAAAAAGCAATCTATGCTCTGTTGCTGGGAGTATATATAGTACGACATTTGAGGAGACTTGACAAAATCTATCAAAAACTTTTTTAAAAACTGTAAGCTGCAGATAGCACATATAACATGACCTCATTCATATAAAAAGCAAACATATCCAAATATACACATATCTATATCTATGTATATTTCTATATTCATAGAAAATCTTAGAAAAACACAAAAGCAACTGTTAATGCTGGCTACCTCTAGAAAAGGGAGGTAAAGCAAGGAGAATATGGATTTACTTCATCTTACCTTTTTAAGAGTCACTTGAGTTGTTTTCCTAAGTATATGTTCATAACAATACCAAAAACTGAACATAAAAGGACCCACAGAATTTAAGAGTACTTAATTTTTAAGTTTTAATACTTTTTCTTTATATTACTTTTGTGAATGATTGTGGCTATTATGTTATGTATTAGACATATCTTACCTATAATATGCAGTATAATAATTCATATGCTAATGAATTTCAAATTTATATCCACTTCTAACTTCTTTTACTTCCAAACTTGTGTTTTTTTAAGTTTATGTATGCATTTTTGTGAGAGAGAGAGAGAGAGAGAGCATGAGTAGGAGAAAAGTAGAGAGGGAGAAAGAGAGAATCCCAAGCAGGCTCTGCACAATGGACACAGAGCCCCACGCGGGGTTTGAACTTATGACCCGTGAGATCATGACCTGAGCCTAAATCAAGATCAGAGGCCAAATGAGCCACTCAGGCACCCCTCACTTCTAAACTTATATATTCAACTGCCTATTGATCTTTCCACTTGAATATATGCCTCTCATGCTCCTCCATTGCAGCAAATGGCAACTCTATACTTCTAATTGCTCAGGCCCAAAACTTTGGGGTCATCTTTGTCTTCCCTCTTAAGACCAGGGTTGTAGCCCTATACAAGGGCCCTGGGACGCTGGCGCCAGTGTGTGTTGAAGGATAGCCTCTTCCTCCTGATCCCAGCTTTGCCATGCCCGGGAACGGGGATGCATCTGCTGAGAGGAAGGGACACCTTTTGCTCAACAAACAGAGTTGTCCTCAGGTTCTCAGGCACCTGGCAGGAAAACATCTATCCCCAACCCCCTACACCTCTGTTCTAATTCACAAACAGGTGTCATGTGGCAACCCTCAATCCATGATCATCTCTAAAATTATATCCAGAATTAACCCAGTTCTCACCATAGGGCCATTCTCTTTGGCCAGGATGATGGCAAACACTTTCTTTCCATCTTTGCCCCACTGCAATCTATTCTTGACATGGTCTCCAGATGAAATCTCTTAAAACCCAAGTTGGACATATCACTCCTTGATGAAAACTAGTCAATGGCTTCTTCCCTCCTTGATCATAAAATCCAAAACTTTCCATGACCATTCAGGCCCCTTAGGATTAGTCCACCTTCTTCTTCTTCTTCTTTGTTTTTAAGTAACAACCAGTCTTTTTTGTTTTTAAATATTTACTTTTGAGAGAGAGAGCACATGTGCATGTGAACGCACACAGGTGGGGCAGGGGCAGAGACAGAGAGGGAAACATAGAATCCGAAGCAGGCTCCAGGCTCTGAGCTGTCAGCACAGAGCCCGATGTGGGGCTCAAACCCACTAATGGTGAGATCATGAGCTGAAGCTGAAGTCTGACACTTAATCGACTGAGCTACCCAGGCACCCCAGGATTAGGGCTCCTTCTACCCTGATCATCAGCATGACCCCTCACTCACTCTGTTCAACCACACTAACCCCACCTCCTACCCCATGGTTAAATACATGCATTTCCTCCTCTGGGCTATTGCATTTGTACTCTTAAAATTTTTTTAAATTCATGTATTTATTATTTTTTAAGTTTATTTATCTATTTTGAGAGACAGAGAGAGAACATGTCCATAAATGGGGGACAGGTAGAGAGAGGGAGAGAGAGGATCCCATGCAGGCTTTGGGCTGACAGCAGTGGGGCCTGATGCAGGGCTTGAACCCACAAAATGTGAGATCATGACTTGAGCTGAAACCGAGAGTCAGACGCTCAACCCACTGAGAGACCCAGGTGCCCGTGTACTTTTTTTTTTTAAGTTTTTTTTTTTTTTTTCTCTAGTAATCTCTCCACACAACGTGGGGCTTGAACTCACAACCTGGAGATCAAGAGTTGCATGCTCCTCTGACTGAGCCAGCCAGGCACCCTTACATCTGTACTTTCTATTTCCTCTATCTGGAAAGCTCTTCCTCCAGAGGGCCACATGGTTCTCCTGGTACTTCTCCTTCAAATATCACCTTACCTGGATGCTTTCCAGAGCCAAAGCACAGCCCTCCACCCTCCACCTCAGCATACTACCGGACATTCTCCATCCCACTTATCCTGCTTTATTTTATCTTTATAGCACTTATTACCATTTGATATCTATTACTTATCCATTGGTTTATTACCTGTGATTGAAGGCACTTCATGCGTATTGCTCACTGTTCTATCCTAAATCATGCCTAGTGCATAGTACACACTCCACAATTATTTGATGAATAAATGAATTAATTTAATGGATGTTATTTTCATTTATTGGTATTAGTGGTAGGAATATATTTTTAAAATAGCAGCTATTTGCCTATGCAAACGTTCTTTTCATTGATGAAAAAACAAAACAAGCAACGTAAATTAATTCATCCAAGGTCACTTAGCTATTAAGTGACAAAGCTAGAATTTGAAACCCAGAGCTGTGACCACTAAAATCTATGCTGTTCAGCAATGTCTTATAATTTTTCCCAGTAATTCCACTGAATTGGCTTTTAAACAAAATACTTTTGTCTCTACGTGTAACGGCACAAAGAGGTGAAGAACAAATATTGGATCAGAAACCTTGACCCCCTCTCTAGAAGGCTTAACACAGAGGTAAAGTGACTTGCACAGAACTATGAGGCAAGAAGGCACACCCTGGGGCTAACTTCTCGACTATTGTTCTTTTACTACACATACTGCCTTTCTTGAGACAGGGAAATAATTTCCTATATGTCCATGTTTGTAATCTGTGCTTGCTGTGCAAACCATAACTGCATAGGATTGTAAACCGTTTAGTCTAATCTGAATTGTGAAGCAATAGCTAACTTCTACTGAGCTCTTGTTGTGTGTCAGGCCGTGCTGGACATGTAGCACCTCATTTAATTGTCAAAACAACTGCTGATTTGGATACTACCGTTATCCCCATTTTACTGACAGGGGCACAGAAGGGCAGAAGGTAACAATCCAGCCTTTCCATGGTCACTCAGCCTTACATGGGACAGCTGAGATTCAAAGACAGGCCAATTGGACCCCAGAGCCTGAGCTGTGGGCTTTTCATGAGCTCCTATGGAAAGGGTGCAACAAGGCCAAAAGGTGTATGTTTCTTTACTTCTTTATTATGGGAAGTTTGAAACTTAGACAAAGAGAGGATAGTTTATGAATTCTTATATACCCACAACCCAGTTTCAACTCAGCCATTATCGACTCAGGCCACGGGTGATTTTAAGCCAACTTGGGAAGACCTATCCTGTAAAATCTGTGGTACTAGCAACATCTACATCAGGGTATAAATCAGTCTATCTCATTTTACTCTAGACTTACCTGTGACTTATTTGAAAACAAATTTTGCATAACACTTCTTATTTTAAACTGTAATAGTAGCAACTGATTCAGCTTATGTGGAAATCCTGACTTCACACCAAAGGGAAATGAATCCCTGTAGATCACAGCAGGGCCTAGATGTCATTTGCAAATGCTGGTCCCTTCAGTGCCAATTATTATTATGACAAAGACAGTAAACATTTTAATTTCCATCAACATGACTTAGCCTAGGAAATAGAATCGGCAACTTATAAATTGCAGGCGTATCTGCAAAACATGATGGCTAACGTATTTCGATTTAATAGAGAGAAGACATAGGGGAAAGAGAAAAGTAGTAGGAAGGAAGCCAGTGTGAAGGAATCGATGCTGTTCAGTACAGTAGAGTCACCCTGCAAGGCGCTTGGGTTAGGTGCTAAACTTATCCCCACGCTTTCTTCTTTAATCCTCACAACAAAAAATAAATCCATCAGTCTGTGTTAAATTTAGAGGCTTAATATTTTTAAAAAAAGATGAAGTGGCCCTGTTGGTAATTAGGAAAGCTTCAGAATCCCAACCCATACTTTGTTCTGTATCAGGCATTTCAAATTCTCTTACGGAATGGTTGAAAGGCCAGATTTACCTATAAAATTCCTTTCATTTCTTCACCTAGTCTAGCTAGCAGCTTTTGAATTTTAGCATGCAAAAACATTACCCCACAGAACTGAAGACATAAAACTACGTATACTAAACTTAAATGGCAATTTAAAAGGAATAATAAAGTGACTTTGATTATACAAGAAATTTCACTTACTTCCACACTCTAGAGTTTAACCCTAGAAACAAACTACCATGTAACATGGAATTCTGTTTTATGGTTAAATGCATGATTATGTCTTTGGGCAGGTATATGGTTCTTGGAGTACACACACACAAAAGTATATAATAAAGCTTTAAACTGTTTTAAGGAGGCTCAAGTAGGCAGGAAAGGAAACCTTTCTCATGTCAGCAGTACATGATGAAAATTGCCCTCTTTCTTTCTATTTCCATCCTAATCCAGGTATTTAGTAGGCAGTTTCACCAATAATTTCTGAAATAAATGAGGAAGGAATCACATAAAAGAACAAATATGTCGGTTCAAAAAGCATGTAATATTTTGGCTTTCAATAGATAACTCAGTTAAAGTCTTCACTAGAGGTAGCAATCAAACATTTTAAGTTTGTTTTATGAAATGTCTTTATTAAAAAATGCATTAGGTAACTTTAAATATGTCTTAAATATGATTAATTTCTTTGAACTTTTTAGATAGGAACTGAGGGCAATGAGGAGAAAGAATCTGGCATCTCAACAGAATCCACGAAACAATGGGTCCATCTGGAAATCTTGACAGCTGGAGGCTTTCATTTGCATAGCCTTGTTTCTTGATTTAATTTTTTCAAGTGGATGAAATGTTTATGAAATTCACTGGGTTGGTAACCCTGGAGACTTGAGTCATTCAGCCAGGAAATAGTAACTCAACGCAGGTCAGGTTTCTTGTGACAGTCAAGGTTTGGGGGCATCTGGTGTGATTTCACTGCTAGAATGCATCCCCAGAAGAAATAATGTGCCTTGGATTTTTATCAAGTTAATTGCCACCGAGGCCCCTGGAGAGGGTGATGGGCATACTTATAGGATTCTTGAAGCATATAATAATTTTTAAAAAGGTGTTAGCAGGCAAGAATAACAGAGTTTTAGAATTAATCCACTGCTATCACCCTGGTCAAAGACATCATCACCATCATTACATCCTGGTTGTCTAGCTTCTGTTTTTCTTCCCTTACAATGTATACCCCACACAGAAGCTGAAATAATCCTTTTCAAACAAAAGTCGTATCATATCATCTATCTCTTCAAATCCCTCCAAATGGTTTTCTAACTTGCTCAGAGTAACAGTTGAAGTTCTTACCAGGGAGTACAAGGCCCTCCCCTGATTCCTCACCTCCTCCACGACATGTCGGACACCATCGCCTACACCACTCCCTTTCTACTCTGCTCCAGCCATGTCGCCTCCCTGCTGTTCTGGGACCATGCCGAGCATGCTCTTAACCCAAGGACTCTGTACTTCTGCCCAGAACACTCTTCTGTCACATGATATCAACATGGGTAGCTCTTAAGGTCTCTTGTCCAAATGTGAGATTCTATGCTATGCAAAGTAGAGCTTCGCCTGTCGCCTCAGTGTTGTCTCACTGATCCCATTGGTAGCACTTCACACCATGTGTCATGTTAAATATTTACTTGCCTATTTCTCTCCTAGACTAGAAACTCTACAGAGGCTGGGCTTTGTTTATTGCAACCTCCCCAGCTCCCAGAACAGGTGCTTAGCATACACACAGTGAGTGTATGTCAAATGAAATAATGATATGTTAGCGTTAATGAGGATGAAGCTTAGCTGAAAGCACATATGTGCCAGGCACTGTTCTAACCACTTTAACGCATTAACACACGTCATCCCCACAATGGCCTTACGACAGAGGTACTGCTATTGTCCGCTTATTTAATTTTTTATTTTTTTTAATGTTTATTTTTGAGAGAGAGAGAGAGAGAGAGAGCAGGAGAGAGGCAGAGAGAGAGCGCAACACAGAATCTGAAACAGGCTCCAGGCTCCGAGCTGTCAGCACAGAGCCCGACCCAGGGCTCAAACTCACGGACCATGAGATCATGAACTGAGCCAAAGTTGGACGCTTAACCGAATGAGCCAGTCAGGCGCCCCTGTTATTGTCGCATATTATGGGTGAGGAAATTGAGACACAGGAAGTTCAGTTCTTGGCCAAGATCATACAACAAACAATTAAATAAATCTACAAATTAGAAAGGGTGTGGGGGTCCTTAACTTACTCCTTTGAATTTACAGGTGGGAAAACCATGACCAGGCGAATTGCTAAAGGGAAGACTGGTGGCTGGGACCTCCTCTCTGGGTGTACTTCCGAGGCCCCTCCAAGTACAGAGCTGCCAGATGCCCCGTTCTCTCCAGGGATAACACAGCACCCTGACTTTACAGGACCCAGAAACTCACAGACCTTAGCAGAGCAACTGGCACACTGTAAGCACTCAACAATAATTCTTTGGGGGGAGAAAAAGAGAATGACAGCTGGCAGAATTTGGGAGAGCTAAGAAAGTCTCTTCTCAGATTACCGGCAGGTGTGGCAATGCAACCAGCCCCATTTACAAAGGGCATGAGAATTCTATCTGAGATAACCTCAGATAGTCCTCTCTAGGGTCAGCTAATTCTGCTGTGAACCCTCAGCTTTGGGGTAACTTCTCCAGGTGCACCAGGTGGTTGGGCAGAGATTCTAGGGAGCAGCCTTTAGGGCAACGTATACTAAGAGCCACATGGCATAAAGTTTTATACATACAAATATCCCACTGTCCATCTAACTTTTCTGCTCTAAGTCCACCTCCAGAACAAAGATTGATGCATATTTTAGCCTGATTTCAGGACTCAAAACGTGTGTGTGCGTGTGTATGCAGTGGATGCGTTGGTGGGTGTGGCAGAGGGTGGTGAGTGGGATCAATAGATGTGCTGGTGGATATGTGGGGAGACTAGCAAGGAAGCGGGGGCTCCATGCAGTGTGATCAGTTCATCCCAATCCTTATGGGATGGTCTCATCCCCTCACCTTGCCTGATTACTTATGCATGCCCATCAACAAAGCCACTCCCCTTTGCTCTCCAAAACCTCCCTCTCAATTTTTCATCAGAATGACATCGAGAAAGTGCTTGTACATGGATGGTACTAAGTGAATGTCATAACAGTTAAACTCAGAGACCCAACTCCTTCCCAACCTTCTCAGCATTCAGCCTCCAGGTGCCTCCAACCATCATCATTGTGGCCATGGACTGAGGGCTCACAATGTGGTGACACCTTCTGTAGCTGAGCCTCTATTGCTGGGTGTGGCTGCCGGTTGGAGAGAGGCTCCTAAGGGAATAGCTGTTGATTACCAACTGCTGGCAGGAGACCATGGTAGGGTGGTGGGTGAGTTTCCTGGCTCGGTCATCCCTATGGAGAATCTGGGGATCCTCACTCTGGGATGCTGCATTTCCCTTCAATTGTTGGGATGTGGAGAGGAAGGTTTATGGGTGACAGAATAACTCTTCCTCCCTGCTCACAGATCTTAGCCAGTACAAGAATCAGAGCTCATACCTCCTCTGAGACCCTGACTTCAAGCCCAGGCAGAAAGAGCAGAGCTGCAATAATGCACGTGCTTACCTTGTTCTCATGTTTGTGTTTAAATATCTCACACGTTTTTAATTGGGGTTTTTGGTTTATTTTTTGGTAGGCTGTATACTCATGCATTGTCGGCTACAATCAAATCTTTAAGCCACAATGTTTTCAAATTTCCTCAATGTTTTAAAATTTAACTACTAGATAGCAATGATTTTAAAGATTTAAAAAACGTATAACAATCATTTATTAAGTATACTGTGGTAGAGGCTTTATGAATATTATCTCTTTTCCTTTGTCTTCATTTTACAGATGGGGAAACTGAGGCCCAGACAGGTTAAGTAATGTGTCTGAAGTCACCAGTGAGTGAAGCTGGGACTGGAATTTGAGGCAGTCTTTCTCTCTGCAGCCTGTGCCTTTACCCATGTACTGTTTTCAATATTTGTTATTATTGCGTTATTATGCTCTCATTTTAAGAGAAGCCTAGTTCTAGGACACTTAGGTTCTTTTTGTAACAGTGGAAGCCACTCACAGCATCTCACTTACAGCTAAGTGGAGCGGACTCTTGGTAGCACCGGAATCTGATTCTTCAAAACCATTGTTGGTTCTTTCCAAAAGCTGTGGAGACAAAAAGAAAACAATAGTACATGAGTGAACTTTGCAGGAGGAATCCTCCTTTATGGATACCAACGTTGACATAAATGCAAAAGAGGTTTCAGAAATGTAAAAAAATCACACAACTTAGCAATATAAGAAACCTGGTGCAGCATATCTGAAACAAATAAGAAATCAGATGCAGCATATCTAACACAGATACTCTAAATATTTCAACTTCTAGATCATCTTAGCATTTGCTAATGAAAAAAGGCTTTCATACTTGAAAGATGCTCAGCCTCATGAATCCAGGAAAATAATTCATGTTTAATCCTCTTTTCACCCAGCAGATGGTAATAATGAAAAATTATAATAGCCGGTGTTCAACTATCAAACACACGTTTACCAGAGATAAGTGTTAGAAAACACGTATAAAGTTCCCGTTCTCATGAAGCTTACATTCTAGAGAGGGGAAACATAGACAAACAAATAAATATAGAAATAAATATCTGGTAATGACATATGCTATAATGAAAATAAAATAGGGTGATGTGATACGGAATGATTGGGAAGTTACTTGACAGCTGATGATCAGGGAAGTCCTCTCTAAGGAGGTGACAATTAAAGTAAGGCCTGAATAATAAGGAGAATTAAACCAAGTAAAGGTGTGGCAGGAGAGTATTCTGGAGGAGGAAGTCATGGAGGAGGGAATGTAAATGTGTCAAGGGGAGATGGACATGGTGAGTTGAAGGAACAGAAAGGATAGTGTGACCAGGGAATCAGGAAAAAGACATTCTCAGGGATTCATGGTGGGAACAAATTGTTAAAACCTTTCTGGGCAATTTGTGCATACTTTTAGTCCAAGGAATTAATTCCCAATAAACAATTAGACAAGTGCATAATGATGCATTTATTAAGAAAATTATTCAACAAATATTTGATGAATGATTACCAATGTGCCTAGACACTGAAGATTCAAAAATAAAATTAATAATGTATTAAAATATTCACTTCCCCAGGGCAGGGGGTAGGGTGGATAACAATAGAAAAAAGTTACGCAGTTAATTAGAAAATGGTATGTGCCAAGGAGATAAATCAAACAGAGAGGGAGGGTTCAGAGAGCTGGAGGGGAGATCAGTTTGCAACTTAAATAGGGTGATCAGGGAGCGTCGTACTGGCTGAGCAAAGTCTTAAGGGTGATGAGACAGCCTTGTGGATATCTAGGGGAGGAGAGTTCCACTCAGAGGGGCCAGCAACTGCCAAGTCCCTCAGGGTTAAGTGTGCTTAAGAATATCCAGGATGCTGGAGCAGAGTGACCAAGGGTGAAAATGACAGGAAAGGAAATCAGAGAGATAGTGGCAGTGGGGGTGGGAGTGTCATCAAGAACCTTCCGGGTTGTTGTAAGAATTTTGACTTTTCATCCTGAGATGGAATTTCACTGGAGTGTTTTGAGCAGAGTGATGACATGTTCTAACTTTTAGACTCTAGGGAGGGCACAGAGAGAGAGTGGGGCAATAGTTCAAGAGAGAAATAACAGTGGCTTAAACTAGTGGAGAGCAGTGGTGATGGAGAGAAATAGCTGGATTGTGGATATTTTTGGAGGTAGAATCAACAGGATTTCCTGATGGGATGACTGAATGGGAATGTAAAAGAAAAAGAGAAGTTAAAGATGACCCCCAGGATTTTGTCCTATTAAAATGGAAGGATGGCAGTTCCATGAACTAAGATGGAAAAGACATTGGTGGAATATATGTAGTGGGAAAGAACAGAAGTTTGGTTTCATAACAGAAATGTTATGTTTGAGATGTTTTTAAAGCATCCAAAAGTTCATGCTAACAAAGCAGCTGTTGGGTACATGGGTGTGGAGTTCAGGTATTTAAAGACATTAGACTGGATGAGATGTGAAAGACAGTAAAGTAAACAGAGATGACAGATAAGGAGAGAGTTGGAGAGATGGGGGGGAGCCAGCAGGGTGACAGACTGAGCAGATGAACTAGAAGGAACACGAGGAAGTGTGAGGTCTGGAAACTGAGTGAAGAAAAAGTTTCAACAAGAGAGTGAGTAACCGTGCCAGAAGTCCTGATAGGTCAAATAAAATGAGTTGTGAGAATTGACCACTGGGTTTGGCAACACAAGGCTATTAGTGACTCTGTGAAGAGCAGTTTAGCAAAACACTGTTTATATGAAAAAACTAGAAAAACAGATAGCAATAGAGATGGGTTAAATAAATTGAAGTGTTACAGGGACTTCTGGGGAAAATGGCAGAATAGGAAATTTCAAAGCTCACCTCATTCCATGAATACAACTAGAGAATATGCACATCGATGTAAAAAACCCAGAAAACGACCCTAAGATTGGCAGAACAGACTCTCCCCAGCTAAAGGTAGACAAGAGGCCACGTCAAAGAGGGTAGGAAGGGCAGAGATGTGGTTGGGAGCTAAGCAGACCCATGCGACTTTCTAAGGAGGGACACCTAGGGCACAGAGAGGGGAGGGAAACGGACCCTCAGACCAAGCACCCCAGGCATGGGGAACTCACACAGGTTAGACAAATTCCCATAACATTTGGCTTTGAAAATTGGAGGGGCTTAATTTTGTGAGTTCTTACAATCAGTAGGGCTTAATAACTGGAACTTTATTATTGTTTTTAATGTTTTTTTATTTTGAGAGAGCGAGCGAGCATGTGCATGTGAGCAGGGAGGGGGCAGAGAGAGAGAGAGAATCCCAAGCAGGCTCTGTGTTGTCAGCACAGAGACTGAAGTGGGGCTTGATCTCACAAATTGCGGGATCATGACCTGAGTCAAAATCAGGAGTCAGATGCTCAAACGACCAAGCCACCCCAGTGCCCTCCAATGCCTGGAACTTTAAAAATCAGTGTGCTCAGTTCTGGGAAAGCCAGAAGAATGATAGAAACTGAGTCTCTGCCCTTAAAGAGACAGTACAAGAAACAGCCCAGCAGAGATACAGCATAGAAACAGCAGTTTGAAAAATGCCTGGGGTATATAGGAAGAAGATCAAAGTGTGCACTGGAGGGGCAGGGAGTCTTAGGAGACTTTTCCAAGAACAAAAGAGTTGGCAGGTACCGTTTTCCCTCCCCTGTCCCCTAGTTTAGACACATTGACCAACACCCCACCAACAGTTTCCACCTAACTTCCTAACAGTGCCCCTGCCCCCGCATTCTTCTGTGGACTTGCCCCCTTGAATACATCCTTGGCCAGAGTCCATCCAAAGTGGTGCCACAAGCCTGGCAGTGTGCAAGGATTCCTAATAGGAGGCAGCACCACCCCAAAGTGACTCCTGTCTTGGAGAAAGAGGAGGATAACCACCCACACCAGTCTGACTATGGCTCCAGCAATGGGACAGGAGCAGATAACGGGTTTGGCTGCCCTACTCACCAACAAAAGGTAGCTTCTCAGGGCACCAAAAAGAGAAAGTACCCTGCAGTTTGGTGCTATTGTACCTCTGACAAATGCCTGTTCTGACTCAACTCAAGCCCAAGGCAGCCCCAGACTGACCCACTAACAACACAAAGACCAAACCCTGCCCCAAACAGGCAAATAGAGCCATTGGAGATGACTGGACAGAAGGCAAAAGTGGCCCAACCACAACAGTTGGGTGCATATAACATACCCAGGAGATACCCCAAGGCACTAGGTTCTGGTGAAGAGGGGACATTGCACTGCAGGGCACTATAGGACCTGTTCTTCATCTACATCTTCTGCAGCTGACTTTTTTTAACACATAGAAACATACACAGAGAGCTAGACAAAATGAGGAGATAGAAGAGTATGTCCTAAATGAAGGAACAGGACCAAATCAGAGCAAGAGAGCTAAATGAAATGGAGATAAGTAATATGCCTGATAGAGAATTTAAAATAATAGTTATAAAAATTCTCACTGGACTTGAGAAAAGAGTGGAGGACCTCAGTAAGGCCCTCAACAAAGAGAAATAAAACATAAAAAAAAGAATGAATCAGAGATAAACTTAATAACTGAAATAAAAAATACATTAGATGAAATAAAAACTAGACAAGAGGAAGCAGAAGAATGAATCAGTGACCTGGAGGACAGAGTAATGGTAAGCCAGCAAGATGAATAGGAGAGAGAAAAAATAATAAAAAATGAAAACAGACTTAGGGAATTCAGTGACACCATGAATGAAGCATAACAGCATTTACATCATATGGATCCCAGAAGAAAAGACAGGAAAGGGGGAAGAAAATTTATCTGAAGAAAGAGTAGCTGAAAACTTCCCTATTCCCTATTCCCTATTCCCTATTCTGGAAGAAACAAAAATCTAGATGCAGGAGGCACAGGGATTCCCCCAACAAAATATACCCAAGAAGGCCCATGGCAAAACACATAAAACCGTAAAGGGGCACCTGGGTGGCTCAGTCAGTTAAGCGTCTGATTTCATCAGGTTATGATTTCACAGTTTGTGAGTTCGAGCCCCATGTTGGGCTCTGTTCTGACAGCTCAGAGCCTGAAGCTTGCTTCTGATTCTGTGTCTTTCTCTCTCTCTGCGCTTCCCCTGCTCTCACTCTGTCTCTCTGTCTCTCAAAAATAAAAAACATTAAAAACTTAAAAAAAAAAAAACAGTAAAAAGCAGTGACAAAGAGAGAATTTTAAAAGCAACAAGAGAAACGAAAACAGTTACATAAAAGGGAAGTCCCATTAGGCTATCAGCAGATTTTTCAGTCAAAACTTTGTAGGCCAGAAGGGAATGGCATGATATATTCAAAGTGCTGAAAAAAACCTACAACCAAGAAACTGTCCAGCAAGGCTATCATTCAGAATAGAAGGACAAATAAAGAATTTCCCAGACAAACAAAAGTTAAAGAAATTCATCACCACTAAACTGGCCCTGCAAGAAATGTTAAAGGGGACTTTTTCAATGGAAAGGAAAGACCATAAATAGAAGTAAGAAAAGTAGGAAAGCACAAAAGCAGTAAAATTAGCTATATTTATAAAAATAAGTCCAGGGATTCACAAAATAAAAGGATGTAAAGTATGATGCCATATACCTAAAACATGGGGTTGGGAAGAGGAATAAAGAATGCGTCCAAACTTAAGCAACCATCAACCTAATACAGAATGCTATATGCAGAAGGTTTTATATATAAAAACCACAAATCAAAAACCAGTAATAGATATGCAAAAAAATAAAGAGAAAGGAATCCGAGTATATCACTAAAGAAATCCAGTAAACCGTGAGAGAAAAAAGCAAGAGAATAAAGGCACAGAGAAGAATTACAAAAACAACCATAAAACAAGTAACAAAATGGCAATAAGTGCATACCTATCAATAACCACTTTGAATGTAGATGGACTAAATGCTCCAATCAAACAACACAGGGTGACATAGTGGATAAAGAAGCAAGACCCACCTATATGCTGCTTAAAATACTCATTTCATATCTAAAGACAGATGCAGATTGAAAGTGAAGGGATAGAAAGCCATTTATCATGCAAATGGAAGTGGAAAGAAAACCAGGGTAGCAATACTTATATCAAACAAAACAGGCTTTAAAACAAAGACTGTAACAAAAGACAAAGAAAGAAACTACATAATCAATCATATAGGGAATGATCCAACAGGAAGATATAACAACTATAAATAATTATGCACCCAACATGGAAGAACCCAAATACATAAAGCAGCTAATAACAAACATAAAGGAAGCAATAGATAGTAACACAATAACAGTAGGGGACTTTAACACCCCACTTACATTAATGCATAGAATATCCAACAGAAAATCAACAAGGAAACAGCGGCTTTGACACATTGGAGCAGATGGATCTAACAGACATATTCAGAACATTCCATCCTAAAACAAAAGGATATATATTCTTTTCAAGTGCATATAGAATATTCTCCAGAACAGATCACATATTAGGCCACACAACAAGTCTCAACAAATTAAAAAAGATTGAAGTCACATTATGCATCTTTTCTGACCACGAAGTCATGAAATGAGAAAACCATAAGAAAAAATTTCTGGAAAGGACACAAATACATGGAAGTTAAATAACATGCTACTAAACAATGAATGGGTCAACCATGAAATCAAAGAGGAAATAAAAAAATACATGGAGGCAAACGAAAATGAAAATGGTCCAAAACCTTTGGGATGCAGCAAAAGCTGTCCTAAGAGGGAAGGTTACAGCAATATAGGTCTACTTCAAGATGCAAGAAAAATCTCAAATAAACAACCTAACTTTACACCTAAAGGAGTAAGGAAAAGAAGAATAAACTAAGCCCAAAACCAGTAGAAAGAAGGAAATTATAAAGATTAGAGCAGAAATAAATGAAATAGAAACAAAACAAAACAAAAACACTATAGAACAGATTAATGAAACCTGGAGCTGATTCTTTGAAAAGGTCAACAAAAAAACCTTTAACAAGAACCGCCCCCCCCCCAAAAAAAAGGGAGACAGAGAGAGAGAGAGAGAATCAGAAATGAAGGAGTAGAAATAATAACTGGCACCACAGATACAATGAATTCTAAGAGAATATTATGAAAAATTATATGCTAACAAACTAGACAACCTAGAAAAAATGGATAAATTTCTAGAAACATATAACCTTCTAAAAACTGAATCAGGAAGAAATAGAAAATTTGAACAGACCAATTATCAGCAATGAAAATGAAGTGGTAATCAAAAAACTCCCAACAAACAAAAGTCCAGGACCAGATGGTTTAACAAGTGAATTCTAACAAACATTTTAAGAAGAGTTAATACCTATTCTTCTCAAACTATCCTAAAAAACAAAAGAGGAAGAAAAGCTTCCAAATTCATTCTATGGGGCCAGCATTACCCTGATACAAAAACTAGACAAATACAATACAAAAAAAAAAAAAAAAAAAAGAACTACAAGCCAATATCTCTGATGAACATAAATGCAAAACTCCTCAACAAAACATTAGTAACTGAATTCAACAATGCATTTAAAAAAAAATCATTCAGTGCAATCAAGTGGGATTTATTCCTGGGGTGTAAATGTGCTTCAATATTCACAAATCAATCAATGAGATACATCACATCAACAAGAGAAAGGATAAACCAATATGATCGTTTCAATGGATGCAAAAAAAGCACTTGAAAAGTACAGCATCTCTTCATGATAAAACCCTCAAAAAAGTAGGTTCAGAGGGAATATACCTCAATATAATAAAGACCACAAATGAAAAACCTATAGTTAATATCATACTCAATGGTGAAAAACTGATAGATTTTCCCCTAAGATCAGGAACAAGGCAAGGATGTCCACACTCAACCACTTTTATTCAACATAGTACTGGAAGTCCTAGCCACAGCAATCAGGAAAGAAAAAGAAATAAAAGACATCCAAACTGGTAAGGAAGAAATAAAACTTTTAAGCATTTGCAGATGACATGACACTATATGTAGAAAACCTTAAAGACTCCACCAAAAAACTGCTAGAACTGATAAATGAATTCAGTAAGGTTGAAGGATAAAAATCAATACACAGAAATCCACTGCATTTCTTTACACTAATAATAAGGTAGCAGAAACAGAAATTAAGATAAGAATCCCATTTACAATTGTACCAAAAAGGATATAATACCTGGGAATAAACTTAGCCAAGGAGGTAAAAGACCTATACTATGAAAACTACAAAACACTGATGAAAGAAATTGATGACAACACAGGGGTGTTTTGGTGACTCGGTTGAGCATTTGACTCTTGATTTTGGCTGAGGTCATGATCCCAGGTGTGGGATTGAGCCCTGTGTCAGGCTCTGCACTGAACATTGAGTCTACTTAAGATTCTTTCTCTCTCCCTCTGCTCCTCTCCCCTGCTTTCTCGCTCTCTCTCCAAAACAAAAATTAAAAAAGAAATTGAAGATGACACAAACAAATGGAAAGATATTCCGTGCTCATGGACTGGAAAAACAAATATTGTTAAAATGTCCATACCACTCAAAGCAATCTACACATTTATGCAATCTCTATCATTAAACCAATAGCATTTTTCACATAACTAGAACAAATAATCCTAAACTTTGTGTGGAACCATGAAAGACTCCAAATAACCAAAGCGATCTTGAAAAAGAACAAAACTGGAAGTATCACAATCCCAGATTTCAAGATATACTATGAAGTTGTAGTTATCAAAATGGTACGATGCTGACACAAAAACACATAGATCAATGGAACAGAATGGACATCCAAGAAGGAAACCCATGATTCTATGGTCAATTAATCTCCAAAAAAGGAGGCAAGAATATGCAATGGGAAAAAGACAGTCTCTTCAACAAATGGTATTGGTAAAACTGGACAGCTACATGAGAAAGAATGAAACTGGACCACTTTCTTACACCATACACAAAATATAAACTCAAAATGGATTAAGGACCTACATGAGAGACCTGAAACCATAAAAATCCTAGAAGACAGCACAGGCAGGAATTGTTCTGACACTAGTCGTAGAAACAATTTCCTAGATATGTCTCCCGAGATAAGAGAAACAAAAGCAAAAAATACACTGTTGGGACAGTATCAAAATAAACGGTTTCTGGGGCACCTGGGTGGCTTAGTTGGTTAAGTGTCTGATTCTAGATTTCAGCTCAGGTCATGATCTCATGGTTTGTGAGTTCAAGCCCCGTATCTGGCTCCCCATTGCCAGTGTGGGATTTTCTCTCTCTCTCCCTTTCTGCCCCCCGCCGGCCAGGTAAATAATCTTTAAAAAGCCTCTGCACAGCAAAGGAAACAACCAATAAAACAAAAAGACAACCTACCGAATGGGAGAAAATATTTGCAAATGACATATCTTATAAAGGGTTAGTTTCCAAAATACGTAAAGAACTTATATAACTCAACACCAAAAAAACAAATAATCCAACTGAGAAATAGGCAGAAGACATGAACAGGCATTTCATCAAAGAGGACATTCAGATGGCCAACACATGAAACAATGCTCAACATCACTCATCATCAGTGAAATGCAAATCAAAGCCCCAATAAGATACCACTTCACACTTGTTAGAATGGCTAAAATTGAAAACACAAGAAAAAAGAAGTGTTTTTCTGGACAACAATATGGAGGCTCCTCAAAGAATTAAAAACAGAATTACCATATGATCCAGTAATTCCACTACTGGATATTTACTCAAAGGATAGGAAAAACACTATTTTAAAAGGTTTGTGCATCACAGTGTTCACTGTAACATTATTTACAATAGATAAGATATGGAAACAGCCCAAGTGTCCATCGATAGATGAAGGGATAAAGAAGATGTGGTGTATATATACAATAGAATATTACTCAGTCATAAACAAGAATGAAATCTTGGGATTTGCAACAACATGGATCTAGAGAGTATTATGCGAAGTGAAATAACTTAGAGAAAGACAAATACCATATGATTTCACTCATATGTGGAATTTAAAAAACAAAACAAATGAGCAAAAGGGAAAAAAAAGAGGGAGGCAAACCAAGAAACAGACTCTTAACTATAGGCAACAAACTGATGGTAACCAGAGGGGAGGTGGGAGCAGGGGAATGAATGAAACTGGTGAAGAGAATTAAGAGTACACCTATCTTGATGAATACTGAGTAATGTATAGAATTATTGTACACCTGAAACTAATATAACACTATATGTTAACTATGCTGGAATTAAATTTTTAAAAGTTTAAATAAATAAATAAACAAATCACGTAAGCAAGTAAATAGAGTGGTATAATCATCCCTCAAGACAAATTATTCCTCTTTATGTTGCCTTTAAGTTCTTATTTGTATAGTGATGCATCCAAAAGGAAAAAAATCCAACACCCAAAGCAGTGATGTGTGGTGAATATGGTGGTACAGAACATCCACTCCAGCCTCCTAACTGATGGGCTTGGGCTGTGTAAGCTAGACACTTAAAAACTATGTCCCTAGACTCCCTTGAACTAGGATTCCAGATATGATGTAAGTTCTGCCAATTAGATGCACTAACCTGAAATACTGAAGACAGAAATGAGCTGAGAACATTTCTGATGACGGGCACAGTTGTAGAGACTTTGTCTTTCAGCTTCCTGTGTACGGGCTCCTAGCTTAGTGAGGGTGGAGTAGCCAGACAGGGATACAGGACATCCACTTTTTAGCAGTGTGGATCAAGGGGGTGCTGTGGGGGCTCTAGGGCCAACAGTGGTACCACTAACAAGTGTGTCCCTGTATGTCGCCTAGGGTGACGTGTCTGGGAGCAGCCATTCTGGTGGCTACTTTCCAATTCCCTGTCACCCTGATCATGGGGAAGAAGCAGCCACCGCAGTCCAAGTTCATAGTTCAGGCTTATTTTTCCTCTTCTAGACAGCCCCACAGTCTTGTAAATACCTATTTTTAAAAGTCAAATCCTTCTCTGTTTAAAATAGCTAGCATTGTTTCTGTTTCTTTCAAATGAACCCTGATCGATTCAAAGACTAATAGAGTTTATGACAGAAGTTGTCTTAATGATAGAAATTATAGCACTCAATATACCAGAAAGCACAGCTTCCTAAAATCCACTATATCCATTTTTCTCCCTAACAGTCACAAACTTGTTAAGTGGAAAATCACATTTTAAAGCCATGTATGTGGAATAGTACTATTTCATTTACAAAAAATCTGTATTGACATGATGATATATGCAGGCAAAAAGCCTAGAAATACATACTCTATTTATACAATAAGCTAAAAGTGGGATTTTGGATGATTTTTATTTTCTTCTTTCTCTTTCCAGATTTTTTGGGCAATAACTATGTATTGTTTTTGTAATCATCAAAACACAGAAGCTATTTCCTAGTTGGGAAAAAAGCTATTAACCTTCTTTTTCATTCAATGGAATGATGTCCACAGACTCCCCCCCCAGATAGGTCCTAAATTCCTTTCTGGCCAATGCACATGGAACAAAATGTTTGCATTCACTGGTAGATCAAATAGCAGCATAAAATTTATCATCTAAGAGCACACAGTTTTAAGTTTGTGAAGACTACAATATAAATAATGATATAAGAAGTAAGGTATTTTATGTTTGTTTTTATTAGTATAAGAATAGAATTTGGAACTTAATCTAGGATACATTAGACTAATGAGACTAAATTTAATTTGAACTTCAAAGCAAATCACTTTAAAACCAATCTGCCTTGCATAGTTGAAATACAAGTAGCCTTAACTGCTTGCAAGGGCTAGAAAACAGCTGTTCTTTGCTTTGTTTTGCAACATTATCACCTGCAAGACTTCCTGGAATTGACAGTGTGTACCAATGCCAAATCCTGTCCTAGAATGAACTTTTAATCAAAGGAACACAGAATCATTTCCACCATTACCACAAACATGATGAACAGAGGCAAGAAGACAATATACTGTTTATAGCCACAAAGTAGGCATGTTCCCAGAAGATTTATCACGGAGTAAGATTTTTCCACACACATTCTTTGATCATTCAAGTAGCATGTGCTATTTTACTTCTATCATTTACCAAATATTAGTGGAGTGTTATCTCTGTACCGGACCCAGGGTAAGGCACCAGGATTCAACTTTGCAGCGAGCAGATGTTGCTGGTGACCTGGGTGAGCATGGACGCTAGTGGGGAACCCACAGAAATTAACGGTATTGAAAACAATGAGAGCTAGGCTGCAAGATGCCATGGGAACATGAAGAGGTACCTGACATAGCCTGGGGGGGGCGGTCAGAGAAGACTTCTCTATAAAGGAAGGTCTAGCCTGACACCTGGATGGTAGGAGTCAGCCAGGCACAGAGAGAGGAATTTCCAGGCAGAAGGAAGAGCCTGAGAGAGCAGTGAGTACAACAAATTTGAAAAACTTTCAGTTCAATAAGGCTAGAGTAGTAGGTAAGGGTGAGGAAAGGATTAGGAGCAGAATGGGAGGCTGGAAACACAAGCAGGAAACAGATTAGATGCATAGTGATTATATCATTATTGTCCAATCCAGGGCACTTTTGAGAATGAAAATAGTGCCAGGACAATAACTGTAAACCAGGACATTTAATCAGGGTGATTATTCTGGGTCACTGAAGTGCCAAGCAGAGAAGAGGCACAATCATGGTTAAGATTCTTGGGGATCACTCTGGCTGCAGGGTGGAGAATGAGCTGCTGTGGTGTTGGGGTGGGGATTACAATCCTAGAAGCAGGGACATCAGTTAGAATAGTTCACCTCTGGGATTTCTAAATTGTGAATTATTAAGCTGGTGAGACCTAATGGTGGCCTGAACCGCAGAAATGGAAGGAAGCAGGTGCATTCAGGAGTTTCATTCACTACTGTATTCATTCATTCCACAATTATTTTTCTGGTGCTGTCCCTACCCACATGAAACTGATAGTTTAGAAGGCGTAGTGGACACCATTCATTGATTGAGCAGTAGAGGAAGGGGAAAGGGTGGAGTCAAGGGTGATCCCCAGTTTTCTAGCTTTGGTGATCCTTTCTTTAAGAAATACAGAGAATATGCAAGATCTGGGGAGAGAAAGGTATGTTGAGTTTTGGTTTGAAGAGCTGCTGGGACATTCAAGGGGAGATATCTGGAGGACAGATGGATATCATGTCTGAAGCTTAGAAGAAAGATCTGGGCCAGATCAATGGATCTGTGAATCATAAGCAAAGGCTAAGACATGAAGCCCCCTGTGGATGAAATTGCCCAGGGAGAGCGTGTAATGAGAGAAGGGAAAAGAGCATAGGGCATATGCCTCAGGAACCCCAGGCTTTAAAGGTTTGGAAGAGGAACAGAGTCTGCAATGGAAGCTAAGGAATGGACAGAGGTAGAAAAAAAAAAACCCAGGAGTGTGAGATGATGATGTTGATGGTGGTGGTGGTAGTGATGGCAATGATTACCAGGACATGAAAGTGGTCGTGGTGATAAATGATGATGAAGATTCTCATGGACAACAGCCAAAAGTTGTAAAGCATTTACTATGAGCCAAGTATTCTACTAAGGGCCTTACATGGATCATCTCAATCTATCCTCAAGTAATCCCTTATGGCCTTCTCAAGTTCACACAGCCTGTAAAGGATAGATCACAGGACTAAATCTTGGTCTAACTCAAAACCCATGTTATTTACCCTACACAACAATGCCTTCACCATCAACTTAAAAGCTGAAACTCTCCCCTGATATTTCACAAAGGAAAAAAAAAAGCAGCAGGGATGAGTGTAGGAGACAAGGAAAGGTTGTTTTGTGTGGTTTTTTTTCAAGTATGTGAGTCTTCTGAGGTGTCTAACTTCATATATGTACTTAACCTTCTTTTAATTTAGAATTTCGTCCTAAGTATATCAAGTCCAAGGGATGAGGCAGGTACACAGCTCTGCTCATACTGTCTCCTGAGCATAAATGTCTCAGGGGAGGGACACGGCAGCCAGAGAGAGACAGAGAGCTCATACCATGACTCATTATACAAACTTATAAGTCAGTCCCTGGTCTGCAATATTCTTGGAAGATAACATTGCTCTGCAGAGATCAACCTCTACATACTCTGTCAAAATCAGAAATGGAATAGCTCTTTTGAAACATAGTTATAGCTAAGAATGCATACCAAAGAAGCGGCATCATAAAAAGCAATGAGTTCTGCACATAAAGCTTGTAGTTATAAATCAATCTTAGAATACAATCTTACATGTATAATATAAAAGCAAACTAGTTATAACTTTCTCTCTTTTAAGGCCATTTCCAATTAATATATCCTCATGCTTGTCATCAACATTTACACAACCTATGCATTTATGTGCTAGTTTTCCCACTGAATCACCTCCATAAATTCAGCATACACACTTAATATATTGCCATAGGCTTCTGTTGGAAAAATAAACATTTTGCACACATTCCAAGGATCCACTTGGTTCTCTGTTTAAATAATATTAAAATGGCTGCTTTAATAAAGCCTTATCTGGGCTACTTAATTTTATTTTTGTCATCTCCAAAATCCCAGAAATACTTCTTTTCTCAATTAATTAGTCATTTATGAAGCCTGTAGGTACAGTCTCACACTATTTGATCTCACTTCTTCCCCCAGTCTCCTCCAGTCACCTTGCATTTGCTAAGACTCTCTTGGCTAAAAACAAAACAAAACAAAAAACCAAACAAACAAAAAACAGAAGGTTTGAGATTAAAGCTACTTCTAATTCCCACTGACAAGTAAAGACAGGTGTCTAAAGTGGGAATTGAGAGAAAGAACCTAGGAGGAGAGCAAGCAAACTTTTCAACTGTCTAATCTGTAAAGAAAAACTCCCTGTTTCAAGTGGAAAGCAAGTAGGATGCTCTATGATTTTGTGGGCCCCAAGAAGATTACTGTATTTGACATTATAGCAACTTATAGGACATTTTTTGAATCTGGATGGTGTTTGCACAGGATTGGAAGGCTCACATAAAAAGCAGCGTCATGTCTTGGATTTAAAAGCAGCAAAGGTAATAGAAGGCCAAGTTTAAGCCTCTTTCTCTACAAAGTGAATCTATGATAACAAAATCAAGAATAAATATGAACTTAATGGTAAGCCAACTGGCCGCTGGGTTAACAAAACAGTAATCTTATCATTCAAAATTGTGAGGACACACATAAATATTACACTTGAGCTGGAAACCCATGCTTTATAAATAGTTTAGGTTATCACTGGCTATTTGAAAGCATGGCAGGGAAAACTTCAGGGATCCCAAGAGACCTCAAGCTGATCTAAACCAGTTTTTAAATGTGCTTTTTAAGAAAGCAGAAATATGTGAGGCAAATATGGCTCAGACTGTAAAAACAGAAATGTGTGGCCAGGGGGTCCGTGGGGTAACCCTTTCTCTTGTTGGTTCTGGTTAGATTCTGACTACACAACTAGTTTCCAAAAGTTAGGAGGGATAGGAGGAGCTAGAAAACCAATCAGAAAATATCCGTGGAGGGTGGCGCCTGGGTGGCTCACTTGGTTAAGTGTCAATTCTTGATTTTGGCTCAGGTCATGGTCTCATGGTTCATGGGTTTGAGCTCCACACTGGATTCTTCCGCACACACAGCACAGAGCCTGCTTGAGATTCTCCCTCTTTCTTCTCTCTCTGCCCCTCTCCTGCTCGCTCTCTCTCACTCAAAATAAACAAACAAACAAACAAACAAACTTAAAAAAAAAAAAAAAGGAAATATCCATGGGGACCATGTAAAGGAGGTGCTCTGAGGAAAAGCTTAAAAATGGATCTATTTATCTTTCAGCAGTGAGGGCTGAGAGGACATTATGAGTCTTCGAGTCTGTGAAGGGTTGGAAGCAGGCCAAGAGTCCAGGAAAGTTGGCACCTCTGTCAGAAATTCTATTTCACATTCCACTCGTCTGTGCTTGAGAATGAAGTGCTTTTTGGGCAACCTCAGGGCTACTCCTGAGTTAGCTGTGGTGGGACTGGCTCTGGCTCAGTCCAGAATGGGGGTTGGGTCTGCAGAAGTTCCAGACCACCCAGCCTGTGTCAATACACTCTATTCAGAGGATCCCAGGGGCCCAGGACAGAGCTCAGGGATACCATAGGTCTTTAGGCCTCAGAATAAATATGATATTTCAGGCCACAATGGACCTCAGGGAACCCCAGGTCTTTGGGCCTAGCCCCAAATAAACTAGCTCCCCATGATGGCACATCAGTAACGGCTGTGACTATCTATTTCTCATGATTCTGCTCACACCCCTTCACAGCTATTAGAAAGAGCTGTGTTGCTTGAAATTATTATTTGCAACAATTATCAGAAAGTCAGTGGTTTCTAGAAATGTATGAATCTAATCTAATTTCTGCCTCCCCCAATTCCACAAGTGAGGAACCATTAACCTTCTACACTTGTGTAAGCCAAGGTCTATGCAACTTTAAAAGGAGATAACACGAATTAAGGAGGGTGCTACTGTAAGCTTAGCTAGATTAAGTTTCCATTTTTTCTTTGGAGCCGATTTTGATTACTCTGCTTATCTCCTCCCTCCAGTGTGTATTCAGTTCCTGGTGATTTCCTTGCCAATTAAAAGGCAGAAGAGTCTGGAGTATGTGTAAGGAAGGCTAATGAAACCCACTGTGAAGATAAAGTCAAATGCAAGATGTAAAAGGTATGGTGTTCAAAGTCATCTTGCAAGAGCCTTAAAAATGTTCACGTATGTTGACCCATAAATCTACTTCAGAGATTTTATTCTGAGAAAGTTTCAAGCCCAAAGCCATTCAATAGTGAATAGTGTAAGCAACCTAAATAGTTGAAGAATGTCAAAGTTATGGTTTATCCAATAATTGAATATTATTTAGATTAAAACATGTTTACTGAATTTTTAATAGTATTGAGAAAGGCTTATATCAGTTATTTTACAAAAAAGAAATCAATGTACAAAGTTGTATATTTAATATTATCTCATATGTAAAAATAAAATGTGAAGAGACTAAAATGAAATACAAGTGATCCTTGAACAACATGGGTTTGAACCACATGGGTCCACTTATGAGCGGATCTTTTACAATATTGTAAATATGTTTTCCTTATGACTCTCTTCATAACCTTTTCTTTTCTCATACTTTATTGTAAGAATACAGTATCTATTTCATATAACACACAAAATATGTATTGATTGACTATGTTACTGGTAAGTCTTCTGATCAACAGTGGTAGTCAAGTTTTGGGGGAGTCCAAAGTTATACTCAGATTTTCACAAAACAACGAGCAAAGGGAAAGAAAAAGAGAGAATGACACAAATCAAGAAACAGACTCTCAGCTATAGAGAACAAACTGATGGTTACCAGAGGGGAGGTGGGTGGGGGGATGGGTGAAATAGGTGATGGGGATTAAGCAATGTACTTGTGATGAGCATCAGGTAATATATGTTGAATTACTATATTGTACACTTGAAACTAATATAACACTCTATGTTAACTAACTGGAGTTAAAATTAAAACTTAAAAAAAAAAGTTATACTCAGATTTTCAACTGTGCAGAGGGTTGGTGTCCCTAATCCTCACATAGTTCAAGGGTCAACTATGTACCAAAAGGTTACTAATGATTGTTATGGGGTGACGGAACTTTGGGTATTTGATTTCTTGTTTCCACTTTTCTACATATTCTAAAATTTCTACAACAAACATATATTACTCTAATAAATAAAAAGATAATTTTTTATTCACAAGTAAGATGGTTGAGTGTAATGATTTCCAAAGTCCCTTCAGCTATCCTCTGCATGGTATCTGGTCAAAATTTAAGGAGTTAATGTTTTCATGACCATAACAATATATCTTCATGTTAAAGAAATAGTACCATTCTGGCCAGTATCAATGTTGGTTGAGTGCATTCCTTTGTGGCCATTAAATTGCAAATTCCTTAGGGACAGGGGCCATCAATACCATGTTAGGCATTAAACAAATGTTTGCTGAATTTAATTTAAATCGGATAAGTGAGTGAAAGCATTTGTGGAATTAATTACAGGGTGATAACACATTTCCTTGCCTGTTTGGAAACTGCAGAACCATCAAAAATGATACTGGTATCTTAAATTTTGGATGGATTTTTGCCTTTATAGAAACAAGTTAAATAACATTCATTGCTACATTTATAAAACCAATGAACTGATCAGCAAAACAAAGAAACAAATTTGACCTTTCACAGAATATGGTTTTGTAAATGAAAAATGCTCCAGGATAAGTGTATCTTTCTATACCATAGTCACAGTTTACTGTTACCAGGTGGTGGTATAATTCATCATGAGGTGACCCTCTGTTCTTCTGTCATAAGGAACTAAAGAAAATTAGTAGCAAATGAAATTTTGATATGATGGATGGACCAATAGTATGAAGAAGGTGAGATACCAGAGAAAGAATTCCAAACACATTTTCTGGTTGTTAATATCTAAATCAGTCCAGAAAAAGCCAATTAGTATGTTTTCGAAGTAGCAAAACAGTATGACTCTTTTAATCTTGCCATAGGCATTCCAGATGAAGAAGAATATTGAGATTAACTCATAAAAAAAAAGTCAGTATCTTTAGGGATAAGGCACCCTGGTTACTGAAATAACAAGGACTGATCCAAGCCTAGAAGGAGCCAAAACTGATAACGGATGGGACAAGGGTTTAACTAACTGAAGGAGTTGCAAAGAATCACTGCGGAAGCCATCCCAAAGGTAAAAAAAATCATCAAAAGTGCTCCAGTATTATTTTGAAGTTCCATGGCAGCTTTGTTTTTAAATTGTTTAACTAAATCTCAGAACTCTTAAATTCAATTTTTCCCCAGCAGAATAAAAAATATATAATTACTATATCTGGGTTAAACAGAATCAGAAGACCTATCAGCTTAATAAGGAAATCATTCTCTTTGGCGCCATAGTTTCCTATAACTGAATTTGGTTTGATTTTTTGTGTGTGTGTGAGCAAAAGAAGGAAGGAATGTTTATGTCTTGGAGACAGAAAAGAGAACTGAAAATGGTCTCTATGAAAACCTCTGAGGGAACACAAAGAAGCTGCAGGCACCAGCCAATTTCAGAAGCACCAACCTCAGATACAAATTCAATGCCTTGGTTGTGGCTGCCTTGGGAGCACCCTTAATATATCTACAAGGGCTGTGGTTGTAAGTCCTGAAAGTCCTCTTGGATCTAGCAATAGTTGTTGCAAGGAAACTTCTGTACAACAATAATTTTGGCTCTTCCCTTGGTATTCATGATAAAGGAAAATCTAGACCACACCCGTTCACCTCCTGAGTTTTGTAAAGTAATTCAAAAGTTAAGTTCACCCTTCTATATTAGCAATGTGTTCAACACACTGGTATATTCTATCAGTGGAAGAAATCAACTGAATCTCTTTTGTTCTCTTTTCCTTTTTGGATCCCTGTATCACACGTGTGTGCTGTAGTGATGGTGGTGTGTTGGGGGGGGGGGGTAAGAGAGAGGAAGACAAAAGCAAAAGGTCTGTGTTAATCAAACATGGATGTTGTCATATGTTAGTAACAGGAGTTTAGGCAAAAGAGTAAGATGGGTAAATATCAAGAGGTACTTGATAGATCCCCTATTGTTAAGAAAAATGATCCAAAACTTATAAACAAGGCAAAGAGGCTAATTCCATGTCCTTTTAAAATCATACTGAGGCACTGTTTTAACAAGCCAACACAACGATTAATTTTTTAGTATAATGTTAGTTAAGAGCCCAGTCTTTATGAAGTCACATGTTAACTCATAGATCAGTTTCCAGCAGAAATATACATTATCTCTGTGTGGTAGAAAAGAACTCCAGAGGTTATAACTTATTGCCCTTTATGACATTAACCAGTTTTGTATCTAACCTAGTAATCTTATTCTAATATTATTTTATTAAACTGCCTATAAATGCTCTGTTCTTCAAATGATCCTTGAATAAACTTTAGCATCTTTACTTAATGAGATTTAAAAAATCTTTAACACATATTCCTCCTCCTTTTTTATGAGAGTCTTGTTTTAAGTTTATTAAGAAGCAGACTTTGACACCACTCATCAGCTCCAATCTTAATGCAAGACCTCAAAAGTATTAATACCCTTTGGAAATGCCTGTAACATTCTCCTCCCCTCAATGCTGTTCCACAACAGACTATTCAGGCGAACCCTGAGAGAATATGAGAAGGTGCCTTCCTCTCTTTCTAAAGGAACCTGTGGGCAGACAGAGCTATGTTGTTCCAGGATCAGAAAATCAATTCTAGTGGATTTCCAATGAACTCTTTTCAGGCTCTGAGACTGAGGAATCACGTGCTCCTTTCCCTGCTTCAAGTGTCTACTGTATCCAGAGAATCATGGTAATGGCCAAGCACTTTTCACATGGGCTGAAGGCCTTATGGCCTACACTTGCCCATTTTCCTCCTAGGAACCAACAAGAGTTGCCAGAGACCAACACAGCCCTTCTTCTTGCTCCCATTCTAAGAGAGGAGGTCTACCTTAGTGTACTAAGCTCATTTGGCACACTTCGGGGGAGTGGTAGGGGGACTCACAGTGCACCACCTTTTCTCTTCCTGGCCTCCTTCCCTGCTTAGACTCCTCAGCAGAACTGCACAGAACCTCACCATGGTCAGATGCCTGTGGGACTTAAATCTCAGATCACCCACTGCCCAAGAGGCAGACCTCTCTTCCCTCCTTCACCTCACCTCTCTTCAGAAATAAATCTCACTGCAGAAGAAAATTAAATGCAAAAGAATGCATAGAGCATCTATGACTAAAAGCAAGAGCACGCTCATTTCACATTAAGCTAAATAAGATAATTCAAAGAATTGTTTCTCTCAAAGCTCAGTTTCATTTCATAAAACCGTCTTTTCATTTATGTAAAATGAATTTATGCCATAGTTATCTTGGTGGTATAAAAATTAAGAAAATATGGCTGTAGATTTATATAAGATAAAACATACATAAAAATCATAACAGAGTTCTTTTCTCTTTAGTATAATGAAACTATGATGCTCCAAAGCTTGATTTATTTGTGTCAGTTTAAAAAATGGTTTCTTCTATGGGTTTTTCTACTGTGGACCCACCTTAGTCTCACACCCTATCCTGGATACTTAGCCTCTCCTACCTGCTCCTATTACTACCTCGTCCGTACTAAATGAAGAAAACTATCATGGATACTTAGCCTCTCCTTAAGTGAAGGGCTTGTTGGGAGCCAGCTTGCAGGATGTCATTTTGGCAAATATAACCCTCTTAGACTCTCCTTCTGTGGGATGTTAGGCCATCCACCCACCCGAGTCTGACTCCTGCTATATTGTCCTTTGGCAATTAGTGACCACAAAATATGGCCCCCATTCCCCCCAGGGCCACCAGTATTCTGGGGAGAGAAGGAAGGTCACTGTCTGTAGGATCTAATTAACTCCTGTTCCTTCCAGCCTCATCCTCCCACTCCAAGGCTTCCTGCTCCATCACCAAATTCAAACTGAAACCCAAAACCCTTGCCAGCCCCCAGGACATATATGTAAATAACTACCAGTCTCTTGGGGAAAATGTGCACCTTGTTTCACTCACCACCGCAATATAAAATATAATCTGCTGTCACAAACCCAGACAGTCCATGGATAATTCATGAATTTTAATGAGTTCTGAATTCAGCTCCTAAACTATTTTATCTCCCATTAAGGCTCACAAAACGAACAATTCTAAAAGTTAGTTATGTTCAACCAATGGCAAGAATGAAGCATCTTCAGCAAATGGTGTCCATCATTTAATGGGGTGCCTGGGTGGTTAAGTTGGTTGAGCATCCAACTTTGGCTCAGGTCATGATCTCACAGCTTGTGAGTCTGAGTCCTGAATCGGGCTCTGTGCTGACAGCTCAGAGCCTGGAGCCTGTCTTGGAGTCTGTGTCTCCCTCTCTCTCTGCCCCTCCCCCATTCTCTCTCTCTTTCTCTCTCTCTCTCTCAAAAATAAACATTAAAAAAAATTTAAGACACATTAAAGGGGCACCTGGGTGGCTCAGTTGGTTGAGTGTCCAGCTCTTGATTTCAGCTTAGGTCATGATCTCATGTTTCGTGAGGTCAAGCCCTACATCAGGCTCTGCACTCACAATGCAGAGCCTGCTTGGGATTCTCCCTCTCTCTCTCTGATCCTCCCTCCCTCTCTCTCTCAAAATAAATAAATAAACTTAAAAAACCCTACATTATAATGTACGAATTTGGGCCACCAAATAGGATGCAAATGGAGCGATTTCACTCATGGAATTCAGAGACTCTTTTACCAAGTTGGGAGTGTCCATGCTTCCTTTCCCATCTGTTATCTTTTCTTTTTAGCTGTTAATTAGCTCTTTGAACAGAAGGTGTGAGAGTATTTAATGTGGTAAAGTAGATCACAAAGGTTCCCCCAATTCTCAGAGTGACCACTCTCACTGCTTGCTAATGCCTTCAATAAAAAATTTAAGAAGACATATGAAATTATTGACCAAAATTGGGCTTTTGCATTACCCATGCACCTCCCCTACTACCTCGTCCCTACTAAATGAAGAAAACCTTAAAAAGGTATGTAACTTTATGTCACTCATAACAGCAATTTAAAAGAAATCTATACTCTTGTAAAGTTCTTTTCCTTGTTGCTCTTGACTATTGATGAGAATGACTTTACTCTGATTTTAACAAGGCTTTATTCAAAAAGAGTCACATTTATTTTTTCTATATATTTTTAATGTTTATTTTATTTTGAGAGAGAGAGAGAGAGCAGGGGAGGGGCAGAAAGAGGGAGACAGAGGATCCAAAGTGGGCTCTGTGTGCTGACTGCTGAGTGCCTGATGTGGGGCTCGAACTCATGAACCATGAGATCATGACCTGAGCTGAAGTTGGATGTTTAACCGAGCCACCCAGGAGACCCCAAAAGAGTCACATTTAAAAGGTACTTTATATGCATTCTCTAAAAAGTATGGAAAACTGTAATTTGGATGCAGCCCTGTTTTAATATTGTAATTACTTTGTATGGTGACAGATGGTAACTAGACTTATCATGGCGATCATTTTGTAATGTATATAAATGTTGAATTACTATGTTGTGTACTTGAAACTAATACAATATTGTACACTAACTATATACTTCAATTTAAAAAATTGGAAAATAAGATAAAATGGTGAACATCACACATGTCAGTATGCAGCTGAAAGGGACCTGAAAAAATTCAGAGCTCCATTTAAAAAATGGGTACGAACTGATGCTTTTAGCTCGACACATTTGAAACTAAGCCACCTTCATTTGTTGTACAAGAGTGCAGTTGTCAAATTTGGATCCTGTATTTTTCCCCTTGAGGACACACATGATACCATGAATTCTTTAACTTAGAGTGTGGATTAATTAGGAACACATTTGAAACTAAAAGCACTAACTTCACTTCTAGTTAGAAGTTCACAAATTCATAAATTTCAGTTCCAATTTCAGTTTCCAAGTTCAGGTCCAAGCTCATAAATTAGATTGCTGAAATTTAGATAACAATGATCCATTTATAAAATCTAGTGCCAAAAATAAAAGAAATTGTAATATTAATGTGATTTCAGTGTTTAACAGTAGAGATAGGTGATCAAAAGATAAAAATCATGAAAACATCTTAAAAGAAACAAATCACAACTTATAGCATATTTTTCTTTTTTGTTCACTCACTGTATCTCTTGGAATTTTACTTATCAACTAATAAAAATGGCAATGAACATAATTGCATAAAAACTCTTGGGAGACTTCTCTGTATGTTATCACAGTAGAAAGATGTTTTTTTCCCCCCAAATTTCTCTTAACTACCAAGTTATTCTGAAATTGCCTGAATGGTTAATAAACACTGGAAGTGATAATTGCATACTAACTCCTGCAGCTTCCAATTGCATATTCCAGTTTTAAAGTCAGGCCCATTATGAATGTTTTCCTCAGGAGGGTGTTTTGCGTTTATTTATGATCAATTTTTAAGTATATGCCTGAAAAGTGACATGATCTTGAGAAATGCCCAAACATACCAAAGCACAGTCTGTGATTTCACCTGGTTCTAAAATATTAAATCAAGCCATCAATCCATAAATAGTTTATACAAATTCCTAGCTATGCCATAAAGGAGGTAAAAAGGAAGTTTTACGTCTAAGTAAAAAAAAAATTAAATATAGCTTAATTTCAGCATTTATTTGCTGAAACAGCTTTTGAAAAAAGTTTCCAAGTTTGTGCTCAGGGAGAATGCTGGATTAGAAAGACTACCTCAAAGTTATTAAAATTAAATATTAATGGTGAATCTTATTAAAATGCCAAAAGAATTGTCAAAGGTTCTGATAATTTCATAAATAGTCACACAGCTTGAACCATAACTTGGGTTTTTCTTTTTCTTTCCTGCTTTGCCATGTAGGCAGTAGGAAGGCTGAGCCACCTTGTCAGTGGGCTGTACAAATTTGTCTTATGTTGCTTGAATACTAATCTTCTCTTAGCGGAATAGACAGGAGCTCTTCTTTTTTTTTCCTTTCTAAAGGCTGATAATTCTGTCTTCATTTTACTTTCCTTCCTCAGTTTCAGTAAAGAAATTGTTTGTTCTTTTTCTGCTATCATAATGAGGTCAGGTTACTGCAATCTAAACTACTTTGAAGGCATTTTATTTTTAACAGGATGGAACCACTAACAGAGACTTTAAGGTCCTCCTCCATCACTCTGAGCTACCGCCTGCCTGCAGCGCTGTGTTGATCCCCACCCCTGAGTCAGTTTTCCCTGGCAAGCAGTCTAAAAGCATCATCAGTAGGAGGAAGCAGAACTGGAACTTCAGGTCCTTGTCTTCCTCCTCTAACAACAGGCTTGGAAAGTCACTCTTCTTTTTTTTTTTCTTTTTAGTGTTTATTTATTTTTGAGACAGAGAGAGACAGAGCATGAGCAGAGAAGGGGCAGAGAGAGAGGGAGACACAGAATGTGAAGCAGGCTCCAGGTTCTGAGCTGTCAGCACAGAGCCCGATGCGGGGCTTGAACTCACGAACTGTGAGATCATGACCTGAGCTGAAGTCAGACGCTTAACCGACTGAGCCACCCAGGTGCCCCAGAAACTCACTCTTCTAAACACTGCTGGTCACTGAGAAGCTTAATTTTCCTTTAAAACAAACTTTGATGACTTTTCTTCCCATTGACTTTTAAAATTATGTTTTTAAATTTTTATTTATTTTAATATAGTTTATTGTCAAATTGGCTTACATACAACACCCAGGCTCCAGTACTCGTCCCAACAAGTGCCCTCCTCAATGTCCATCACCTATTTTCCCCTCTCCCCCACCCCCCATCCACCCTCAGTTTGTTCTCTGTATTGAAGAGTCTCTTGTGGTATGCTTCCCTCCCTCTCTGTCTGTAACTATTTTCCCCCTTTTCTTCCCCCGTGGACTTCTGTTAAGTTTCTCAAGATCCACATATGGGTGAAAACATATGATATCTGTCTTTCTCTGACTGACTTATTTCACTCAGCATAATACCTTCCAGTTCCATCCACGTTGCTGTAAATGGCATGATTTCATTCTTTCTCATTGCTGAATAGTATCCCATTGTATACATAAATCACATCTTCTTTATCCATTCATCAGTTGATGGACATTTAGGCTCTTTCCATAATTTGACTATTGTTGAAAGCACTGCTATAAACATTTGGGTACATGTGCCCCTTTGCATCAGCATTCCTATATCCCTTAGGTAAATTTCTAGTAGTGCTGTTGCTGGGTCATTGGGTAGTTCTATTTTTAATTTTTTGAGGAACCTCCACACTGTTTTCCAGAGCGGCTATAATAGTTTGCATTTCCAATAACAGCGCAAGAGGGTTCCCATTTCTCCACATACTCACCAACATCTGTTGTTTCCTGAGTTGTTCATTTTAGGCACTCTGACCAGCATAAGTTGGTATCTCAGTGTGGTTTTGATTTGTATTTCCCTGATGAGGAGTGTTGTTGAGCATCTTTTCATGTGTCTGTTGGCCATTTGGATGTCTTCTTTGGAAAAGTGTCTATTCATGTCTTCTGCCCATTTCTTCACTGGATTATTTGTTTTTCAGGTGTTGAGTTTGGTGAGTTCTTTATAGATTTTGGATACTAGCCCTTTATCCGATATGTCATTTGCAAATATCTTTTCCCATTCTGTCAGTTGCCTTTTAGTTTTGTTGATTGTTTCCTTTGCAGTGCAGAAGTTTATCTTGATGAGGCCCCAATAGTTGCTTTTAATTCCCTTGCCTTGGGAGATGTGTTGAGTCAAAGAGGTTGTTGCCTGCTTTCTCCTCTTGGGTTTTGATGGTTTCCTGTCTCACATTTAGGTCTTTCATCCATTTTGAGTTCATCTTTTGTGTATGGTGTAAAATTATATTTCTTTTAAAAATCGAAGGATATTTGACATCCACTGACTTTAAAGTATGATTTTTAAATAAGATACACCTAGGCAAGCACACATTATCTACCATGGTGCCTGACTCTAGGGCAGTATCTAGCCCAGAGAAGATATTCAATATATTTGCTTTAATCCATGAGTTAGAAAAAAAAGAAAGAAAATGAAAGAACTGTAAACTAATCTTTAAACCAGGCCAAAAAAAAAAAAAAAAAAAAAAAAAAAGAAAAGAAAAGAAAAAAGAAAAAAGAAAAGAAAAAGGAAAAAATTAAAGAAAAAAAGAAAGAACATAATAATGTGGTCCCTAATCCATAATGGCAATGACCAGAGGTAACCAGTGAACATTTTACTATGTGCCCTCCCAGTCATATAACAGCCCGTAGCACACATAAATCATGATGCATGCATTATTTCTTAACTTTTCTTTTTGTGCTATTTAGTATGTAGTGAATATTTTCACATACATTAAATATTCTTCTACAATGTCATTTTAATGGCTATACTGCATTCCAATAATCAGTGTAATAATGTCTCAATAATTTAACTTTCTCCCCTATTGTTAAACTTTTAGGTTGTTCCCTTCTTGGCTTTATTATTATTGATATTAACAGCTATGGACACTTGTGTGGCTAAATCTTTATGAATATTCATGAGGATTCCTTGATGATAAATTGTAAAAAGCATAATACTAATATTGTGATTCGCAATTGGAAAAATATTTTTGGTAATTTATTATTTAAAAAAAATTTTTAATGTTTATTTTTGAAAGAGAGAGACAGAGCACAAGTGAGGGAGGGGCAGAGAGAGAGGGAGACACAGAATCCGAAGCAGGTTCCAGGCTCTGAGCTGTCAGCACAGAGCACGACATGGGGCTTGAACTCATGAACTGCAAGATCATGACCTGAGGTGAAGTCGGATACTTAACTAACTGAGCCACCCAGGTGCCCCTTTGGTATTTTAAATCCATTTCGGGGGTAGCTTGAGGAATATACCTGCAGATATAGTGTCTGGATCTTTTTCTTTTTTAACAAATTCTTTAAAAAAAAATTTTTTTTAAGTTTATTTATTTTTGAGAGAAAGAGAGAGAGAGACAGAGAGAGCACTAGCGGGGAGGGCCAGAGAGAGCCGGAGGAGACACAGAATTTGAAGCAGGCTCCAGGTTCTGAGCTGTCAGCACAGAGCCCAACGCAGGGTTAGAACTCACAGATGACAAGATCATGACGTGACCTGAAGTTGAATGCCTAACCACTGAGCCACCTAGGCACCCCAGTGCCTGAATCTTAGTTCATCATTTCCAACTCTATTCACCCTTATCTCTGACTTTTTATTTTCAAGGCTCAACAAAGCAGTTATTCTCCAAGGAGCTGGTGACTGAACCCTCAAAGAGAGCAGGAAACTTGTTTCTCCTTTATTAAAAATAGCTCCATGGGTATTGCCAGCTGTTCTTTCATGCCCAGCTGGAGCAGTCTACATATCTTTTGATTCTTTTTCTAGTAGCAAGCACATTTTCTAAAATGAATCTTGTACTCTTACAACTTCTCAAATCTTTATGTGTTCATTCTTAAGTGAAGTGAAATATGAATTGATTCGTATTTAAACTAAAAGAAACAAAACCTAATCTTTTCCACTAGTTAAAAAAAAGGAATTTCAAGTTGCAAGAAAGAAATGAATAAAAAGATAGTCTTTATTTATGATTTTAAAAAGGGCTTATAGCTATCTATGAATAACTATCTCTAGAAGACTTAAAATTTTCTTCAAATATTTATCTCCAGTTGGTAAATAAAATATCTAGAATTGTTATTTTAAGATGATAACCAAAATGCAATCCTTTACAAATGTGAGTGGACACAAAATAATATAGCATTTATCTACTTGGATTTTAAAATTTATCTTTAGAAAACATACACATTGAACTCTGAGTGGTGACTTGAGTAATTAAATGGTTTGTTCATTTTACTTATAACCACCACTACAAATTAATGAAGAAAAAATTTCTCTTCTTATAGGACTAGGGCCACAGTGTTTCTAGTAATGACAGAGATACTCAGCATGTTTTATAGGAATTTAGCAGAGAAGGATTTACAACCTTTTCCAAAAGGGTCCCTGAGGATGGGGTAAGAGGATAAGAGGTAAAAATCCGAGCATGACTTCAGTGAATTTTTTGAATGCTTATAACAAATGCCCTCTGGAACTAAAAAATACCCAATTCTAAGAGAAAACACACACACACACACACACACACACACACACACACACACAATTTCTTTGTTAAAATGCTTTTTGCTATTCCTTTAAAAACTCAAATCTTAAATCTTACTTGTCGCTGTATGAATAAATATTTTATATGGATTTACTGCAAATGATGAAATAATTTATTTTGTATATTGTACTTTTCTAAACACACCTATTCTCGTGTATCCAATCATTAAAGATTTTTCATCTTCTAAAAATTTATGTGCAAAGGATTTTTCCATAACCTTCACAAGTTCACAGGATACCACTATGGAGGGTAACTGAGGACTTCTAAATATGTGCATGATTACAAGAAACCCTTGTTTTACCCCCCTTTAATAGCCACACAACCACATGCTAATATTTAAGTTCTATGCTATTAAGGGAACATTCTCATTGTTTATTTAACTTTTTAATTTTTTTTCAAATATGCCTTAAATTTTCATGCTTTATATACACCTTAGGATAACCAGATGCTTTTCTGAATTCTCACCTTAATATTTCACCTTAACAGTGATTTTAATCAAAGAAAGAAAGAAGATTCTTGGGGTGCTTTTTCTATTACAACATAAACTACTCTTCCTCCTAATCTAATCCAGAAGCCTCTCTCTGTATCTTGGCCAGGACACTCCTTGACCACCAATAATAAAGCATTATACTTCTCCCTCATTCCAAATTCACAATATTATTTATTGAAATTAAAAACTTTCTCCCCAGAAATTTAGGCTAATTAAATTTGAGCCTTTTTCTGCTGGTAAGCCACCAGGTTAGTTTTTGAAATTTCTTGCCTACTGAAAGTCATACAAATAAGCTTTGGTTATTCCTAGCTGTGTTTGGGCTCTGTGAGAACACAGCACTCTCAGAGGCAGAGCTGAGCCTGGGGATGAGCCCCTCCATGTGTGAAATTATTCAAATGCCTCCCTTTCTTATCTTTGAAGTATTGATAACTCATAAACAGTAGGACTCAACCTTTTCAAAACCATGCGCTTCTACCAAATCAAGCTACTAGGAGGTACCAGTTTGGTTAAATCAGATTATCTGGTCAAATTATTATGCACCATATGTGCCTTCTGAATTATTTACTAGTAACTTTGTTGAAGAGAAGAATTAACAGTACGAGCTTGGACTCCCAGCTAAATCTCACCAATAAATAATTATCTACTTTATCTTACTGTCACCACTGAGATGTGAATACTATTCTGTAGGCCAGAGGTTCTTGACAAGGATGACTGTAAGACACTTGGAAAGGATTGGAGATATATTTGATTGTCAAAACTTAGAGGGGATGTTGGTTGCTATTGGCACCTAATGAGTAGAGGCCCAAGGATGCTACTAAACACCCTACAATGCACAGGACAGCCCCCCACAACAAAAAATTATCTTGTTCAAAATGGAGGTTGAGGAATCCTGCTTTAAGAAAATGAAATATGGGAATGCAAGCGGGTGCAGCCACTCTGGAACACAGTATGGAGGTTCCTCAAAGAACTAAAAATCGAACTACCCTACGACCTAGCAGTTGCACTACTAGGCATTTATCCAAGGGATACAGGTGTGCTGTTTCGAAGGGACATATGCACCCCCATGTTTATAGCAGCACTATCAACAATAGCCAAAGTATGGAAAGAGCCCAAATGTCCATCGATGGATGAATGGATAAAGAAGATGTGGTATATATATACAATGGGGTATTACTCGGCAATCAAAAAGAATGAAATCTTGCCATTTGCAACTATGTGGATGGAACTGGAGGGTATTATGCTAAGTGAAATTAGTCAGAGAAAGTAAAAAATCATACGACTTGGCTCATATGAGGACTTTAAGAGACAAAACAGATGAACATAAGGGAAGGGAAATAAAAGTAATATAAAAACAGGGAGGGGGACAAAACAGAAGAGACATAAATATGGAGAACAAACTGAGGGTTATGGGAGGGGTTGTGGGAGGGGGGATGGGCTAAATGGGTAGGGGGCATTAAGGAATCTACTCCTGAAATCATTGTTGCACTATATGCTAACTAATTTGGATGTAAATTTAAAAAAAATTAAAAAGAAAATTAAAAAAAATAATAAAATGAAATAAAAGTAGATAAAAGAAAAGTATTCCCTTTGAACCTTTGGAAAGGGTTACCACCCAGGTAGTATAGAGCTCCTGGAGCTTTATGATAGGAAGACAAATTGCCAAACAGAAGCCCCAGGATGGCAGCACCCCAGTATATTCTTAAAAAGGAGTTTAGTAAATGTGAATCCATGGTACAAAGACCAAATTCCAGAAAAAATATAATCATCAACTTGATAGTGTTCATAGCTAGTGAGAAACCCATCCTTCACATTTAATTTGACTGCATAGAAAATTTATGGAGTGAATGAAGAATAAAATAGAAAATAGATGTTGACCAAGCCATCCTAATTAGGTATAGCCTTTTTGATCCATTTAAAATCTTCTCTTGTTTGGAGAAGCGTGGCGCTTGGGGGATGGGGTACAAATAAGTATCTGTAGTGTTCTGTCAGTGTTGTGACACATGAGCAAACCTCCAGCCATTTTCAGATTTTAATCATCTTACCCACATTACAGATGCAGGCTATTTGGCAGATGCTCAGAGGAAAAGAGCCTTATCAGTCCTCAGCATCTAATTACTTATCTTAGAGAAAATTAGGCAAGATTCCAAGTCTACAGAAGACTCATGTTCTGTTGGGAGTTATTAATTACAAGCAGACTTAAGAAGCATTAATTTGTTTTAGTAATCATGCCAGGGTGTGTACAACTCTGCCAAAAAGCACAGGAAGTAGAGATTGGGGAGAAGGTGAGCTACTCGGCTCAGCTGGTAAAGGGGGATTAAAACCAGACGGCCCCAATTTGTCTTTTAGCCAAGTTCCAAATAAAATATTCCTTGTGAAGTTTAAATTAAATTGATGCCTGATTGTCTCACTCCTGAGTAAGAATCTAAATTAATTCCTTCTTTGTGATTTCCAGTTTCATTGTTATGGTTGAAGACCTTAAGATAGTTAAAACTTAGTCTGACATACAAACACACATCCACATACATTTGCATACATGTGGGAAGAAAGACTGGAAGAAAACAGACCAAAATTTAAACAATTATTATATTTGGATGGTGGAATTATACAAGATTTCAATTTTCTTTCCTTTTTATTTATTTATTTATTTTATTTATTTTTTTTTTTTTCAACGTTTTTTATTTATTTTTGGGACAGAGAGAGACAGAGCATGAACGGGGGAGGGGCAGAGAGAGAGGGAGACACAGAATCGGAAACAGGCTCCAGGCTCCGAGCCATCAGCCCGGAGCCTGACGCGGAGCTCGAACTCACGGACCGCGAGATCGTGACCTGGCTGAAGTCGGACGCTTAACCGACTGCGCCACCCAGGCGCCCCTTTTCTTTCCTTTTTAAAAAAATTTTATTTTAGAGAGAGCGTGTGAGCAGGGGAGTGGGGCAGAGGGAGAGAGAATCCCAAGCAGGTTCCACGCTCAGTGCAGAGCCCAGTGTGGGGCTGGATCCCATGGCCCTGGGATCATGACCTGAGGTGAAATCAAGAGTCAGCCACTCAGGGGTGCCGGGGTGGTTCAGTGGGGTAAGCGTCCAACTTCAACTCAGGTCATGATCTCGTGGTTCATGAGTTCGAGCCCCGCATCAGGCTCTGTGCTGACAGCCCAGAGCCTGTAGCCTGCTTCAGATTCTGTGTCTCCCTCTCCCTCTACCCCTCTCCTGATCACGCTCTGTCTCTCAAAAATAAATAAACATTAAAAAAAATTTTTAAAAAGTCAGCTGCTCATCCAACTGAACCACCCAGGTGCCCCTCGATTTTCTTTTTTTTTTTTTTTTATTTTTTTTTAATTTTTTTTATTTTTTTATTTTTTTTTTTAAAGTTTTTTTTTTAACATTTTTATTTATTTTTGAGAGACAGAGAGCCTGAGCATGAGCAGGGTAGGGGCAGAGAGAGAAGGAGACACAGAATCCGAAACAGGTTCCAGGCTCTGAGCTATCAGCACAGAGCCTGATGCGGGGCTTGAACTCACAAACTGCGAGATCACGACCTGAGTGAAAGTCAGACGCTCAACTGACTGAGCCACCCAGGCAGCCCTCGATTTTCTTTTTATATTTCTATGATGTTTCCAAGATTTCTACGATGAAGCACATATTATTTTTATAATCGGAAAATCTATAATAGGTTTGTTAATTATACTCCTCTCAGCTTTCTATTCCATTCCCTAATTATGATCTAGTTCTACTGATAGTGTCATACTTTAAAGGTTGACATGAGTACTTATGCTGAAAAGGGGTGAATAACCAGTCATAGATGCTAATCAGATCAAAATCTCACCCAGTATTACCTACTTACATAGCTGTCTGTATAACATATTGCTAACGGGTAACATGTTACTCAAGAAATAATTTAGCAAGGACTTCTCAAATTCTATCTTTCACTATTTACATATCTTTATATTCCAGCAATGTATAGAGGGAAAGAAAAAAAGGTGGAGAATGGATATATCAGGTCACAACCAGGACAGTTGTGGGACATATTGAAGAGATAAGGCTCAAACCTTGAAACGAATTTGAAATGAATTATGTTTAAGCTCAGTGTCTAAAGTTACATGCAATCTATACATTTAGTGAAATCCCTTGACAATCTGGTAATATAAGGTACCTGATGTTGGCCTAAGTGAAACACAAAAAAATTCCTACAATACATGAAGTAACACAGGTTTACCTCAATTTCATGGTCAACAAAGAATTAAGACAAAGTGTTTGTCCTGCTGTGATGCTAAGAAAACTCAAATGATGGGGGCACCTGGGTGGCTCAGTCCATTAAGCATCTGACTTCGGCTCATGTCACGATCTCATGGTTCGTGGGTTCGAGCCCCGCATCAGGCTCTGTGCTGACAGCTCAGAGCCTGGAGCCTGTTTCGGATTCTGTGTCTCCCTCTCTCTCTGCCCCTCCCCCACTCGTGCTCTGTCTCCCTCTGTCTCAAAAATAAATAAACATTAAAAAAAAATTAAAAAAAAAAAAGAAAACTCAAATGATGAACTTAGGTATATCAAAGCAAGTGCTGACAACTCTACCTCAAAAAAAAACCTCATCAACATCAAACATTAATAGCTATTATCATTGAAAAGATATCATTGAAAAGATATCATTGAAAAGCTATTTCATTGAAAAGAAACATATCCTTTCTTTGTGAGAGAGAGAGAGAGAGAGAGAGACAGCAAGTGAGTGAGGGGAAGAGAGAGAGAGAATCCCAGGAAGGGCAGAGGGAGAGAGAGAGAGAGAAGCAGGGCTCACCCAATGTGGGGCTCGTGTTTTACCCAAAGTGGGGCTTGTGCTCACCCAAAGTGAAGGTTCAAGCTCACCCAAAGTGGGGCTCAAGCTCACCCAATGTGGGACTCGAACTCATGAACCGTGAGATTATGACCTGAGCTAAAGTCAGATGCCTAACAACTGAGTGACTCAGGTACCTGAAACACATCCTTTAAAATTAAAGTCTAGATAGTTAGGCAAAAAAAAATAATGAAAGTCTTATATAAGTACAAAATGAAGAAAATCCTTGTACCTACCACTCAGGTAATGAGACTGTCTTGATAGAAGTCAATAAGCAAGAAATAAATTATGCCTATAGTGATCCTGGAAGCAGGTAAGTGATCTCTCGTCCACTAGCTATTTTCAGTTCCTCATTGTTAAGCACTGGGGAATTTCTCTTTGACTCATGACAGTTTCCTGATGCGTACAGGACCATATAGATATTCTCACGGCTCTTTTAAAATAATACTTCTAGTAACTCTATGGTTAAAGCCACACATACAGAATACCTTCTGTATGGATGATATAGTGATAGATGTTTTGAGGCCACAGAATATGGAAAAGATACAGTCCCAGGAGGCATCAGCCTGGGGTAGACCTGGGAAAACAGAAAGTTATTTGGACCAAGAATCCTTCATCCACTCAATAGTCTTATGATGGCCCTAGGCAGCTCAAGTTCTCACAAATTCTCACAAAGAATTTATCAGTCCTATTTCTCATTCTTTCAAGTTTTTGCTCTTTCTGAGCTAAGATGCCAGCAGACGTGTTTCCTTCTAGGAAAGGAATTTTCAGTTTAACAGAAACATAATACCTTGACTCGGAGGAATCACCTAGCAGAAAGAATTTTATGTGACCAGCACACAAGTCAGGAAATACAACATTAGGGGCGCCTGGGTGGCTCAGTTAAGCGTCTGATTTCAGTTCAGGTCATGATCTCGCAGTCTGTGAGTTCGAGCCCCACATCGGGTTCTGTGCCTACAGCTAAGAGCCTACATCCTGCTTTGGATTCTGTGTCTCCCTCTCTCTCTGCCCCTCCCCCTACTCTCTCTCTCTCTCAAAAAAAGTTAAAATTAAAAAAAAAAAAGATGAAATACAACATTACTAGGAATTAAAAAGTCCTTCTCATGCCCCCTAAACATTAACCCCTTCCAAGATTAACCACTATTCCGACTTCTAACACCAGAGGTTAATTTTGCTCACTTTTGAGCTCTTTTGAAGTGGTATCATAAAGAATGTATTCTTTTGTATCTGGTTCTTCTGATCAACATTATGTATGTGAGATTAACCCATGTTCGTATGTGTAGTGTAAACTATGTGTTCGTATGTGTAGTTGTATGGGCTACTCATTTCCAGTTATAAATATTATTTACTTCAGTCTTCACTATTTTTCCACACATAACTCCAATTATTCATTCCAAAATTATGAGAGACATAAAAAAAGCAAGAAAAAAACCCACAACCTACTTTTAAGAGATAAAGCAATATAGTATAGGATTCTAAGATGAATGATCCAGATAGTGGAACTAGAGTCATAAACTATAAAATACCTAAGAAAAACATGTGAAATGATTCAGTAAAGAAAGTACAAAAATAAGCATGAACAAATGGGGAAAGCAGCAGAGAGATAAAAACTATACAAAGAGTTAAATGGAAATATGAGGGAAAAATCATATCAGAGATGAAGAATTCCTTTGAAGGATTCACCCTCAGACTAAAAACCATGGAAGCAAAAACCAGTGGACTTGAAAACAGGTCAACAGAAGTGATCCAAATGGAAACACAGAGGATAAAACAAGTAGTGAAAGAAAAAATAATAAAGTATCAAGAACTACAGGACTATATCAAACAGTATAATATATATGTATTTGGAGTCCCAGAAGATGAAGAAAGAGCTAGCAAAAATCTGAATTTTCCAAAATTAAAAAGATATCAAATCACACGTCCAAGAAATCCAGGGAACTTCAAGCAGGATAAATGCCAAAGGGGAGGAAATACACCTACATACATGTTAGCCAAACAGCTGAAGCCCATAGATAAAGAGAAAATCTTTAAGATAGCCAGAGAAAAAACTGAAATATTACATTCAGAGAAACAAAGAATTACAGCAGATTTCTCATGAGAAATTATATAAATCAGAAGACCATGGAATGACATTAAAGTACTGAAATAAAAAAGTTGTCAATACAATATCATATAACCAGTGAAACATCTTTCAAAATGAAGGCCAAAATAATAGTAATAATAATAATAATAATAATAAGCAGGAAGAGAAGAAGAAGAGGAAGAAGACAATGACGAAGGCAACAATGACAAAGTGGTTCTACTTTCAGCAGCAGTGTAGGGGAGTTATACTTGTTCCACATCCTTATCAATACTTGGTTTTTTTTTTCACTGGCAATTTCGGTGGCTGTGAAGTTGAGGCATAATGTGGTAGACAGAATAGCTCCCCAAAACATCTATGTTTTAATTCCTAGAACCTATGAATATATTACCTTATATGGCAAAAGAGAATTTACTGATGTGACCTTAAGATGGAGGAATTAAAAAAAAGGGGGGGGGGGCGCCTGAGTGGCTCAGTGGATTGAGCGTCTGACTTCAGTTCAGAGCATGATCTCATAATCCATGAGTTCAAGCCCCGCATCTGGCTCTATGCTGACAGCTTGTAGCCTGGAGCCTGCTTCAGATTCTGTGTCTCCCTCTCTCTCTGCCCCTCCCCTGCTTGCACTCTGTCTCTCTCACTGTCAAAAATAAATAAACATGAAAAAAAAAGATGGGTGAATTACTGTGGATTATCTGGGTAGAAGTAATCTAATCACACAAGTCATAAAAGTGGAGAATCTTTCCCAGTGGCGGTCCCAGATGTACACAGTGGAAGAAGTGTCAGAGAGATGCAGCAATGCTGGCTTTGAAAACAGAGAAGAGGAGAAAATCAGAGAGTGAGGGTGGTGCATAGAAGCTAAAAAGAAAGGGAAATAGATTCTTTCCTAGAGCGTCCAGAAAGTAATGAATGCTATCAACATCTTCATTTCAGGGCAATGAGACCTTTGTTAGACTTCTAACCTATAGAACTGTAAAATAATAAATTTGCATTGCTGTAAACCACCAAATTTGTGGTAATTTGTTATAGCAGCAATAGAACATGAATACATACATTGTGGTTCTAATCTGCATTTCCTTGATGGCTAATAGGGTTGAACTACTTTTCATGTTTATTGGATATCCTTTTTTATGAAGTGCCTGTTCAGGTTTTTTATCCATTTTTCTATTGATTGCTTATCTTTTTCTTATTGGTTTTTAAAGTTTCTTTATATATTCTTTAAGAGTTATTTACATATTCTGTTTTTTCATATGAATATATTGCATGCTGAAGCTTGCCTTTACACTCTTTTTTAAACATTTATTTTATTTTATTTTATTTTGTATTTTAGAAAAAGAAAGAGCATGAGCGGGGGAGAGGGGCAGAGGGAAATAGAGAGAGAATCCCAAGCAGGCTCCACACTCAGCACAGAGCCCAATGCAGGGCTCGATCCCACAACCCTGCGATCATGACCTGAGCTGAAATCAAGGGTCAGCCGCTCAATCGACAGAGCCACTCAGGTGTACCTCACGCCCATACATTCTCTTAATGGTGTCTTTTAATGAAGAAAACTTTTAAAGTTAATATATTCCAGTATATCCAATTTTTTTCTTTTTGGTTTATTATTTTTACATCTTATTTAAGAAATCTTTTCCTCTAAGTCATGAAGATGTTCTCCAATGCTTTTTCTAAAAGCTTTATTGTTGTAACTTTCATGTATACATCTACATGTATAGATTTAATCCATCTTGAATTAAATCTTGTATATAAAGAAAAGGTTTATTTTTACCATGTGCACATTCAATTAACTGTTAGTGAAAAGACTCTCCCTCCCCCCACTGAACTGCTCTGCCACCTTTATCATGAGCCAGGATACCATACATGTGTGGATATTTTTTCCAACTCCCCATTCTGTTACATTGGCTAGTTCATCTGCCTTTGCTCTAATATCATATTGTTTTCGTTACTAAGATTTTGATATGTGGAAGTGTAAGACCCCACGTTGTTCTTTTTCAAGATTGCCTTGTATACTCTTTGCCCTTTGTATTTCCATATGAAACTGTAAATCAGCTTTCCAGTTTACACACATATACGAAGCCCCACAGGGATTTGGATGAGTTGAAGAGAGTTATTATTTTTACAGTATTGAGTCTTTTTAACTAGTGGAAATAATATGTTTTTCTGTGTATTGAATCAGAGTTAATTGTTCTCCATAATATATTGTAGCTTTAAGGTAAGGGCACTTAATATTTTTTATGTTATTGAAAATTAGAATTTTTTAAGTGGTATCTCTTTAAAATTTCATTTCCTAGTTGTGGTTAATGAGATATAGAAAAACAACGGATTTTTAACATATTAACCTTGTATATGGTAAAAATAAGGGCGTTTACTAGGTCATCTCTAATTTTTCTCAATACTCTTGTAGTTTTTATGGAAAGAACATTTTATATAATATTTTAGATGCTAATAGAAATATCTATCTTTTATAAATGGTATGTTTAAAAATTTTTATTTCTTACTTGTTTTTGTTAGTGATATATATAAATATAATTGCCTTTTGTATGTTGACCTTATACTCTTACCAATCCATCTTGAATTGAACTTTGTATATGGTATGAGGTAGAAAAAAATTCATTTCTCCCTATATGCATATTCAATTAACCCACCACTGATCTTATTGTCTGTAGCTTATTAGCACCTGCAAAGTGTCATTTGCCATATAAGGAAACATATTCACAGGTTCCAGGAATTAGGGTGTGAACATCTTTGGAGGGCCATTTGTCTACTACACTTTTATTTCCTTTTTTCCCCTTATTTTACCAACTAGAACTCCCCATCCAATGTTGTACAAAAGGGGAGATAGCAGGTATATTTGTCTTGTTCTTACTGTAAGGAAAAAAGCTGTCAATATTTCACTATTAAGTAGTGAAAAATATCTATGTTTGCCATAGATATTTTGCAGATAATCTTTATCAGATTAATGGAGTTGTTGTCTATTCCTATGCTGCTAGGATTTTTTTGTTTTTACAAATGAGCATTGAGTTTTACCACATACTTTTACTATATCGATGGAGACGTTTATCTGATGTTTTTCTGCTTTTTCTGTTAATGTGGTAAATTACCCTCGTTAATTTTCTAGTGTTAAACTATTTTGTATTTCTAGAATACTCCCATTCATTTGTGATATATTATCTTTTTTAGCATATTGTTACACTTAATATGCCAATATTTTGTTTAGAATTATCACATTTTGGATGGACACTTTCAGTCTAAAAACTATTTTTTTTTTGTTCTACCTTGAGCAAAAGAAAAACTGTAGATAATATTGAAATAAGGTTAAATCCTTATTCTCAAGCATTTTATAATCTTCTGTAACTTGTCCACATTGGTCCGACCACATAACAGTTCTTTTTGCTCCTGTCAAAATTTTTTTGTGATTTCTCTAAATGAAATGAAACATGTCTGGGAATTGGGATCAGAAAAAGAATCTTATAGGAACCACATATTTCCAACAGAGCAGTCCATTCATTTATTTTCAGCATTTTTGCCAGTTGGCAATATATGCCGAATCCATCAAGATGAAGCCGGGTCCACTTTATAGAGTGGACACCTGGCACATTATATGTTCTTAATAAATATGCAGTGACATTAACAGTGAAACCACCAGATGGTGCCACTGTAGGTAACAGCCTGCTTTTTCATTCCAACAGTAAAGAATTCTTTCTCTCTAAGTACTATCTGGAAAAATCTCTTGGGACTGCAGTTACTGCACATACTAGTAATTATCTACTCCTTCATCCCACCCCTGACATTGCAGGTCCCCAAAGTCACCAAATATTTAAATCGGTTTGGGCTCAAAGTTATCGGGAAAAAAGCACTAGAGTTGAATTGGGGGATTCAGAGGGTGTTCTCTCTACATTTAGCCTGTGAATCTTTATAGCATTTTTCAGCATTGAATGGTTATTGCGCTGTGTTGTGCAAATTAAAGCCTTGTAAACAGAGAAAGGATGCCATAGAAGATGAGAAGAAATCATGACTAATTTTAATGAAGGTCAGAAGCCTAGATTTGATGTCAGTTGTTTAATTTTTCACTTCCTGGGGTAATATTAATTCATTGATAAAATGTGAATGATATCAACAAAGACTTTCATTATAAGAGAGTATTCGTAAGTATGAGGCCTAATCACCACTCTAAGTGGATATCTAAGACAAAAAGGCAGCAGGTGTCCTGGATCTCATACTATGTAAAATGCATTCAAGCCCCCTGTCCATTATCCACATATCTATCAACAAAAGTACTCAACTGAGAGCTAATTCAGTTGAAGTTCTGCACTGCAAAACACTTGATTGCATTAAGTGACAGACATATTGAAATGGTGACAAGTAGTCAACCCTGTAAAATATTCAGGGTCATGGGTATTATATTTGCTCAATTCCACTTGCTAAGCATATACAGTTCTTTGTGTATTACCAGGAAAAACAATAATACTAGCCTCATGTTTCCATGGTGACTTCTGAGAGCAATTCTTAAATTTAAAAGTTACCTCTTTTAATCAATGATAATTTTCATCTAGATGATATTCCCAGGTTACCCTGACTTATATTACCGTGTTAATTTACTTTCTGCCTCAGCGCAAGGTGAAATTTATTTGCCTAGGGCAAGAGAGGTTTTATTTAGGGGGTAGGTAGTTTGGAGAGGGATGTGGAAGCTGAGGGACATGGTAATCATATGGTAATATGATTAAAAATTGCAGAAAAAGAGAACAAAGAACATAATAGATTTGAATACAAAAATTATTAATTTTTTAATATTTAAAAATTGTGCAATGGAAAAGGTATTCTGTTTCAGACTTTGCTTACCTCAAGGCTGTGCAAACCAATGTAATGTCCCTTTGTACACCATATTTATGTTAAGTTACAGTATAAATTTCCCACTCTAAGCATTGATGAAGATTTTAGTGATTCTAGCCCAGTCAATAAAATATACAGCTTTACAGAAAATTTCTAATGATTCAATTAAAGCTCATCTTGGTAGGATTCTGAAACACTAGCTAACCACCACAGACTACTTCTACCTAATGAACATTAAAAGAATTAGCAGAGTCAAGTAAGTGGGTAAAGAAAGCTGTTATTATTTTAAGCAAAATTAAAACAGATGGGAGAGACTGACACACATGTATTCAGATATGTGCCTGCCTCGCATTTAATCTTTTATGAATGGCTGATCCCAGATGGTGGTGGGATTCAGGAGCACAATTTGAGACCCAGCATCCACTTTCCTACTCCAAGGTATGTGTCATTTATGTCTTTTCTATCTAGTGGATGATGCGAATACCATCAAAAGCAAAGAAACTTTTTGAAAGCAGGTTCTCTGGTATTTTGAAAATGAGGTATTGGTCAATTTATCAACCAAGTCCGAACATCTGCCCGCATTCTCCATCACTCAATTCATTTCAGGTTTGGTCTGCTATTCCACATTGACACAAACGGTGGGGTGATGAAACAAGAAATCTAGAGACAAGCTCAGCAAACACATTATGCTGACAAGTGTCAGTGGATCTCTCATTAACCACTGAACCCAGAAAGAGATGTGCCCTCCTCTGAACTCTCACAGCATGTCACCAGTACTTCTTCTGGGACATCATATTTTATCTTGGATGATGGTAAGAATATCAGAAACACAGAATTCTAAAAGAGCAATTATAGTACTTTACCACATTGATTTACATGCTGATTCCCATTACTGGACAATAAACTCCCAGGTACAGTGGCTTCTTCATCTTTTAGACCTGGCAACACAGCCCAGTGCCTAGCAGACGGGGGAATTAGGATACACTAAACAAAGATACAATGATAGCTGCTACTGATACCCATCACATGGCAGGCACAGTGCTAGGCACTTTGCTTACATTATTCCATTAAATCCTCAGAGCAACCTAACCCCTATTTGACAGATTAGGCAAGATACAGAGACTCACAGAAGTGAAGTAAAATGCTTAAAGACCTTGCAGGTAGGTAAGGACACAGCTGGCATTCCAACTCAGGCCTGTGTGATGCAGACGTCCTTAAACTTGCAACGATACCAATGCCCCCGCCTCTGGCACAGCTCCCATAGGCGCAGGCACAAGTCGTAGAGTGGGAGGTCTAAGGAAATGATCAGTGGCACCACAGGAAGTGGTTGAGTGAAGACCCCACACGTTGGGCACAGCACTGGCAGCCTCTGCATTGACACCGGTGGACAGCAATGGGAGCAGTGTCTTTCCTGCACATCGGCGACCAAATGGCTTTTTGGATGTTAATGGCAGATACCACCTTAGCAGGCATGGACAGGAGAGAAGGAAAATAGTGGGTGTTCTGTAGTAGCCAAGAGAAATGCATAGAGCACATGGGAAACATGCCAAAAGCTTTTCAGAATGAATTGGAGCCAAAGCTTAGGCAGAATGAGAGGGGACAGGGCCAGAGAAATAATTTGGGGATAGTTATGTTAGTCCTATTATTACCATATGGGGAGCTAGGAAATGTGAGTGACATTTTGAGCCAATATCTATATAGTATATCTTACCTCCCATATTCCATACTTGCATAGATTACAATCTCCTTGAAAGTAATATTCATGCCTAATATATATCAGCCATGGTTCCTAGCATATTGCCCTGTAATTTACTCTATACCTCCAGAAAGCAACCATCCTAAAGGTAGCTAATGTAAAAGAAGCCACCCCTTGGAAGTTGTCCCAGGGGACTGCTAGATCCGTTTTCCTGGAATCTGGGAAAAGTAGTACCAGTAGTAAGGGCTTCTTTAACTCCTGGATAGGTTACCAAGGATATTCTGATTGACAAGGCACCGGGTCTCAAGTACAGGAGAATACATGAGGTTACCAGAGTTTGAGCTCATTGACTTGTACTCAACTCCTTGATTTTAATTTTATAGACAGGAAGAAGACTTCTGATCTTTATTCAGTTTATAAAACTGGATCCCCTCTTTGGAAGGGAGCGTAGCTATAGCAAATGACATGAATACTTCGGTCCTCTTAGCAGTTGGACTTTTCACTGTAAGTTAATAAAGAATGGTCTTGCTTATCAGTCTCATATGACTAATAAGGAGGACTAATAACATTTATGAACTTGTAAAAGCTGATATGTTGACCCTGATCTCCAACCTCACCAACTGCTGGTAGTAATAGAGCCTTAAAAAGACCAGTACACAGGAAATCCTAATTATGTACCATATTTATTGTAATATTCCTTACACTTTAAACAATATTTTTAGAGACAGAATGACACTGAAAATATGCTGCTTGTCTGAAAGGATTGCTTCGGATTATTTCTTTTTTATATGCTGCTGAAGCAAGCACTGGATTATTTTTTACACAGTTTGTCTCACATCATTGTGGGAATTTGAGATGCAAAGAAGATTCCTATTAACTGAAAAATCTTTATGGAATAAGAGGAATTTTTGTGTGAAATAAATCATGTGTTTGGAAAACTACAAATTTTTCCTAGAAAAAAATTCTATGAAGTCCCGACTGTATTAAATTGCCTTCCCAGTGACCCAGTGAATTTTATCATTTAATGTTAACAAAACTACTTTCCAAGTCTGAATGGCACAGAATTTAAATCCCATGATGTTACCACTTAGCTTATAGGTATCTGCTCATATGAGAAAATAAATCTGTTATTACTCAATGATTTGGTTTTTCCAAATATCCTTTTCAGCTGTTACAGATGGCTGAGCCTCTACCCTCCTTTGGAATCTTAGAAAGGCTCTTTGTTCTTTGTGACTATCATAACCCCATGACCTGAAGGCACAGGTGTCTATGTCAGCTCTTATTCTGATAATGCTCAAGCTTCTATATCTTCTGTTACTGAATGAGGATAAAGGGAAGATGTGATTATTATAGGGACCTGATCTAGGCTTCAAAAATGTCAAGTCCTTGGCAGCTGTTAAGGATAAGGCATCTTTGGAGAAACAATCTTGCTGGGAAGTCATTCTTCCTCTGGCCCTTCCCTACCCACCCCCCACCCCCCCAGGCTGGAAGGGGTCATCCCTGGCAGCTGTTCTTATAAGGAGAGTGAGGCCAGGCTGACAGCAGCTGTTACAAAGATATTGAACAGAGATTCCAGGACAAGGGCTAGGTCCAAGTAAGAGTACTTTTATGAAAATATGTGCCACAGTCCAGGGCTCAGAGCTGCAGTGGGATGTACTTGGGAGCTGTATCGGGGGTCATTTTACTTCTCACTCGGTGGATAACGCTGTAAGGTAGTTCTGCTCTCCTGACTGAAAAAAGAAAATGCAGACCTCTAGACAAGGTGTCCAAAGATGACACAGACATAACCGTTATTGATATTATCCATCAATAATTTCCGTTATTGATATTTCCTTTGACAATGCCTAATGACTGCACATCTCGGCACTATCTTGGTTGGATGTCATTGTCTTGGTTGATGTGGAATTTAGATGCTCTGAGACAGCTTTATCTTTCAGAGTGTGGAATTTGCCAGTCTTCCAGGCAGTACCACATAATGGTTAAAAGCCTGAAATACCAAATCCGATAAACATGGGTTTGAGTCCTGGTTCTACATCACACCAGCTGTATGACCCAGAACAAATTAATTTTTCTTTGTACGTTAGGGTACTCACATGTGAAACACAGATAAAAATAGGAGCTCCTTCAGTGTTGTTGTGAGAATTAAATGAGACGATGCAGGCACAGAGCCCAGCCCAACATGCCTGCAATAAATGCTCATTATTGCGACTTTACTAAAAATAGGCAGAGCTGTTAAACTTCTCTACCAGAACAGACTTTCAAAGAGAAGTAGGGTTTTGTTTTGTTTGAGGGATTGATTCTTTCAGGAAATGAAGGTCTGATGACTTTTTATCATTGATCAAAGTTCCATGAACTCTGGTGCCATAAAGTTCAAAATGTCTCCCCGTTTTTAGATCTTCCTTGATTTCTTTCATCAGCATTTAGTACTTTTCAGCATACAAGTCCCATATTTCATTTTTTGTGGCAGTCATAAATGACACTGTATTTTTGATATCTACATGTTCATTCTTAGTATGTAACAGTGCAACTAATTTTTGTATGTTTATTTTGTATCCTGTAACCCTGCTACATTTGCCTACGAGTTTTTTTTGTTGTTGTTGGTTCCCTGGGATTCCCTCTGTAGACAATCATGTTATTCACAAACAGGGGGGTTTACTTTTCCCTTTCTGTTCTTTATACCTTTTATTTCCTTTTCTGACTTTTTTGCTCTGGCTGGAGCTTCCAGCACAATGTTAGAGAAGAGTTGTGAAAGCAGACATCTTTGCCTTGTTCGAGATTTTAGGGGGAAGTGTTCAGCCCTTCGCATAATGTTACTTGTCCTTTACGAAGTCGTTAGGTGCTTTTTTATCAAATTGAGAATCTTCCTCTCTATTCCTATCTTTTCCGAGAGTTTTTAAAAAATCTATTCAAGATGTTGAATCTATTCAAGGTGTTGAGTTCTGTCACAATTTTTTTCTGCATTGTTTGACGTAATCATGTGATGTTTCTTCTTTAGCCTATTCATATGGTGAATTGCATTGATTTTCAATTATTAAAATAGGCTTTCCCTATACTAATCTCACTTGGTTATGATATATAATTTCTTGTATATGTTACTGAATTCTATTTTTTAATATTCTAAGGATGTTTGCTTCTATATTCTTGAGATATATTGGTCTATATTTCTCTGTTTTTGCTTGGTTTTGGTGTCAGGGTATTAGCTTCATAAATGAATCAGATGGTGTTCCTTCCTATTCCATTTTCTCAGAAGATATTGTACAGAATTGTTAACTCTTTAAATATTTGGCATAATTCTCCAGTGAAATCATCTCAATCTGGATATTTCTTTGGGGAGAATTTTAAAATACAATTTTCTAAATAGTTACAGGGCTATTCAAATGATCCACTTTACATTGGGTAAGTTGCAGTAATTTGTGTTTTATTTTTTAATTTTTTTAATGTTTATTTATTTTTGAGACAGAGGGAGACAGAACACGAGTGGGGGAGGGGCAGAGAAAGAGGGAGACACTCTCTCTGAGAATCTGAAACAGGCTCCAGGCTCCGAGCTGTCAGCACAGAGCCCTATGCGGGGCTCGAACCCACGAACCGTGAAATCATGACCTGAGCCGAAGTTGGACGCTTAACTGACTGAGCCACCCAGGCGCCCCCCCCCCTTTTTTTAAAAATTTTTTTCCTAATGTTTATGTCATTTGTGTTTTATGATTAATTGATCCATTTCACCTAAATTGTCAAATGTATGTGTGTAGAGCTATTCACAATATTATCCTTCCGATGTCTGAAAGGTTTGTAGTAATATTTCATTTCATTCCTGATACTGGGAATTTCTATCTTCTCTCTCTCTCTCTCTCCCCTCTCTTTGGGTCACAGTCTCAGTAGAGGTTTGCCAACTTATTAATCTTTTCAAAGAATCCAATTTTTAAAAATTAATTTTCTCCATTATTTTTCTGTTTTCAATTTTATTTTTGCTCCCATTTCTATTATTTCCTTTTTATGCTTATTTGGGGCTTATTCTGCTCTTTTTTTTTTTTTTTATTCTTGAGGTAGAAACTTAGATTATTGACTTGAGACTTTTTCTCTTTTCTAATGTAAGCATTCAATGCCATAATTTTTTTCTGCATTAATTTAACTGTGTCCCCAAATTCTGATTTTTTATATTTTCCCTTTCATTCAATCCAATGTATTTTTTTGGTATTCCCTTGAGGTGACTTTCTTTGACCCATGGATTATGTAGATGTCTGTTATTTGGTTACCAAGCCCTGGAATTCTTCCTGGTAACTTTCTGTTACTGATTTCCAGTTTCATTCCATTGTCGTAGGAGAATATCCTCTATGATTTCAATTCTTTTACATTTGTTGAGGTTTGTTCTATGGTTCAGGATATCCTGGTGAATGTTTCATGGGCACTTAAAAAATACGCATTGTTTTTGTTGGGTGGAGTGTTGTATAAACGTCAATTAGATCCTCTTGTTGATGGTATTATTGAAGCTTTTCTATATGCGTGATGATTTTCTGTCTAGTTGTTCTATCCATTATCGAGAGAGAAGTGTTAAAGTCAACAACCGTTAATTGTGGATTTCTTGATCTTTTCAGTCCAATTGGTTTTGGTTTCGTATACATTGCAGTTCTACTGATTGATGCATACACATTAAAAAAAAAAAAAATAGGACACTCTCCTTCAGTGGGTTCTAATCTTTTCTGGGCTGCCTTCTGGCATCTCCTCCTTGGGCTCCAGCCCAAACTGGACTACTCTCCTGCCCTACAGGTTTTTAAATGAGTAGGAAGGAAGGAAAAGGGAGGAAAGAAGGAAGGAAAAAAAGAGGGAGGGAAGAAAGGCCAGATTATTATTATTTTTGCTTTTAAACTATATTCTCTTGGGGCACCTGGGTGGCTCAGTCAGGTAAGTGTCTGACTTCAGCTCAGGTCATGATCTCACGGTTTGTGAGTTTGAGCCCCGCGTTGGACTCTGTGCTGACAGCTCAGAGCCTGGAGCCTGCTTTGGATTCTGTGCCTCCCCCTCTCTCTCTGCTCCTCCCAACTGTGCTCTGTCTCTACTCTCTCAAAAATAAATAAACACTTAAAAAAACAAGCTATATTCTCTTTGAGAAATCTTCCTTTCTCCTACATCACTGAGTCCTTAGAAGCTCCCATACCAGGAGCAATAATCCCCCTTCTTTGAGTCCCTTAGTGCTCATGATCTATCTGGAAGAAACGACAGAAAATGTGTATGTGGGCATGTATGCATGTGAGTGTGGGTGTGTGTAATTTTAACTTGGTGGATGTCCTCCTATTGGTTTGATACATTAGTATAGGTTTTCAGATCTTGAGGAGGAAAAAAGTGGAGGGGATATTGCAATAAAATGAGTTGGTGCTAGGAAATAATCAAATCTAAAGAAAAGGCCAAACCACAGAAAAGTAAATTTTCATTTCTTCTCTCACCTGTGTCTCTTCTATGAAATACCTTCCTAACAGGACAGTTATCACAATAGTTATAAAATAGCATTTAAGTTTTATCACTAAGTCAAGCTTAATCATTCATAAGTGTTTTTAATTTGTTCCACAATTTTGGGCACCTGATAAGTGTGTGGGATTACTAAAACCTCTGTCTTACCCAGTTGGTATTTAAATCCACATACATTTAAAGGATAATTGTTTATTCTACCTTACAGCTGGGCATTCATCTTTCCTAAAACAATGATTCTAAGTGTGTGACTTTGTACTGAACCAGTGAGCCATGGGGTATAATCAAACACGAACTTAATTCTCCTTCTCCCCACCCCAGGTCTAATCTCCTTTATGGAGCTACTTCTTTTCCTGCTTCCTTTTCCTGCTACCAGATAAAATCTCTAGCCAATAACAAAAAGTTCCTCAGGCACTTTAGTTACAAGTATAAGTTCATATCAGTAAGTAGTACACCTACTCTAGTGTAGTAATCACAAACTGAATGCTGTTTAATGTTGAAGCTTCTCTATGCCTCCTGCATAGGCTGCAGTGGGGAAGGAAGGAGACAAGACTGACTTCTCTGTTCCCCAGCCTCAGGCTCCTCCTCCTCCTTTACCCTCATTGTCTGCCTCTGCCTCCTCCAGGACTAGAAGAGTTGGGGAAAGGAGGACACAGAAGGGGACACGGACCATGGTCTGACTGACTGGCACCCTTCTGGCAGTGACATTCTCTGTCCAGGTCAGATGTTTAAAACTGTCTCTCTGGGATGCTTATGTAGGTTCTCCAGCAACACCCCCATCCCTGGGACCTCTCACCTGCAGTTTCCTCTCCCCGTATGAATGCACCTCTCTGCTGATAGCTCACGTTCCTCTCCAGGCAGCCTGGGTCTCCTCACTCTTGAATAGGATCTAGGAGAATGCCAACCCGGCTCTGGCCCTTGGCTCACATTTGGACACTAGGAAATGTACGCGTCTGACCCATCATTGGTGGGGATGGAGTATTTCTCAAACACAGACCTCTGGTTTGTTGGCAAGCAACCTCTGGTCAGAGCTATTTAGTCTTCAGATTTATCATATGCCAGTCTACCGGCCCCTAAATTTCATGGAACACATATCAGGGATCCAAGAAATCTCCTTGAAGCTTCTGTCACTGGGCTTGGGGTCAGGTGAAATCATCCTTAGCCTCTGCTATGGTGGGAGGGGAGCAGCAGTGGGATTCATAGCAGACCTGTCTCCAAAGAAATCTGCTCTTGGATCTCCAACTTCTTAAATGGGGAAGGAGGCCATGGGTTGGAACATTTGTATTTCACTCTGAAATGTGAAATGTCATGTGCCCCATGAAATGAAATGAAATGCCCCACTTTCCTGGGGCATACACCTGGTTGAATGATTCCTTCATCGATTGCCAAATTCATTCACAGTAAAGACACACACAAAAATTCTGCTGTATTACAAAGAAATAAATGAAACATTGTGTCATAAAATATTGTCTATTCCAGTCTTCTGAATACAGATTCATGTCACATTCTGATTCAAATTTTGTGAGTTTTTACATTTATATTGCTAGCCCAGTAGGCTGCCAGTGGCATCAAAAGATCTGTGCCCACCCCTCCATTCCCTCCCTGAGAGTTCCTCATAAGATTTTATGTTTCTCTTCAACTAAATTAGGAGAAAAAAACAAGACCAGCATTGTTGAGGTCTCCTCTGCCCATTGGAAGTCTTCTTGCTGGGAGGTCATATACACCTCCAGGTACATCTCTGACATGCACCTCTGGGGACAGAAAAACATCATCAGGGACTTGTTTGGGGCTGGGGTTCATGTTTGCTGGTTTTTCATCTTCTCATATTTAGATGACTGCTTGTAACCCTCCTCTTTTTCACTGCTTTCTCAGCCTTCAGAAGCTTAATTAGACATTGCCAATGTAAGAACATCTTATACAGAGCCATGTAGTAATGGTTTCCTAAGGTCCTGTGATAAACGCAAGAACCAACCAAAACATTAAGTAGTTTATCTCAAAGCAGCATAATTTCAGAGTTCAGTTGCCCAAGTTATACTTATCTTCAGAGAATCCCAGAAACTCCTTGGAGAGACATGTAGGGGCGTCTGTCATCCCCACAGACTCTCACAGTTGAAGTTCAAGTTAGCTTGTAACAGTGAAAGGAGGCGAAGGTCCCAGGGAAGGAGCCAAATTCCAAGTAATTTGGCATGGTATAATCTCGGACTGAATTTAATCACAGGCCTGGAGTTTTCAAACAATCTTTCTAAATTTCTGCAGGCAATTTACGTAATTATATTGGCACATACATTTTTCCATTTCAATAACAAAGCCACAAAGATCTTTATGTTCACAGACAAATCTTTAATACTATAAAAGAAAAGCAGCACGCCAATATAAACTCACAAATTCCAAATAGGGGCATGATTCTGTAATTTTTCCCTTCAGAGCTAGTAAGATGCATTCCAAGAAAGGGGAGGCACAGGGCTCTCCTTTGCCAACTCCATTCCTCCGCTCAGACATAAGTTGTATTCAGACATGAGATGCTTTATTAGCCAAGTCTCTTTCATTCTGCTTTGATATTTTGAGCTCAATTGATTATGACTTATCACAGCTCTCAGTATGTATTTGTGGGGAGATTTTTGCTTGTACCCACAGTACATACATTTTTGATCACAACCAGCTGAGAACACTGGCCTAAGTAGGCAAACTTGGCAGAATCCCGAGCCTTGGCTATTCTACCAAGGCTAAGGAGTTCATACTACTTTCTAGAAGTTGTTTGCTCAAGGAATGAATTCCATATAACTTTATATAAGGGAAGTAGAATGAAAATGACTAAAATAATTTCTGTTCCCTTTTGATTACAGCAAAATAGGCTGAACACAAAGTATGGTTTATAAATTCTAAGCTTATGATCACAGACAGGAGCCATGAAGCATGAATGCCAAGTAAGCCCATACCAAGTTAAATGTCAGAGTCAAGTAAAATCTGCATCAAAATTAATGATACATATTTAATGATATGCATAATCACAATAATTGCTCAACTAGATGAGAAGAGAAGTGAAAGACAAATGTTACCAACCTTACTAATCAGCTGGCTCCGAAGGCCACCCACCCTCTTCAATGCTATACAGGCTCCCAAAGGACTAAGGCCCTGGTCTCACAGGAGAGGTTCAGGGGCTATGAATACTGATTTGCTCCACTCCCTCCACAGGCCAGAAACATAGGCTAGGCAATGAGACATAAAGAAATGATTCCCTGCATACTTCCTGCTGTGAGGCTCAAGTAAGCCATTCAGGGCTACTAGAAACATGTCTTTCACTGGCGTAATTCTAGCACCTGGCACAGAGTCAGGATCGATTTGTTAAAAGGATCCCCCACCCCCCTGAAGGACAGGGGTGTTTGTGTGGTGAGATGAGGGAGCAGACTGGCATGGCAGTGGTGAGTATGAGGAATGAACCACCTAGCATACTGGTGAGGTGGTTTACTTTCTAGCACACAAAGTGCTAGAAACCACCCAAAGTGAGGTGGTTTAATATCTAGCACCCAAAGAAATGGGGCTTTTAAGGAATTTGAGGGTATTGTGGTCCTAGAGAAAGAGACAGGGAGTATAAATTAGAAAAGCCGCCCTTCAAAAACCCTACTTCTTGTATCAAGAACAAGCCTGGGGTGCCTGGGTGGCTCAGTTGGTTGAGCATCCGACTTTGGGTCAGGTCATGATCTCACAGTTTGTGAGTTTGAGCCCTGTATCAGGCTTACTGCTGTCAGTGCAGAGCCTGCTTTGGATCTTCTGTGCCCCCTTTCTCTGACCCTCCCCCACCCTCTCTCTCTTTCAAAAATAAATAAACATTAAAAAAAATTTTTTTAAAAGAACAAGCCTTATTCTCATCACAAGGGAAAAAAACACTTCCTTTTCTTTTTCTTTTCTTTTGTGTGTGTGTGTGTGTGTGTGTGTGTGTGTGTGTGTGTGTGTGTGTGTCTATATGAGGTAATAGATATTAACTAAACTTATTGTGGTAATTATTTCACGATACATGTAAGTCAAGTCATTATGCTGTATACCTTAACCTAATATGTTGTTGTCAAATATATCTCAATAAAACTGAAAGAAAAAATAATTAAATGGCATCCCTGGCATGTGACGAACATGTAGTAAATGCCATTAGTGGTGGTCTCAGCCACTCCCAAATCTGTTCACAGTGCTGCGAGCCAGCAGTATGGCTAAGATGCCTGCAGTGGTCTGGCTCTATGATGCTGGTCCTAGGGGAGAGCTCAGGACTGTGTGTTGAGTGGGAGGGAGCAGGTACAAGAATGTTGATAGCTTGCTTAGGATCTCTGCTTAGTTGAACCACACCCCAAGAGGAATTGGAGGATGCATTCCAAAATGGAAATATACAGAACGTTCCATACAACCACAATCATTCAGGGTTATGAGGAGAATTTTCATCCTGTCTGTGTTATAAATAACCCACTGAGGTCCTTTCCTGAAAGCAAACAATGATGACCTTTCTACCAATTTATATTGATAGTCTGGCTTTCTCAGCTGACAGTACAAATTAAGACCACTGAATACTTTCCCTACCCACTTTTGAATGTCTTAAAATTGCCAAGAATAATCATTTCTTTGTAAATCACATAGGGCAAGTTTTGATATAATCAAGGGGTAATTTCATTATTAGACAGAACTTCCAAAACCTTCTTAGGGACAGAAAATGTTTTCGTTGGATAACAGAAATAGTGGCCCTGAAATGGCTTTCCTGAAAAATGAAAATAATATGCAATATATTATTTACATAGAAAGAAAATGTTACAGAACAATCATTCTCAGAGTTACTCATGCTATGGGATTAAAGATAACTCCTCAAAGTACTTTAAAACAGCAAAGTTATTAAGACTATAATAACTTTGTAATAAAAGTTTGTATGTCCAGTTATGACATGTGGTTTTCATAGAGAAGACCAATTAAAGACAGCTGTGTCTTAAGTACATTTTGGAATGCAGGCTTATGACGGGTAGTAACAATAGTAAGCCTTCACTCTCTGCCACTGATTACTAAACACACAGACACACACACGTACAAACTTTGGGAGGAGCCTTTCTTATATGGGACCTAAACATAGAGTCCTATATGGTGATAGGTCTAGATCAACTTCCACAGCAATGCTGGTGTTGGGAGGCAGAAGTGACCCTGTCTTACATCTTAACCAGTTCCTTCCAAGCTTTTGCTCTATGCTGAAAAGGCTTGGGTGGTGGTAGAGCTTTGCCCTGCAATGGAAAGCAGCATGGTATAGAAAATATTTTTTGTTTTTTAAATCAGGAATCCTGATTCATGAGACTGCTTCTTCCACTGACCAGGGCTATGTCTTTGGCACAAACCAGTTAATGCCCTGTGGTTTGGTTTGCCCATCTATAAGATAAAGCATTGCCCCTTGGCCACTTGTGGTTCTCCATTAAAGTCCATCTTACAGAAGGCTATGAAATCATTGGCTTTCTACATCTTCCTAGGAAACTGGATGGTTTTAAAATATGTCTATAAATCCTTTGACACTCTTCCCTTTGAAAGGTGGAGTCTACTTCTCCTCTCTAGGGTAACCCTGTGTGACCTTCAAGGCTAGATCATTAAGACTGATACTGTCTTTCTCTCATTCATTCTCACACTGGCTGTCTCCCACTCTCTTCTGGATCCCTGAAGTGATCTTCCGGATCACTCCTTTTGATCCCTGAGCCACCACGTAAGATATCCAGCTATTCTGAAACCACCATGCTAGAGAAAACCACAGACAGAAGCCCCACAGAAGCTATTTAAATCTTACAAGCCAGGTAACTGACATGAATGAAGAAGTGTTTGAGATTATCCCAGCCTCAGACATTGTCTGTAATCTCACAGGATATCTTTAACAATAACTACTCAGCTCAGCCACTCCTGAATTCCTGATCAATAAGAGATATTAAATAATTGCTGTTGTTTTAAGCCACTAATTTTGGGGTAATTCGTTTGCAGCCTCTGTAACTGGAAGGGGAACTATAACAGAATCAGGAGTAGGGGGAAAATGACACCTTCAAGGTCAAACAAGGAAGTCTTCAGCAACCACGAGAACCTCAGGAAAGGAGACTTAGAAGTCTTCAAGAATGATGATGGTAGATATAATTCACCAATAAATGCCACACCTAGCAACACCAGAATAATCACCTCTCTATTTTCAAATGTTTATGAACATTTCCCCACATTCACGGTTAAGAAAAATATAGTAAGAATGACCCTAAGTGGAACCACTTAAATCTGGCAGCAAGGTCAAAGGTAAAGGAACCAGCTAGAACATCATTCAGTCATTTCTATGGAGGCACTGACACAACTGCTTGCTGGCTTTCCGCCTCAGGCCTTCCTTAATAGATTGTGCAGTTGATAAAGTGCAAGTGTTTTCTCAAACATATCTCCTCAATAACTCTGAAAAGTAGGACTACTCCATTTATTTATGTATTTCTTAAATTAAAAAAATGTTTATTTGTTTTTTAAGGAGAGAGAGAGACAGAACATGAGCAGGGAGGGGCAGAGAGAGGGAGGAAGACACAGAATCCAAAGCAGGCTCCAGGTTCCAAGCTGTCAGCCCAGAGCCCGATGTAGGGCTCGAACTCACAAACTGGGAGATCATGACCTGAGCTGAAGTTGGTTGCTTAACCGACTGAGCCACCCAGTCTCCCCAGGACTACTCCTTTTAAAAAGACAAGGAAAAGAGTTGGAGTCCACTGAGGAAGGTGGCACCTACCAATGGACCAAAGATAGTGAGTTTGGGATGCCCCATGCGTCCTAGTGAAGCTGACCCATGGGCGATGCTCAGGAGATGACAAATGGTGGCCAGCAGCCAGGATTTAACCACAAATCTGTAGTTTTTCTTCCTGGTCCACCCAGTGTTTTTGAAATAGGAAATTTCACATAAAAAGTCTACATTTCTAGCTTTCCTTGAAACACTGGAGTTCATCCCTGAGTATGAATTACCACCTGATCTCACTCACTGGAGCTGACTGGCTGTTTCTCCCTTTAGACATAACATGTCCTACTGGCCACAGTCCCCACTGCTCCCTATTGCTCTACACCTGGGCTCACTTCACTGGCTTACTTTCCATTTCTGTCCCTGTGGTCATTTAAGTTTGTGTCTGATGACCTATACCAGTAGAAGAATTTCTGACTCCAAAACCCCAGGTGTTTTTCGATAGCTGCAGGTTTGAAATTTGGGGCAGTTTGGAAATTCCAATAAATTTTGCTGTTGAGCCCTTGTCAATTTCTCTCTCTAGACTACAAATGTGGGACCATGACAAACCCATATGCCTAGCAGCTATGTAAGTCATCTTACAACACATAGGGTGATAAGTGTGACTGGAAATATATACTGAACCTCTTTGATACATCCAAATTATCTTTAAAATACAAACTGTCCATACAGAGGTCTAACATTCCTAGTCCAAGTTAATATGAAAAGCAGTAGCTGTGAGATTAGGATGCACAGAAATGAAACATTGAGATCTACCTGTTGTAAAGTAAACATATAATCATTTACCACAGAATATCTTCAAGGTGATTTCTAGTGGGGACTTAATTAGGCAGTGAGGGCATCTGTGAGAGATTAAGACCGGCATTTTCAGGGTTGGGTCTGTGTGTGGTGTGGTGTGTGTGTGTGTGTGTGTGTTAGAGGAAACAAAACAAGACAGAACAGCTTACCAATTCCAGACATTGTCTGTGGCCATAGGCAGCAGCATAATGTATGCTATTGTAACCTTCCTTGTCCCGGATAGATGGGTTTGCATCATTTTGAAGCAGAAACTCTAGACATCTGCAAGTATAAAAATGGGGTGTTATTTTAGAAAACATCTCTAGAGTAAAAGTTATAATTATTGTAAATATTCTCCTGTTATAAATGTTCCACAAAGCACTTTGTGGATTTAAGTGTTTCTTTAAAAGTCCTACAGCAATGGGGTGCCTGGGTGGCTCAGTCGGTTATGCTTCTAACTCTTGATCTTGACTCAGGCCATGATCTCACAGTTCATGAGTTTGAGCCCTGTACTGTCAGTGCAGAGCCTGCTTGGGATTCCGTCTCTCCCCCTCTCTGTTCCCCCCTCTCTCTCTCTCAAAATAAATAAACTTTTAAAAATATCCTACAGCAATGAAGGTTTATGTATTAAAAGTTTTACATGTTTGTGTTTTCTGTATCCATCTTTACTTCAGCTTAAAATAGCCATTCTAGAATTCAGGAAAAGCTTTAGGAACAAGAGGGTAGTTAAGTACCGTCCCCCACCTCAATTTATTGAAAGTACTATCCCCTCTTCACTGAGTTGTTTTAATGTCATTATCAATTATTGCATGTTTATCCATACATGGGCTCATTTCTGGACTCTGTTCTGTTACAATAATCCATTTGTCTCTTCCTGCATTGATTGGTTTTGTTTTTATAGTTTGCATACAATTGTATATTAGTTTCAGGTGTACAACATTGTGATTCAGCAATTCTATACATTATGCTGTGCTCACCACAGCAAGTGTAGCTGCCGTCTGTCACCAATGTTACTACAATATTATTGATTCCCTGTGCTGCACTTTTCATCTCCATGACTTATTTATTTTACAACTGGAAATTTGTATCTCTAATCCCCTTTACCTATTTTGCCCATTCTTCCGCCCCTATCCTCTGGCAACCACCAGTTTGTTCTCTGTACTTATGAGTCTGTGTCTGGTTATGTTTGTTTGTTCACCTGTTTTGTTGTTTCGATTCCACACATAAGTGAGATTATATGATATCTGTCTTTCTCTGACTTACTTCACTTAGCATAATAAAGAATAATTCTCTTTTTCCTTTTCACCTTAAAGTACAGAACCTGTCTGTCGTCAGGATTACTGAGTAATGAGATTTTGAGTTCCACGTTCAAAAGATGAGCTCTCAAATGTAACAAAGAAGTGGTCAGGCCATTACAGCAAGAGAGAGGGATCTACTTTTAACCTTGCTATTGGAGACTACCATCAATCCAAAGGTTAGAAAATGAAAATTAGGAAGAATAAGAAAATAACAACAGCAAAAGAACTTAAGAATAGCCCAAATAATAAAAAGATTAAAGGAACGGGCGAACACTTAAAAAATATAAAAGATTAACTCAGTAACCACATCTGAAGACAGACGCTTAAATTGCATCACTATGTATAGACTAGAACAAAATAATTAATAATAAACTTAGAAAGCCTTTTCGGAAAGAATTATAATTTTTCTAAAAGAGCCACAATCTTTACAATGGGTTGGAGGTAGGGGTGTGATGTGGCTCCAACTTGGCTGAAATGCCCCAAAGCCCAGGACACAAGTGCCGGGGGATGTAGGAATTCTGTTCAAGGTCTTCTGGTCAAAGAGAGAATAAGTAGTCAGGAAGCACCACTCCATAATTTCAGTTTTATATCCATGGCAGTGGGACAAATGTGTCCTCTACAAGGTCAAGCTGATTCAATTTCATACTCAAATCAAAATTCTCAAATGCTCGAATTATACTTACATCAAAATATGCAATGGAAGCATGTACATTAAATAAGACCATCCAAGGGAAAATGCCTATTGTTTCCTCAAACACTTTATTTTTGGTTCTATTTTTTTTAAAGTTTTTACTTTAATTCCAGTTAGTTCACATACCGTGTTATATTAATTTCAGGTGTACAATACAATAATTCAACACTTCCATACATCATCCTGTGACTCAAACACTTACCTATCTTTTGGCATAAGGCAAAAGGAGTAAATAAGTCACACATAGAGACGATTAACACAGATATTTTAATTTCTAGAAAAACTGATAAAAGACACAAATTTTTTACACTAAATATCTACAAGTTACCTGATTTATCCATCAAATGCTCCATAATAAATCAAACTATTATTGGAGTTCTGATATCATTCTGTCTTTGGTGATTTGTACCTTAAAAGGAAGTCTTTTTTTATTTTGGCAATTAAATGTCCATGGACGGGATCCCAGGTATGACTCATTTTAAATAGAATTTGGCTCTTGAAATAAAATCATTCAATAGGAAAAGGGTTCTAGTGGATTCACAACCCCCAGCTCCTGAAAGAGTCACATTGTAAAAAGCCAGTTGGCGGATTTAATACGTAATTCGGAAAAAACTTGGAATTGCTCCCAAAGTGTCATTTACCCCAGGATATAGCTGAACTATACTACCAGCAGTGTGATTTGAAAAAACAACAGCACTGTAGAATTTGAATATTCTCCATATCGTTTCCAAGGGAAAATACATTCCAGTTTTAACTGGGGATGCTTATCTCTTCTCCTCCCAGGGCTGTGGCTACCACTTTGGGCACCTGCGCTGCAAAATCAAGACCTGCACGTTAAGTCAGAGATGTATCTGGATGAGAGATGTAGCCTCTCTGCTTGGAAGAGCTCTCAGGAAGCCTGGTTCCCTGCCTCCCTTGCCTGTCCTGCTTTTTCCCTCTCCATCAGCCGTAAGAGGGTAAGAGGGCTGTTCTTGGCACGATTTCACTGGAGAAGGGGGTGCTGGCTGATGTGGCTTAAAATTCTACAGTCTTTGAATATTATTAAGTTTGGAATATTAGGGCAAAACCTTGGTCATTCTGCTTTACTCATGGCCATGTTTCCTGTCCCCACCCCAGTAACAGCCCAAGTTACGTCCCACAAACTGTATCAGGGCCACACTTTCTAACTTCTCTTCCACAATGGTCTGGACCTGGGAGGACAGCCCAGTGGACAGTGGGAAGACCCTAGAGGGGACACAAGCCTTCAGGTCACAAAGAAATTGGTTCTTCTGACAACTGGAGAAGAGAATAAACAAGTTAGGAACTGTGTGGGTGCAGACTCTTAAGAGAACTGTATCCACTAGTTTCAAGGAGGCAGGACACAAAGTGTGGGCAGTAATCATTCCTTTGTTCATTTGTTTAACAGTCACTGAACACCAGCGACACGCTGGCTACTGCACTGAGCAGAGCACAACCTTCACACTCTGCTTTGTTGCACAAGGACTCTCAGAGGATGAGGCATTACAGCTTCCTGTGCATCAACCCCCCTGGGTGATGGCAGGGACTCTGGCCCTTGTCACAGTACTAGCTAAGTCTCTGCCAGAAGCCAGAGAGAGAGGTGGGATGAGGTGGGGCAGGAGAAGTTGTGGGAAAGAGTGAAGGACTGTTTGTGAGCTGATGTTTGTGGGTTGGGGAGGGGAGGGAGAACACAACCACAGTATTGCACGCTGAAATTTCAAAACATTTATTTATAGGACCTGGTAAATAGTTACCCCCAGGTCATTAAAGGAGAGCTGATGGCCTGAGAGGAGGCTTAATGTGTCCCCTGAGGCATATGATGCATGGCAGTCAAAAATGATATTTAAGACACCTGTTCCTAAAAACTGCTAACCAATCACAGTGATGGTCTTGGCAAAAGGTTCAATTTTAGGAAGAGTTCCTTGTGTAAAAATAGCATAATTAAGGGATATATTAAAAGAACCATTTCCTCTTCACTAAAGGCAAGCCCATATCGCTTCCTCAATATCCCAAATCAAACCCTAGAATAGCAAGGGCTGCCCTACGTGACAACCCAGAAAAGCAGACAAGCATCAGTAATTACAACTTGTGCTTTAAGCTGAGAAGAAACTTACAATGCGGCTTCCTTTTCCTTCAGCTCTCTGGCTCTTTCAAGTTCTTCTGAATTTTCATGGGCATTTCCTAAGATAGTCTTACTTCTCAACATAAGGGAAAGAAAAAAAATTACAATTATTTGTTTTAATGGCAAAGCTGCTAGTGATTTTGGTACAACTTCTATCTCAACAACTTTTCCCCCAACCCAAAAGAAATAAGCACTCCTGATTTTCATTGAGGATCTACGTGGTTCTCTTAAAGGCCATCCAGTAAATCTATTCTCTCCCAAGAAACCCAACTGAGAACATGACTTTCCTAGAATTTCCACCCTGGTTTCAGTAAGGAAGACAACAATTAAGTCGTCCTCCCCTCTATAAATATCCTAAACTCCCCAAGTAAATAGGAGGCAATTTAGCTTAGACCTCCCTGACTCCTACCACATTCCTTGTTGCCTCCTTGTCAGTTCAGCATCTCACTTATCCAGGAATGGGGTTCTAGTCACTCTTCAACTGACAGAGAAATTCTTCATCACATAGGATTCCTTTCTCAGCTTTAACATTGAAGTGTACTTGCTCCCACATTCTTTTCTAAGTGAGCAGCATAGAGCCTGCTATGTAGTAAGGTCTCAATAAATGTTTGTCGAATTAATAACCTATGGGTCTACGGGACCCAGAGTGTAGGAACATCAGATTTGCCAATATTATGTAAACATAAAAAGAAAAATAGTGTTTCCCAAACTGGAAATATGGATTATAATCCATTATGGAATTATGAAATTAATTTAGTAGACTGCAGTAATTAGGGTTTTTTTTTAACAAGATAAAAGAGAAAATATCAGAATGATCACACATAGTAAAAGTAAATATGGTTTTATGAAATTCTGCCTCCTTTTTACACACACACACACATCTATATAGACATATAGGTATTTAAAACCTATATATTTGAGTACATATACTGGGTCATGACATCAAATGTATTTCTTACCGTGGGTCACTGTGTAAAATATTTAAAAGCCACTGCTGTATACGAATAGAATTTAGCACTGACCCAGAATCAATTCCGTAACACAGAGTGGCAAGTAAGTCAATAGTTCTCCAAACAGGGTCACCAAAAGCATTCCTCTGAAGGAGGCCCTGGTCCTCAAGTCTTTGAGAACAATCTCATAAGCTGTGGGCACCTCTCACACCATTTCCACCTGACCTGGTTCACTTCTGCTTTTCATCCCTGGACACCTAGAATCCAAACATGTCCAGGGCATCCAGCTTCCTCTTTCCAGCTCCTGATAGAGCATTCTTGCCCAGGTTTGGAAAGAGTGCCAATTTTACACATACCAACGCTGGATTTGAAGGCTATTGGGATTATACATGGATGGATATTTTCGACATGTGACGTATTTATTAGCGAATGTAAGTTTGAGAGCCAATGAAGCATTTAAGTGGTGATGATGGCAACTGCAGTATATGACAAAATAAATCACAGCTGATCTCGAATGAACTGAAAACATGGGCTTGACAACTCCACTTGGCATTCAACCCAAAGACGAGAGAAGAGAAATAATTGGGCAGTGACACGTAATAATCAAACATAAAGAGAGCAGAATGGGAAAACTGGGGTTAGGGATGAGGCAATTCTAACTCCTCTGGCCCTGGATGAGGGAGATTCTTCACTCACAGTTTCCATGAGGCAGTATGAAGAAAACTGAGTAAACCCTCCCCCTGTAGCCATACCCCCAAAGTAAATTTGAGCAAGGCTGTTTTTACTTTCTATCCATGTCTGATGCAGCAGCATAGTGCAAAGCTGTCCGTCCCCAGTCATCTGTTTCATTAACGTTGGCCCCTGTGGTCACTAATGTCTCAATACAATGGAAATGACAATTTGCAGCTGCATAGTGCAAAGGCGTCCTGAAAAACAAAGAGCAATTTCTTACTTCATTCAGTCTGAAAAACAGACCTCCCCCCACCCATCATCAGCATTAGCACTGACAGCCTTATTCCTGGGAGTGGGGAAAGCTCTTCAGCTCTCAGAGTGTGGATGCCAAGGGACATGCCTTCATTTGAATTTATACATTGGAGCTGAGGATACAAAGACAGTGGCTTCAGGCACGGCCACCTACCTGAGGATCTACCCTTTCTTTCCATTCCTAGTGCCTATCCTGGTTCCGATCTACATTACTGCTCTTTCAGACTATTGCAATACCATCCCTATTGGCCTCCTTAGCTCTAATCAAATTTCTATCTATTTCTAATTGGTATGAATGAAGAACTGGATTTTCTAAGGTCCAATACCCACATACGACATCCTGTTCTAAAGCCATCGGTCCTCTCCACTGAGCAAAGCCTTGATTCCTTAGTCTGGAATGGAAGACCTCCCCAAGCTGGGCCCAAACTACCTTTATAAAGTATCTGTCTCTCCCCTGGATGCACCCATTACTACAAGCCCTGTGGGGGTAGGGATGTAGGTTAATGGGAAGAACAATGCCCATGAGCTATACCAAACCACATCCCCTCTCTGGGCCTGGGCTTGCTCACCCTTGCTTCAATAAGGACCTGTGAGCAGCTGTCCCCTAACATCTATTTTAGGTCTAAAATTCCTAGAATTTTACATGCACATGTAAATTTATTACATGTATAACTCATTTAGTTTCTCCAAGCCACTTTTATTCATCTATTAGAAAAGGATAATAAGCATCCCCATATATCTCATAGAGAGACCATGAAAAACCAAATGGGTAATATATAAGAAACACATGCACCTTATAAAGAGTAAGGCATTGCAAAAACATGAAGCAATTTATTTTATATTACTTATTTTTAGTCCCCAATTATTTAACAGTTTATCTGGTGTGCCTAGCCAATATTTAGGGTATAATAATCAAATGAATTACTTTATATCAAAGTGAATAACTTTACTTCAAGAACTATTGATTAATTTTCAAGTACCACTCTTTTATATTTTAAAGTCAATGTATGGGCTCTTTTACTAGTTGACTTTCTCCTCTTTCATCCCCCCAAAAGTAAATTATAAGTATTTTACAAGATCCAGTCCTGTTCCTCAGGAGAGCCATGGACAGGTAAGAGGAGAGACAAAACAGAGAGTCCACTAGAACAGTGTGATATGTGCTTCAGTTGTGAAGTATGGAGGGTGCCAGGGGAAGGGGAGGGAGGTGTTACTTAACCTAAGTCTGGAAGGGTGGTAGGAGTACCATAGGTAGGTTGGTAAGAGAAGACATCTGTAGCATCTCCAAGAGCCAGGGTGCATGTGGAGAGGAGGGGTAGAGAGATGCATGGAAAAAAAAAAAAAAACTGGAAGAAGACACACTGACATTTCTAAACAGAGCTGTGAGAGGAGATGCCTTCCTTGGGGCTTGTGCCTGCTTTGTTGTGTTTCACTACAAAAAGGGATTTCCTTCTGAGGACAGAATCTCCCCAGCTAGCTTCCCTGTTTACCATTTCAGTATAACATGATTTCCAGATGGATTGCTCCCCACTCCTTTTACTTAGGCACTTGAAGCAGAGTTCCCTGTTTACATACCTCCCACACTTGTCCTTTTTATGGAAATCTGCTCCGCTGCTCTGCAAGAGTTTTATACATTCCACGTTACTAGAAAGACAGGGAAAACATTATTAAGATGGCAGACGTCAATTGCTGGGCTACCTTCAGAAAGAGCTGTTTTTGGTGAAGTGTGGGCCAAGATGGAATGATAGTTCCAGCTTTAAATTCTGCTAACACAAAAACAACGTGAACATATGAGGAAGGTAATATTGCAAGGATCTAAAGTTCCTGGAATTCCTTTTTCCATAAATCAATGCATTAAAGAGCCTGATGGAACATTTTCAATTCCATGACCAAGGTATTTAATTATTTTTACATGGTTATTATTACATGATTAAACCTTTAAGTGATGGTTTCATCATTTATCCTGAAATTCTCTTTCAAAAGCATCAAGGGTTTGGGAAATAACCCCTTAAACATATGATGATTTTGCATCACCTTTAAACAATGAGCCAGAATGGAGAAGCATTACCTTTTATCACAGCAGAATGAATTCACTGTGATAACCGTTTTCAACCCAGACTCTCCATAATGGAAAATAAAACAGCTGCATTTCCCTGCCTTTGTAATATAGGTAAATAAATGTGCAAAAAATAAAAGGCCAAAAGTGATGTAATGGAGCATAGTGATCTTCCAAAGCTTCTTTGTCATTTGCAGAAGCAATAAATCATATTTAGTAAAGAAAAAAGGACCCACTGAAGTGAATTTTCCTATTGAAGGGCATGTAGCTAAATATTAATTCTACTAGGAATTTCAGATATGTATCCAGAATGGTGTGTTTCCACTTTCCGTGTAGGTCTGATATTTTTTTCAAATGTCGGCATAAAAAGAGACAATCATCCATTATTGTTTTAAACTTGGAATGCTGAGAAGTAGTCTCAGATTTACTATTTTATTATCATTTAAATATGAAAAATGATCTCATTAATGATGAACCTGAGCAGGGTCCCCCCCCATCCACCCTTTGTAGTCACCTCTCTCAGAGAACTAGCTGTTTCTGTCATAAAATATAAGAACTTTCTGAGACCATTACGTGTCTGTGTAGCGTGCCCATTGATAGGCACCTGTCTCTTACTGAATGAACCCAAAGGATCAAGGGCAGAGGCAGATCTAGTTGTGTGGCTCATGAGACTCATTTGGGGAGAGGGGTTGGGTAGAGGGAGATTCATTTAAAAAATAATACATAACCATGAATATAAAACTAAATACAAGATTTTGGAAGGGACCCATGCAAATAAAGGCCCTGAGGTTTCACAGTCAACCCACCTCTGATAAAGAGGTAATGCCTTTGATAATGTACAGATGACAAATGGAGAGGTATTGCTTCTCCTTAAGGACTAGAAACTTGATTAAGAACTAACACCTTACCCAAACAAGGTCATCTGAGAGAGGCCATGTTTGGTCAATATATGGTCATATATCAATAACATATTGATCAGAGGCTTAATTTCACCACTGATATGAAGAAGAGTACCTGATTAAAACATGCTTTCTACAACTTAAAAAAAAAAAAAAAGGCAAGGATTAAATCATTTCTTGCCTATCCTTTGGGTTTTCTTGACCTTTGTTCACATTTAACCATTTAAGTACTTAAAAATCAGCTTTGAAATAAGGACAAAAATATCTGCAAATAAACATGAACTAATTCAATCTTGGATTCCCTTGCGCATCATCCATCTACTAGCAACAACAAAAGAAGAAAAACTTAGGAACAAATCTCAAATTATTTTCTTTTGGTAGCGTATCAGCTAGATACACATTCTATAAGGCTTGAAGACCTACAATTTAAAAAAAATAAGGAAAAGGAAGAGAAGAGAAAACACAAGAAAAATGATTTTCTATATGAGATGGGCCAAGAATTTTTCTTTGGAAGAACAAACGTACAATTAATCTGCAAGTGGAATAGTGATAGTGATATTTGGTGTTGGTAGAAATGATTCTTTACCCATCTTACTACAGAAATTGACTTTGATTCACAGACAACTTGAGTCAATGAAGATAAATTAGAGGAGTTAAGTCATGAAATAACAACTGAAATTGCTAACTACTCACCCTCCTGCAGCGGCAGCATGAAGGCACGTTCTTCCAAATTTATCTGGGGTGTCTATTTCAAAGCCTGCAGACAGCACGTGCTCATTACTAAACAAGGATACTATGCTATACTTTTGTCCTAGTTAAACCACAAGAAACATTGCAGAGACAGAAAAATCAGTTAGTAGAAAAACCAGAATGCAAGCAATTGTAGTCAGAAAGAGGTTGTCATGGAAACGAATGGTAACTGCTCAAGCTTGGCAATTTTATAGGAAGAACCGTGAAGTCTAGAAGAATTTATTTTCACATTCAGCCCTGGGTGAACCACAGCCCCATATTTCAATCCCAGGGTAGAAATTTATGAAACCAATTTGAGATAAGTAGGGCAATAGACAGGCAGACAGAACACATGGAGAAAACATGGACAGCAAAGGAGTAATCTTAACATGCTGGAGTAGATATTTTCTTATGTGTATTATTAGCTTCCAGTTGGTTTAAGATCTGGGAAACATGCTTTCATGCAGGGATTATTTTTAAACATGCCAAAAGCAGTGAAAGCAGAATCAACCATAGGTAAAGCACTTAAAAGGAAAAAAATGCCTCTGGGATGTCTGTTGAATTAATTCATAAACAATCTTTGCCTTGCAGACCTCTATCACCTTTGAAAGCCAGGAACTTCTTAATACATGGAGGTTGGCAGAAGCAGTGATAAGAAAGATTAGCAAAGCTCCAAACCAGAAGGAATTTCTTGGTTCTAAACAGTCCCATATTTAAAAAAATAAAAATTAAACATAGGTGGAGGGGGATCGAACTGTAGTGATTTTTCAGAGGCCACAGAATGGGGAGGTAACATGACATTTCTACTGTCAAAATGTGGGGAATTGCCCTTTTTCCTTTGTTGAAAAGATTAACTGTTAAATCCGCCATTTTCAGCCTCGAAGGTGTTTTTTCTGATTACAACAAACTTCCGGTAAGCTACGGCCATCCCTTCCTGCCTCTCACTCTGGATCACCCAAGCTTTAACGTGAAAAACAGACAAGGCTCTCATTCTGGGGCAGGAATACGGACACTCAAACAGTAACAACACCAAGTACTGCTGGGAGCTGTCCCCAGACCAGGTCAGGAATATCATGAAGTGCAGGCAGCCACTTACTCTAATCGGACACCTAGAGCCGTCTGGCTCATTTACAGGACACATTAAGCCTCATCTGTGGTAATGGGGTTACTTACCCGATGATAGCAGCTTTCTGCAGCAGTCAGAGTGAGCATTTAGGGCAGCTAAATGTAAGGGGAACATGCTATGGATTCCACACCTGAGGAGGAAAAGAACGGAGCAGCTCAATGGTAACAGATCTCAAGATACATGCAGAAGAACAACAACCTTTCTAGAAGTTCTCTGATGAAAATGAAATCCACAACACCTCGCTTAGGGACTCTTGCCTGAAATAATTTTATAATTCTTTCACTCAGACAGGAATTGTGGAATCATTTTCTTAAAAAAATAAAATCCTAAACCCAGAACAGAATTAAAAACCCCTAACAACACGGAATGTATAACTTCTTTTCTTTTTAACTAAAAAAATTTTTTTAATGTTTATTTATTTTTGAGAGCAAGAGAGACAGAGCATGAGGGGTGGAGGGGCAGAGACAGAGAGAGGGAGACACAGAATCTGAAGCAGCTCCAGGCTCTGAGCTGTCAGCACAGAGCCCAAAGCAGAGCTTGAACCGTGAGTAGATCTCACGAACTGTGAGATCATGATCTACTGAGCCACGCAGGTGCCCCGAGGAATGTATATCTTCAAGAGAATATTCCCTATAAATGGTGACTCTACACTGAGAATTAATTTACCTTTTTTTTTCAGCTTAGCAATTTTATGTCAGCAACCTGTTTTACTCAGCAACCTGTTTTATTCCTTGAATTGATGAATAAATACTATTGACTCATTATGTGCTAAGCACTTTGCTAAGAATTAATAATGACTGTATTATTGAAAATAAAACTTTGGATGAGAATAAAAACTAGTGTTTACCTTTTGCAGGTGCAATGTCATCTTCCTAATAAACTTTTATATTGCACATTAACCCACATCAGGACACGAGTCATGAAAATGTGCTGAAGCGGTAAACATTATCTTGCATACATTTCATCAATCTAGCATATTTTCCCTAACAGTATTACAGAAAGAATCTAGAAAAGGACTTTTTGGACTGATACCCCAGCATAAAACAGTCCCCAGGATGATCCCTTAAGGGATCGGCAGCCTTCTGATGGCAGTGCTTTTTGCTTTCAGAATCAAATCCTCCTCTTGCCCATCACCTCTCCTCGAACAAGGACCCAAAGCCGTGTGCGGAACTGTAGTTCCTAACAAACAGCATCATCAGGAGTTTCCTGTGTACTTATAAGCATTTATAATGTTAGTGTTCATTTCTCAGAGCATCTTGTTATATTCAAACACTGTATTTCAGATTTTGTAAATCCTCTGCATAACACTAGTATGTATACTTACACCTGCAGTATTAATGACCTAAGTTTCTTCTCTGCCATAAAGTTGCCATTTTCAGATTCTACACTGCATTAAAAACCACATACAGTTTGAATTTGTTAGGTTTCAGATACATGAATTTTATTTGCTCTCCTAAAAGCTATTATGATGTGTGTGAATGTGTGAAAGTATCTACATATTCACAGATATTTCATGGTATGCAGTGTTTTGCCAAATCTGAGTCTGCCAGCAATTAACCACCTCTCTCTTTCCGTCAAAACTTCTCTCTGCGTATCGGTGTTTTTGTTCAGTCTTCCCTCTGTTCGTTTCTCTTTCCCTATATGGAGATTTCTAACCCAGTGTATATAATAGCTGGCATCCATCAAGAGATGCAATTTGCTTGTCTTCTGGGCAGTGTCATGTGGAGGAGAACTGCTTGTAATTGCCTCTCTCATCATTTACAAAAAAAATTCTGAAAAGCAATTGCACCAGTGACAACCTTGATGCTCATGGAAGGAAGAGTGAGTTGAGTTGGGGGATGGGAGAGAAGCCTTTCTATCTATGCTGCTGTTTAAATTGTTCCCTCTTGATTCCAGTGAAACATAGTAATTTTGTAAAATGTCTAACATGCTTTAAAAACACCTTACTAAATGGAATTTTAAGCCAACGAGACTTTACCTAACCATTTTTGTTTGTTTAGGGCAAGTAAGGCAAAAATATATGATTATATGAATATCTCTGGATATTTTCAAGAGAACAACAATATTTTCTAGGATGGTTTCAAGTTCCTGAAAGAATGTGCCTGAAATTAGATTGGATCTCTCAAGATTTCTTTGATCCTTTCCTCATTCGTTAAAAATAATTTTAAGAGGCACCTGGGTGGCTCAGTTGGTTAAGCATCTGACTTCTGCTCAGGTCATGATCTCACAGTTCGTGAGTTCAAGCCCCATGTCGGGCTCTATGCTGACAGCTCAGAGCCTGGAGCCTGCTTCAGATTCTGTGCCTCCCTCTCTCTCTGTCCCTCCCCTGCTCACAGTCTGTCTCTCTCTCTCTCAAAAATAAATAAAAAGTAAAAAATAATTTTAATAAAAATATATAAACGTGTGTACAAATATATGTAAAATATAAATATATGAAAATTTTATATATTAAACACATATATATACATACATATGCACACACATATGTATATATGCAATAAAATATATATTTTTAAGGATACAAAAAGTATATATCTTTATATACAATAATACAAGCAAATGAACTGGAGAAAATAGCATCAATATCTATAAGAAACCAATTAGGAAAAACATAAAAAGTGTAAATGATAGTATAACAGCAATAGTATTGTAACATATTCCATACACTTCATCATTGTTTTCAGATAATTCATCATACTCTACATTAGCTAATTCTTTTTTTCCTGCTACTTGTAAACTTGAGAAGATAAAGGAGGTAGAACCATTCTAAAAGATCTAGCAAAAATTCTATTTGGTATATGTTTTTTATTCCATAGTTAATAAAAAATCACTACCTCAATTAAGTTTTGAAAACATATTAATTTAGACTCAAGTATTATTGGCAAATATTAGGCCAAGATTGGAAAGAGAATAAAAATTAAATTCAGAATTTTTGAATCACTTTAGAAATGATTCATGCATTTCAAAATAAAATTATTCCTTTACTGTTATAAAGTAAGACTACTTATAAGGAAAGGCCATAAAACCTTTGGCAGGAAAATTAGGGTTTGGCTGCCTTAGTCAAATAAGAAGCATCATCTTACTTCATCAGGTATACATCGAAGAAGATCAAGAAATAAAGATGTCAGGTAACCGTAAACTTAACAATGCATAAATTGCAGGAGAGAGGAGACCAATTCTACCTAAAATGCTACATTTATTTGACCAGTCATAAAATTAATGAGATACATTTGTATTAGCTATTTCTTTTCTTTTTTTTCATGTTTTTATTTATTTTTGAGAGAGAGAGAGAGCAGGGGAGGGACAGAGAGAGAGCAGGGGTAGGGACAGAGAGAGAGAGAGGAGACAAAGAACCCAAAGCAACCAGCAGGCTCTGAGCTGTCAGCACAAAGCCCAATGCGGGGCTCGAACTTGTGAACTGTGAGATCGTGCTTTGAGCTGAAATCGGATACTTAACCAACTGAGCCACCCAGGTACCCCTGTATTAGCTATTTCTAATTTAGCTGTTACCTGTGTCTCCTACCCAGTTACTTTAGAACAAATAAGGTCAGCATAAACTGTAGGGACCTATCAGAAGTAAGGAGAGGGTTTGTGCAGGATTAGAATAAAAGTTCTTTTAAGCTTTTCCCTTGGCATCAGAGAGCTACGGCGGTCACTTCCCACCTCCAGTGCTTTCTAGAACTTTCCCTTTGGCTGTATGCTAAAAAAACCACTGCGGTTAAGGTGATGGGATCAGAAACCTTGGGTTTGAGTCCTAGTTTTGACACTTGCTAGCTATTGGATCTTTGGGAGGTACACAATGGTTTCCTCATCCAGAAAATAAATAAGATTCCTTCATCCAGAAAATAAATATAATAATAGTGTCAATCTCACAGAACAATTGTAAGGGCTAATTAATAATGTACACCAAGTGCTAAATAAGGGGTCTGGCCATGATAAGCCTTTACCATACAAGTATTGTATTATTGCCCTTGAAATTATTATTAGCTTAGTTGGAAAATTGGCAGTCTATGAGTTTTAAAGTTGTAATCAGGCAATGATTCCTTAAAATCAGGTTTGTGATTCTTTCTTTCTTAAAATCAGGTTTGTGATTCTTTCTCCCTTCCTTCCCTCCTTCCTTCCTTCCTTCCTTCCTTCCTTCCTTCCTTCCTTCCTTCCTTCCTTTCTTTCTGTTTGTAATTCTTTAAAAGCCAAGAATAGGGGCGCCTGGGTGGCTTGGTCGGTTGAGCGTCCGACTTCGGCTCAGGTCATGATCTCACGGTCCGTGAGTTCAAGCCCTGCATCAGGCTCTGTGCTGACAGCTCAGAGCCTGGAGCCTGTTTCAGATTCTGTGTCTCCCTCTCTCTCTGCCCCTCGCCTGTTCATGCTCTGTCTCTGTCTCAAAAATTAATAAATGTTAAAAAAAAATTAAAAAATAAATAAATAAAAGCCAAGAATAACTTGTGATCTGCTAGCATTTCTGCTATCTTCCTACATTTCAAAATTCTTTATGATAATTATCTCACAAGTCCCCTAGGGAAGGTGGATTGATTTAGTTTTGCCCACTGAGCAGGTGAGATAAAAACATGTGATGGTTTTTGATCCTCAAATGATTTTATGATTCTTACTCAGCTGATCAACCCAAATCAAAAAATCAGTTTCCTATTAATTTTATCTATGTCATTCCAAGTATTATCACGCACCCCTAAGCTATAGGCATTTGGGTATAACTCGCAACAGTGAGGCCTGGTTCTTGCTGTTTGCAACCTACTGACACTTTTAGCGGTTTCTTTTGAATCAAGACCAAACACTCTAATGTGGCTTACAAGGTCCCTTCGGGGTCAAGGTGTTGCTTAACCAGCCAGTATTCTAGAATCTCAGTGGACTTCTATCCCTTTGTCCTGGAGGAACCAAGGCTCATTCCTGCCCAGGCTTTGTTTGGTACATGCAGGTCCCCTCTTGAAATTCATCCTTCTGCCTTGGCTCCTTGTAGCCTTTCTCAAACCAGTTAGTGCATCTCTGGAGGCCACTGGAAATACCTTTGGGCTTTCAAGAGTTCTCCGTGGGAATTGTTAAACTCTCTTTTCCTTTTGATGATAACCTAAAGCAAGTGGTATAAAAGCATATTTTGGCTTCCCTCAACAACCACCTTCTTACCACAGACCTCCGCCAGATGTCAGCGCCCGAGTCTGTATTCAGGGTCACAGTGCTGCCATGTGGAACTACTGTGATTGGCAGGGGCCAATAAGAACAGAAGAAAGGTGGACTTAATAGACAAATGATGTCTGGACCTGGGAAGGGCCAGTGATAATGCAGTATGCTGAGCCTTCTATATGTACCGAATTTGGCAGTAGTTGGCCTTTGTGTTGTGTGACGAGCCCACGGTCCCTCTATTGCGTTTGAAGCCACTGCAAAACCTCTACTCCCACAGCATGTACTGACCTCTAAAGAGTCAGCACCTTGGCCACCAGGACAACTCCATGGAAATGGTGATTGAATTTTGGCAAATTGTGCACTATCACATCGTCCACTACATAGAGAGGGAGCAAGCTTCTTGCTGAGGAGCCTCACCTCCAGATCCAGATGCACAGAGTCTCATTTCCAGCCCCTCACAAGCTCTGTGACCGTGGGCAAGTAACTGAACCTCTCTGTGCCTCATTCACTTCACCTATAAGATGGCAATAATATATCACTTACTCCATGGAGTTGTTGTGGTAATTGAAGGTAATTCCTCCTCAGAGTGGCACTTAGCATGAGTAAGCACTCATGAATGTTTGCTACTACTGTAAGCCTGTTAAAGTTGAGTGCTGTTTGCATGTGTTTTGTAATTTTTTTTTGGATTTATTGATAAAATAGAGTCAAAAGCTTAAGGAGTTTCTATCTAGTCTTACGTTTATACATATTCAAGTAACACTATAATAAAAACAATTTGTCTACACTTAAGATCTGCAGACTCCCATGACCTAACTCATCACTATACACCTTGCAATCTTCAGTAACCATTGCTCCTTCCGGAAACCCCACCCCCAGCCCTGCCATGTCCCACATATGTTCTGTATCCAGCAGCACCCAGCGATTATTCTGGCATCACACTTTGCATGCATGATTGTAACTGCTTGTTTATTTCTTGCCCCCAGTGGAATTATAAATTCCTTGAGGGCAGGGAATTCTGTAACCCCAGAAACGGACACAGGGGGTTATACTTCACAGACCTTCAACAAACATTTAGTGAATGAACAGATGTTGGAACCAGTTACCTGTGTAACTGTAATACCCCTAATTTTGCTGCGGTTGAGGCAGAAAAACACGTGAGAGCATAATCAGTAAGGTGGAAGACAAATTAAAATCCCAGAGAAAAGTGCCCCAAACCTAAAAAACTTAAAGAAGAAAAACCAAAGGGCTTTGACACCACATAAAGTTGCGTGAGCACTGAGTCAAGTTGCAGAAGTGCTCTGACTTGACGTTCAGACAAGGAAAAAGAATACCAAAAACATTCATTTGGCCCTAGAATGAGGTTCCAATAAATTCATAAGAAAGTAAGGACCATAGCATTTGTCATATGGAGATCTTTTAAAATACATTTGGTCATATTGTTTGTGAGTGAGGATAGGTTAATTTTCATAAATACGATTTGTTTGTTTTCTTATTTATAGAAGCAAAGTCCTACTTTCCTCCTCTTTAATAAGCTACTCTACATAGATCTACAAGGAGCCCAGAGATCATGCAATGATTTTCCGGAGGCCTTTAGCAAAGTTAATCTTCTCCAACACTACCCCCACCTCACACCTCATTTTGATATTCCCCCTCAAGTGATTTCTCTCCCCATGCACTACACACACACACACACACACACACACACCACAACACACATGATTGCAGCCTAATGAACCACAGTGCTGCAGGAGGCCTTCTGGTTTTGTTTTGTTGTTTTTTTAAGTTTATTTCTTTTGAGAGAGGCAGAGACAGCCCAAGTGGGGCTGGGGCAGACAGAGAGGGAGAGAGAGAGAATCTCAAGCAGGCTCTGCACTGTTAGCACAGAGCCCGATGCAGCGCTTGAACTTAGGAACCGTGAGATCATGACCTGAGCTGAAGCCAAGAGTCAGATGCTTAACCAACTGAGCCACCCAGGCCCCCCCACTGCAGGGAGCATTCTTATCCCCAGATATTCTGTGACAAAAGCAGATGTGGCTCTTTGAAGCTGGGACAATGTTTGCCTCAGTGGCATCCCCAGGACACAGCACAGTCAATGGAAGGAAAGGCTACTTGAACAACAATGCCATCTCTAAGGCACTTTAGCCACATGGTGTGTGTTTGCATAAAGTGAAGTCAAAATCATTACCCAGAAATGAACTTTATGCTTATTGAGTAAATGTATTTTGGGAAATTTTAAATAAGTAGTGGGCCCCGTTTATCCCTCATGTGGATCCAAATCTGAAAGAAAATCAGAAAATCATGGTTGTTTGGTTAAAACTCCCCAAGTAACCCTAAGTTGAAATAAAAGTACCACTGAAAATATTAACATATCACAGGTGAAGTGCATGTGTCTAGATAGTCTACTTCTGCTTAATGAACACTGAGCATTTACAGTCTCTGGCTTTGGGGAGCCATGATCTGGTTCAGGACTCAGAATCTGGTAAGAGCACTCTTTCCACAAGACTGAACTGTTTCTTTCAGCTTGCAATATCCCAGTCAAAAAGGTCCTTTATTCTGAAAGGAGACAGCCCACTGCTCTTACTATTTGTCAGCATGCCCCTCTCTTTCCACCCCCCGCAGCCTCGTCCTGAGCCCAAGCCCTCGTCTTTTCCTCCCTGGACATTTGCAAGAGACTGCCACATGTTTCTGGTCTGGACCACCTCTTGCACGTCCGGGCTATTGTCAGAGTGATCTTCCTCACATACAAATGGGATCATTAGACACAAACGTCCCTACATCTACTTAGACTTCTTTAACAGTTTCCGAATGCCTCAGAACAGAATCCAACTCCTTAGTGGGACATGCAAGGTCCTTCAAGATGTGGCTCTTCCTGCCTTTGCACCTAATTTCTTTCCATTCCTCCACACACCTCAGATAAGCCAAGCATGGAATCTGCTTTCAACACATGCACATGCTTGTGCTTTTGTAAATACTGTTCCCTCTCCCTGGAATGGCCTTTCTTGCTTTCCCTCTATCTTTTAACCTCACACAGTTTTGTTCTCCTGGCAAACACCTATCCATCCTTCCTTTTGCTGAAATGCCCCCTCTTTTGTGAAACCCACAGAGTCAGCGTCTCCCTGCCTATTCCCATAGCATGGTGCAAACCTCACAATACCGTAGTCATCTGCTCTGGATCTTATTCCCACCACTGGACTGGGGTCCCAGAAGGTCTCTGGAACCCACTGATGCCTTCCATGGACTATTTAAATTTCAGCTCATCCTCAAGCAAGATTTTCAATTCTGTTGCACAACACTTGGCAGATAAAATGGAATTCCTTACGTTACACTGTCCTTATATCGTTTTCCTGAACATCTAGTTTTTCTTTCCCACAGTCTCTGTGATCAAAGCTATACTCTTCATTCAGTCATTTAAAACTCTCTTTAATTTGGTTCTACTACATATCATTAAGTAATAAAACAAAAAACAGTTACTGATAGCTTCCTATGTGCTAGGCACTCTTCAAAGAGCTTTTAACATGGATTATCTTGTTTGATAATGTTAGCAGATATATTTATGTAACTCATACAGATATTAACCTATAGCAGAGAGATTTACTAATAATTATGTCCTTTAATCCTCATAACAAGCCCATGGGCAAGTACTATTATTACTTCTATTTTTGAAACGAGGAAACCAAAGCACAGAGACTTAAGACATTGCCTTAAGCAATGGCTCAAGGTCACACAGTTCATACGCAAGGTAGCTTGGATTGGAGCTAGGTAGTGCCCGTGAAAACCTGGGCTCCCTTGCAACATGATACAACTTCAGGGCAGAGAATCGTGGAACTGTACTCTTGTGACTCTCGTTCCTGCTTTCCTCCCTGCTCAGGATGTCTGCTGCCTTCTGCTCTACCCAAATCATTGTCATCCTTCAAAGCCTACCTAAAACTCACCTTCTGCTTAAAGTCTTTTCTGAAAACTTGGGCCACCTTTGAACTCTCTCCTTCATGGCTACATTCTATGGTATATATTGTCTGCACCAAACATTTTGCCACTTACGTCCTGCTTCATATAACTTTATTATATACTATCTTGCATGGTTCTTTGTCTTAAGAGGCCCTTGGGCCTCCAACAAAATTATGAGCTCCTTGAAGGTACCAACCAGGTGACTTATTTCTGAAATTTCCCATCACACCCCACATTGTGACAGACTTATACAGCTGCTTTGTATATTCTTGTTGAATTGAAATGTAAAATGAAGTCAGGTCCCCCTTCCCAATGTAGCAGATTGACTCAACTGTACCCCATAATTATATCATTAAAACCAAGCAATCAGCCTGAATAAAATTTGAATTTGTCCAATTATGTTTTAGCTTTCTGCTTAACTAACAATAAACATTGGAAAGAACAGAATATTAGAAAGTAGAGTTAGGAATAGAGTTCAAGTCCTCTTGGTTAAAACCACTGATGTAGCTGAAAATAAAATTGGCTCTTCCTTGCATCCATCATTTAAAGTCCCTTAATTCAGTTTAAATTTAATTTGTATTTAGCACAATGGTACAGATCTGCCTTAACCTAGATAAATGGAAATGATCTACTGCATGGCAGAATCCCTTTTGCAGTAACCTACTTGGCTGTGTCAGCTCCGCTGGTTATTAAGGTGTTAATCAAAAGCTCGTGACCGTATCTTGCAGCCACATGGAGAGGAGTGTTGCCATCCTTATCCACACAGTCAATTTCACCACCTGAAAGAGATGTTTTAAAACAGGATAACATAAGGATTCAGGTTGATTCAGACACTACATTCTGTGCTAGTCACTCCTGTTGTCCAAATGTTGATTTCTTTTCCCCTCTGTATACATCTCTATTCTGAAGTACAAGAATGTCTTTACAGGGATCAGGTCACCATCTAAAGTAGTAGTGTTATTAAATCTACGTAGAGGGAAGTCTATTAGAAATGCTCTGGAAGAGTCTTTCCATATTGTCTTATTTAAAGATCTAAAATCCAGGGGCACCTGGGTGGCTCAGTCAGTTGAGCGTCCGACTTCGGCTCAGGTCATGATCTCACAGTTCATGGGTTCAAGCCCTGTGTCGGGCTCTGTGCTGACAGCTTGGAGCCTGGAGCCTGCTTTAGATTCTGTGTCTCCCTCTTTCTCTGTCTCTCCCCCACTTACGCTCTGTCTCTCTGACTTTCAAAAATAAACAAAAAAAAATCTAAAGATCTAAAAACTTAACAACTGAATTCCTGCTTTGAAGGAACAGTGTAATCAAATTCCATAAAATGTAATTCTGAAGATACATTCCATTTTACTTTTACCTGCTGGATTAAAAACTTTACATTAAAACTTTATAAAACTTTTATAAAAACTTTATATTAAAGCATATGAACCAAAGAGAATAGACAGTTAAGGAAAATATTTTATGTAGTTTGAGTACTTGGTTTAAAACATGATGAGTAAAATGAATAAATGCATAAACTATGGAATGAAAATGTCTACATTTATAAAAACTATCACATTAATCACCAATAGTCCCTTTAATAATACAGTATTTTCATTTATTTTATTTTGTCTTCTTTTCCCCCAGCTTTTTGTTTTACTACATTTCTTTCTTTTTCTCCCCTTTTCATAAATATATATGTAAATACAGTCAGTCTATCTATTCATTTATTTGAGGAACCATTTTAAAATAAGTTAGACATCGTAACATTTCACTCCTGAGAACAAAGACATTCTCCTACACAACTACAATTCTGTTAGTACACTTAAGAAATTTAATGTTGATATCACAATCTTATGTAACATACAACATATTCCAATTTCTCCAGTTGTCCTCAAAATGCATATTATAGCTGTTATTATTTTTAAGTCCAGGATCCAATAAAAGATTCTGCTACCATTTTGTCATCCTGTCCCTCTAGTTTCCTTTAATCTAAAACAATCCTCCTGCCATTCATTCATTCACTCATCTCCTATGTCATTGATATCTTTGGAGGCCAAGCCAGGAATTGTGTGGAATATCCTGCATTCTGGAGTTGTCTGATTATTTCCTCGATTAGATTCAGGCTGAATTTTTGGCAAGAACACCCGAGAGTTGATGTGCACTTCCCATTGCATCCCACAGCACACATATAAGGTCAGGATATTCAACTAGATGATGCAAATTTTGATTATGCGATGCGCACAGTTTCAGTTTGGAAAGATGAAAAAGTTCTAGAAATGGACAGTGGTGTTGGTTACACAAAATGTGAATGTAGTTAGCACCACTGAACTTAACAGTTAACAATAGTTAAAATGGTAGATTTTTATGTTATATATATTTTAACACAATAAAAAAATGGGGGGCTTGGTTACTTGGTTAAGGTGACACCCACCAGAACTCTCCACCGCAAAATGTCTTTTCCCCTTTGTAATTAACAAGCAATTTGTGGGTGGTACTTCAAGACTGTGCAAATATCCTATTTCCCAACAAAGTTTCCTGCGAGGATTTTAACATAAACAGGGAGTACTTTGTTCAAAAGTTACCTGAATTCTTTATTGTGGATGCTTATATTATCAACTTGATACATAGTTCATTGGATTCTGTCTGTTTTCGAAAATTTTACCAGCTTTTGATTTAATTTTACCAACATGTAAAACATTCAAAGGTCAAAATTATATTCTTTAAAAGCCGCACTCTGATTTCCATCCCTTCCACTTCATTCTCAACCACATCCTGCACTAATCATTTCCATTAGTTTTGGTTTATGCTTTCTTTGTTTCTCTTGGCAAAAATAAACACACAGATTCTTTATACCTTGCTTTTTTAAAACTTAACAATATGCCCTGAAAACCTCCTAAATATACTTTTACAAATCACTTCTTGGAGGTCTTCCTCATTTTTATACAGCCTTATTGTTTTCTTATCCTGGTAGGGTGGGCATTTAGGTAGTAAATATCATTTTGCTATTATCAGGAATGCTGCAGTGAATAAACTCATGCATATGTTGTTTCCTATTTGTGGGGTGAATCTTCAGGGTAAATTCCTAGAAAGGGAGTTTCTCGGCCAAAGAAAGAACTGTGTAGTTTTGTTCAATTTTGCCATATTTCTTCCTTCAGGTGCTGTGCCATTTTACTGTTCACATGAACCATGTATGAGAGTGCCTTTTCCCCACAGCCTAATCAAGCCTTTGAATACCTGCCATGTGATGGAGGGAAGTACTATCTCAGTATAGTCTTCATTTGCATTTCTCATAATAAGAAAGTTGAGCATCTTTTCCTATACTGAAGACTATTTTTTTCCATGAACTATTTATTCATGGCTTTTGACCATTTTTCTAAGTGTGTGTGTATACGTGTATAGTTTTTTTTATTCCTTGATTTTCAAGGACTCTTAAAATATGTAGGAGATTCACCATTTACCAGTAATACGTATTACAAATATTTTCACCCTAGATTTTCATTTTTCTTTGTTTTTTAGTCTGAATTTTTGGAATTCATGACTTTTCTATTATACTATTTAGATTTTGCATTGAGGTTAGAAAGGTTTTCCCCATATCCTGACAATAAACTGACACACGTGAAACTATTTGCAATACTGTCTCCACAGATACCTCAGAGCAATCCAGGGCCCATGTATCTAAGAACTGCCTGCAGTGGTTGCCTGAAAGATTCCCCCCCCCCGCACCAGCCCCCAGAGCTGATCCAGGGAGATGAGAGAGGCAGATTCCCAGACTCCAGAGAAACCTTTGCTCTGGACAAATACTGCATCACTCCATGTCCTTCCCAGCCAAGAGGCACCAAACCTTTCTTAAGAAGTGTTACAGCCTCCGTGTTTATTAGCCCCAAATATGTCCAATATTGGGTAGGGAAAGAAAAGAGTGAAAAATATTGGAAAAGGTAAGGGGCTGAGTTGATAAATTTCTTCCTGTTGTTACTACCATTTTATAAGTCAATTTAAAACTATAAACATATATTTAATTACTTTCCACATATGCATTTGTTGTCATTTAAAATATATTTCAGAAAAACATCTTAACTAGTGGAAAAATAAAGATTGTATTTGTTATTCAGAAATATGTTTTATATTAAAGTAGGACCTCTAGATGAATGAATTTCTATTTTTTTTTTAATTTTTTTTTTAACGTTTATTTATTTTTGAGACAGAGAGAGACAGAGCATGAACGGGGGAGGGTCAGAGAGAGGGAGACACAGAATCCGAAACAGGCTCCAGGCTCCGAGCTGTCAGCACAGAGCCCGACGCGGGGCTTGAACTCACGTACCGCGAGATCGTGACCTGAGCCGAAGTCAGCCGCTCAACCGACTGAGCCACCCAGGTGCCCCATGAATTTCTATTTTATAGTTACTCCCCAAACCTTTCCATTTTCACCTGAAAATCTTTAAGATTTGCCTGGATTGTAAATTAAATACCTTTACAATTCATTTGATGGTTGCAAGTTAAATGCTGGTAATTGATTACTGATAATTAGTGAGGAAAATAAACATCCGTGAATTTAGAAGTATGCCAAGCATGTCAGAAAGGATAATTTATGCAGCATTATCTAAACTTTCCTCTGAAGTTAGTTTTTCCTGCATAAATAAAAAGAATGGTCATCTTATTAAATTGCCTCAAAAGTATTGTGAGCCAAAAGGTCAAAAATCTCACAATGAATCATCCTAACCTATCACTTGACTCTTCCTTTTTAAACTCTATTTTTAAAGCTTCCATGAAGCAAACATCACATTTGAACTCTTGTAACCTGCTGCACAGCGTCTGAGGCAGCTGCCTAGTGCAAATGGCTGGATCACATGCGTCCCGGTATCACACAGTGTCACACAGTGGCTGGGGCAACATACCTTCAGACAACAAACAACGTGATTGAACCTCAGAGGTAGTCCGCTACCACCCATAAAAATAAAAGAGGGGTGTGTGTGTGTGTGTGTGTGTGTGTGTGTGTGTGTGTGTGTGTTTTCTGTTTGTTTCTCTTTTTGTTCTTTTTTCACAACTGTCTCACCAATGCTGAATGATCCTGGAAAAACAAAGTTATGAAGAACTAATAACTCTTGACTAGAGAATAGTCAGGGAAGTAGAGAAATGCCGTACAAAGTCCAAACACCAGGGTGATGTAACAAAACAAATAAATAAACACAAAGAATGTTCCTCAGGAGTATGCTCAGTTGGTTTAGGGAGCCAACTGATGTCCCCACGTGGGACCAGCATTCCGAGTCCGGTTGTGCAGTGACCCATTCTGTAGGACAGACACCAGGTCCGGGGGTGTGAGCCTCTGGATTCTTCCCAGAAGGAAGCCAGCAAACAGAAGGAAAGAAAAGAGCTTCCTATTCTTCTCCCTAAGGGCATTTTTGAAAATGTCAGATGGAAGAACTCACAGTTCTCAGATGTGTAATGAATGCAAAGAATTGTCAGCTGACAGAAGAGAATGGCAAATCATCCTTCCACAGGGACGACTCTACTCCAGATATGTGACTCTTAGAATAAATAATTCAAGTTAAAAAAATTTTTTTTAAATATGCCACTGTGCGGGGCACCTGGGTGGCTCAGTTGGTTAAGCGACCAACTTCAGCTCAGGTCATGATCTCATGGTTTGTGAGTTCGAGCCCTGCGTCGGGCTCTGCCGCTGACAGCTCAAAGCCTGGAGCCCATTTCAGATTCTGTGTCTCCCTCTCTCTCTGCCCCTCCCCTACTCATGCTCTGTCTCTCTTTCCTTCAAAAATAAATAAACATTAAAAAATTTGGGGCGCCTGGGTGGCTCAGTCGGTTGGGCGTCCGACTTCGGCTCAGGTCACGATCTCGCGGTCCGTGAGTTCGAGCCCCGCGTCGGGCTCTGGGCTGATGGCTCAGAGCCTGGAGCCTGCTTCTGATTCTGTGTCTCCCTCTCTCTCTGCCCCTCCCCCGTTCATGCTCTGTCTCTCTCTGTCTCAAAAATAAATAAAACGTTAAAAAAAAATTAAAAAAAAAAATTAAAAAAATATATGCCACCGTGCATCCAGAGATGCATTTGTAAGTGTAGTGCTTGAGAGTTTGGTCTCTGATGTTAGACTGGCTGTGTTCCAATCCCTGTTCCTCAACAAACCTGCCATGTATCCGGACAGAAGTGACAACCTCCATGCCTCAGTTTCCCCATCTTTGAAATGTGGATGACAACAGCACCTCTTTCTCATGGGGTGGTTGAAAGGATTTATGTGGAGTGCTTACTCAAGCACCTGGCAGTATGAACACTTAATGAACATTAGCTGTATCATTATATATAATGGGCTATGTATTATTGCCACCATATCTTCATCATTTCAGGCCCCTGGACCCCACCCAACTCACAAGTAAGATTCCAGGCCAGCCAAGAATGAGGCTCTGAACAAGCTCCTTGATCATAGAAGACAAGAGATGGGTTCTCTTTCAGGTCTCATCGCAACTCAAAAATCTAGCAACAATGTCTGGAGAGGGCATGGAAGTCTTTCAAGTCCACTGGAATGGCTTTTGGAGAGGTCAAAACAGCCAGCAACACCCCCAGACTGCTGTCAGCACACTAACGTTACACGGGGAGATGCGTCATGGGCTTGATATAAAGGAGATGGTCAGTTTGGTCTGGCCACAGGGAAGGACCTGTAGGAAGGCAGTACGCACAAAGAGAAAACTTACTCTCTCTTTGATCTGATCACTGGTTCTTGAATATGCTTTAACAGGAAGCGAAGCTTTTTATACCAAAGAAGTAAGGCCTATTGATTAAATTCAGACTACATTTTATTTTTTAAGTTTATTTATTTATTTTGAGAGGTGGGATCAGAGACAGAGAGAGGGAGAAAGAGAATCCCAAGCAGTCTCTGTACTGTCAGCACAGAGCTCAATGTGGGCTCAATCTCATGAACTGCAGGATCATGACCTGAGCCAAAATCATGAGTTGGACGCTTAACCGATTGAGCCACCCAGGCACCCCAAATTCACACTAAATTTTAAAAAATGGATCCAAAAATCACCCTAGTCTCATTTATTTTTAAGGCAGTGGACACTATTTCTGAAAAAACAGTTGAGAAACATGTGTGATGAGGAAAGTGTGAGAAAGAGAGTTTCGAGGGTCACTCCCCACCTCCCCTTGTTTACTTCAAGCAAAACAAAACAACTAATGTGGCCCTTTCAATCAACTGAATGTCAAAGACATACCTCATATTTCAAATTAGAATTAATGGGTGTTATGCAACTAATTTTCATTTTATCTTCCTTTGTTCACTGGAAACCTGTCAGGGTTTATTTTTCCCTATAGTTACACTGAAATGCTTATAAATTTCCTTCGCTCTGCTGCAGATATTTTGCTTCCTAAGCGTAATTTTCCTGGCTGATCTTCCATCCAAATGTCAAATGACTTTTTGGTTTTATGACTTCGGTATCTAAGATATAACATAGTACCACTAACAATTCATCCAAAGTTCATAAAGATGAGAAAAAGACGGGTCCAAGAAGTTGACTAATGCCAAAACTTTAAAAAGTACAAACGTGGGTCAACTAAAGATAGTTTAGGAACTGCTGAACTTACCTGGAATGTCAGCACAAATTTTGCACTAAACCTGTTTTTTTTTTTTTTTTTTTTTATTGTGTCTAAGATTTGCTAAGAAAGCAGTAGTTCTACTGTGGTCAAGGTCAATCCACTCACAGATGCTGGCCACAACCCATAATAGTATTATAAACCATAATGTGAAGTGATACTCCCTAGTACTTTGGCTACAGAGACAACCCCGTGGTTCAAGTACACCTTTCCAAGTGAGCCTGGAAAATTACTAGGTTACGTGACTTTCCAAGGTTTCTATCAAGCCTGTGACTTTATCATCCTTTATATCAGGCACTTAATTGCTTTTCCTCTGAATCATCTCATTTTTCCTACCTTTGTCTAAATAACTTAAAGAGGTTTAACTTAGCAAACTATGGTGAATTCTAAAACTTAAAAATAATACGATTTGCTGCTAGAAAATGTATGATAGTTATTTGTATTAGCTTCTGAGTGAAGAATGCAGGACCTTGAGCCCATACAAGGACATCATTTCCAGTTTCGAAACTCATATGTTCTTTGACTGACTGGGAATTAACTGAGAAATAGTGGCTTTATGTTCTTGCTCCTAAGCTGGATGGTGATGATATGTCTGATAAAGAGCTTTTAGCAAAGTGCATCAAAGGACGGTGTAAATCTAAGCTTCATAAAATAGACCATTATCTAAAACAGAGTATCATCTTTCATGTCCAGATAACTGACAGACAAGCTCAGATCAGGACACTGTTCAAAAAACAACACTGCGGAAGAATCTCTCTTACCATTCTGAATGAGAGTTTGTGACCGTGTGAACCTTCCATGGACAGCTGTCATGTGCAGTGGACTTTTGCCATCTTTACTCTAAAAAATGAGGGAGAGAGAAACAGTTGATCAGTGACACCAGTCTGAAACATTCCTATGAATACTACTGCCAATGCCTTGAAAAAACCAATTTAATTTTTTAAAAATATGATAAAAAATTATAAGCCAATGATAATTTTGAAAGCAAAAGGTAAAATATATATGAAGCCTCAAGTGACTGCATAACATTGCATTTTATTTATTTTCTTAAAGTTTTATTTATTTTTTGAGAGAGAGAGAGAGAGAGAGCGTAAGCACGTGCCTACAAGTGGGGGAGGGACCTAGAGGGAGGGAGGGGACAGAGGATCTGAAGTAGGCTCTGCACGTACAGCCCAATGTGGGGCTTGCACTCACAAACTGTGAGATCGTGACCTGAGCTGAAGGCAGATGCTTAATGGACTGAGCCACCCAGGCGCCCCAAGAAGTGAAAATTATTTTAGAGAGGAAATGTGAAATGTCTAGTTACACTGATAATTTTTAAACTATCCTGTTTCAAACTGAAACAGTCATCCAAAATGTTTTTTTCCTCTCCTGTGATTTACTGATGAAGACAGTTTCCTCAAAGGTGGTTTTTTTTTTTTTCAACTTTTGTCAAAAGTACATGAGAAAAGACAAATGATGTGTTAACTGGCTTGGCCCTGTTTGACCTAACATTGACTATGCTGCTATAAATGACTGTAACTCTCAAAACAGACTTGGAACCCTCCACCATTTCCTATACTCGAATTCCATAGCACAACTTTTTATTGTTCCAAAACAGAAATGCATGCTTCATTTAACTCATTAGAAATCACAGGATTACAACATGCAATGGTTTAACAAATTGCCATTTTAATGATCACCTGGAAAGGTGCTGAATTTACACGTCTTTATTATTCAAGATATAAATGATAGAACTCCTGGACGGAGATTAAGCAAAAACATGAAAAATGTACAAAATCTATATAGTGATCATTATTATGCCAAATACTAAAGTCCTACATATTCATTAAGAAATAGCCATTTATAGGAATTCATCTGAAAATAATAATACCAAAAAGAAAATATTAAGTATCCCCAAAGGACAGAATGTATCCTTTCATTCAGGTATTGTTAACAAAAAAAAGAAGAAGAGAAAGAAATACATGCACTTTATTTTTCTAAGTCTCAGGAGGAACATTTTCCAAAGTCTGAGGTTAAATATGAGATGTCAAAAATGCAAATTCATTTTTGAAATGAAACCCATATACCTGTGCTTTAAAATGCACTGTTGGTAGGAATGCAAATTGGTGCAGTCACTGTGGAAAACAGTATGGAGGTTCCTCAAAAACTTAAAAACAGAAATACCACATGATCTAGTAATTCCACTATGGGGTATCTACCTAAAGAAAATGAAAACACTAATTTAAAAAGATATATGCACCCCTACTTTTACTACAGCATTATTTACAATAGCCAAGATATGGAGACAACATAATTGTCCATCAATAGATGAATGGATAAGGAAAATGTGGTACATAAACACACACACACACACACACACACACACACACACACACACACACACAGGAATATTATGCAGCCATAAAAAGGCTTTAGACTGTGGGCTGGAATAGCTTATAAAAACCACAAGGGTTTAACAGAAGAATTTTTATTATATCCTAAAAGTCCATCCCTTAGGAAGTAAGAAAGGAGTTATGCACACTCTGTGCCAAGGAAAGAGTTAATCAGAGCAGTAAGTGCATCAGTTGAAAAATAATCTTTATAGTGAAAAGTCAACAGGAAGATGGGAGAAAATAGGATCCTTATATGATTATAAGCTGAGTCAGAAAAGATTAAGAAAGGAAGATGGAAGTAAGCTTGAGGCTTTACTGAAATGATATTTTTAGAGGAAAAGGATCAGCAACCAAGAGAATAAGGATACAACTGCAGAAATGGCAGAGTTGACATTAACTTGTCTCTAGGTGGTGCTATTTCTTTAAATTTTGCTCCAATATTTTCTCTTAAATTTAATTTAAAACATAACTAACTAGCATTTAGTTAAATACATATAAAACCATAAATATTTCAGTGTTTAGATAATATCTTTATAAATATTTAGCTAAGAACTTTTCTGTGTCTAGAAAATAGCTTAAAGGCTGTTAACTACCTAAACTGCAGCCAGAGAACCAAAGCAGAAATAACTGGTTTCTGTATCTTGCCATTGACAATGCTGGTTCCATTTCAGGGACAGAAAACACTGCACCCTTTTCTCCCATGGAGTGGTTGTGCATTTGGTAAGGGGACAAATAAATAGGACAACCAAATTTTCATAAAATACAAACGACAGCTATATCAGATCAATCTTTGCCTGGGTTCATCAACCACTGAGTCCAGTCCTTAGCTGATTTTTCCCCCTTAGGGATATGGTGGCCGGAGGTGGGGCCAGGAAGCATTGAGAGAATCATGGCAGCCATTTGGGAACAATTATGTTTATATGGCATGGATGTAAAGGGAACTTGCTATTTCAAAAAGCCATTGGAAACTAATGAAGGTCCAATCGATAATACTTTTTATTTAGTCTTTACAAGTTAGATCTCAGGATACTCAGGTTGAGACTAGGGATCCTACTGAGTTTCATTATCTGCCTGAGAAATCTGTCACACTGGGTGTTTGTTGTTACTGCTGCTGTTTTAAGAACTTCAGAGAAGGATAAAACATTCTTTGCATTCTCAAAAGAGAGGATATGTTCAGTTCTTCCATTTATTCAAGTCTCTGCTTTTATAAGATTTTTTTCTTAATTCCTAGTCTCTTTCTTATTTCTAGACTCATTTCCCCATTGTAGTTAGTGCTTGGAAAATTCTGTTATTTTGAGAATTTTTTTAAATTAAGCCAGAAGCCCTTCTATTGATGTAGGCATGGTTCAGCCACGCTCATGAAGAAAAGCTAATAAAGATAAAGAATATTTTATAAACATTAGTACTCTTCCAGGACAGAATGAAATATCCTTCACTAAATGGGGTATCTCAATTTCCTTGACCACCATTCTCCTGAGAAATCCTTTCATTTCTTCCACTTTGAATGCCTTCTTTCCTCATCCTCCAACATCCCCCAAATCCTCCCTAAACCCAGATATATCTTACTACCCAGGAACTTGAAGGCATTGTGTTGTCTGTGGCACATGTCTCCTGGAGTCACACAGCTCAATGGTCCTACTGGAAGGCAATAGAGCATCTAGAAGATAACATTAAGGTCAGCCTGCAAGGGTTAGGGGGAATGTGTCAGAAGCGCAAAAGGGCTTCCTAATTCAATGGAAGAGCAATATAAAACCCTAATTTGCAAAAAGCCGTACGTAGTCCAATTTTTTAAATGGTTCTAAAAGCCAGAGATGGTACATGGTTAGTCCTCATCCATTTCTCTCTTTTTTCCTCACATCCTCTCCAAAGTCGTCATGTCCTTATCACTGCTTTCTTTCTCTCGCCTGTCCCATTTCACCTTTAACCTCTGCTGTGCAACTCATTCTATAATTCAGACCTGGTACATATACAGAAGGGAGCTGGTTCACTTCAATAGATGTGTGATGGGCTTCAGCTCCAGTGTCTGAGGGCTAAAAAGACTAAGGGCCCACGGATGGAAAAGAATTCAGACCATGGGCAGGCTGAATACTAGTGACCTGGAGGCAGGAAACCTGGCAATGGTAATTTCTGAATCTATCTAAGTAGTATTTGGAATAGCTATGTATTTAGTGCCTTCTTTAACATTTTGAATGCTTCCAAAAAGCGCTTTGAGATGCTACAGAATTACAATGTAATGTGCAATGGAGAAGAAAAATTATTTTGTATCTTCTTGGGCTCTTCCTATTTGCAAAATACAAGTGAACCTTCAATGGATTATTGTATAAAGTATTGTGTCTTTATTATTTTATCATAATTAAACCAACACTACAAAGTCAGAGGTAGGGCCATGGTCAATCGAAGCAAAACGAGGGATTGTAAAATGTGTGCTGGACACACGTCCTCCTTCCCCTCTCCATCATCTTGTACTTGCTCATGAAGACGTCACTCTTAGTACTTTGTAATGATAGAGGAAAACAACGTGAACATGTGCATGGGTATTGGCCGCATTTCAATATGCTATTTCTGTCAAACTCTGGAAGATCTAAACAAATACAAATTGTCTTGGAATCTACAAACACTTTCAAAATCCAAGGAGCACTGTGGTACACAGAGATAACAACTTCCATTAGAAAGCTACCTCCAGAGTCAGACAGAATGGCTCTAAGGAAATGGGAGACAGATTATGGCTCCAGGGTGAATCCGGAATCATGAAGGAGGATTCAAGAGAAGGAAATCCGATGTAAACAGAGTAGATTGAAGGAGACTGAAGGAGAAGGCTAGATTTGAACCAAAGTCCCACTTACACAGATCAGCTATTACATAAACCTAAGTCTCAGATTTAAAAAAAAAAAAAAAAAAAAAAAAAGGTATTTCCATATTGTATTGATGATTAGCAGTGTACAGGAAAAATTAATTCTTTAAATTAAGTGGTCATGCTTTCCAGGCACATTTTATGGGAGAGAAAGCTGCCATAAACTGAGACAGCATAGTTAACTGGGAGAAGCAGGGAGGTGTGCCAGAAAGTGGCCCTCTAGCCTTGTTCTCAGGCACACTGAGAGCACCAGTTGGCGTGGTTTGAAGAGGGAATAGAGAACATCAGACAGCTCTTTGAATTAATTAACTGAAGGTTGGTGAAGCGAGCTATTTTATTTAACTTCAATAATTTTCCTTTCTTTGGAGAATTCAAGGATTTCCTTCAGATACCAGTATGGCAATACAAGTGTCACAAGTTTTGGGGACAAGAAGTTTGGCCACCTGTAAACTTCCTGCCTTCTCACCACTGTCCTCTGTGACTTCAACGCCATATGATGACTCTTCCCACCTTCGGTTACAGGTCCTCAGTCTCTTTGATGCCCCTTTGTCTCTTACCCCCACCTAGCACCCTGGATTGACTCCACTCAACACTCTCTTCTTCATTTCTGCCTGTTTTCCACCTTCATGAAGACATTATACTCCCCTCCACTTCCTTTCTATCTTATCCAACTCTTCTTTTTTCATCCCTTTCTCTGGCTCTTCCTCCTCTTCCTGATCCTAAGACCAAAGGGTTACTGGCATCCTTCCTTCATCCTTCCTCTCCTCATGCTGTGATGCACTCTCTCCTTGGGTGACCTCAACCTTTTCTCTGAGCCTCCACTATCGATCACCTCTGTGTGAATGAGGCAGCCTAATTTTTTTTCTTCTATTTTCTACTGCTCTCCCATGCTGGAGGATCACATTTTCCATTGTTGGTTTTCTCAGACTGTACCAAAGGCTCAAAATCATCTTCTCAAAAACTAAACTTCCCAGTTTTACCTCCTAAGCCTACTCTTTCTCCTAACATCCCCCTTAATAATGATAATTGTTTACTGAGTGCTTGACATGTGGAAGACAATGTTCTAAGTAATTTATGTGAGGTAACTTGTTTGGTCCTCACAGCAGTTCCATGAAGAAGATGCTACTGTTTCCCCAACTTTACAGATAAACGGACACACAGAGAGGTTGTTTATGATTACATAGTTACTGAAAGTCAAGGCTAGGATTGGAATATAGGCAGTCCAGCCTCAGAACTGAACACTTAACTACTATTCTGTATTATCTCTTAACCAGATTTCATTTCTTACATTTGTCTTCAATTCCTCTATCTCCTATCCATCCAAATTTCATTGATTTTCTTTCTGCGAAGCCTCTCTCTTCTGTTGGTTGTCCCAACTCTCCTGGGCTCATTGCTTCTTATCTAGATCAGTTTTATTGACTTTCATTTATTCTCTAATTGTCCTCTCTCTAGGTCCACTACACCTGAATTTTCTTTTTATAAAAATGAAAATAGTTTTTTCTCACCTGGATATAAAAATAACACATGCTCATGTATCACAATCAGAAGATTAAAACAAGTATATAAAAAAGAAACTAAAAACCCAAATCATAATTTTGCCTCTCTGCAGTGATATTATATTGGTATATATTCCAAATATTTTTCTCTTTTTATTCATATACCCAGACACATACTTTTTTAAATTAAAAAATTAGATATTTAGTTACTGCATATTAATTTTTTCACTGATAACACTAGGTATTACAAGTCTTGTTCACATTTGCCAGTCTTTTTTTCTTTTCCTTTTTTCCTTTTTTTTCATATTTGCCAATCTTAAAGGCAGATATACCTGTGTGTTAGTTTGCATTTTTCTAGTTTCTAATGATACTGAATATTTTTCATAGGTTTAATGGATATTGTATTATCAGTCTTGTGATTGGCCTTTGCCCAGATTTTATAGAAGATTTTCAGACTTTTTTTTTTTTTAATGTTTATTTTTGAGGGAGAGACAGAGCGCAAGCAGGTAAGGGGCAGAGAGAGAGGGAGACACAGAATCTGAAGCAGGCTCCAATCTCTGAGCTGTCAGCACAGAGCCTGATGTGGGGCTCGAAACCACAAACTGTGTGATCGTGACCTGAGCCAAAGTCAGATACTTAACCGACTGAGCCACCCAGGCACCCCATCAGACTTTTTCTTATTGATTTTTATGAGCTCCTTATATATTAAATGTATTAACATTTTGTTTATCATGTGTATTGCAGAAAAAATTCTTCTGAGTTGTTCCTCTTTCAATTTAGTTTATGTCCGCGTTTTTTTGTTGTGTTTTGTTTTGTTTTTGGGGGTTTGTTTTGTTTTGCCATATAAACATTAAAAAAATTTATGTAGTCATATATACAATTTTTTCTCTGGTGTTGTGTGGCCAGATTACTATTTCTAATTGTCAGTTTAGATCACATGACCTCTATAATGAGTATTGGTCCCCACAGCTTATAGAAGCCCAAACTCCTCAGCTAGTTGATAAGCCCTTTCATTGGTCAGGTCACATCTCAGCTTGCTCCTGGGTACTTTCTTTCATACATTTCATTCAGGCACAATAAATCACCATTCTGAAAATTCGTCTCATATTTCCTCACTATTAAAAATTGTAACAAAAAAAGTAAAGAGATTTTAATAGTGAATGGGAAAGGTCATTAAAATAGATTGATCCACGGGCACCTGGCCGGCTCAGTTGGTAGAGCGTATGACACTTGATCTTGGGGTTGTGAGTTTGAACTGCAAGTTGGGTAGAGAGATTACTTCAGTAAGTAAATAAATCTTAAAAAAATAAAACAGATTGATCCAATATTCTTAAAATTGAATTTCAGGAATGGTAATTTTTCAAAAGCAGAGGCAGAACACATTGGGACCTTGCTTTAAGATTCCTGTGTGCTTGGGATAAGGGAAGCTGAGGATGAATACAAGGTCACTTGGTACAGGTCAGGATATTCTGCTACAACCTAAATGCATTCAAATGATGTAACCTGGATGGCGAGGGCTGCACGCATAAGTTCCTCTTGGTTACCTGTTATAGTGAGCTAACTACTAACCTAGAGTCTACCCAGAGCTTTTCCTATCCAGAATTCCCAAACCCTTTCATGTGGTTCTCTTTACCTGGAGTGCTCTCTCTCAGATTCTCTCTATCCCTCCTCACATCAACTGATATCAATCTTCTGAGTCTCAGCTCAAAAGCAGGCTCCATTTTTGATCCTCGAGAAATAAGCACTGCTTCTTACAGTCTGCAGCACTCTATTATTGTCTTGTGCCACTCAGCACATTCCTCTCTTGCCTCATGAACACTTGAGCACACTATCTCCTTACCGTACTGTAAATTCCTTGAAGGCAGAGCTCACATCTCATCTTGGAGTACTCCTTCCGAACTAAACAGAGGGCACGAGATGATCTTCAGTAAGTGTGCTGAATAAAGACTATCAGGTCCAGGTCAATGTTACATTACTAAAGCCACTACCTAGGGTTTACTATTGGACAGTGCCTGAGAAACTTTTTGGAGGGCCATGCCAGGGTTAGGAACAGACCTGAGATCATTGGCTTAGGCTTTCCTTTTGATTCTCAAGCAGTTCTGCCATATTAGCTCAACATTCACCTCAGTGTTAGAAACCAAGCCAAGCCAACATCCCTGAGACCAGTATTTGCTCTAGAACATTCACTAAGCTACCAAAAGCATGTGGCTAGACCCTCAGTGTCTTCCAGCTGGTCCTACCATTTCTGTGGTAACAACACAGCTAAGTTTCTGTAACACACCCACACAGGGCAAGGCTGTCATTTACTAAAACAGGGCATAATTTACAACAGTTGATTTTGCTCACACAGAGGCTCAACGCAAAGGTATTTAGCCCAGAGAGAGACTGAGAATGTCGTACCTGGATGTTAACATCCGCCCCGTTGTTTACCAATAGTTCAAGACACAAAGCACCGTGTGTGGAGGCAGCAGCGAAATGCAAAGGGGTGAACCCGCTGTTGTTGGGCTGGTTCACGTTAGCACCGTAGTCAGTCAGCTCATTAACTACAGCATCCTGCCCGTTGTAGCAGGCGAGGTGAAGGGCCGTGTTTCCATAGATGTTGATTTCATCAATCTGCAAATGAGTCCAACACAGGATGGGTAAAATCACCAGAGCCACTTTATTGCATTTTCCACAAAAAAGCCTAATGGCTACACTATGGGAAGTAAACTTCCATCTGCCAACATAATTATTCAGAGCTTTCTCTTGTCCCGGTGTGGTCATCCTGGGAATGCCTGTCATCCCAAGATAAAGACAGCAAAAAGTGAATGTGACAAAAAGTGAACTGGGAGGAAGAGTTGGAGGTTTCAAGTCGTGGGGAGAGATTTTTCAGCAAGGGAAGGGATAAAGAGTGAAAGGCAAAACTGCCTCAGAATGGCAGAGGAGAACTGAATCAGGGAAGAAAAGAGCCAAAACTCAACAGAGAATGGGAAGCAAAGGGTTGGGAGATATGCAGGGAGGTGCTGCAGATTCTAAACTAGGAGTTGGGCTCAGAAGCCACTTGGTTTGGCTCTGCCGTCTGACACCTCCCACGGCCACGTCCCAGCTGCAGAGCCAAGAGCTGTCTTAGGGGTTTAGCTCAGGGCTCTCTCCTGCTGTCCCAGAACTGCTGCACCGCTGGGTTTCACTATCTCAGTCTCAGCATTGCAACTTGGTTTTCCTTTCCTCCAGGGACAGGGATGTTCCAAAGCCCCACAATGCCCCTGTTCTGCTAGTTGAGGGAGGCTGGGATGGGGCTGACTTCTCCAGCTCAGCATTGGACATTTCTGCTGTTTGTCCCTGCCACTCACTCCTTGATTTCTGCATGTACACCACAACTTAGAAGGCTGAATTCTGAAGGTGGGATGAAGAACCGTAGCCTATTTAAAAAACAACAGGTTAATAATATGTACTGCAGGCAACATATATGTTTATAATTCTCTATGTTGATACAGAAAGTTAGCCTGTTTCTGGTTTTTCATTACTTGCTATATGCCCCCATTGCCCTTCATTGATTGTCCCTGTAAACTCAAAAAGACAGGACACTAGAAAAGAAGGTGGGTTTTTTTTTTTTTTACCCTCTGGAATTAAAAATCAAACAGGATTCAATTTCAGAACAACAGAAAACCCACAAATACACCATGGGTTGATGCATTAAACATAGCTCACCTCCACCCCTAGATTCAGGAGATGTTTGACAACGTTGATCTGTCCATTGGAGGCTGCAGCGTGCAGGGGGGTATAACCCTTCTTATCCTTACAAGTCACTTCTGCGCCGTGGTTAATGAGCAATGCCACGACATCCAGGTGGCCTTTACAAACAAAACAACATAAGACATGGTGAACCTTTTAGGATAATTTGACGATTTATTCTGCCTAAATCACCACTATTAGCTTCTACTGTCACCAATATTGCAAATCCTGCTAAATATGTTAGTACCACAATCTAAAATATGTTAAAATAAAACCGGTGCTTTTGAAAGCAATTGCCATTCCTCACTGAAAAGTCCAACAATGACAATTTGGTTTGGAAAAACTAATGGAAAAAAAAAAATCAATCGGAATAACTCCAGATTATTGTTAAATTATATTGCTGCTGCTTGACCATAGTTGTGGATCACAGAAGTGGCAATTCATATGGTTCAACTTAAAAGTATTCTTGTGAATTACTGGCTAAATAGAAACCCTTCTAGTTTCAACTCCTGTTGACATATTTTCTAGAATAGTTTCCTTTATACCCTATCTCACTATATAAATAGTATGATAAATGTGTTTGGCCTTTATATTGTGACTGAAGATTATTTGATGCTTTGGGTCATTGCTGTAAACATGGTTCATAATTGAAGGGTAGAAGGTAAGTACTAACTCCAAGGGTCTAAGATGCATGTGGGATTGTGTGTGCATATGTGTGAGAAAGAGAGAGATGGAGGGAGGGGTGTATTGGGGGGGGGGGGAGGGAGAGAAGTGTGTGTGTGTGTGTGTGTGTGTGTGTGTGTGTGTGTATGTGTGTGAGACACAGAGAGAGTATTTGGCCATGGCTTGTTGTATTAAAATTTGACTCTTTTCCCCCAAGACTTGTATATGGAAAAATTACTTTCAGTTACTAGTGGTACTATCTTAAGCTTAAGTGGTGTTATCTTTTGTCCTGGTTTTGTCCTTTATTCCCTAAAGATAGTCATCTATATATTTTTTTCCTATTTGTATACTGATGACACACAAAAAGCAATTCCATACAAATGCTGAAAGCAATTCTACACAAATGTTTTAACTACATGTTAGCAAAGAACAAACTTGAAACCCCAGGTTCTTTGAGTCCCATCTCACTAGCCTAGTGTGTGCTCTACACAAACACCAGTCTGGCAAATGGCCTCCTGACTCCAGTCCTGCAGGTACCATGCAGACATCCAATCTGCTTCAGTCGGCACAAAAGTCCCTGCTGTCTTTAAAAAAAAAAATGATAATGCTTGCAAGATCTTAAGATTCTGATGTTTTAAGCACAAATGTCCATGCAGACTCATCTACAGCCACATAATTTATTTCATCCCTACCCAATCCACTCTTTTTTCTCCCCACAATTAATGTTATTATTTTTATGATAATAAAAGGCCTGTATGCCTACTAAAAAGAATTCGGAAAAGGCAAAACGGTGTTAAAAGGAAACCAAAATCATCCATAATCACCAATCCCTTGAGATGGTCAGCCAACATTTCAGTGTGTAATACTGAAAAGACATTTCAGTGTATACTGAATAGACAGCCGAATAGATAGTTTAGATTGCATGGATTTTTTTTTTTTTTTACAAAAATGAGGATCATAATATCCATACTGTGTATTGATCTGTTTTTACTTAACACATCACAGAATCTTTGTATGTTAATAAATACTAATGACATCATCACTATAGTTACAGGATAGTGTCCCATTGTGCTTATCTTTATAATTCACCAACACAATCTCCTGTGGATGGGCATTCAGGTTGTTTATAACTTGGGGCTGACAGAATCCTATCAGCTTTTCAAATTGCAAGACATTCTCCAGTTAGAAACACAAAGGAAGGATCTTAGCTCTTCATTTCCCACAAGTCTACACTGAGAATAAATTCCATGAGGTCTGTCATTTGTGAGTGGTATTCGTGCCAACAGAAGTGAAAAGGAAAAACACGGAAATGTCACGGCTCCCTTCATCTCTCCCCAGCAAGCTGGCAGAAGCGGGAGTGGCAAGCCCCAGCCTCGCGGTGGTACAGAAGCAGGATACTCCATGGTTACTCTCGTCACTTCAACCTCCATAACAGCCAGGGGGCTGCCCTTCCTTCCTTTTTGTTTATTTCAAAAATATTTATAAATAAAAGGACAAATGGAATTTATGTCCTTGCTTTGCTAGCCAGCCCTCTTTCTTTTTGAACACTTCATTTTGCTGCCATGACAAGCTCAAAAGAAGCTCAATTCACGCCACTCTCCAGTCCCGACTGAAACCCATTCAATGAGGTCTGGGCCATGATTCATCCCTCTTCCTCTCTGTGGGGTGAATGAATCTCTGAGAAAGCAACTGTGTAACTAGAGTGCTCTATGCATGCCAGTAAAATGGACCAAATCTTAACTCAGGTGAATTCCAACCTTGGAAAGAAGTCAGGCCTGCCCAAGAGAAGGCCTACATGGTTAATGGCAGGGCTGTGGCTTCTTTAGGTACAGGTATCTGCACTTTCCCTTCCATTCATGGAATCCTTACCCATATATGCTGCCCAGTGCAGAGCACGCCGGTCCTTTTTGTCAAATGCGTTGATGTTTGCTCCTTTGGCCAAGAGTAAGTTGACCATCTGGAAGAAAACCAACATGCAGATACTCTGAGTCAAATTAACATCAAATCTCAAGGCGGGTCAGAAACCTGGAGTTCACACAAAGTATGAAGATGATGTCACAGACAACCGTGAGGCATGTGTATCAGAGGAAAAGACTGAGGTGATGGCTACTTTTTTAACCCACTGGCTGTGAATTTAAAAATTGTTATGGTTGCCTAAGGTTTGGTGTACAGATGTAAGCATCACACTCTCTAAAACCCTCAGCACTAAGATTAGGTCCCACCTGGGGCTAAGGGAGTCTGTAGTAAGAATTCTTGCTCCCAGTGATGAGGGCACTCACCTCCACATGGCCATTCAGGGCAGCATGGTGCAAGGCTGTGCGCCCCCCTCGATCGGAGACGTTGACGCTGCTCAGCAGGGGAATGATCACTTCTGCACACTTGACAGCCTTATTGGCAGCTGCTACGTGGAGGGGGGTCTGCCAATTCTTGTCCCTCGCATTGACGTCAGCCGAGTGCTTAATCAATACTTGTACTGCTTCCTGCAACCAAAGCGGAGTTTGCAGGGGTCACTGACAAATGCTCAGTCAATACTTATTGAATAGAAGACGCTTTACCAGACCCCAGAACTACAGGAAGGGAAGGCTCCATGCCCTCAGAGGCTGGCTCATGATGTATATTCTTCTGAGAAAAGCTAGGTAATATATGATAAAGATCAAAAGAGTGGCACAGATGAAAACAGATCCACTTTATCTTTATTTGCTAGACCAGGAGTCTTGGCACATCTTCAAAACCAAATAAACCTTCTAAACGTAAGGTTTCTTAATGAGGTATAAGCAGCCTTAGGTTAAATGTGAGCAGTCATGCGTAGGTATGCATGCCAGGGTAAAAATATCCATAGGTCAAAAAGCCCCCAAAGATAATGTAAAGTTGGCAGTGTTTGTCCACAAGCCTCCATCATCCAAAGCCAAAGACCTCAAAGTCCTTCAGACATTCTTGGATCAATTCATAAATCTTTGGTTTTCTCTGCCAACATCTTAACCTTCACTGTGTGATCCATAGCAATCAAGGGAAGATGTCCATTACTACCTCAACTTGAAGCTACAAAATTGTTCCATCTTTTCCCAACTTTTTTCCATGTTATGGTGAGGTAACTTTTTTTCTACTGTTGAGTTCCTTCACCTTTATTGAGACTTACACTTTTAATTTTCCTTCTATTGATCTAATCAGCTTATTAGCCTCTTGAAACCTCAACCTTGGCTGTGCAATGGAATCACCTGGGGAACTCTTAAAAATACGGATGGCTGGTCCCACACCGGAGATTCTAACTGGCCTCAGAATTTCTGTAAAGCCATCTGGGGATTTTGTTATACAGCTAAGATTTAGGACACTCTTCTGTTACAGCAAGAAAATGATATAGCTTCTCTCAAGATGGGAATGACTGTTGACTGCTTCTCTTTACTTCTAGAGACAACCCTAGAGCCAATGAGTGGGATGCCTTTATGAACATCTTGTCAATGTGGCATTAATAAACCAATTAAACGCAATGAAAGGTACCACGCTCCTGCCACCCTTCATAGACCAAGAACTTACCCTGTCCACCTTATTCCTCACAGGCCTGGACTGTCTGATCTACTTTATTGTGCAGATACATAAAAGTGCCCAGAGAGTAAATTATTTGAACTCTTGAAATTAACATTTTTATCAGGGACATAAATAATGAAGAAGAATGTTCTAGGAATCGGTAGCAGCAACACATTAAGATGAATGGCTAACCTGGACAGTAGAATGAGAGCAAAAACATTTAATTTTGCAAATTAGAGAATACAGTTTAAATATGCGGTGTGACTCCATTTAGATGCTATAAACAATAAACTGAGAGGGCCCAAGCAAGTAATTTGTTAAAATTACCAAAAAGGAAAAAAAAAAGGATATATGCCACACCTCAGCAAGGCAATAATATATTACCCTTGTATATGTGTATTCTTAATGCTCAACCATGACATGTGAAACACTGCAGAAGATTGAAAGAAACATTAGTCATTCTTTTTTTTTAGAAAGAGAGTGAGACAGACAGACTGTATGTGCAAGAAACATTCCTGGAGCTCATGTTAGAGTGAAACATGTCTACGTGTATTCTTCTCTCTCTCTCTTTTTTTAAGTTTACTTATTTTAAAGAGAGAGAGAGAGAGAGAGAGAGAGAGAGAGAGAGAGAGAGAGAGAAGGTGGGGGGAGGGGCAGAGAGAGAGGGAGAAAGAGAAAGAATCCTAAGCAGACCCCACACTGTCAGTGCAGAGCTTGATGTGGGGCTTGAACTCAAACCATGAGATCATGACCTGAGCTGAAGTCGTCCACTTAACCGACTGAGCCACCCAGGGGCCCTTGTATATGTGTATTCTTAATGCTCAACCATGACATGTGAAACACTGCAGAAGATTGAAAGAAACATTAATCACATTCTTTTTTTTTAGAAAGAGAGCGAGACAGACAGACTGCATGTGCAAGAGGAGGGGGAGGGTGCAGAAGGAGACAGAGAGAGAGGGAGAGAGAGAAAGATTTCCCAAGCAGGCTCCACACTGTCAGCGCAGAGCTCCACATGGGGCTTGATCCCACCAACCTGAGATTATGCCCTGAGCTGAAATCAAGAGTCAAATGCTCAACCAAGTGAGCCACCCAGATGCCTCCAGACTCTGTTTTAAAAGCTAGCTGGGTGAAAAAAAAAAATAAACAAAGGAAGAGCTAAGCCACAATATAAGGATTAAGATTTACATAAGAAAAAGATGGTATTTTTTATCAACTTTGGTCTCAAAAGTTGTGAGATTTATGCAGATGCACATACAATTTATTGTGATGTGGGAAGAAAATATTGGAACCTCCACTCATGTTTGTTTTCTTTAAAAAGGAAAGCATTTTAGCCAGTATTTAACTTCTGGGTTGGCATTGTGCCCTCAGCTCCACAGAAGATCTTGCCTCGCAGGAAATGAGATGCCCTCCAGGAACAGAGGGGCCTCCAGGCACAGAGGGGGTGAGCCTTGCCCTCTCCATTCATTTGCTCCGAATGCACTGAAATGCACAGTGATGGGCCTGCCAAATCAATCTACAGATTGTAATATGTACCCTTAAACTAAAAAGATGTATGCAAGGAACCTGCAGATTAAAGACGATAATACAAATGCAAGTGTAAATAATGTGCAGTCACAGAGCTGACAGTTCTACTCTGAGTAAAAGGTTTCTATCATCCACATTACAGGGTAAAAATAATGACAAATTTAATCAGATCTGACAAGAGCTTGGCCAAAACAGAAGAAAATCATCAGAAGTCTATTAGCTACATGGTTATGTAAGACTATGATAAATGAAAAGCCTCACCCTAAGTATATTGTGATATACTTGAAATATTAGCTAATAATAGTCATTCCTATATATAATTTATAAGTAAATAAGATGCATATCTTGAAGATGCATGCTGAAAAAGTTTTGCAGAGATACAGCCAAAAAGGTTGGAGATAACCATCATAAAGCAATAATATAAAAGTGGTATTGTACATATTCACAGCAAATAAGAATATACACTATATTTTTAATTCCTTTGTCTTGCATGTTATTTTACTGTATTTATACAGATTATTGCTTTGCACTAAATATTATTTAAATTCAGAATAGACTAACAAAATAGAAACTATACATGAACATTTCACAAATATATACTGTTCGGACATAAGACCAATGAATTCATGAAAAAATTTTATTTTAATTACTTAATATATTTATTTATTTATTTTATTTTGAGAGAGAGGGGTGGGGCGGAGCAAGAGAGAGAGAATCCCAAGAAGACTCCACGCAGGGCTCAACTCCATGACCTTGTGATCATGACCTTAGCTGAAATCAAGAGTCAGACGTTAAACCAACTGAGCCACCTTGGTGCCCCAAAACCTTTTTTTTAAGATAACAAAATATGATTACTTTGAGAGTAACTCAGACTAGGTGAATAAGATGTTACCTAGGAGAGGCCCTACTTTTAAATGATTAAGAATGATTTACATTTCATTCAAAGTAACAGGTTAAGCCAAGAAAATATATATTTACATACCAGTTACAGTTTATATATAAATAAGTAGTATTAGAGTTTGTCGGGAAGAAAATCTGTATTGTTAAATAGGCAATACTTCTAAAAATAGTTTAAACACAGAAAAATTTTGGTCTGTTTTTGTAAATAAAGCTTTCTTAAAACACAGTGTCATTCGTTTCTTTACATATTATCTATGGCTTGTTTGAATTGTAATAGAGTATGCAGCCATCAAAACTCAACATATTTACTATCTGGCTTTTGCTGGAAAAAGTTTGCAGATGCCCTGGTCCATCTTGCTCCTTGTTTGAATTACCACAAATTGCAAATGATCAAATCCGGTTAAAATAAAATTTTGTTATTTACCAACATGAAAAAATACTGTTTTGAGTCCAAACAGTCTTCTAAGGAGGGCAGAAGCCTCTGTGTTCAGTCCTTGCTATGCAGTGGTGGGTCTATAGTGAATTTGGGAGGGGGATGTACCAAGATGCATTTTGGGGCATAATACAACAAGCAGCATTTGGAGCTTGGTAGGAAGGAAGGGGTGAGGACAGAGAGAAAGGAGAGAGGACTTGGGCCCTGTACCCCAGGGCAGAGGTGTACATCTGGGCAGGAACAGAGTCAGCAGGCTATGAAGAAGAGAAAGCTGATACATAAACCAAACAAACATCAGGAGCAGGTTGGTGGAGCCAGGCAACCAAACGCTCAGATCTCCAGGAATTCTTTGGGATCACTGGAAGAATGCTAGACTTTGTACAAGATATGGCACATCGTTTCCAGCCAGTTATATCCATTTAGAAGGCAAGGTGCCCCAACCAGCATCGGAGTTACACCCCGAAAATTAGACAAGTTAAAGGTTCAAGTTCATTGACTGGATGGGGAAAAAAATAGAAGCAGGTAGGCTTTCTAATAAGTCTCCTTTCACTTGAACTTTAAGCAAGTACCATGTGAGTGCCAACTTCGTCACATTTGTCTCTCATACCAACACTCAACTGTCATAGCTCAAGGATGCCTAGAATAACCATTACTTTTATTTATCTACTTTTATAAAATGTTTTAGCTTTGCCATTCTTCATTTTTATTTCTCTATCTGCTTATGCAATGGATTGCATTGTTTTCATCTTACTTGACAAGAAAGGACTCTATCTAGAAATACTTAGCATACAAAGGAGGGTATCTTACTTATTTTCCAAAAATTAACACTTGTTTTAATGTTTATTTACTTATTTTGAGAGAGAGTGAGCAGGGGAGGACAGAGAGAGAGGGAGAGAGAATCCCAAACAGGCTCCATGCTGTCAGTGCAGAGCCTGTCACAGGGCTTGATCCTACAACCCATGAGATCGTGGCCTAAGCCAAAATCAAGAGTCAGGTGCTTAACTGATTGAGCCACCCAGGGGCCCCCCAAAGTTAACTATTTTTTCTTAATGAAAATACAAGTATTCTAAAATTATTATGGAATTAACTTCATAGACATGGGATATTAGAAGTAGAGAAGGCTGGAGCCCCTTGGTGCCTCAGTCCGTTGAGCATCTGACTTCGGCTCAGGTCCTCATCTCACCGTTTGTGATTTCGAGCCCTGCATGGGGCTCTGTGCTGACAGCTCAGAGCCTGGAGCCTGCTTCAGAATCTGTGTCTCTCTCTTTCTCTCAGTCCCTCCCCTGCTCACACTCTCTTTCTCTCTCAAAAATAAATGAACATAAAAAAAAAAAGAAGTAGTAGAAGGCTTCAGGGGTCATCTGGCCTGACCTCTTCATTTGATAGGCAGCTTCATGTGATAGGCAGGGTGACTGACTCAAGGGGAGTGATCTGTCAGCCTGGCTGATTAAGAGCCTGGCTTATGCATTTTCTACCAGGCCAGAGCTTACTCACTGGACAGTTTCAGCCAAACATGCTGACATAAGTACTTTTAACTGTTAATTCTCCTTAGTTATTTAAAATTTTTAACTCTGTTTTAGCCGGCCAAACCTGCTTAAACATTAATAGAAATTTAATATAATACTTCAGTAAAAAACAAAGGTTTGATTTAGAAAGACAGTAATTTCCTTCTTTAAAATTGCATTTCTCTTTCAAAAATTTTAATCTTGGAAGTACTTTAATTTGGTTTTAAGAGAGAGTAATTTTATGGCTATTTAGGAAGTTAATAATTTTTGTAATCAAAAGAAGCCTTTCTCTCCTAGTATCACCCACTAGCTAAAATCTAGGAGTCCACTCTGACAGAAATTTACAAGATAAAAGAAAACTAGGGGCAGCCGGGTAGCTCAGTCACTTCAGTGGCCAACTTCGCTCAGATCATGATTTCATGGTTCGTGAGTTTGAGCCCCACGGTCGAACTCTCTGCTGTCAGCACAGAGCCCACTTCGGATCCTCTGTCCCCCCTCTCGCTCTGCCCCTCCCCTGCTCACGTGTGTGGGCTCTCTCTCTCTCAAAAAAAAATAAATCAGCATTAAGAAAAGAAGAAAACTAATGTGGGGCAAGGGACACTGAACACTTTCTGAATCAAGAAAAGATACTTAGGGGCGCCTGGGCGCCTCAGTCAGTTAAGCCTCCAACTTCAGCTCAGGTCATGATCTCACAATTTGTGGGTTTGAGCCTAGCGTTGGGCTCTGTGCTGACAGCTCAGAACCTGGAGCCTGCTTCCAATTCTGTGTCTCCCTCTCTGCCCCTCCCCCGCTCATGCTCTGTCTCTCTCTGTCTCTCAAAAATAAGCATTAAAAAAAAAATACCTAAACAGTTTTTCTCAAACTATCTGTGGTGAAGGACCAGTTTTTAAAAAAATATTATTTCAAATCAATCATGAGTCAATGCTTTTGTGAAATACAATAAAAAGTATTTAGTAGGATAATAAAATTTAAAAAGACAAAGACAAATTTTGAACTTGATTCTTTCATTATTAAATTTAGCAGGTGTGAAATGAAAAATTGCTCTAAAAAAAATTGCTCCATTAAATTGCTCTAAAAGTTTCTGAATGCGTACTCTTATCATTTTGTCTTAAGACAAAAGCTCACGGGCTTAGATGGGTATACAACCCACACTGTGAGTAGGGCTCCCGTAAAGACTGTTTCTTTATAATGAACAAGCACATGTGAGGAGTCCTGCATTTTTCCTGAATGGAGGCATCAGCCCAGTTAGCATTCAGTGTTAGGACTGTAGACCTAGTTGGATTACACTCCACAGTAGGCTGCTCTGTATCAATCATGGAAATAATAGAGTGAGCAACTGTCATGGGATGCCACGCAGAAGGGAATTGGAGACGGCATTTGCAGTCACTTTATTGCTACTTTTTATGACTTTCTCTTTTTACAAAAGGCCACCCGAACCCTGTAATAAGAAGTAGAAACATACACAGCGGCACATGGAAAAGATGAAAAGAAATAGGAAGCATGTGTCTTAAAAACTGTCACCCTTAATGTTTGTTTTTTCACTTCCAAATGTGCATTGCATTTAAGTGGTCATAAATTACTCATGGAAAAGTAATTGTTTGTGACTATAGAGAGTCCATGCAGGCATAAGCAATGCCAAATGTTATAAACTGTAAGTTGGTTTAGACCGGGGTCTGAGTCTCACCCAGTTTTCTGTAGAAACTCTCCCCAAAGCCTGGCAGATGCCTTGTGCATACTGTATACACTCAGTATATTTGGGTAGAATAAATGCATTGGTATAATCATTAGAAACTCTCTAAGTAAAAATATGCCAGTATTAACAAGACATTTCCCGCAGTCCTGATGGCATTTACTCTATTACTGAAATCATTTGGGGCTTTCACCCTCTATTGATTACAGCAATTTCATATTCTGAAAGAATTGCATAAATCGGTACCCAACTAATTTGTTCAATTAATTGAATATTTCTCCAAAAGCCCTCCTTATTAAATTAAACTTGACCTTTATTATTATAATTATTATTGGAGTTCAATTATTCCAAGAACTAGCAGTACAAAGGGGGCTCCCTGGAGACTCTGGGGTATGGAGGAACTCAAAGGCAACTGTTGAAGAAGTGCTGCCTTTCGACACAGGGAAGGCCAGATACTAAAGTATTCCCGGTGTTAGACCTCAGCTCTCAGAGTGTGGTGTGGAGACCACATGCGTCACAATCTTCTTTTTAAAATGCAGATTTCTGGGCGCGACCACAGGCTATATCAGAATCTCTGGAGATGAGGTTCTAGAACAGGTACTTGTGACAAGCACCCCAGATAATATGAATGCACAGTAAATCTGAGTATCACTCACCTACATTCTAAGTAATAGGTCATAGAGTGCTTACTTTCTTTCATTCCCGGTACTACGTCCTCTACGTGATCATCTTTTTATAATCATGGAATAACTTAAGGAAAGCAATAACATTCCCGTCTCCCATATAATTCTTGCAATCCTCCTGTCTACTAGCATTTAGCTCACAATAATGACAATGCTTTTTAGAGAAAGGGGGAAAGCATGAGTATTAAAATTTGAGCTATATGATAAAATGCTTATCCTGCTCGGCTCTGGGAAACATTTTTATACTTGTCAGGACTTCTGTCTGCACAGACACAAAAGCACACCCATTTTATGGGTAGGAGCAGTATGCATCAGGGGGCTCGGCTGATCTGAGGGAAGCAGCAGATCATGGTGGTTAAGAGAGCAGATTCGCGAGTTACACGCTCCTCCACTTACTGGCTGCGGCATGTTAGGCTCGTTACCTAACTTCACTGAGATTACCTTTCCTACATTAGGATTAATAGCATTATCAGTCTCAAAGAGTGGCCCGGAGGTTAAAACGGGATCGTGCACAGAAAGTGCCTAGCATTCTGCCTAGCACACACTAAGGTTTCAATAAACGTTCACTGTAACAATATATATTTGGACTCAACATCCTCACTTCTACAGCCTAAAGACAGGACACAATCATTTTTAACGCTGTTAACCAAAAGACAGCCGCTAGAACAGGAAAGTGAAAGTTCAGCCATTCTCCTTTGGTGCTACCTTCAGTTCATTCTAGAAGAAAAGGCATGTGTGAAAAGCCGGCTGCATTTGGACGCAGGCCACAGTAGGCTGGGTGCCTGGGTGTCTGCCCTAAATACCATGTCCTGGAAGACACACTCTGTGACCCTTCAAGGCCCCTGTAGCACACTTAACAGTGTCCTCACTAGGTGGCCTCTAATAAACAAGGTATTAAACTGTCCAGGTTCATATGCATTTAATTCCTGTCCCCTATGGCCACTCTTTTCTAAGAAAAACAAAAAAGCATTAAGAATAAGTTAAACAGGAGGAACAATCAGAAATAATTCACACCTCAGAAAACTCTTCCTGGAAGCCCCAAATCTTGCTCATCTGTGTTATATAGAATCTCAAAATATGTTTCCCTAACACTTTGGCAAGAGATATCTTCATTTCTTCTCAGCAGTGGGAGTAGTCAGAGAAAGGGGAGGTGGTGGTGAAGGAAGCCTTTGGGGAGTCACGCAGAAGACAGTGCTATGGCTCCAATTATTGGTTTGGCTGTCTCCTCCCTGGGAATCCCAGGTGTGAGGAGGTGGGGAGGAAGGAGGGGGATGCGGGGAAGCATCAGAAGGAAGCACACAACACAGCCTGGTCAGTAGCAAGAAAGTCTTGAAGGTTTATCTCCAGATCCCAGTCTATGCTGGACAGTCTTCGGAGGGTATGACCACGTTCTGATCTACTCTCCTGTGTGTGTAGGAGCTTTTCTGTCAGGCATGGGTTGATGTTTAAGCAATATTATAATCTATACTCCTATTGCTATTACAGGCTCAGGAAATACATTTAGCAACGAATATGATTTTTCCAGGCATAGAAACCTGAACATAAAACTTGCCTGGATGGAAAGAAAGCTCAGAAAATTTGGCTGATATCGATATCTTTGACTTCTACTGATATCTGTGCTGCATACAATTTTGAAACTCATCCTGATCTCGCGGGTTCCAGTGGCTTAAACAGCTTCCTGTGCCATACTTCCATAAACAAGCTTCAAGTCAGTTTACCTTGCATGCACGAAGGATGATTACCATCGGCATTCTCTGTGGTGCACACTAGTTCTATGTTAGCAGTTGTACAGAGAATCACATTAACATAGCTTAAGGTAGAAATCTAGTCTTTAGGGCGCCTGGGTGGCGCAGTCAGTTAAGCATCCGACTTCAGCCAGGTCACCATCTTGCGGTCCGTGAGTTCGAGCCCCGCGTCAGGCTCTGGGCTGATGGCTCGGAGCCTGGAGCCTGTTTCCAATTCTGTGTCTCCCTCTCTCTCTGCCCCTCCCCCGTTCATGCTCTGTCTCTCTCTGTCCCAAAAATCAATAAAAAACGTTGAAAAAAAAATTATAAAAAAAAAAAAAAGAAATCTAGTCTTTAATGAATCACTCAAAAAACAGTTGTTTACTGAGCAGGCTAGATGCTGGAAACACAATGACAAGCAACAGGCATGACACTCATTTCAAGGAACTTACTATCCAGAATGTCATTTAAAAAGTTTTTTTTTAAATATTTATTTACTTTTGAGAGAGAGACAGAGAGACAGAGGCATGAGTGGGGGAGGGGCAGAGAAAGAGAGAGACACAGAATCTGAAGCAGGCTCCAGGCTCTGAGTTGTCAGCACAGAGCCTGACGCGGGGCTCGAACTCATGGACTGCAAGATCATGACCTGAGCTGAAGTCGGGCACTTAACCAACTGAGACACCCAGGTGTCCTGAGAATGTCTTTTTAATTAGAACAGAATAATAATTTCAGTGATAGTTTTATGTTGTGTCAACATAGCCAAGCTGAACCATATTTCCCAGAATCCCCTCCCCAGCCCTGTTTGCCACAAGGGAAATCTGCCTGGATTTTGGGAGGCATAGATGAAACCACAGCCTGATTGGTGTGTTGGGTGCCAGGTGCCGCTGCAGCTTGCACACACTGTCACTGACCAGCTGGACCCTGTGTTGGCACAGGACATGGTTGGTGCTTCTTCAGAACTTACAGTATCTCCCTCGGGTTCTCCTATTCTTGGGTCAGGTGCCCACAAGCTCTAAGGTGAAGCACACAGCTCCTTCTGCAAGTCTCCCAAGTCTGCAATGTTGAGGCAGTGAGAGCAGGGGTTCCAGTTTGTTCTTGTTCTCCCCCATTTCACGTCCAGCTTTTCTTTGCAACTGCAGACCCTGCCCACCAGCAGTGACTTCAGAACCACACAGAAACCAAGGTGATGGCCTTACACAAACTTCTCCAGCAGCTCACACAATTGTGTGAGGCTTAATTACTACAATAAATATCTTATTCTGTATCTCTCATGGTGGTTCTGGGTCCCTGATTGAACCCTGAGCCCGGAGACATCAATTGCCTACATTTTAGAGGCAAAGGGCTTTGAGGACAGAAGAGAGTTCATAAGCCTTTCAATGCAGAAACGGTTTTTAATTCACATTCGCGTAAGTCATACACCAGTGTTTGCCAATCTAAGCAACAGACAGATGTGCCAACTCTCAAGCTGAGCACACACATCTCCTTTGGCAAATGCTAACAGACAAGTTCCAAAACACAATCCAAACCTTCTCTGTTGTTTTCTCCTCAAGCCTGCTTCTCTTTTCTCAGCTATTATTTAGGGGAGATATAATGGAATGTAATAATCACATAATAAGATCAAATTCAGAGGAAGAAGAAAATCTGAATTTAGGACTTCCACAGCCAAGTGCTGTGTTGGAGTTCAGATGTCCACAGTCTGTTCCAACGACAGTCACAGAGACTTCAATTTTCATAAGAATCTTTTTGACTTGTTGTGACAGATATTAATATGAAGATATGACCCTGACTACAACTCAGGGTCGGCTTGCATTTAATTCCTTCCTAACAAGAGACACATGCATGGGATATTTTTCCCTCGGCAAACCTGTAGAGGGAGCTGGTTCCTTAGGGAAGCAACAAACGCCTGTCTCAGACATAAAGGTTGAATCATCATCATTGGGTTGACTGAACTCAATCAAATACACTAAAGACATGTAAGGAAGGCAAGCTGATGGTTGCTGGCAAATGGGTGTTTTGAAGATTTAAAGCAAGTAGCTGAGCTCACAAAGGGGGAGATCACTTGGGAAAGATCACATAATACTGAAATCATCTGGTTTTACATCTTTCTGTGCCACTAGACTACAAGCCTCCTAAGCACAGTTCCTGGCATGTTGGAAGTGCTTGGTGAATTTTTTTTTTTAACTAAAAAGACCTGGTTCATGTTAAAAGAGGAATAAAACTCATAATTTTCGAAGAATACTTAAAAAAAGAAATTTACTGAAGATCATACAGTCTTCAAAGACCAAGGAATACTCTGTGAAGGAGCTAGTCTCATGACACATGACACTGGTCATACAAACTCAAGCAGCCCACTGTACCTGCTTTCCCAGGTAAAACAGAAATGAAACGTGAGACCATAAGGAGATTCTGGATTCCCCAGGATCTGAGTCAGGCAACTTAGGATCATTTGTTTCCCTCATTCCATGTGGGCTATTGGGAAAGAGAACAGACCGCATCTTATAAAAACTACTCAAATCACACAGCACAGCAAGGAAGATTATGAGCACTAACTTAACTGTCATCTACGAAGCATATTGTGAAATGTCCAGATAGTTTGCCAAAGAGGAAAAGCTGACGCTGATGATAGCCATCAACACGTCAGCAACACCACTTGCTCCTAGCTGTACCTGGAGAACAGCACCTTCTCCAGCAGCAGAGAAGCCTCATTTCGTAAAAAATCAGCTACAAAAACTAGTCATCCAATGACAAGTGCCCCCTAGGTGACAGCCTCTTGTATCCCTGGATGGTGGGCATCCCCTCTGACTAGGTTGCAAGGTTCATATTCACCAGCATTCCTGGCCACCCCTCCCCCACACTGGTTCTCTCTTTGCATCTGTTATACTTTCCCTGAACCAGCTGAGCCATTTGCTGTAGTTTCTTTTTAAAATTTTTTTTAATGTTTATTTATTTTGAGAAAGAGACAGAGAGTGAGCAGTGGAGGGACAGAGAGAAAGGGAGACACAGAATCCAAAGCAGGCTGCAGGCTCTGAGCTGTTAGCACAGAGCTCAACGTGGGGCTCGAACCCATGAACTGTGAGATCATGACCTGAGCGGAAGTCGGACGCTTAACTGACTGAGACACCCAGGCGCCCCTCCCCTCCCCCTTTTTTTTTTAAGATTTGCTATAGCTTCAATGACCATCCTCTCAGTTCCTCAGTGCTAGACGTGTATAAAAAATGATCATCTATTAACCATCTTCACCTGCATTTTTGGAATTTAAAATAAATTCTTTCTTGAGCACCTACAATGTCCCAGGCTTGGGACACATCAAGGAACAAAACAACAACAACAACAACAAACAACAACAGGTCTGTGCCCTTATGGAGCTTACATTCTGGTAATATGTTTGCCAAATGTGACATGTTCATACAGAACTGATTAACTTCCCTTCCCTGCTCCTCTGCCTCTGCCTTCTCAATCGATGGCATCACCATTCACCCAGTGACCTCTCTTCTACCTCACCCTCACAAGGTCCCAAGTCCTGTCAGGTTCATTCTTATCTTGCCGTGACTGTACCCTACTGCTCAGAGGACCCCTGGCCTCTGCCATCAGACTTATCTTCCACCACATCCCTTGTTCCACCTATAGCCATCTGAACCTGCCATTCATTCATGTCCATGGCCCTTGTCCTCTAGCACGTCTACTGTCCTGCCTCCACCCTCCCCCCTCCTTCTGGCCTGGTAAGTCCCTACTCATCCTCTAAGCACCAGCTCAACCGACCTCTCTTCTTGGAAGACTTCTCTACTCAGGCAGTTATCTTCTTCCTCCTCCAATTAAGTTATGATATTGTACTGATCTGCTTACATGTTTAGCACCCCCTTCAGACTGAGAACTCACTGAAGTCAAGTATCACACTGTCTACCTGGGACTACTCCAGTCACCACCCCCAGCACCATGCCTGGCATGAAGGAGGTGCTCAAAAGAACAAACTGTTTCTTGGTAACCCTCTTGTATTAGAAGTAAAAGCCTTTTGTTCACAAGCAACAATACCAAATTCAACAGAAAGCATTTTTTCTCTTTCTGTGGCCTGGAGGTGCTAGATTATATAAGATAATCACTCACTTCACTTCTGGAGGCGACAGCCCGGTGCAGTGGGGTCAGCCACATGTTGTCCTTGGCATTTACACGAGCTCCTGGAACCAAAAGCACAAGTTAGAGGCATAATGCAGTCAGGGAAATTCTATTGATGTTAAATCAATAATAATAATTGTGATATCTTGTGCTCTCATTTGCCTGGTACAACCACCATATTTTGTTTTGTTTTCTCTTTGTACCGGTCATGCATTTGCTAGCCACCAGACAGGAAGAGAGACCTAGTATAGTAGAAAAAGTGAAACCAGGAGCTGAAAATGTCACCAGAATTGCATAAAGACTGTGTGAGAAGTGCAGTGCCTCATTGGATAGGACACACAGATGTAAGAAGGTGGAGATTCTCCAGGAGCAGGGAAATGTCGATTCTGAAGAATGAAGAACTTCGCAGGTATGTGTGTATGTATATAAACATATATGTATATAAAATGTATAAATATAAAATGTTTTATAGACAATATACAATATATAATCACATATATTAGTTTTAGTCTTCAAGTATACTTACCACACAGGACACACAATACCCTTCTTGGCAAACTGCTTAGGATGAGCAGCCTTCCAATAAAAGTATACTAGAGGCCAGTGGGATTTCAAACAAGTCTTGTAAAGTTGAGTTCTCATGAGACTTGATCTGGGCTGAGGGGATTAGCAGAAATCTGTTCTATCCAGGAATCCCAATTATTTCTCTGAGACTAGCCAGGTGTCTCGATAGGAAGAAGCCAGCTTCCAAAGCATTTGGACAGATACAACATGAAGTCTATACAGGTTGATCACGGCCCTCCCTCCCCCGCCACTATGGGGTGTGGGCAGACAGGCTCACACATGGGCCAGAACAAGCGCACACTCAGGGATGTGCCCCCCATGCTCAACTTTCTGGGAGCCACGTCGCCATCACGGAACAGAAGCTCTATGTGAATGGATTTCCAGAGAGTAGAGCATGCCCTCCTTCCACGATACCCTCACCATATCTATGAGTGCAAGTTCACTGAGTCTACAACTGAACTGTGGAAACACCCAATATGAGCTTCCCTTTTTTGGGTCCCGGGTTTTGATCAGTGTTTTGCCCAGATGGAAAATTTCTTTAAAGGGCTATAAAAGAGGAGGATAAGATAAATATGTGTGATATCTTTGTAGCTGCAACCTGAGGAGCCTATGTTAGCCTCAGGACAACAAGGAAGGAAGCTCGTGAGGACGAAGAGTGGAGACATGAATCAAAGAAACTAGAAAGTAAGGCAGAGGAGGGGAAGTGTGGAGGGGGTGCCTCTGGGACAAGGGCCGAGAAAGTGAGTCAAGTGGAATCAGGGAGTGACTAATCTCAGTGAGGCCAAGGCCAGCTGAGAGCTGAAAAATAGAAACCTTGTTTTAAAAAGAAAAGAAAAAAAAGGCGACAGGAGACTTTCATGGGTAAAAGTGAGCTAGCCATTTAGTTTAAGCCACCAGCTAAAAGGAAATAACAAATCATAGAACTTACCCTATTTTTTCTCCTTAACTGAAGAACAAATACCATCAACAATATTAATTACAGAGAGCAAGAACATAATAATCCCTAAAACAAGAGAGAGAGGTCTCTCCTCCCCTCCCCTCCTTCTGACTTCATTGGCTTGAGATAGAGCCAAGTGCAGGTATTTTTTAAAAGCTCCCCAAGACCCAAGGTTATTTTAATATGCTGTCAAGGTTGAAAGCCACTGATAAATTGTTGCTTAGTTCATCAAGCTTAAAATTACTTGAATCCTAATTCTACTAACTCTGTCCAGGCAGTTTACCTGAAAAGGCTGAAGCCCCTTACATCAATAAGGATGAAATAAAATCAGTTTGGGCATGCTAAGAATCAACACCAGCAGGTCATCTCCTTGTCCTGCAGCAAGAAGTCCTGAGCTAAACGCTCTGGAATGAACGTCCTATAGGGGTGGATGCCTGGTGGGGATGCCTGCATCAGGGTATCCCTTTCGCTTGCCCTGTCCAGTTTTAACTTCATGTCACAAAGTCAAACCAGTCGTCTGAGAGGGACAACACCTGGTCGCATCACACCCTGTGTCTGAGTCTGAGGTGTCACTGAACTGTCTGCACGCTGTCCCATTAACCACTGTAGTCACCCCCTCCTTTAGTACGTTCGTAGGAAGAAACGCTATGTGTGTCAGATGTGGTACCTGCTGTGGGTACCGCATCCCTTCAGACTCGGAGCCTCAGGGTCAGTGCAGTCCAGTGGAAATGTCATGGGAGCCAAGGATGCAATTTTAAATTTTCTGGTAGCCACATTTAAAAGGGGGATAAAAAAAGAAGCAAAATTAATTTTAGTAATATATTTTATTTAACTCAATATACCCAAACTATTATCATGTAATTGAGTTTAAAAATTATTCAGGTAATTTATTCTTTTTCTCATGCAAAAGCCTCAAAATCCAGAGTGTATTTTACCCTTACAGCACATCCGCACTGGAACTGGCCACACTTCAAGGGCTCAGTAGCCACCGCAGGTTTGTGACTACCGTGTTGGACAGTGCAGTTCTAAATGCTAAGTGGTAAAGCCCAACTTGTCTACTCATTTGCTTAAAAGCTCCCTTTAGTTCAGAAGAGCTAAAATTGTATTATTACAGCTGTGCAATTGCTAACAGCCTTGTTAGAAACTGCTAATATAATCTGAGCTCTTGCTTGGTATACTAACAAATGTGTAGTCCATTTAATAGGGAGATGCTATTAAGATGCTAATTTTGTAGATGAAGGAACTAAGGCCACGAGAAGTAATAAGCTCCAGGTACCCAGCTAGGAAACGGTAGATTTGAACCCAGGCAGTCTGACTTCAAAGCCCAAGCTCTTAGGCAGTGTGCCTCACTTCACAACTAACCTTTCCACTAAACATTGATTAAATTTCCCTTCTACTTTCTCCAATCTTTCTCTGCCTTCCTTAGATTCATTCCTCTCTCCCTCTATCTTTCCATCTTTCTCTATCTTTTTCCATTTTCATACATATATATATATATATATGTATATATATATATATTGCAAGTATTTATACATGTACATTCCCCCTTGATTTCATTTCCTTTTCCCCTACATTTCTCCTTTTAGCTCCAAACACTGGTTATAATAATATGAAACAAAAATACATACTTCATTATTCATAGTCTTTGACAGAGCAAATTTTGCATTGCCTGTGTGTAAGCTTAAAAAGCTAATGCAAGAAGAATCCCAAATGGCAAGATACATATGAAAATATACTTCTCAAAATTTATCAGGGAGAAGCAAATGAAAGCAACATTAACATACCATTTCACACCCATCAAATTGGTGAAAATTCTAAAGTATGACAATCCCAAGAGTTAGTAAGGGTAGGGAGTAATATTAACACTTATATTGGGGTGCCTGGGTGGCTCCGTCGGTTAAGCGTCCGAATTCGGCTCAGGTCATGATCTCGCGGTTTGTGAGTTCGAGCCCCGCGTCGGGCTCTGATAGCTCAGAGCCTGGAGCTGGCTTCAGATTCTGTGTCCCCCTCTCTCTCTGCCCCAACCCTTCTCGTGCTCTGTCTCTCTCTGTCTCTCAATAATAAATGTTAAAAAAAAAAAAAAAAGATTTACATACAGCTGGTGGGAGTATGAACTGGTACAACCACCTCTGGGAAGCAATTTGCTGCTACCTAGTAAAACTGACATTGCATGTGCCCTCCTACCCAGCGACCCATCCCAAACATATACCCTGGACAAACTTTCACACATGTGGAAAAATGTTTACCGCAGCATGTTTGTAACAGCAAGAAACTGAAATCCTAAATGCTGGTCAAAAGGAAAATGGATAAATACATTGCGGTATATGTGTACAATGGAATGTCATACTGTCATGGAAATGAACAGACTGAAGTTTTTGATATATATATATATATATATATATATATATATATATATACACATACAGATGCACTTCAGACACATAGCGTGAATGAACAAATGAAGTTACCAATAATACCTATTACATAATGTCAGTTATATAAAGTTTTTAAATTTACAAAAACAATTCTACATGATGTTTGTGGATGCATGCATAGGTGTGAAACAAAAGTAACAAATATGGCTAAAGAAAACAAACAGCAATTCTAGATAGTGGTTGTTTCTAGGAAGGGATGGTAGAGAAAAAAGGATGAAGTATGCCAAATGGGCTGGAAATGTGTCTTCAATATTTTCTTTAGAAAACAGATATGATACAAACATGGAAAATGTCAGGATATCTTAAAGCTTGGTGTACATGGGTATTACTTATATTTTTCTCCATATTTTCTGTATGTTTGAAATATTTACTATTAAACATTTCTAAGAAAGCAGTGCATTTGGAGTTTTATGTTTCTTAATAAAAATAGGGAAGTTTGGGACACTTGGGTGGTTCAGACTCTTGATTTTGGCTCGGGTCATGATCTTGCAGTTTGTGAGCTGACGCCCCAAGTCAGGCTCCATGCTGATTGTGCAGAGCCTGCTTGGGACACTCTCTCTCTCTCTCTCTCTCTCTCTCTCTCTCTCTGCCCCTCCCCAGCTCATGCTCTCTCTCGCTCTCTTTTTAAAAAAATAAGTAAGCTTAAAAAAATGGGGAGGATTATGATGCTTTTTCTTACGCTATTTTTTCTTGGTCAGTGGCCCTTCTCACGGATAAAAAAAAAAAAAATGACATTTTCATATAAAGTGGCCCGGGCACAGTCTCTTCCAGGATTTTCCGAAGGCTCACTCCAGGTATATAATTGATTAGGAACCACAACTGCTGTTGGATTTGTAGATAACCTCAGTGGCACAGTCCAATTTGAAAAGACATTTTCAAGTTAACAATGTGTTCTCATGCTCTCTTCCCTCCTCAATCACTGTAGCTGATCCCACAGATAGATCCCCAGCTGTAGAACAGAAGCAAGGTCAGCACACCCAGAAAAAGTGGGACCACAGAAGTTCATGACTACCCAGAGGTGAGAGAGCTCGAGAATCTCAGGGAATCTTTTGCTGTCTTCCCAAATTTTATCACCACATTTTGAATCTAAAAATCTCACCCCAGTAGCTCCTCACCAGGCAGATCACCAGGATACCAACGAGGGGCAGAGGGCACGTGCACGGTACCTGTGTTCACCAGCTTTTGCCATGGCATGTCCAAATCTTACCTTCAGTCTCCCTCTGTGTTCTGCCTCCCCCTTTTTCCTCCCTCTCTCTCCCCTTCTCTCTTCTCCCTTTCTCTCTCTCTCTTACCCACAACCTATTTCTGTCTTTGTGTAAGTGTATTAGGATGCTCTATAACATGTTTCTAAAGGAAATAACTATGGGCTAATGTTAAGACTAATCTTCAAGAATGTGTTAAAAAAAGGTTAGCCAAAAAAGTAATATACAGGAAACAATCTTGGTGTTAGAGAAGAGTTGGTTAAATAAATTAGTATATAGCCATACGCGGTGGCTGTGGTGCTTTATAAGAATTCTTAATAATGTGGAGAGATGTTCACAAACCATTGTTATGTGGAAAAAGTACCAAAATATTATATGAGCCTGCTTTTGTAAAAATATTGAACAGTCTAGAAGGATAAACCACAAAAGACCTGAGATCACTTTCTGACACATGGTAAGCACTACATAATTGCTTGTTAACTATTATCAGAGCAGAATCAGGGACTAAGGAATAGAAACTGGGGGCATCTGCCTTTGGCACGATGTGCCAATTTAGGTCCAAGCCCAGGGCAGTCCTAAATTAACAGTTGCTAATTGAAGGAAGCTTTCTGGTTAAAAGAGAGATTCCTCAATGTCTCCTTCACTGAGCTAGTTTATACAGCAGCTATGAAAATCTGCCTAACATAATGAAAATCAGCAGACCTATTTTACTTCATGGTTTCATCATACAAATAATGCATTCTTCTTTAAAAGATGAATTGGTTTTTTTTAATGTTTTTATTTATTTTTGAGACAGAGAGAGACAGAGCATGAGCAGCAGAGGGGCAGAGAGAGGGGGAGACACAGAATCAGAAGCAGGCTCCAGGTTCTGGGCTGTCAGCACAGAGCCCAATGCGGGGCTCAAACTCACGGACTGTGAGATCATGACCTGAGCTGAAGTCGGACATTGAACCGACTGAGCCACCCAGGTGTCCCTAAAACATGAATTATTAAAGATTTGAGTAAAGGCCTCTGGAGAATCATTCTCAATGCTGGACTCTCCCCACTTACTGAAGGAAAAAAAAAAAATCACTGCCCTGAGCCTGGTATATAAGCCTCCAGTTTCTTTTACCCCTACGCAGGCCAATATGTGTACCAAGGAAAACTGAGAGAATTAAGCTGAGTGGTCAGTACAATATTCTTTTTTGCATATTTAAAACATTACACAGTAATTTTTAAAAATCTATAGTGTTTTATAAGTATGCTTTTACATAGATTATATCATATTGTAATAACCCTCTGAATATTGTATCCTACTATAATACTCTGAGTTTCTGAATTGTTTCTGAATTGACATTCTGCATTGTTTCACACGATATATTTTTCATACCTATCTCTGTTGATACTTATGATGCCACTTTTTAATTACCACATGTATTCCAACATATAAACAGTACATTTTTTAGACATTCTGTCCATTGATGGGTATTTCAGTTGTTTCCAGCATTTCATTATTCAAAAAATGCTGCTGTGAACACCCATAAAATGATTCCTCCTACAAACGTGCAAGTATTTGTCTAGGATAGATAATTAGAAATGGACTTTCTGTGTCATGGGTCACACACACTTTCGGTTTTAATCCTTAGTCTCAATCCTCCAAAGAGTGCTAACGTGTGAGATTGCCTAGTTCCCCACATCCTCATCAATACTTGATATTATCAGCCAATAAAATATTGCAAATCTGATTGGAAGGAAGCAGTATCACATTTTTCTGTTTTCCTGTTTAATAGTGAGGTTGGGCATCTTCTAATATGTTTGTTTACTGGACATTTGCAATTTATTCTCTGAGAACTGTGTGTTCATATTTTTTGCCTGTTTCCTCTATTTTTCTATGACTGTTTTTTCTTGTTATTTATATTTATACATTTACATTATATTGTTATTACTATTATTATTTATATAGTCTGCAAACTTTCAGTTTTATGTAGTGCTCAATGTGGCTTTTAATATTAACATTCTTTCAAGGAGAAAGATGACCCAGAGCTTGCTGATATTAGAAAACAACCCACACCCGGCGTGTAACAACCAACAAATGCCAACATTGTTTCCTTGCAGCTTTAGCGTCACTTGAGGAATTGAAAAATAATTAGAAATCTAGGAAGTAGCTTCCTTCAGTTTCTATCCCTCCACTTCTCCTCCTCCAGAAGGTTAAACGGGCAGCTGCCAGGAAAATCTCCTCTCCCTGAACAACAAAATTATTATGACAAAAGCAGAGTTATCTGAATGGGGACCAAGCAGTATTTCATCAGTGTCATCCCCTGCCACTGGTTTCCTCATCCTCTTCCGCTGAACACGTCCAAGAGTCTTGTTTACATGTCAGAGGGAGACGTCAGATGGTTTTGAGTTGAATATTTATAACTGATTTTTCTAAAGGAAGCTTCATGTTATTTACCTGCCTGTCAGGCGCCATTGTGCACTGAAGGACACAGAGTCTGCATGTCTAATGATTTAAAGGCAAATGCTTTTTACCCAAGGACATTTTCAACCTTAAACATAAAAAAAAAAAAAAAAAAAAAAAAAAAAAAAAAAAAAAGGTGCTAGGCTATACTGATTCTTCAGAAACAAAGAACCAACTAAAAGTTGTCAGGCATAAACTCTGATTATAAATTAAGTATGTTTTCATCTTATCCCTATTACTGCTTGATTTTTTTTTTTTTTTTTTTTTATGGAGATCAAGAGTAAAGGAAACTAAGTATCTTTCCCAGAGGCAATATTCCTGTTCTCTCAGCCTTGTCATCTAGGAAGAAGTAAAACAAAGGAAAAAGGTAGACTAAGTGAAAAACCTTACAGGCCCAGAAAGGATAATTGATTCTTAAGTCTGGTTTATCCAAAGTTTGACTTTTAATTGTAGAAATAAATACATACGAAAGATCATATGAAATATGACTTCAATGTAATGAGATCAGCTTGCTATTGATTTTGCTTTTAAGCAAACAGACCAAATGTTATTACAGCCCAGGAGCACTGTCCTTCAAAGCAATAACCTTGGAAGAGTGTATGATAATTCAGTGTATGTGACAATTGCTTAAAACATTTTTCAGACTCCCTTTGGACCTGCCTTTAGAACCAGTTTGCACACCCACCAGAAAATGGCTCATTACTTTGTAATCACACCACACTGAGGGTGCCTGGTTTAATCACCCCTCTTTCACCAGAACAAACAAACAAACACCAATCAAATCCAACCTCAAAGGATGAATAATGAATATTTGTTATGCATAAAAGAATCAAAAGAATGACCTGCCCCTGGCACTGGTGGCAATTTGCATTGACCGTGGTAATCACATTTTGACAAATCACAGGAAATGATTTTACAAGAATACACTTGTTTGGTGGCCTATGTCTAATAAACATATCATTTTTAGTTAGCAGTTGCACCTCACTAACACTCCCACGTTAGCAGGTGGGTACCTCCAGTTTTCTTCCTTCGGCCCAGGACCTGAACCTCGAGCATCCCAGTTTCTCTACAGGGAATTGTGACAGTGCTCGGTTTCCTGTGTGCTCTGCTTCCTCTAGCTCAACCCCAATCTCTTACCTCTTAGCCACGGATCCACTGATTGGTTCACGCTGATCTCATTCATGCATCTCCAGCAAATGATTTAGCATGCTCTTCACCTTCTCTTTGCCTTAAATCCTGACTCGGCTAGTTCCCAAACAGAAGCCAGAGGCCAGACTGGGGGTGGGGTGGGGAGAATAAAGCCAGAATCTGAACTGGCAGTTATAAGAAGAGGAAAGTTTCAAGGCCTGAATTCCTCCCTTTCTACTCAGAGGCATTCAGGGTTCCATCCGCCTGGCTAATAGGAGATAATGTCAGTGGGAATTTAGTGGGCTTGGGTTACACTACGCTCTGTAAGTTAATACAACAATGGAGTACACAGCTGTAATGGGCTATTCTGGCAAGGCCAAATCATTTGTCCAACATGGGAATCATTAGCACCTCATCCATTATTAAACTGGAAAGCAGTTTGGTTGGATTCCCTAAAGGGTCAGCTGCCAGATGTAAACTCAGAAATAAAATCATCGTGCTCTTACAAGGATATTTCTTTAGGAATTTAATATACAAATTGAATAAAGGACCTTTCAAGGAAATTAAAGCCATGTGAATTCCAAGAGTTTGTCTAAGCTTCCACAGTTGAGTAAAATTTCGAAAGAACTTTCCCAATGCTCTCCTGTACCCTACGTCTTCCTAATTGGATATGAGGAGGAGGAAAAATTCCATTGCATGTGCCATCCAAAATTATACCAGAGACTAAACAGGTGTGCAGATCAGGATCTATGGAAAAATTTCTCCAGGCTCTACTAGATGAGCCCCATGTAAGTGAGGTTGATGGACCCCATCCCACGTGAAGGTAATACGAAACCAAGTTTCTCAAACAGTCACCAGCCCACAGATGCCCGAGGAACATAGAGGGGTCAACTTCATGCTGCAGAATTAAAATCTTCCTTCAGATGTAGAAAAACAAACAAACAAAAAACCAAAGTTGGGGGTCTAAGACAAAGTTTTGAATTTGCACCTTCATGAACTAAACATTCCTCTGAGACACTGAGATGTCTCTTAATACAACACTTGGTTGGTTGGGACCCCTTAGCTGTCGTGCCACAAAATTCTTATTTTACACCCCCACTGGTTTTCCTACAATTTTCCATGGCCCAAGTTTCTACAGCTATAGGGCAACCAGCCAGCTATGTACTGGCTCTCAGCCATAGTGTGTGTCACACCAAACAATACATGTTTGTTTGGAACACAGCCCTGGAACATCTTTAAAACTGTCAGAAGGAAGGCCTGTTCTTTATTTTTTATTTTTTTTTTCAGTAAATATAACCTTTAATCCAGCAGAAAAAAAAAATCAGTCTATCAAACGGAAAGTGAAAAAAAGGAGGAAACAATGTACATTAAACATAAAATAAGAAATGACTTGCAAAAATAAATCTCAATATATTAGCAGTTAGGCCTGTTCTTTAAAGCACAAGGAATGTCACACAGAATCTAACCTAAGCTCTGTGCAATTGTCAGGAGCACAGAGCACACACACGTCGTAAGGCACTGAATACTTGCTTCCTGGGAAAATCCACCTCAAGAACACGAACACAACAGAAGTAAGGGCAATGTGAACCTTCCTGGTGTATCACAGCACAATTCTTGTTAGTTTCTTCTACAGTGTTCCCCATGTCTGTTTGAATACATGCATTAGCTCCTACCTTTGCATAGCGTACTTTGGATTTCTACAGTTTCCCTTTACTATTGCAAACAAAGGCAAAATCTTAATATAGGCCTTTTGCATAGTCTGTGGGCAGAGGTATTTCTTCCAGATTTTAATCTTCCCAAACAAAAAGGAGGAGGGGAAAAAGCCAGCCGATCTGCAATCCACACCAAGACACGTGCATGTACTCAGATTCATTCTAGGGATTTGTCTAGCAAATACTCAAGGGAGAAAGCACATATTGGTTTTGGAAACCAGTTTGGTGAGATGTACCAAGCATACAGGTTTTCAAAAATGAAAACATTGGTATTTCTAGATCCAATGAGATCTTTAAAATACATAAAATATAAAATATAAAGAGAATAATAGCCCCCAAACCAGGTTTCCCATGTTTGCTTCCGTTTTTTTTTTTTAATTTTTTTCCTAACGTTTTTATTTATTTTTGAGACAGAGAGAGACAGAGCATGAATGGGGGAGGGGCAGAGAGAGAGGGAGACACAGAATCGGAAGCAGGCTCCAGGCTCTGAGCCATCAGCCCAGAGCCCGACGCAGGGCTCGAACTCACAGACTGTGAGATCATGACCTGAGCCGAAGTCGGATGCTTAACCGACTGACCCACCCAAGCGCCCCTCCAATTTTTTTTAAACAAAATATTTTACAGAGTTGTAGTCTCTTCTTTACCCTTCCCTGAAAATATCTCTCACTCAACCAGCCTCTTCAGAGGTAACCACCATCTGGAAATTGGTATATTTCCTTTCCTTCCATTTTTTATTACATAGTCAGTCATGTATCCATAAACAAAACATAGTATTATTTTGCCACACAATTTAAATGTATGTAAATACACAGATACATTTGTGCTTTTCATGCAGGCTTTAAGGAGTCAGTTTTGTTTGTTCATTTTTTTAATGACAAAAAAATGAAAAGATATCCAAATCTACTGAATTCATCTATAATACTGGGCCTGATTAGTCAAATCAGACTTTCAAAGTAATAAAATGTTTTAATGGCTACGCCATTTTTCATATAAGAATAACTTCTTGCATTGTTGTTTGTTTTGTTTTGTTTTGTTTTTTTGTTTTTGTCTACTGATAAAATCACTGATCAAATAAACTTCCATGAGCACAATAAAGAAATTTCGTTTGGGTTCACTGTCATAGTCAATCTAGTGAGTTGGTCATTTAAATTTTTATCTGCAATTGACTTTTAAGTAGATCTGGTATTTACCTGACAGAATCAGGAGTTCAATGATCTCTGCATCTCCCAGAAACGCAGCCACATGAAGCGGGGTTCGCTTCTCAGAATCCTGAAACAGCGGCAAAGATAAACAAGTCAGTGGAGGCCGGAGGTGCCTTTTGTAGACACAGTCAGACATGTCACTTACTCTGAGGTTAATGTTTGTGGGGAGAATGAAGGCCAAAACCTACTCAGGTGAGCTCTGGTTCCACATTTCTCTCAGCGTCTCCCGCAGTCACACATACAAAAGATCCCGTTCTGGGTCTGTGTGTTGCATTTGTGTCCCTGCTCCTTTTATTGGAGCCCAGCTCAGGTCAGGGATGGACTATCGTGCAATGGATGATGACATTCAATTTATTTTCAGACCTTCGTTATGGCAAAAGAGAAAAAATTCAAACCCTTCTACCTACTGTAATAGCAGTGTTCAAAGCATACAACGATTTCTTTCCAAGTGAACATAGAATTGTTCACAAGGACATTAAATATAAGTACAGTCACTTTCTCCTTTCCATCTCTATTAACTGTTGCCTGGTTCACTGCCCATTCATGTAACACATAATGAGTGCCTACTGTGTGGCAGGAACCAGATTTTGGGTTCAGTCCCTGTCCTTGTGAAATTTACATTCAAATGGGGAGGCTGCCAATAGTCCTGGAAACCAGTTACAAGACAACACTTCAGATGGTGATAAAGGCTGTAACAAAACTAAAACAGGGTAATGGGATCCCGTGACTGGCGTGATGGGAACAAGATTCCTCAGAATGATGGAATAAGGCCTTTCTGAAAATATTGACATTGAAGCCGAGAGCTGAGGTAGATACCATTATCTCTACTTTACGGATGAGAAAACTGTGGCTCAAATAAATTAAGAAATTTCCTCCAGACCCCACAGGTATATAGCAGAGCCAAGACTGGACTTTTGCCTGTCAGACTCCATTCTAAGTCCATGGCAAAGCATTTAACATATTGTGTTGTTAAGATGATAAAATGCAGCGGAAAAAAATATTGCTTCTCCATCTGTAAACTGGAGGATGTGATGAGAGAATTCAAGACAATGTAAGTAAATAGAGCCCTAGGCAGGCACGAAGCTTGGCCTGTGCATGCCATGAGTTCCAGGCAAAGCTGACTTCGTCATGAGCATAGATGGTTGTGTGATATCTCCCCTCCAAGACCAAGAATTCCACAAGGTAAAGAACTTGCTCCCTTTATCCCCACAGTAGCGGCCAACTAGACGCTCAGCGTAAATTGGCCAAATTGAGCCAGTCTACGAGCGTTGCATCTTCTACAAACTTCCGTTGATTGCTCCATGACAGTAATCAAAGTTTGTATGCTGTGTATTGGAGGTTTCCCCTAAAACCAGCATGCATTTTAGTTTCAAGATTTGTGAAGTTGCTGTTGGTTTTAATCATCGTTCCTATTATCACTTGATGATACAACCTACCCAACCACCCTTGGATTTGCCCAAGGACACGATTCTGTTTTCTGACAATTCAGGCCCTCTGCTCCTTCTCAGTCTCTTTCAGACTACTGCTTTTAGGCATTTTGTGACTCACTAATATCTAAAACAGATGGCAGGCAGGGGACATGACAAGAACTGATGTTCAAACCAGTCTATATGTTAGGAGGTTTGGGAAATAGGTTTTATGAAGGGTTGGACTAACTCTTAAGTGGGTAAAAAGAGGGGTCTGAATTACCTGGGAATTTATGTTTCCTATGTATGTTGCAGGCAATTATTACTGATAAGTGGAAATAGGACAGTCATGAAACTATTCCATATAAAGTAAAGGTATGCTGTAGAAAATTCAGAAAGCTATATAACCATGGTTAACCCTCTCATAGTTATACCATCCTTTCCATGAAAATAGAGATTCAGTATTTGAAACCTGAAAAATATCTCAAGTGTATTAATTTGTGCAAAGAGCTACACTAAGAACTGAGACTAGACTTTCACAAATGCTTTCCATTTCTTTTTCTTCTACTGTTATCTCTACAAGCATTTTCCATCTTAGCCTCACCTCTTTGAATCCCTGCTGTGACTATAAAACATTTTTCTTGAGTCTTGTGACAAAAGTTACATAATTATATGTTCTTCTGTGAACTGAACGGGTTCCAGGGTTTGGTTCAACAAATTAAACCTTACCTAAGTGACTTAAACAAGGACTAACCCGGTCTAAACTATGACTTCATTTGACCTGAAGCAAAGTCAATGCTCTGTGTGAAAGCTTGGCCTCAAATAAAAAATCAAGAAAACCCCAATATCTAAAACTGTTTGGCCTGTCATTATAAGACTGGCTTTGCTGATTCTGTGGCCCCTTTTATGACATGGCTTGTTCAAACTGAAGTTTTTAGACTATAAAATGGATGTGTTACATGAGATCATATTGTAAAAATGCTGGATTGCAAATACCAGTGTTCCTGTTGAAATGTATTTAAAGGTTTCCTGTAGCTTCCAGAACAATTATACCAATTGATACTCTCCTTCAGTGACATGCCACAGACAGGTAACTGCAGAGAAGACCTGTATTCTGGCAGCAGGTCTTTGGTTCTCTAAAGCATCAGAACTAGATAAACAATTTCATGTGCTATTAAGATCTTAACTAAAATAACAAATCATGTCCACTATTGACCAAGGGTCACCAACACCAGCTCTCTGGCAGGAACCTGAATGATATACAGGGTCCTGAGCTGAGAGGTAAATAAGAGAGCCACAGTACTCACCAAACTCAATCAGGTAAAATCAGCTCAGAGGCTGCAGCTCATCCTCTGCCTAAGTATAAGGCCGCTCTACTTTGCCACAAGCTAGACAAATGGACAAGAAGATGTGATGGTAGGAGAAGGAAGGAAAAGGGTCTGGGGAAAACAGCAGACTAGCAATAATACTAAAAAAACATGTTCTAGGCCAATGACACTCCTAGAGTATCTAGAAACAAAACCTAATTACAGAGTGCTTTAATTTTTTTTTTTTTTTTCAAAATGCCTTTTAATCTATTCTACTACTTGAATCTCATAACATCCCTATCGGGGAGACATGCCTTTCAGAATCATGTTGTTAAGTCTTATTATTGTCATTTGAAAGCTATGATGTTTTAGATTGAAAAGCTAGGGACTCTGAGCATTCTGTATGACTTGCCCAACACTTGGGGATGGGAGATGAGGTGAAGAATTAGAACTGACCCTCACAGAGAGAGACACCCTTGCAGTGGTCTTGAAGAAAGATTCTTGAAATAAATTGATGTTGAAAAAAGGCCAAACATTCTCACAGGTAGATGGAAGAGCAATGCCTTGGCCTAGACTCTTGGTGGGGGAATAAAAGTATCTCCACTGAGCATTCCCACAATTTACCCTGATGTGGTTTGGAGTTTTGAATTCACAATACTTGCGTATTCCAGGAAATTTCAAGCTGAAAAACAGGCATAAAATTGGTTCTAGGCTTAGGACATCCTTAGGGTGACAAGAAGAAGAAACAAGACCTCTCTGGAGGGATGTGTCCTCAATAAAAGCAACAACGGACACCCACAGTTAAGCCACCACCGAAGATGAGCTCACAAGCCTAAGCCACAAGACCCATGTGGAAGCAATTACATATAACCAAGAATCAGCAGGCACAACAACCAGAGAGAACTTGAGATAACAGAAGAATCAGATAAACATATGAATAGTGTTTAAAATCATTTAAAATGTAAAAGGCAAGGCCCAAGAAGAAAAAAAAAAACATTATTTTTTTTTTAATGAACAAAATTTGGGGGAGAAGTGTGCAGGAAGAGTTTCAGGAAGTAGTATAAACACATGATGCTGCCAATCATCTAAAGCTCTGGATTAAGACCGATGAAAACAAGAAGAGTAAACAAGAAGGAAAGGAGAAGAAAAAATAAGGACAGTGACTTTGGGGTATGTTTTACAATCATTTTTCAGCCATATTTTCTAGACATAGACCTTTAGTTGAGAAGTTATTATACCCCAGATATTGTGGTGGATATTAAGAATGCAAATGAAAAACATCCAGGCCTTGCCCTAAAGAAACTTACAACCCAGTTACCAGTTTCCGAATCTAGGACATTAGAATAAAAATAAGAAGCAAGTGGCAATTAGTGACACTTGTGATGTTCAATGATTTGTGAAAATTACCATAAGTGATGAGAGTAATGTCTTAGTGAATACTGCCCTGAAACCCACCCCATTCTGAACTGCCCTGGGCAGCAAATCTAAACTGACAAGAGAAAAATCACTTCTGAATTGGGAAATAAGCACATTTTGCCCGGGGCTCTCTAGAAACCGTACTGGCTCCAGTTTACCTAGGAACTTCAGAAACCCAGGGAGAGACTTTCACTTTAGCCACAGAGCCCAGCCTATATCTTACAGGGCTGACTTAGGGATCTTTTCTGGATCAAAGTTAGAATCGAGGACCAGGTCAGGACCAGAGAGGAACGTTCAGATATAGTGGCTGAGCTAAGTGTTCTGCTTCATTTGCATTCACTGACACCTGGTCCTCAAGTGGATGTTCCACAATGACCAAGAGTTGATGGATGATCATGGTGGTCTTTCCAACACTAATCATACAAAAGGAGAAAATAATGCAAAAGCAACCACAGTAAATTCAACACACATTGGAAATGACTCATCGGTGACTTATCCACACTGACAGCACAGAGCCCGATATGGGGCTCAAACTCACGAACAGTGAGCTTGCAACCTGAGCCAAAGTTGGACACTTAACTGACTGAGCCACCCAGGTGCCCCACATCAGTGTATTTTTTAAAAGATTGTTCAAGTATCACACAAAAAAGACCTTTTCCCATTAACCAGTAGCTCCGATTCCAAATAGCCCTTTGAAAACAGATTCGTAGCCATGAAAAGACGGTTTCTCCAGAAGGAAGGAAGGTAAACCCTTCCTTTCTATGAATAGCCAGAGACACACACAGCCAGCTGGCGTCTGAGCTAAATTTGCAGTATGTCATAGAGAGATCAGGCAGAGGAAGTTTCTGTCGTCTGTTTACCAAAGAGGCAGATGAAAGAAAATAGGGAACTTGAAGTATATACACATAAAGTGAGTTTGACATGGGCAGAGAAGCCATTGTGGCAGCCAAAAATACGGTGTAGGCAGGCAGACTGAGGGGGCACCCCAAGCCTCTGCTCTGAAGATTAAGAATTGTTTATTATATGCTTTAGAAATTCTAGGCTAGAAGTGCATGATCTAATCTTCATTATAAGTATCTATCATACACTAAAACAAATATCCCTCCCTACATATAAATATCTTACGTACCAAGACAGGCGGATGGACCAGTATTAAGAAAAGAAGCCCTGCAAAGCCTTGCTGTCATGAAACACAGCAGTTGAGTTTCGATTGTCAATCCAAACTCCCATGAATAGCAAAGAAGCAAGGAAATAACGGACAACTTAGGCCCAATAAGTTTAATGCAATATTGAACAGAGATCGCTAGAAGGAAGGAGATGTCTAAAAAAAAACTCTGAACACAAAACAGTTACCTTGGAGATACTTCAAATCATGTGAAGAAAAGAGCTCAAGACATGTTATGTTATAGGTTGACATCAAACAAGACGCAAAATGGGAAAGATGGGTCTTAAGGTGAGGAATTAAAAGAAATTTGCAAAGAATTAAAGCAGAGAAACAAACGTCATGTTTCTTTTTAAAATGTTCATGTTTACTTTCAAGTTTTAACATCTCACAAATACGAGAGGTACAGAAAATAACAGATTTGTATGTTGCCACCAGCAAAATCCAACATGTTGACATTTTTCTATATCTGCCTCAGAACTCTGTTTTAAAAAATAGCTTTAGGGGTAAAGTGCCAGGAGTATTGTGACTTGCAATGGTTTTGAAAATAACTTGAAGTGTGTGGCAGGGAGGAAAGAGAGAAAGAGAGAAAGAGGAGGTCGGGGGAAGAGACTGTTTTGAATTCTTTGCTATCACAAATGGCGTTGCAATGCACATCTTTGTGCATGTCCCTCTGCACATACGGGTGAAAATTTCCCTACAGTAGATACCAAGAAAAAGAAGTGCTGGATCTCAGTGTTTATACATTCTCAACTTTATTAGGTATTTTCCATAGCTTTCAAAAGTAGTTTTACAATTTATACTCTCTAGCCGTCAATTTGCTCCTTTCTCCAACATCCTTGCCAATATTTGATGCTACTGACCATATTACTTTTTGCCAATATGATGTGCCTGACACGATATTGCATTGTTGCTTTGATTTACATTTCACTACATACAAGTGAAATTAAGATTTTTTCATATGTTGTTTTCTTTTTAAGTTTTGGCTTCTTCAACTACATATCGCCTGTACATATCCTTTACTCACTTCTAAGTTCAGTTGTCAGTCTTCTTCTTATGATATGTAGAGTTTTTATGTAGTTCAACTTTCAATGGAAACTCAACTTATGCCTTCAGCTAGACACAGCAGAGATGAATTGATGTCTACCCCAAGTTATCATAGGAGAAAAATTTAGATTGATAGTCAGTATTCATCTATCCTATGGAGCTGGATTTTCCTCAGCTGGAATTTTCTACATCTCAAATGTGACAGCAAATCTCTGCCCCTACATACCTCCAGCATCAAACAACTTTATTTAGTCATCATTCTGTTGGTATTTTAACCCATCCATTTGAATTTAAATGAGTGTATGAGAAACACCAGTACATTTTGTGATATCTAAACATGTTCAAATGACAAGTCCAAACCTGAAAATGATACCCAATTCTTAAAATGAAACAAGAATCATTCAAAAATCACATGAAACGAAGGTAAAATAAGGGAAATAAGAATGCCAAAAGTGTTCTGATTGTATCTGCCTTAGGTAACTAAATATTGGATATTTTTACATTATGCTAATTTTTAAAACTAAGATGCATACTAAATAAAAATTGTATCAGAGATTATATATTTCCTAATTTGATCCTTGAAACACTGTGGTAAGGTACATATTGTCATTCCCATTTTGCAGTAGAAGAGCATGAGATTTTGAGATGATGAGTAATGTGGCCAGAGTCACACAGCTAGTCATGGCAGAACCAGGACTCCGAACCAGATCCGATTCCATTGTTCATGCTCTTGCTGACTCTCTGAATAGTTACCAAGCCTGGGTAAACAAAATGCAAGTTATTTTTCATTACAATTAACACTCTTGACCTAGTACTCTAGACTTGAGGACAAAATTCTCATAAGTAAAAAGTGCAAGCAGGCAAGTAGAATAGAGTTGGAGAATTAACATTACCTGACTTTTAATGCTTATCATAAAGCTACAGTACTCAAGACAATTGAGTACTGGTGCAAAGACGCATATATGCACAACGTACCGGATTTTCAAAAAAGGGAAAATGGCAATTCACTGGTGAAAGGATAGCATTGTCAACAAACAGCATTGACACAATTAGATATTCATATGCAAATAAAATGAACTTTGATCTGTACCTTGCACCCTAGACAAAAATTAAATCAAGATCACAGAACTAAATGTAAAATGTAAAACTATAAAATATCTGAAAGAAACACAAGAGAAATCCCTTGCGACCTTGGGTTGGACACAAATTTCTTAGATGTAACACCAAAGCATAACCCAGAAAAGAACAAACTGATAAACTGTATTCCACCAACATTAGTAACGTCTGCTCTTTGAAATACACCATTAGGTGAATGCAAAGATGAGCCACAGACTGGAAGAAAATATTTTTAAAGCATATCTATTGAATAGAAGATTTCTATCCAGACTATACAAAAACTCAAAATTCACTAACATGAAAGCAAACAATCCATTTAAAAACTAGAGAAAATATCTGAACAGATATTTCACCAAGGAAAGTATACAGATAGCAAATAAGCATATGAAATGAAGCTCAATATCATTAACCATTAGGGAAATGTAAATCAAAATTATTATATACTCATTAAATTGGCTAACATTAAAAGGCTGGTGATATCAGGTGTTGAGGATGTGGAGAAACCGGAACATGCGGACATGCTGGTAGGAACATAAACTGGTACAACCACTTGAGAAAACAGTTTGACAATTTTTTAAAAAGTCAAACACAGATGTGCTTTACGATCCGGAATCCTAGGAATTTGCCCTAGAGAAGTGAAAGTATATGTCCATACAAGGATTTGCACATAAACGTTCACAAGTTTTATGTGTAATAGCCAAAAACTGGAAACAATCCAAAATCTCCATCAGCAGATGAACGGTGTTATTTCCACACAATGGAACACTATTCAGTAATTAAAAGGAATGAACTATTGCTGTATGTCACAACATGGATGAATCAAAATAATTACGTTGAGTGAAAGAAGCTAGCATAAAAAAGAGTACACACTGTATGAATTCATTTACATAAAATTCTAGGAAATGCAAACTAATGTACAACAATGGAAAGCAGATCAGTGGTTCCCTGAGGTGGCTGGAGCAGAGATTGGAAGGGGTGGGGGTTAAGGATTACCAAGGGGCACAAGGAAGCTTTTGGGAATGATAGATAGGTTCATTATCTCGATTGTGGTAATGGTTTCATGGATATAAATATGTCAAAACTTTGCAAATTGTACACTTTAGGCATGTCTGGTATATCATATGCCAATTATATCTCAATTAAGCTGTTGTGAAAATACACAAGTGGGCAAATAAAACTTTCTGTCGCTTGTGTAACATAAAGAAGGGGATATTTATGAGTTAAAAAAATACACCTAGGCAATAATATAAATTCAGTTCATAGGAGAAAAGAAATAGAATCTGATCAACCAATAATGTATTAATTTTAGAGGCAACTCATGTTATGTCCCACTCATGTAGAGACATAAAAGTGAAGCCCTTGCAAAAGAATAGGGTGTTGGATTTACGTCTATGTGCTTTAAACAGAGGCACAAGAAAGAGTTCTCTTCAAAATCCCTTGGAACATTTACATTTCCTAAAAGAAACCCGTGACAAGTGTGTATTGAGTAAGGATGTAGAAAATAAATCCAGAAAATCAAGTACGAGTGGGAAGATGGATGTTCTATGCCTAACCTGTGGGTACATTGCAGCATGTCAGCGGATTACCAAGGGACTTATGGGAGCTTGCCACAGTACCCCGAGATTCCCAAATGACAGAAGCCCTTTTACATCGATTTCTGCCTAGGAAAGTGGATGGAGTGCCAACTATTTGTTCTGTCGCTCTGATATCATTTGGCCAGCAAAATTTCTTGACAGTGCAAACAGGATATAGAAAAGGATTCTAGTCCTCAACTGCTACAGAATGGAAAACTGGCCAAGATGCTTGTGCTTTGTTGCCAGTGAAACAGTAATATACATCCAGCCACTGCGAAGACATCATCAGGAGTGTCTGATGAAAACCAAAGCAGGTCTTCAAAGCACTACCTCCCCTCGCATCCTACAAACTAATAAAGTTCACAGCTGTTCTGTGCAGTATCTCAAGCATATTAAGGAGCAGTACCTTTTAATGCATTTGTTAAATAGTTTTTATGAGGAAACCCTAATTCTTGTACAAGTGGGAATGTTTTACTACTAAGGGTATTTAAGGAAACTCATAGATTGGAACTGCTCTTGGTTCCAATGAACTAACCAATGAAGTGAGAAGTCTAGTTTCAGTTGGGGCCCCACCCCCCGGCTCACTGTCTCTTTTAATTACGTCATTAACCAGCTTATTCAAGAAAACATTGGTGCCTAATAGGAAAGGCACATAAATAAGAAAATAAATTAATTGGAAAATTATCTTCTATTGATGAAAGAGTAAAAAGAAAGCAGTTGCTAGCTTTTCACACCTATCAGGGGCTAGCAAGGGAAAATTTGACATCAGGTAAATGGCCACACAGTGTCAGAATCAAAATCTCAGAAGAGGAAACCTAAATTTATAAAATATTAGAACTGGAAAGCATTAGAGACATCCAGAGAGTTTAATTGATTGGCCCAAGGTCACATGGCTATTAATGGCAGTGGTAGAACCCTTCACTAATGCAAATGACAAAATATTTACTAGGGTCTTTTATGTGCCAGACAGCATGCTCAGTTCTAGAATGCAGCTGCGTTCAAGATACAAGTCTCTCCCCTCACAGGAGCCTCAAAGGATCTTGCTCTCTTGACTATGGTGATGGGCTCTTTACTACAGTAGACTAATATTAGATTAATCACACCAGTCAGCAAAGAGCAAACACACATAACACAGTGTAGAAAATGCCAAAGAGAGAAAGAAAGAGTGTGGTATAAAAGGAGACAATGCTCAAAGGCGTCCACTCTGGATACAAGAATAACTTAGTTCTTGGGTCTGTTTTTGTCTCTCACGTGTGCATTTGGTTGGGGGAGGGGAATTAAAACTAAATCTTAGAAAAACTGTTTCTGCAGTCATAGAAAATCCTCCTAACTGAAAAGATTTAGTAGCTCGTCACAAGTTTTTTTTCCAGCCTCCAGGTGGATATTTTAGAAACAGTGTGCATGTAATACTAATAATAAAAACCACCAGTGCAGTTGTGGACATATCAGATGGGCTCAATGTACTAAGATGGTTACAGTGATTACCTCTGGGTGAACAATTTTATGAGTGTTCTTTACTTTCTTCTTTCTTTGCCTGTCTTTCAAGACTTTGTACATAATGCAGTTTAGAAACAAGAAAACACAATTCCTTTTGTAAATAAGAAAAGACTTTCCTACAAAAAAATACTCTAACAAGAGTCAGTTTTAACTAACTGCATATAAATGTAATGCACTGGACATTATTTATTGTCCAAAGCCTTAATCATCTTGTAGTAGGTTATAATATGCAAATGTGTTTCTGTGCAAATGACAAAACATTATGTTTATGACTAAACATGGGAAGATTCTAATGCTCCATAGCCTTGCTACTGTCCTACACAGTGCATCATCGAATTCTTGAGAAAACTCAAGGGAACTAATCAAGTTGTATTGTTATCCCCATTTTGCAAGACAGGAATCAAGGCTGATTGGGAGAGTTAAATGACTTGTCCAGAGTCCTCTGTGTTCTCTCTCAATACCATATAAAGTCTTACTAATCAGTAACATTCCTCTCCAAAGAAAAACCTGTTTCCACCCTTTTCACGGCCTTTGGTCCTAATGGGACCTTTTCTGTCAAGTGTCCTTCAGGATAGGGACACACACACACACACGCACACACACCTTCTTTAGAGGCATCTTCTTATGGCTAAAAGAGCATAGACTCTGGAGTAAGAGTGACATAACTTTGAACCCCCCTCCTCTGCCACTTACGAGCTGTGTGACCTTGAGCAAATAAATCAACCTCTGAGACTCATTTTCCTTTTCTGTAAAATGAAAATGGATTATCTCTCTTACAGGTACAAAGTGGATGTTAGATAAATATTAGCCATCCTATTATCATTATTACTATAGACATCTTTGCAGCTTATCCTGATTTTTTTCAGTTCCTCTTGGCTTAGAGAAAATAAGAAGGAGATTCAGAGCAACAACTTTACTGGAGAAACAATTTTACTGTCAAGTAATGATATTTGTTGGGGCACCTAGGTGGCTCAGTGAGTAGAGCATGTGACTCTTGATCTTGGGGTTGTAAGCTGGGCCCCTCATTGGGTGTAGAGATTACTTAAAAAAATAAAATCTTAAAAAGAAGTAAAGACATGATATTTGTTTACCAGTAGAAGGGCTGAGGCTGCCTACTCAAAGCTGGCCAATAGCAGTGTTTTGCCTGTCTCCTTTCCTGCCTAAAGCAGTCACCCCCCAAAAGGTTTGGCCATTGTATCCTGTCCAACCTCAACCAAAGGTAACCAAAGCCTTTCCCAGACTCTAGAGTTGGCCTTGCATAATTCATCCTTTATCTCATGTAACTCACAGTGGAGTCTTTTCCTCTCACAGAATGACCTAAAAGACCCACACCTCAGCAGTTCTAAATCCTTGTTCAGAAAATATCCCTGCTGTCCTGAAGGCCTTTTTTGTCACTTATTCTTGGTAGCTCAGCAGAGTCAGATCTGGTTGCAACCTGGACAGATGGGAGTTGCCCCAAGGGTTTGGATGCTGTGCTTTCTTTCCTTCCCCAAAGCTGAAAACCTTTGAACCAGGCATCCCCAAGCTAGAACACCCTTGCCAAACCTTTCTAACACTTAATAAGACGGTTTTGACACTCACGACACCTATGCTATCAATGATAGTTCCCCTCATTAACTTATTAGAAATCCACCACAGAATTGTTAAAGGTCCTCAGGAAGATAACCTGGGGGTCACCTTCCAAATCAACAAGGAAGGAAATATTCATTTATGCCCTTACCAAATTCAAACAATCGGATAGAAAGCTAACCACACTGTAAAGATTCCATATAGAAGAGTCAGCTTAGAGAAGGTAGATTGCAAAATGGCAGGCTTAGCAAGCCCCTCAATTACAGACTGATAGTAGCAGTCCCAGAACCTGAAGAAGGTTACATAACATGCTTCTTGGAGACAAGGGATATGGGAGATGTACCTCTCCACCTCCAGGCCTCTAATAAACCTATAGCACTTGAGAACAACCATCAGAGAAAATGGTCACTGAGATGCACTTGGCCTTCATAAACTTGGGCTGTAAGGGAAATTTTTTTCCCCGTATCAACTTTAAATTACTGTATTTCCCAACTAACTAGACTTTTTCATGTGGGTTAAGACCCCCTTAAGATCCTCATTCAACAATCTGGCTTCTGGCAGCATAGAGAAAACAAGAATGGGTCTTCTTTTAGAAGACATCAAATACCCATGTACTCAACACCAGAGAAGACACAGGGATATGGCATTTCATTGATGGATAAAATGCTAATGCATATTTGGATGCTTTGCTCGCTTGTAATTATCATCCTTTCTCTATTGAACTTACGTATTCATGGGAGGGAATGATCTTCAATTTAAATGTATCTTGTTCTGCATACCATATGTATTTATGAAAGTGGTTTAAACATTAAGTTGTGAAGAATTGATTAGTTTACCTGCTGAATTATAAAATAATGACTAGAATATAAAAGAAGACATGACATTCAATCAGACGAGTGTCCTGGGGTATTACTTTTGGCTGCTCTAGACTTGAAGTCTTTGTGCCCTCTCTGGGCAATTTGACCTCAAGATGGAGTAGAGCCAGACATATCTTATTAGCACATCAGCCTTCTATTTCCTATAGACATGGAAACTTTTACCAGCTCACACATTGCCATGATCTTACAACTTGGAGGGACTACTCCTCCATTACCCACCTCCTATCTATTAGTTCCATACTCATAGATGTGCTTCATGCTCAGCCTTGAAATCCCCCATAAGACCCCATCATCATTAGTGATCCACCTGGCCAAATGGCTTAGCCCACAGTATGTTCTGGTATGTGATACTTTCCTCCTTATCATCTCTAGATCAATGCTAATCTTAGATCACTCCCCAACTTCAACCTTAAGGAGATATGCTTGGGTTTTCAGTATAACTATCCTGATATGTTCTCTTCCCATCCTAAATGCGACAAGATGTTTAGGTTTCCACTCTCTGAACACCACTGGAGAAAGCACAGAGCTCTATGACCACTGGCCTACTTGTTACACACCATTTTATGTCTAAGAATCTGTATTTCCTGCTTCTATGAGCCTGATGAGTTTCTTCTACCTTTTCCTCACCAAAGCAAAGACTACCAACTGGGGTAACCTGATGGAAAGCCAAGTTTCAGGGAGATGTAAATGTCAAAGTGTGATGCTCTGAGACCCTCAACAGAAAACAGTTCCCTCTTGAAAAGAAGCAGGAACATTTGACAAAAGGATGTTTTTAATTAATTTTTTTGAATTCAAGTATAATTAAGGACATTTTATTTTAAAGTCACAAAACAGGGGACACCTGAGTAGCTCAGTCAGTTAAGTGTCCAACTCTTGATTTCAGCTCAGGTCATGATCTCACTATTGGTCATGGGATTGGGACCTGTGTCAGGCTCCACACTGGGCATGGGGCCTATTTATGATTCTGTCTCTCTCTCCCTCTGCCCCTCCCCTGCTTGTGCACTGGTGCTCTCTCTCAAAAAAATGTAAATAAATAAATAAATAAAGTCATAAAACAGGGAGCCACTGATTTAGGGTTTTGGAGTTACCTGGAAGAGTGTCACCTCACTCAAGTGTCAGCCCAAATGTCCATTCCTCTGAAACCTTGTCTGATCCTCTATCCCATTCCCCTTCCTCTACTCTACAGTCTCTATTATAGCACCATCACATCCAATTGTCTACTCTTCTTTTCTCCATGCCTCCCACTAACCAGGTTGAGGGCTCAGAGGGCAGAAATAGTCTTATTCATCTCTGTATCAACCCAGCACTACATCTGGCATACAGTAGGTGCTCAACATATGTGTCTTGAAGGAATAAAAAGGAGTAATGTCTTGATTTATCTTAGATTCTTTATCAAAACATACACCCCCCAATAAGAACAGGGTCTATATAAAGATGGCCTGAAGGTTTCTGTGGTGAGACAGAGAAGTGGTTGTCTACAAGGGGTTAGGGATGCCATAGAGTCTGGGTGGGTGGGTGTCATGGTTGTGTGTGGTTCTCATCCACCTCTAACCTTGACTGAAGATAGCAACCCCCTCAGTCCATTACAGGTAGGCTTGGCCTTGTTTCAAAGCTGTTTGTGATGAAAAGTACAGCCCCCAAGTAGTCAATGATATTTTAATAATGTTGTATGGTGACAGATGACAACTACACTTACCGTGGTGAGCACTGTGTAATGTACAGAATTGTTGAACCACTATGTTGTGCACCTGAAGCTAATATAACATGTATGCCAATCTTACTTCAATAATAAAAACAAAATTTTTAAGCTGTTTGACCATCCTAGAACCTTCAGCCCTTCAGACTTCCTATCGATTCTATTGCTCTCAACTGGGGCCTTGGTCTTGCACCTTACTTACCCAGTATGTAGGAAGGCTTGCTAAGAAGCTTGTAACAAGCAACTATGAGGCTCAGCTAACATCCCTTCTCAGTTGAGCTCACTCACCTGTGCTCTCTCTTAACGAGGGCTGCCTGCTGTAGGGATATGGTTTGTGAGACCTCGCCTACAAGAAGATATTAATGTCCGTGGCCAGGCCACAAATACCAGTTCCCAGAAACCTAGTGACTTGTGGAACTAGGGAAAAAACACTGAATTTTTTTTTTTAATTGTGGCACATTTATTTCCTTGTCTCTGCTAGCCCAAACCTGTGTATGAAATGATCAGAGGCTCCTATTAAAATCAAACTGCTGGTATGGAATAGTTCCAGGCAGAGGAAATCTGGATGTTGGAACAGAGTCATGGAAAGTAGAAGGCGTGGGTTTGTAACTTTATTAACAGGCTGGTGCAGGCCCAGTGCTGAGGAAGGGTGCTGGGGATAAAAGGAGAGGGTTGATGAGATTACAGGGGAGTGGTTCCACCAATGTGCTTTATAAAGCACAAGAAATAGGGGCACCTGGGTGGCTCAGTCGGTTAAGCAAGCGTCCGACTTCAGCTCAGGTCATGATCTCACAGTCTGTGAGTTCGGGCCCACATCGGGCTCTGTGCTGACAGCTCAGAGCCTGGAGCCTATTTCAGATCTGTGTCTCCCTCTCTGCCCCTCCCCCACTCATACTCTGTCTCTGTCTCTCTCAAAAATAAATTAAAAAACATATAAAGGACAAGAAATAGAAGCAGGGTCACAGGTGGTGTCTAACTTTTTTATTTAAAAAAATTTTTTTTTAATGTTTGTTTTTGAGAGAGACAGAGCCTGAGTTGGGGAGGGACAGAGAGAGAAAGAGAGAGAGAGAGAGAGAGAGAGAGAGAGAGAGAGAGAGAAATCTGAAGCAGGCTCCAGGCTCTGAGCTGTCAGCACAGAGCCTGATGTGGGGCTTGAACTCACAAACTATGAGATCATGACCTGAGCCAAAGTCCAATGCTTAACCAACTGAGCCACCTAGGTGCCCCACCTAACTCTTTTAAATTTTTAAGAATTTCCCAGAAGGATGAATTTCCCAGAGGCTGAGGTGCGCTGGGAGACCCACAAGCCAGACTAGCCATGTCATTTGGCTAGGACCAGAGTTACTGGAGAAATTTTATTCAGAGGGTGAGAAAGAACTTTATTTCCAACCTGCTTGAGTGAGGGCTTTGTACATTCCTCAGGTCCCCGGAGGTCTGGCCTCAGACACTACCAGCTGTGCCTGGGTAGCAGGACCCTCTCTCGCAGCACAAGGTCGAGAGTGTGGGGAAGACGGGGCTGAAGTAGGAGGGAGGGAAGTGCAGCTGCGTGTTCCTGGAGTTCCCAGAAGGGGCTGACACAGGAAGCCTTTTTCCTCTGTTCTCCAGGGCCACACTGTGGGGTCAGGCAGGTCATGCACTGCCCCCAGCTGAAGAGCAGCTCTCAGGAGAGCCCTTTCCCACAGCACTGTCTGTGGAAGAAGGGCGGGCTTTGCCTCCACACTGAGCATGTACAATGTTGAGCCCATCCTCCTACACACACACACACACACACACACACACACGCACACGCACACACACACACAGTCTATTTTCTATGGGAGGAGAGGGTTATCCTGCAACGGGATTCTCACACCTCCCATGGCTCCCCTCCCTGCAGCTGCCCCCACCCCATTGTCTCTCATCCCCACCACTGCCAAAGGCCCCCTTGGAGCCACAGAGCACTGGCTTTCCTGGCCCCAGACCTCTGCTCAATAGACCTGCCTCTTCCTCATTTTCTCCACCCCTAAGATTTCTTACTTTTTCAGGTGGCCCAGCCCTCAGCCTCCCCCAGGGCCTCCTAGCAATGCTTTCCAAGCAGTATCTCTCAGAAGTAGTAGTCCCTCCCTCTGTGGTCCCCAGGCTTTGTTTACACTTAGTTGATTCTGCCTTGGATTTTAGCAACCTCTGAGGATGGCAGTACAACCTAGTGGGTTCTGGAGGCAGAATGACCATGTTCAAGGACTGAACCTGCTTTGTAGACCTATATGACCTCAGGTAACTTACTGGACCCTCCTCTGAGCCTCCACTTCTTTGTCTGTAAAGTGGGAATAAGATTAGACCTGCGTCCTGGGGATTTGTGAGATGGAACAAAATGATGCTAATGAAGCCCTTGCCACAGTTCCTAGTATATAGTTAGCAATGCACAAATGTTGCCCAGTGTTATTTAATCCGTGTGTTCACTCTTTCCCCAGCATGCCTTTCTGGCTGGCTGATGGAAGGAGGGAGAGAAGGCAGGGTAGGGACGGAGGTGGGGAGGTCAAGGTGTCCAACCCATTCTCAACTGAATTCCAGAGTAATCAAGATGGCATTATCCCAAAGGAGGAGGGAAAATATGTCCAAGGGCCAGATAAACATCCTCTCTAGCAGGTCTCGTGGCTAGAGATGCATAAGATTAGATGAACAAAATCAAAACATGCTCAGTATCGTGGGAGGAACACCTGACAGAAGAGCTGACCAGACAAGCCTTTCATCTTCATCTTTGGTGAACAAATTCTAATTGCTGTCACAGTCATTTATAATTATTGTGGTGACAGAAAGGTGGAGTGAGCACCAACCATAGTGAGTGGTTCACGCGATATGTCTCATTTCCTGTGGGCAAGCCCCTGTGAGCAGCCAGGACTAGAGATTGTACGAAGAGTCTCTGAACACCAGAGAAGCTCAGAAAATGCAGTTCTGTGTCTAAAAGACAATGGACAAATTAGCCAAATGCTTGCGTTTTCCCAGGAGTAAGCCACCATTAAATACAATTTGTGGAAGCATTACTGATGAGAAAAGGTGCTGGCATCAGGAAACATCCACCCTAAAACTTACCCAATGAAGGAAATGCTTAGTAGTAACTATGAGCACTTATTTGTATGTAATGGCATTTAAACTTGGACTTATTTTAGATAATGCACTTGATACGACATATTGACTATATAAATGATCTGACTCATTTTAGGAAATGAGAAGGATTTTCTAATAATTTTTACACTGGGCCAGGAGAGAGGGGTTTCAAACAAAGAGAAATGGCACTGTGCTAGCCCTTAAATTCATACTTTAGTAGAGGCAACAAAACATATGTTTGTAAGGTTTTATCTATACCTATTTTAATCTATACCAGAGCTCAAAACCCAGACCCTAAATCTACCTGCATATCTTGTCTGGCCAGCACAGAGGTTTTTAAAATCTAAATTTGAATGTCTTTATTGGGGTACAAATGTTTCTAGTTCAGCACAGTTCTCCCCCGACCACCACCGCCTTCCTCACACACTGGACCTGCAACTAGACTCTGAAACCTTTTAAGGTGGCAACCGGGTTCTATACCTTTCTTTCTAAGTATGCCCATGCCTTTGGCTTAAAGCAATACAATTTGGACCCAATGAACTGCAATCCAAAGACACGCTCTGAGGCACATGTAATGCCATAAACTGTTAAGGGCAGTTTTTCAGAGCTAGGCACTGGGATAGGTTCTGGGGATACCCAAAGATTCCCTGTACCATAAGGGATTAAGATACTGAAATAACCAAGGCACCAAATGAAATTGAAGAATACTGAAAAGAGGATGTTATGTGATAAGAACATGCCTAGAGAGGTGGGAGTTGCTGATTCCAGACAAAAATTAAATTCTTTAGAAAGAAACATGCTTAGAATAGAGAAGAAGCACTAACGTTGATTGGGTTCTTAACATATGTCAGGCCCTGATCTAAGTATTTTCCATGGATGTAGCTCAGAGTGAGTAGGAACTACAGGTATCCCCATTTTACAGATGGAGAAACAGGCACAGAGAGGTTAATTACTTAGCCAAGGTCACATTGCAGCTGGTAGGCAGCAGATTCACAGTTGGAACACAGGCAGTCTGGCCACTAGAGCACTCACTCTTAGCCACCATTCTATGCTGCATCCCAAGAATAACCCACCGTTATGCTGCATCGGTTTCTTGCAAATATCCTTTAGGAATCCAAAGTTTCTCTCTAGTTTAAGGTTCATCAAGCCTCTTGTCTGATATTTTGGAGTTTTTTAATTATTATTTTGAGAGAGACAGAGAGAGCATGAGCAGGGGAAGGGCAGAAAGGGGGAGACCTCCAGCAGGCTGTGTGCTGTCCGTGCAGAGCCCGATGTGGGGCTTGAACTCATGAAACTGTGAGATCATGACCTGAGCCAAAATCAAGAGTTGGATGCTCAACAGACCGAGCCACCCAGGAGGCCCTGATATTTCGTATTCTGAGAGAAATTACTCTGTCAAAGAAAAATAGTATAACACGTATAAATGATAAGCCTAGTTTTCAAGCTATCAGAAAATGATAAATTTGGCATTTTGGTTTATAAGTCAGTCTCTTGTAGCTTAGATAGTGTGAATCAATTCATCAAATTCTAATCACTCTTGCACTGAGCTGAGAAAAATCAAGCTTCTCCAGGTGATTTGTATGCATAAAATTTCAAAACCATTAGCTATAAGGTGTAAATGCTCCATCAATGAAAAAAGCAACTTTTTAAGCAGAAACAAAGTTAGTTATTTACTTAACTAGTCATTTATAAATTTCATAAACTCATTACTATATTATCATATTTAATATTCTAAGATGCACACAAAAATATATGTTAAAATAATTTCCAAGGAATAGAAGTAGGTACTCCACTGCCCACAGTGAATCATCTTGCATGCTTCTTGGCATATTTATACTTCCCTTTTTGGAATCTGATGCCTTAGATCAAGGATCTTATAGCTAGAGCATCAAACTTAGACTAGTGTTAAAAATCCTTGAAGGCTACTCAAAACCCAAATTAAGAATAATTTCTAAACTTGAAGCATTGTGCATTGCTACCTGAGGTGAAACCCACCAGAATGGATCTTAGAGGTCTTGGCAAATCTGTGTCTCTGTAATGTTTAAATAATTCCAACCTGTTCTTAGATATCCTAGTTTATAAACATCCTTTTATTATCCGGTAAAATAGCCTTGGTTGCTTCACCTCTCAGGGTTAGGCAAGTGGAAGAGAATGGAAAAATACTTGTTTACCACATGACTGGCTCACAGCCAACGTAAGAATATCCTTGTCATCTGGTTTAATGCAAAACATCCAGTTCCTCCCTTTTACCAGACTCTTCTTCCCCGAGTCAGGTTATCCCCAAGACAGCACACTGAGCATGTTGCAATCCCTTTCTTATCTAGCATTCTATTGGGCAGAACATGAATTCAGCTACCTGTCCTGTAGAATTTAGAGATTCAAGATCTTTGCAGTGATGACCCGCCCTTGGAGCCCAGAGCTGCCATGTCAGAAGTTCAAGTGCCCTGTAGGCACCCTGCTGTGAGGAAGCCTGGGCCCCGCAGAGAGGCCATGTGTAGGTGTTCAGGCTGACAGCCAGCATCACCTGCCAGGCATGTAAGTGAAGACATCTCCAGATGACTCCAGCCCCCATCTGTCAAGTCCCCCAGCTGACAAGTCTCTCCAGCTGAGCCCAGACATCATGGAACACAGAAGAGCTATCCTGTTATGCCCTCTCTTAGTTCCTAACCCACAAAATCCATGAGCACAATAAAATGGCTGTTTTCGCCACTAAATCGTGATGTGGTTTGTTACACAGTAACAGTAAAGGTCTCTGTGAGATTCTGAAGTGCTCTCTGAATTATTACAGAAAGACAACATTATGTTCAGTGTTAAATGGCCTTATTTGTTTTCTAATTCAGGGCAACCGGGCAGCCATTGATTTGTGATATATAGGGCAACTCTCTAATAAGAATGTTTATTAAACCCCAACATCATTTCTTTTGTGTACCAGCATAAAGCCAATTACTACATTTGCAGAATAACTGTGGCTATGGTCACTTCACTGTCCCCTGAAAAGCAGCTCTTTTGTTCTGTCCCCTCTCTCAGAAATGAACTGGCACCCCCTCCTTCTCCTCCAGCTCTTCCTCTTTTCTTCTCTCCCCTGTTGCTCAAGCCAGGACCCCAGGAGTCGTTCTTGGCACCTCTCTCTTTTGTTGAGCCCCACATTTAATCCATCGTCAAATCCTGTTATGATCCACTTCCATAATATGCCTGGAAGCAATCCAGGTCTCTCCACCTCCAGTAGATACAAACAATCCATGTGAGTGGCGCCCCCTAGAGCTCATGGGTACACAGCAACCCTGACCAGAGCTGCAGCCCCACTGCAGGTTTATCCTTTCTACCCTGACTCTAGCCTCCCGGTCTTCCTGCTGTTCTCTCACAGTGTCTGCTCTTCTCCTCACACTCCTTCCTTCACACAACACAACTTTAAACCACCACGAGAGCCTTTTGCACTTAGAATGAAACCCACACTCCTTCACTGAGCTCTGATGACCCGGCCCTTCCTTGGCTCCTCTCCAACCTCCTTTTCTTCCATTTTCTCTCTTGCTGACTGGCTTCCAGCCACACTGGCCTTCTTCCTGTTCCCAGAATTTGCCACTCTCCCTCACCCCATCAGGGCCTTCACACATATCTTTATCCCAACTAAAACATTAAGCTTGGGGCACCTGAGTGGCTCAGTTGGTCAAGTGTCCGACTTGGGCTCAGGTCATGATGTCGCAGTTGGAGCCCCACATCAGGCTCTACAACGACAGTGCAGAGTCTGCTTGGGATTCTCTCTCTCTCTCTCTCTCTCTCTCTCTCTCTCTCTCACTCTCTCTCCCCACCCCCCCCCCGCCCCGTCCCTGCCCCACTGGCATGTGTGCATGCTCTCTTTCTCTCAAAATAAATAAATAAACTTTAAAAAAAAAATCATTAACCTCATATTCTCAGGGCCTCCAGTTTTTCATGGCCTATCTCAGCTTGAATGTCACTGCCACCTCCCAGAGATCTTTCCAGACCACCTTTTGTTCAGGATCATAGCACACTGTGGGCTTCCTTCACCGGGGCCTTCCCAATTTGTATGGACCAATTGACTCATTTCTTGTGCCTGTTTACTGCCTGCCTTTCCATGACACTGTAAGCTCCTGAAGGCAAAGACCAGGCCTGCTTTCACCACCCACGTATGCAACCCCAGCGCCCAGCACAGTGCCTGGAATACAGCAGGCTCAATCTGTATACTCGAAGTGAGTACATTAACTTGCACACTGTAGAGAGGCACACCTGTGGTACCACCACTACCCCCTGGAACTTTTGTTTTCCTTCCAGTTTGACCACAGACTAGTGGTTCTCAAAGTATGGTCCCAACCAGCAATCAGCATCACCTGGGAACTTATGAGAAATGTAGATTCCCAGCCCACCCTGGACCTCCCAAATCAGAAACTCTGGGGGTCGGGCCCAGCAACCTATATTTTAACAAACCTCCTGGGATTCTGATGCATACTCAAGTTCAAGAACCACTGCCCTAGACGATTCCAGAGACTCTCATTCTCCAACAAAGTAAAGCATGTTCTACTGGCTCTGAGGGTCATTTCTAGGTGATAGGTTAAAATTAAGAGAAAAAACAAAAGAAGTCGGAATTTGAAGCCAAATGACTTTGGAAAATACTGTGTTCAAGAAAGTTAAACACATTTCCTCATGGCAGAAATTCTCATAGCCTTTAATATGGCAATATGCACTGTAAATCAATAACACAAGGAATTTTGCAGGAGTGCTTCCCAATTTTATTTAGCCACAAAACCTCTTTCTTCCCCTTCTAAACACATATCAGATTTGTTTGAGACTCTGAGAAACACACTCTGGAAAATGGTATCCAATGTATTCTTCCCCCCTGCCCAAATCTTTCCACCATCATTCCAATTCACCGTGCCTACAACAATATTAATAATGTCTGAGTCATTGGCAACAACTGTTTTCAGCTTTGTGCAGCTTTATCTCTTTTGCTCTCACTCAGGTTTGAAAATAAATGCTTAATATTAAGTACATATTCATACACATATGTTTAATGCCAATAAGAAGAAATCCGATCTTTGTTAAAGCCAAAAATGTCTATAAAGACAAGTGTGGAAGAATGGAAATGGTGGCAATTTCAAGTTGAATTAGAAAAAGAGGCAGAGTTTAGGCTCTTGCTCTGTATTGGAGCAGGCAGTAATGAGATTCACTTTTTAGACTGTGAGAGAAGAGTCCTCTGAAGAGCATTAGAGGACCAACTTCATGTCTGGGGCTCTGGGAAAGCCTTGGTTTTCTTCCTCAGTTGAATGGGGATGGGGAGGGCATTCCCCAATGACAGAGTCGGGGAGGGGGGTGGTAAACTGCACAGGTGAATGAAGAATTATTGGTCCCAGCTGACAATCAGTAACCTAGAGAAGGCCGAGCCAGCTTGGAAATAGGAAGTTAAAATATTCATGCCAAACATCCAGTGTTTACTTAATCAGGGCTAATGATTAGCTTCTTAATGAAATTTTACAAGCTCAGTTGAACACAGAAAACATTGGCTTCTCTAAAAGCAAATAGGTCTGTTTGTATTGTAATCAAACATCTGGAGCACAGAAACCCCCTAACCCTCAGTAGTACAGAGGTGGCTCCATCTGGGGGCTTCCAACCTTTCTGGAAAGATGAATGCGGTCAACCTGTGAGGACGGAGGGAGAATGGTGACCAACAAGTCAGCTATGAGCACATCCACCACATTCCTTGGTTTTAAAACTGCAGGATTTAGCGCCACAGATCCTGACATAAACTTTGGGCCTTTGTGCAGCTGTTAGGTAGAGGCCTGGATGGCCAAAGGAGCTAACACAGTCAGCGCTAATTCCAGAATGTGTTCGGAGGGCTTTGCAGAAGCAATCTGACTGGAGTTGTTTCTGTACTTCCGGCAAACTCTTCCTGCTTAAATTATAGATAAAATTCAGTAAAACAGGGGAGGGAGGGATGAACAGGCAGAACACAGTGGTGAAACTATTCTGTGTGATACCATAATGGTGGTTACATGTCCTTGTACATTTGCCAAAACCCATACAGGGTACAACACCAAGAGTAAATCCTAATGTAAACTATGGACTTCGGGTGGAAATAATGTGTAGATGTGAAAATGTAGGTTTATGGAGTGTAACAAATGTACCCTTCTGTTGGGATATGTTGACAATGGGGGAGGCTAGGCATGTGCGGCGACAGGGGATATAAGGGTACCTTCCTTCCTCTCAATTTTGCTGTGAACCTAAAACTGCTCTAAAAAATAAAGTCTATTTTTTAATTCAATAAAATTAAAAGTTTCTAGGGGTGCGTGGGTGGCTCCATTGGTTGAGTGTCTGACTTTGGCTCAGGTCATGATCTCACAGGTTGTGGGTTCGAGCCCCGCGTCAGGCTCTGTGCAGACAGCTCAGAGGCTGGACCCTGCTTTGGATTCTGAGTCTCCTTCTCTCTCTGCCCCTCCCCCACTTGCATTCTATCTCTCTCTGTCTCTCTCTCTTTCTCAAAATAAATAAACATTAAAAATTTTTTGGAAAAAAAATTAAATTTCTAAACATCTTTTTATTCATACTTTATGTAAGATTGAGAGAACATCATTCACCCAAATAATAAATCACCATCATTACTTGGAGAAGGAAGTTAATAAAGATGGTGGGTGGGCTTAAAAGTTCTCCCACCACCCCCACTCTAACACCTACCCAGGCCCTTCCTGACACTGTTGCTGAGGGAGGAGACTGCTGCACTAAGAGTCCTGGCCACACGGGGAGTGTGCAGGGGCAGAGCATTTCTACTTCTACTGCGGAACTGACCATCTCCTTTGACAACTTGATTAAATATCTGTCTCAACCACCTGATTATATAACCCAGGAGGACAAGAACCCTGCCCTGTTCATCTTAAATTCCCAGCCCCTGGCACAATGCCAGGAATGTGGTAGGTGATGCTCGATGTCTGCTGATTGAATAGAAGTGAAAACACCACACTCAAATAGTTCTTTAACTGTCACTTGTGTGTTAAATATTTTCTTTAAATATTCAAGTTTAATAGGGCCCAAGGAAATTACCAATCAAATTTAGGAAATACATAACAAGACCCATTTTGAAATTGCTAAATAGCTAACTAAAGTTTGACTACATCTCTAGAAACAAGATATCCATTCATAGCCCCTATGGATTTTTATGAGCAAAATGCAAAACAGGGTCAATCATGTGATCTTTCTAGAACAATTTCACATTGACCCAAGGACTACTGAGTCATTATTCAAAATTAAAGATGGTAAAATCTTCCTTAACTTTTCAATTATACCTACAAAATCTACAAAATGCTTTTAAAATAAAACCTTGTTCCCTAACAAGTATTCTTTCAATAGGAAGCTCAGAAGAAGGATATTTAAATGTGTACTAAAGAAAACCCAGGCACTGGAGTTATTCTGTACCTATGTCTGAAGTCAAATTGTCATATTATAGCAAAAACAGACTTCTCTGACATTTACAATCTTATCAAAAACCAAGAATTCTAAATATTACTATAAAGCACCTCAACATATTTGTCCCTAGTTTTTCCCTTCTTGAAGGAAAAGCCATTAAAGCTTTACTAATATGGGGGAACTATATATTGAAATATGTGATTTACCTCTGGAGGAATTCTATTTTCTTTTCTCCTCCAGCTTTATTGAGGTATAATTGACAAATTGTTAAGATATTTAGAGTGTATAACATGATGATTTGATAGATACATACATTATAAAAAGATTCCCCGCATGGACTTAACACATCTCTCACCTCGCATACTTAACCTTCATTCATTCATTCATTCATTCATTCATTCAGTTTTAGATTCCAAACACAAGTGACACCATGCAGAGTTTGTCTATTTTTTTTTTTCATTTAGAATATAATATCCTGCAGGCTCATCCATGTTGTTGCAAATAACAGGGCTTTCCTCTTTTTTAACTTAATATTTAGCTGAACAATACTCCAGTGTGTGTGTGTGTGTGTGTGTGTGTGTGAGACGTTTTCTTTATCCATTCATCCATCCACAGATACCTAGTTTGTTTCCACACGTTGGCTACTGTTAATAATGCATATGCTATGAACACAGGAATGAAGATATTTCTTTTTTTTTTTTTAATTTTTTTAATGTTTATTCTTGAGAGAGAGACAGAGAGCAGAAGGCAGGGGAGGGACAGAGAGAGGGAGACACAGAATCATAAGCAGGCTCCAGGCTCTGAGCTGTCAGCGCAGAGCCCAATACGGAGCTCAAATTCACGAGCCATGAGATGGTGACCTGAGCTGAAGTCGGACACTTAACCAACTGAGCCACCCAGGCGCCCCTGAATGCAGATATTTCTTCAAGATAATGATTTCATTTCTTTTAGAAATATACCCAAAAGTAGAATTGATGGATTGTAGTTCTATATTTAACTTTTTGAGGAGTCTCCATACTGTTTCCAGAGTGGCTGCACCAGTTTGCATTCCCACCAATAGTGTATGAGGGTTCCTTTTCTCCACATCCTCACTAACATTTGTTGTTCCTTGTGTAAAAATTTTAACCATTCTGACAGGTGCGAGGTAGTTAGTGTCTCATTGTGGTTTTGATTTGCATTTTCCTGATGATTAGTGATGTTGAGCACTTTTTCATGTACCTGTTGGCTATCTGTGTCTTCTTTGAGGGAAATCTATTCTTGCAGTACCAAGAACAAAATCACAATTCCTTGAAAAAGAGAATTTTATAAATAAATGTTTTCAGTGGTGTTGCGTAAAAATCGCTGTCTAAAAATACCATTTATAATGATTTTATTTTTACAAAGAGGATAATTGTTATTGAACAAACTTACATGGTTCCCCTTCTAACTTATTTTTTTCCAAGTATACAATTGGTAAGTTTTTAAATATTTTAATTGTGGTAAAATACACATAACAAAATTTACCGCATTAACTTTTTTTTTTTTTTTTTTGGAGAGAGAGAGAGAGAATGAGCAGGGGAGGGGCAGGAAGAGAATCTTTTTTTTTTTTAAGTTTACTTATTTATTTTGAGAGACAGTGAGCATGAACAGGGGAGGCGCAGAGAGAGATAGAGACAGAATCCCAAACAGGCCCTGTGCTGCCAGCCCAGAGCCCAACGCCAGGCTTGAACCCAAGAACCCTGAGATCATGATCTGAGTTGAGGTCAAGAGTCAGATGCTCAACCCACTGAGCCACGCAGGTGCCCCAAAAGAGAGAGAATCTTAAGCAGGCTTTACACCCAGCATGGAGCCCAACAAGGGGCTTGATCCCACAAGCCTGGGATCATGACCTGAGCTGAAATCAAGAGTTGGATGCTCAACCGACTGAGCCACCAACAGTTTCACAAATGTGAAACCCCATTAACTGTTTTCTAACCCATTTCTAGAATTGGTACAATCGTTACCACAGGTTAAACTCAGAGAGTCCCTCACAAAAGAAAGGTAACATATAGCTGCTATTAAAAAGCTATGGCCAAAAATAGATCCACTGGGATAAAATTTTAGAAGGAATATTGTAGGAATATGAAATATATGAAGTAAATGTTTCTGTATTCACATAGATAAATCTCAAGCACATAATGTTTGAAGAAGTAAGTTACAGAGAATATATATATAGTTTGCATATGTAATTTTTTTTTAGAGAGAGAGTGAGTGCACATGTGCGTGTGGAGAAGGGAGAGGCAGAGGGAGAGGAAGAGAGAGAGACTCTTAAGCAGGCTCCACACTCAGCTCAGAGCCTGATGTGGGGCTCCATCTCACAACCGGGAAATCAAGACCTGAGCAGAAATCAAGAGTCAGATGCTTAAGTGGCTGAACCACCCAAGCACCCCTCTAATATTTTTTGCCCCCCACTGTCATATTTCTAAAGGTACACACGACCATCTATTGTTCTAGAGTATGTGTACACAACGCTCACACAGAGATACAAAGGTATAAATAAAATTGGATTGCATAAAGACAAGGATGGGGAAGATATATAAAACTTCAGGACAGTGGTTCCCCCTGAGAAGAGAAGCAGGGAGAGAGGTGATGCGTGAGGAAGCCTAAAAGAGGCTTCAGCTCTGTTCACCGGTTCCTAGCTGGTGCCAGCCCCACTGAAGGAGAGAGGGATTCATCAGGAACAAAGCCACATCCAGCTCTCACAGAGCTGACATGCTAGTGGAAGGAGATGGACAGAAGACAAGCAAATAAATACACTATATATGTCAGGTGGTGAAAACTGCTAGCAAGAAAAGGTTAGAGGGGAGGTTTTACATGGAAGATTGGGGACGGTGTCCCAGATACGGTAGTATTTATGCAAAGACATGAATGACCCAAGAACCACGTATTTATATGGGAGAAAACCTCGACATCTATAAAATTTCATTTTGTGTTTTTTCTTAAATATGGCAAAGAGTTAACATTTTTTTCCATCTCAGTCATGAGCTTGTGGTTGTTTTCTGTTTGAACGTTTTCATAATAAAACGAGATTAAAAAAAAAGAAAGCGCACTACCATCAATTCCTGAAAGATTAGGATGAAGGACATTAGACATCTCTGAATTCCTTCCAAATGGAGTATCTTAAGCCTGTGACTGTAGATCCTATTTCCTACAGGGTCCTGCAAGTATTCAGGCCCCCCCTGAGAAACAGCCAGTAATTGACAATGCTGCCTGATGACTAGGTTATGCTTGCTTGCTTATGTATACTTATCCATCCATCCATCCATCCATCCATCCATCCATCCATCCAACCACCCACCCACCTACCCACTGATTGATCGATCGATCTATTTTCCTATCTATCTATCTATCTATCTATCTATCTATCTATCTATCTAATCTATCTTTGCTTCCCAAGTAAATTGCATGTCTATTCAAACACAGTGTTCCCTATTTCAAAGGAAGAGGGAAGAAGATGAAAAGTCAATCCTGCGCATATGCCTTAAATAGGGAAAAGGGCATATATCCAAGTAAGTGAGGATGCAAGACGTAAATCAACATGAGGAACTGATGACAAAAGACAGGACCTCTGTGAGCAGGAGGGAAAAACATGCACAGTCTGTACTGATGAGCTAGAGAGCTGTCATTTATTACATGCTCCAATGTCACCCTTCCCCTTCCCTCCTTCCAAAGAAAGGGATTAGTATCTTAGTGATGTTCTATGCCCACATGCACAGCAAAGTAGGGGAGACTCACAGCTATGTGAATCCCTCAACCCTTTTTCTTGGAGATAACGTAAATTGACTAAGAAATATATGAGGAAGTATATGGGCACAAGTTCTAGTGCTACACCCCCAGTAAGTACCTAACAAACACTTGGTGAATGGATGAATGTACATCAGGTTGCTCCTGGCAATATTACATAAATACTTTTCGTACTAGAAGCATTTCCTAGATCACAAAAGTCTTTCATGAACTGTGGCAAAGACTGCCGGTTTGCCCCCACATCTTTCTTTCATCATAAATGTAATAAACATAATAAATAATAAGCTGCCTTTTAACTGAGTACACAGCCACCTGATGTGGTTCTGTACAATATGTGAGCAATCCTTAGTGGAAGCATCCTTAAAGAGAACGGGTACACCCTTTTTCACCTTCCTCCTTTCTCTTAGCTGGAATTTGGATATAATGATTGGAACTCAAGTGCTCATTCTGGGCTATGAGATTGAAGCCACCTGCTAAGAACAGCAGTGCAAAAGGAAACAAAGACTGGGTCCCACACCACAAAGTATCATGCTAGTCCTGGGCAGCCTGGCTCTAGACTCATATACAGGAAACAAAACTTCTATTTCCTATGAAAATAAAGTTCTATTTTATTAAAAGCTACTATTTTACTATTATCGCTGTGTTTTTTTTTTGTTTTTTTGTTTTTTTGTTTTTTTTTTTGGTCAAAAGCAGTCAAATCTAACGCTAACAGATACACATTTCATCTCCCTAGCCATAACCTTATAAGAAGTTTGTTACAGTGGCCATTTTATAGACAGGGAAGTGAGGCCAGAGTATATCAAGAGGCTTCTGCCTCTGAGGTTAGCCCAGTACTCTTCTCCCTCCATCATAGTTGCATTTTGGTGGGACTGATATAGATTATGTAGCCAACCAATAAAATATATCAAGCATGGATATACCAGGTTTGTTGTGAAGGGGCTATACCAGAAAGTGAATGTGTGCATGTGTGGGTAGGGAAAGTCAGGGAGGAGCTCAGGAAGGGAGACTAGAGGAGAAGGAGAAGGTAGCCTGTATTACTTCAGGATGACTTTAGAAAGTACACAGCAAGTACCCATAACTGTCCTGTACTAACTGCCAGGAACGGCCTGTTAAGCAGAAAGTTGGCAAGTGATGTGACTATAACCAGCTATGCAACCTCCCGGAGAAAAATCCCACCCCTCCCCCAGGCTTCTACCCTAATTGAATAACATATCCACTTAGCCCTTTGTATTCCTTTCTTTTCTTTCAAAGTCAGTGGCAATAATAATATGTCTATAAAACTACAATTGGAAAGTCCTCTGGCTGTCATAATACAGTTATTTAACATTTGAAACAGAAAGTAATATATCCTTGGTAAAAATCAGGGCCAGCACAACTAATCAAACTAAAATATACCTTATATCCTTTTAATTTAAGCATGTCTTTTAAGAATAATCTGAATGTGATCATATCTGCCTAATCCATTTTTAAAATATGAGTTATCTCTTTTCCACAAAGATTTAAATTTTTTTTCTGATTACAAGTATATTCTCAGTGTAAAAGAAATTGCAAAATGAAGGAAACCATGAAGTGTCTGGAAACTTGTACTAAATTTATCCTAATTGAAACTAACGACCAAAACCTGAATAGCCAAAGCAATCTTGAGAAAGAAGACCAAAGCTGGAAGTTTCACACGCCCTGATTTCAAACTACAGAGCTATAGTATTTAAAACAGGACAATATTGGTATAAAACAGGCAGAAAGATCAATGGAACAGAACAGAGAGCCCAGAAATAAACCTACGTGTATATGGTCAATTAATTTACAACAAAGAAGCCAAGCACATACAACGGGGAAAGGACAGTCTCTTCAATAAATGTGTTGGGAAACCTGGACAGGCACATGTGAAAGAATGAAACTAGACCACTGCTTGCATCATACCCAAAAATTAACTCAAAACACTTAAATGTTAGACCTGAGTCACACAGATCCTAGAAGGAAAAATAAGAAGTGGTAAGCTCCTTGACGTTGGTCCTTGGCAATGATGTTTTGAACCTGACACCAAAGGCAAAGGCAACAAAAGCAAAAATAAACAAGTGGGTCTACATCAAAGTAAAGAGCTTCTACACGACAAAAGAAATTATCATCAAAAAGCAAACAAACGAAGAATCTAACTCAAAAAAGAGGTATTTTTCCAAAAGACTACATATGGCCAACAGGCACTTGAAGAGATGTTCAAAATCACTAATCAGGGAAATGCAAATCAAAACCACATTGAGATATCACCTCACACCTGTCAGAATGGCTATTATTGAAAAGATAAGAAATAACAAGAGTTGTGGAGGATGCCGAGAAAGGAAACCCTTGTGATTGCTGGTGAGAATGTAAACTGGTGCAGCCACTATGGAAAACAATTCGTAGGTTCCTCAAAAAAACAAAAAACAAAAATAGAACTACCATATGATTCAGCAATTTTACTTCTGGTATTTATCCAAAAAAAAAAAAAAAAAAAACAAACCAAAAACTTGAACTCAAAGAGATATATGCACCCCATGTTCACTGCAGTATTACTTACAATAGCCAAGATATGGAAACAACCTAAGTGTCCACTGATGTATGAGTGAATATAGAAAATGTGGTGTGTGTGTGTGTGTGTGTGTGTGTGTGACACACACAATGGGAAATTATTCATCCATAAAAAAATGAAAACCTGCCATTTGCAACAACATGGGTGGCCCTTAAAAGCATGATGCTAAGTGAAATAAGTCAGAGAAAGACAAATACTGTTTGATCTCACTTATGTGTGGAATCAAAAACAAAACAAAACCAAGCTCATAGATAAAGAGAACACATTGGTGGTTGCGAGGTAGAAGATGGGGAGGGGGTAGGCAAAATATGTGAAGGGGGTCATAGGATACAAACTTCCAGTTATAAAATAAATAAATCATGGAGATATACAGCATGGTGACTATAACTAATCATACTGTATTGCATACTTGAAAGTTGCTAAGAGAGTAGATCTTAAAAGTTCTCCTTAGGGGGAAAAATATTTTGTTATTATGTATGGTAACAGATCTTTACCAGACTTATTGTGGCAATCATTTTGCAATGTATACAAATATTGAATCATTATGTTGTACACTTTAAACTATACAATGTTACATGTCAATTATATTTAAATTTTTAAAATTATCTTTCCATAATTTATGATATGAAATGTTCATATAGCTAAGTAAAAAGAAATGCAATTTTATGATATTGCCATCTAGAATCTTATACATTTTCAGTCTTCAATATCAAAAAAAGGGAGTCCTCTCTGAAATTCCTGTAAAAGGGGAAACATGATGGTAGAAAAAAAGAACTCTACTGAGGTGTCAACAGCTCCCACCACCATTCCTCAGACTCCTGCTAATACCGTAGAAAAGACCCTAGTGACATAATACAAAATGGGAATACCTCCCTGCCTGTCATTGTAGGTAATAAGCACCATGTCACTGAAGTATGCTCTACACTTATTCAAACAGACAAATACAACAAGTGTATTTTAAAAGTCATGGGGCGCCTGGGTGGCTCAGTCAGTTAAGCATCTGACTTCGGCTCCGGTCATGATCTCAAGGTTCATGAGTTCCCCCTGCATCCAGCTCTGTGCTGACAGCTTGGATTCTGTGTCTCCCTCTCTCTCTGCTCCTCCCCAGCTCGCACTGTTTGTCTCTCTCTCTCTCTCTCTCTCAAAAATCAATAGAACATTAAAAACAATTTTAAAAAATAAACAAATAAATAATAAAAGTCATATCCTGGGGTGCCAGGGTGGCTTAGTTGGTTAAGCATCCAACTCTTGATTTCAGCTCAAGTCATGATCTCACAGTTTGATTCGTGAGATTGAGCCCTGTGTCGGGCTCCCCACTGTGGAGCCTGCTTGGGATTCTCTCTCTCCCCCTCTCTCTGTCTCTCTGTCTCTCTCTCCCTCCCTCCCTCAAAAATAAAAAAAATTTAAAGTCATATCCTTATACTAAATATGAACAACTCTGGAAGCTAGTTTGTTGGCTTGTGTGTGTGTGTGTTATAGAAATGCATTTGTTTTTACCTCTTACCAACATAATACATGGTGAGTGCAAAAAATACTAATAATATATAAAGGAACAAACAAAAAAGCAAAATTCCACTAACCAATTTCAACTATAATTAAACTTTTGAAGAATATTCTCTTAGACCTCTTCTTCTATTTGTATATATACATGATATACTTTAACAACTGATTGTTTCTTTCATAAACATATCTTGAAGAACTTATCTATCAATAAATATATGATATAAATAAAAACTGACATAAGCTATCCTTTTTAAAGCTAGTATGATGGGGCACCTGGGTGGCTCAGTCAGGTGAGCATCCAACTCTTGATTTTAGCTCAGATCATGATCTCACAGTTCAAAGGTTCAAGCCCCACATCAGTGTGCAGCCTGCTTGGGATTCATATTCTCTCTCTCTCTCTCTCTCTCTCTCTCTCTCTCTCTCTCTTCTCTCAAAATAAATAAATAAGCCACATATGATAGTATGATATTACCACATATATATGTACTGTAATATATTTAAGAAATAAAGTACCGGTAATTCCCAGTTTCTTGTTATTATAAACCACCCAGAAACAGATACATTTATACAAATTGCTGTCTGGTGATTTCCTTTAGGGGATTTTCCCAGGAGTTGTGTTGCTGTGTCAATGGGTGTACACAATTGAATGTTGGTACAGACTGCCAAACCCTTCAAAGGTGAGCACAAATTAAACTTTCCCCAAAAAGGCATCAGAGTGTCCCTTCAACTACACCATCCCTGAGATCTTATTTTCACCTCTGCTGATCCAACTGGCAAAGCGTGGCTGCTTTATATGAACTCTTCGATTTCAGGTGAAGTTGAGCCTGGGCACCCTTTCGTAGGTTTTGGTTATCTGCATTTTTTCTTTGGTGAGTGCCCTCTGTATGTCCTGGGCCCATTTCTCTATTTGGAGGTTTTTCTTTTTCTAAATAATCTACAAGAGTTTTTTATGTATTAGGAATCTCAATGCTTTTTCACATATAGCATACATATCTTTGATTTATCTTTTAATCTTGCTTTTGGTAATGATTTAATATACAGAAGTGCATAGTTTTTATATATTCAAAAGTATCCACATTTTCCGTCTTGGTTTTTATCTTTGTTATTATGCTTAGGAAGTTCTTTCCCACACCAAGACTGAAAAAAATATTTCCCCCTTCTTATATTTCACTACTTTATCTTTTTATTTTCTACCTCTAGATTTATCTTCGTATAGGAACTTGGGAGGGGGAAGAAAAAAGGAAATTAGGGAAGAGTTCAGCTTTTTACTAGCCAGTTGTCTCAACATTATTGATTAACCCATCTCATCCCAGTGGTTTGAAACACGTTCTTTATTTTATACCAAATGTCCATAGACACCTGGGACTAATTCTGGATTCCTTGTTCCACTAATTTGGTTGCCTATTCCTGTGCCAATAACACACTGTTTTATTTTTTTTTGTCATTTGTTTTAATAGATTTTATGAAACTCCCCCTTTGTTGATTTTCTTTTAAGTTTTATTTATTTTGGAAGAGAGAACCGGGGGGGGGGGGGGGGGGAAGAGTGGGAGGGAGAGAGAGAATCCCAAGCAGGCTCCAGGCTCAGCACAGAGCCTGATGCATGGTTCAATCCCACAACTGACTCCAAGATCACTACCTGAGCCAATATCAAAAGTCAGACAGACGCTCAATCGACTGGGCCGCCCAAGCAGCCCTGATATTCTTTTTTAAGAGTCTTCTCACATGTTTATTCCTCTAAATACTAAAGTTTAGAATGATCTTGACAAGTTTCCCCAACTGAAGTCCTGTCCCCAAATTCAACTGTGTGTATATATATATACATATATATACACACATATATGTATAACTGAATTTATACATTCAGTTCAAACAATTGAGGTTTATTAATATAAGAAAAATATAGCTCATTTATTCATATTTGCATCCTCCCCTCAAACGTAATATCTAATGTGAGAAAAAGAGCCATAACCTTTTATCTAGAGATGTCCATATTCTCATGCTATTTACAATATACATCTTTTAATTGAAAGATTTTTCTTTGTGCTATAAAAATGCCTAGCAATTGCAAAGTAATACTAATGCCATTACATTTGGAGTGTTTCTATAGTTCCAAACAACGATCTCTATTATTTGGAGGGTGCACAGTGTATATACCCTTGTAAGATTTCTCACTCACAGCGGACGGCTCTTCTACCTCCAAGGTCAGTGCTGGAGAAATGGGGCCACGAGCTGCTGGGCATCCCCTAGAGGATCGTTAGGAATGATGCTAATCAGACCTGCCTTCACACATTTTAAATGGCCAAGAAGCCACATCACTGCAGCCTGCCCAGTGCCGTCTGGAGGTCATGAATCATTCTCTACAAGACACAGGTCGCGGCTTCCAAACCACAGCCCCACATCCTGGGCACTGGTCCAACAAGGAGCAGGAGATGGGACAGTATTGCCAGGCACATGCTGAGAGACAGGCACCCACCCTCAGCACAAAAAGCACCCCTCCCAGAGCTATGAAGGGATCACCAGCCTCCCTACAGGCTAATGAGCCAGAAGTGCTGTCAATGTTTGAAGAACACAGGCCACCGCTCTCTCCAGAACACTGAGCCACTGGCTTCACACTTTAGATTTCCAGATACAGGTGGCCAGAGAAACCTTTACTGCTGAATATTTGCTGATCTCATCCACGGTTAGTAAAACGGTGGCCTGCAGGCCAGATTTGGCCCACAGACATGTTTTCTTTGGCCTCAACAATGTTGGATCGCTTTTTGGAACCAATATTTAACAATTTAGAGATTTCCTGTATTTTCTCTTAAAAACGTAGGAAGTCTGGGCCACACTGGGCCCACGTTCCTGCATACCAACACTCAGAGCTGAGTGGGTCAGCGTGCTTCTATTAGTTATGAGACTGGAGTTTGCCATCCCAGCCTCCTTGTTCCCAGCAGTTTCTGATTTAGGTCTAATTTAGGAAGTGCTCAGATCTCTAAGCCAACAAAACATCTCAGGTTTTTATCCCCATATCAATTCTTCATTTAAAAAAAAAAAAGAAAAAAGTCAAGCAACATATATGTAAGTGACGGAAAACACACAAAAATCTAGAAGCTTAAAAGGCTGGGCTATATAGTCTGTATTCCTAATGTTCTAGGGAATCTGACATGACAGAATCAAGCTGAGAAAAACTTAAGGTATTAAATTTATCACTCAAGGCTGTTTACACTTTTTTTAATGTTTATTTTTTGAGAGACAGAGACAGAGCATGACTGGGAGAGTAGCAGAGAGGGAGGGAGACACAGAATCGGAAGCAGGCTGCAGGCTCTGAGCTGTCAGCACAGAGCGTGACATGGGGCTCAAACTTACAGACCGTGAAATCACGACCTGAGCCGAAGTCGGATACTTAACCAACTGAGCCACCCAGGTACCCCTGACTCAAGGCTCTTTAGGTAGAGCCATATTGCACCCTTCCAGGTGGATTCAAAACATATGTTCTATTTTTAAAAGAAATAGTGCAAACTTCCAGTTATAAAACAAATAAGTCATGGGGATGTAACTATAGTTAATAATACCGTATTGCATATTTGAAAGTTGCTAAGACAACAGATCTTAAAAATTCTTATGACAAGAAAAAAAACTTTGTAACTATGTGAGGTGATGGATGTTAACTAGACTTGCAGTGATCATTTTAACAGAAAGAAACATTGCAGGGAGCCTGGGTGTCTCAGTGGGTTGAGCGTCTGACTCTGTCATGATCCCAGGGTCGTGGGATGGAGCCCGGCTTAAGATTCTCTCTCTCTCTCCCTCTGCACCCCCACCCCAGCTTGCACTCACTTGTGTACTCTCTCTCTTAAAAAATAAATAGTGCAACACCCCTACACAAATGGACACTGAGTGCATATTACAAGCTTACTATTGGTAATTCGTCTTATTTCTTTTTAGAAAATTCATCATACGTTGTTGGTACAACAACCAACTTAACGCTTATAGTTAAAAACAAAAGCTTTAATGCTTGTCTCCCCTTTTTTCACTGTAAGTCCCCTACCAACGTAAGCTTAACGTTTACCTCGCGATTTATTCTATTATATTCACATATCATCCCTTCCTATGTTGGAATTGGAGAGGACAAGCAAAACATGCCAATATTCTTGGGCTAAATCCTATTAGAGAAAATAATAAACATTAATAGCTTGACAAAACCATTTTGTTGTAGAAAATAGATGGATTAAAATAATCAACTTGGGAACAACCCAACTATAAAAAAAACACTTTTGAAACTACTGGAACAAAATAAAATTGAAAATGCACTGGGTATTAGAAGATAAGGAATTATTGTTGATTTTGTTTGGTATGATCATGGTTGTGGGTGCATGAGTGCACATGTGTGTATTCATAACTGTTACCGATACTTTAAAAAAGAAATAAACACCATGGGTTTGCTATCATGTGGGACTTAAAAATCTTGGAATTGTAGTCCTTCACAGTTGTAAGAGACTTTAAACATCACCTAGTCCAGGCATGGGAAGGAGGTTTCAATGCTGTCCTGAGAAGAAATTTTGGTCTTTAAGACTCAAAGAAAAAGAAATGCCACAAACTATGAGCAAGGTCAGCTCAGGGCACATGAGAGGAGACTGGGGCCATGTGCTACAATTAGTCTCCTTTAGAACCACTTAGAACCACCAGTCTAGTGGTCTTTCAGGGAGCTTACTACTTATTATTAAGTCAGCTCATTATTTCTTTAGACAGCTCTGTTCATTAAGTTATTTCTTCTATTTCGAGCTGTATATCCATTCGGTAGCTTACAACCACCAACATAATGGTAAGTCTAGTTCCATTTTAACTTGACAGCATTTGAACTATTTGAGGCCTCAAATTCTCCTGTTCTTCCCAGGTCTAAAACATCACCAGCTTCTTCGGCCCCTCCTCGCATGGCATGGTTCCCTCCTGGTCTTTACCACTCACCAATGACAGGCACTAATTATCTCTGTACCCATTCCAGCATGGCACAGTGGCACTGTTGGTGTCACGTTGTCATAGCATAATCCTAAAAATGACTGTATTACGTTCAAATTTGGTTTTCAGGCTCTATGCATTCATTTTGAATTCAGATGCTCCACTTTGAATTCTAGCTCAATTTGTTAGTCTGATAAAGCCTTCTAAAATCTTTCTAGTTATCGACTACATGTGGGTCAATTTAAATGAATTTCTCAGAGTGTACAACTTGCCTTCCCACATTTCCTGACCCTGGCATGCCACCAGCCAGAGAATCCACAAAAAGGACTTCCTGGTCCTTCAGTGGCTCCTCAAATCCATCTACAGATTTGCAATCTTACAAAGAAAACTTTTAATCTTACAACTGAGACCTGAGGGACACTAACCAAGCCAGACACTATTTGACAATGTATCCCCTCATTGGCAGATAGGAAAAACAGGCCACCACAAATTAGCTTAACATAACTAATAAAGCAAGGTTTAGTCATTCACTCAACATGTGCTCCAAGGACTGAAGTAGGAAATTGAGGAAAAGAGAATGAATGACATAGCAACCATGTCATCAAGCTCATAGTCTCTCAAAACTAAATAGCTCAAGTAAAGTGATCAGTGAGGGACAAGGAGCTATGGGAGGTGAGAGAAGAGGTAGGTTTCTTTGACTGGGTTGGGAGGTGGCAGAAAAGGCAGCAAAAAGGAAACGAGAATTAGGACAACTCAATGGAAGAAGCAATAGGTCTGGAAAGGCAGATGGGATGGGAACAGTGGAGAAATGAGAAAATAAATACCAATGGGTTGAATAACTTTGTTCAGTTCACACATAGGGTCCATGAATACTGCCAGTGGGAAATCAAGATAGGAAAAACACAGAGAGGCAAAGCTGAATGAGACTGCTTCCCATATCAGGAGCCCCTAATCAAGGGATATTCATACCAAAGAACAGGTGACCAATCAAAAGACACAGGAAGGTGGGAAAGAAAAAAGAAGGCAAAAAAAAAAAAATCAGAACCTAGGACAAAAAAGAAAATTTAAGTGAATAAATACGGTAAAGAGAGAAAAGCAAAGGGTGAGAAGACAAGAAGACAAATATTGTCCTCCCACTAACAGGAGGCTCCTCCGTTATTTATTTCCCTTCCTTGCCATTTAAATGTACTGGTTAGTGGCCTCTCTTCCCTCCTGAAGTAAAGCTGCAGACTTAGATCCCTAATCCTTATTTGTCTTCCATCTCCATATGCCCTTCATTAACAATCACTCTCCCTAAACTGCCTAATCCACCCCTAGCAAAACAGTCAACACGACTGATCCCCAAGCAGTGTTGGCCAAAGAAAAGCATGGCATTAAGAGAACAACTCACTGTCTCCAACGTACCTGAAAAGAGAGCAGGGAATCAAGTGAGGTTCTTTACACTCACCCGAGGGAAGGGAAAGGGGGATATGAAGAGAGGGTCTACAGAAGTGAGAATGGAGGAAAGGGACCAGGACCCAAGGAGCCACACCATCACTGGAAGGAGGTCAGGCATTCATTCATTTATTGCTCTTCCTCCCTCTACCCTACCCTTCCCTGCTGCAGGGCATCCAAAAGCCCACACACACAACCTCTGCAACAGCATCCCTTAGGTGTCAATTTGCCACATCACTTCATCAGTCCCTCATGATTAACCCAGACCCCTAACAGTGTCCTGCATTTTCCCTTTCAAAATATATGTCAATAAGATTCCACATTTGTTGGCTTCTCTGCCATGTCACAAGCCCATGAGGGAGAGAGCAATCTCACTGCTATATCCCTAGCACTCAGCACTGGGTCCGAACTCAGTCAGTTACTGTTGAATGAGTAAGGCACCGCAAAGACAAGTAAGTGTTATCCCTTGAGTTCCCTAAAATTCTGTAGTACCAAAAATTGATGTGGCCAAGATTGCTAACTATTCATGTTCTCCAACCTTTTGGGACACAGCTATACTAATTTCCCAACCTCCCTTGTGGTTCAGTGTGGCATGGGACTGAGTTCTGGTCAATGGGCTGTGTGCTCAAGTGATTATGCCACTTCCAAGATCACCCATAAGAATCGTCCTGTGCTTTGCCTCCATGCTCTTTTTTCCCTTCTGACTGGCTGGACTGAAGATGGATCCCTTGGGTGATCTTGGAAGCTACGTGTTGATACCTAGGACCCTCTGTGGAAAAGAGCCACCTCTCTGATCTGTTCATAAGAGAACTAAACTTCTCTTATATCTGAGCAATTATATATTTAGAAGTCTATGTGTTACAGCAGTTAACCTATCTAATTCAGTAACACAATTGGGTTACAACTGAAGTTAAGCCTTCTTAACCTTTAACAGCCAGCAAGTGTTTGCCACTTTCCGAAGGAGAAATAAAGGCCATTCAGAGGGCAGTGCAATCTTTCTTGATATGAACAGAAGCTTGGTTTGCTCATAATCATCAGGAAAAGATAGTAACTAACCTTGCCTTGGGCTTGCCTGGGCTTGGGCCAGAGCCACAAAATAAGCTAGGCAAATTCCGGTGATGTCAGAACACTGGACAGTCAGCTTGCTGGCCTCGGCTCCTCTCAGAAGGATGGGTCACGCCCCATAGGCTCTGGACAAATGCCTGACTGCCTTCTCAAGTAGTTCGGCCCTGGCCTCATCGGTGCTTACCTTGCAAAATGTCATAAAACATTGCCCTGTTGTTTTCAGTGCCAGCTGGGGAGAAGCTGCCAGAAGCTTTTTCAGAAAGCCACACCAATCTGCACTGCCACAGAACAAGGGCTGTACCAAATGACTCTCCCAAATGAAGCATTCAGCCGGCCGGACAGAGATTCGACCTCAGACATAATTCATTTCCCTGTGGCAAAGCTCTTCTGAAGATGTGTTTGACTCTTTCTGTCATTTCCACCTAACGCTAGAGACTTCAAAGAGAGCCCCTCTCCCTGATAGACTACAGCACTGAGGTAATTGACTTACATTAAGAGAATTAGTGGCATGGACTGCATGTAATTGCTTGTTCAATCTAGGTCTAGGAAACTATTACAAGGGTAAATCATTGACTAACTCTTTTCACTTTTCTTCATTGAAGCTTTGTTTATTTCAGGAACTTCCAGATCCAATCGTTCTGAATCTTCTGGGGGCCACAGACCCCTTTACAAATACTATGAAATGTCTTCACTCTTTCACAGAAAAAAATACACGTCCATAAGCACACACATGTATTACATATGATTTCAGAGTACCCGATTTACGCACTGGTCCCAGGTTCATGGACCCTCTAGTGCAGAGGTCAGCATACTTCCCCTCTAAAGAGCCAGATAGTAAATATCTTTGACCTTCTGGGCCATGTACAGTCTCTGTCATCAATTACTACCCAACTCTGCTGCTACAGGGTGAAAGCCGTCATGGCTGTGCCCCAAGAGAACTTTATTTATAGACATGGAAATCTGATTATCATATAATCTTCATGTGTCACAAATAATTGTTCTTCTTTTCATTTCTTCCCCCAGCCATTTAAAAAATGAAAACCATTCTTAGCTGGTAGCCTGTACAAAAATAGGTGATGAACCATAGTTTGTCAATCCTTGTGGCAGAGCATGGGTTCTGGATGTAAAAATATGTCTTTATTTTCACTAACTTCCGATGGAAATTTCACATTTCCTTCCATTGTGAATGTAGGAAGCAATTCTCAGTAGTGTCAACAGTAACTGTGACTTGGTCACCAGCAGAAACCACAGGTATGTTCCTACCACATTAGAGTGGTCACAGACAACACAAAATATTGATCACGCTCCTCACTATTCTTCAGTTATGCTCATTATTAGATCTTCCATTGTATCTTGCTATTTAAATGTACTGACAGAGAAGCACATATATTATTCTATCACAGATTTGATATTGAATATTTTGATAACTGTATTTGCATATGACTGACTTCCATTCTAACCATATATATTTTATTTTGTGGATTTAAAAAGAGAATTCTGAGCAGCAGCCCAGAGATCTCACCAGATACCAAAGAGGTCCATAGTACAGAAAGGTTAAGAGGGCCTGAGCAGGCAAAACCATAGCATCTCCTACCAGAGCATTCACGTCTTCGGTTTTGTGGATGAGCATCCGTATCTCCTCTGGATCACCACTGAAGATTGCTTGGACCAGGGGTGGCTGTAAACACAGGAGAATTTGAATTAGAACTATACTTAAACACATTTAACTGCATTCAGATGCAGATGGCTATAAGAGGCGTTCCCCGAAAGTTTATTCAACAATAATCAATTGGCAGACAAAGATGAATATGGCTCGGACTCACCCACACTAGAAGTCTGGTGGGGGAGATAGCTGCATAGAGAAATAACTATAATGCAATTTGAAAGCCGTAACAGATAGTCACATCCAACCTGGGGCTATGAGTATGACATGAAAATCACCCATAATTGAAGACATCCTTGAAACACACTTAAATTTCCCAGCAAGGAAATTACCAAATCTGCAGTTTTGAGCATACAGTCCCCTATAGTTCCCGACCTCTCATTAGACAATGTACCCTGGTTACCCTCAGACAATTCCATTTCTAGAGGATGTTAATGGCCATGTTTCTGGCCTCGTGAACACTTCTTTTCAATGTTTGGAAAGCCTTTGAAATCATTCTCAAACGCTTCCCAGAGCTTAGCCAACACTAAAGGCACTGAGTGTTTCAGATGTGATTATATCCCTACTACCTGTTCAAAGTAAGTGGTATAATGGTGGGGTGGGGATCATGAAGGGGGATATTACTGAGCACTTATTATTGAACTCACCCACATTAAACAAGACCTGACACAGAGAAAAGGGATTCATAAAGAGTGATGGAAACAGAACTGAAAGAGAAACTTGCTCTGCTTGGAGGGCAAGTAGGGTGAAGAGAAGAGTATATCTAGAAAAGCTTCATGGAAGGCACTATAATGAATGAGGATGAGTTTGCAAACCAGGAAGGAAAGACATTCCAGGCACAGGGACCAGGGTGTGCAAAGGTGTGCACATGCAAAGAACCTGATATCTTAGAAATGCTGCCATCAATCTGGTGACCAGAGAGTGGGTAAAAGAAGAAAAGTGGTGTGCTCTGGGGTTGATGTTGGGCTCGCCCCACGTGAAAAAGAATCCTGTTCAAAGCCAGCTCCACCACTTGCCAGCCATGTGCTGAGCCCACATCCCGTGTGTAACCTGGGGGTGAGCATGATCTTTGCTGTCCAAGCCCTCATAGGATTGCTATTAGGAACAAATGAGATAATACATGGAAAACCCTCTGTAACCATACTACCCTACACGAATAACAGATGTTCTTACTAATAAATGCTTGGGGCACCTGGGTAGCTCAGTTGGTTAAGCATGTGACTCTTGATTTAGGCTCAGTGATGATCTCACAGTTCGTGAGATCGAGCCTCTCATTGGATCCTGCGATGACAGCATGAAGCCTGCTTGGGATTCTCTCTCTCTCTCTCTCTCTCTCTCTCTCTCTGCTTCTCCCTTTCTCTCTCTCAAAATAAATAAATATTTTTAAACAAGAAATGCTTAACAACGCTACTGTAGAATATCTGACCATTATTTTTAAACTTTAAAAACTTTGGCAATTACATATTCTCTCTCTCTCTCTCTCTCTCTCTCTCTCTCTCACACACACACACACACACACACACACACACACACACACACACACACACACACCTTTTGGAAATACTTTACAGTAGTTCATGTCAGCAATAAGATGACAGCAGTTCCCCAGATGTGTCTGGCCATAAGAGTTATCTGAGATGCTTGTTAAAACAATATTCCAAGATCCCTTCCTTGGAGATTCTGACTTAGTCTATCTGGGGTGGAAACATGTGAATCTACTTTTAATAAAATGCTCACTTAACTCTTAGAACACTGGCCTAAGGTAAAATCATAAGCATCATCTGCCTCAACGTCTCCCTGTGCTATCTAAATGAGAATCCCAGTCCTCATTACCCCTATAAATTTTCTTTTCTCTTTTGCTACCCTCCTGTTGCCTTTCTTACAGGTTCTGGTGGTGTTTTGTGTTATTGGGGGGAGGCAATAATATAAGTATTATCAGTAGAATATAGTAAGACTCCTTGAGGAAACACTATATTTAAAAAAATTTTTTTAACGTTTATTTTTTGAGAGAGAGACAGAGACAGAGTGTGAGCGGGGGAGGAGCAGACAGAGAGGGAGACACAGAATCTGAAGCAGGCTCCAAGCGCTGAGCTGTCAGCACAAAGCCCGATGTGGGACTCTAACCCATGAACCTTAAAGTCATGACCTGAGCCAAAGTCTGATGCTTAACTAACTGAGCCACCCAGGCTCCCCAAAAGAAACACTATATTTAAAATGTCAAGTTACAGATAAGTATTTCAGTATGCCAGGAATTTTTCCACAGTTTTCCCCCTGCTATAAAAGTTTCCAGCAAGTGGACAGATAGATGTATCCTTCTTTTGTCTCAAATACCCTCAATTCCACCTTCTTGCTAAGGTAAATGATTCAAAGATAGTTTCTTAAATTGCCGACAAGTAACTGGAAAGAAGTCTTGAAAAGAAAGCAAGTTTTCTATCAGTTTGGTGTTAGCTGGTTGATCTGCCCAAAGACGAGGAGATCCATCCACTTGCTGACCACTGCTAACCAAGTCTCCAGCTCAGTTGCCCCACGGCAAGGACCCTATTTCATATAAAACAGTCAGACACAAACTCAGGATTTCAACAACAATGCTAAATCTTGTTTATCTGTTCTATAATTCTCTGTCTGCTGTGCTCATAGTCAAATGCTTGTGTGCACTTTTCTGTCTTTTTGAACCTGAAGAGAAAACAAATAAGAAACCTAACAGCCATATGACTTAGATGACAAGCAGGGGCAGAGTCTGACAAGACTTTAGTGTTAAATCAACAGTGATCAATTAACAGGTTAGAACAAACCCATCCCCATAAACTATGTATCACTGGTCACTTCAAGGAAACAGCTAGTTAAGCAAAGCCTCAGGTCACTCATGAGAGTCAGGAATGCACATAGGTTTTGTGTTGTTTCAGTGCTCACACTTCTCAAGAAAGACAAGAGCTCCAAGCTATGGCGGGAATCCCAAGGAAAGCCTCCCTGACAAAGCTGCCAGACAAGGATGCCAGCACAGTCCTTCAGCAGGGAGCTCCCCAAACACCTCCAGGACCAGTCACTGAGGCTGTTTTGAAGGGAGTCATCAATGCACAGAATTCCCAGCGGAGAATGGCATGTACACCTGCCCTACACCTCTGGGCCTGGCTCTGCTAAAAGCTGCTTTACAGAGTATTGTCAATGCACAGAATTTCTAGCATCCATTCGAAAGAAGCAACTCTTCCAGTGCTGCAGTCACATGTATACATACATATACACACATGTACATGCATACATTCGCACATATCCATACATAACATATCTACACTGATGCATGTATATACAGAGATACGTGCTGATTCACATACAAATCCCTCACACTCCCTGTGGAAGGGAAAAGTTCCTGTTCCCCAAAGCCCAGAGTCTTGCTGGATGGACATCTCTAGCCCCAGTGAGGCCATATCCACTGTGACATCACTGTCTTCACAACTGGGAATCTGAGCATCATGTGATTCCAAATCAGAACTTCATAGGTACATGCTGTGTTAGTCAGAAGCTGTGTGTTTGCTTAGATGTAATTCTTGAACTAAATTACTGTGGTTCTTGAGCAAATAGCATTGAAAAAAACCCAAAAACATTATGAGCGTGTGTGTGTGTGTGTGTGTGTGTGTGTGTGTGTGTGTTTCTCCAGCCTCTCAAATAAGGTATGCCCGGAGAGCACTCTGGCATTCCTTTTTGTTGGGATTTTTAATCCAATCCTGCTGTTTTATTTTTCCCTAGGTAAACACTTACCCTGAGAATATTTGAAAAAAAAATACACATCTAAATACTATCTCCATTACATGATCTTAAGAAAGGGGGAATATCCTAAATATTTTTGCTCATAAGTATCAAGTATTTATACTCTATTGACCAGTAATTTGGCAATCACTATATCTATTGTAGTGTTACCCTTGACCTGGATAAGACTTAAGCAAAGTCTCACCTGCAAAAGGACAGAGTCCTAAGCCTTGGTATGTATTAGCATTTCTTTCGGACAATTCATACACTTCAACACTAGCATATACAAAATATTAGTGCTCTGTGTGCATTAGGGTGTGAAGTTGAATAAATATAAACTCATAACAAGGGTCAAACTTGTTCAGTGTCAATTACTAAAATTTCTTTAGCATGTGTAGCAAGTGTATACTGAAGGTGATTTGTCATATGCTGTGGATACTGGCACAGTACCATACATAGATTCAGAAGGCAGAAGCATACTTCCTGGGCCTACTTTACCCATGGCGCAAGTGGGATTCAATATTCAGATGGGACCTGTCCTTGTCTTCTAACATCCCCAACTATCAGCACCCTACCACTACGACCAGAAGTGTAGACAGCTGCCATCTAGAAATGACCATCTGCCAGGCTGATGACATTGGACCCCTCTAAGACAGAAGTCAGAGCAGAAAGATCCCTTGGATTTAGCAGCCATTTAAAATCATGCAGCTTGCCTTGCCAACATTCATCATAAAAAGCTACTTTCTCTACCCACATCCCCTATCAGCCCATCCAATGCAATATTTTTTATTTTATTGTCAGCCTTCAAAAATAAATTGGGAAAATATTTGATTTCCAAAAATAAGACGCTACATCAAAAGTGTATTGATAACAGTATTTCCAAACTTTGAAGTAGAGTTACAATTCCACTAGGGGGAGCAAGATGGTAATTTGTTACCTGGGAGATAACAGTAACTGTTCAGGTTGTGCAATTAAGACAAGGTAGCTGGAAGATCCACTTTGTCAAGACCTAAGAGAACTCAAGCTTCCGAGAGAGAGAGATAGAGAGAGAGAGAGAGAGAGAGAGAGAGAGAGAGAGAGAGAGAGCTCAGTAAAGAGTAAACACATATGCTACGCACATACCAAAACAAAAAACAAAAAAAGCTTTCCTATTGATCCCTGAGGGTCCAGGTTTAGGAAATCATAATGCAATCTAAAACTCAGGAGTTAAAGTATCATTTTCATCACTTAAAAACTCAATTCAACTATTCTTCAATTCCACTTTTAAAGAGTACTACTAGAAGTATCAGACAAGCAATTAGTTTGAGAGTAAAGTCCATCGTGGGTTTTATGAAGAGAGTGTAGCTGCTTTTGAGTACCTGCTCCATCTTGCAACGAGATTGTAGGCACCCCCTCCCAAATCCCTAATGAAACCACCAATTGGAGTTTTGCTAAAACCCTGTATAGTGTACTTCACATTCCCTTTGTTGGAGCCGCATGTTCTTTACTAATGAATTGGCTTTGGAAGATATGCAGGGTGATAGAAGCCATCACGTAGCATCTGTGTAACTACTGTCAATGGTAAGAAGTCTAAGAAGATGCTCCAGCACTTTGATTCAAATTCCTGGCATACTGCTTGTCTTTTTTTGGTTAGACTGGGTAATGAACGATTCCACATCTGAAAGAAAACATCTTGCATTCTAATCAGGAGTGGATGTGGGGAATTAATCAATAGCCAAGAAGAAAAACAATGATATTCTTAAACATCTGTCCATACTTGAGTATTCTGAGTACAGTATGTCATTAAAGCAAGATAGGAGCATGTTATTAGTGGCTATTAGCTGATGCAGCAATAATCTAGCCATATGAAACCATCAACTTATATGAACATGCTGAAACACTTCATTAGGTAACAACTGGTTTTTCTATGAGGCAGTGCTTGCATTTTTACAAAAGGATAATAAAAATTTGTTCGAGTCACTAGATTTAATGGACAAAACTTGTTAGCTCTATTCATGTGGGTCCTGCTGTGTGATCTGCTGAAAGGATGCCATTAAGTGCTTCCTGAATATAGATCACTCCTTATTTGGGAAGAAGTTCACTCTATCACAGAAAAATAATGATGATCATAAAGTCAAAATCTGTTTCCCTTAAGAACTGTACAAAACATACTGAGTCTCCATAAACATTTTTTTAAAAGCAGGACTTCATATCTGAAAACGTCTCCTACAGGCTATGCTACAGAGTAAATGCCTATAATATTTCCAATTACCTATAATTATTATTAAAAACAAAAAGGTCAAAATTCTAAGTACCAGTAATACCCTCTATGTAGCTATTTATTTACTCTATACTTACCAGAGAAGAACAATTACATTTAGTCAGAAAATGAAGAAATTATCTAATCTCTTCCAAAGTGAAAACAGTAATAGGTATGGACTATGGGGTAGCTATTCAAGGGCCAATTACTCAGTCTTTAAAACATTCATCCTTTGTTGTACCTTCCTTTCCTGACATCCTCCATGGCTATTTCTCTACCCTTTAATACTGCTGATTAGCACCTTCACCAGAGGATAGTTCACCCAAGGAAAAAAGAAACCCAGGCATGTGAACTTTGCTACTAGTTAGTCGCAAAAGATTAAGTAAAAGGAAGTGATGAAACAACGTACCAGTTAAATTGAAATCTGGAGGCGATGTTGATTTTACAGACCTGAGATCTCACTCTCTTTTTCTTCCACAGTAGGGAGATTAACATATGATATCATATTGACTTGGAATTAAATCCTAGCCATAATTTCCTCATTTATAAAATGGGGATACCGTAGCCATTTCATAAGACGTGTTTGAGAAATGGCCTGATATATGTAGACACGTAGTGTGCAGTCAGTTAAAATAGTGATTAGTGTTGCCATTGAATTGACAAGCTCAAAAACATTCATAGACAAGTATATTTATGTTCATCCTACGAAAGGAAAAATAAGGGATCTAAAGAGATTTCCCAAAAAATACAGAGCAAGTAAATCAAGTTAGGATCATAAGCCATTCATACTACCTCTAGAGTAGATAGGCCCATCATACTGGGAGAGAAGCTTTTACAAGCCGGAGAGCAAAAATCAAGTTGAGCCTGACTTGGTCTTTGTTACACTGGGCAACCTCAAAAAATGTTGCACAACTTCTCTGTACTCCAAGGTCTGACCTGTTGTGCCAAAATAATAGCAACTCACCTTAAAAAAACATCATCCCCCTTTGACTAATCAAAGGGTGCCAAATAATCAATGTTCATACCCATTGGATGGGACATGAAATCATAATTTCACTATTTAAGGTTACCATTAATGTGTACAGTTATACTTTTCCTTTACGATCTCCTGATGATCATAAAGAGACTGATCCCCTGGTTGGAGCTCTCAGCGGGGGGCGGGGGGTGGAATGATTTACCTGGTAGTCGCAAAGTTGAGACTAGAATTTAGTTTTCCTGATTCTCCAGGATCATCACTTTCTCTCACATGTCATTTTAATAGAATACAATAGAATACAATATAGTATAATGAATATATAATAAATATATGTAATTCAGGATTCAAAATTCAGCCTTAGTTTCAGGGTACTTCCCATGGAGAATTATTATATACTTCATGGCTCACTAAGGAAAGATGTCACTATATATATATACATATATATATATATATATATATATACATATATATACATATACACACACACACACACATATATCGTTTCTATATATGTGTGTATATCTATACTCTGTATGCATGTACATAGTGACTATATATGTGTATATATTTCTAGATATAGTTACTCTCAACAAACTAACAATAAAACAATCTTGCCAAAAGATGCAAAACAAAGAGGTACAATATATTTTAAAGCAGGGGCTCAGTGCAAGTTTGAGTTAGGAACACAGAAAAGGTAGGTGTTAACCTAGATTTTGAAGAATTAACAAAGGAGTAATCCCTCTTCGTGTTGAGGAATAGCCAATGAAGAGGTTAGAAAAGTAAATAACTGGGGTGCCTGGGTGGCTCAGTCGGTTGGGTGTCCGACTTCAGCTCAGGTCATAATCTCACAGCTAGTGAGTTCGAGCCCCACCTCGGGCTCTGTGCTGACAGCTCAGATCCCGGAGCCTGCTTCAGATTCTGTGTCTCCCTCTCTCTCTCTCTAACCTCCTCCACTCATGCTCTGTCTCTCTCTGTCTCAAAAATAAATAAACATTTAAAAAAATGTTTAAAAAGTTAAGTAAATAACTGGGTGGGGGGAGCGTCGTGCTAGCAGAAGGAGTTTTAACCCAACCTTGAGGGGAAACAGGAACTAGGGTCTTGAGCAAGAGAACAGCAGAGAGTTTTTGCAAACATTTAATCTATCCATTACATGCGCCAGGCATGGCAGAAAAGAAGGGAGCCAGAGAACCCAGTCAGACTATTGCCACAATCTAAGGCATCACAGGAAAGAACTTTCCAATCTTCCTATGTCTCCCTCTCTGCTACTTACAGGGCCGTAGTGGAAACAACAGATACTGTTGTCAGTTCTTTGATGCCGCTCTATTCCTGGATGCAGGTTTGGCTCAGCATCTTGGCCACTTTCCTTCACTCTTTATATATAGCCCAAATCTGCTGCCCCTGAGACACTAATGTTTCCAGGTGAAATTGAGGTTACTTCCTTCAGTTCCTGGAACACTTCCATTTTTCCCCACAGAACCTCTGCTGAAGTCAGTTCTGTTTTGTCAGACTTGTCACTTGATCCCTGAATTTAAATCACAGCATTTCAAAAATAGGCCACTTCCATAAAGAGAAAAGCAAAACAAAACAAGGCAGGCATATTTTGCCAAATGCCATATTTTTATTGGGATTTGCTGCCAACCACCCACATCTTTTTTCAGTCTGTCTAACTTTCAAACAACTTGAGATCAAATCAAAACTTTAGCTAAGTTAATTTAATTAGTGTTCGGGAGTTAACTTTTAAAGAAAGTTAATTTAAACAAGAGCACAATGGATCCGAGAGGTTAGTTAATAGAAAATACTTAGATGAGTGTAATTTTAGTAAAATAAAAAGAACAGCAATATCTTTCTACAACAGTTTCCTGTTTTGAAAAATTGTTACAGAGGTTTTGTTTCCTATCTTAGTTTTGGTTACATTCTTTGTATAACTCTATTTTCTAGCATATTGAATTCAGACGGTTTCAAAAATGAAGGGTGATTTGATAACGTTAATCAGTATAAGCTGTTTTAGTGATCTCTGTGGAAAAAAAATGATACAGCCAGATGATTTTCAGGGTAATAAGTGTATTGAGTATAATTTCTTTGTTCAGATACAGAAAGTGGTTCTCTGTTTAGAATGGATCATACAACATTACTTTTTATTAATATCTGGTATGCATCTCCCTTATCATAATTAGGGCAATGATAAAATAGGATTCCCAAAGAAAAAATATGATAGAAGATGACTTATAACTACAGTAATATTTTCTCATGATCTAGAGTAATAATTTTTGAGGAGTATTAGAAATTGGGAAGCTAAGCAAAGCAACTTAAAAGTAACAACAACAAGCAGTGCCTGGGTGGCTCCGCTGGTTACGTGTCAGCCTCTTGAACTCTGCTCAGGTTGTGATCTCGTGGTTCGTGAGATCAAGCCCCGTGTCAGGCTCTGCACTGAGTGTGGAGCCTGCTTGGGATTCTCTCTCTCTGCCCCTTCCCCCGCTCATGCTCTCTCTCTCTCAAAATAAATAAATAAAAGCTTAAAAAAAATAACAGCAAAATCAATGCAGAGAAATAAAAGGCACTCACCAGGAAGGTGGCATTTCTTGAGAAATTAAGAGGGATAGAATGACCATATATGAGATATAGAGATTAACTCAATCACATGAAGTCATTCATGATTCAGGCAAACTCCAAATTGGGTTTGTCTAAAATTTGTTAGAACCGGGATTCTTTCAAAGGCCACTTTTTGCCCAGTTAAGTCATTCTAAAGTTCATAAGAACTTCCCCTTAAGGATTCCCCTTAAACTTTCTCCTTCCTCTCCTTAGTTTTTTGTCTTTGAATTCCTTATGCGTTCCTTAGAAAGGGAGAAAACTCTCATACTCCACTGCCTCTCCCCAGGGAGCCAGGTGAGAAATTAGGGAAATGTGTGAAACTGGGTCACCTTCCTGGCCCTGCCTATTCAAACCACTTGCAAATCTAAGGCACAGTGTTGACCAGCACCTCTATTAGTCTCTGCCTGAGATGACTGGAGGGTTCCCTTCTGCCCAGGAAAGTCTCACAAGGAATGCAAATCTATTAGGTATTCTGCCCATTTCCCCATCCAATGTCCTGGCAAGGGAAGGGCATTCAGTAACAGATATCAAAGGGAAATGATAAGGCAGCAGGAAGAGAGGAGTCCAAAAGGCTGAAAAACATTAGATAATATAAAATGGGAAATTTTGCAAAAAAAAAAAAAAAAAAGGACAGTCACATCACACTTCCTTACAGAAACACCAACCCAGTTCATTTTCCCTTTATTTCTCTACACAGCACCCTGCCATCAAGACATAAAAGTTATGGGGTTTTTTTTAATTAATCTGGTATATTTCAGGCAACAACCACATTCAACTCAATCCAATAAATATAGATTAAACCAAGGGCCTGCATGGCTCAGTCAGTTAAGTGTCTGACTCTTGGTTTTGGCTCAGGTCATGATCTCATGATCTGTGGGATCAAGTCCCATATGGGGCTCTGCATAGCTTGCTTGGGATTCTCTCCCTCCCTCCCTCTCTGTCTCCCACCCCCACTTATGCTATCTCTGTCTCTCTCAGAATAAACTTTTTAAATTTGTTTTAATGTTTTGATTTATTTTTGAGACAGAGAGAGACAGAGCATGAGCAGGGGAGGGGCAGAGACAGAGGGATACACAGAATCCGAAGCAAGCTCCAGGCTCTGAGCTGTCAGCACAGAGCCCAACGTGGGGCTTGAACTCATGGACTGTGAGATCATGACCTAAGCCGAAGTCAGATGCTTAACTGACTGAACCACCCAGGAGCCCCATAAATAAACTTTTTAAAAAAAGATTGATTAAACCTCAGAAATCTACTGAGCTTAAGAAATTTAGACACTGAGATGTTGTAGTCAGTCTTCCCTTGAAAGAGTTACCGAGGTGTAGAATGAAATATATGAGTATATAACTTGGATGTAAGGGAAACAGCATAGAAGTACATGAAGAAGGGAGAGTGATCACATCTGGTGTCCTGAAAGATGCAGCCTTTGAAATGAATATTGAACCTTATAAAGGATTTAAATAGGAAGAAATAGAACGGGAAGTGAGTGCTCCTACCTCAGAAGAATGTGAGCAGATGCGGGAAGACCAAACATGCACAGGGACAGTTTCATTTGGCTGCAGCATGAGAGAAGGGAGGTGAGCTGAGCAGTAGACAATGATCATATTACAGAAGGCTTTGAATGCCAGGCTAAGAAATTGAGACTCCCTTCTCTAGCACTGGGGAGCCATGCATGGTTTTTGAGCAGGAGAGTGACCTAAATGGTACGCTTCAGAACAATCTGTGGAAATAATGGCCTGCATGATGAACTGGAATTAAAAACTAGAGTGATACAATAAGTTAGGTGACTTTAACAACAGTCTAGATGGGAGGTCCTGGGGATGGAGTGCCCCTCCATTGTGAGAGAAGCATTCTGCTGGTGGCCAAGATGCGGATCTAGAAAGTCAATGAACTATGCCCACCCTGAATGCAGCAAGAGCTACCCCACTCAGGCATGGCTGTCTATATTCAGAAAGACTCTCACCAGCTTCCTCTGTGGGAGGCAGGGAGCCGCCCCAACCACCAGCCAAGGAGCACCGGAAGTTCTGCAGCATTTACTTTTTTTTTACTTTTCCACTTGTGCAAGGCCCTCCCATTGCTTACTCGGTTCAGTTCTGCCCTGGGACAGGAAGCTCCCAGGGAGCAAACGTCAGTTAGCATCCTGCATCTGAACAACCTGCTACTTCTCTCCCCACCCCACCACAGAAACCAGAACATCAGGGCTTTCGGTTTGGGTGCTACCTTTATAGTCTAGGTTTTGGTAAAAAGAAAACTTATCTTCATGTCATGAGCTGAAAACAGACAAAACTTAATCCACGTTATCTTTATTTCCCAATTCTAAAATTTAGTCAAGAAGATAAAACTCTTTTCTTTTTTCAAGCATACAAAGTTTGAAAAACAGGAAGAAGTATTAGGGAAAGGGACTTTCTAATGCACGAAAACCTCTACCCATTTTCTCTTTCTCTTATGTTTGCAGGGTTTTAATCTTAGAAGTTGTCCTATTGCAACAATACAAAAACAAGGTAAAGAAAAAACTTAATAACCTCTCCTAATGTTAGCAGCCTAATGTGTATCCTTCCACATCTTATGTTCCTGCTGATATATAAAAATACAAGTATAGATGTAGGAGGTTACAATGTTATCACAAAAGTACGATTTACTCTTTCTTGCTATTTGTAAAATAATAATATATTGAGGCCATCCCCCAGGTCAGTAGTTACAGGATTAACACATTTCTTTCAATAGCTATATCATATTCCATATCATGGATATGTCACAATGTATTTTATTATTCCCCTTTGGATGAACATTCAGGTTGTTTCTAGTTTGTGCTGCAACAAACCGGCTTCTGTCAGTGTCTATCCTTGCCAGTGCATTTCACAGAAAAGTGCTACTAGAGCTAAGGTGTTTTCTGAATACCTACTATATGCTGTTTTTATAAAATATACAATAGAAATGTGTGACATAGTCCCTTCCTCAGAGCATGCCAAATATAGCTGGGGACATAAGCCTAACCCACACAAAACAATTAAACTGTGCAAGACAGGACTGAACCGTGTTCCATACACTTTACGCAAATGGATGCCAAGTTTTCCTTCCACACGGTGACAGACTGGAGAGATAGCTCGGAGGACCTTTTAGCCTTAACATTTTAGGGGCTTTCTTGGATTCAGGAAAGGGGGAAACAAGAAGAGCTAAGAAGTCAGTGGTCTGTGTGTGTTCAAGTCTGGCAGGACTTGAACAAGGCCAGAAAATGGTTTAGATCCATGGAGGAAAAAAAAAATTGTATTTTGGAGTGACAAATGAGCCATCTTTACAACTTTAGACACATATATGCTTGGAGAATGACAATAAGCAGTTCCTTCTCCAAGTCATTGCAATTCCAAACAGCCTCTCTTATATTCTTCCCACCCCCACCCAGCCTCCACTTAAAGACATAGAAGAATCCAAAGCTTAACTGCCACAAAGCATTATACTAATGCAGATTTAAAATGCATTACTTCAAAAAAAAAATAAATAAAATAAAAAAAAAATAAAATGCATTACTTCCAGCCAGCAAAAACTTAAAAATACTCCCCAAATTTCTTCCACGCACCCCCCGTCCTTCCCATGCCCAACCTACCCCTGCTAACACACACACACACACACACACACACACACACACACACACACCCCATACTTTTTCTGTGCCCTTTAAACAACAGCAGTCATTTATAGTGTTCCTGTCCATCTGGAAAATAACACGAATAACATGGAATAAAGTAATAATAAAGTCTGAGTGATTTAATTCAACCAAAACCTGAGTTTTTCTGAGAATCAAAAACTGTTAAAAAGGTTGGTATTGATAAACTAGCCACTACAGCATTGGTCTTTCACTCTACCTTGCAATGCTATGTTTGCAACTTACCAAGTCCATTTAAATATAAACCATGTTTAATGACATGTTTTACATTTCATCATACTGGAAATAGGATTTGAGAGCTCACTGTTTATGCCAGATATGTGTTATGCCTCAATAATGTATATAAGTAGCTCTATGAGAAAGTTCTGAAAATGAATTACGCATAAGAAATTAGGCATGTGTTTTTTATCTCAAAGATTTGAGATTTAAAAGTTGTATGTAATTTTTAGGGGTGCCTGGGTGGCTCAGTTGGTTGAGCATTGGGCTCTTGATTTCGGCTCAGGTCATGATTTCACAGTCCAGGCTGGAGCTTGCTTGAGATTCTCTCTGTCTCTTTGTCTCTGTCTCTGTCTCTCTCTTCCTCTGCTCCTCCCTGCTCATGCTCACTCGCACGCTGCCTCAAAAGAAAAAATTATTTTAAAAAAAGTTGTAGGTAATTTTCAATCAAAGTTGGCACCACAAGGAAGTCTATGATTCTCTTTTTTTTCCCACCAAACTTCATTCGGAAAAAAGCCACTGATGGGTCCAGGTGATGGTAAGCTCACTCGGAGAGAAAAGCAAGGCCATCAAGCATGGTCATGTCTAAAATTAGCTTTCAGTGTATTTTCTAAACTTTAGGAAAACAAGATTTATTCCCAGGATGTTAACTTGAATGCCAAGTTCAAAGACATAATCTTGACAGTCATATTGCAGAAAATAAGGGCTTTTAATAAGGAGAAGGAATTACTGACTTTCAGTAAAACCTAATTTACTATGTGTTTTTATTTAGCAGTAGGAAAAAAAAAAAAGATAAAAGCCCTTGACCTCTGCTGTACCATTCCAACCACAAAGGTGACTGAGGTCTGAGATTGGGTCCAGAGTCGTGAGGCCTCCTTGTGACCTGACTGAGCATAATTGATGTGCCTCCTTTCTCGGTGTCTCCACGCTCCATTCTCCGCACCAGCCTCCTCATGACATCAGCTCTAAATGGTATGGAGACTCCACTAGTGTCTTTGCAGGTCAAGGTCTAGATTTGGGAATCGGCAACACGCACCTAACATCAAAGCACTTAGCAACTGTTACCCAGTCAACACACAACATTCCAGCAGTTTAAAATGCACAATAAGATCATGGTTCCTTTGAGATCATAGTCCCATTGTCCTAAATAAGGGGGATTTTTGGCTGCCTTTCCTCCTCCCAGGGCTAGAATTGGGGGCTCAGCCAAAGGCAGTAAAACCAGGGTCTCGTGGGACAGAAGCAGCCTGCCTGGACGTGTTGAGACCTGTTCTCTCTTCTAGAGTGCTCTAAGTACAGTTGGCATGTGCAACCACATTTCTCCTCTTGAATCATGAACAATCAAAAATGTCAAAAGGAGGCCAATGGGGGAAGTGGAGAGATATTATCTGAGGAGTCAAGAGACCTGGGTTTACACTAGCCTTGGCGAGTTGGTATTAGATAGCTATGGCAAATAACAAAGTTAGCAGAAACCCGTTGCCTCACCAGAAAAGATGAGTTCAAAACTACCAACTCCCTGAGGACAAGAAGGGGAAGACCAGATTTTTTGAGGAAAAAAGCCCACCGATGATTCTGACGCAATAAGTTAGAGATGGCAATCCCAGCACAAGCACATGTATGCTCCTCAAACATGCCATACTGAATGTGGTCCTGCATATCAACACTAGAAATATTACACTTTGACCCTATAATCCCACTTCAAGGAAGCTATCCTACAGAAATAACTAGGTATACAGACAACTCTTATAGAGAGGTATTCATAGCAACAATATTTATGATAGTACAAATCAGAAAGGAACCAATGTCAAAGTTAAGTACATTATTAAATAAGTTATAATACATGAATCCACAAAAGCTATAAAAGGGCCGACAGGTACATGAAAGATGCTCAATATCATTAGTCATTAGAGAAATGCAAATCAAAACCATGAAGATATTTCATGTTCATGGATTAGAAGAAGTCATACTGTCAAAATGTCCACATTACAAAGCAGTCTATAGTTTCGATGCAACCCCTATCAAAATACCAAAACCACAATGAGATGCCGCTTCAGACACACTAGGATGGCTAACATGAAACAAAACAAAAACTAGGTGTTGGCGAGAACACGGAGAAATTAGAACATTACTGATGACAGCGTCAAGTGGTGTAGCCACTGCGGAAACGGTTTGGTATTTCCTCCCTTAGTCAAACGTGGAATGACCCAAGATTCCAGTCCTAGGTAAACACTCAGAAGAATCGAAAATGAGTGTTCAAATGTAGTACACAAATCTTCATAGCAGCATTATTCCAGCAGCCAAAAGGTACAAGTAACCCAAATGTCCATCAGCTGATGGATAAATAAATGTGGCATAAACATGCAAGGAACACTATTCAGCCAAGAAAAGGACTGACATCTGGTGGCACACGTGACAACACAGATGAAACTTAAAAACATTATGCTACATGAAAGGAGCCACCGAAGTCACAAAGAGGCCATGCATCATATGGCTCCATTTATGTGCAATATTCAGGTTAAGGAAATTCATCAAGACAGTAAAAAGATTAGTGGTTACCGGGGATTGAAAGGGGGGGGGGAATGGGGAGTGAGTGGGGTTTCCCTTTGGGGTGATGAAAATGTTCTGGAAGTTAGGTTGTGGTGATGGCTGTACAACCTCAGAAATGTACTAAACGCCACCAAACTATGCACTTTACAATGGTTAAAATGGTAAATTTCATGTTGATTATTTTACCAAAATTTTTTAAAGTTACAATCATAAAGTGGAATATTTTAGTTATTAAAATTGATCTTTTGAGGGAGTTTAATAAGATGTAGAAAATGTGGGAAAAGCAGTGTGTGAAACTACTTATAGTGTGACCCCAGCTTTATAGTATATAAATACACACAGAAAAACAAGGAGTGAAAAGGAAATTTCTAAAAATGCTGAATTGGGTTATCAATAGATACATTTTTTGTCTTATATTTTTCTGAATTTTCCCAAATTTTCTATATTATTTTTATTGTTAAAATATTAAATTATAATTCAATATTGTTTTATAATTATAAAAATAAACAATTTTTTTTTTAAAGGTGAGACCAGGGTGGGGGGGGGACCTTGGTGGCTCAGTCGGTTAAGCATCCGACTCTTGGTTTCAGCTCAGGTCATGATCTCACGGTTTTGTGGGTTCAAGCCCAGCGTCCAGTTCTTTGCTGGCAGCTCAGAGCCTGCTTGGGATTCTCTCTCTTCCTCTCTCTCTCCCTGCCCCTCCCCCACTCACACTCACGCTCTCTCTCTCTCTCTCTCTCTCTCAAAATAAATAAATAAACTTAAAAAAATAATAATACAAAAATAAAAGAGGAGATCAGATGACACTTTGGGACACAGATGGGAAAAAGATAACAAGAATAATGGAAGGTCTAAAAAACATATCATGTCATGATGTAAACAGCAGGAGCTAGACAGCATTATGGAATGGTTAAGACTGCAACACTGGGGAGAATTTATGTCCCATCCAAAGCTGGAATTGTGGCTCCAGATTCTTTGGAGTTTTCAAGAAATGCCGCAGCTCCGGATGGTTCAGTGAAATGCCCTGGGTTTTAAACCTTGGCAACTTATTCAATACTTTTCAAACCACAGGCCAAACAAAACACATCTGTGGACTGGATGTAGCCCACAGGCGCCAGTTAGCAAACTCAAGTTTATAGGAACAGGAATGTTTAGCCTGGAAAAGAAAAACCTTTGAACAGAGATAGTAACTTCAAATATCTACGGAAAGGCTATGTGCAAGATGGTGTGGACTTAATCCATTTGTCTCTAGAAGGCAGAACCAACCTAAAGGCTAGGTGTGGGCGAGAAGCAGAATAATGCCTAGTAAATAAGGGAGTGGTTTCTATTAGAGCAGCCGTCAAATAAACAGGGACTTCAAAAATGCATGGAGGTGCCCATCCTTGAGGTGTTCCAGCGAAGACTACAGAGACTTCTGCTTAAGTCAGAAGTTGGACTAGGTCAAAGGCTCCCCATCATGGGGGAGTATCAGAAACTTGAAAAAAAAACCCACAGATTTTTGGACCCTATTCCAGAACCATGGGGTGAGGCCTAGGAGTATGTATTTTTCAGAAGAGTCTCAGCTGCCTGGCAGGTGGCTCAGAAACACTGCTTTGAACCTCTGAATCTGTACTGGAATTCTATTATTCTAATCCACGGTTCTACCTAGCTGGCAGACAAGGGAAGGAAAGACTGAAGAAAGAACAAACAATTTACTGGAACTCATTATGGCTCTGTGCTAAATGCCTTCTTTATGTTATCTCCCTGAATTTTCACAACAACCACATGAGGTCAGAAGCAATGTCCTCCATCCCACTTCCCAGAAAGAGAAACTGAGGCTTGTAGATTTGAGTATGGCCCAAGGTCATTGCCACCACTGAGAAGATCTTTCTGGCTCCAAATCACACGCTAGTTCAACTATTCTGCATCGCCCTCCTCTGACCCATATGACAAATATCTCAAGTGGCCCTGATGAGCCAGGCACTACACTAGGTGGAGGGGATTCAACAATGATTAAGATACAGTCCCTGGCCTCGAGAGGCTTTGGAATCTAGTGAGGAGAGCAGAAAAGTAAGCAATTACATCACAGTGAAAACTAGGGGGTCACACAGGAGGAGCATCCAATCTAGCCTTGCGTTATCAGGGAAGGTTTCTGGGAAGAAAGAATGTCAAAGCCAGGACTCTAAGGTGACAAGGGAAAAGAACTTCAGGCTGAGGGTGCAACATCTACAGGCCCGGAGGCCAGAGGGAGCCTAATGTGTAAGGAAATGTGAGAAATTCAGGGTGGCTGGAGAATGGGAAGCAAGACATGGGCCTGGCAAGGTAGGCAGGACAGAGCCCCAAGCACTCATGTGCCACACTAAGACTGCCATTTATCCTAAGAGAAACAGGAAGGGTTGAGGCTTAACACAAAGGAGTACCTCTTCAGAATCACATTTTATGAGGATCAGACTGGCTATAGTGTGGAAATGGATTGGCAAGGCAGGGTCCACGTGGAAGGTTGGGGCAGAGAATTTCAGTGAAAAGGTGATGGTCACCCACACAAAAATGGTGGCAGGGAAGATGTTGTGAAGCAAAGATGATGTGTCTTCCATCCTCCCTTCCTTCGTTTCTCCCTCCCTCCCTCCCTCCCTCCCTTCCTTACTTCTCACGGTAAATAATACTACAGAGCCCTGGCTATCTACTGGCCATTCTGCTTGGGCAAAATGAAACCTAGTCCTTGCCATCATGGAGTCTGTCCTCTGCTAGGCAATAGATGTTTGTGGAAAGTACTTTCAAAAGTATTAAATAATAGACAAAAAGCACACTGGTTGGTTAGATTGCCAAGAATAACACAGATGGTAAAGGATGTTAGGGGGCTGGCTTCTCCCTCCTCCAGCATCAATTCTCAAAGAATCATTAAGTATAAGAGCCCCATAAAATAAATCTGAAAAGTTAACATCCTAACAAACCAAGTACTCCTCAGAGTTGTATTCTTAATATTCATATATGATAAGGTAAACCAGACTGTCTGCTTTTGGTGTATTTCATTCATGGAAAGTAAGAAGAATTTACCTACATTTTAATTCCTCATTCCTCAAACAGAAATGACTGCCTGACTAAAAAAGAAATGGGGATGGAGTACTAAATTAATAAACTAGAAGAATTATTAAAACCTTACTAAATGTGGCCACACTAAATTAAATGAAAACCCTTCTTGCTGTACTCGGGATATTTGCTAGGTACATTGGCAACGAGTTTGGATTCACCCAAAAACTGACCACAGAACAAGCAACAAGAGCATCATGACTTGGAGGGAAGGCAGCAGGTGTCTGAAGGGGCTTCCTGCTCAGAGCCTTACCAGACGTCAGGAGGGGGCTTCCGGTGCTCTGACCTTCCCCAAGTCTGCACTATTCCATTTCCTGAATTACTCCAACCAGTCCCTGGTCACCAGTGAGGCCAGGACATTCTTACCAGAGGCCTACTTGTTTAAGTCCTGGTTACAACATTCTTCTCACTCCTCGGTCCCAGCATAAGAATCACCCTCAGTTAAACAGCTGTGCCTGTGGATGGCACATTAAGATGCTTCTCTTCTACAGGTGATTTTCATGATTCTTTTAAATTTGTTTTAATGTTTTATTTATTCTTGAGAAAGAGGGAGACAGAGCACAGGCAGGGGAGGGGCAGAGTGAGAGAGGGACACAGGATTGGAAGCAGGCTCCAGCCAGTGAGCTGTCAGCACAGAACCCAATGTGGGGCTCGAACTCACAAACTATGAGATCACGACCTGAGCCGAAGTTGGACACTTTACCCACTTAGCCACCCAGGTGCCCCGAGGTGGTTTTTATTTTTTGTGACCTCTCAGATGACTTCTGATCTTTGTCATTCCAGCATCTCAATGGCCAGCAAGGAGAAAAAGTACATTAGAAAACGAACTTGTTGGGGTGCGTGGGTGGCTCACTCAGTTAAGCATCCAACTTTGGGTCAGGTCATGATCTCGTAGTTTGTGAGTTCAAGCCCCATGTCGAGCTCTGTGCTGACAGCTCAGAGCCTGGAGCCTGCTCCGGATTCTGTGCCTCCCTTTCTCTCTGCCCCTCCCCTGCTCATGCTCTGTCTCTGTGTCAAAAATAAGTAAACGTTAAAAAAAATTTTTTTTTAATGAACTTGCTCCTGCTCCTTTCCATTTTTCATTCGGCTCTTACAACACTAGCTCAGGTAATCACACCGCTGATCACTGATCGTGATTTTTCATGGGTGTGTTATATAGCTTTCCCTGGTCTACCAGCAAAGGGGAGCATACCCCATGAGTTGGTAGTATGGAGTCAAAATCTGCTTCCCCAGAAATGTTCTAGATGGAAAGAAATTGGATCCCACACAGTCAAATAATCCTAACCTTGGTAGATTAGAGAAGAACAAATGACTTAGAGGCATACATGCCCTGGCTCCTTTGAGCCAGCTTCCAAACAGGATCAACTTACAAAAAAATGTATTAGATTCCTAAAAGTAAAGTTTGAAGACACCCCTTCCCACCTTTATAAATTGTACCACAAGGAAAGAAGAGAAGATGCCAAATGGTGATGGGCGCTTTTGTTGCCATTATTAGCTTACAGTTTTATGGTATTCTTGGGCAGTATTGAAAAACTCTAAAAAACTGATTTCCTCAGACTTTCTAAATAATCTATTTTCCTCTGGATACTCAGATGTATCCAAAGAGATGCTTAAGATCTGTTAAGCATTTTAGATATTTTCTCTCCAGCTCCAAACCAAAGTGTGATCTAAAGCTGTCTACAGGGGCCCTCGTGGAGAACGCTCAGTGCTGATAACCACCCCCATACATGCCAACAGTGCCAGGACCAAAGGGAGGTCAGAGAGAGTGCTGGCGGTCTTTCTTTGGCTCTAGGCAAAACTCATCTGATTATCGACTCCACTTCCCCTTCCCTGGCTCCCCAGGGGAAGAGTGCAGGGAAGCAAATCTTCAGGAAAAGAGCTATCAGTTCTTTCAACTTTCCCATGGAGAGGCCCGTAGGCCAAGCTACGTCATGCCACACCCCGGTTGATTGTGCCAACAATTGCTTTCATTTTAATGCTTTCAGATGGGTTCTAATGTAACCTTGGAGAAGAATAACCCCAAACCCCGTATAAACGACCCATTTTCTCCAGGCTGTTTGTGCCCCTCTCTCAGAATATAGTATGATTCATCCATTAGGCTATCTGAAAAACAAGCATGGACCATAAAGGCAAAGCGGATACAGCAGCCAGTACTATCAGAGGCAGCTCTTTGCTTTGTGTCGCTCAAGTGATTCATGAACGTAATTCATTGCCTTGCCTACGGTTCACATGATCACAGCTCTTCAGAGATGAAAAGGCAAGACGTTCTGAGCAGTTTCTCCAAATGAACCAAATCTTGATGCTGTTTATGGACCTCAGGATCCCAAACCCTGACTTTATAACCATGTGAATGGACACCAATAACAGGATAAATATGAAATCTATAGAAAACTGAAGAAAACAACTTTTAGTTGGCATCATGCTTTCAACCTGTTAAATCATTTACCAGAGTAAACCTGAAACCACATTCTTTGATCCCCAACTGCTCTCAAGTGGAAAAGCAAACGAAGAGAGAAATGATGGAATGGGTAGTGGCTGGGTAGTTGGAGAAAGGCATGACAAAGACACAGAGGGGCCCTGGGTGGCTCCGTCGGTTAAGTATCCAACTTCGGCTCAGGTCAGGATCTCACGGTTTGTGGGTTCGAGCCCCGCGTTGGGCTTTGTGCTGACAGCTCAGAGCCTGGAGCCTGCTTCAGATTCTGTGTCTCCCTCTCTCTGTGCCCCTCCCCCGCTCGTGCTCTGTCTGTATCAAAAAATGAATAAATGTTAAAAAAAAATACGCAGTCAGAGCTGCTACTTCCATTCCCGTGTCTCTAGCAGACATCACTAATCAAGCATGACACTCTTTTTGGTCTCACAGATACAACCTCAGAAGCTTTCTCAACACATCTCAATCCATCGGTTGCATACAAATGATAAAATGTTGACCGGTCTTTTATTTAACAATTTTATTTTATTTTCCTCTAAGAACAGGAATCACTTATGTAAATCACGATGAAAAGCTCGAAAGGGTGAAGTGCTAAAACAACAGCTTCTGATTTCTGTAAGATGGACAGATAGGGTGCTGCCTCAGCACACGGCACAAGGTTGCCTTATGAGCCAGGAGAACAAAGAATCAGAGCACGGGTCTGGTCTCAGAGGCAGTAAGAACAGGACTGCAGCTAGGTGAGGGCTGCCAGGGAGAGAGGGTACTTTGGGGCCTCTCTTGAAGGTACAGGGACAAAGCACAAGCTGCTCAGAAACCACGGGAACTGACTCCCACCACCTAAAAGACTTAGTAACAAAAACTCCTTTGAGTTAAAGTTCCCCTTTTAAGGCTTTCGTCACATGAGTGAGTTAGAAGATTATCATTCAGTCACATCACACCGAGAAGTCGTTTATTTAATAAATGAGGTTTTTTGGGTTTTGTTGGTTTTTTTTTTTTATTGACTCCTAAATAGAGATAAGCAGGAAGGGGGAGGATAGTGTTTTCACCTGGGCTCAGGGATGCAGAACAGCCATGAGAAGCATTTATTGAGTTGTTACTACATGCCAAGCACTTCTCTTACATTATTTTGCATCCTCTTCACTACTAACAGTGAGTTCTTAACATCATCCTCTTACAGATGAGGAAAATGAGGCTTGGTAATGTAAGTAACCCAACCAACGTTATAATGCTAGTGAAGGACCAGGGTTGGATCCAAATTAAGACCCATCTGATTTGGGACGCCTGGGTGGCTCATTTAGTTAAGCGTCCTGACTCTTGATCTCAGTTCAGGTCATAATCTCACAGTTTGTGATATCGAACCCTGAGTCGGGCTCCGCACTGATAGCATGGAGCCTGCTTGGGATTCTCTCTCCCACTCTCTCTCTGCTGCTACCCCTGCCCATGCATGCTTGCATGTGCACACACACACACTCTCTCTCAAAATAATTAAAGAAATACGAAAAAAAAAAAAAAGATCTGTCTGGTCCTAAAGCTTGTGCCTCTCCCATTCCACTGAGCTGGCTCTGCTGGGAAGGCATCAAACACACACTTGGCATACTCAGAAATTTTCCATAAGGCAGATGCCTCTCTTATTCTGTAGCTTTCTTCCAGAGATTAGGAAGGAAGCAAATTCTCCTCTTACAAGGGAGGCCTTAAAAGAGAAGGATCACCCCACCTGTTGGAACTTCTTGCCTTGGACAGATTAGGGGGTCAGGGGCTATGAACTGGAATGACAAGCGTCAGCTTCCTTGGACTCAGATACCATTCCTCCTTTATGGAGAGATGCAACTTCAAAGGAGGTCAGAAACAGAAGCTGAGCATGGCCTCAGCTCCACACAGAGGAAAGTGAAAGTTTAGAGGGACAAATGTCCTTACAGCCTTTGATGGAGTTTGATGGAGCAGAAAGTGTCCAGGGCAAACTCTGTTCTGGTCAGTGTTACAGCCGATAAGCTAATCCTGTCCTGCTTCCTCAGTAGGGTTTACCTAGGGACTACAGACACCCTCTCATGTTATGTAGCCTCCATTGTGCACCTGTGTGCCAAGGGAGGGTAATGGGCCAGGTGGCCCCTGTGTCCATTCTCTAAGTACACATCTCTCACTCTGATGTCCTGAAGCCAGGCTGCTGCCATTCCACTCACTGCTTGATCCTGCGCTATTTACCTTCAATACTGAGGAACCACAGGGCCTATCCTTTCAGCAGGTTCAGGGAAACCCAGGAGCAATGTCAGCAGCATTTGTGGAACAGGCAGGCATACAGAAGGGTGATGCGCAGAGCTGAGCACATTCAGTGTGAGCGATAACACAGGGGATAACTTAGGGAAGTGGGAAGCAGGGAGGGAAAGCAACCAGTATACCTTGATTGCTTCCTACATATCTCAGATAAATGAACCAAGGAGCCATGACCCAACCAGGCCTGTTCAAACTCTTCCTCCAAAGCACTTGTGACAGGAGACAAGAGGGAATGTACTCCTTGGATGTCTGACTCAAAAATAATCTTTTAACTTAAAATTCATGTAAATTTTACAGTTTATGCCTTAAGATAACCACGTTTGTTTCAGTGTAAGAATAATGTTTTTTAGTTGACAAATGAAAAAAAACCCTAACCATCTGGGAAGATAAACTGTGTTAATCCTGTGAATTTGGCAGACCCTGCCATACCTCCAATGCACCATCTTGAAGGGCACAAGATTCTTGGACCAAGTCAGGGTCATTCAGTCCTGCTGCCCCATCCCACCAGGAGGTTCTCCTTCTTTTACCACTTGGGAGGTTCTAAGTGTTCATTAAGAAAGGCAGATTATAAACCATAGCTCAGATAAGGGGTAGAAGCACAAGGAGACCCCATGAAAGGTCAATAGATCAAGACCAAAATAGCCAAAGGAACATATGCAACTGGGGACCCAATCACCTTGGCCTCTTCTCTAGTTTTGTGACCAGCGCTCTAGTGATGAAGGATTAGTAATCAAAAGAAAACTCTCCTGCACAGGAATTTACTCTGTTGAAACTCTATCTCTCTCATACACACACACACCCTGCCACCACTACTTCAGGGGAAGGAGGGGAGCAAGGGCAGGCATACAGACCCCAAGAACGAGGAACTAGAGCGAGGAGGTGCTGATGATGGTGGAAACAGAAGATGCCAGACATGAGGCAGTACTAGGGCCAAGAGTTTGGAAACAGGTAGAGAGTGATACGGTGAGAGTATGCTGACATGAGATAGGAAGGTCATCTGGCCTCTGAGGCTGGGTTTTACATGCTGGTAGGTATGTGAGTTTAGATAATGGGTAGTTCTCAAAGAAACTATTTTCACCATACAGTTCCAAGTCACAAACCCAAAACAAGCATTTTCTGCACCAAACATTTGAATGTCTATAGATTTAATGACTATCCGGTCAGTCCATTGTTGCCTAGGCAACAGCACGTTCCCAGGAACCTACCAAGACCATAATTTCCAGAAGGGCAGGTATTGAGTCTACAGAGTCACCACTGTGTCCCTAACTCCTAGCACATAGTAGGTCCTCAACAATTCTATGCTCACTGAATGTAGAGAAGGGAACACTATAATATTATTACAGGATAATTTCAAAATAACACATTCATTCACCCTGCCTCATCCACTCTGTTTTTATAATGTGTGTTAACCAATGAGGTCACCGTAGGGTCTCACAGAGGAACTTCAACATGGGTAAAAATCCTGCATCACAGCAACTGCTGTGGTGTCACATAACAACACCTGCTTTCACTCAAAAGAATCCAATAACAGCCACTACAGGGGAGGGAGGCAGGGAAATACATATACGCATGCATACCAGCAATCCCACTAGGTGACCTCATGCCCTAGAATGAAAGAGAGAGAAGAGAAAGAAACTATTCCAGAGCTCCCTTGGACTCCTTCCGGAGAGCTTCTCACAGTGTGAACACCTCACAGAGGTGAGCGGGACTCTGGTGTTTAAAGAGACATATTTTTCATACACGTTGGCCCCTAAACACAAGCCAACTGCTTATCTGCTGCTCAGAGAAACAGCAATCCGTTACAGCTTTGTAGGCAAAACTGGCTGTCGGACTCCATCCAGGACATCGTGTTGGACTCTAAGGTGGAGCCTTCCAAAGGTATCCTAAAGGATCATTTTGACTCTACAGACCTTTACTTCAAATACAGACTTAAGGGGCGCCTGGGTGGCGCAGTCGGTTAAGCGTCCGACTTCAGCCAGGTCACGATCTCACGGTCCGTGAGTTCGAGCCCCGCGTCAGGCTCTGGGCTGATGGCTCAGAGCCTGGAGCCTGTTTCCGATTCTGTGTCTCCCTCTCTCTCTGCCCCTCCCCCGTTCATGCTCTGTCTCTCTCTGTCCCAAAAATAAATAAAAAACGTTGAAAAAAAAAAAATTTAAAATACAGACTTAAAACTAGTCACTCAGAAAGCTGTACCCCCTGGAACATAGTCTGTACATCACCCCAAACAAGATGAGGTTGAATAAGGAGTATCTTCCAAAGGAGAACACTCTATGTCTACTTCCACGAGTGGTCTATAAAAGAAGTATATATAACATAGATATTATTTTTGGCAGTGTATCTTCCAGCCAGCTTTCTGGTTTTTCTAAGATGAACCCAAACAATATCTGCATGGTGATTATTCCACAGAAAGCCTGCTTGAAATTTTTCTGCATTTTGTCTCATTGATTTCAACACATCTTATTTCAAGACCTCTATGAAATATATTAAACACATTTAACCTCAGCTAGAATAAATCCAGCTAATTAAATGATATAAAGAACAGCTCATTAGCAGAGCACGGGTAAATATTTCTCTATTCCAGCTAATAAGCAAGGTTTATTATACCCTTGAGCACTGTGCAGTCTCATCATGCCTCAATTATCAGCCTTATAAGCTAAGCCTAAGCAGAAAGTTGTTATTGAGCAAATAATGGCATTGGACATGTGCATTGCCAAGCTCTTGGCAACTGATTCATACGATCTTTAAACAGCCAATTTAAACCAACGGCAAGTTTTCATAAACAAGATGATTCTAACACTTTTAATGATCTGGTTTATCAGACTTCTTGAGTAAACAAACTTAGAACTCTTCTGTTCATTGTTAGAAAGATAATATCTCAACCACAGTTACCTTAAGCGATCAAACGTTGGTATCTTTAGGAGTATAGAATCTTTTCTAAAATATAATTTGGGTTTCTTTATTGCTATGTAAATTTTAGGATCATTTTAAGGCGATCAAGTCACTTTAAAGGATAAAGAATCAAAGAAGAAGATGGAGTCTGCAGCTAAAGGTACATTCAGATGAGCTACACCTATATTCACATTCCTTTTGTTTGTTTTTTTGAGAAAGTGCACAAGCACACTTGAGCACAAGCAGGGGAGAGACAGAGACAGAAAGAACCTCAAGCAGGCTCCACGCCCAGCACAAAGCCTGACTCAGGGCTCAGTCTCACCTCCCTGAGATCGTGACCTGAGCCGAAATCAAGAGTCGGATGCTTAACCAACTAAGCCACCCAGGCACCCCTATATTACCATTCTTTACCTCTATAAGTGTTGTGGGAAGTTACCCTAAGGAAACAATCAGGGATGAGCACAAAGATTCATGTTTAAGATGTTTATTAGGATGTTATTTATAGAAAATATTGCAAACTTCCTAATTATCTAATCTTAGGGATATAATGAAATAAAATATAGCACATCCATATGGTAGAATATTATGCAGCTGTTAAGAAATGATATTTCAAAGAAGTTTTAAGGACTTGGAGAAATACTTGTTTGTAACATAGTAGGAAAACAAGTAAACAAAAGCATATCCAAGATCGCCAAGGCTGGCATACAAACAGACATGCAAACGTGCAAAAAGAATTCGGTTGCATAAAGACAAATATACAACAAGCTAGCAAGTCTATATTTTGAAGCACATATACACATACATTAAATAAGGAAGCACTGAGAGAAAAATGGGAGGAAAAATATCAACAAGTCAGTAGTATTTATCTCTTAGTGATTACATCACAGGTGAGTTGCTTTCTCATTTTTTTATTTTTTTCATGCACGTATTCCAAATTTTGGATCTCTGATATCGTTGGGAAAGAAAAAGAAACATTATAAAAACGAAATGCGAAAACAGGTGTCTAAATGAAATAAAAACTAGAACACAAAAGGCAGATGGTATCAATGGCTATAGCAGAAGCAAAGCCTCAGAGACCAGAAGGTCACGAATGTTCCTTCCCAGACGGATGCTCAAAGTTAGGCCAAACCAGAGCTCAGGCACTAGAACAACCAATAGCTGCATGCATGTGACTGCATCTATTTATTGGTTATTTTTAATAGCTGCATTTAAAAAGCAAGTGTGTAGTTCATCTGAAGTTCCCCATCAGAATTTTCCATGTTGGGTTGATACAGTAAATCTAAGCAAAATGTGCTAGTACATTTTACTCTGTTTGCTGAAAAACACTAAGAAGTAACTAGCCAGCCCCAATTTTTCACCTGAAGCTCTTTCTTGTTTCTGGTTTAAAAAAAAAAAAAAAAAGGCTATTTTGTGAGGTACTGCCTGGGATACAGAAACCCAAGAGTTTGGCAGCATGAGTTTCTCTCAGTGTAGGGGGTCAGCCGGTATGGCGAGTCAGTGAAACACTCAAAATGCGAAAGTGTGAAGCAGTAAATCCATAGCCTCCAACGTACTCCATCCCTAAAATCATGAATGAGAGAACAATCTCCAATTTTTAATAGCTTCAATTAACTGAAATAAACATCTCTATGTATTGTTAGTAAGGAAGATACGCATTCTTGGTTGACCAAGTATCTGGTACTTTAAAAGATCTATGTTAAGCCTGTCACTAAGTAGCCATTTAATTAAAGTAAATGTCTCCACATAAATCCTACTGGCACAGGGACATGCAGTTTTGGAAATCAACCTGCAATTAAGACTCTGGGCCTAATTGTGTGGCACCAACTGAGAGATCCTAAGAGCCATGACATATTGAAGGCCTTTAAGAGACTTAAACTTTTGTGTCAGGATTTATGATGCTGTTTCCTCCTCATTTCCTTCTCAATTTGTATTCAACGTCACAACCTCGGTCAACAGCACATCTGCCAGTTGTCTCCTAAGCAGCTGGGGCATCGAAGAAAGAACACAAAAATCACACAGACCTGGGTTCGAGGATTTGCTCTGCCTTTCACTGGCTCTGAAACTTTGCCCCATGGTTTCTGTCCTCTCATCTGTAAAATGGAAAGGAAATTGCCTACCTCTTCTGGCTGCTGGGAAGATTTAAGAGAGCAACTCATGTGAAGGTTCAGAGTACAAAACTGTTATTTAAAATACAGCATATGCAGTATGGTTTTCAAAAATTTTTGTCCCAATCTGTAAGTAATATACAAGAATGGTACTTTTATTCAAACGAGGAAATGAATGGATATTTCACCCTAAAAATCTCTCACTTAGGAAGAATATTTCCTCCAGGGCTTCTCCTATCGGGGATCCAGCAAATCTCTTTGGAGCACCTACTGTGAACTAACCCATGTACTCCAAAGGATCAATGTTGCTGGAGGAAAAATCTTAGCTTTTTAGTTGGTCCTACCTCCCTCCATTTTAGGAACTCACTCTCTTAAATCCCGTGATTCAGAAGAAACTATTAATTAGAAAACTTTCTGCAGCTTTGCTCACCACCAAGGCCGGCACATGACCCAGGCTGACCAGTCAGAGTTCTCTTGTAGGAACTGATTTGGCTCTTGGGAGGGGAGCAAGGGTGACCTCTCTCCAAGACCCTGAGTAAAGTTGTATTCACCATCTTCCTCTTCGTGGCCTATGACTGGAAAAGACTAGACTTTCCATTCTGCACTAACATCATACCATACATAACTACCTTTTCTGCAGCAGAAAAACATTTTTGTCCTCACAAGCATCAACTTCCGGGAAACACTATCTTACCGCCCTGAAATAGCATGAAACCTAAGGCAGCCAGTGGCTGGCTTCTAAGCAAGCACACAAATAGAAAAACAAACAACCAAAATCACTCCTTTGGAAAAAAAAAAAAAAAAAGGCTCAACCACCATCACAAATAAGAAGGCAGAGCCAGCTGGTCTATAAAATCACCAGCCCATAAAAGGAGCGGGAAGATGAAGAAGGAGATTTAACTATTCTTCTCATCACTGTTTGCCAAGTGAGCTTGGTGTTGCTGATGAGCAGAAATCATTTCATTTACTTTTCACTTTTTTCATGACCCAATTATTTTCCATGTTACTAGGTTATCTAAATAGCCACAATTACCTCCTGTTTCCTGACTGATTCATGTGTTTTTCAGTCAGTCAGAACCCATAAAGAAACAAAGAAAGATCCAGGGTGTCAGATATGATGTAAACACCATGAGGGTTTTTATCAAAGGCTCTAAAACCATCCAGAGAATCAGACTCTCAGTAAGGCTGGAATGCTCCCAAAATGGATTTCAATGGGGGAACATATTAGTGTTCTTCAACAGAGAAAATGTTGGTGTCATCATAGCCCATCAAAACCCAAGTGACTCAACCAGAGTAAGACTAGTATGTGCTTGAAAGACATAATAGACTCTCTTGGAGGGAGACAGCAAAAATAGCATACTCTACTCTGTATCTGAAAGACACTTAAAATTGTTGTGTAAAACAATTGAGAAATTAAGCAACAGGAAAATGGCTGGGTAACAAATCCAGAAGAGGCTATTTTCCACTTCTGAGCAAAGAGATAATGGTTCTGAATCACTCGTTTGCTCTTCCTCAAGGTGCACCCTTGAGATGTTTATCCTTCGAGGTAATAAAGTATGATAGGGTTATATTGCAACTGTGGGATCTAGTTTTCTCATCTGTTAAATGAGTGGGTTGAATGGCATGTTTTTTGTTGGTTTTTATTTATTTATTTTTTTAGGTCCTTTCCAGATCTAAAAAGTCTGCAGTTCCGCTCAGAATACACAACTCCCACAGAATTTCCAGAAAAACATTTGTGTAATTGGCCCCAGAGGAAAAGATATTTAGCAACAAAGCCTTTCACTCCTGGATGAAAACATTCCCTCTGCTTCCTATTGACAGAATAAGTTTGGCAATAGCATGAGGGCTTAGGTTATAAATAAGAAAATTCATAGGCAGCATTAAAACACTAGAATGAGATAGAAGAAAAGAATAATTCTTGAGATCAAGACACCAGAACAGAATGGATTCTTATTTGCTTGGGATACTTTAGAAGAGGACCTGTAACATGACAGAAAGGATAAAAGGAGTGGAAAATGTTTACTGAGATGATCCTTCTCCAACACTCCTTCTACGTTGGACTCCCCAGAGCAGGAGCCTCTGCCTTCTTTATGAGGTGCCACTGTCCTCATGTACCCACTTCAGTCTCCAGGGATGTATAAAACGCCCGTGGAACTCCCACTGTTCCCAACCACCTTTGTTGAACTTAGCTATGCCATTCTGCTTGCTGTGCACACATCATACAGGGCATTCGAGAGCCAAAGTCAACTATTTACCCAGGTTTTCCCATCTTCACACCTTTGCTCAAGCCGATCACTTTATTTTGACGGCTCTTTTTGCAACAGCTCCCAAGCCAATAACCATAGTTCAAGGGCCAGCTTCTCCATGAAGCCACCTGTGACCCATGCCACAGTCCACTCCCTGCCTCCCACATTTCTCTGTTACATACTGAAGGCAAGGGATGATGAGTCAAATATTGGATCTCTAAGAGACAGTGAAGAAAACAGAGTTTCCTGAAGCCCTTTTATACTTCTCAGAATTGGGGGTAGGGGGTGGGGCTCATAAAGTCACTTTTTTTAAGTGTACATTTCTGTCGCATGAAGGCCATCCACATTGTTGTATGACCAGCACTACCATCCATCTCCAGAATATAATGTCACTTTTGCTTAAACTAGTTTGAGTGGGATTTCCAGCACTTGGATCCAATAACATCCTGACTGATAAATAAATGTATAGTTAGGTAATTACAAAAAATTCAAGAAGGATCTGAGGGCTGTTTTAAAAACAGTGAATAAAGTAAATTTTTATGATACTATGAAAACAAATGAGACCTTGATTTGAGGATCTTGAGAATAATCAATGTCTGAGAAACCCAGACGAGAATTAACCAAATGGACTGTATAGTGCAAATCACTGGAAAAGGATTCTTTGCTTTTATATTTGTAATAGGAGAAAGCTCTAATACACAAGAGAAGCTTGCGTCTCATCTCCCAAGGGAAGAAGACATCCTACAGAGGAAATTAAAATCAGGCTAAACAGACAAATCTCCTAAGGCTGGGAGAGGCCTCAGAGAATACAGAAGGAAGTAATGAAAGAGAGTAAAAGCCTTAGCAGAAAAGATGCCCTTTGTTTTATCAAGATTCAGAAAGCTGCTCTTCATATTTTCCTTACATATGCAAATAATTTATTAAAGTGTAGTAGAGGAATATTCTAGGATCACCTCTTTTTTGGGTCAGAAAAGTCTGTGTAATATAAATTACTTTGAAATCAATCTAGAAAAGTTACATAAGAATGAAAGTATACAATACTAAATGTAGAAAAAAATAAAGAAACAAAACAGTCACAACGTAATCCTTTTTTATAGCAGGCCTTCATTACGCGACAGCTTTTGTTTCTTCTTTACCATATATTTATATTTAAATTTGAAGAACATTTATTCCCATTTTCTCCAGAAACAAAATTTGCCGTCATTAATATGCCTGAAGATTTTATTATAAGTCCTACAGGGTTATGATCCAACAAGGAATTAGATGAGGCACTACGATATTCTTGGTATCATGTTTGTTAGCCTAGAAAATGGGTTGTCTGTATAATGGGTTTTTCTTATTTCTCTGCCTTTTTCTCCACTCGTTAAGTACCGTCAGCAAGTATTTTGAGACAAGGAATATGCCCTAGAGAAAGAAATGTGATGAAGAATTATTATGGGTGGACACTGGCAATTTGCTTGGTGGCCAGACTCAATCACAAATACCCTTCACTTGGCGGAGAGGCTCCGCAGCTGGAAGATGGATGCTGCTTCAATTCACTGCTGTGTGAAGCTGATATTTCTGGGGGGACAAGTAAAAAAGGATCACAAGTACAGCTCCCAGCTGAAGCAGTTAGTTTGCCCCCAGCAACCAGTCTCAGAGAATCTTGCCTTAGAAATTTACCTGTTAATATAAATCAGTGTTAAAACCTCTGAGACATTTAAAAGCCCTCATTAAATGGACGTTCAGGAGCCTACTTCATTTAGATTCACAGGTAGGCTTACAATTGATCGTTTGCTTTTGAGATATATTATGTGATGTGAAAGTTACTTTTACAGAAAACAGCTGGGAGAACGTATCCATCTCCTAAATTTGTATACTTTGAATTATTTTAAAACATAACTGCTAGATAAGGAAGGAAACCTTTTTAATGTCATAGTTTGGTTGTTCTTTGACTAGCAGCCCTGACCTCAAACCCCTGCTTTAACCTTGACTACAAAGGAAAGTCATTCCTAAGGAGGAAAGCATAGCTCAGAGTGGCTCAACCTCTCATCTCTTTCAGGGGGGAAAAAAAAATTCCCTAAGGATCTGAAGCGCAGTGTGAGGGGCTCAGGATTAATGCATTTATCTTCACCTCCCTCGGTGTCCTCTTTCACTCCTTTTGAAAGTCGTTGGCAAAAGGACAACATAATATGTCTCTTTTCACTGGAGATAACCCGGAAAGGTCTTGGAATTAGAGATGGAACACAGGGGAAACGTTCAGATAGTTCAGCCAAAGGTAAGAACTGGAAACAAGATGGGCTCTGAAGAGATGGCCGGCGGAGCAGGAAGCCCCTCACGTGAGGGCAGGAATGGCGGCTCCAATCTGGCTCTCCCACCTCCTGGGTCAGGCTACTTACATATACTGTAATCTTACTCTTGCTATCTGTAAAATGAGAACACTGTACTGCATGTCGAGGATCCCTTCCTATACTACAATCCCAATATTAAAACAACTTCCCGGACTCAAATCTTTTATTTTATGGTTCTGCTCTAGCTATGAATGGCACACAGAGGAAGACAGAATAAAGGTTTCTAGAATATGAGATCGTCTTCTAAGGTGGACAATGTTAGGCTGGCAATCCTAATACCGTGTGCTGCAACTGCCTACTAGAATCTGCTTGGTACTTTCCTTTCTCTTTATTCCCGGAAAGCACCGGCCACTGCCCTGAGAGCAGACACAGGAAGAAGAGGAAGATGGTAGGAAATCAGCCTCCTGAACTTCTGCCGTAGCTGAAAGCTCTAAAACGGGAGACAAAACACCCTACCAAGAATGGTGAGGAACAAGAACTAAATATTTGCATTAGGATCAGAAACTTTCATGAAGATGAAGTGTTATTTAAGCCTTGAGATGCCCATCACCTGTGGGTTGTGTGTGTCTCTTCAAAAGGCACTTCATGCTCCTATTCTGAAAGACTTAGACCCCTCTTCTGGACCAAAGACACATCCTCTTCCCTTCACTTTCTCCTCCTTGGTCTTTCACTGGGCTAGGGACATCTTGAAATAAGAGGTCAGGAGAAGTTTGAGGAAAGGTCATCATCCCTCCGATCTAGTGTTCCTAGTGCTGTGCTCATTTTGTCTGTGCTTTCAACAGGTTTCCTTAAGCAAAGCAGTCATTTCATGTTACTTCATCAGATTTCCTTCCCTTCTTCCTGATTCTATTTGGTGTTGTTATTTTGATAAAATTACAACGGGGTTTCAAGACAGTTGCATTCTTTTCTAGTACTGAACTATGAAATACTGGAAACATATACACAGCAGCTCAGACAAGAGTAGAGACATGCATATACCTACCATCCAGTTTAAGAAATGAAACATTACAGATGTAAGGAAAGCCCCAGATCTATTGTTCATCCTTCTGCTCCACAGTAAACCACCATCCTGAGACCAGTAGTTATCAATCCCACGCATGTTTTTAGATATTTCCTAAGTATGTTTATAACCATAAACAATGTAGTGTTTTAAAGGCTTGTATAAATGGAATCATGGTGTATAAAGCTCCTTCTGGAACTTGCCTTTCTCATTCAACATTATGTTTTGGGGATTTCTTTATGTTGGTGCATGTAACTGTAGTTCATTCATTTTCATATCTATATAATATTCCATCACATGAAAAAGACCGCTCTGTATTTCTCTGTTTCAGTTAGATTTGCTTCCAGTTTGTCTGTTTTTTCATTATTGACATGTTGCAATGAACCCTCTTGTACTTGTTTTCTTACACTCTGACACAAGAGCTTCCCAAGGGTGCAAACCCACTGGGTTGTGGGGGGTGCACAGCTTCAACCTCACTCTCTCCAAATTACCCTCCAGATAGCTGTAATAATTTACGCTCCCAGGAGCCGTGTGGGAGAGTTCCTGGGTACCTACATTTTCTCCACCATTTGTTACTTACAGATTTGAATTCCTATAAATCCGATGGTTATATCTACTTGTGTACTTTCACTTATTACTTGTGCAACAAATAAATTCTTAAATGGCAAAAAGAAAAAAGAAAAAATTAAAGAAAAAGGTTTGACGAATGAATAAAATACAAGATTCCACCAAGGTGTGAGCCAGCATGTACAACAGAATGCATTTAGGAAAATAATTTTCTATCTGCATATATGAAATGTTGGCTTCTAAGGTGTTAATTACAACCAGAGAAGGATCTTGCGTCCCTTAAACTGTTCCCTGAAGTCATCCTCCATTCTAGAAGGCAAATCAAGTCCTAGGCCTCATCTGACAGGGTACAAGATGCATTGCCACCATTATCATTGCTCTGATGAAAGCAGCACTCCATGGTTTAGATCTTGACCATATTTTGAAGATCCTCAGAAAGAAAAAAAATTAAATAATTGAAAAATAAAGAAGAGCAAGCAGGGAAATCAATTTCAAACTGTAGCCACAATTGGCACTTTCCACCCTGTAAACATAATGTTAATCTAATACAGCATGTGAAACTGCATAATCTTTCAGGTATTGTTAAACCAAATTCTGCTTTTCTGAGCTGATCCCAAAGGGTAGGTCTGAATAAGGAGATGGTCTTCAGAAGTGTTCTTCAACAACCTAAGATGATAGTTTTTGGTTTCCACAGCAAACTAATTTACTTAGCAAGAGTAGTTATAACTTTCTATAGTTTAACTCCCAAGAATTCTGTAATAAGTGGCGTAAGAAATGGTTTATGAGCTGGGCTTTGGAAGCCAGGCTGTCTGAGTTCAAATCCCAGCTGTCTTGCATGTTAACCATGACCGTAGGCAAATAAATCACTTAGCATCTTTTCTCATCTGCAAAGTGAGGACAATAATAATCTACTTTATAATAGTTGTTGGAGGATTAAAAGTTAGAACAGGAATTGTCACATAATAAGGGACCAAAATATTAGTTATTATATTCTAGTCTCATTTTATTTTTTTCAATATTTTTTAATGTTTATTTTATTTTTGAGAGAGAGGGGGAGAGAGAGAGAGAGAGAGAGAGAGAGAGAGAGAGAAAGTGGGGGAGGGGCAGAGAGAGAGGGAGACACAGCCTGCCAAAGCAGGCTCCAGGATCCGATGTGAGCATAGAGCCTGACGCAGAGCTTGAACTCACAAAACATGAGATCATGACCTGAGCCGAAGTTGGACGCTTAACCGACTGAGCCACCCAGGCACCCCACCTCATTTTAGAAATTAAAACAAAAAAAAGTTCTGTATTAAAAACAGATATTTAGGGAGTAGTTCTTCTGTGTCCTTTTTTGCACATGTGAGTTTCGGAGGCTTACTGGATTACCTAGGTGATGAATTTGGGTCATTTTTGTTTTCTTCACCATGCTTTTCTGTACTTAAAAACTAACACCCAGTATTTTTTTAAAGCCTCATAGAATTTTTGAATACAAACTCCATTTTCTTTCCCTTTTCAGGAAAAAGAGTCAGTAGAAACATTGTTTCAAAAACACCTCTTATCTAATTATACATGCTCCTACCGGCTGCAGCGTGAGCTGCAGTCCACTCTCCTGGTGCATAATTGTTATAGAGCATAGGATCTCAATTCAAAATAAATGTGAAGTTTATCATAGAAATGGATGGTGGCTTCCTGTATGGAAGAAACAGCAGTTCAGCATCTTGGAGAGATTCTTCAGACACAAAAGGAGATTACATAGTCAAAGCTTTTTATGTTTGTGGTAGGGAGGGAGGGAGGGATGGGGGATGACCTTGGGCTTTGGATTTACTCTGACCTGCTTATGTGTTGGATGATAACCATCTCTGGGGATCCAATGAACCTCAGACATGAACAGGAAGTACTTGTGAGGAAAGCTTTGCTATCAAATTTTATGTCACACATCTCAATTTTTCTTCTGATACCCAAGTAAAAACTATTAAAAAAATTCAGCCCAATTCTTATATGGTTAATAATTTGAAACTAAATAAATGAAAAGAACATTTGATTAATCTTATGTTTTCTAGTGTATTACATTTAAAGACAAATCTGGTTTGGAGAAATCTGATTCTCAAGGAAGGGTAATTTGCTTTAATGAGGACTGGTTTGACTCAAAAACAGACCTAATAATTTGGCCTTTAAAAAATATTGTTTTATCCCTTTGGACTTAAATATTAGTATGAGCTAAAAAGGGGGTACCTGGGTGGGTTAGTTGGTTGAGTGTCTGACTCTTGATTTCGGCTTAGGTCATGATCCCAGTGTTGTGGGACTGAGTCCTGCGTCGGGCTCCATGCTGAGCATGGAGACTGCTTGAGATTCTCTCTCTCTCTCTCTCTCTCTCTCTCTCTCTCTCTCTCTCTCTCTCTCCCCCTTTCTGTCTCTCTTTCTCTGCCCCTCCCCCCACTTGCACACACTCTCGCTCTCTCTAAAATAAGAATTAAAAAAAAAAAAAGCTGTGTGGTCTAAAAATTACTGTGCTTACCTTTAAAATAGTTTGCAACCCAAACATTCTCTTCTAGGACTATGAACATATTTTTCTAGCATAAACTTCTGAGGAAAAAAAGCTTTCTGTAACCCAAAAATGAACAATTCTTCCTTCCTGGCTGTATTAAACTCTGTGACTCTCTCCTATGTTCAATGTCTCATAGAAGAAATCTACAGATTCCTCTAGAGAATTATCTTACAAATCAATAACATAGCTTCTATAACTCTTCGATAACTTTTCTGTATTTTCCAAGACAAAAATAATCCAGTGTTCATTACAGTAAGCACATTTCTAAGCTGTTGTGTGGTTCAGAAATCCTTTGGTAAGAGACCAACCAGATAATAGACTCTTAGAGCTAGAGGGGATTATTTTTTTAATGTTTGTTTGTTTGTTTGTTTGTTTGTTTTGGGAAAGAGTGTGAACAGGGGAGGGGCAGAGAGAGGGGGAGACAGAGACAGAATCTCAAGACGGCTCAGTGCTGTCAGCACAGAGCCCGATATGGGGCTCAAACCCACGAACCATGAGATCATGACCTGAAACAAAATCAAGAGATGCTCAATTGACTGAGCCACACAGGCACCCCTAGAGCCTAGGGGATCTTAGAGTCTATTTAACCAGGCTACACATTTGAATCCCCTAGAGAGCCTTTAAAAATACTGATGTCGGGTACACCCCACACCAATTAAATCAGAATCTCTATGGATGGGGCCCAGGCATCTGTATTTTTAGAAGTTCCCCTTGGTGATTCTGATACACAGTGAGGGTCAGATCCCACAGATCTGGTCCAACCACTTCTTTCTACGGTAAGGAAGCCAAGGCCCAGAGCTGTTAAGGGACATTCCTAAAGTCACATAGGCAATTATGTCACATGGCCAGGCCTAGAACCCATGTCTTCCAGATTCTTTCTTCTCTATAATATTACCTTCTCTCACAACTCCATTTCTCATAACAAAATTAGATCTCAGAATCTGAGTCCAAAAGGGACCACAATTTGGACCTTCCAGGGACCAGCCACACAATAAACAGCCTTTCTGTTGTCTTTCCACCCAGCAGTTTGCTGCTGTTATGACAACCATGTCACCCTGTAACATGGAAAACACCCCTCCTTGCCATCTCCACCAGAAAGCAGCATCTAATTCTCAATCTGTATTAATGGTTTCCTTTATTGCTTCCACTAACTCCTGTCTTCTGATATTTCTCTTTAAAAGGAAAAAGTAACTTCTTCTAAAAAAAGAAAAAGCCTCATTTGGTGACAAAAATTGAGTATCTAGCATAGGGACGAACTAAAAGCTTTCACATAAAGAAATGGCTTCGGGGCAACATTTTTAAAAAGGAATCATTTGTAGATGGGTGGTCTTTGCTTTCAGGGAGAGCTAAACACGGGACTGAAGAAACAGTGCACGGGCTGGCAAGGGGCCAAGCTCCTCAAGTACTGGGTGTCCCACTGCATCAGTGGCCCTTTTCCAAGACTCTGCAGGGGTGAGCACAATTACCCCACCCAGGGGTTAGCGAACACCTCCTGATGCACAGGACTCAAGGTATGAAAACTCCTGGTGGACCATGTTCTCTGCTTGTCCCACCTGATCCCATATGCACGTCCTAATCCTGCTAACCTATTAAAACTAACCAAGAAATTGTTTTTGTTCTAACAAAAAGCAGTCCTCTTGGGGCAGGAAGAAGAAGATGGCTAACCTGTGAGAAAGAGGTGTCAGAACCAAGCAGAGATGAACAAGAACTGGACCAGCAGCCAGAAGATCTCAGGGTCAGCCCCACTCCTGCCACTTACTGGGTGCATACATTGAAGTAAGTCCATTTTTCGGGGTTCCATTTTCCTCATAGGCAAAGCTGAGATAACACCTGTCCTGACTGCCCCATGGGTTGATTATGAAGAGCAAAAAAAAGATAATTAATAGACATAAATCTAGATTAAAACATCTGTATAAAAATATACATAAATGTGGGGTACCTGGGTGGCTCAGTCGGTTAAGTGTCCGACTTCGGCTCAGGTCATGATCTCACGGTTCGTGAGTTCCAGCCCCGCGTCAGGCTCTGTGCTGACAGCTCAGAGCCTGGAGCCTGCTTCGGATTCTGTGTCTCCCTCTCTCTCTGCCCCTCCCCCGTTCATGCTCTGTCTCTCTCTGTCTCAAAAATAAATAAACATTAAAAATAAATAAAGTTTACTTAAAAAAACACGTAAGTGTAGGTATTATTAGGAAGAAAAAGGAGATGAAAAGAAATTTATTATCACCAGATTAAACACTTAAGACATTCGGAAGTGCTAAAATCCTGAAAAAAGATTTGACCATTTAGCAATATAATGTCATGGTGAACTGTGCCTGTGGAGTCACACAGACTTAGAGTCAAACTTAGCCTTGTCAAGTAACCTCTCCGAGCCTCACTGTTCTCATCTATGCAGTGGGGATCACAGCGACAAGTCCCCTTGGAGGTTTGACGATGTTGACTGATAATCATGTAAAGAGCTTAGCTTGGTGGCGGGCACATGGCAAGTGCTTCACAAACGTTAGCTCTTGGTTACTATTGTCAAGGAATTATTGTTATTGTCACCGTCTCCCCTACCTCTCAGGATTGTGGCGATTAGTAGGGATCATATGTGTCAAGTAGGAAGCTGTCAATAGATGGTCACCATCATTCTACTTGAATCATCAGCTCCCCCTCTCAACAGAACAAGGGGTATTGCTAAGGACCACATTTTCCCTTTCTCACCAAGAGATTTCTTTTTTCCCCCAGTCCAATTCTTTATGGGCTTTGTGTAAGAGCAGGTGGACTGTGAGGCATCTGGTCAACCCCCTTCCCATGTCAGACACTGGTATGATCCCATTCATCTCTAGGGGTTGAATCGTAAGTACATTTTTTCAAGGTCAAAGCAGAAGCAGTCCCCTTAGTATGAGCTCCATGTCCTATAGCTATTTGACCCTGTACCTGAATCAGGGTGGCTGGCAGGAACCCAGCTAATTACCAGGACTATCAGACATGAGGCGCGAAAGAAACAAAGGAAGAAAAGCTACTTATAGAGAAGTTACATAGAATGTGCAACTATGTTTTAGAAGTCTTTGTGAGTGGCAATTTGTGTCACTGATCTTACCAATGCTTTTATTCGAATGGAGAAAACAGGGGGAAATCACAAAAAGTTAAGGCAAAAAATATTCACTTCATGTGAAATTTCATATAAATCACATGTAAATACAGTACAAATAACATTCTCTTTGGAAATGTCAAAAATATGAAGTTCTTTGGTCTGCTAAAACAAAATTCTATAAGCAATATAGGCAAATATGGAAAGACATGGAAAACGGAAATGAGAAAGTTTTAAATGAGTTAAGATCATCCATATTCAAACCTCCCAAAGATGATGCTATTAACACTTTGATATATATTATTTCATACTTTTTTCTATTTTTGTACATATAAAAATAGAAAATTTCCCCCAAAACAAGTTTTAAAACTCTAGCTAATTAAGTCCTTAAAAAGCACAGAGGGGACTTAAAGATCTAATGAATTAAATAATGATAGCTACTTTCTCCTTTTGATCCCCATGTAATTAAAGCCTATGAAAACACAGAGATTGGCATTCAGTGAATATTGATGGGTAATATTTATGAAGTACTTACATCATGCCAAGCATGCACCTAATGTCCATAGGCAAATTAACCCCTCTGGCTCACAATGGTTCTATGAAGTGGGAAAAATTATTGTTCCTGAAAACAAGGCACAGTGAAGTGAAGTAACTTGCCCCAAGTCACACAACAGGCAAAATGCTAACCTGGTGTTAGAACTCAGGCAGTAGGGTTCCAGAGGCCAAGATCTTGACTACCTTGCTATGCTGCCTCCCAAACAGAGATGCAAGATTATCACTAGAAAAGGAAAAGAGAAAATCCCTTCTGCTTACCCATAACTTGGCAGCAAAAGTTATATAGTACAGTGATTGCTGAGTTAACCATAAAACTGCCTAATATGCTGAAAAATCACAACACACCCAAAAAATCTAGGAAACAGATACTGATTAAAATAAACAGAACTTGCATTTCACAAACAAAGTTGGAAGGAACAGTCTTGGAAGGTGGGATATCGGTGTCAAATGTAGCCAGCCAACAACCTTTTTTGAGGATGTGCTGTCTGTGTTTAGGTTTATGACTTAAAGGTTAGACTGCCAAGAATTTTTTAAAAGGTTGATACATCTGTGGCTGCATTTCCCCAGAGCACCATAACCCGCAGTCTTGCCAAAATTAAATAAAAGGATTGACTGTCCTCTTTCTTCCTCTGCCTTAAGAAATGTCACCATTTGAACTCTGTGGGGAATAAAGCTACTATGAACTCAGCATTCAGGAGGAATTTTCTGCTTGGATTGCAATCAAAACTCCTTATGCCATGACTGGTTCCTAGTAGTCTCAAAGGATAGTTAGAGGAAGATCTACACACTCATCCCTTCCAAAGAAGATTTTGAAAAGGAAAACCGTGTGAGCTAGAAAGGTATATAATTAATTGTAACATTGGTACTGCAAAGAGAGGGGTACATCCTAGGTTATGACATGTGCAAGTCACTGGAGTAACCAAAGAGAAGAGGTAACATTAAGTAAAGACAGGTGAGAGGTTTCCAATAGAGGAGGGAGTATATTAATCAGGGAAGGGAACTACTATACCAAACATTCCCCACATCTTGGTGGACTTACACAGGGAGAGTATTTCTTGCTCATGTTACAGTCCAGAACAGATCAGGAGAGGGCTGGACTCCACGCAGCTATTCAGGGTCTTGGGCCTCTTCCTCCAGTGGCTTCATTATCTTCCAGGGCCTCAGGGCCCTCTTCCAAATCCCGTGCTTATAGTCAACAAACCAGGAGAGAGGACAGGCTACTTTCTGGTCTCATCCCTATAAAACCCCACACATAATCCTTTACTTTGTGTCTCCTCATTTGTTAACTATAAGCACAGGATCCAGAAGAGGATGCCAGGGCCCCAGAAGATGTCTCCAGCCAACTGAAAGAAAGGCTGGAAAATGGGCCCAAAAGAAAAAGAATACATAGTTTGATAACATATAGCATTCTGTCTGCCATGAGGAGGAAGGAAATCAATCCAGATTTTGACAAAAAATTGATGTGCCTTTACCTAAGTCATTGGCAGCATTCTTCTTGGGAATGAATTTGTCTGAGCCTGAATTATCAATTTGGTTCTCAAGTCTTCCCATTATGAAAACCGAACGAAACAACAAGAAGTAATGATAATCCAGTCTGTCCTTAAGAAACCCAATGCTTGGGGCGCCTGGGTGGCTCAGTCGGTTGAGCGTCCGACTTCAGCTCAGGTCACGATCTCGTGGTCCGCGAGTTCGAGCCCCGCGTCGGGCTCTGGGCTGATGGCTCAGAGCCTGGAGCTTGCTTCCGATTCTGTGTCTCCCTCTCTCTCTGCCCCTCCCCCGTTCATGCTGTGTCTCTCTCTGTCTCAAAAATAAATAAACGTTTAAAAAAAAAAAAAAAAAAGAAACCCAATGCTCAAAGGGGCACATGACCTTACAGGCCGGTAATGAAGCATAAAGCCTTGCCTTTATAACCTCATCCGGATCCAAAGATATAGGATGGGGTACCCTTGTGGCAGCCGCACGGTGAATTCCATTTGATCTGAGCCCCCAAAAGCACCTACGGTCCCAGCTCCAATGATATGGTGCAGGGGCTGAGCACAATCCTAAAAAATGTCATTCAAAATCTGTCCACACAGGAGAACAGGAGCCCCTTGGCGTCTGCAGTAGGCCCACCTCCTCTTAGAAAGAAGCTTCTCTTAATGGCAACAAGTCCATTTGATCCCAATGGAGGTCAGTTCATGAGATTTCTTTCCTGGCTCTGTTCCCTTCTCACCTCTCCCCTTCCTCCGCATCAGCTTTCCCATCTAAATGAGAGCAGAGTGCCCAGGCACTTCTCAAAGCATACCAAGGAGAGATGCAATGTGTTGTTACACCAGTGACAACCAAAACACTACATCACATTTGTAAAATGTTTTTCAAGAAAGTCCTTTCGTATTTGGTATTTTATTTGACCCTCATCTTTTCCCTTCAAGCCAAATACTCTTTCACAACACTTTGCAATGGTTTGAGGCTTTACTGACACAAAACACGGTCCCAGTACATTCTACCCCGAGCAACTCTGCTACAGTGCACACCCTCCTGCTGGGAAGAAAGAGAACAAAATCTGAAATTGAACAGCCTGGCTCCATCCAAGTCTGGACCCTGTCACTTACTACACCATGACTCGATTTATGTCACTCATTTTCTCTGAGACTGTTTCCTCCTGTGTTAAGCAGATCCAGTGCTGCCTGACTTTAGCCATTGCTCTTAACAGGATCCAACAGGAGAAAATATGCAAGAGCATTTTGTAAATGTGGCGTCATAGCTTCCTTCTGGAAATTAGCACTATGCCTCTCACGCACGGAATGCCTCTAACCGAGATAGAATTGCTAGAAAATATAAGTTTGATTACATAAATGATATTATTAAACTAATTGTTGCACTTTATTGTTCAACCAATATCTGATGACTTCTAAATTGACTCAACAAAGGGAATAAAAAGAAACTGCTTATATTCTATTTCATATCACAGTTTCTCATTGTTTAGCAATACTCAAGTTTAACCACACTCGCCTTTGGCCAAAAATAATAATAATAATGCAATGAATTCAAAACTACACACTGTTCAATTGTTCTTCCAGTTTTCTCTCATAGGACGCCACAAAGGGGAAACCACAGGGGAATATCTATGGACCACTGGCTGTATGTTTTTCTTTCTACGTTTTCATAACCAAATAAGATATAAATATGTTCTCAATTTAAAAGTTTCAAACAATACAAAAATATACAGAGTAAACTAGAAAATCCCACCTGTCTTTACTTCCCAGAGGTAATCACCCATTAATCTGTCTGCTGTCAATCCTGCCAGACTTCTTTCTGCAAATTGACTTTATGTGCCTATATGCAAAAATCTCTTGTTATGTTTTGTTATGTAATTGGGATCATACTTTACAAATTGCTCTATAACTTGCTTTCTTGACTTTTCGTAGATTATTCCCATATTGTGCATGCCTATCAACTTCATTCTTTTTAATAGCATCTGGTTTCTGTTAGGTAAATACCCCAAACTTTACTTGACCCTATTGATAGAAATTTGGTGGTTCCCAATTTTCAAAATTACAAAGCTTTGCTAAACTTTTAAGGTTAAATTGCTCATGGACTCCGTTTTATTGCCTCTCTCCAAATTTCACTTGAAACCCGTGTGCAGTAAAGTTCCTCTTAACACCCTCTTCCTCCCAGGGATAAGTAGAAGGCTCTTTATGGAAAGTAGAGTGAACTCTACTCTGAGCCCTTTAAAGAAAAGACTAACGAGAGTGTTAGCACTTCAGACTTGAGACTCTATCTTTCACACTGCATTCCTTATTCATTGTGAAGAGCATTTGGTTCAATCCGTCCTGTGTTTTACCTGCAGAGAGAATGGACTTCTACCTATGGGCTTTCTGTGTGAAGCATTACAAACTTCAACCTCAGCACACACACATGTGCACACACACTCTCACTAACAATGCTAAGACCAAAGAAAGAGGCACGTGTGTAAATATCTTAGCACACTCTAAGGAATTATCTACCCAGGTAAACATGGTCTTGGGTTCTATAAAAGAACTAAATAAAATGATATTGCCAGAATCTTCTACAAGAGCAAAACTATCTTCACTTGAAATTTCCAGATTTTAATATTTGTTGGTTGCCTACTGTGTGCTGAGAGGGGATCAAAAGTAGTATAAGATCCAGAAGCTAGAAACCAGTTGGGGGAATGAGGATTGTACACAGAAAACAATTAGCTAACAATGTAAAGTGGACGGGCAATGCAAAATGATGGCTGAGCAAATGAATGGTACAGGCAGTAAGTGCTCTAGGAGGGGCTCTCAGGGGCCAGAAAAGCAAACAAGTCGTTCTGAACAGGGGCCTCAGCACTGCAGTGTAGGCTCAAAACACAGAGTCAACTGATGGGGCTATTTATCCTATGACCATAAAATGATAAATTCTGTCTGTAAGAGAAATCTGAGTGTAATGGCACACTTGATGTGCAGAGGATATAATGCTCCAGGAGGTAAACACCTGACAGATGCCACAAAGAGGCTCAATGCAGACCCTAAATGATGTCCAGAATCCCCCAACCTTTGTCCCTTCTGCAGGCTCTCTTGGAAGGATTAGAATTTAAGTTTTAGGCACTTTTCCCTCTCCTGATGACTGACTGTGTCAATACATTAAAAAGCCATCAGTGGGGCACCTGGGTGGCTCAGTGGGTTAAGCATCTGACTTTGGCTCAGGTCATGATCTCATGGTTAGTGAATTCGAGCCCTGCATCGAGCTCTGCACTGACAGTGTGGAACCTGCTTGGGATTCTCTCTCTCTCTCTCTCTCTCTCTCTCTCTCTCTCTCTCTCTCTCTCTCAAAAAAAAAAAAAAAAAAAAAAAAAAGCCATCACTAAGCATCTACTGTGTGCCCATTGCCTAAATTAAGACAAGATTAAGAAGATGTGTGATCTTATCTGGAAAGCATTCACAAGTGTCTGAACTATCTACTCTACCTCAACAGTGTCCTGAACCCACCTCCCTGGCTAGTCAATGGTAGAGCCTGAACTCATTAAAAAAAGAAGCAACAGGAGACCACATGAAAGGTATGTTTCTTTGGGCCAATAAAACAGAGGATATCATAGAACATTTCTCGTTTTAACTTCTTCCTAAAATGTCGAGGCTTGGTTGGGTCTACAGAGCCTAGTAGTTTCTCTTACCTCCACGGTTAGAGGTGTTACCCATGTATTCCTTTTATGGAGCTTCTAAAAAAGTTTCCCTTTTCTTTCTCCATTTATCCCAAAGAGACTCTCAATCCAAGCCCCAAACTGCCAATCTCTCCCCTCAACAAACTACTGAAAAAAGAAAGGAGGGAAGGAAGGAGGGTTGGAAGGGGAAGACAGAAAGAAAATTTACAGTAGCTACTGAGAAAAAGCGAGTCACTGTACCACACCAGGCCCAAGTTGGTACAGAGTACACAGTGAAGGGGAAGACCTGAATACTATGCTGCCTTTGACTCTCCCAGAAGTAGCAAAGGCACATCAGCATTCAGAAATATTAGAGGGGAAATGGGGAGAAGCAAGACATTGCTGTCTGTCTCTCACCAGAAGGCAAGAAAATGGATGGAACAAAGCGTTCTTTGAAGCCGGGGCAGCAGCAGGGATGGCAATAGTGTAAGAGGCAGCATAGACTCGTCTTTAGAGCAAACGTGACTCCTTAAAGTCGCTTGCCATCGATTGTGGGTCTTGAATAATAGCTGACTGTATTATTTTTTTTCCCCAAGAATAGACCTTTGTTCTCCTACAGTACTGCACTCTTGAATGTTTCAGTACTAGTTACTATGCTTAAAAGAAAGGCACAAAATACCGTACTTGTTCAAAACAAAGAAGGAATCAATTATTAAATCATCTTTTCTAAGAACTCACCAATCTATAAATAAAACACGTTTGGAAAATAAATATTTTCCTGCCTCTGCTGTTTTTCCTTTCACTAGCATTAACTTAAAAGGTGCCATTTCAGCAATACCTTTCTCAAAAAAGGAGACTCACTAACTCACGTGTGTTCAAGCTACTCTGCTAAAATCATTTTTTTCTTTTAGGAATGGGGCTCTACTCAAGGAAACATGTGCTCATTAAAAACATTTCACGGCACTAGCGTTCTCACTAGGAGCTTCAGTTTGTGTGATGTCTTTAATGCTGGTTCCATTTGTGCCCACTGTCCACCTGCACAAATGCGCAAATGACAGCTGATATACAAGAATTGCACGAAAAGGAACCTGGAGCTTAGTTACACATCCTAGAGCATCATTCCCAAGGATATTAAAGGTCTGATTGTGTTATCTATTGTGTGACAGATTAGGAATTAAGCGCTCAGATTCTTGGGCCACCTGGGTGGCTTGGTCAGTTAAGACTCTGAGTCTTGATTTTGGCTCAGGTCATGATCTCACGGTTCTTAAGTTCAAGCCCCGCAATGGACTCTGTGGAGCTGACAGTGTGGAGCCTGCTTGAGATCCTCTCTCTCCCTCTCCCTCTGACCCTCCTGCACGTGCTCTCTCTCTCTCTCTCAGAAATAAACTAAAAATAAATATAGGGGCGCCTGGGTGGCTCAGTCGGTTGGGCATCCGACTTCGGCTCAGGTCACGATCTCACGGTCTGTGAGTTCGAGCCCCACGTCGGGCTCTGGGCTGATGGCTCAGAGCCTGGAGCCTGCTTCGGATTCTGTGTCTCCCTCTCTCTCTGCCCCTCCCCCGTTCATGCTCTGTCTCTCTCTGTCTCAAAAATAAATAAATAAAACGTTAAAAAAAATTTTTTTTAAATAAAATAAATAAATATAAAATGAACAATCGGACTCTAAAATAATTTCATAATAAAAGGCCCTAACAAAGAACTGGTTCAGCCCTAAAGATAGCAGAATATGATAGGTTCCTCAGAATAGTACAGAATACTCCAAACAACAATGGCTTAAACAAGGTAGATGCCTATTTTCCCTCATAAACAAGGGTCTGTCTAAAGGAAGTTACCCAGGACTGTACAGTAATAAAGACCCAGGTTCCATTTACCTTCCTGCAAAGCTCTCCTCAGCATCTGCTTCATGCTTCTACTTGATCCATAATGGTTGCTCGCGTACAGCCATCTCATCCAATCCCAGGCATCAGGAAAAAAGAATGGATTAAAGAAGGGGGGATGTATCCCCTTTCTGAAAATTTCATGCTTAAGTCCTTTAGCCAGAATGTAGTCACACAGCCATACCTAGTGGCAAGGGAAGTTTAGAAAGATAGTCCTTACTCCAGGAAAAGCTTATATTACTTTTAAAGAAAGGAAGACTGGATACTGGAATGCAAAAATACTTGAGGGGACCCAGTTTGCTGTTCCCGGTAACAGCAAGTCTCTCCCCAAGTGGACATTACCTAAGCAGTCAAGGCTGACCAAAAGGGAAGAGGAAACCTGTCTGTTCAGTAACAACAAGTAATTCCAGCCCTGATGTGAGGAAACAAGTTAGTATCCATGTAAGATAACGAAGTGATCAATCTCACATGAGTTGTGAAATGCTTTTCATTCTGCTTTGACTTTATTTTCTAACTTCATAAAAACTTTTGCAACATTTACACTGTCCCAGAAAGCAAAGTTTCACATTTTATATACCTGCCAATTCTACTTCATACCTTCCTTGAGGTCAGTAACCTGTCTTTGGAAGTTTTAATATCTAGATGGATTTCAGACCCTGAACAAGAGGGCAAAATGTGACCAGGTGAACACTTGTATAAAAACCAAATGCAACCAGTCTGATTTTTCTCAAATGGTTTCAATGTGGGTTTTCAGTCAGATGAAGGGCTTTTCATTTTTCTGTGAATCTCTCAAACATACCCCCTTATATGCATTTTTGGTTATATGATTTCTACACTTCCTAAAATACCAGTGGTTGAATTGTTTGTTATAAAATAAAATTCACATAGAAATATACATTCAAGAGGCAGGTCAAACCAGGTTGATACCTTCTTTTTAAAAAAGGTTGTTCAGGGTCACCTGGGTGGCTCAGTCATTTAAGCATCCAACTCATGGTTTTGGCTGAGGTCATGATTTCATGGTTCATGAGTTTGAGCCCCGTGTTGGGCTCTGTGCTGACAGTGTACAGCCTGCTTGGGATTCTCTCTCTCTCTCTCTCTCTCTCTCTCTCTCTCTCTCTCTCTCCCTCTCCCTCTCCCTCTCCCTCTCCCCCACTCATGTTCTCTCTTTCTCTCAAAATAAATAAATATTAAAAAGAGTTGTTCAGGGGTGCCTGGGTGGCTCAGTCAGTTAGGCGCCCAACTTCACTCAGGTCATGATCTCGCAGTCTGTGAGTTCAAGCCCCGTGTGGGACTCTGTGCTGACAAGCTCGGAACCTGGAGCCTGCTTCGGATTCTGTGTCTCCCTCTCTCTGCCCCTCCCCTGCTCACGCTTTTCTCTCTCTCTCTCTCTCTCTCTCTCCTCTCTCTCAAAAGTAAATAAACTTTTAAAAAATTTTAAAAGAAAGAGTTGTTCAAACTGCAACCACTAAGTTGGCATTTTAGGAATCAAGAGGAAAAGCTGGGTAAGAAGCAAGGTGGAAATCCCTAACACTGTTCTATACACAGCAATCTAGTGACACTAATGACAGTTGATAGAAGCCCAAAGGAAACCTCCACAAAACTGCTGGAGATGCCACCTCACTTGTTTCTAGCAAGACTTTATCTGAAGGTGACACTGCTTTATGCCCAGTTTAGATTTAGTGTGGCTACAGCAGTCCTGAAGTAAGTTTTTTGATTAACCACAGCAGCATGTGGTAATGTTTTATTGTGGGTAGGAGTCATCTCAGAAAGACAGATCCAAGGACATGGTATACTATATAATAACCATATCTCACAATTTTATGGTCTGTGCCCCACCCGCCCTACCCCCACTGGAACACACCCATCCTCTCTGAAAAGTAAGTGTCTGCTCTTTGGAGACAGGAAATTCTACAAGCTAAACTGTGATCAAAGGCCTCCCCATCAGCTTCCCTAGATACACAATCCACAGCTGGCAAAAACTCAGAAGCATCCTATTAATCATGAATATATTTAATTTTTGGACTGGAGGTACATAAAATCGTACTATGCAGCCCACAATGATCAGGCATTTGAAGATTATTCCTACTTTCCAGGGCAAATTTTCTCCTTCTGAATCTTGGTCCTCTTTCTGAAGTCTACCAAGAAGAGATCAGGCCTAGAAAATTAAAAGGGAATTTTCCATAGCAAGAGCAGACATTCAGAAAAGCTTACATCTTCAAAGAAGGAAAAGGAAAAAGAAATTTGTCAAAATAAGAGGATGCTAATAGGCATTACACACACACATACAGGCACACACATACACACACACACAGGGCTTACTAGTCAAATAAGCTTGGGAAACACGGATTAAAAAATGAAAAAGATCTCTTTCTTGCAAACCTTCTCAGAGCCTTTATTATTGTCAATATGCATTATGGGTGTAGAAGAGAGCCACAGGAGACAGGTTTTCTACTTGAACTCTTGTTTATCAGAGCATTTTCTATGGCAAGTCCTCTGTAGAGTACACATAACAAAATGCTGGACTGGAAAGAAATATATCAAAATTAAATAGAGCTATCTCTGGGTACTGAAGTTTACAAGTAATTTTAATTCTCTGTATTTCCAAATTCTCTGTAATAAATTCATATTGCTTTTATAATTTGAAAAACTTACAGATGATAAGAGAAAAATAATATTTGGATCTATATTATTTTAATATTTTTAAGAATCAGAAGCAACGAAGGTGAGAATTTTCTTTCTCACAAAAAATAGAGGTATTCATTGTTTTTTAATACTTTTTGAAAGATTTTTAATTTTATTTTAGAGGTATTCATTGTTTTTTAATAATTTTTGAAAGATTTTTAATTTTATTTTAGAGGTATTCATTGTTTTTTAATAATTTTTTAAAGACTTTATTTTTTTTAATTTTATTTTAGAGAGAGAGAGAAAATCTTTTTTTTAAATGTTTATTTATTTATTTTGGGAGAGAGAGAGACACAGAGAGACAGAGAGGGAAAGAAAGAATCCCAAGCAGGCTGCATGCTGTCAACAGCACAGAGCCTGATACGGGGATCACGACCTGAGCTGAAATCAAGAGTCAGACACTCAACCAACTGAGCCACCCAGGCACCCTTGTTTTTTTGCTTCTTTTTTTTTTTTTTAAGATTTTATTTTTAAATAATCTTTACATCCAACATGGGGCCTGAACTCACAACCCCAAGATCAAGAGTCACACACTCCACCTACTGAGCCAGCCAGGCACCCTGAGGTGTTTATTGTTTTTAAAGATTTATTGTATGCCTCCAGTATGCCAGGTTCTGGTATTAATGTGAGTAATAAAAAGGAAGATTTTGATGATTTACCACAAAGTGCCGGTGACCCAAAAGGGGAAAAAGAAACTCTTTAGACTACTAATATATAAACTAAAGCCTGCAAACATTATAAAAATACTTGTACAGTATTAATCTCAAAAAATATATTTATCAATTGTGTTTTTCCCCTTAATCATTTAAAATGTCTCTTTTTCGGTTTAACTTCTTGATTTATCTTTTAATAGTGCCCTATATATAAAAACTTGCTGGGGTGCATTGCAAACAAAACTTATGAATAGATCTTTAAACTCCATCATTCATTCTTCTACCAATTTATTGCATGCCTATTATACTCCAGGTAATGTGTGATTATTCTTGGAGAATTCCATAAAAGCAGATCTTTACGACTGGTTATTTTCATAGCTAATTACCTAACTATGTTTAATACTCTTTATAAAATAATAAAGAAAACAATCAGCATAGAAAAACAAAAGTTGTAACTGACCTATGTAGCCAATATTTTATGATATGTTGGGTTGCTTTGTCTTACTGGATTTTAGTTTATCATCCTAACTTGGACTCTCTAGAGAAGTAAAAGCAATTTAATTCTGGCCAAAAGAAAAAAATTGTTCAGTGATGCTTGATCCTGAGGCGTCCTACGTTTCCAGTTACACCAGGTTTCTCAAAGGAGACAGGAGAAGCCAGGCATCAAAGCCTATCTTTAGCAATCCTATAAACCACTTTCTTGCTTAGGTGTTTGTGTCCCCAGTTAGAACCACAGCGATGAGACTGAACTGGCAAGGCCACCTCTCCGGATTCACCATGAACAAAAGAACTCTTCTTCTCACCCTATCAGGCCGTTCTCCCCACTGAATATGCTCCCATGCTTCTGGGAATGGCCCCCTTCCTTTTGGCGTGGGGAGAAGGTCAAGAATGGTCAACAGGATACACTAATTCAGGCAGAGTTTGGGATTTGATTCCCTTATCAAGAGAGGCAAAGGAAGCTTCTATTTGCCTCATTGCCCAAGATGAGACCAGAATATCTCAGAGTACTCTCTGCAGCTCAAAGGGGAGAAACCCAGGAAAATTACGTCAGCCCAAAGCCCCCTCTGTCAGACTTCTCAACCCACCAGGCTAACCACAGCCAGATGTAAGGGCCACAAATAGGTACAAGTTTCTTTGCTTCCAGACCTGAGTAAAGAGTCCTAAATTCTGTGACTAGCCAAATAAGCAGCAAACGTATTTGGTTAGGAAATTACATTGCCCTGCTCTAATTACAGCTCTACTAGGACTGAGTTTCTAGAAAGTGTTGAGATTTCCACTGGTTTCATTGAGCTAGTGTTCTAATGACTAAAGTGGATCCACAAAACTGTATTAGAAAAGTTCTTCATTTAGAGGAATAAATTTCCACGGATCAAACCAAAACAAAACAAAAATAAACTAAGTCTACTGGTTTTTTTTAGTATTTACTCTACCCATATGTTCACCAAATATACAATATGTTTTTAGTTCACACTGCTGAATTTGTCTTAAGATGTCACTGTTCCAGCCAATAGGAGCAAGGAAGATTGTAAGCCTATCTCAAAAGAACTCCTAGAGAGCCTAAGAAACAAGAAATCCAGCCCCACAGAAGTACAGCTTCAAGATAAAAATAATAATGTTTTATAAGTAAGAGAAATTTGGGCCTAAACTCTAAGCTTCGTGAATCAGTGTTAACACGTGAATCAGTGTTAATAAGTTCAAGTTAGTTGGGCCTCCCTAAAACTAACATATTGAAACATAAGTGAAGGCCAAGGAAACACACAAAGGAAGTACAAGAGAAAGTTGTGGGTCCAAAACAAGGGAGTTAAGAAATCAACAGCATTACTAATAAACACAGAAGTGTTATGTCGCCCATGAACACGGACATGAAATGACCTAGGTATAAAAGTTAGCAAATGTCATTGTCATCATATTCCAGGACAGAAATGCCAAAACAGCCAAATACTCCTCACACATGGACCACACCTCAAAAGTGCAAAGAAATTCAAAACAACTTAGTTGGCTGTAAATGACAGAGGAAGTAACTGCTTTTAAATGTTCAAGTTTCCTAATAGCTCATGTCAGCAGCCATACAACAAGGAGAATAATTTTTGAAAAGCTTGGACAAGACTCTCTTAAGCAACTACCCATGGTGTGATCGGAAAACAGATAAATGTATACATCACAGAATACAATGGCATTAGAGGAAAATTGCTTCCCACTCTCTTATCCGCTTAGCAAATAGGAAGGCTATCAGCTGCAAGATTGGTCACCGCCTAAGCAGCAGGCAATAGTTTTTGTTTATTCTCGTTCGGAAGGATCTAGTAATGTTTCTAATGTCTTTTTGCTGGGAATCATCTCCTTCTTTTTTTTTTTTTTAATGTTTTATTTATTTTTGAGAAAGAGAGAGCTTGCAAGCAAGGGAGGGGCAGAAAGAGAGGGAGAGAGATAATCCCAGGCAGGCTCCGCGATGTCAGCACAGAGCCCCACATGGGGCTAGAGCTCAGGAACCATGAGATCATGACCTGAGCCCAAGTCAGACACTTAACCAACTGAGCCACCCAGGCGAACCTGCTAGTAATCATTTCTATTCACTGTCACCAAGTATATGTAAAGACAGAGTTGGGACAGAATACTACATGTACCTCATATGTCAGTTGAAACTGTTGCTGGAGAGAGAAGGAAATGCAAGATGGGGAAAAGTACAACATTTACAAAAATGATTTATTATTCACTTTCTACCCTCAACAAATCTAACTAATGCCAAGCTTTGACTTGATGATTTTTTTAATCTTAAAAAAATTTTTTTTTTTTTAATTTTTTTTTTCAACGTTTTTTTATTTATTTGTGGGACAGAGAGAGACAGAGCATGAACGGGGGAGGGACAGAGAGAGAGGGAGACACAGAATCGGAAACAGGCTCCAGGCTCTGAGCCATCAGCCCAGAGCCTGACGCGGGGCTCGAACTCACGGACCGTGAGATCGTGACCTGGCTGAAGTCGGACGCTTAACCGACTGCGCCACCCAGGCGCCCCTTAAAAAAAATTTTTTTTTAATTCCAATTCAAGTTAGTTAACATACAGTACAGCCTTGGCTTCAGGAGTAGAACCCAATGATTCATCTCTTACATATGACACCCAGTACCCATCCCATCCCCAAAGCATTTTGTTAACATATTTAAAAAATTTTTTTAATCTTTATTTATTTTTGAGAGCAAGACAGAGACAGAGATAGAGCATGAGTGGGGGAGGGACAGAGAGAGAAGGAGACACAGACTCCAAAGCAGGCTCCAGGCTCTGAGCTGTCAGCACAGAGCTCGACGTGGGGCTCGAACTCATGAACTGTGAGATCATGACCTGAGCCGAAGTCGGATGCTTAACCAACTAAGCCACCCAAGCTCCCCTTTAATATTTTTTAACTTTATTTGAGAGAGAGAGAGAGAAAGAGAGAGAGAGTGGGCAAGCAGGGGAGAGGGGCAGAGAGAGGGAAACATGGGGCTCAATCCCACAACCCTGGAATCATGACCTGAGCCGAAATCAAGAGTCGGGTGCTCAACCAACTGAGCCACACAGGCACCCCTGATTTGACGATTTTTTAAAAGAGAGCCAACTATACATCTCAAGCAGTGATGCTAATCATCTCTTTAGCTATCCCCTTGCTCCATCAAGATGATCTACCACTCCATTCATGGTAGAAATACGTGGATAAATGCATGGCTCTGTGGGCAGCCAATCTTGCGGGTATACATACACTGCTTGTTTTAAGAAAATACATGAAAATTTCAATTTACAAATCAGATTAACTTGAGGGTGCTTATTTACCTAATAAAATAAAAAAGGTCATTGGGTATAGTTTGTCTCAGGTCAGGGGGAAGGGGGGAACTTGAGGGTAAAGTTGTTTGTGAGTTAATTTTCCCCAAAGTGGTAGAAACTGCCAGAGAGTCACACGAGAATCACCCTGAGACTGCAACTCCTTATCTGTATGGATCACTCCAGGTGAGCCAGCAGCCGGAGCCACCACTGCTGACGCCATTCCGCACTACTGGAATACCTTTACATTCTGGGAAACTGAATACGGGGGAAGCAAATCAACGTTGGACCTACATTCCTCCAGAAACACTTCAAAAACAAAGAAGGCAGGTGAAATAAAATATATTCTCTAATACAGTACCCAGATATCATGTAACCTCTTTCATCTCACTAAAATGAAAGGAGAGGGGAGCCTGGGTGGCTCAGTCGGTTAAGTGTCCGACTTCTGCTCAGGTCGTGATCTCGCGGTCCTCATTCGAGCCCCACATCAGGCTCTGTACTGACAGCTCAGAGCCTGGAGCCTGCTTCAGATTCTGTGTCTCCCTCTCTCTCTGCCCCTCCCCCGCTCACACTCTATCTCTCTGTCTCTCAAAAATGAATAAATGTTAAAAAAAATTTAAATGAGAGTAGAAAACAGATAAGGAAGAAAGTGGGGGAAGGTAAGGGTGAGTAGTTTGGATTTCCCCGCCATGTTCCATTCCTAATGTTTCATTCTGTCCCCAAACCACAAAATGACATCAGGAACGCGGGCACAGTATGGCCACATGAGCTCTGATAAGGCCAGGCTTTAATGAAGGAGCTGGAAGAGATGGGGCAAAAGATGAGAGTCCATCTATAATCTCACAAATAACTATGCCCTGCCACACAAAACCCCTACATTTGCAAACTATTCCGCCCAGTCATCCCTACAAAGCAGGCTTCAATTCCCAGGCCCCGGGTGCCACCAACAACCATGCTTATATTGCAACAGTGTCCCCAGCCACCACCCTTTCAGCCCTCCCCCCTTGTACCACCTCACTCTCATATTCCTGCCAGATCTGTTTCCTGACCTGCATGTGTTCTACAGCTCAAACACCTACAGCAGCTTGCCAGGGTCAGGTCTTATTCTAAGTGATGTTCATGCATTCTCCCATTTCATCCTGACCACCATGTTATAACTTATATGCAATATTGTCATTCTTTCCATTTCACAGATGAAGAAGCAGAGACACCGAGTTGTCTAGTAATTTACCCAAGATTGCACAGCTAGGAAGTAGTGGGGCCAGAATTGGAACCTAGGCGGTCCAACTGCAAACCCAATGCTTGCAATCCCCATGCTTTACATCAAAAGAATGAAATCCAAACTCTCCAGCCCAGCCATCGGGTATCTCTGCATCTTTTCAGTCTTCTTTCCCTCTCTCCCCCTTTGCTCCTTCCTTACTGCCTGCCCAGCACCGTTCACGATGTGGTCCCCGTGATGAATATGCGTTGATTGAATGAGTGCCCAAGCTAATGAATAAATAGTTTTTATTCCATTCAAGCATGGCCCTTATTTTCAGTGCCATGGAGGGAAAAATGGTTTCAGCTTCTGCTCAGGAAGTCTCATCTCTGAAGATGACACCAGGCAACAAAGAAATCATACAAGAACTTGTTAGGTTAATTATTCATCTCACTGTCAGCAAGGGCTTCCAACCAAGGCAGCAGGGACATGCCTGTATCCTGGATGTGTTACAAGTCACGTGGCTGAGGAAGGGGGGGCGGGTGTGCGGGACGCTGAAATACAGCTCCCCAATCCAGGAAACCAATTCCCTACAATACACCATTTTGTACCTTGAGAGCAAATTCGGCAAATCTATCAGAGGGCAATCATATTGGCAAAATTCCTGCATACCTAGAGTAAAATTAATTTCCTTATATAAATTAGGTTTTATCTGGTGGTAACAAGTGACACAAAGTAAAAACCCTAACTAGATTCATTAGTACATTATAAGGTACCAGTCACTTACACACAACCTCTGACAGAATCCCCACAGCAATGTTCTGAGATCTTATTACTATCCCCATTTGGCTGATGAGGAAACTGACACACAAAGATGACGATTAAATTACCTAAAACCACACAAAAGAGGGAAGACAAGAACCCAGGATTCCTCTCAAGTCTGGTGCAAGGGTCCTAGCTGTGAAGAGCAATTATTTTCTCTCAAACACAGCCTCTCCCATGGTAAAGAAAGTTCTGCCTGACTCAGTCCAAAAGTCCCAGCTGAGGAATGGAGGTGCCCAAGGAAAACTGGAAAGTGGCTAGCCACAGAGCCCCATGTTGCAGTTTCTGTGAGCTTAAGACATTCACTTTGTCAACTGTGCACAATAAATAATGGTTCTGGTGCTTATCATCCTCCTTTCCACTTCCCTGCTCCCCAATTACTGGAACAACCCAGAAGTAGAGGAGAAAAAAAGTAGTTGTATCCATACTTGTCCCTCTTGACTTCCCGCCCAATGATGCCAGAGGGACAGAAAGCAGAGCTCAATTGCCTTGAATCTGGAGGGAACTATAAGGATTAATTTCAAGTGTCAACTTGTAGGGTGTTTTTGGTGTGACTAACATTTAAATGGGTGAACTTTGGGGTAAGGCAGTATCCCCCATAACATGGGTGGACCTCATCCAAACAGTCAAAGGCCTGAATAGAACCAAAGGCCAGGCTCCAGAGCAAAGAGGAATTCTCCAGCAGACTACCTTGGGACTGGAACTGTACCTGTTCCAGTGAGAGCTGCATCCGCTCTCCTGGGTCTCCAGTCTGTCAGATTTTGGACTGCAGATTTTGGACTTCCCAGCTTCTAACATCATGTGAACCAATTCTGTATAATAATTATTTTATGTATGTATGTATGTATGTATGTATGTATGTATGTATATCTCCTACTGGTTCTGTTTCTCTGGAGAACGCTGACTAATAATACAAAGACCAATTTGCAATGGTGCAAGACTGTAGGAGAAAGTCTTTTCCTACAGATGAAGAAGGATCTCTGGGAAGATGAAAAGAAGGGATTCGGAGCAGAGGTAGCCTGCGGCGTCCATGTGGAGGGATGCACTGAAGTATATGTACTTTGAGGAGTGATGGCAAGGCTGCTGCAGACAAGTGAAAATTTTGCTTAGGGAGAACTAACATTTCTAGCTAGACCAAGAAGAAGAGTTTCCTGTTCTTGAAAATTCTGTAATATGTAAGAAAAATGTGCTATACAGCTTGCTTTGACTATGAAAATCCCACTAGAAAATACATCTTTATGTAAGCCAATTTGACAATCAATTGTACTTTTAAAAAAAAGAAAATACATTTAACAAGTACCTCTATCAATTTAACCTTGAAATAGGGCAAGATTCACATAAAGAACAAGAACTTCCCAATTTTGCTCTGTGTGTGGGAGAATTGGTGACCACCAGCATGCTTTTATTGAAACAGTACTCTGGGGGAAGAAAAAGTTTCTATGAAAATGCAAAGAAAAATAACAACTTCCTGCTTATTTTAGATATGCAATTTCAACAAACACATCCACTACAACACATAATCTCTTCATCAGCTGTGCTAAAGTTTATTTTAATTTTTTTAATGTTTATTGTTGAGACAGAGAGAGAGAGAGAGAGAGAGAGAGAGAGAGAGAGAGAGATAGCGTGAATGGGGGAGGGGCAGAGAGAGAGGGAGACACAAAATCTGAAGTAGGCTCCAGGCCCTGAGCTGTCAGCACAGAGCCCAACACGGTGCTCGAACCCGTGAACCGTGAGATCATGACCTGAGTCACCCAGGCGCCCCATTAAAATTTATTTTTAAACAGATATTCAAAACATTAAGCCATAATCCTACCACAGCTGCAGCTAGAGCATCAATTGTAGAGTTACAAGTTTATATTCACTCTCACCAAAATGTCTACATCGTTACAGTATTTATTTGGGGAATATTTTTCATATTGATAATTAAAAACATACAAGTCCATCTACATTTCACTTTTATGATCAATACACTTTTAACGTTTTATTTATTTATTTTTGAAAGAGAGCATGAGCAGGGGAGGGGCAGAAAGAGAGGGAAACAGAGAATCCCAAGAAGGCTCCATGCTGCCAGTGCAGAGCCCAATGCAGGGCTTGAACTCATGAACCCTGAGATCATGACCTGAACCAAAATAGTCAGACGCCTAACCGACTGAGCCACCCAGGCACCCTTGATCAAAGCATTTTTCAAAGACATTTCTGGGCTCAAAATATACAAGACAGTTATTAACTAAGGTTAAATTTTAAAAGTATTATTTCTATAATGAAAATCTTATATCTAAGGTGAAAGACTAATAGGAGAATGCTTATTCCAGAAATTTTAATCAGGGGCACCTGAATGGCTCAGTCGGTTGAGCGTCCGACTTCAGTTCAGGTCATGATCTCATGGTTTGTGAGTTTGAGCCCCACTTCGGGCTCTGTGCTGACAGCTCAGAGTCTGGAGCTTGCTTCAGATTCTATGTCTCCCTTTCTCTCTGCCTCTCCCGCACTCGCACTCACTCACTCTCTCTCTCTCAAAAATAAATAAACATTTAAAAATTTTTTTAAACGGGGCACCTGGGTGGCTCAGTTGGTTAGGCGACTGACTTCGGCTCAGGTCATGATCTCGCAGTTTGTGAGTTTGAGCCCCACGTTGGGCTCTGTGCTGGGAGACAGCTGGGAGCCTGGAGCCTGCTTCGGATTCTGTGTCTCCCCCTCTCTCTGCCCCTCCCCTGCTCATGCTCTGTGTCTCTCTGTCTCTCAATAATAAATAAACACTAAAATTTTATTTTTTTAAAGAAATTTTAATCCACTCATGAGAAACAGTATCTTTGGGTGACATAATTTTAAAATCAGCACATCAGACAATGACAATTAACCTGAGTTTATCTATCAGTTTGGATGTTTTCAGCTGCAAATATCAGAATATACAATTACGATTTGTCTACGCAATTTGGACATTTTCTCTCTTAAAATCTTGTGAGGTAGGTGATTCTAGGCTGAGTTGTTAAGCAACTAGGTCGTTTAGTGGCTCGTTGCTGTCATTCAGAACCAGGCTCTTTCCATCTTTTTGCTCTGTCACCCTGATTACTGGCAACCACCCCATTATGGTTGCAAAATGGCCACACCAGTTCCTAAGAACATATCATCACACAAGAATGTCCAAAGCAAGAAAGGTAGAGCAAGGAGACGGTGAGGTGTACGTATTTCTCTGTACCTCTCTTTTTTTTATAAAGGAAGAATAAGGAAGAATATCTTTACCAGAAGCCCCTTTCTGACTTTCCAACAAGTCTCATGCACCAGAACCAAGTCACATGACCACTTCTAGACCAATTTGTGCCAAATGGGAATAAGATTTTCCTGATTAGCAAAGAAGTCTTCCTTCGCTCCCTAAGGCTGAGCATATTGCACCTGGATGCCTGAACAAAATTGGGTTCTGTTAACAAGAAAGATAGTCGGGTGGGCAATCATGAGTGCCTCCCAAATATGGGTAAAGAATAATAGCTTATACTGTTGAGTACTTTTAGTATCAGGCACCTCATTCTGCACTTAAAAAATTTGTTTTTATTCGACTCTAGTTGATAGTCAATGTTACATTAGTTTCAGGTGTACAACATAGTGACTCGACCATTTTAAACGTTATGCTATGCTCACCACAAGTGTAGCTGAGATGGCAGGTGACCATCTGTCACCATACAACACTACTCCATTATCATTGACTATATTTCTTATACATTGCCTTTTATTCCCACGACTTATTCACTCCATACTGGAAGCCTGTATCTCCCACTCCCCTTCACCCATTTTGCCTGCCCCCCCTACTCCTCTACCCTCTGGCAACCATCAGTTCTTTCTCTGTGTTTACCAGTCCGATTCTGTTTTTTGTTTGTTTATTCATTTGGGTTTTTTTAAGATTCCACTTATAAGTGAAATCATATGGTATTAGTCTTTCTCAGTCTGACTTCACTTAGCATAATATTCTCTAGGTCCATCCATATTGTTGCAACATGGTATGATCTCATCCCTTTTTATGGCTATGTAATATTCCATTTTATACATGCAGACACACACACACACACACACACACACACACACACACACACACACACCTATCTTCCTTATCCATTCATCTATCAATGTACTCTTAGGTTGCTTCCATATCATGGATATTGTAAATAATGTTGCCATAAACATAGGGGTGCACAGATCCTTTCAAATTAATGTTTTCATTTTCTTTGGGTAAATAAATGGAATTACTGGATCATATGGTATTTTTAAGTTTTTGAGGAACCTCCATACTGTTTGCCACATGCATTATATCATTTAGTTCACATCAGATAGAGGCCATTATCATCTCCATTTTCCAGGTTAGGAAACTGCAACCCAGAGAGGTCAGATAGTTTCTCCAGCATCTACACCTGGTTAGTGGTAGAAATAGGATTTAAATCCAGTTTGACCCCAAAGTCAGCAAAGACTTGGTTTGGATGTCTATAAAATTTTAAAAGCAGAAAAGACAAATAAGGTGGCTAGAAAATTCATTTTGGGAAGTAAGCTAGTAAAAGGAGAAAAGTTGTAAAGCCCTTCAAATTTCAAATGAAAAACATTTTATTTCACTCAGTATTATTCTAAGAAGGAAGGAAATTTATTCCATGTATAAACTTTATAATGCTCCTTTTAAAATATCTCTTATTTATTTATTGCTAAAATGTTTTTAATGTTTTAAAATATACATATATTGCCAGTACCATAATAAAATCATTTATTGATGATATTTTCACATATTTCATTATAATATATGTATAAACATTTCACTATGCTTTCTTCCAAACCTTTTTCTTTGTTTCTGCAGACTTCCTGAGTATCATTTGGGATATCTAAAAAATATTCCAACTGTATTTGGCCCTTGTTGGCCAACTACATTCTTTCTAATTTTTCACTATCAGAAATAACAACATGGGCACCTGGGTGGCTCAGTCAGTTAAGCTTCCAACCCTTGATTTTGGCTCAAGTCATGATCTTAGTTTGTGAAGTGAAGCCCCAGGTTGGGCTCTGTACTGACAGCATGGAGGCTGCTTGGGATTCTCTCTCTCCCTCTCTGCTCTCCCACCCTAAAAATAAATAAATAAACGTAGAAAGAAAGAAAGAAAGAAAGAAAGAAAGAAAGAAAGAAAGAAAGAAAGAAAGAAAGAAAGAAAGAAAGAAAGAACAACACAATAAATGCCTTTTTTTCTTATAGCCTTTATTCTTTCTTCAGAAGAAATTCCACGGAGCTGGGTGCCTGGGTCAAAGGGTGTGATTTTCAGCACTCACTGCCAATGTGCTTTCCAAAGAACTGAGCTATTAACGTTGCTGCCAGAAATGTAAGAATATACCCATTTTCTGAGGTCACATCAGCTCTGGTTTGCTTATATTTATATCAATTTAATAGCCATAAAATGATTTCTCATTATTTTTTTGAACTCCATTTCTTTGATTTGGAGCAAAATATCTCTCTACTGGCATGTTTGCAAGTATATCCTCCTGCGAAAAATCTGTTCCTATTCTTTGCCCATTAATCTTTCTGGGTCTTAGTGCTCTTGTGATTCACATATTTCAAAACAAAGTTGGCTTAATTTCATTTCTGAAAACTGTGTGCAAACTAAATGACTGGTCCGTCTAGACTTACACTTGGGTGGACCCAAATTCCAGCTCGTTTCCCAAACCTCCTAGATTTCAACAACTGGGGCATAAATGTCAATGTTAGCTATAAAAATGTGAACAAGAATGTTCTCACTGCTTAATTTTTTCCCCAAAATACACCTTATGATCACTATACTCCACATTCTAAGAGTAATATTAACATTTACACATCAGTCCTTGTTTTCACAGTCAACTACACTCTGAAGACAAAGGATTATCCTTTCACTATGGGATAATAGCTATTATAAGATCTCTTTTTTGTTTTTATCCTGAAATTGCTAGGTAGGTACAAAATCAGAGGGGGAAAAAAAATAATTCTTTAGATTTTGTTTTCCTTAAGTTCTACTTAAGAAAGCTCCTCAAAACACTATGCACAATAAAACTCTTCAATCTTTCAGCGAGAAAGAAAAGGCATTAGATACATTGTTATACGCACTTTTTTTAGATTTCTGCCACTCTGCCTCTCATCTCCTCTATTACCCAAATGTTTAGTCACAAACCAGAATCCCTAGGAGGGCCTTTTTAAAATATAGACCCCTGCCGCCCTCCACTCTAGGTCCAGCAAATCAAAATCTTTAGGGTTACAGCCTGATATCTATACTTTTAAAATAGTCCCCAAATTTTCAAGCATTTTAGCTGCAAAATTCTCATTTTAAACTAAATCTTAACAAGAGGCTTAAGGTTTTATATTGATTTTTTAACCCTGATTAGCAAAAGATCTGTATTTACTACCATAGTGGTTTGAAAAGAGTTGTTCTAAAAGACAACACCAGAGCCAAGTCACATGACCACTTCACTCTTACTGAATCTTTTACCTAAGAAAGAGCAGAGGCCAGAGACAAACAGTTTTGACTTTTAGCTCTTTGCAGAGGTGAGGTCAGACATGATCATGGGCATCCACGATCAGTGTCCACATCCCTCTCTTATCCTCTGGGTGCTCCCTGAAGGGGAGGATTCGGGACTCCTCAGTCCTATTACAAAGAGGTTTTTTTGTATTGTTCTTGTTCCCTTGCTCAGAAATGACCAAAAGCCTTTGTATGAGGGTGGCGTAACCATGAGTAATTTCATTTTTTCAAACTGCTGCTTAATGTTCTGGAGAAGTTATTTTTATCTTTCAAGAAACACTGAAAGGAGATTCGTAAAAAGCCCAGGTAGCATTCCCAATTTATACACTGGTTGCTTTTAAATTCTCATTAGTGTCAGGTATGATAAGAATCCTATTCTAAGATGCCAATAAGCACAATGAAGAGTTTATTTAACGTATCCAATAATGTCGATATACACAGTATTCTATTGCTATTTATTATCTACATACACATCCACACACATTCTATACATGTCAATAGACACAGTGAGTAGTGTAATAATGTCTTCAATAATGCTGATTTTTGCATTATTCTATTAATGAGTTATTCTATATAAATATATATAGATAGATATTTATCCCACACATGTGGAATATTGATTTATTTATTCATTCATTCATTCACTCATTCATTCCACACATGTGTGGAATATATATATATATATATATATATATATATATATATATATATATATATATAAAGACACCTGGATAACCTTGAAAATCAGAAGGATATTAACAGAAGTCCTATAAAGCAATTCTTTACTATCTCTCCAGGTATTTCCATGTAGGCATTTAAATCACAGAAAAGCACTTTAGTTGCGGCCTCAGCTCGGTGGAGAGAAGGCCCTGTGGTTAGAGTTTTATCTTCTCTCTGTAGCCCAGAAAAACAAAGTCATGCTATGTGAAGTGGGCTATGAGGAGACATGGGTGGCTCTGTGTGGTCTCACAGTCAACAAGAAAAGAGTTAAGTGTTTTACAAGCACACCGTGGCCTCCAGAATTAGCTAAATCTTGTTATTCGGCCTCATTCTAGAAACAACATCAATAATCAGTCCAAGGTTCCTTGGAAGAGTACATTAATGTTTCTTAGCTCAGCCACCACCAGTGGGAGTATTCCGTGCCCAATTCTACCATATGCAGACAGCGAATCTTCTGGCCTCGTTGAAATGAAATAGGAGAAAGCACTCGCTAGCTTACTAGATGGTTTCATGTTAATCTTCCAACTCCAGCCTGCAATTGGCCAGAAATGTTGGTGTTTCCTCAACTACCCGACCAAAGTATCTCAACAGCAGAGGAGTATGTCCCAAATACAAAATTAAACTATTTTCCCCTCATGGTTATCTTAAAAATTCTTACCTATATTCCACCTCGGTTCCTATTTCAACTATGCACTTGCTTTAATATCAAAATAATATTTCTCCTAAAACTACATGACGAATGGGATACTCCAGGAGGAGGTATTAAGTGTATTATAATATTTAATGTACCCAATAGGGTGCACTCCTATCAGATTGACTGCCTTATTAAAAATGCTCCCCTGCCCAAATGCAAAACACATCCACAAAGCAAGTTCCTAAGAGCCGTTTGTGCAATGTTCTGCCCCCAGGCCCTCACCATCCAGGGAAGGCCCTGGCCACTTCAGGGGGACCAAAGAGATTCTCTCTCCAGGGAATGTGAGGAGATGAAGGGTGAAATGTAATCTCTCTCTTTGGATGGACCTATAGCTACTATGTATGTGGTCCAAGGAGTCAAGAAAGGTGGTCTTCAGAAAGGGAAGGAATGAGCAAGAACCTCAGAGAGAAGCAGATGCAAGAGGTAGAATGAAATGCTGCCTGGGTCCCTGCAAGACATCCAGTCTGGAGGCTGTCCTCCCCGGGCTGGGCTCCAGCATTCTGGAGGCTCAGCTCCTCAAGTAGTCCACCCAGGCATGCCACAGAGAACTCCAATTTGAGAACCATGAGCAAAATGATGCAAAGCCATAATACAGCAATGCAGGGTCCCATTCTTCGTAAGGTAAATCACTTTTGCTGTGGGCACGAGAACTCTGAGATTAAAAAAAAAAAAATACAAGGGACAGCAAAATCAAATTAACAACTGTGCAGGCTCCTACTTGGATATAAACTAAGTATTACTTCTTACATAGCAAGAAGGACCCATTCTAACTTGCCTTCCCTTAAACCGACAGAGTTCTAGAATAGAGAATCTGTGAATTATAAGTTATGCCCCCTGCCCCCAAGAGAAGAACTGTAAGGCCTGTCTTCAGTAGGACTGTGAACTTTCTTTTTCTCCAGGTTGTCACATGCTTTGCTGTTATCACCACTTCCGGTGTGGGAAGAGGCAGCACCCCCGAGTTTGCCCAGGCGGCTGTCCCACCACAGGCAACCACACATTGACCAGGACAAGAAAGCCAGAGAAAGTAGTGCTGGAATCCTGACAAAAGGTAACAACACACCTCTGTCACATAATGAAAACCAGAGCAGAACACTGTGCTGACTGTAAGGATTTCCACCAAATAAAGAAACGTTTAATAATCGTGCATCTGTGCTATACTTTGCACCAGATCTTTTAAAAGGTAATTACTGAATGCAGTTTAAAAATAATAAGGAATCTTGACTGATCTGATATAAATCTAGAAAAATGATTGAGGGGACTCAGATAATATTCTGAATGTATATTTTCCTAAGGGAAGCTGTCTTTTGTATAGGAGGTTTGAAAGAAAATGTATGGATGACCTATAATTTGAACCCATTTTCAAAGCTAAGATATTGTATCATTGAATTCATACCATGTTCACTTATTGCTCTGGATGGCAGAAAGTAAGACAAATGGGGAAAGAAATTTTAAAAGGGAGAGACTTCAGATGAAGAATGAGTTTCTAGCAAATGTCCAACAATAGACCAGGCTGGCTTCTAAATCACTAGCCGTATGAACTTGACCACAGTCAGGGATAGACCCCCAACTGTCAGAAGCAGTGGTAAAAAAGATTCCTGCCTTTCTATTATGTGTCTTTGACTCAGTGCCTTTAAAAGATCTTTTTTTTTAAGGCTCCAAAATTTAGATATTCTCCATATACTGACACACGAACAGCTTTACAAAAAGCACCTGTAGGCCAGTAGAGCAAAAAGATATGACAATTTGAACACAAATATCTACATCAAAGTAACAAAACCAAAGGGCATTATAGTCATCACATTAGGAAATCAATCAACCTGGGGAAGATAAAGAGGAAATATATAAATATATATTCTGAAGTTAAATATCTATTTTCAGGCTCAAGTTTTTTAAAAAAATACACTTTAAGATTCCTTCTGGAGAAGACATCACATATATATATGCAACTACATTAATCTCCTGTAGAAAAGACCTAAAACAAAGGCATAGGTGTTTCAGAAAATGGCACAGGAGAAGCAGGTGTAAGGGTCTATATACATAATGCAAGTCAAGAAGCCTGTATTCTAAGCAATTACCTCCTATGAAATTTGAACCAGACACATGACCCTAGTCCAAGGCTTTCCATGTATCCCCAATAAACAGTAAACTGTGCTGTGAGTGGCTTCAACTTTCTCATAGATCACAGGTTGAAGACAGTCTGTACAAAGGAAGGAAGGAGGAAACACTAGATTCATGCTGTGGGTGCCTCAGTAGATTCGCCAAACCTCTCAAAGCAACCCATCTTCGTAAAAATGGAGGAATCGATGAAAACACGAATTCAGCCTCTAAGAAGAGAGCAGACTGTTGGCACAGGTTTGGGATTTAAAATGCAGGTGCCTGAGCTTAAGCAGATTCTAGGACTCCCTGGAGGCTGCCACCATAACTGTAAGGGTTTTCTTTACAGTCCAAGTGATTAGCTCTTTTAGGTTGTTTTGCAAAGGAAGTCAAATGGCGCTGAATGTGCGTAGGAAAGCAGTATGTTTGCCAGTTCAGTACGATTTGACCATAGTTTTAAGAAGTAGTCTTTAAAAAACAAATTAGAGGGGTGCCTGGGTGGCTCAGTCAGTTGAGCGTCTGACTTCGGCTCAGGTCATGATCTCGCGGTTCACGAGTTCGAGCCCCGCGTCGGGCTCTGTGCTGACAGCTCGGAGTCTGGAGCCTGTTTCAGATTCTGTATCTCCCTTGCTCTCTGCCCCTCCTCCGCTCATGCTCTGTCTGTCTGTCTGTCTCTCTCTCTTTCAAAAATATACATTCAAAAATAATTTTTTTAATAAAAAAATAAAAAAATAAAAACAAATTAGGAGTACCTAGGAGGTTCAGTCAGTTGAGCATCTGACTCTTAATTTTGGCTCAGGTCATGATCCCAGGGAGTATGGAGCCTACTGGGGTTCTCTCTCTCTCTCTCTCTCTCTCTCTCTCTGCCCCCTTCCCTGGCTCATGCTCTCTCTCGAAAAAAAAAATAATAATAATAATAATAATAATTTAAAAATACATAAAGAATAAATTGAAGGCACACAGAGACTTTTTACTTGATAAAACTTAGAATCCACACACAATACTGGTCAGCTTTTTACTAATCATTATATATCTTTGGGAAAAAAACAGCCCTGACTTTCTTCAGTTCCATTTACCTTCTTTTTTTTTTTAGTATACAATATTTTTTGCACTGATGTTTTTTTTAATTGTGGTAAAATATTCATAATATAAAATTTGCCATTTTAACCATTTTCAAGTGTATGATTTAGTGGCATCAAATACATTCGCATTATTATGCAAACATCACCACTGTCAATCTCCAGAACTTTTTCACCATCTTATATGGAAAAGCTGCACATGTTAAAGAATAACTCTCTCTTGCCTCCTCTCCCTAGCCCCTAGTAACCACCATTTTACTTTCTGTTTCTATTAATTTGACTACCCCCAGTACCTCATATGAGCGGGGCCTCACAATATTTGTCCTTTTATGTCTGGCTTATTTCACTTAACAATATCTTCAGGATTCTTCCGTGTTGTGGCATGTATCAGAAATTCATTCCTTTTTAAGGCTGAATAATAGTCCATAGTATGCATGTGCCATGTTTTGTTAATCCATTCATCTGAACTATTTCCATCTTTGGCTACTGTGAATAATACTGCCACAATCGTTGGTTGGCAACTACCTGTTCAAGTCTCTGCCTGCAGTTTCTTTGGATACATACTCAGAAGTGGAACTGTTGCATCAAATAATAATTTTATGTCTGATTTCTGAGGAACTGCCACACTGTTTTCCACAGAAGCTGCACCATTTTACTTTTCCACCATAAATTTCTAAACTCCTACAAATAATCTCTCTTGACCTTTTCCATCTAAGCTAACCCAATCCTCCTTAGGCTGCCTGAGGAAATTTTGCTTTCAAATCTTGTCCTTTTTCTTTGTTCAACTGTCCTCCAATTCATCGTTATTAATTCAAGAGGTAACCAGCATATGCAGCAGACCCCTTTGTGCCGGGAGCTGAGCCTGGTGCTGGAGACACCACAATGTCATTGGGAAGGACTCACCATGGATGAAGTCTGCCTTCTCTGAGTTCTTACTTTATCTAAAGTCCTGAACTATCTCCTGAGGTTTATAACTATGCTTTGCTCATCTATAAGCAGAGGGTCACATGCTATAATTCATTAAAAATAATGTGGTGCTGGGGCGCCTGGGTGGCTGAGTCAGTCAAGCATCCAACTTCAGCTCCGGTCATGATCTTACGGTTTGTGGGTTTGAGCCCCGCGTCGGGCTCTGCAGACAGCTCAGAGCCTGGAGCCTGCTTTGGATTTCTGTATCTCCATCTCTCTCTCTCCCCCTCCCCGACTTGTGCTCTCTCTGTCCCTCTCCAAAATAAATAAACATTAAAAAAATTTAATAAAGGGAAACCCAAATGAGGTTTTCTTGATAAAAACAACAACAAAATTGACAATCTCTTCTAAAAACTTTCACCCTAAGTCTCTATGCCAAAGGCAAAGCTTTGACTACAGTTGACTCCTATGTCTTCTATACCAGCTGTCAGCACTGCTGCGTCTCCTGAAGAATGTTTCAGATGGAGTGACAAGCCACTCCAGAGAATCTGAGACTTTTCGTTGCCAAGAAAAGGACCAGAACAATGCTGGAGATACCACTAAGTCGACAAGAATGCTGCCTCATACTACATGAGAGATAGGGCCTCCTTAACTCTTCAGAGATGGTCAGAAAAGAGCCTGTAAATCTAGTTCACCTTTTGAGGAAAAGAGGATCTGAAAAGGCTCAAATGTCAAAGTCACCTTTGCCATGTGTAATGAAATAAGAGGAGAACTGAGGGTGAAATGTAAACACACTTAGATATCTCAACCAAAATTCCACAATGTCTGGCATACGCTAGTCTTTACAACAAGAATCTGAGTATCAGGGTCAGCTCACTTCCTACCAATCAGAACAGAATAGCCACATACTTTGAAACAAACAAACCTTCTGGGCTATACAGTAGTTCCCTCTGATAGAGTGCTCTGGGAAGAAGGCAATAAACAAAATCCAGACAGGAAGCAGTCAGAAAGAATAAATGGCAGATCTTTCTGGCACTATCTCCTTGTAAGGAAACATGAGACACTGCTCTATTTTAATGAAATTATTGTAGAACCCAGACCCTGAAATTACTTATTAATATAGTTACCCATACGGGGTAAGGAGAGTTCTAAATGGGTTTGTAATGTTTGGCTCCATTCCTAGAATCAACATCATAAAGTCAACCCTAATTACCAACCACTGACAACTCCAGAATCAAATTCCCATCCAGAATGACATATTTTTACCTACTCCCTGGAGGTTGCCCCTTCTCAATCCCTTTCTCCTTTCAATGCATATGGATTTGTACTTATGGAAATTCTGTGTGAAAATTCCAACTTGCCAAAACAAGTCCCTTCTTCCCACAAAAGAATATTTAAAAGTACAATCCCTTTTAACTATAGAATGACAATACATTCAAAATGAACTTCCCTCATCTGAGCAATACACTAAGTGTAAGACATATACATTGCGTGTTATGTTCTGGTCCTGCTCGTGAATTGTAACTATGCCTCATTACGAGGGGTAGTGTCAGGTCTGAATTTGCCTCCAACCCACAGTGGTACAGCAACACTGAGGAACATGTTCTTGCTCCTTTTTTGTGTCGCAGAGGCAGTGCCCATTCTCCCTTTCCTCTGTGAAAATAGAAGGCTTAGCTGGGCACATGGCTGCCTACCTAAAGATTACATTCCCTAACTTCCCTTGCAGGTAAGTTGTCATGTGATTGGTTCTGGGCAATGGAGATAAACCACATGATATTTACAATTTCTAGGTCATGGGTTTTTTTGTTTGTTTTTTGTTTTTAGTGTTTATTTCTTTTGAGAGAGAGAGAGACAGAGAGAGAGCGCATGTGCAGGGGAGGGGCAGAGAGGGAGGGAGAGAGACAATCACAAGCAGGCTCCACGAGTCAGCACAGAGCCTGATACAGGGTTTGATCCCACAAACTGTGCAATCATGACCTGAGCTGAAATCAAGAGTCAGATGCCCAACCAACTGAGCCACCCAGGTGTCCCTAGGTCATGCTTTTAAAAGGAAAGGAGGTTTCCTTCCCTTTTCTAACTCCCATAATAGTAGAAAGTAGAGCAACCATGTTAGCTGTTAGATGGAAGATGTGTGGTAGGAGAGGGCACAGTAATGAGAGAGGAAGAAACTTTATCCCCAACATCATGGAACTATCTTCTCAGCCTGGGTCTGCTTATGCTCAAGCCAGTATAGATGAGAGTAAAATAAACTTCTGTGTTGTTATTTTGACCAAAGCAGGATCCTTATTAATATATCTCTTGAAGTACTTTCAATTCAACAACTATCTTTTGATATGTGCTCCTTATTAAACAGAAAGCACCCTGTATCTCTTGAAGGAAATTTTCCACCATGTTTTTTTGTATCCATTGTGTTTAATGTTACTTTGATGTTAAAATCAATCTTTTTGTATTGTTAGTATCACTCTTCATAATCCCCCAAATCAAGATAAGTAACCCAGAACAAGAAGTGGCTTTCCTACCCATTACTTGGCATCTTTCAGAAGAGGAAAGTCTTTTCTTCTGGCTTAGCATCCACCTCACCCACCTAACAAAGATCTCATTCTGCCCTTATCATGCCTCCATCAAAAGGCAGGACATATCTGGGCAGTGGAATAATTCACATCATCTATAAAATGGGAACCTTATCTTAACCTCTTGCAGACCCCTGAGAGTAAAGAGAAAAATCACATCTTTACAGCTCAGGAAACTGAAATCTGTGACTGCAGGTAACTGGAAAAAATACTTAGGATAAAGTTACTAGGTCAGATTTCATAGATTCTTTTAAAAAAATTACAACATAATGTGTCAGTGTCAGAGCATCTGGCTGGTTCAGTCAGGAGAGCATGTAACTCTTGATCTTGGGGTCATGAGTTCGAGCTTCATGTTGGGTGTAGAAATTACTTAAATAAAACTTAAAAGAAAATAATGTGTCAGTGTGGATTCATCAACTGCAACAAATGTACAACCCCTCAGGGATGCTGATAATGGGGGAGGCTATGCCCATATGGGAACAGGTGGTATATGGGAAATCTCTGTATCTTCCTCTTAATTTTTGCTGTGAATTTACAACTGCTCTTTAAAAAAGAAAGTATTTTTAAAAATAGAATTATACAATATGTTTAAAAGATACGAGGGGTGCCTGGGTGGCTCAGTTGGTTAAGCGTCCAACTTCAGCTCAGGTCATGATCTCACAGTCCATGAGTTCAAGCCCCGCATCGGGCTCTGTGCAGACAGCTCAGAGCCTGGAGCCTGCTTCGGATTCTGTGTCTCCCTCTCTCTCTGCCCCTCCCCTGCTCATGCTCTGTCTCCCTCTGTCTCAAAAATAAATAAAAACATTAAAAAAAAAATTTTTTTTTTCTTATTTTTTTTTCTTTTTTTTTTTTTTAATTTTTTTTTTTTCAACGTTTTTTATTTATTTTTGGGACAGAGAGAGACAAAGCATGAACGGGGGAGGGGCAGAGAGAGAGGGAGACACAGAATCGGAAACAGGCTCCAGGCTCTGAGCCATCAGCCCAGAGCCTGACGCGGGGCTCGAACTCACGGACCGTGAGATCGTGACCTGGCTGAAGTCGGACGCTCAACCGACTGCGCCACCCAGGCGCCCCAAAAAAAAAAATTTTTTTAAAGATACGAAACTTTCCCAATTTTTTAATAGTCATTACCGCTTACAGAACGAAAATGATGGTTGGCTAGAGGACAAAAATGGTTCAAGAGTCAGCAGCCAAAAACACTGAGAAAATCCAGGGAGCCTCCTGCAGAGCAGAGTCCTCACAGAGCTACTCTGGCCAATATCAACCCCAAGCTTCACTCTAGCCAAAACCCCAAGTAAGAGTAAACACATCATTAACCCATTCCACATGCCAGGTAGCTTTTCCTTATTTTAGTCACAGAAACACTAATGCACTTCCTTAAGTAAAAGCTGTCTTAAAATGAAAGCTTGGGCGCTCTCTCTCTCTCTCCCTCTCTCTCTTTTACTGCCTCTGCTTTATCTAATGAAAAATGACTGAGTGTTCTGTTTTGTGATTCAACTCCTGAGTGCAGATTTCTCATATGCAGAAAGTGTTATAATTGAGACCATTTATGAACAGAGTATATTAAATTCTGCCATGAGGATACTGCAAACCGATGGATGTCACTTTCCTTTAATACTTGGAGTACTTAATTCCGTGATATTAAAAACAGGAACAAAAGAAAAATTTTTGATAATAGTTCAACCTTGTGGCTTTATTTGCAGTATAACCTAAGAGTTCTAATCCAAACCACCTATGTTTTCACAACCTGAACTCCAGTAGCAAAAGCATTTTATCACATCTTCCAAAGGCTAACATTTATTTTATTATTTTTTTTTTTTTTAATTTTTTTTTCAACGTTTTTTATTTATTTTTGGGACAGAGAGAGACAGAGCATGAACGGGGGAGGGGCAGAGAGAGAGGGAGACACAGAATCGGAAACAGGCTCCAGGCTCCGAGCCATCAGCCCAGAGCCTGACGCGGGGCGCGAACTCAGGGACCGCGAGATCGTGACCTGGCTGAAGTCGGACGCTTAACCGACTGCGCCACCCAGGCGCCCCCCAAAGGCTAACATTTAAAGCATATTTGATTTGAGAGAATTAAAAATCAGTCCAGAATGCCAAGCATATGACACATCCCCTCACAAAAATTACCTTTGGTAAAAAATAATAAATCAAATGCTCACTCTCCAAGCAGAAAGTCAGAAGCTGGATACAGGCAAGGGGAAAGCTGTATGTAAGTAAGACTTTGTGCTTGGACGGCAAAGTGACTGCTTGGGTGAGTAGAACCTATCTGAGGGATGGTAGCTCTTGGCCAATGAACTCACAGTCTTTCAGAGAACCAACCAGAGGTTAGTCTAAAGAATTCTCCACCATGGGGTGCCTGGGTGGCTCCGTGGGTTGAGTGTCTGGCTCTTGGTTTCAGCTCAGGTCACGGTCTCACAGTTTGTGGGATCAAGCCCCGTGTCAAGCTCCACACTGACAGTGCAGGACCTGCTTGGAATATTCCCTCTCTTTCTCTCTCTCTCTCTCTCTCTCTCTCTCTCTCTGTCAAATAAATAAATAACCCTAAAAAAAAATAAAGAATTCTCCACCAAACACCACTATTTTCAGTCTTTTCTGATTAGGGACCAAAATAAAAGCTGCAGTAGCTGTTTCATTTTGATAATTTAGAAAGCCTCAGATAACAGCTAAGAGCATTCTATAAGCATGCTGGAGAGAAGGCGGGGGGGGGGGAGAAAATTACAGTTGAAATTATATCTTTAAGAGAGACAGTTAAGCCACTAAAATACAAGGAAGTCTCAAGTCTGCTACCTGACCCAGAGGCCATGGGTGAAGAATTCATTTTAGGACTGATTACACAAACAAATCACTCCATTTTTTTCATCTTTCATATTTAAAATGTGGACTTTCTCTTTATGCAAACTGAATGATGGCTCCAAGCCTGGGACTTGAACTTGGGAGTGGGAAATCTTCCACTACAGGAAATGAAGTGTGCTACTAACCTCTGTACAACCTCAGGCAAGTCTACACTTCTCCATTCTACCATTTCCCCACCTGCAGAAAAACAAGCCACACCTCCTACTTCCTGTTGTGATGAAAAATGAAATAACTAGGGTAATCAAGCTGCAAAGAAATTTTCTTTTTTTTTAAATTTTTTTTCCATTTATTTATTTTTGCACAAGTGGGGGAGGGGCAGAGAGAGAATGAGACACAGAATCTGAAGTAGGCTCCAGGCTCTGAGCTGTCAGCACAGAGCCCAACACGGGGCTGGAACTCACAAACTGTGAGTTCATGACCTGAGTCGAAGTTGGCACGCTTAACCAACTGAGCCACCCAGGAGCCCCTGCAAAGAGATTTTCAGCGTGGTATGTGACATTCATAGAGCCAATTTTGAAAGTCCGAGAAATAATCTCTTTCATTTAATCTATTCACAACATAGAAAAACTGCCTACATATAATCTATTAAAAATAGTAAAAAGAAAAAAAAAAAACTTTGACCCTCTCAGGTCATGGAGAATTACTTGCTCTGGATAGCCTAGTCTTCTAGATCAGTCTTTGAGAGGGCAGGGATTTTGCATTTTGCTTTGTAATACAGCTTCAGCACCTAGAATAGTACCTGGGACATAATAGGTGCTCAATAAATATTAGATGGAGGAAAGAATACAGATTTAGCCCTCATAAATGTGGGAATGCTTCTTATTTTAGCCATTTCAGGTGGAGATTTTCTTAAAATGTATAGTAGTATCATTTCTTACCTTCTTGAGAAGATTATAAGGGCTGTATTAGCATATTTTGCCAATAGCAAAGGGTACTACTATGTATAGCCTGTATTTCAAAGATGTTCTTAGTATGCTTTAAAATACTAAATCACTCCAGAATATTTTACATAATTTTTCAGCTCTTTCGTACTTTTGTCATTTTTCCTACCCTTCTCTTTCTGTTGCATTGTCATTTCTCCCTATTATTAACACCTATAATTGGCTATTTCTAATTTACTGTGCGCTTAAAAGCCAGAGAACCACGGCAGTTTGTCTAAGATATGAGTATAAAACTCTGAGGGTCTGAGGTCTTCTCCTAGGAGTAAAGAATGTCATCCTTAGATCTTGTGACATCTAAGACTGGCTGATTACAAGCTCTGTTTTTCAGACTTCTTCCTGATTCTCCACCTAGTTCTGGATAGGTAATAGGTCAGACAGCTAAGATCCAAACATGAGGTACTAAAGGAACTCACACTATCTCAGTGTGGCATCTCCAGTGGCTAACAGACAATCGTTCCATTAGGCAGGGTAGTTGAAATTATGGCCCCGGATAACTGGTGGCTGTCTAAGTAAGCAGCTGGTCTAGGGCTAGAGTAGGGATGCCTAAAACAAAACACCAGGAGTATGGAGAAGTTTGTAGGGAGTGCAAACCCTATTCTCAACACTGGGGTTCCAAGGGAGGAAGCCATTCTAGAGGAGCTATAGTAAAGTCACCAGGGGAGGAACTGAGAAAGAGTCAACAGATTAGGTACAAGGTAGAAATTATAACTTAGGAACAAAAAACCAAAGCCCCATTTTCCAACATGGAACACAAAGGCAGAATTAGACTTGACTTCACACAGAGTCCCAGAGTTAAAAGTAGAGCCCCTCGAATCCTCAAAGCCAAAATGGTACAGGACCTCCAGGTGTCATTTATCTCAAGTTGGAATAAGGCTCAGAAACCCAGCAGATTATGACAGGAAAAGAGGGGCTTAGGGCTGCCAACTGTCTCCTTCTCTATGGCCCAAGGCATTACCTTCTCCATGGCCAAAGGGCAAAGTGTGTCTGAAATGCCCAAACTGCTGATCAATGAGAGGACATTGCCACTGGTTGAGTGCAGTGGAAAGAAACCCTAAGGCTCACCAAAGAGACAAGAGACTGGGCTGGAGAAAGCTATGTATGTCTCTCAAACACTTCTCTACATGTGTTACAGTGTGGTCAACACTCATTCCCTGAAGTAACACAGTTCTCCAGGTGGCAGTTATAGGTGATAAGCCAGAGGCTCTGGAGACCACCTCTGAAGTCCTCCTACCCCAGGTTTTAACATACATGCCTTGAAAATCTATTTGTCTTTTTGAGAAAGGAATAGTAAATATAGCAATAATGGTTCAGGAAGACAGACCTGGAGAGACAAGCATTGGAGATAAATCGGGTCAGGGGAAGGAGGAGGCAACTAGATCATGGAGTGATAACAGTTATCCAGGAAGGCTCTGACAATTTTCAACCTTGGGTAAGAAAAGAGAAGACACTATCATGCATTGACTTTCTGTGAACCAAGCACAGAAATGCTGGTATTTCTCACATTCATTATCTCATTTATTCCTCAATTTAAGCCTGTAAAAGAAATATATTATCTCCATTTTACAGGTGAGGAAATTGAGACCCCGAAGGGTAAAAGCAATACGTTGTTGCACAGCATGGATGACAGACGGGATTCACTTTGGAATGATCTGACTCCAAAATCCCACTTGCACCAACTTACACACAAGGTACTATGATCTTAAATTTAAAAAAAAAATTTTTTTTTTAATTAAAAATTTAAAAATGGGAAAATGCATGAGGAGAAGCAGCTATATGGCAGACCTTAGATTAAGATCGGTTTGGGAAAGAAATGCGATTCTTAATTAAAATAAGAAATGCACATTAGAAAAAATATTCAACATTTCCACGAAAAACCACTAAATGTGGGGTGCTGTTTCTTGATCTGGGTACTATTTACATGGGTGTGTTCACAGAGATGCATACTTATTATATGTGCTCTATCCTACATGTATAGTATGCTTCAATAAAAAGTTTCAGAATTGCCAGAGCAGAGTAATATCTTGCCCTGCTCAATTCTCCATGTAAACTTGCCTTTGATGAGCAATAAAGCAGGGAGAGTTTGCATACGGAGATACAAGCCCTAAAATTCCTCTCTGCTAATGCAGATCCACTAAGAAAAGCACTCTACTCATAACCAGAAGGCTGTTGCCTTGGAAACAGGAGCTGTGACTCCTGCCATCACACCTCCAGAGCAAAGATGGCCAAGATCTATTTCAATTCTTAGATGCCTCGAGGAACCACAGATGACTGTAACTATGGAAGATAGCCAATCTGTAGTAATGAAGAAGCGCATGCCAGAGTTAGAAAGGCTGCAATTGAGAAAGGGGGGAAAAAAAGGAGAAGTGGGGGAGGAAGGAGAAGACAGAATTCAAGTGTAACAAGTAAAGCCCAATCCAAGAACTGTGTGGCTGCAAAGCTATGGTTTCATTTACCTCAGCCGTTCCACTCTCTTTACCTAATTGCACACCCACTACCTGCTGGCATCATGCTAGCTGCAGAGAGTACAAAGTGTTAGAAGACCAGCCCTTCTGCAAGGAAAGACACACTCAAAGAAGTGCTCCACTGGAGGTCCAAGCACCCTGGAACAAAGTGTGGGGACTGATTAACTTCGGTGTGAAAAGGGGCACAGGAGGCTTCAGAAAGTAGGTGGCATGATTCAACTGGAACTCAAAAACTATGCAGGAGTTCTGCAGGCAGAGGTCGAAGAGGAGCATCTCAGGCCAAGGGAATGGCAGGTACAAAGGGCTGAAGCATGAAACAGCACCATTCTGTTTCTCAACAGGGTGGCCTCCCGCAGTTCTGGGTGGGACAATTTCCCATTTCAGAGACTGCCTCACACACTGCAGGGTATTTGCCATCTCTGACCTCACCCACTAATTGCTGGTAGCAACCTCCAATCATCATGATAACTAATGTAATGCCCCACACATTTTCAAATGTACCGGGGAATGAAGGGTGTGCTGTTGCTCACAGCTGAGAAGCCCAAGAACTTAGGGGAACAGATCTGTGGCTAGAGCAGGGGTTGTTGGGGTAGAGTAAGAGCTGAGGATGGAATGCAGGTGAGGACCAAGGTGAAGGGCCTTGTATGCCCTGCCCAGGAGTCAGACTCTCTGTCAGACTTGGAGAAGAGAAAACAGACTCAAAGCATTTATGTAGGAGGCCAAGCCGACAAGACTTGGCAGCTGATGGATATGAGGAGGTGGAAAACAAGGAAGAATAGAAGAATAAAGAATGACCTCTACAGTTTTAAGCTTGGCCAACTGAGTAAACAGTAGTGACACTAACCAAAGCCATGAATAAAAAAGTCAGAGCAGGTCTGGAGGTAGATGGAAAGGTGAGGTGGAAAATGAGTCAGAAGGACATAAGGGACATCCAGGTATAATTTCTAAGAAGTAACAAATAGACTAACACTGAGAAGAGACATCTGGGTTGGAAGTAAGAGAAACCTTAGTATTTTGTTGTAGGCAGTGTCCAAGCCATTCCCCCAGGGGCCCACGGGAAGGGTGTTTCCCCAGACTTCATACACAATGCAGGGGGACAGACAACTAAAGATGACCAAGCTGAGATCCGGGAGCCAGACATAATCAGCTGGGCACCAACACAGCAGAAACTGGGCCCACGGAGGCAGGAACAAAGAAAGCTGCAAGGTGGAGGTGAGCAGATGAGAGGAGTGCCTGAACACAAACAGCTGGAACCAACTACTCCACACTTGGAGTCCATAGAGACCCTTTTTTATTTTTAATTTTTTTTTTTTAATTAACGTTTATTTATTTTTGAGACAGAGAGAGACAGAGCATGAACAGGGGAGGGGCAGAGAGAGAGGGAGACACAGAATCTGAAACAGGCTCCAGGCTCTGAGCTGTCAGCACAGAGCCCGACGCGGGGCTTGAACTCACGGACTGTGAGATCATGACCTGAGCCGAAGTTGGACACTTAACCGACTGAGCCACCCGGGCGCCCCCATGGAGACCCTTTTGCACAAATCTTGGCACACATTAGAACCAGTGGCTTTCAAACTTATATTTGCCTGTGACCCACAGTAAGAAAATAATTTACCTTTGAACCTAGTTCATAAACACCATGGCTTCATGGGTGTGCAGCTGCACTGGGTCCCATGCTCAGAATGGCCCCACTTACGGTGAAGGTCTCTGTGGTCGCCATCTTGAAATTCCTAATTTTTTTTTTTTTTACAAGGCTCAGTTATGAGACCAGTCCTGACACACACAAATACACATTGTTAACAAAAATTCACAAAATAATATCTTACTACACATGATATAAAATTATATTTTCTGTTCTATTTTATTTCCTAGAAACGCAATCACAGCCCCTTACATTCACAACCTAGTAATGAACTGCAAATCACAGTTTTCAAGTACTCTCTTGGGTTAAGGCAATATCTTTTAAGGTTTGCTTTGTTTAGTTTGTGGTGGTGGGAGGGATGTGCAGATTCTTTTGAAAATTTATATTCTTTTTTCTCTACAAAGGATTAGAAGCAGTGTGCAGCAAATAGGGTAGTTGAAGACAAAGGAATTGCTGAAATTAGCCAAGGAAGAAGAGTCAGGTAAGGATCTGTAAGGAACCAACATTGAGTTGGTGAAGGACTGAGGAGAAAGGATCAGAAAAGTACAAGGAAAACTACGAGAAAATGGGCAAAATCAAGGAAGTAGATGCACTTAGATGGCTCAGTCAGTTAAGCGGTGACTCTTGATTTTGGCTCAGACCATGATCTCACGGTTAGTGAGATCAAGCCCCAAGTACGGCTGGTGGCACAGAGCCTGTTTGTATTCTCTCTCTCCCTCTTTCTCTGCCCCTCTCCCTGCTTGCGTGCACTCGCTCGCTCTCTCACTCTCTCTCAAAATAAATAAACATTAAAAAAAAAAATCAAGAAAGCCAAAGAGCTTCCAAAAGGGAGTAATCAGCAAGGTCAACAGCCCAAAAGAATTCCAAACTAAGGTGAGGACTAGATCATGGGGCCATCAGAGACTGAGCTAGGTCAGTCCAGTGGCAGGGTGGGAGGGCGCAGAACCCGAGTGAAGACTTCCAAGTGACCAGGAGGTAATAACACAGAGAAACTAAAGACAGAACAAGAAAAGGAGAAATCAAGGAACCTGAGAGATAAATACAAGAAAGAATGCTGTCTTTTTAAGAATTCTGGGAGATATGAGGGTGGCTTAAATCTCTGAAGACACAGACCATTTTTTCATTTAGAAATCCTATCCCACACCATATTAAAAATGTAAAAATATACCCACCTCCCACACCCAGTATACATTACTTTTATTTGAGTTACGAATAACTATATATTGAGTTGAGTTGTGGCTGGTTGACATGTTATATGTTTTATAGGCATTTGTTTAAATATATACCACCTTCATTTTACAGTTTTCTTTTAGATTTCAAGAAGCCAATAAAAACTGATTTTTTCTTGATTTGCAGACATGTTTTTAGGTCTCTGAAAAGCCTTAGGTTCATAATCCCTAGGGATTAACAAGGACTGAATCTCTCTGATGTTGAAGGAAAAGAAGTCTCAGAAGCAGTAAGATGAAGAGGAAATAACTCAGGACACACGAGGCTCTGGTAAACCAAGAGCATCTACACACTGGTCAGAAGAGGCTAGATAACCCAATTTCTTTTAATGGCAAAGTCACTGAATAAGCAATGAAGAAGTCAATGAATAAGCAATCGAAGGAAGAGAAAGGTGGAAAGGTCAATGAACACAGAAAAAGCTGTCTAACTTTTAGCACTTAGGGAAATGTACATTTTTCATGTGTAGGATTGGCAAAATCTTGAAAAACTAAAAGCACCTAAAGCTGAGGAAGGTGTAGGGAAACTGGCCTGTGATATACTGCTGGGTGGAGTGTGAACCGCTACAACGGCTGCATAAGGTTGTCTGGCAAACTGCATTGATAAGTGACCGGAGCACAAGAAAATAACCTCCCTTACCTGGAGCACTCTTACTGCAGGTGTCCAAAGAGCTGTGTCTTCGATCCCATGGTCTCGGCTTCAACCTACCTCCTGAAAGACACCCTTCTTCTAATAAAGCATCTTTATTTTTCTCGGGGCCCTTACTTCTAACTGCTATTTCTTATTTTATGCATTGCTTTACCTGTTTATACACAGCTTCCCCCTACTACAAACCTCTAGAAAGCAGGGAGCGTCTCTGTCTTGTTCATCTCCCTATTCCCAGCTTCACAGTGCCCGCAGAAGCACTATTAAAACTGATGATGTTCAGGGACGCCTGGGTGGCTCAGTCGGTTAAGCGTCCAACTCTTGATCCCAGTTCAGGTCATGATTTCATCGTTCGTGAGTTTGAGCCCTGCATCAGGCTCCACACTGCCGGAGCAGAACCTGCTTGGGATTCTCTCTCTCTCCCTCTCTTTCCACCCCTGCTGTGTGTGCACTCTCTCTTTCTAAATAAATACATAAAATAAACTTTAAAAAATTATAAAAAACTGAAAATTTAAAAAATTTAAAAAACCAATGGTGTTCGTTGCAGCATTGTTTTTAATAATGAAAACTGAAAACAACCTGAATGCCCATTAATAGAGAAAACGGTTGAATAAATCACGACACATCGACCCAATGAAATATTATGAAACTATGTACTGACCTGGGGAAGGGGTGTCCATAATATACTGTTTTGTGGATAAAGACGTTTATGAAATGTTTAGAATATTTTTATTGAAAAAGAAGGGGAAAAATATGTGGGTGAATATATTGGTACATATTTGAATAAGCACAGGGAAAGGTAAGGAAGGAAATGCCTACAACCGTTGATACCGATGTCTTTAACGGTATGACAGCAATGGAGGGGACAGGAGATTTCATTGTTACAGTGGGTATATCTTTTGTAAATTTCTTTTAATTTTTTAAAAATCTTTATTTATTTTTGAGAGAGACAGAGTGTGAGTGGGGGAGCGGCAGAGAGAGAGGAAGACACAGAATCCAAAGCAGGCTCCAGGCTCCAAGCTGGCAGCAAAGAGCCTGACACAGGGCTTGAATTCACCAACCAGTGAGATCACGACCTAAGCTGAAGTTGGACACTTAACCGAGTGAGCCACCAGGCACCCCTATCTTTTGTGATTTTTAAAAATTAAATTATTTTAAAAGAATTCTAGCCTCAAAAACATTAAACTATCCTACTAACAGCTGTGCTCCTGTTGTGTTTATTTCATGTGTTGGAGTTAATAATGCTTACGATCTACTGGACTTGCCTATGACCAACCTCAAACCTAGCAGTCATCTTCATTTGATTTGTTAAAAAGCCAGTTATTCCAACACACAGTAGCAGAAATGGCTTGCCTTTGATTAAAGACAGTAGTTCTCCCTGGGAGACCTGGAAATTATTTGAAAGCCTTTCCAATGGGTCACTGACAGCCCAGGGCTAAAGCTGCCTGGCAAGAGAGAGGAAGAGGGAGTGGGGCGGGGAACCAGGCCTGTGTGCCTGGAGGGCCCGGGCTTCCTGGAGTACACCTCAAATTCCTAAGGCACCTGCCAGGCAGAGAGAGGTTCACCCGCTAACTCCAGTTTGCTGGGGCCTGGGAAGTGATATCTTGAAGGCCCAAGGCACTCTTTTTCAAAAGCCCCTAAATGTCCTTGTCTATGCCAGAAACAACCCGGAAGGAAAATCTTATCACAAAACGAGCAGCAATCAGGCATGTCAAGGATTTTTTTTTAATTAATTCCTTAAGCTGATCAAGCGATAAAATCTGGGAATTTAAAAGAACTCAGATATTTCTACCTCACTGTGCCAATCAACCTGTAAGCTATTCATCCAACCACAAAAAAAAAAAAAAAAAGAATGAGACAGGCTTAGCAGTTCAGGTGTCCTACTCCAGCAAGGACCACAGCACTTCACACCAGCCACAGGAAAGGGGAGGGAGGGAGGGAAAACTGTCAACCCCATGTGAACCCACTGAGGGAAGCTGGCATTTGGAAGGCCCGGAATCCAGTCCTCACTGAGACACCAGTTAGGTACTTACACCAGGAAAGTCAGTGAAAATTCCCCAAGCCTGTTTCCTCATCTATGAAGTGGGAATGATAACGGCGCCTATCTCCTAGGGTTACTGTGAGGCACGAGTGAGGATGTACACAAACCCTGTAGTAGCCCGGAGGTGAGCCGCCCACATCCCTCTTTGTCTGCGGACTGCCACCCAAAGCCGCTGGGGGTGCAGGCAGTGCACCACCTCCGGCTACCAGCTCCCTCAGGGTCTGCCTCAGCTGACAAGAGCAGCTTTCCCCAGGCCACCCCTTCCTGCCTTTCTGCATGTGACGATCCCCGTCTGGTGACAGAGGCCTGCAATTCTGGCACAAAGCAGGGCACCGAGACTGCAAATAGTCACCGCAGGGCTTCCTACCAGGTTGGCTGAGACCTTTACAACCTCTTCCTCTACCCAGTCGTGCTTCCTTCCCTTCTTAGATGTTGCTCCCCAGTGAGCATCTCACACCCCAAATTCCACGTCAGAATCTGCTTCCAGAGAACCAAACATGCAACAGAGCTTTTTTAAGTACCCCAGGGTTTCTATAATGTGACTAAGAGCAGAGGCCAATTCTGGTTTAGAAAAAAGAAACTTTACACCCATAAATTTTGTTGTTTTTTTTTTTTTTTGCTTTTGCTGGGTTTGTTGTTGTTGTTTTGCATACATGCCATTTATTTCAGGTATTCAAAGTCTGGTGACTCATTCATATTCACTAAATACGTACAGAACACAATGTCCTGTGGGCAACCTGCTGGAGGTCACAGGAGTCCTGTGCACTGATTATAGTTTAGGTTCTTCTATCGCTGTAGCTGTGATTCTACATGGTGGCACTGCTGCTCGGGGCTTTGGAACTGGGTGAGGAGCTTTTGATTGTTACAGTGGTTGCAGGGCTCTGTTGAAATCTGGGGAGGGGAGAGTAGGAAAGCTAGACTCCTCCAATGCTCTAGAAGGTCCCTCTTGATCATGTCCCATACAACTTTCATAAAGGTGAAGAAACAAAGTTTATATAATTGAGTCTAGATCTTAACTATGCATTTCATAGAAAATGTTGTCCAGTTCTAAATACACTAAATTTGTCAGGAATTTGATTACCCTATAAATCAAGAGAGGATGTATTTATTCTATTCAGAACTTTACCAAGAATTTTTTGTCATCTCCAAAAATGATGATAGTTTCAGGAATGTCACTCATGATTATTGAGTCACCTCTGTAACAAACCTATATTGGTCTACATTTATAGTTGTCTTATTCTTAGTGATAAACATAAAAAGATTTATTTAGCCCTTATTTCTAAGGCTTTATACATAAAATTATTGATAATACCCAGTTGAATATTTCTTAAACCTAATTTATCTGATTATTTCATTATGTCTTCTAATGTAGCTGTATACATATTAAAATATAAGCTATAAATTATTTTCATTTTTTCCTTCTTTATATATAGTTGGAGTCTTGTGATTTTTTTTAAAATATTGCGTGTAAGTGAGGTCTATTATCTATGAGTTTCATTTCAGGAAGTAAAGAGGATGTTGCAAAACATATACAAGGGGATGTTGAATGTGACAGAGTTGGAAACTACTGCCTCACAGAATTGGTTCTAAAACTGGGGTCTGAGGCCCACCTGCCACAGAAACATCTGTGGCAATCATTAAAAAATCTAGGTTCTTACGGAGAGCCTGATTGGCTCAGTCAGTAGAGCATGTGACTCTTGATCTCAGGGTTGTGAGTTCAAGCCCCACATTGGGCAAAGAGATTACTTAAAATCTAAATATACTGCGTTTTTTAAAAATCTATGTTCCTAAATTCCAACTCACCAAAATGTTCTCTGAGGCTAGAACCCAGGAATCTGGATTTTTTCCAAAGCTCCCCAGGTGAATGTGATGCTCACCCAGGCTTGGTAGCCACAGCTACAGAGGAGAGAGGGTGCACCAAGCCATCACCTAGCCTGGGGTGCTCACGGTCTAAAAGGGAAGGGCAAAATTTTAAGTATAACATCAGGAGCATAATTGTCAAGTGCCATGAAAAGAAACCAACTAAGTGCCTATTCTCACCCTAGAGAATTCAAGAAAGGGAGACACTAGCCTACAAGGGGTGTCTAGAAGAGGGTTTACTGGAGTGAGGGTCTGAGAAACAGTAAGAGAGGGAGCCTCATCTCTGGGGAGCATTACTGCAGAAGCCCTTTGCATATATTATCTCCATCAAAACACCACGCTACTCCCTCTGGAGTAAATACCCTTCCTGCCCAGGTCTTTCAACAGAAAATACTGATGCCTAGAGAAGTCAAGTAACTTAACTCAAGGTTTCAAACTCAGGCCGCACAGCCCAAAGGACAGGGCTTAACCATCCAGCTAATAATACTCAGGACCTGGTCCAAAGGAAGGGAGAGGAGGTGAGTATGGGAAAAGGCCCAAGGAGTTTCAACAAGTATGATTTCTATCCAAAAGCTGCATTTTCATCTTGCTTTTTACCTGTCACCAGCATTCAGGACAACAACAAGAAACTATCATTATTAGGGACTCCTAATATTATTACTGTATTATTCACATACGGCTGGAAAGGCTCTAGGAGGAAAATGGGCATGCAGGAGTCACCAATGCTAATAAGCCACGAATCACAGAAAAGCAACCTAATTGAGGCAATAGCAAAATGGAAGGCGGCTTGGAAGGAGACCTTTCTCGTTGCTTCCACTGACCTAGCAACAGAATAAAGCAGCTTCTGCTTAATCAATTCCCACCTAATCAGAGAGCCACCTTAACACTGTCTCCAGAGCAGCAAATTAGCCTAATAGTGAGTGACTGCACAAATCAGGAGGGTATTGGTGGGAAGGTGGGGATGGAAACAGGCTTGGAGGAAAAGCAATTGGCTAGTGCTAAGGGGTTAAGTGGTGTTTAACTAGCTGTTAAATTGCCAAGTGCTAAGCTTCCCCATTCTAATACAGAAATTGTCAACAATGAATAGAATGAAAATGAAATGCATCAGATTCTGTTTTTATTCTACAACTTGGATGTACATCCAGGTAGACACAAAACTTATTTTTATCACTGAAAAGGGAAAGATCAAGGCTCTTCATAAGCCATTGGTTGTTAACTGTTTTTTAAACACCTAGAATGTAGGGGTGCCTGGGTGGCTCAGTTGGTTAAGCGTCCAACTTTGGCTCAGGTCAGGTCTGATCTCACTGCTCGTGAGTTTGAGCCCGACATTGGGCTCTGTGCTGATAGCTCAGAGCCTGGAGCCCACTTCAGATTCTGTGTCTCCCTCTCTCTCTGACCCTCTCCCGCTCAGCTCACTCTCTCTCTCTCTCTCTCTCTCTCTCTCTCTCTCTCTTTCTCTCTCTCTCTCTCTCTCAAGAATAAACATTAAAAATAAGCTTTAAAAAAACACACACACCTAGAATGTTGTCTGCGTCACAATCACCTAAGAGGCTTGTTAAAACACCGAAGGCTGGGCCTGCCCCCAGAGTTTCAAAAGCCCTAGATTCTGGGTGGAGCCCTAAAATTTACATTTCAAACAATTTGCAGTGGTGCTGTTTCCGCTGACCTGGGGACCACACCACCTAGAATATCTCCAGAGCCTTTTGGAAAGGCGGGGTAGGAGGGGTGGGAAGATGAGAGCAGCTGAGGGTGACCTGGGAGTGGGGCAATCACAGTAAGCAATGGAGGGGCCCCCAATAACACAGGTAAGTTCCATGTATGCTTTAAATCAGTGATTTGTCATATCACTTAAGAATAAAGAGTCTATATGGGGCGCCTGGGTGGTTCAGTCGGTTAAGCGTCCAACTTCGCCCCAGGTCACTATCTCACGGTTCGTGAGTTCGAGCCCCACATCAGGCTCTGTGCCGACAGCTCAGAGCGTGGAGCCTGCTTCGGATTCTGTGTCTCCCTCTCTCTCTCTGGAGCCTGCTTCGGATTCTGTGTCTCCCTCTCTCTCTCTGTCCCTCCCCTGCTCATGTGCTCTTGCTCTCTCTCTCAAAAATAAACATATATATATAAAAAAAAAAAAAGAATAAAGAGTCTATAACTATAAGCCAACGTGTAATGGCCACTACATATCCGTGGAAAAAGAGACTGAAATGAAAACAGAGAAGACTTTCACTTTTCATGAGTGTGAAATGAGATTGGTGAACCAAAGGGGAAGTCAGAATATGTCACAAGGGATACGAGGTCCCAGGTCAGAGACAGATGAATGGCTACTCCTCCGTCTGCAGGACCCTAAGGAAAATTCACTGGCTCCACATTGCTCCTTCCCTCTGTTGATTTATGGTCTTGCCATGATGAAAACCCCAGATCCACAGTCTGAAGAAGACCTGGCTTCTGCAATGAATAAAACTGTAGTTTGGCCAGCCACATTCAGCAGGGTTACCCAGTGGTAACCAGTCAAAATCAGACTTCAGGCTTCTTTTGGATCAGCCTTACGCTGACCTGGCAAAGATAATGCAGGTAAGGCAGGACCAAACTACTTTGTGCATTATCATGGGCAATGCGAATTTCTTCTGCTAAGCTGGAGCACGACTAACACCAACGTGTCATACCTTTTTCCCATGGCCCCTCCAACTTCCAGGTACATTGCCAGGAGACCAGACGTTTCTGGATGAAGATTTCCAATCAAGGCACTGCTTTGTGGCCCTAACTTTTATTAACCAAAAAGACTAAAAGTCCCTTCTGCCCATCTTCTCTTCATCCTTTTCCTTTCCCTCAGGGATGAAATGCGGGTCAGCAGCAAGCAAGTGTCTCAAATCTCTGAGCAGAGACCTTTGGCCTTGGAAACATTTGGAGCAGAAACAGGTGGTGTGGTCTGGAGCAAACATTCAAGAGAAGAAAATACCAAAAACTCGGAGAGGAGAATGTCTCCACATGGAATTCTCATTTGCATTTCATGCAGTCTCCAATTTTTCCATGTCCCTTCAAAGGTTAGGTTCTCATATGGTATGCTGTGAGCAGGTCAGGCTGCTCGAGGGTTTTTTCTTCTGGTTTCAGGCTGGGTAATATTTCATAACCACATGATTGCAGGGCTGAGCTTAGCAGTGCTGTATTTAAGAGACGATTGCATATCCATCATTCAGACCACATTTCAAAGACTGATAAAATATTGCTTCTGTGGATTTAAGAGAAGGTGATAAAGCATTTCCCTCTCCTAACTAACAAGACTGTGAGGGTCACTTCCTAATACAATGCCAGGGGCCCTGCCTGTACACAATGAAAATGCATTTCTAACTGGAAGATGGCTGAGAAACCGTATCGCACAGTCTAGGCAGTAAATAAGTCATTGCTTCTCTACTGTATATCATGGTTAGATTATTTGTCCTAAAACACAACTTTGCACAACCCACACACCTGATCAAGTCTTCCGTGGCTCTGCTCAGAATCCACACCTCCTAGACGTCTTCCAGGGGCCTGCACACCGCAGTCCATTCTCTCCAATCCACCTCCCGCAGCTCCTGTGCAAACCCTCTGCTCCAGTCAAACCAGTCCTGGAAATCCTGCACAGAGACCCCCACCTCTTCTCTCTTGCATTGCTGAGCTCCACCCCAAATGCCCCCACCCTCTTTCTTCCCAGTTTGTCAATCTTCTACCATGAGGCATTTAAAAACCAGGTGGGGACACCTGGGTGGCTCAGTCAGTTAAGCGTCTGACTTCGGCTGAGGCCACGATCCCATGGTTTGTGGGTTCAAGCCCCGCATCGGGCTCCATGCTGACAGCTAAGAGCCTGGCACCTGCTTCAGATTCTGTCTCTCTCTCTCTCTTAAAAATAAACACTGAGAAAATTTAAAAAACAACAACAACAACAACAGCTCAAATCACATATCCTCCACAAAGCTGCTCTTCAGGAAACATCCCTCCCTGGACACTCTCCTCACCCCCATATCCCGACTGCCATGAGAGTGACAGGCCCGCCCTGTACACGGGCTGTCCTGCACTGTGGCTTCTCTGCTTCCACATGCTCCCACCTTGCCGCAGCTGGACTGTGAACCCCGGGAACACTGCCTCCTCCCCAGCATCTCCCCTGGTCCCCTCTCATGGTGCCATGAGGTTTGTTGCCATCACTTCAGCAATCACCACCCTAAGAATTTGGTCCTCCCTAGGACTTAGGGTTTATGCTATACTTCTGTCTCTAAACGATCTTATTTCTCTTCCTTGGTGTCCAATCACTGCCCTCTCTTTTAACCCCGGGCATGTGACAGGTCTGCCAATTCACTCTGTCCCTAGGGCTGTTGAACAGCTTAATGAGTGTTTAACAGAAGAATCATAAGAGGCGATTGCTAGGTTGGAAAAAATCACCCTGGGTCCCAGGAGGCTATGTGCAGTTTACAGACAGGAAACCGGCAACAGGGAAAAAAAAGATTAGTGTGAAGAATAAGGGGGCTAGGCTCCCCTCCACCTCAGCAGCAGTGCCTCCAAGAAACAAAAAGGAAAGCATCTGGCTAGAATGTGGACGGAGACCGCTGAGATGGGAAAACTGCACACACAACAAAAGCACAAAGGTTTGCAAAAGGCACAGTTCGCTCCCCATCCCCCATCACCAAGAACTCAACAGGAACGCTAGCCATTTGCACTCAGCACATCTGTTTTCAGTTACCTGTGCCTGAACCACAAACTCAACAGAGAAATGGAGAGATTTTGAGCTGACTCCACGGTTTAAGGTCGGATGGGGCAGATTATGCAGAGGCAGAGACAGAGTGAGGAAGCCTTCAGCCACTGCTGTGCCATGTTCACGGTCCTGACAGGCCACACCGATGACATTTCAGTGGGCCAGGAACTGTTCTTTCATTGCCTGGACTGCTGAAAAAGTTAAGAGCTGCCAAGGAGTATCACTATCGCTTGATAAACACAGCTACCCATGTTAGTCAACCACTAATTAATAGGTTAACTTACAATTAACAGTTGCATGTTACCAATCCATTCCCAACATATTTATCCTTTCTGCTTCCATTGTTCTATCTTGCTACTATCTTCCTAAACCTCTCCAGCTAAGATTATGTTTTTCCTTATTGAAAAAGTCTTTGACTACTAGAATCTTCTCTACATTAATTCCTAAGCCCTGGTTCTGTTCACAACATGGGCTCTCCAGGCTCATAAAAATACTTCCAGGAATAACATTCCTTTCCTTTCAATGAATTGGGGATACAGCATATTGTCCACAGATAGATGCGGCCAAGTGGGAAAGACAGTCATTAACGGTGTTTTCCCTTCCATAAAACCCACCACATTTGGTGCTGGAGTTAAGTAAATACAATCTTGTTATCACTGAGCTACTTTTTGGAATAGCACAATATTGGAAATCTCTCCATACCAAGATCCACACCCCTCCCTTTTCAGACATTGCCCTGGCCTACATAAGACTGGTACAGTTGCCAAGCTTTACCTTCCCCCGACCCTTACTGCCCCTTTATTGCTGTAAACACAGCTGCAAGAGAGAAATGTAATTTTAAATATCCACTTTGGTAATAGGGATCCCAATGACTTCATTGGTACTTTAAGCTTTTTTTGAGAAATTGTTACCAATTATTAAAATATATATTTTCTTGACAAGTATTGTCATCCAAGTACTTAATTTGTTGGGCTTTCAATAGTTGAGTTTCCGTTAAGAACACATTTCTTTTGTAGGGAAACATTAAATATTTACTATAATTAAAAAGGCACATCATGCTAGTCATTGTTTCACTATTAGTTCTTACTTGAATTGCTTTACATGGAAACACAAAGATTAATACTGAAATTTCAATACAGATTATATCTAGGGGCTCTGCCCAGAGATGACATGAAATATACAGGACTCAATAAATATTTATTGAGTGGAAAAATGAATTGTATGCCATTCTGTTTGTTCCTAAGGGAATTCATCATAATGGGCTTTTTAAATTGATTAGGTCTTACTGTAAGGAAATTTAAACAGTATAGTTTGGTGTCACCTGGGCTGTGTCAGAGAAGGGTAACCAAGTTCTGAGACAGGGGTCGCCAAACTCTCCCACCAGTCTCCACGTGGGAGAAATGAACCTGGGTGAGGGGGAATCTGAGTGACACTTAGAAACTTACACAAAAGATACTCTTCCATAGAAGTATTCCAATGATGTTTCCCTCTCTTAAAAAAAAAAAAAAAAAAACCTACCAAGAGAATTATAAAAATAATTCAGATATAAAACAGATATAGAGCACCACTAGTTAACTTGCCAAGTAATCATCTGAAAGCTGCTATGTTTTTAATTCATAAAAGCAGAGGCCCTAGTGTGTTCTCTGCATAGAAAAGTAGGGGCTTCTCTCACTGATCATCCATCTGGCTTCTCCTCTTGCTCAGAGAACTTACCCACTTCCACCATTTTACCCACCATCTATTTTAATTACTGCTCATTCCACTCCAACTGTTTCATCTTCATTCTCCCCAGATGTAAAAGGAAAACTCTCCCTGGATGTAAAAGGAAAGTAAAAAGCTGGGCTCAATCCCTCTCCTGCAAACCTGCTAAAATTCCCAACGTCATGCCTTTCGTCTTCCCGGGGTGGTCCTTGGATCTGCCCCACACACTCAGGATTCATCGTGCTCCATCAAAACCCCTCCAACATCCCCGCCTGGAACTCTCTGAACTGAACTACCTTTATCCAATCTTCATATATGACTGAGCTCAGTTTAGCATTCAAAATACACACACACACACACACACACACACACACACGCACGCACGCACACACACACACACACACTAGCAGTAACTGTCCCTCCCCATGCTCCTTCAGCCTTTCTCCAATGCCTCCAAGTAAAAACATTCCACTGGAAAACATGGTAGACGTTTTAGTGTCTACAATTGTATCAGAATCATTTTATATGGTTTTAGACAGAACACTGATTGAGAATTAACACTGACCAACAAGTCCCATGCTGTAGAAAGTTTACCACAGATTGAAACAAGATTTAAACTTTCCTTCCACTGCTGGGAACAAGATGAGGGAAAGTTATAAGCAAGCAAGTAGCAGTTTCAAATTCCCAGAAGGCTTTTAGAGTAATATATACATTTTAAATTCCAAGGAAAAAGTTTGCCTGCATTTCTTTAAAAGAGGAAATACCAGTCAAACTACACCCCATCACATTATCCCTCAAAATACAGTTAGCAAGTTAGCAACATCATTTCCTCACTTTCCAAACACATCTGCTGCTAGATTCAGCAAAAGACTTACTTTACATCCTATTGCTGGCTTTGAAAATTACCAGCCTCAAAAGAAATTTGATGTGATTTACCTAGGGGTTGGTGCCTTATACAAGGGCTGACAATGGTTTTCCGGTTTTAATTAAGCAAAGTAACTCCCATTTCGCCAAGAGGAAGAAAATGAATTGACTGCAAGACAGTTATCTCCAAAAAAATGTCCAGGATGTTGTCTCCTTGCTGGATTGAGGGGTACAGGCAAACTAAAGCTAAGATGCTTTCATATAATTTATAATATTAAAATATCTACATTTCTCTGGAGAAAATAAAGTAACCTCACATGAACAAATGTGTAACATGTTCATTTCATATAAGATCAACTCCCAAAGTACCTCCAAACATGGACAGACATTAAGAGATCCAACTCACTTTAGTGAAATGCATTTACAAACAACATCAAAGAACTGCATGAAGAGAATGAATGAAAGTCCCTTGGGCCTCTGGCAGGCTATCAGGATTTCTCTGAGCTTTCCCTGCAATTTGGTCTAGAGGTTTCCAACTATCATTCCCCCAGAATATCCATATCCTACGACCAGGTCCGAATTGCCTTACCACGAAAACTGAACAATGGAGTCCTTTTCTTAATTCTCAAAATAATAAAAATAATAATAATATCATCATCATCATCATAAAATGATATATGGCATTTACTCTTTTGTATTTTGTAACTTTCCCATTAATTTCTCTACAACCTTAGCAACCTACCACCACAAGATCTCACAAGAAATTAAGGCAACATGTGGTCAAAAACCACATGTGTATTTAAATGAAATCCTAGAAATGATTCCTTACACAATTTTAAGTTGTTAAATTTTAAGATATGAAGACCAGCAACACCCACAATAGAAATCTATTTTCTGCTAGTGAAGCAGGGCCTTTTTCATAAGACAGAAGTGGTGAAATTTCAGTTTTGTGGCACTCCAAGAAATGTGCATCTCAAAGCCCACCCAGGAACTTCACATCCTGAGTGAGTTTGAGTATCACCCACCAGCCTCTAGCCAAATCCCTCAATCCTTCTACAACACATTCTGCAGGAAGTGATGAAAAGTTAGAGTTTGAGTTACATAAGGCCTATGGCCCCTGGTGAGTCACATTGCAAAATGTCCACCAACAAGTTCCACAAACCCTCCTCCTGTGAGAATGTGGCTGGGACCATGGAGGCTAAGAGTTAGTCAATGGAGCAGGTCCAATGCCATAAAATGCTACCTGTGGCATGGAGCTCCAACCTGTTCCTCTTCTGGGTCATGATCCATACACAGCAGGCCTGCCTGTGATAGAGCAACTGGAGAAAATGGTGCAAAGTGTGGGAAGCCATGGGTTAAAGTGATTTGCTAAACTATGGGAAATATTCTAGCTGGATGTTGGAGCTTTAATGCTTGCTTGGCTCTAATGGAGCAATGACTCCCGCTCCTCTCTCATAAACATGCTAAGTAGATTTTTACTTTCACAAGAACCTACACCCTTCTGTGGCTTTATGACTTACTTCCACCACCAAGAGTCTCTTACGCTATTAACAGCCTAGTGTCACAGCCCTAAAGACTTGGACTGTTTGTGAGTCTCGGGCATGCCCCCTTCACAAGTTCCTGCAAAATAAACCCTGGTTAAATGGATTATAGAAAAACAAAAAGAAGAGAAAACACAAAAACCCATGTATGGCTGATAGAGAACCTGTACAGAGCTTTTAAAAAATCAATAAAATGATGGGGCGCCTTAGTGGCTCAGTCAGTTAAGCGCCGGCTCAGCTCTGGTCACTATCTCATGGTTTGGTTCCTGGATTCAAGCCCCGAGTCGGGCTCTGTGCTGACAGCTCAGAGCCTGGAACCTGCTTCGGATGCTGTGTCTCCCTCTCTCTCGCTGAGCCTCCCCTGCTCGTGTTCTGCTCCTCTCTGTCTCTCAAAATTAAATAAACGTTAAAAAAATGTTTTCAGTCAATAAAATGACATAGTATCAGATTCTGATAAAAAGAAGAGATTTCAGTGTAGTCACTTCTGGGAACCCTCTGCCAGCTTCATCACTGAGTACCAGTGCAAGCAATTCAACCATTCCATCTCCCACATGAAAAGCCTGATCCACAGCTAGCTCTGGGAGAGTCTGAGAGTACTACCCCCTTAATTTACAAAGTAAAATGGTAAGCTGACCTGTTCTGCACAAGGGAGAGAACACTTCCATTTGACCACTGCACCTGGTCTACATTTGCTGCTCCACAAGAGTTCCCCAATGGCACCATTAAAGCACATTATCCTTTCTAAACATCTTTGCCTCAATAGATTCCAGTTCCACCTTCCACCTGAGCCTGTTTCTATTTAATACCAGTTCTCTCAATTTGAAAGCAATCCCTTTTTATTTAATCCAGGATCTCCCAAAATGCTATCAAAATGGCAACCAAAGTTGACTTAAAGAATTCTTTAAGGAATTTCTAAGGACAGAAAAAAATGTCCTTCTACTTCCTCCACCTTGAATTTTTTTTTAATGCTTCTCTTTGCTTCTCCCAGAGATATCTAAGCTGACTTTAAACAATGCAAAGTACTTTTTTGTTTGTGAAGCTGAACAAGTTGGTTTCCATTCAAACTGTTGGAAAATACCAAATTTTGATAAGCATGAAAAGGCCACATAATAGAAACTCTCTGAGATTCATTGAAGTTCCCAAATTTTCTTATCCTATTATATCCTTTTTAAAAAGAATCTATCCAACTACATGACATTGTGGAAAAAGCAGAACTATGGAGACAATGGAAAGATCAGTGGCTGCCAGGAGCTAGGGGGGACAGAGGGTGAACAGGCAGAACACAAAGGATTTTCAGGGCAGTGGAATTACTCTGTATGATACGATAATGGCGGATATATGTCATTAAATATTTGTCAAAACCCACAGAATGTACGAGACCAAGAGGGAACCCTAACGTATACTATGGACTTTGGATAATAATGATGTGTCAGCGCAGGTGCGTGGATGTAACAAACGCACCCCTCTGGCACTGGGTGTAAATAGTGGGGGATGGAAGGGGTGAGGTGGGGCAGTGAGTATAAGGGAACTCTGCACCTTCTGCTCAATTTTGCTGTGAACCTAAAACTGCTCTAAAAATAAAATCTATTTTTTTAAAAAGGATTTTATACTACTGGATGCCCTATATACTCTAATAGCTACCCCTTAACTGAAAAAAGGGGGCAGAAGAGTCAAGAAAGAGGTTAAATCTCCCGCAGCCCAAAAAGGAAAAGTGTAAGAAAAAGCCACGGTGCTGTAGGGCCTGCCTTGTGACGTCACAGAATACTTGGCAGAGGATGCATGTTTCTGTTTGGTCTGGAGCTGAGCAAGAGAGGAACCAGCAATGCTAGTCATCAGATCCCAGCATTCTCTTCGAAGAACCATTTTCAACGCTGGTGAAGCACTGTGGCACTGCACGGAAAAGCCAGACAGATCCATTCAACATACACGTGCAAACGTACATCACTCTGAATTTTATATCCAAATAGTTCACCTCGTTTTTTGTAAAGTAACTGCCCAGTAGAATATAAATTCTCAATTTACAAAATCAGGGGACGTGTTAGCCAATTCAGGAATTAAACAAACCAAAGTTGCTGTCAGATGTACTCCTGCAAGCAATTGGTTTGTCAAAGATCAGATATAAAGCAGGATCTGGGTCTTCAAATATAAGAAATTAGCTTTCTGAGGCGCCTGGGTGGCTCAGTAGGTTAAGCATCCGACTTCGGCTCAGGTCATAATCTCACGGTCTGTGAGTTTTGGAGCCCTGTGTCAGGCTCTGTGCTGACAGCTCGGAGCCTAGACCCTGCTTCAGATTCTGTTTCCCTCTCTCTTTCTGTCCCTCCCCTGCTCATGCTCTGTCTCTCTCTCAAAAATAAAAACAATAAACATTAAAAATTTTTTTAAAAAAGAAGAAATTAGCTTTCCAATACATCAAATTCTAATTAAATTTTAAAATCTAACGAGGAACACCATTACTGACATCCTACTATTACTCAATCAGTTGCACAGAGTGAAACATAAGGAGGGCACGTAGAGACCTGATTCAACACGCCCAAGAGGAAGTCTTCATGAACACCAAATAAAGCTTCAAATGTTGCAGAGATAAGCTGCCCAAATATTCAAACACACAAAACCAACTTATCATCAAGTATTGACATACTATAATTGTCCTGCAGAAACACAGAGATCATGATGGGGCTCCTGGGTGGCTCAGTCAGTTAAGCATCCGACTTCGGCTCAGGTCATGATCTCGTGGTTCATGGGTTCAAGTCCTGTGTCAGGCTCTGTGCTGACAGCTCAGAGCCTGGAGCCTCCTTCGGATTCTGTGTCTCCCTCTCACTCTGCCCCTCCCCAACTCGTGCTCTGTCTCTCTCTCTCCCTGTCTCTCTCTCTCTCTCAAAAATAAGCATAATGGGGCGCCTGGGTGGTGCAGTCGGTTAAGCGTCCGACTTCAGCCAGGTCACGATCTCGCGGTCCGTGAGTTTGAGCCCCGCGTCAGGCTCTGGGCTGATGGCTCGGAGCCTGGAGCCTGTTTCCGATTCTGTGTCTCCCTCTCTCTCTGCCCCTCCCCCGTTCATGCTCTGTCTCTCTCTGTCCCAAAAATAAAAAAATAAATAAATAAATAAATAAAAATAAAAATAAAAATAAGCATAAAAAAAAAGAAACACAGAGATCATGAAAGAAATGTTAATGAATTAGTTAATTAAAGGCTAGTTAATTTACAACATGTTTATAAAGACCTCTACATATCCCTCCACCTTACCTTCAAAAGTTAAAGTTTTAACACATATTAGTCTAGTTTTTCAAAAATGCAAGCACAGCCTTCAAAAGCAATCTGTATTGCCTATGACACTTGACTAGTGTGTCTGTCATTCACACTTGAGGTGACCCAGTGACCCATATTTGGCCAACTGATGGGGCTACAGGGGCAGGGGAATGCAGGCCACCAGCTGTGATGACATCAGCCCATCCAAGGTTGCCTCTCTAGAGTAGTGAGCTTTACCCAGGCGGCCTTGGACCCCTGGAGCCCATGAAGACTTTGCGAGAGGTTTGCAGGCATGGGTTATTTTGTGGGTATCACATTCCAGACCTCTACTTCCATATGTCCACATTGCTAAAAGTCATGTGTTTGTGGCTGAGGCATCACTCTGCTGTTGTTTCCCATTTTCCTCTTCACGATCTTCCCTCAAAAAGTAGACTTACTTCTCACCCGTTCTGATTCGGACCAAGGGAATTGTCCCTACGGTGTAAAAATGTCTGGTAGAGAAAGGGCACGTTCAAGATACTTGAGTCAGGAGAACTTCCTTTAATTCACACCTCCTTTCCTTCCATTAACTTCCTTTAACAGCATTCCAGCAATAAGTTAGGGTATGCTATCATGAACTAATTTAAACCAGGAAACAAAGCCTCATCAAACAATTAAGAAACACACCTCAAATAAGAATGTTTAACTTGTGCATGTTTTACTAATAATTTATCAATCTTTGTGATATATTTATGTTTTGATAAATAGTAGTATAATAATTATTACAAAGAGAAACTCAATCCAGGAATTTATATAACTCTTAGCACCTTAGGATCATATTTTTATTGCAAAGTACCAAAGGATAATTGGGGCTTTTTAAATGTACTATATTTGGATAAAATTCTGTGTGAGGAAGTGGAATGGAAGTATTGAATTCAAGGAGAAAAGGGAACAATGTAAAATTTCCAACTATTAAGGAAGAGCTTGCTCGTGTGTTTTGTAAGTGATGATGGGGCACATCAAATCACAACAGCGTTTAAATTCCATTCAATACAATCCAAACAGTGATATCACCTTTTCATTTTAAAAGTCAATATTTACGTTATGCCAGGAGTGATACATATCCTTTGTACCTTTCTAACTTTATGATGGAAAACTTCAGATGTCAACCTAAAAAATGTGCAAGGGGATACATTGTTTGCAAAAACCTTTTGGGAGTGGAAGTTGGGGGTAAAAACATTGCAGAGGTGCTCATAAGCATCAGTAGATGGCCTGGGGTGGCCCTCCCTTCTGTCTACCCAGGATCAGTGGTGGGAAGCATATTCTGCTTCCCTTGGGCTCAACTAAACTAGAGACTTAAACGAAGAACCCACATTAACAGTCACTTCCTGGAGCTCCTGGGTGGCTCTGTAGGTTAAGCATCTGACTCTTGACTTCAGCTAAGCTCATGATATCGCAGTTTGTGAGTTTGAGCCCTGCATTGCACTCCATGCTGACAATGCAGAGCCTGCTTGTGATTTTCTCTCTCCCTCTCTCTCTGCCTGTCTCTCTCTCTCTCTTTCAAAATAAATAAACTTAAAAAAAAAAGTCACTTCCTATGTAAGTGACTGTCCCAGTTAAAGCCAGTCTAACCTCTTGCAATTACAAAAAAATAAGATAAAATAATAAGCAAACATTTCTTTCTATTTTCTTGACTGGAGAGGGAGGGAGCTATTTCAGGTCTGTTCATGTCATGACACACTGAACTATTAGTCATACAATTCTTTCATTTTTTTTTAAGTTTATTTATTTATTTTGAGAAAGAAAGTGCAAGTGTGGTAGGGCCAGAGAGAGAGAGGGAGAGAGAGAATCCCAAGCAGGCTTCGTGCTGTCAGCGTGGAGCCCGATGTGGGACTTGAACCCACAAACAGTGAGATCATGACCTTAGCCGAAATCAAGAGTCAGACACTTAACCAACTGAACCACCCAGGTACTGCTCAGCCACATAATTCTTGATTGTATACATTTAACAAGGTACTAAGAAAAAAATCCACTAAAAACTCGGCAATATTTGCTACCTTCAATCCTTACGTTCAGGCTATTTACATAACAAAAAATTAATCATGTTCTATCCTTCCTGTCTTTGTGGTAAACTTTGCAGGATGAGGAAAGAAGGTAAACAGTAAGGAACTGAGAGTGAAGGCAGGGAAGAAGGAAACACAGCAGCAGAAACTGGCACTAGATCATTCATTCATTCAATAGTCCTTGCTAACCTAAACTCGAGTGAACCACAGCCTTGCATACTAAAAAGTAGGGGTGCAAACATTTTCCCCCAGAAGTGAACAGCAAATAAATGGCTTAGCTCCAGCCTTCCCAAGCCACACATTAATCAAGGAGCTAAAAACGGATTAAAACCAGAAGTGAGAGGCTCAACGGAGAAACTTGCCTCCTTCCATGTAAGAAGGAAAATGAAAGTGCTCTTTAGATACATCTGCATTTAGACACATCTAAAGATTAGGCAATTCTGTGACAAACATTCCCTTCAGACGGCAATTTCACATACTTCTCATAAAATTCTAAATAAGAAAACAGAGTACATCGTAGAGGTACTTTGGGGGTGAGAGTGTGGGAAAACCCTAGTGTTTCAACACAACTACCAGCTACAAGTGTTTTCAAACAAGAACGAAGTTCCATGGCCTTCTGCATATCAAAAAGTTTTTCACCCAGAGGGCAACCATGAAGCAAAACCCTTTTGGCCCTGTACACAATGGGCTCTCTCTTCTAGACCAACTTTGAAGTGTGTGATACATTCTCATCTAGATAATGGAAATGATATGATACTAGACCCACATAATAATTACCTAGGCAGCAGACTTCAGTATTCTATCACAGGGTGTTTATGCAGTGTTTCAGGCTACATCCTAAATATAACTATAGAAATGACATGTGATTTTACAAGTGCTGTTTAAGAAGAGGATAGGCAAATGAAATGCATCTCAGACTGAGCAGAGAAAAACAAGATCTCTACCCCCACTAACAGCCGGGCAAACCAAATAATAACCACTGATCTGTTTTTCCCTCTGAAAAATGGGAATTTTACCATTCTGTTCACCTCCTGTCTCTTCCAGATTTTTATGATATTGTTCAGAAAACACTGGAGGTCTTTAGCTGGCTTAGGTACTGAGTCACTGTCAATGTTTTCTGAAGTTATACACTACATGAATTTCTTCACAAATCTTCTTTATCAACAAGTATCTCCATTAATTCCTTCTCTCTGGAGAATCAAGAGAAAAATGAAGCTAACTTTTAGATGAAATATCACATGTGCTGACTGACCTCCCTTCTGCCCTTTACTAACCAGTTCAAGGTGCCCGTCTTCTTCTAAGTTCAAAAGAATCTCCAGGCCTAGAAGGAGTTTTAGAATAACTCAAATGACTTTGGAAGTATAAGAGTGGGAGACAAATTCTCTTTTAAATTATAATGATGTGAACACTGGCCACCACACACACACACACACACACACACACACACACACACACTCACTCACTCAAACCCATAACTCACACAGAAATTAGCAGACTTCAAAGAGAACTTTGAAGAGAACTTCTAGACTTCAAAGAGAACTTTCTAGAATAGTGGGAAATGTTAGATAAGTGGATATTATTGATATTTATTTTTTAATTTTATAATTTCCATTTGTAATAATTGAGTGTATCTTCAAAATGCATTCATTCAGTTGCTATAGTTGGTTCTCCATGAGATTAAAGCCATTACCATCCCCATATTGATCTAGAGTGTCTCCTCAAAGAAACTAAAAATAGTATTTTTAGCATACAATGGGAAATAGAAAATATTAAGATTTGTTTCACTCTCAAATATAAGAAGTAAAGTTCTCCTCCCCCATCATGGCTCTTTGAGAGCATCAAAAGTACATTTTAACTGTTCCTGAATCCACATCTGGAGTTTAAAAATCCAGTTTAAAAGGCAAATGATTTAAAATACAAACATATGGCTTCTTTCTCTACAGTGATTCCTAAAGGGAGAAAAAAAAGTCTGAGTACAAACAAACTATTGTTTTAAAGGGGATTTTTCCTTTTAATTAAAAACATACCAAGTAAGCTAACTAAGCCTCTACTTTCTCCTGGATAAAATAATAAAAGCAAGAATTATCATATTAATCTAATTAAATCTAGATCAAAGTACAGTATAGGAAATACGAAGATAACAAGAGTGGAGTGTTTGATATCTGAAGAGTGTGGTCCTAAATCTGTGCTTGGGGTACAGCAGGGGTTGGCAAATTTTTTCTGTAAAGGGCCAGACAGTAAAGTTTTCGGTTTTGCCAGCCATGCAGACTCTGTGGTAACTACCTAATTCCACTCTCGGGGTCCCAAAGCAACCACAGACAATACATAAACAAATGAGGGAGGATTTGCTCTTATACAATTTTATTATGGACACTGAAATTTGAATTTCAAATAATTTTCATGTGTCTCAAAATATTATTCTTTTGATCTTTTTCAACCATTTAAAAACATAAAAACTATTCTTAGCTAACAGGCTGTAAGACAGGCCTCGAGCTGGATTCAGTGTGTAGGCAGTAGTTTGCCAGCCTCTGGGTGAGAGCCATCAAAGACTGGAACAGCTGTCAGCTCATCTAACCAACATCCTCATTCCTTAGAGGAAACTGAGGTCCAGAGAGAGTGTAATGACTGCCAGGGTCTCACAGCCAGTTCTGGCAGAATCGGAGGTAAGAATTAGATCTCTGGAAAAGCTCACTGAAATGATAAAGCAGTGATAAGGAAATGTCCTTCTTGAGTTCCGTTCACAAAGACAAGCAGGAGACACTTAAAACCAGAGATGTCACAGGAACCTCATTACTAGTCCCATGAGCCCCCAATACCTGCCTTCCCACTGTGTAAAATAATTTCTTATCTGCCAGTCACTACACTGATTCAGAAGGTTCGATATCAGCAGCAAGAACCTGCAGAATGGGTCAAATAACCATCAGCCTGATTCTTTCCAGCCTTCTGGGTACATAGCTTTGGTCATTTCTTTTGTAGCTTAAATAACAACCTCCACTTTGGTTACTCCAATCCTAGAATTCCAAGAAATAAGTGTCAGTGTTGCTGAAGAGCAATGTTAAAAACTAGTTTAGAAGCAGAGTATAACAGGTGATGACCACTTTAGCTTAAAGCTCAAGAGCATCTCTAACATTCACCTTGGAAAGTAACATGGTCAGCTATGGTCAGCCTCCCTCCATTCTCAGTTCCTCCCCCCCCCCTTTTTTTTTTTTTTTTTTTTTGAAAGAGAGAGAGAAAGCAAGGGAGAGGGCAGAAGGAGAAGAGACAGAATCTCCAGCAGGCTCCACACTGAGTGTGGAGCCCCACTCAGGCCAATCCCATGACCCTGAGATCACAACCTCAGCTGAAATCAAGAATTGGATGCTCAATCTACTGAGCCACCCAGGCAACCCCTCCCCTTTTTTTTTAAATATATTTCTCTCTGGGGCACCTGAGTGGCTCAGTAGGTTAAGCAGTCAACTCTTGATTTCAGCTCAGGTCATGATCTCACATTTTGTTGGTTCCAGTCCCATGTTGGACTCCGTGCTGACACCCAGGAGCCTGCTTAGGATTCTCTCTCCCTCTCCCTCTGCCCCTCCTCTGCTTGCGTGCTCGCTCGCTCTCCCTCTCCCCCCACCTCTCTTGAAATAAATAAATAAACTTTAAAAAAATACATGGGGCACGTGGCTGGCTCAGTTAGTAAAGCATGAGACTCTTGATCTCAGGGTTGTGAGTTCAAGCCCCACATTGGGTATAGAGATTACTTTAAAAAAATGAATCTTAAAAAAAAAAAAAGAATTAAAACATACACATGTATCCAATGATGTTTCACTTACCATCTTTTCAAATAGCATTCTACGGTTTTAAAAGGAAAAAAGACTCCAAATTAAAGTGACTTTTTACAAGGAATCCTTTTTCTGACTTTTTTAATCACACTTTTTTTCAGAGAAATGTATGGCTTTCTATCCTGTTGTACATTCATTCTAAACTTGAAATTTTATACCAATGTTTCTCAGAAATTCTCCCATGATGATTTTTTATGAAGACTGCTCTATCAACTATCAACGATTCTGTTCTTACACACTTCCTCAAAAAGACATGGTTTTATACTTCTGTGAAGAGGAAGTGGCATTCTTAAAAGTAATTTTCAGTTCTTTTTGACAACTTAAATCAAGAATGATTGCAAACTCCTCAGAATTTTCCAACACACATTTATTCTCCTAGATCTATCTTAAACATAAAATTCTTCTATCAAATAAACTAAATCAGTTCATTCATTAAAACCAAAAGGAAAGAAAAATGCACTTCCTAAAGTTGTAGGAACGAAAATGCTACAACTCAAACCTAAGTATGGAGATTTCACACAAGAATAAAACAAACAAAAATTTTTCTACATTTTCAATGTTGTTTAAGTTACTGATAAAAAAAAAAAAAGACCAGATAAATGGTCACAAATTTAAAACAAAAAAAATAATAAAATCAGATTCCCATCGAGCTGAAATTGACCCTAGAGAACTAATCTTTAATTTGACAAATGAACCAACCAGAAATTCAAGGACTATGTACTGAGTGTCTACAGACCAGTTGCTATACAAAGACTTTTCCCGCTGGATTGTCATAACTTCCGTGTAAAGTAAGTATTATTATACCCATTTTACATTCAAGAAAAGTTTTGTGACAATTGTGTATGAGACACTGTCAGGAGAAGAGATGTGCCTATAGCCTAGATCTGCAGACAGCAACTTAGTTATTCTCTGAACTGTGCCACTCCCATGTAATATTTTTTGGAAACTGTTCAGTGAGATGTCATAACATTTTAAAACATTGTATACACAGTAATAGAGTGCCGTGGGACTTTGATATAAGACTCTTTGGTAAAGAGCAAAGCCCCTCAAAAAAAAAATGGTTTCTTCTTGGCTGCTAAGAAAAGTAGCATTAGCAACTAAATGTTACACTCACCTCATGGGCCCCAAGACTTAATTATACTGAGGCTCCAGAGCATCCCAAACTCAAGTCATCTGGCTTCTAAATTACACATGACAATATCATTTACTCAAGTTGCAACTGGCCATTTCTCAAGCCTCCGGTCTATTCTTAAATCTGCGCTCCATCAAGAAGGCTAGGGAAGGGGCGCCTGGGTGGCGCAGTCGGTTGGGCGTCCGACTTCAGCCAGGTCACGATCTCGCGGTCCGTGGGTTCGTGCCCCGCGTCAGGCTCTGGGCTGATGGCTCGGAGCCTGGAGCCTGTTTCCGATTCTGTGTCTCCCTCTCTCTCTGCCCCTCCCCCGTTCATGCTCTGTCTCTCTCCGTCCCAAAAATAAATAAACGTTGAAAAAAAAAAAAAAAAAGAAGGCTAGGGAAGGGTTTTCACACTTGTAGAAATAAACACAGATATCTCAGCATGCCTAAAGCAACACTGAAATCCTTGGGGGCCATAACCAACATTCACTTCCTGTTCAGGTAAGAAAAGGGGCGTGGCAACTCAGTCATTAAAACTGAGACCTTATAACTGCTTGCTGTTTTTTAAACCTACTCAGTTTAAATGGAAATATGGTTTTAAAGTAATGTAACATCGTGATAAGCACCGGGTGACCTACAGAAATGTTAAATCACTATATTGTATACCTGCAACTAATATATTACTGTATGTTAACTGGAATTTAAAAAGGAAAAAGTAATATAACAAAGTGATTTGGGACAACTCTAATAACTAAATTCCCCTGGACATACCTCACACTGACATAACTGTACAAGGATAGCCAAATCTAGATCTTCAAAAAGGCACCAGAGATGTGATTTTAAGGCAGATACTCAAATATCTAACATGAGTTATGAAGGCCACTTAAACTAAGTCAATAGATGGGTAAGTTTCACAACTAATTCAGAGTTAGTTGCCTATTTAGGCAACAAAACTGGCAGAACTGTGTGCTTTCTAACAATCAAGGATTCTAACAACTCTACTGAAGACATTCTCTGAGGTGAGAGGGGAAAGCTTAGAAGGGGCACAAAGAGAACAGGAAGAAGTAAACTGAAAGAAAAAAAAAAAAGCTTCCCAAAAGAGTGAGTCACTAAAATATTTAGGTGCCCTGGACAAATGCTAAGGTTTTGTGGTTTTGTTTTCTTGTTTTGTAAGATAAAGACTTTCTTTTTAAACATAACCACAATACCGTATTCGCACTTTAAATCTTCAAATAACCAGGCAATATTCAAATTTCCCCAATTGTCTAACAGAAATGTGTTTTTTAGGTTTGTCTGAATCAGAATCTAAATCTATTCATTGCAGTTAGTTTATACGGGACTTCATTCTCAGTGATGTATATATTTCCCCCACCCCCTCCCTCTTTTTCTTTTTTTCTCACAATTGATTTTTTTTAAGAAATGAAATCATTTTTTTCTATAGATTCCCAATAGCCTGGATTTTTAAAGTAATTTTTAATAAAAACTTAAAGGTTAAAAACAGGCCTTCTCCAGACCTACTACATTAATCTGTCAGTGTCTTGTACCATGAAGACCATCCATCCAGCCTCTTTCAATGAAGTTCAATACTCCAAGATACATGTTTATCCACAAAATGTTGCCATAACAAGAATGTATACAATATTCCCTTCAAGTAGGAGGTACGGTAGAGACAGAAAGACCCATAAGGTAACACCTCACCTTATGCATCAATACTTTTTAGCACAAGATAGCAATACAAATTCATCGTTCAAATATCATGCCTACACGACACATGGAAATAATGAGTTTTGCCCAGACACAATTTATGCCTCCAGGAGAGGACACGTAGTACCTATCAGAAGCCAAGTAAGAAAGATTTGTTAATACACAAATACCATTTCTATCCAGGATGCATGTTGACTATTTCCTTCCTTTCCTCTTATGCTTTCCTAGTATGAACCCCCTGCTTCAGTAAAGCCAGTCTTCAGGTTACCTGACAGGTACATGGCACATCACTCACCTGGGATGCCTTTCACCCTCATAAGCTGTCTAAAATCGTTCCCTTCCTCAAGGATCACTGGACTCCCTCCAGCTCCCTGATGCCTTTCTTAGTAACTATGCCCATCTCTGGACTTCTGTAGTTCCTAGGAAGTACCCCCACAATGTAGTCTAAACCTGCACTATACCTACTTTGAGAGCTGTTTCATATGCCACATTGTATTCAGTAAATATCTGATGTGGGCCTTCCATGCACAAGGCATGCAATACCATCTGTAACCACCACAAGCTCCATGAAGAAAAGGGCTTCTTGTGATACTACACCTGTCTCAAGAGGCCAGAAGCTTGACAGCTAAGAATGTGCACTGTGGAGACAAGCTTGCCCAGATGTGAACCCCGGAGTCATGAGGCCCTAAAGAGACTACTTCAAATCTCAGTTCTCATGTTCCCCATCTGTAAAGTGGAATGGTAATAGCCACTCTTTTGTAGAGACATTGTCGGGATTAAATAACATGAAGCACGATTATTGTCTTAGCTCCTTCCCAATTTGCTGTCTGGTTTCTAACTCTTTTGTTGTACCTGTTCTTATCCTTTGTGGAAAGAGGGGGAGCAGAGGACTCTATCAGAGTCACTACCTTGGAGATGGGGTTCATTAAACTGACCTTGATTGCTGGAATACATAAAAGAGGTCCACTTAGCAATGGGTCTGAGCATCCTTTCCCATGATATTTAGGGTCCACATTTCCCTTTCCCTAGTGTCACTCTGTACCTTCCCTATAAAGAAACGGAACCCCTGAGAACCAAGTACAGTGCTAACCCATCCCCACCACTGAAAGTTCAATTTAGAAAGAGGAGACATATAACCAGAAAAGAAGACAATATGTGATCTTTTATCTTTCGATGGGGAAGAAAAATTTCTCTGAATGCTGTCTGAATGGAAATCCAATACCCCAGTGTACAGATGGGAGCTCTGTTTACAATAGTATTTTTGTTTGTTTATTTGAGCACCTTATGAGTAAAAACATTTGAACATGTAGATATACACACAGACACACATATATATTTATATCAGCCATTTAACAAATATTCATTGAACATTTACTTATGTGCCTTATACTGTTTCTATAGAAGTGCCAAAGTTACACTAGTGAATGAACCAAGCTAACAAAACAACAAAAAGCTTTGCCCTGTTATTTTTATCTCCTCTACACATAAGTTTTTATTTTTTTATTTATTTTTTTTAACGTTTATTTATTTTTGAGACAGAGAGAGACAGAGCATGAATGGGGGAGGGTCAGAGAGAGGAAGACACAGAATCTGAAACAGGCTCCAGGCTCTGAGCTGTCAGCACAGAGCCCAACGCAGGGCTCGAACTCACGGACCGCGAGATCATGACCTGAGCCGAAGTCGGACGCTTAACCGACTGAGCCACCCAAGCGCCCCAAGTTTTTATTTTTATAAAAAGATAAAATATATGGTATAAGGGATATGTACCATGGAGAGGAAATAAAGAAAGGAGACCAGAAATATGGCATAGGCAGTTTATACAGCATGGTCAGGAAAGGACTCACTGAAAAGGTAACATTTGAGGAAAGATCTGAAAGGGGTGGGCATGTGGATCTCTAGGGGAGATGCTCACAGGCAGCAGGAACGTCAAGGGAGGACAGGAGGAGACATGGTCGGATAGGTGAGTGGAGGAGACCTGGAGGATGCCACTCTGTGACCAGCTTTTCCTCGGTGTGACGTGGGAGGATTTGAGGAGAGAAATGACACAATCTGAGCATCAGAATTCCCTCACTCTGATGGCTATGTTGAGAGTCAGGTGTCAAGGCTGGATGAGTGCGTCCAGTCAGAAGGCTGCTGGAATAGTCTCCGTGGTGGTTTGGCCAGGTGGTAAAAAGTAGGATACAGAGCTAAGAGGATTTTTATTGTACTGGAGTATAATATAGATTTTAAAAACACAAAAATAAAAATTTTAAAGGGTTTTAAAAGAAATACGAATTCTGACATTTTCTTTCCCAAACTCAATAAGCCATCTTGCTCAGCCCTGGGGCAAAAGCACGCCTGGCTTTGGGAGGCTACTGTTTAACAATAACGGGTTAGTTGACAGGTCCCAGTTTACCTGAATATCTACCTGGCTTTCTGTTATGACACTTCTCCTGTGCTCACTTCCTATCTTTCTCTTCATCTTGCCAGGCTTACATCGTAAAACAAGCTTCCTCCATCGACTGGGTTCATCTACACATACAGAGTTGTTGACTGCACGTAGGAATTCCCTCTCTGAGAAATTCTGTGGTCACTGTGTCAACCGAATCCATTATCTGGGTCCAACAGTTGGGAAATGGACTTGTTAGACCCAAATGTTATTATGGAGTTCAATAAAACAGGATTACAGGAGAACACAGGCCATCTGCTAAAGCAAATGAGAAAGGCTAAAGTAGGCATGAGCTCAGCACAGCTCACAATAGACAAACACGGGGTTGTGCGCCCCTCCCTGAAACCTTATACTACTTCTAGAAGTATGCTAGAAGATGCCATTCTTGGGGAAAGGACCCCTGACCTGTAGGCAGAACATGGGGTATATTTCTCAGACCTGGTCAACTCTACTGGCCACCACCACCCTGGGAGGGTAAGGGGAAAGGTAGGGGAGAGAACAGAAGTTCATGGAAGGCAGATACTTTTGAAACCAGATTCCCAAAGTTGAGAAGAGGTATCTGGGGCATTCTCTTAGAATGTTAGAGCTTGAAAGAATGCAGAGGATTCTTCACCCATGAAATCCCATTTTACAAAGAAACTAAGGCCAAGATTTTCCCAAAGCCATATAAGTATTAGAAAAAGAACCATGAGGAGGTGCCAGGGTGGCTCAGTCAGTTAAGCGTCAGACTTCAGCTCAGGTCATGATCTCACGGTTGGTGAGATCGAGCCCCATGTCAGGCTCTGTGCTGACAGCTCAGAGCCTGGAGCCTGCTTCAGATTCTGTGCCTCCCTCTCTCTCTCTGCCCCTCCTCTGCTCACGCTGTCTCTCTCTTTCTCAAAAATAAATAAACATAAAAAAAAAAAAAAAAAAGAAAAGAACCATGAGGAAAATCCAGGTCTTCTGATTCCCAATCTAGTGTTAAATAAACAAAAGCAATTTAATACAAAATGCTTGTTTCTTTTTTAACATTGAAATCTTTGAGACAGATTGAAACTGTGAGGAAATTTTGTATATCTAGGCCTCAGATGTTCCTACAAATCTCTTTAGTTTTACCAAGAGCTCTGGAGGCTCCCCTGGGGCAAAATGGTCTCCTGGTATTAAAGATCTCTTAGAAAGTTCCACTGGGGTGCTTATGACTCACAAGGGTGAGAGTGGGGGAATTACAGATACATGAAGACCAAGAAATACAAGCAAGCATTGACTTAGCAAAGCCTGAAATAACCCAAAAGTGGACTATATACTTCTTACTTACTTGGTCCAATTAACAGGGTGCTAGATAAATTTTCAGTTTCAAAAGGGGAGACAATAAAAAGATTCTTAAAAATTATGAATATCATAATAAAAGACTAGAGTCATGATCATTAATTTCAACCTCTTGGGCTACCAACTCTCTTACAGACTTGAACACTGATGAGAGAAAATACCTCTGAAATCAAGTAGAAGGTAAATATGTTGTTAAGAGGGTGCTAATGGAGTAATCAATAAAAGTGATGCTCTATAAAATAAACAATCTTGGATTATCTATCAAATAGGGGGAAGGGGGAAGGTGGAAGGTGGGCACAGGGCAGGAATCAGTTCCTAAACCACTGACATCGGTTACAACCTTCTTTTGGAATCTAACTTAACTTTCTGACTTTATTGCCTAGAAAGCTAAATTGGAGCTCATCTGCGAATACACCCTCCATGGCCACATCTGTGAAGAAGACTACAGCACAAACTGTGTGCAACAAAGGGACTGAGTCACAGAGAGAGAGGGAGGAGCCAAGACACCTGAAAGACATCCAGTCCAACCTCTTCATTTTACAAATAAGAACTGGAGGCCCACAGAGGTTAATCTGACCTGCCATGGTTTGGCTAACAACATAGGCCACCTCTCCCTTATCTTATACTCATAGCAAACACTGACAGTCAGTTGTTACATTTCCCCCCATCCCTTGCTGCAAGAGCCAGAGCGCTTCTGCAACCCCTCAACCAACTGGTCAGAACTGATGTATGAAATGGAAGCCATTTTCCAATTCTGGACTTGCATAAGGTTAAAAAACAATGTTTGTAATACCTGCTCCAGTGTAAACGCGACTCGAAAGAGAGCAACTGGTCTACTAGTCACTAATTCACCTACTGTCAAGCCTGAGGTGAACAAACACAGTCTATGTAGTGTGACCATGTGTCCAGATTTACTTGAGACAGTCCTGGTTCACACCTATTTTCCCAGCTTAATATTTAATAATACACCCATCATTCTCAAAGCTGCCTCAGAATGAATAAAAATGACATGATCATCCAAATTCTACGTAACACTTAATCATCTACAATAATTATAAACATTTGTTTTCTGAGAACATGATGTCAGGAAAAGAACACTGAATCAGTTACCAATAGGTTTCTCATACAAAAGGGCTTTCAAATAATATTAAATGCAAATAATCTTTGAAAGGGCTTTAGGGATCACTACTGCCACCAATCTCTTATATATTAAGTTTCAGTATGGAATCTTCTTTGAGGAAAACAAAAAGGAGAGCCAGAGGGAGTGCCTGGCTGGCTCAGTCGGTAGAGCATGTGACTCTTGATCTCAGGGTAGGGAGTTCAAAGAGTCTACTTTAGTATTTTTAATTAAAAAAAAAAAATGTTTTTAATCTTTATTCATTTTTGAGAGAGAGACAGAGTGTGAGCAGGGGAGGGGCAGAGAGAGAGGGAGACACAGAATCCGAAGCAGGCTCCAGGTTCTGAGCTGTCAGCACACAGTCCAATGTGTGGCTCGAACCCACGAATCGTGAGATCATGACCTGAGCCGAAGTCGGATGCTCAACCGACTGAGCCACCGAGGCACCCCTTTTTAATTTTTTTTTTAATGTTTATTTATTTTTGAGACAGAAAGAGAGAAACAGAGTGCAGGCGGGGGAGGGGCTGAGAGAGAGGGAGACCGAATCCTAAGCAGGCTCCAGGCTGTGAGCTTTCAGCACAGAGCCTGATTGAGGGCTCAGACTCACAAACTGTGAGATCATGACCTGAGCTGAAGTCGATGCTTAACCAACCGAGACACCCAGGCACCCTGAAAGAGCTTACTTAAAAAAAAAAAAAAAAGGAGAGCCATAGCTTTACAAAGTTTTAAAACCACAGGACTATCAGATCTCTCTAGCTCCTCCCTATTTTTTAAAAATTATTTCATGTTGTACTTCAGCCTATAAAAAAAAATCATATTATATTGTTGAAATAGAAGTCTTTTTAAAGAATAGCTCAGTCCTGTTTCTGGCACAAACAATTGTGCTTTTTGGAGTTTATATTTACTCTCTGTTTAGAGAAAAAGAGGAAGTAAAAGCTGAAATCTTTAAAAAAAAAAAAAAAAAGTACGTGCTGCTGGGTTTACACTAGAGCAGCCAGTCATTTATTTAAGAGAAGCATAAATTCAGTTTATTTGGAAAAGTCACTGGTCTAGAGAGCAGAATTGTTAGCTTGGTGCTCAAGAGAAAGATACTGATATTATCATGCAGAAAGTTAAAATTTTTATCTGGCTACTTAGAAGACTAGAAGTTTCCTTCTATATCAAGATGTCAGGAGGACTTCTGAGTACAGAGAATGCAGATGGTTTTAACTGTTTCTTTTTGCTAATCTAGCTTTTTGATTTTCCTACAATGATCATAGTTTATTTATTAATGACCAAGAAAAAATTCCCCAAGCTACCAATCAACAGGTCATTCGCCAGGGTGGAGAGGTGGAGAAGCTAACAGGGTAAGCCAGGTCCAAGGCTGCTGGGAGGAGAGGCCTCAGAGGAGCTCCTAACTCTGACAGAACTAGGTCTGGCCCTAAGAGCTAGGTGGAGTGCAGGGAGTAGGGCTAGCCCAGTGGCTTCCTGCTAAATAAGAGCAGGCATCCAGAAGTCCTACTACCGCATAGACCTTCTGACTATTAAAAGTATAGCCTTGCGGTTAAAGCCCCACCTGTGCAATCAGTGTGCCAGGGTAGGACACAGCGCTCAATCACTTAGTGGGTGTATGACCTTGAACAAGTCAATTAGCCTATTTCTGTTTTCTCATCTATAAAATAGGAATCACACTGCCACCTACCTCCTAGCATGGCATGAGGATTAAGAGGCGTGATTCATGGCAGGGCTCAGCATACAAGAAGATCACAATAAATGTAAGCCATTATTAGGTCTCTGCCAGGAAACACCAGTCCTCAAGTGCACTCCCCAAATCATGTGACTGGATCCCAAAACAACTAAAGAAGGGTCCAAAGAATAAAGCCTTTCTTTTCCTTTCATCTTTGCTGAGGGCAGGGCTGCAGCATAGTGCCTGCTATAGACCCAGTGCCCTAGGGAGCGATGGAAGGATGGGAGCAGCCTATAAAATACACGTGTCCCAAGGCCCCACACTTCGAGCTAGAAATCAAAGTTACAGGATTTCTAGTTTCTTGCCACTGCCACGGCTGCCAGCCACTGCCTTTGGCAAGGACATGGGTGACTCAAGTGTGAGCTAGGACTTGGCAAGGGGACACCTAGCCAGAAGGCCTCCAGGCAGGAAGCTCCATAAAGGGCCACCTGCTGAAACAGTTTGTCTACAGGCAGCCCTCGAGATGGAGGTGACATTCTGCTGTCACTAGCAAATTCAGGTAAGAATAGTGAACATTTCAAAGGTCCAAAACAACTTACCATTCTGGCTTCATAACTTTGAAAAACGTTGGGTTTTTTTTTTTGGGGGGGGGGGCAGGGTGGTGAGGAGGGAATCGGAGGCAGGCTGAAGATATGACCAGACACGTAAAATCACGAGAGTACCTTAACTAGACATAAAGAGCAGCCCCCAAAAGCTCAATAGCAAATAAAATTTCAAGGAGTTTCATGGCTCTCTTGAGCTAAAAGGCACTACATTTGTATGAAATAGAACTTTCTTTCCCAAACTTAAAATTACCTCGCTTTATCAAAGATATAAAGAAACCTTCTAATGTCCTTCTAGGAGGAAACAATTACATTAGTATATTAATTACATAGGTGAGTGTGTTCTATGCTGCTGATCCTGGTTTGCCTAGAATTTTCCCAGTGTTAGTACTGAAAGTCCCACATCCTGGGAAACCCCTCCATTGGCAAACCAGGATCCTTGGTCCCCCGAACACTGCAAGAAAAATGGTATGTGTTGTGTGAAGAGGAAAACAGAAGAGACACGGTTACAAATGCAGAAGTGCTAAATGTTAAGTTTGTTTGTAGCAACAGCTCTCAGTTCCTTCTCATAGTAAAAAAAAAAAGAAAGAAAGAAAAAAAAGTAATTTAAATTAAAAAAACAAAAACAAAACTAAAAATCACACTTGCCTGTCCCCTTTTAAAACTCTCCCAAAACAGAGTTCAGAAAAGATGTCTTCTCCTGGTGCATGACTGAGGTGCCAGTGTGGGCTGACTGTAGAGGTGGGGACTCCCATCAACCCAATAAGCTCCTCCACCCCACTCCAGCAGGACAGGAAATGTCATCTTACATTCTTTCTTTTAGGCACATTTGAAAACAAACCAAGACAGCTTGTGATTCAGGTTATCAACAACAAGACTGTGTCAGGGAAATCAGGATATCAAGCTAAAAATCCAAAAGCCATGGCAAAAATCAAGAATCACCTCACAAATAGGGCATTAAAAGGTGAGGGAGGGGGGCACCTAGGTGGCTCAGTCGGTTAAGCATCCGACTTCGGCTCAGGTCATGATCTCGCGGTCCGTGAGTTCAAGCCCCGTGTCAGGCTCTGTGCTGACAGCTCAGAGCCTGGAGCCTGTTTCGGATTCTGTGTCTCCCTCTCTCTCTGACCTGCCCCCGTTCATGCTGTCTCTCCCTGTCTCAAAAATAAATAAACATTAAAAAAAAAAAAAAAAAGGTGAGGGAGGAATTGAGAAGTGATTGTTTTACCAGCAGCAAAATGGAGAGTTAGGTGCTCTTCTACAAACTCTAAGGCAGAGACTCAGAGCAGGCAGCCCCCTACCCAAACGATGGAGCAAAACTCTTGCTAAGTACGGATTTAAGCAAAGGGTTTTTAAGCCTTGATGAGGTTAGGAACCAGCGTCTAAGAATTTAGTTTCAAACTGAAAGGTAAGACTATATAAGGCAAGAAAGATCACACACTTCCTGGACTTGAAGCCACGCAGAAACCTTTATTGCTCACGACTCCACCCAGCCCAGACCACCTCCTCACCCGGCCTTCTTTTGGCCTTGTCCCAAAATGGGCTGGCAATTCTTAGATGCTCCTGAATCTTAAAACTCCCTAGACCCCTTTGATGCATTTGGAGATGGAATCAAATGCAGGTTACATGACTTTTTTTCTCCATAACGATACTAGTTTCTTTGGGGAAGGGAGGAGATGTATTCCAAAACATTTTAAAAGACAAACATCTTTGAAAGTCCTACTCTGATAAGTCCTGAAGAATAACTTCCTTTCTAAGACCAAGAAATACACTTTCCCCTACTGTCGATCTTGATTTAGGAGCGGATAACTTCTTGTAACCCTTTTAACACACCCAATGAAAAGACGGAGGTGTCTTACAACCACTAGCAAAAAGCACAGAAGCCTGGAAGGCAGGAGACAGGAGTTAGTTTCAGCAATACAGGCCAACAGCTGTGGTCCTTCAAGATCCCACGCTTCACTTCTCCAGATCTCAGTTTCTTCATTTAAAAAAATGAAGGACTGTCTTTAGCATCTCTTCCAACTCTAAAGTTCTCTGTGAAATTCTGTTGCGTATGTGATAATAATAATGTCCATTAGATTCATTTTTTGTACTTGAAGACTTAGGAATTAAGAGACAAGTATAGTAACTTGGACCAGCAAAGATGACACGACCAAAACAGACTAAAACTGGAAGATTCAAAAAAAACAAATGTCTAACAGTTGTCAAAGTATGTGACTAAAAGGTGGAGAGAATCCTAATATCAACTTACACTTTTAAATGCTCTGGAACCAAAGGGAACAAGTAGATTCATCACAATTGCCAGCTGTTCTTCCTGCTAAATTTAAGGCTAACATGAGTTTTAACTCAGTGATCTCTCCTCCACAGAAAGAAAAAAAAAAATGCCTGTAAATACTTAAGGAAAACAAACCAGAAATGTGACTCTCAAAGATATGAAAGCAAATCATTCTGGTGATTGATTGCATCTAAATGTCCTGGCTGGATTCTAACTGGGGACAGCAAAGCAACAAATGCAACCCCTTCAAGATGTATGAGATGTTAAATATCAAGAAATGGCATGTTTGATAGGGTGTCAAAGTCAAGATTGACTCTGTGCCAACCAGGACCCCAAGCAGTGTTCATTTCACTATCCATAAATAAATGGCAGAAGGAAAAAAAAAACAAGCTGTCTCCTTTTTTCGTGAAAGGAGCTGCAGAGTTCTATCATGCAACTTGGCTGTGCGCCTATGAGTGTCAATATCCTAAGAGCAGCAAAGTCTGCAAAGGTGGGGTGTTTCCATTCCCCAGACCTGCAGCAAGGACTGTCAACCGAGTCAGCAAATAACCTCACTTCTCCAAACCAGCACTCCAGAGCTGCCCTGTGCGGTGTCTGAGCCAGGAAAGCAACAAAACTGACACACACAGGCACAGAGAGGGTGGTTCACCGCTGTGAGTGGAGCCCCGGGACTTCTCCTCCTGGGACAGACCGGCCAGAACCAAAAGCGCCGTCTCCAAGGGACCCCATCGCGCACCACGCACACACAACCTCTGGTCTACAAAAGAGGAAGTCAGGCTGTCATGTCAAACGGATAAAGACAGCTCGACCACACAAGAGCCGCGGTCTGGGCCGGTCTCTGGCTTGGCTCGGCGAGGGTCCCAGGCTGGGATCCTTTCTCCCTCTCCATACACCTCCCTCCTTCCCGCGGCGCGGACGAGCCTCCCGGCCGCCGGCACCGGCTGCCGGAGCCCACGCTGCGCAGCACGGTAGGAGCCGGAGGAGCACCTCGAGCCTCCCCTCCCCCTGCCCAGCCCGGGCCCGCGGACAGCGCACACCCGCGCTCATCTACGCACACCAGTGCACACCCGCGGAGCAGCACCCCGGCTGCGCCTGGCGCCCGCCGGCCCCTTCCCCAGCCCCCCGGCGCGCCGCGGGCACCGAGCGGGGCGCGCAGTTCCGACGGCCCAGGGCGGGGACGGCGCAGGGCAGGAGAGCCGCAGCCGCCGGCTTTCGGAGCAGCCGGCGGCCGCACACACTCCTCCCCTTCGCCGCGAGTAAACAGCTCGCGGGCGCGCTCCGCGCCGCGCCCCCATCCCCCCGCCGGGGCTCCGCGCCGCCCCGCGCCCGCGCGTCCCGCCCGCCCGCGCCGCCGCCCCCTACCTGGTCGGTGAGTTTGAGCACTGCCATTCTTCCGCTCCTTCGCGCGCACACACATACAGGTCCCGGGTCCGCAGATGTCACGCCAGGAGCCGGGGAAGCGGAAGGGATTGCCAGGGGAAGGGAAAAAAATCTGGCTCCCGAATTTGACAGCCCTCCCCCTGCTCCTCCTCCGCCGCCTCCTCCTCCCGCCGAGAGGCTGACACTGGCTAGTGGGGTTTGCAGCCGAGCCCGCCCGCCTTTATACAGGAAGTACCGGCTGCTGCCAGCCGGGCCGCCACTGACATCACCGCGCGCTGCCTCGCCGCCTGGGCCGACGCTGCCTCCTGCCGCCCGCAGCCGGGCCTCGCAGCCCGCGGCCCCCAGAGCTCGCCTGCGCCAGCGCCGGGCGCGCCGTGGGGCCAGACTGCCGCCTGCTTTCCGCGCCTGCACACTGCGCCCCGGCGTGCCGGCCCCACTGCCCTGCGGCGCCAAGGGCGTGCGCGGTTACAGAAGCCCCCCCTCCCGCCCTGGGGCTGAGCGTGGCCCTGCCTAGCCGCATCTCATACCCACGTACATTCACGGACACAACCTGATGAGCGAGCCCGGTGGACACACCCGGAGGCGCAAGAAAGGCTGCTACTCACAGGCCACCAACTTTAACTTGAGAGACTGGGGCAGTCTCACTTCTCCTAAACCTCTCCCTCTAATTCGGAACCAGAATACCCAACACTCCAAATTATCCCACCTCGGTCCGGGGTTGTGGTTCTGGGGCTTTCTTTGTTTAATGGGGGGAGGCCTTGGTCACATTGTCATTCCTTAGCGAGTGTTCGTCACTTAGGAGGTGGGGGACAGGGTCTCTAGCCCTTCCACCTTGTTCTCCAGTTACCTTCCAGCTGGACACACACAAAACCCCCACGGTTAAGTTCAAACACTGGGTTTTGACTTGGGGAGATGGAGGGTAGAGCAGAGTTACTGGAAAAGAAAAGAAAATTAATGGAGCTTTTGAGTGTTTTCACCAGTCCTGACTCATTCATTTCTACAAAATCCAGTTACCATGCTCTTCCACAAATAGAAGATTCGGCTGTCAAAAGCATGGGATACAAATACAATGGTAATATACATAAATCATGGTAAGTGTTGATACTTCTGGAATTTGTAGCAAATATTTTTTCATTCAACAACTATGTACTGTCTACTTTGTACCACATACCAGCTAGGCACAATATGAAAGGCAGGGAGCATAAACAGGGAAGATACTTAGTCTTAGTAGGTGTCCTACATAAACCACATAGTCACAGCTAAGGAGTCTAATCATATACTGATAAGGGATCCCGGGGGGGGGGGGGGGGTGGCAATGCTTCTAAAGGAATCCAGGACAAAGGAATCAGACCAGACTGGTGGGTGAGGGCAAGCTTCCCTGAGAAAGTGACAAGAGTTGAGATTCTGAAGGAGGGAGGTAAGTAGGCAAGTGGGTGGGGTACTGCTCCCAGGTGGCCCTATGTGCCCCTGGCATACCATAGAGCAAACCTGCATTGAACAGCAAACCAGTGCTAGAGTTCTGGGTTAAGACCAAATAACCACCCTTCATTCATTCATAAAGCAAATACGGATTCTTCCTCCTACTTTTAGAGCCTCTCCAAAGATTCAATGTGGGAGAGGAGAGAAGGGAGGGGTAGCATTTGCTTAGCATCCTCATCTAACCATGAAGTTGTGACTCAGATCATACAGGCTAAGGAACTAAGAAAACACGCCCCTGGCTCCCACTCCTCCATCTTCAGGAATGCTCAGAGACAGAATGCTTTTCTCAAGTCCTCCTTCAAACACAAAATAAATTGCATTTGTTATATCTGTGGGCAGTTCTTCACCACTGTTGTTGGTATTTGTATTTCCTAATATCATCCTGCATGGCTTTGTAAGTAAACTGATTAGGACACAGAATTCTCTATTTAAAAACACAGGGTGCCTGGGTGGCTCAGTTGGTTAAGCGTCCAACTCTTGGTTTCAGCTCAGGTCATGATCTCCCGGTTTCATGAGTTTGAGCCTTGCATGGAGCGTGCTTGGGATTCTCTCTCCCTCTCTCTCCTCCCCTCACCCTGCTTATACTGTCTCTGACTCTCTCAAAACTAAATTAAAAAAAAATTTTTTTTTAAAAACATAGCCATCTTTCAGAAAAGGGATAACAAATGATTTTATTTAGCAAATACACGCAATATCCACTTTGGTTCATCATGGCCATGCCTATACATAATTTCTTTGGGCCCCATTTGAAAGGAGAAGGGAGCTCTTCTCAACCCTATCAGACCCATCACCTCCTTTTGCAACTATTATTTTTAGTACTCCCTTTACTATCCTGAAGTGAAATTCATAGACACTATTCACTGCCTGTGCACATTTCCCAAGAAGTCAATATAATGCTCTAATTATATAGTAGAGGAAAAATAAAAGGAAAATAATTTATAATTAATTTTGTATTAGAAGACAAAAAATAGTAAGATGCTTATACTTGTATGTATAACCATTGTGAATGAGAAAACTGTAAGTGCAGACCAATATGAATGTGTTGTAGTAACAACTCAAATATTAAAATTGATGTTATCAGAAGTGACATGATATTGTGAAAGGCTGAACAGTTTTTGGTCCAGTTCCAAACAAAATAAAGAGAAAAGCGTTGGGCTAAATTTATTGATATGGGTGCATTTACCATAAAGCCTGGATTTGATGTGTTAGTTCATACACTGAAAGTGACTCTAATGATTTAATTGGTTAGCTAAAAGATAGACCCATTGGTAGTCTATATTCAATGAGATTGAGATGCCAAAATGTCCCTGGTATAATGTAGAGGAAAAAATCCAAAGGTTCATGGAGATGGCAATGTTGGAGTGATTTTATGTGTAATGTATATACCCAACCCTCAACTATATACCCCTAGAGACCCAGATGATGGTGTTTATAGTAAGGCACTGAAAAATATATTAGAAAGGGGAGCACCAGCAAAGCTCTGCAGTACTGGATTTGATGGTGGAAGATGCTTCTATTGAAATTGCTCCCTGATTTCCAGGACAGTGGGATCCTGGGATTGCAATAACCAGGTGACAGCACTTAACTGGCAGGGACAGGGTGGACATATTTACCGCAATGGGCAGCAGGGGCAACATCAAGGGTCAAAGGTCGTGACCTACAGGGATATTTACTAATGCCCTGGATGGCCCTAGGAATGAAATAGATGGAGAGACTTCTGAAATATACCTTGATCTCTGTACCAGGCAAAACTAGGTCTGCTGCCTGAAACCTGACTTGAGCCATCAAAATGAAAAGTCATCCTTTTCAACCAGTTTTCATACCTCAGTCAGTTCACAGAGCCCCTTGATTGAAAGGGAGGCTGATTTCCTTAAGGAGGACCTTGCAGCATTGCCAGAAATATATATGACAAATCTTCATCCAGGCCTTTCCCAAAGGAACCTGACGTCATTTGTCAGAGTGAGTGTGCACTGGGAAAAAGGAAATACCCAGATATCTCAGGGACTACTTGATACTGTTTCTGAATAAATGCTAATTCCTGAGGATCTAAAATATCACTGGGTCCCCCAACTATCGTGGAGATTTATGGTAATCGGGTGATAAATGGAGTTTTCACCCAAGCACAAATCACCATGGATCCAGTAGGTTTGCAGACCCAGCCTGTGGTTGTTGCCTCAGTTCTTGAATATATAATTAGAATAGATATACTAAATAAGCGGCAGAATCCTCATATTACTTGTCTGACCCACAGAGCGAAGGCTATTGTGGTAGCAAGGGCTAAGTGGAAGCCTCTGGACATTCCTCTTGCTATCAGGATAGGAAACCAAATCCCTGGAGAGCTGTAGAAATTAGTACCAGCATAAAAGATAGGGATGATGCAGCAGTAGTGATACTATCACTTCCCTCATTCAATTCGCCTGTTTGCCCTGCAGAGGCAGATGAATCTTAGAGAAGTCCTATGAATTGCTGTGAACTTAATCATATGGTAAAGGCAGTGGCAACTGCATTCTATCCGCGCTATCTTTACTGCAGCAAATCAACATAATCCCGGGGACCTGGTATACATCTATGGATATGGCAAATGCTTTTTTATCTATTCCAATTTGCACCAAAAGCTGTTTTCTTTTCTGTGACAAGGCCAACGGTCCACAGTCTTTATGGGATGGAAACTTCTGCTCTCTGACATGATCTAGTCTGCAGAGAATTTGATCACTATAGTAAGACATCAAGGGGTGATCCTGAGAACCGCTGTTACTGCAGTGATAATAGCCTATGATTTCAATAAATCTGCCCAATTTACTGTATCACATTTCACAGGGTTTTAATTACTTCTTCCTTTTGAATTTTCATAAGTATAAATACACACAAAATGTATATATATGTCTATATATTTATGGGTGTGTGTATATAAATATATGAATACATATGCATATTTACATATGTGTCTATATGTACATTAACATGTAAACATATGATGCTGTGGTGTCCCACCCAGTTTCCACCTTGGGGACCAAAGCCCATATCCCCCAGCTGCTGGGAGTGTTGTCTGCTGACAGCTTAATGTTAAGCCTTCCCCAAGGCATTGACCTCAGCCAAAAATAACTGCCTCAACAAAGGCTACAACCCCTCCCTGGAGGCTATACACATCAAATGACTGCAAGAATGTAAAGCCAAGGCTCCCTTGCCTCAATTCAGGACATCTCTGAAAGGACATCTTAGCTCCAGAGCGCCCCCCGACCAGGGATCAGCTGAGGCCTATGCTGCAACAGCATTGCAGATCAACTCCTTCTGGCCAGTCCAGTGCCCCTCAGTTCCCACAGGTGGTGCTCCTAATAGCATTGCAAATCTCCACTTCAGACACCGTTTCCTGAGGAACCCCACCCAGTATAATCATGTATTTTGACTTTACTCTGGTGGTTTAGATAGTTCATCTCATTTGTAAATAAATCAGAACCACCTTCCTGGCCCAGCTGAAAACCACAAGCAGAGCTATGTAAATGACTGCTGAATGAGATTAAATTTTGGATGAGGTTACCTCACTATCTCAACATGCAGACTCTTCTGTCTTTTGCAGCCTTTGACCGAATGGTTAAGATATAGGGGGTCCAAGGGTATCTTGGAGCTAGCAAGTGATCCTCACAAGGCATAACCAAAGGCCCGGCAATCTAGGCTAAGGAGATAAGAACATTTCATCAATGTAATTTATATATATATATACATATGTATATATATATATATACATATATATATATGCACTATTTATCTGCACACGTACCATACTTCCTGGACCCTAAATAGCCATGGAATTTCAGTTTGTACCAATTGTTCAGTAGAGCCTAGTGGGGAGAAGATCAAATATTTCTACCCTATCAAATGATCCATATTTAACATGTCAACATATTTAAAGCACTTTATAACAGTACCTCATACAAATTGCAACATGAAGGTTAGCTATTCTATCTGTTGTATTCAAATGTGAAAAGATGCCACCTTAGAAACAAAGAAATACGGTAGGTTTTTTAAAACTAAATATCATAGGGGCACCTGGATGGCTCAGGTGGTTAAGTATCCAAGTTCGGCTCAGGTCATGATCTCACAGTTCATGAGTTTTAGCCCCATTATCAGGCTGTCTGCTGTCAGCACAGGGCCCATTTTGGTTCCTTTGTCTCCCTGTCTCTCTGCCCCTCCCCCTCTTGTGCACACTCTCTCTATTTCACAAAAATAAGCATTTGAAAGAAAAGCTTTAAAAAAATAAAATAAATATTATAAAGTTATTTTTGGTGGTGATTTGTTGAAAGTTATGTTCTTTATTTAAAACAGAAAATGCCTTCTTTGACTGTTGGTCTTCACTGTCCTTGACCACACATATATAATCAATAGCATTCAGTTAAGGATTTCATACTTTATTTGCTATTATTTGTTTACTGTATTTAAATGTCTTATGAGTATTAGTCTTCTATAATCTATTATATTTTATTCTTCATATATGTTGTTTCCCTCATTATATTAGAAACTCCTAGTGGTCACTAGGCATGCCTTATACTTCTTTGGTGTCCCATATAATGCTGGATGTTAAGTATAAATTCAATAAGTAATGGCAAACTCTCTGACTTTAAGAGCATGCAAGTGGAGGAAGTATTAGCTGGGAACACAGTAATTCTACTCAATATATACTGATTTTTTTTTTCTTTAACTACGTACTGAAAATCCCACTTTCCTACCCAAAGTGTAAAATTCAACAACACAAAATAATTCCAGAAGTAGAACAGAGCCAAGTAGAAAGAGCTAAGTTACTACAATAATGTGGCAATAAAGTATTTAAATTTTGCCTGTGAGTGATTGCTAAAATGAATATGGAATTTGCTCTGGGTTAAACCTTCCATTGTTTACTGTGTTTTTTTAAATTCTATCTCATTCGCTTTCAACTTAAAAAAAATTTTTTTTTAATGTTTATTTATTTTTGAGAGAGAGGAAGAGACAGAGTGTGAGCAGGGGAGGGGCAAAGAGAGAGGGAGACACAGAATCCGAAGCAGGCTCCAGGCTCTGAGCTGTCAGCACAGAGCCCAATGCGGGGCTCAAACTCATGGACTGTGAGATCATGACCTGAGCCAAAGTCAGTCACTCAACTGACTGAGCCATCCAGGTGCCCCTGCTTTCAACTTTTTAAGACAGCTTTCTAGCAAAAACAAATCAAAAACAGTAGAGGGTGAGAAAGTAATATTCCTGTTAGAAGATGAAGTGAGGAGGGATAACGTAGAGAAAAGAACTGAAGAGGTGAAGTCAATGGAAGCCTGAGGCTCCAGGAAGAGAGGAAAAACCCCAGCAGGCGCACTTTGATATGCAATGGTGGTCCTTCAACCTCATTGGGACACTAGAATCTGAGGCACTCTCAACCTTCTGCTAGAAAAATGATCATGCTAAGTCACAAAATTTGCTAACTCTTCTGCTTCACTTGTCAAAAAAATATATATGGCTTTTCTTTATTTCCACTTTATTACCCCCTCTGCCCTCTCTAACTCCTCTGAGCCCACTCCCCTGAAAACACAGCCACTTGGAGCAACTCCATTCCGGTACGACGTGACAACATTCTAGTTTTGGCCCAAAATGCATTTCTGTGTCTTAGCCCAACCCTATATCTCCTGATCTCCAGACTCACCCAACTGACTATTTCTCATTCAAATGCTTCAAAATCACCTCACACCCAGCATGTCCAAAAAGGAATTAATAATATTCTCCTAGGGGCACATGGGTGGCTCTGTCATTAAGCATCTGACTTCAGCTCGGGTCAAGCTGAAGCTCTGCCTCAGGTAAGCATGAACCCCACTTTGGGTGAGCCCCGCTTCTCTCTCTCTTTCTCCCTCCCTCTCTCTCTCTCCCTTTGCCCATCCTGGGATGATTCTTTCTCTCTCTGTCCCTCACTCATTTGCGCCCTCTCTCTCTCAATAATAATAATAATAATCTTCCCCTAAACTCAGTCCTCCTCTTGTATTCCCCATTTCAGTAAATGACATGCTGTGGACCTAGTTTGGTCTAAGAACAAAAGCTGCAGCTTATCCAAGTCTGATCAATTCTGATTTCATCATCTCTCTTAAATCTATTGCTTATTCTGATCCCAATTTCCAGGACTTCATTTCAGACTGTTTTTAATATTCGCCTGCCTTATTGGAACCAGCCTCCTAGCTGGTTTCTCTGGATCCATTCCCCACCCCAGTGGCTGTATAGTCTTTCTAAAATGCAAGTCTGATCAAGTCACTCCCCTTCAATGGTTTTCCATTGCCTTCAGGCTATTTACAAACGTTTTAGCATACAGTAAAACCTTGGATTGCAAGTAACGTGTTCTGTGAGTGTTCTGCAAGATGAGCAAACATTTCTAATAAATTTTAACTTGATAAACAAGCAATGTCTTGCCATAAGAGTAGTACATGACACTGAACATCACATGATCACAACTGAGCAAACGGTTCTTGAAATTTACTTTGATATACAAGTGCTTTGGATTACAAGCATGTTTCCAGAATGAATTATGCTCACAAACCAAGGTTTTACTGTACTCGGTTTTCAAGATCCTTCTCTCTCCCCACCCATCATTTTTCTTACAGGGAAGCCACATTGCTCAACTCTGGAAGGTGCCATTTATCCTAGCCTATGTGAGTGGTGACTGCTGGGTAGTGCAGAACACAACCTGTGAGATTAAACATGGCAGCTTTGCCTCTTTCTCACACTTTATACACGGCTAACAACAGCTTTTCTGATGCATCATATTTCTTCTCACTCTGAGCATTTGCTTATTTCTGTTTTCTGCCTATAATTTACATCCACCCCAATCTTCATCTAGCTAATCCTACCTGTCCTTCAGATCTCAGGTTAGATATCACTTATCCCATGAAGCCTGTCCTTACTCCACCTCCTAGGTCTGGGTAAAGAGTTTCCCTAAAGTTTATGTTTGGTGCCCTGTACTTAACCTCAATTATTGTACTTATCCCTTGATCCTATAATTGCCTGTTTACTTTCCTGACTCCTCCTTTAGACTGTTGTTTTAATCACCCTTGTGTATCTAGTTCTGGTGCATGGTAGATGCAAAGTGACTACTTTTCAATGAATGCAACTTCAAGGAAATCATTTAACCTAACTAAGTTTTAGTTATCACTAGTCAAATAAGGCTAAGGATTTGTAGGACTGGCCTCAGTAATTTACGGAATGATATGACAAAATGTATATACAAATGCACTGAGGGGCAACTGGCTGGCTCAGTCAGTAAAGCATGCAACTCTTGATCTCAAGTTTGTGAGTTCACACCCCATGTTGGGCATGGAGCCTATTAAAGAAATAAGTAAATGAATATGCATTAAAAAGTGGGAAAAAATAAAAGATGAGAAAGAGAACAATTGGTATGGCGTTATCATAAAGAAAAAGTCACAAGTAATGGGAGGATTCTAAGGAAAGGCATGAGAGATACCTTTCTACTCTGTCATGTATAAGGTCTTAATGCTTGTGCTGTTGAAGTGAGCACAGATTCCATGGTTCTTTTGTGAATGAGCAACTAGGACAAGTTAGAAATGATAAATGTAGTAATGAACCATGTTTTCAATTCATTAACTGGCCATACAATCTATGATTTAAGATATATATATTATATATAGATAGATACATATAATTTCTCTCTTGGAGACCAGGTTCTTCAAAATGGTGTAGCAAGGGCTCAGGAATTCACAGGATAAACAGCTTTTCTTCCTGGAGCATCAATTTCACTTGGTGATTGAGGGAGTTAAATCATTTAACTTGATAAGCAACTTGAAGCAGTATTTTCATAATTACATAAACAGATATAGTTTGGACTGTAGCATTTGCATTCAAACATTTTGTGGTTGCCATGGACTACTCCACACTATCTCCCTCTACAACGCCTACCAAACCTTCACACTCCCAAGCCCTAGGAGTAAGTTTTTACCCACCTATGCTCTTGGGGTGCCTAGCAAAAGTTGAATAAGTACTACTTTTAGAAGTCTGATAGGCTTCCATGCTGCTGAAATGAAACAAAGACAGAAGAACCTTCAGCAAATGTGGCTGATACCCTTACATCAGGGGCCAAGCTGAGTATTGATTTGTCGGTCTGTTCTTTGTTCTTAGCTTGCCCACTGCATTGGTATACACAGTACTTTTTTTAATAATATATTAACTAATCTATGAAATATATATTAAAAATGAATCACTAAGTGTAAATGTCCCCATTTCAGTGGCTTTAACAGGTGACAAAAAAAGAGGACCAAAGTCACACTGCTCAAAGAGGGTTAAATATGCATTCTGAATTTCCAAGTCTGTAGTCTCAGGATTGTTTTTCTTCCTTCCTCACATGCAATGTAATCAAAATATAGAAATTTCTAGGGCACCTGGGTGGCTCAGTCGGTTAAACATCCAACTCTTGATTTTGGCTCAGGCCATGATCTCACAGTTCATGAGATTGAGCCCCATGTCAGCCTCTGAACTGATAGCAGGGAGCCTGCTTGGGATCCTCTCTCTTCCTCTCTCTGCCCCTCCCTACCCTCTCTCTCTCAAAATAAATTTTTAAAAATATATAGAAATTTCTTCTTCTTATCTTTTCACTTTAAAATGCATACAAAGCTGGGGCACCTGGGTGTCTCAGTTGGTTAAGCATCTGACTTCAGCTCAGGTCATGATCTCATGGTTCATGGGTTTCAAGCCCCACATCGGGCTCTGTGCTGAGAGCTTGGAGCCTGGAGGCTGCTTCAGATTCTGTGTCTCCCTCTCTCTCTGCCTCTTCCCTGCTCACACTCTGTCTCTCTCTCACTCAAAAATAACTAAACATTAAAAAAATGTTTTAATAAAATAAAATAAAATAAAATAAAATAAAATAAAATAAAATGCATACAAAGTAGGTGCTGTACAAACACACACACACACACACACACACACACACACACACACATGTGTGCTCACACATGCATTAAAGAGGAAAAATAGATACTAGGGGACTCACCAATGCCCTGATTTAGAACCAGCTCAAATATATGAATTCAAAAGTTTTAAACCTAATGAAACTTCTCTCAAGTTCAAATTCACTCGACATTTATTATATTGTGACTTCCTGTTTTTGTAGAAGAGCAGTTTCAAAAATGGTTCAATGAGCTCTTTGGGCAACATCTAACTCCCACAATGCAAGCTTTGGAACATTTAGTGGTAAATGGATAAAGAACATATGCAATACATTTCTTAAGATGTGAATATTTTCAAAAACTCAGGGGAAAAAGTGGTTGGCTAAGTCTATCTGTGGTTTCATTGAATACTTGAAAATTAGTTAATGACATTCAGAGACACAAAGATACAGTTGGGTTTTCCCGTTCAGTCTGCAGAACACATAGCTGTTAACCAGTGATGATAGAACCCATAGGAAAGTACTCTCAATTTTTGTAGAAACAGGAAAGAATTAAGATTTTGTTCTGGAACTGTGGTGGTTGGATGCATCATTAACAAGAAAATAAAGAACAAAGCAAAAGAATCTAAAAATATGCTTGTGTGTTTTACTTTGGCTATTTCTTTGCTGTGTAATTGCTAGTGCGTGGCCTATGGTGGAAAAATATGCTGGCAAATATCAAATCCACCAAATAGTTCACTGGCAAGTCTTTTTTAAAAATTTGTTTGTTGTCGTTTGTTTGTTTGTTTGTTTGTTTTGAGAGAGAGAGAGAGAGAGAGAGAGAGAGAATGGGGGACAGGCAGAGAGAGAGGGAGAGAGAAAATCCCAAGCAGGCTCCACACTGTCAGTACAGAGCCTGATGTGGGGCTTGACCTCAGAACGTGAGACCATGACCTGAGCCAAAATCAAGAGTTGGATGCTTAACCGACTGAACCACCCAGGTGCCCCAAAATTTATTTATTTTTTAAGTAAGCTCTGTGTCCAGTGTGGGGTTTGAACTCCTGAACCTGAGGCCAACAGTTACATGCTCTACCAACTGAGCCAGCCAGGTACCCCTCACTGGTAAGTATGTACCAGCCTCGGTGAAAATCTACAGTAGCTCTATTGACATACACAAAATTTTATCCTTTACTTCCACTCCAGACCCTAAATGACTCTGGGAAGTCACCAGGGTGTCTCAGAAGTGTTCAGGAGTAAATCAACACACTATTCTCTCTTGGGGGTGCTGGGTACCTACTAAATCTGCCGAGCTTCTACAATTTTCTGCCAACCTTATGGCTTTGCTAATGTTCTGCTGAAGCTCAGACAGAAAATATCCTGCCCAATTCTACCCTCTTTTCCTATAAACCTTCGATGTGACAAATGCCATTGCTTCCTCTTCAGGCCACACTGTGCCAAGCACCATGCTCCTTGCCATGCAGAAATGCAGATACCATGCCTCTTTCCAGAAAGTTCACATTTACTGCATAGGCCAGGCGGGAAGAAGGAGTGGAGGACAAGCAGTGTGCTGTCCTCTCCCTCCCCTTACCATTACCTTCCTATCCAGCTTTGGAAACCACTAACAGAATTTCCTGTAGTGGAATGTGAATTGACACCCACATTCACTCAATCTCAGCTCAGATACAGCCAGACTCATCCACTATGGTTGTTGCTAAGAGGTTCATTTTAATTTTATAATTTTGTGTGGTTGAACAGAATCGAGGTCTTATTGTGGAAGAATATAAGGAAAATAAAATCAGAAAAATACCAATAAATTGTATCTGTTCTAATGATTCCTCATACTATACTACACAATGGTCAAATAATCAAAAGAAAAGCACACAATCAACAGGTACTCAATAGATATAGAAAAAGCTTTTGATAAGCTTAGCACTCATTGATGACTACAAAACAACTCTTAATGCTAAAAATAGAAAAGTAGAAAAGAACTTCCTTAATGTGATATTTGGTATTTACCAAAAAATTGAAAGCAAACCTGTTAATGGTAAAAGATTATAAGCATCTTCGTTAGAGTCAGGAACAAAGCCAGGAGGCCAGCTATCACTGCTTCTATTCAACATTTTTCAAAAGAACCTAAAGGAGGGGCACCTGGCTGGCTCAGTTGAGGCACCTGGGTGGCTCAGTCAGTTGAGCATTGGACTCTTGATTTCAGTGAAGGTCATGATCCTAAGGCCATGGAATCAAGCCCTGATTGGGCTCCATGCTGAGTGTGGAGCCTGCTTAAGATTCTCTCTCTTTCTCCCCCTGCCCCTCTACCCCACTTGCATGCTCTCTCTCTAAAAATAAAAAAATAAAAAGAACTTAAAAAATAAAAAAGATGTATTGTAACAGTAACTAAGGCAAGATAGTATTGGTAAAGAGACAGATAAATTAATAAAAAGAATAAAATAGCGACCCCAGACATAGACCTACTCATATATGGAACATGATATTTGACAGAGACAGCATTGCAGATCAGTAAATATTGAGCATCCAATAAATGGTGCTGTAATAAACATTTATTGCATGGTAAAAACCTGAAGTCATATCCTAACCTCACATTATACACAAAAATCAATTCCAGGTTGATAAAATATCTAAGTAGAAGTCATCAGAGTCATTGATCTCAGTAGTCATCAGAGAAATGAACTTTAATCCCAACGAGTCAGTCATCAGATGTACAAATAATTTAAAAGTCTGACAATGCCTCCCAAAGTAGACAAAAGGATAAGGAAGATATGATACACACACACACACACACACACACACACACACACACACACACAAATATCACACAGTCATAAAAAAGGATGCAATCATACCATGTGAACAATATGGATGGACCTAGAGGGTATTATACCAAGTGAAATAAAGTCAGATTGAGAAAGACAAATACCATATAATGCACTCAAAAAAATGAAGAAACAAAAAGCAGAATCAGACCTATAAATATAGAAAATAAACTGGTGGTTGCCAGAGGGCAGGGAGCTTGAGGGATGGGCAAAATGGGTGAAAGGGAGAGGGAGATACAGGCTTCCACTTATGAAATAAAGTCATGGGAGTAAAAGGCACAGCATAAGGAATATAGTCAATGATACGGTATCCAAACAGATGTTCATTTGTGCCATTGTTTCTTGGCCTTTTGGCTAAGATCAAGTGCAGATGTTCATTTGTGGTAAATGCAGCATAATGTATAAACTTGTCAGATCACTAAGTTGTACACCTGAAACATACTGTAACATTGTATGTCAACCATAGTCAAATATAAATATAAATAAACAAACAAATAAATAAAGTCTGACAATGCTTAATGTTGGTAAGCATGTAAAGCAACAAGAATTGTCCTATTTGTGCCTGGGATTATAAGCATTATAATTTGGTAACATTTAGAAAAGTCACCAGCAATTCCACTTCCACATGTGAACAAGGAGAAATACTCATTGCAGCATGTTTATAATAGTGAAAACAAATGAATACAATCTAAATGTTCACCAAGAAGAGAGCAGATTAATAAACAACAATTAAATACTATACAACAGGGGTGCCTGGCTTAGTCAGAAGAGCATACAACTCTTGATCTTGGGATTGTGAGCTTAAGCCCCACATTAGGTTTAGAGGTTACATACATACATACATACATACTTTTAAAAAACCTTTAAAAAACTTTAAATACTGTACAACAGTGACAATGAACTAGTCTCATCCATGAACATGGATAAAAGGATACAACAATATATTTCATATGAAGTTTGAAATAGTTAAAAGAATACTTCATAGTAGAAATATAAATATATTCATTAGAATGGTAAATATCAAATTGAGGGCAATGATTGCCTTTGGGAAAGGAAGGGAGAGTGATGGAGTCATGGAGGGTATACAGAATCTTGAATTTATCTCTAAAAACTTCTTAAGCTGCGTGGTTGGCACACATATCATTATTCATTCTTTAATCTTTTTTTTCTTGTGTGCTTGAAATAGTTCATTAATTAAAAAAGACGAATTATCCAACAAGAGATCTTTGAGAGTTAATTCTATGCTGACACTGTGCTAGGCAAAGAGACATAGAATTCCAAGATAATAGAATGCCCAGTGACAGGCACTCAAGAAACATTCAATTCATTCATTAAGTGAATGAGTATAAGACACAGTCAATCCCTAATTGCAGAACTAGAATAATAGGCATGAGCCAAACAGGGAAATGTGCATGATTCTCAGTGGTCTCTAAGAGAAGGATTTGTCAAAAGAGGCAGGTTTTGAGAATAGAGATGATGAACTTAGTTGAGACTGGGTGACTCAGTCCATTAAGTATCAGACTTCAGCTCAGGTGATGATATCACAGTCCATGAGTTGGAGCCCCACATCAGACTCTGCTGTCAGCACAGAGCCTGCTCTGGATCCTCTGTCTCCCTGTCTCTCTGTCCCTCCCCCACTGGCACTCTCCCTCTCTCTCAAAAATAAATAAACATTTTAAAACTTTTTAATAAATAAGCTATAATTTTAAAGTCCAGTTGAAACAAGTCAGGACAATAAAGAAGTCACCCCCATATTCCCTGGAGAGCCATTTTTGTGGAAGATGTTTGAGTGGTGTGGCCAACTCATTTTTGAGCTGAGATTGGAACTCAGACTGTGGTTGTGCAGAGCACCATCTTGCATTAAATCAAAAGCTTTAATTTTGTTAGACTATCATAAAAAATCCAGAAGTTCTGTAGGATAATTCATACCACTACAGTTATTTCTTCTGACAAATTAAGGACCATTCATTAAACCCTTCTTTAAAGAACAGAAGAGACTAGATTTTGAGGTATTCCTTTTATACTGGCAGATTTCCTGAGGGTTTATGTCTCCTATATGAAGCAACCACAAATCAATTTGACTTTAATGTAGACAGTTGTCCTCAGTAAAAACCACTAGCCTAACAATAAACTCAGAATCATTTTGAATTATTCACTAAAACTGTGAATAGGGGGCGCCTGGGTGGCTCACTCAGTTAAACATCAGACTTCAGCTCAGGACATGATCTCTAGGTCGGCAGGTTCAAGCCTCGTGTCAGGCTCTGTGCTGACAGCTCAGAGCCTGAAGCCTGATTCAGATTCTGTGTATCCCTCTCTCTCTGCTCCTCCCCTGCTCATGTTCGCTCTCTCTCTCTCTCTCTCTCTCTCTCTCTCTGTCTGTCTCTCAAAAATAAATAAACATTAAAACTGTGGATAGTAATCCAGCTCCACATAGTAGTTCTTAACACCCACTTGATAGTTTTGGATATTAAGGCAACAATGGAATTTTACTTTTAGTATTTTGTAGTTTTTTTTTTAAGATGCTTAAACATATGTTCACTTTAGCAAGTTTCCATGAATCCTTAGAAATGCTTACCACACAACTACCGTGGGGTTCCTTACTGATTCTGAATTCTGGTTTTCCATATAAGAAGTCAGTATCTTTGAAATTCTTATTGTTTACAATTGAATTTCTGAGGCTTCTGGGTGGCCCAGTCGGTTAAGTGTCCAACTCTTGATTTCAGCTTAGGTCATGATCTTACAGTTCATGAGTCCTCGCTGATAGCACAGAGCCTGCTTGTATTCTCTCTCTCCCTCTCTCTCTGTGCTTCCTCACTCATTCTCTCTCTCTCTCTAAAAATAAATAAACTTAAAAAAATTAAAAAAATAAAATAAAATAAAAAATAAACTTAAAATAATTTTTTTAATTAAAAAAACCTGAGTTTCTATGTAACGCACTGTTTTGGTAATAAATTATGAACTTTTTCTTCTTGTGACTGTGAGAGTTTTCAGTGCTGCTACACTGAACCCATTTCACCTTCTCATCCATGGAGCTGCTCTGTGTTTGTAATGGTATCTAAACTGAGACAATACAACAGAGTGGTCAGTCTTCGTGCAGGGCCCTGGCAGCTCGCACAGTGGTAACTGATGAGCAGAAGACATCACCTAGAGACTGGAGCTGAAGAATATGCGGGGCTTTGTGAGGCACTGACACCCCCTATACATGAGGCACTGAGAAAAAACACTGAGAGGCCCTGAGATGGGGACACAGATGGAGCCAAGTTCCTACGATTATGAGAAGGGTGTAATAAGCTATCAGTACCTAAAGGTACTGCACCTTGAATTTACAGGTGCTCTAGTGATCAGAACTTCCCTGGTTGCAAGCCCAAGTGACAAGAACCAAACTCAAAATGGCCTAAGCAGAAAGAAAAGGAAATCATTAGGTCACTTGATGGAAAAGTCCAGGGGCTCAAACAGTGTCATCAGGCCTGTTTCTCTCTCTCTCTCTCTCTCTCTCTCTCTCTCTCTCTCTCTCTCTCTCTCCATTTCCTGTTCGGTATTTTTCTGTTTTGATTGACTTCTCCTTAGCCCAACTTTCTACAGGCCCCAGAAGCTCCAGCCTCATATCAGCCTGACTTTGGCAATATCAGCAAAAAGCATAAATTTCTTTCCACTTCGTTAAAATAAAGGCCCCAAGATTGGAGCTCATTGACTCAAACTGTATCCCTGTTCGTGTATGCACCGATGATGGTTAGAAAAAATGGAAGAGCAGCAGGGCCAGGAACACAAAGGATGGCATCTACCCTATTCAAATGCATGAACTGAACGTAAAGGAGAGGCAGATCCTCCTAGGAAATCAAGTCACATCTGCCAGGAAGAGGGGAGGGTAAACAATGAGTGGACAAAACAACACAGGTACACAATAGCCAAGATGTGTAAAATTTGTGATGATTTTAAGCTCTTGACAAGTGGTCAGGTAGGGTATAGAGTGAGAGTGTAAGCCGGTATCTCCCCAGGAGCAGATGAGGCTGGTGTAATCATGGTTCCTCATGTAACAGGGAGGGGTTGTATGGAGAAGGAGGAATGTACGGGAGAGCAAAGAGCTGGAAATGGTGAGATCTGGAAGTATTAACTAGGCTGTCTGGACATTCTAACTGGAAGGATTGTCAACTAGAAATGGGATGCATGACACTGGGCTGAAAGAGGTGAAGCAGATTCAGAAAATGTATCCGTTACTATGCTTTTGGTTACACGTGCCAGGATACACAAGCGAAAACATCCCATTATTCCATTAGATGATTCCGGAGTTGATTGGTGCAGTCGCATGACGATGTCCAGGTCTCTGGATGGCTTTTGTGGGATTCTCCTGGCTTTACCCTCAAGGTTGCAAGATGACCGCCACAGCTCCAAGCACCACATTCTCACACATCAGCATTCAAGGACAGGAAGGAAGTGAGGCCATAGGCTCTCTTCTTGCTTGTCTCTCTTTCAACAAACACACACACACAAATCTCTTCTAGCTACTCAGCAGGTTTCCTTTTATATTTTAATAGCTAGTTTGAGAAGTATGTCCAGGTTCTGATGGCAAGGGAGGCTGAAAAGTAAAATAGTACTTAGCCTTTTTGGTGGGAAGGAAGGCTCTGCCAACAAGGAGATCAACTGAACAAAAATGGGGGTCAGGGCCCAGGGATCAGCTGGGAACATGCTGCTCAGTACAGGAGGTGGGACTCCATCGGACCAGGAGATATTGCCACAACTGCCCTTTACATCCTTCCATCTTCCATGGTCCTCACATCCTGGATCATTCATGAGGGCAATGAGATCTGTTGTTCTAAGTTGCCACGTAATTGCTTGTAACTGGTATATACATTCTCACAAACTATGAAACACCTTGGAATAGGAATATCTTTATTAAAGTTTTATATGGTATAATTTTTGAAAATTTTTAAAGTTTATTTTTGAGAGACAGAGAGACAGAGACAGAGACAGAGCGCAAGCGGGGGAGGGGCAGAGAGGAAGAGACAGAATCCGAAACAGACTCCAGGCTCTGAGCTGTCACCACAGAGCTTAACACGGGGCTCCAACTCACAAACCGTGAGATCATGACCTGAGCTGAAATCGCACGCTTAACCAACTGAGCTACCCAGGAGCCCTGCATGGTATAATTTTTAATGCAAATCCAAGTTAAAGAGATACATCTATTTGCATAATTGCAGAAACATATTAAATTTAAACATTTTTAAATTTAATGCAGAAACATTTTTAGATTTAAAAATGAATACTGTAGATATGTCTCTTAAGGCAAGGGAAATAAAAGCAAAAATAAACTGTTGAGACTACATCAAAATAAAAAGCTTCTGGGGTGCCTGGGTGACTCAGTCGGTTAAGCAGCCGACTTCGGCTCAGGTCATGATCTCGTGGTCCGTGAGTTCAAGCCCTGCGTCGGGCTCTGTGCTGACAGCTCAGAGCCTGGAGCCTGTTTCAGATTCTGTGTCTCTCTCTCTCTGACCCTGCCCTGTTCATGCTCTGTCTCTCCCTGTCTCAAAAATAAATAAAATGTTAAAAAAAATTTTTTTTAAATAAAAAGCTTCTGCACAGCAAAGAAACGACCAACAAAACTAAAAGACAATCCTGAATGGGAGAAGATATTTGCAAATGACATATCCAATAAAGGGTTAGCATCCAAAATATATAAAGAACTTCTACAACTCAACACCAAAAAACCCCCAAATAATCCAATTTAAAAATGAGCAGAAGACATGAATAGACATTTCTTCAAAGAATCCATACAGATGGCCAACAGACACATGAAGAGATACCATCATCACTCATCATCAGAGAAAAAAATGAAAACCACAATGAGATATCACCTTACACCTGTCAGAATGGCTATAAACAAAAACTGAAGGGGTTCCTGGGCCGCTCAGTTGGTTAAGCATCTGACTCTTGATTTCAGCTCAGGTCATGATCTCATGTTTGTGGGATCAAGGCCTGCATCAGGCTCAGGGCTGAGCATGGTATGTGCTTGGAATTCTCTCTCTCCCTGTCTCTCTGCCCCTCCCCCACTTGTGTGTGTGCGCGCTCTCTCTCTCTCTTTCTCTCTCTCTCTTTCAAAACAAACAAACAAAAACTCAAGAAACAACAAGTGCTGGTGAGGATGTGGAGAAAAAGGACCCCTCATGCACTGTTGGTGGGAATGCAAACTGATACAGCTACCGTGGAAGACAGTATGTAGGTTCCTCAAAAAATTAAAATTAGAATTGTGCTATGATCCAGTAATCTCACTACTAGGTACTTATACAAACAAAAAACCCCATTAATTAAAAAATATATATGCACCCCTATGTTTATTGCAGCACTATTTACAATAGCCAAACTATGGAAGTAGCCTTAGTGTCTATCGATAGATGAATGGATAAAGAAGATGTAGTATACATATACAATGGAATATTATTCAGCCATAAAAAAATGAAACCTTACCATTTGCAACAACATGATAAACCTAGAGAATATAATTCTAAGCAAAATAAACCAGTCAGAGAAAGACAGATACCATATGATTTTACTCATATATGGAATTTAAGAAAGAAAACCAGTGAACAAAGGAAGAAAATGAGGAAGAGACAAACCAAAAAAAGGACTCTTAATTATAGAGAACAAACTGATGGTTACCAGAGGGGAGGTGGGTGGGGGGATGGGTGAAATAGGTGATGGGGATTAAGGAGTACAGTTGTCATGATGAGCACTGAGTCACGTGCGGGACTATGGATCACTATATTGTACACATGAAACTGATAAAGCACTGTATTTAAAAAAATAAAAATAAATAAAAATGAATAGTGTATGGACATCAATTTACCACAAATTTACAGGGTTAATATATTTCCATTTTTTAAAGCTCATGGAACTTTTGAGGGGATAATGACAGGAGTCACAGGGGCACCTGGGTGGCTCAGTCAGTTAAGTGTCCAACTTTGGCTCAGGTCATGATCTTACAGCTCATGGGTTTGAGCCCCGCGTCGGCCTCTGTGCTGACAGCTCAGAGCCTGGAGCCTGCTTCAGATTCTGTGTCTCCCTCTCTTTCTCTGCCCCCCCCCCCACCCCCACTCACGCTCTGTCTCTCTCTGTCTCTCAAAAGTGAATAAACATTAAAACAAAATTTTTTAAATCATCTAGAAAAATGAAAATGTTAAAGAAAATTCACTGAGTGATTTTTCAAAAACTTTTAAATCTTAGAGTAGCCTACTAGAAACCTTTGGTGGTTAAGACATTTTTTATGTGGTTCAGAAATCTCTTGGGTTTTACTAAATCATTTCCTTTTGATCAATTCAGGCAAAATTAAACTCAATATTAGTTTTGTTTAATGGGAAAATATATACTTCCATCCCATTTTTAGGAAACTATTTGATTTGTCCATTCATTAAACAAGCATCAGTGCCCTGCTATATGCTGGACACTGTTCTAGATGTGGAGATAAGCAATGAACAGAACAAACGTAAATCCCGGCCCCATCTCTCTGTCCAGCCAGCTACTCCACTATTTTATGTCTACTTATGTCGTAATGGATGTGTTCAAATGGTACAACTTAGTTTTGATTTGTTCTTTTCCCTGTTGCATCACTGAACTGGTTTATTATTTAATAATAATTGTCATCTGTGTCCTCCAGGAAGCAGATGTCAAAATGAAGAGTTTTGTGGGTAATGCCTGTGAAAAGCAAAGGGGAGAGGGAGCAGGAATAGGCAGGGAAACCTTCAGACCTCAACGTCAGTCTGACACTTGTGTGTCAGACAAAAAACAAACAGAATTGAAATGTTTTCAACATCACCGGTAAGTAGAAATAACTAATTTACACAACGTTTTTTTAACCTGAGAAATTAACAAGAGTTCAAAAAATTGTATTACTCAGTAATACCTATTAAAAAAAATTTTGTCTTAAGTACAAAAAAATCTTTAGACACACACAAAGATGTTATTTTAGTGAGGACTCTTGTGAGAAACTCAAGTTTTCTAAGCCAAAAAGAGGAAATTACATGTTAATATAAACAAACCATAAAGCCATGGAAAGTAGGTTTAGAACAGGCCTCAGAGTAGACTAGAAACAGGGATTCCACAGCATTAAGTCATTCCCTTTCTAACACACACACACACATACACCCCATACCCCTTGTTCCCGAAGCTCTGAGAGAAAAACAAAATGCAAACAACCGTGTATGTTAACTGCAAGGTATTGAAAGACTGTCTTTCCCAGGAATAATCAAAGTGTTTAAAGGAGCCCATGTACGGTTTCTCCACATGGCGGGGAATAAGGTAAGCACTGGTTCTGGGAACACATCTTAACAGCTTCTGGTCATAGAGAATGAGACTCTGCTCTACTCAGCCTGGATCACAAGCCAGTTCATGGCCACGTTTCTTTGTTCCATCTCTCTTTCAATAACCCCTGCTTGCCATAGTCTCTTTTACATCTTCATATTCCCTCACCTAGACTGTCTGAATGATCTCCTAAGAGGTCTCACAATTTCTGTAACAATTTCCATAACAACCACCACCCTCCTCCTCATATGCTACACACACCCCATTAATCCACCCTGTGCACTGTGACTCGTGTTGTTTGCTTTTTTCCTTAAACACAAATCTCATTGGGTCACTCTTTTGTGTTAGCTTTTCACTGGCTCCCTATTGCTTTCGAGATGAAGTCTGTAAGCCTGCACAATCTCAATCAACATTCTCCTCTCCATCTGTTCTCCTTGACGTACACAGTCCAGGCAGACACACTACCATTTCTCAAGAGTCTCTGCTCTTCTACAGGCTGCTTCACATGCCACTGTTAGGACAACCTGTTCCGAGCAAGTACAGCCCAAGGCCATCTTGTTTCTGTTCCGCACCAAGAGCCTTTTGCTTTATGCCTTGTGGCCTCTCTAACCTCACGAGACAGGATGTCCATGAGAACCTGCTGTTAAGTTAATTAAACAAGGAGGCCATTAGACTGAGACAGCTCTAAGGCCATGGCAGCCTGGTAAGCAAACCAAAATCTAAACCTATAAATGCTCAAGGTTAAGAAATGGAAACCTAAGGGCAACCAATCATAGCCAAGTAGGTTTTAAGCTATATTCAAACAAATACTTTCCTTGCTTTGCCTCCACATCTTCTCTATACACATCATTCCCCTAGCTCCAAATGGCAGAATGTTCCTAACCACTTCTGGTTTGGTGCTGCCTAACTGGAATCAATTTTTGCCAAAATAAACTCAGGAGTTTTTTTTTTAATTTTTAAATGATTATTTATTTTTGAAAGAGAGAGAGAGAGAGACAAAGAATTCAAACTAGGCTCCAGGCTCTGAGCCATCAGCACAGAGCTCGATGCAGGGCTTGAACTCACAAACCACGAGATCATGCCCTGACCCTGAGGCTTAACCAACTGAGCCACCCAGGCACTCCAAATTCTTACAACTTTTAATATCACTTGGGGTGCTTGGGTGGCTTAGTTGGTTAAGTGTCCAGCTCTTGGTTTCGGCTCAGGTCATGATCTCACTGTTTGTGGGTTCAAGCCTGTGTCGTGCTCCAGGCTGGCAGTATGGAGCCTACTTGAGATTCTCTCTCTCTCCTTCTCTCTCTGTCCCTCCCCTGCTCATTCTCTCTCTCTCTCTCTCTCTCTCTCTCTCTCTCTCTCTCTCTCTCTCTCAAAATAAATAAACTTTAAGAAAAGTTTTAATATGCGTCAGTTTATCTTTTAACACTGGTCAACTGTCAGGAGAGCACAAGCCAAAAGCTCAGATCAGTGAAAGCCTATGAGGCCACCCTTGACCATTAGAAGATTGGAGCCAATGAATAAATGCTTTTCCTTTTTGTTCCCTAAGAGGACAATTTTGAGAAACATTTCATAAAGCTCTTCAGAAGCTCCCACAGGATCGAACATCAGTTACCCATACCAGTGCCAGCCTCAGTGGTCACATGCATGTACTGGCTAATTCTTCCCTGTTTTATGGAATCACATTCCCAAATAATCTACCTGAACTCAAATCTTTGCCTCAGGATCTGCTTTGGGAGAAATTCAGGCTAACACACAAAGCTACTTCCTGGCAACAACTTCCTGGAAGGTCATAATTTGACCAAATCAGGATGGAAGCTCCCCCACCTGAGGAAAGAAGAAAGACTATTCAGTGGAGGAGACAACTGCCTTGTTCCAATATTAGACTCAAAGTAAGAACTGGGGTGCCAAGAAGCCCAATCTCAGAGCAGTGTGGCACTCAAACTAAAGAGTTCAGCAACCAAACTGATGTAAATAAAAGCATTACTATCATCTCTTGGAAAGCATCAAGGATATGAGAGTATACATCTGATACAAAACAAAACACTATTTTTAAAAAATCTTCTCTCTATGGGGCGCCTGGGTGGCTTAGTCGGTTGAGCGTCCGACTTCGGCTCAGGTCATGATCTCACAGCTCATGAGTTCAAGCCCCACGTTGGGCTCTGTGCTGACAGCTCAGAGCCTGGAGCCTGCTTCGGATTCTGTGTCTCCTTCTCTCTCTGCCCCTAACCCACTAGCATTCTGTCTCTGTCTCTCTCAAAAATAAATAAACATTAAAAAAAAAATCTTCTCTCACTGCTGCACTTTCAGTGGCATCCACATGGAAAAGATCCACCCCTCCAGTCCATATTCTCTCTCCCGACCTTCAATTCTCAGTTACAAAACTCTTTTAGGAGAAACAACATAGACCTGGACTTTCCTTTCTCCTCCTGCCTCCTTTATCCCCCCCTCTTTCTTCTCTCCAATAAATAAATCTTGGGCTTTTTCCGTGAAAATACCCCACCCCATCTCTTCTTCCATGTTCCATCTATTTTCTACCATCGTCCCAATTCTGCATCCAATGACCCAGAAAACGACCTAGCAAAGACAAAATCTTCCTCAGTGCTCAGGGTAAAAGGGAAGATGGAGGTTGCCAGGCTCAGAATTCTCCTTTGTGGGCAAAAGAGGCTGTGAACACTCAACTTTAATACATGTGTTCCTAGTTACCTGAAACATTCGCTAAACACAGAGAAAAGTGTATCTCAAGGCTTCTCATTCCTCTACAAGGAAAAGAATAAAAGATGGTGAAGCCAACAGCCTGTAAAGATTGAAGGTAACCCAGGAATTATCAGGGTCCATGTGCCATCTACCTACCTGTACTTTTGGATTTTATATTAAATACTTTTTATATTCATTATATCCCTTAACATATCTTTGTGACTGAAAAATTGTCTGGTAATTCAGATATTCCCAGAATTGCTGGAGGTAGGGACTATCTTATGCCGCAGTATTCCGATAGCACTAAATGGGATGTAGGGGGGGACCTGGATCACCTTGTGGCCAACATTGGAAGTCAGATGATAATCCCATGCTGTCTGGAGAACTCAAATCCAGGGCTACGTGAGCATCATGGAGCTATGATCACTGGACACTTTCAACTCATCTCTAGGGCTTGACCTGCCATATAGGTGAGCTGGGTGTCCCAGGTCAAGGTGTTTGCTGTGCAAGAGAAAATTTGCCAGGGTCTACCTCCCCATTCCCCTTTTTCCAAGGCTAGCAAATCTCTTTCTACTTGGCTCTTTCTTTGGATACATGAATATCTTTAGTCAGGCCTTGTCCTGTTGGGGGTGGGGGGACCCAGGATGGGATGTGGCTTAGGCATTGCTTTCACAAAGGGCTTCAAGTGGAGGAGGCTACTCAGACAGCCAAGAAATACTGGGGCTGAAGAAAGACATGTATTATATGCCTTTATGCTTGAACCGCAGTATCATTCCACCCTGCCTGAGTGTACCATGAGAGAATAATTTAATAAATCCTATAATTATCTTGTGAGCAGCAAATTATATTGTATTATGTGTTAAAGTGTTAATTGTCTCAATGTAAACATTTAAAGTAGCACATTTTTTCTGTTTTGCATCTCTTTGTTTCTTTTAATGAATGGGAGTCACTTAGGCCTCTCAAATTCTAAGCAGTCCTGGGTCAAGTAGCTCTTGTTTGGACATTATATCTTTACAGATGGACTTTGTATATCTCCACACTGTTCAGCTATATGTTAACTAATGAGCAAATGAGAGAAATTAAACAATTTATTACCTGAGCGCCTACTCTTTGTAAGATGGTGGGCAAAAATGAAAAAATAATAGTCATAGTTCCTGCCCTCGAAAAGTTTACATTCCAGGGAGAGAGAGAGATAGACACTAATCATGGAATCACATAATTAATGTAAAATTATATTCATGGTAAGTTAAAATAAGGGAATTTGACCTTTGGTGGGAATCAGAAAATTATTCATGAAAAAAGGACAGATACCTGAGAGGAGAATAGTAGGAAAAAGTGGCAAGGACAGAGAAGAGCATCCCGGGCAAAGGGAAGAATATGTTCAAAGGCCCTGTGGTAAGAAGAAGCAGCACAGATTTGAGACTTTGAAAGATGGTTTGAGCCACTAGAGCAGAGAGAACAGGGTCTAGATGAGGCTAGTTTAGAGGTATTACTTTGAATCTCCAGGTTTTGGGTTGGGGTGAGTCATCTCACTATTTCCACACACATCACCTTCAAGCTCTACCCAGAAAACCACTGTTCCCCACCCCATATCCAAATCCTAATTATCTTTCAGAGCTCAACTTGAGCCTGAGCTTTCCAGAATAAACCAAACTAATAACTTATTGCCCTTGAAGTAGGACTTTATCCCTGTGCTTCAGATTTTGAACAGCATTAAAATGGAGAAGTAATGTAATTGGGAAAGTATTATCCAAAGGAAGGGAATTCAAGCAACAATATTAAAACGAGTTTATAGAAGCAGACAGAAAATAAGGAAATACACCCACACAGGAAATTTTTTAAAGTTTTTCCAGATACAGGGACTTTTCATTCATTCAGAGCAACAGTTTTGAGTTATGAGGGGAGTTTTCACATACAAATATTGCAATGCATGCCAAGGCATGTGGTGTAAAGATGGATTATAAAAAAGCTAATGTAGAGAATCAACAAAGCCAAAATTTGGATCTTTTAGAAGACATTTTTAAAAATAGACAAAACTCAGGGTACCTGGTTGGCTCAGTTGAGCATCTGACTTCAGGTCAGGTCATGATCTCACAGTTCGTGAGTTCAAACCCCACATCAGTTTCTCTGCTGCCAGCCTGTCAGCACAGAACCCACTTTGGATCCTCTGTCCCTCCCTCTCTGCCCATCCCCTGCTTGGGCTCTCCCAAAAATAAATAAATATTTTTTTAAAGAATAAAATAAAAAAATAAAAACAGACAAAACTTCGTCAAGTTGGTAAAGAAATAAAGAAAGCATAAAGAAGCAATATTAGGAGTAAAAAGGGAATGTTACCATAATTTTTTTATGTTTATTTTTATTTTTGAGAGGGAGACAAAGCATGAGCAGGGGAGTGACAGAGAGAGAGAGAGAGAGAGGAGACACAGAAGCCAAAGCAGGCTGCAGGCTCTGAGCCATCAGCACAGAGCCCAATGCAGAGCTCGAACTCACGAACCGCAAGATCATGACCTGAGCCAAAGTCGACGCTTAACCTACTGAGCCACCCAGGTGCCCCAGAACATTACTATAAATACAAGGAGTTTTTAATCCAGTGAAGAAATGGGCAGAAAACATGAGTAGATACTTCTTTAAAGAAGACATCCAGGTGGCCAACAGGCACATGAAAAGATGCTCAACGTCGCTCCTCATCAGGGCAATACAAATCAAAACCACACTGAGATATTACCTCACACTAGTCAGAGTGGCTAAAATTAACAACTCAGGAAACAATAGATGTTGGTGAAGATGTGGAGAAACGGGAATCCTCTTGCACTGTTGGTGGGAATGCAAACTGGTGCAGCCACTCTGGAAAACAGTGTGGAGGTTCCTCAAAAAATTAAAAATAGATCTACCCTATGACCCAGCAATAGCACTGCTAGGAATTTGCCCAAGGGATACAGAGGTGCTGATGCATAGGGGCACTTGTACCCCAATGTTTATAGCAGCACTCTCAACAATAGCCAAATTATGGAAAGAGCATAAATATCCATCAACTGATGAATGGATAAAGAAATTGCGGTTTATATACACAATGGAATACTATGTGGCAATGAGAAAGAATGAAATATGGCCTTTGTAGCAACACGTTTGTAACTGAAGAATGTTATGCTAAGTGAAATAAGTCATACAGAGACAGATACCATATGTTTTCACTCCTATGTGGATCCTGAGAAACTTACCAGAAGACCATGGGGGAGGGGAAGGAAAAAAACAAAAAAGGTTAGAGAAGGAGGGAGCCAAAACATAAGAGACTCTTAAAAACTGAGAACAAACTGAGGGTTGATGGGGGTGGAAGGGAGGGGAAGGTGGGTGATGAGTATTGAGGAGGGCACCTTTTGGGATGAGCACTGGGTGCTGTATGGAAACCAATTTGACAACAAATTTCATATTTAAAAAAAAAGAAAGAAAAAAAAATTTTTTAAGTGAATTAAAACACCCCTGCTTGTAAAAAATACATAATACATACATACATACATACATACATACATACATACATACAAGGATTTTTAAAGAGAACAGAATACTAAGAACATATTTTGGGCAAAAAACCTGAAAATAGATTAAGTGGATAACTGACTACAAAAAATATAATTCACCAAAACTAATTCAGTTAAAAAAATTAAGTAAAGTAGAGAATATATAACTGAAATTAGGTAGAGAAAGTAGACTTGACCTCAAATAATATAGTGCAGGTTAGCGCAAATGACAGAAAAGGCATTCAGGAATTCCCTTAAGTACAAAATGGGTGTTTCCCCCCGCCCCATGCCTATACCCTAATGTATGAAGAAAAGACTTAGTAACTAGGATTATCAATGACTAAGGCAGATTTTTTTCTCACATTAATATCTTGTTGGCCTGCGAAGTTCCCAGAAATTTCCACTAATAACATTACCTTTAAGGCCCTCTATTTTAAGCAGGTGTGTGCATTGTCACTGGCCTAAAGCATTATGGTGGCATCCTGAAACTTTCTGGTCTACAAGACAGTTCTGAATACCAGTGACACACATGAAAGGAGTCTCAGACAACACTAGACAAATTAGGAAAAATTACACCACAATCACGCTATTAGAGTAACAATTTCACTGTGGTTGTCAAACCAGCCACAGTTATAATTGTCACCCTTCAGCACCATGTTACTATTTGAACAAATCCTTTTACTCCCTAACCATGCTCCTTTCTATATTTTTAAGGCAATGACCTTATGCCTCACATCCAAGCAACAGAAGAGCATTCTCTGGCACTGGCTTGGGCTTTTCTTTACACCTCTTATATCCTACCCACAGCAAGTTCTGTGCCATTATGTATCACACAACCCCCTCAACCCTTTCCAGTTGACAGAGGTCATATAAACATATGTATACTGAATCCCTGGAAGAATTACTGTTACGTATTAGTCAAAGTTTGATAATGCCCCCTACCCTTTTGTGACAATAACTTACACCTTGTACACTTGCTGTGAACTACCAAGATCTAACTAGCAAGCCAACCAGCAACAGAGACTTGTTTCCCAAAGCATGGAATACACCTTACTGAGGGTCAGTGAGATGACTGTGGACAGAATTTTTCCCATTGCAATAGTTACAAATTTATCTTTAATATGTATTAGGAAGAAATGTAACTAGCACCTCAAATTTGGATTTTCACAGATATTAATTCAATAGAAACAGTGCAGCAGAAAATAGAAACAATAGAAGAATGTGAATTTGGTATTAAAGATGCAAACATGCCTCTTAGGGGGAATGGTGACATTAACATATTTTTAGCAAAGCAACAAACCAAGCATAGCCTTTAAAGAACCTAGGAAAGGAAGATACATACTCACAAGCAGACAAATCTCTGTTACATTTTGTTACAGAGAAATGCAACAGAGAAGGGTTGCCTATCATGGCAACCAAAGGCAGAAGAAATTGCCAAATCCTCCAGAAGAGTTGAAAGAAATTTCAAAGCAATAAGAGGCTGATGCAACTGATCAAAAATAACACAGAACTATCAGGTGTCACAGGTTTTTCCTGCTTTCTGGTACATAAAATAATGGTGAACCTCACAGTATTGTTGTCTTAGATTTGACAATGCCACAGTCATGCTTGGCTGTGCCCTGGAGCTGATTAGCACTGAGCAAGGTGGGAGGAAATGTTGCCACCGGGAAAGAGGCAATACAGAAAGGCCGACCTCATGCACCTGGCCCTGGGTGGCAGCAGAGACAGAACATTGGAATTGGTTTATGACTGATGTGAAGGAAACCTCTAATGTATAAAATAGAGTAGCTAGAGATGGAATATAACAAAGCTGTAAACTCTAGAGCTGGCCGCCCTGCCTTAGTCCTATGATCACTAGGTGTTCCTTCTTCTCTGGAGTGATATACGGAGAATTAATAATCCCCACACCGAATGCGAACTGGTGCAGCCACTCTGGAAACCAGTATGGAGGTTCCTCAAAAAATTAAAAATAGAACTACCCTACAACCCAGAAATTGGTATTTATCCAAGGGATGCAGGTATGCTGTTTCGAAGGGGCACAGGCACCCCAATGTTTATAGCAGCACTATCAACAATAGCCAAAGTATGGAAAGAGACCAAATGTCCATCGATGGATGAATGGATAAAGAAGATGTGGTATATATATACAATGGAGTATTACCCAGCAATCAAAAAGAATGAAATCTTGCCATTTGCAACTACGTGGATGGAACTGGAGGGTATTATGCTAGGTGAAATTAGTCAGCCAGAGAAAGACAAATATCATATGACTTCACTCATATGAGGACTTTAAGAGACAAAACAGATGAATATAAGGGAAGGGAAACAAAAATAATATAAAAACAGGGAGGGGGACAAAACAGAAGAGACTTATAAATATGGAGAACAAACTGAGGGTTATGGGAGGGGTTGTGGGAGGGGGGATGGGCTAAATGGGTAGGGGGCATTAAGGAATCTACTCCTGAAATCATTGTTGCACTATATGCTAACTTGGATGTGAATTTTAAAAAATTAAATTAAATTTAAAAAAATAATAATAACTCCTACACTGCCCAAACAGAAGGCCCTGGAAGGGCTTCTGAGGGGCCCTGCTGAGGGGCCCACCAAATGTGGCCTCTCTAGTTGCCACATGGGGGATCCCGGGTCCTGGAGAAGGGCAGTAGAAGAGCACAGGGGAGGAGGGGAGAGACTAGGGGCAACACTATTTACCAGTTAGTGTGGAAATATTTTAATATTTAGAAAATCACTGTGACCACATTGTGTGTTTACCAGTTGAATATACCCCTGCTAATACCCTTTCTTTTACATCTCTCCTTTCCTGGGTAACATGCAGAGACTGTACTACAACATGGAAAGTAACAGCCAGGCTGTGGACACTACCGTGGGCCAAAATCCCTGCCGGTTGACCTTCAGCAATCCATTAACTTCTCATAGTCTCAACTTTTCCATTTATGTAATGGAGAAAGCACTTGATGCTATAGGTTTCTTAGCATTAAATGAGATAAGGTGATGCCCACCACATAGTAAATTCTCCACAAACAGGAGTTACTGGCACAGTTACCTGTTTCTCATGCTCAAAGAAATGAGCTACCTTGCCCAGGCATTAGTGGATGACTCACATTAGCTGGGCCACACTGAGGATGTGGGTTTTAGGGTTTGACTGCTGATAGCCATTAAATATAATCACAATGAGAACATCTGGTTTCAATTGAAATTCTAGTCCCTGTGTTCTGTGAATCAGTTTAGGGTTTCTTTCCCCCCAACCCTCCAAAACAATTGAAAGCTTTGTACTAAATTTACCATTTCTAAGTGGGTTTAAATATGTTCTTTATTTAAAAACAAACAGGCCCCAGGACAATGTGGGAGAGAGCTATCTATTGGCAAGTTGCCTTTCCATTAAGTGCATATTACACAGTCAACTCACCATGGTAAAGCAGTTGAGACATTTCTCACTGACCTTTCTAGCCCCGATTATCTAATGCACAGCAAAGCTTTTATGGAAAATATCATTACAATTTATAGCTAATGGGTGAGCTGGGCTTGTCTGTGTCTTTAAAATATGCCTCTTTATCCTATATTAATGCTCAGTACTATTTTTCACTATCATACATACTATTATAGTGAACGTGCTTGTAGTTATGTCTTTCTCCCTTTAATTATTTCCTTAGAAATTCTTCGAAATAGGATGCCTGGGATAAATGGTAAACAGATTTTTTTTTTTAACTGAGCATATACTGCCTTCCATAAAGTTTTTTTACCAATTGACACTTTTAGCAGTAGCATATTAGAGTCTATTTCCTCATGCTTTCATCGACATTTAAATCTTTACCAAACTTGGAGCACCTAAGTGGCTCAGTCGGTTAAGTGTCCAACTTCGGCTCAGGTCATGATCTCTGGTTCATGGTTTCAAGCCCTGCACTGGGCTCTGTGCTGACAGATCAGAGCCTGGAGCCTGCTTCAGATTCTGTGTCTCCCTCTCTCTCTGTTCCTCCCCCGCTCACTCTCTCTCTCTCTCTCTCTCTCTCTCAAAAATAAAGAAAAGCTTAAAAAAAGTTTTTTAAATAAATAAATCTTTACCAAAGGTGAAAATATCATCTTACTATTTCAATTTGCATTTCTTCAGTTACTCATTAGTAACTGAAGCATCTTTATGCTTGCTTATTAACCACATGGATTACTTGCTCTGTTTGGGTCTTTGCCTTATTTTTCTATAGACATTGGCATTTTTATTGTTATAAACATTTAAAAGATATATATATGTGTATATATACATATATACACATATATATATAATGTAAATAAATATTTATACAGATATAAATACAAATGAAGAACTCATAATTATATAGAAAGAGTATTTAAGGTTTCAACTATTATAATCTTGCCTTGTAGAAAGAAATTAGAGTCATTCTTCCATTTTAGTTTCAAATATATTGTTTATAGTAAAAAATACATATATACTTATAATTTATAGTAAGCTCAAGATAATTTTGTACTAGTCAACAAGACCTAGCCACAATGTATTAGTTAGTACTTTAGGAATCAAGACAAGCCAATGAGCTATTAGTGGTTAATCTTTGTTCCTCTGATTAGGTCAAGGAGTAAATAAAGCCCTGCCTTGATGTAACAACTTCAGGGAAGGGAGAAGGGAACAGACCTGCAAAGGTCAGACCTTGCTGGTATTTCTCTGCTCTTAATTGATCAGGATATAAAATTAGCAACTATTATCCCATGTCATGAGATCCTTCAGTACTTGTTACTGGGGGGAGAGGGGGGCATAGTGGCACTCATCCAGCACATGGTTTTACCTTGAGTGAGAATGAGCAGGTAAGGCTGGGAGGAGAGATACGACAATTAGGATCCTCTTTGGGGAGACAGGAGGCAGAGAGCAGGAAGAGCAGTGGAGGGAGGATGCTCCTACACAACTGGCAGCTTCCTTCAGCTGTGTGGTATCAGGCAGTGAGACTGTGAGATGGCCATCTTCCACAGAACCTCAAAGCTTTGGGCTGTCTGGTGGGGTAGAAAATGTGTCTCATTCCCCATTGATTAAGTCGCCTGAGAAGTAAATCTGTGTATGTGCTAAGGTCACGGGTCTTTCTCTGGTCTTGTTTCTATGCAGTGATGAAATTATAATTTGGGGTTTCTTTTTATTGCTCACTATGTCATTCATCAATTTATATGTGAATCTCCATTCCTTTCCAGCTGGATTATAAACTCCTTCACGGTGGAATTCCTTTGCAGAATTCTTACTATTTAGCAAAGTTGTTAAGTACACAATAGCTAATCAAATATTTATATCTACCTATCACACAGCTCACTAATATAAAAGAATTTTTAAAATTAAATAATACTATGTAAGTTAAATATTTTATTAACGAACAATCATTTATTTACCAGGTGCATAAAATGCTAAGAAAGAAGAGAGACCACATAGGAAGCCAAATGGAAAACAAGGCATTCTTGCTAGGCCACAGAATTTTACACAGAAGGAGTTGTAAAAATTAATAAAAAGAGACGGTGCCTGCTGGCTCAATCGTGAGCTTGCAACTCTTGATCTCAGGGTTATTCTAGCCCCATATTGGGTGTAAAGATTACTTAAAAATAAAAAATAGGGGCACCTAGGTGGCTTATTTAGTAAAGCATCTGACTGGTCTTCAGCTCAGGTCATGATACCACGTTTGTGGGTTCAAGTCCCACATCCGGCTCCCTGCTGACAGCGTGGGGCCTGCTTAGGATTCCCCCCAACCCTCTCTCCCTCTGCCCCTCCCCCACTTGCGCTTGCACGTGCACGCGCACACACACACACACACACACACACACACTCTCTCAAAATAAATAAACTTTAAAAATAAATAAATAGGGGTGCCTGGGTGCTCAGTCCGTTAGGCGTCCAACTTCAGCTCAGGTCATGATCTCACACTCCATGAGTTTCAGCCCCACGTTGGACTCTGTACTGACAGCTCAGAGCCTGGAGCCTGCTTCAGATTCTGTGTCTCCCTCTCTCTCTGCCCCTCCCCTGCTCATCCTCTGTCTCTGTCTCAAAAATAAATAAAACATTAAAAATAAAAATAAAAATAAATAAATAAAATTTAAAAATAAAATTAATAAAAGGAAACCTCATTTAGAATGGAGTCAGGAGGTTGGAAGGGAGATCTCTCCCCTCCCCTCCACTCATTGTCAATTGCAAATCTAACAGGAAGAGAGAGATCTTGCACAGGGGTCTTACTTTATACTACCACAGCAGGAGAAAGGAAGGCTTTCCTTCTCCCCTAGCAACAGCCTAGCCAATGAAAGACTGTCACAACTCAGCCAATTAAAAGCCACTATACTCCAAACTCCCAGTTTACTCCAACGGACTTTGTGTTTATAGGCCTTCCCAACTTCCCCCTCTCCTCCATGAAAGAGTGTTTCTCTCTTTTGTTCTGAAGACTTCCCTGTGGTGCTACTGGAGCTTGCCTGTTCTGGATTGTAATTCTCTGCTATTCCCAATAAACTCATCGTTTGCTGATAAAATAACTGGAAGTTTTGCTTTTGAGGTTAACGAGTCTTTGACATTATTAAGCTAATACCTTTATTTATTTGTATGGAATCTGGATTATGTTGGCTTTCTTTAAAAGTGTTGAGTTTTTTCTGGCAAGTGGTTAAATTACTGCCAATTCCTTTTGTTCAGGTCAGATTTAATTTTAGGTGTTGTTAGGGTTGGATTAGTTTTGTCCTGAATCTACTGTGATTGTTATTCCTATGGTGTGGCATTTCCGGGGTCTTAACTGAATCCCTGAGGTTTTTGGAGACATCTCTCCACTCTGCCTTAGCTAGATCTCCAGGAACTCCAAGCCCTGCCCTGCCTGTGTCCAGTCAGTTCCATTTTCTCCACCCTCATCCCCAGAATCCTTTCTCCCCCAGGCACTGTGGAGTCTGGCCCGTGAGTGAACAGCCAGCATTAGCTAAAAATCCGAGCAGAATGCTCTCCGAGCAGATCTCAGGTGCCCTCCCCTGTGTCCAGTTTTCTGCTGCACAAAGTCTCCCTCAGCAGCTCTGGACACTGATCTCTGCCTTCTCAACTCACTAAACAGATGCTCAGTGAGACAACAACTCTGGGCTCCGCCTCTGCACCACAGTCCAGAACATGTTCCCACACAGAAAGCTGGGCTGAATGGGGAGTCATCTTTTGTGTTTCTCTTAAGGGTCACAGTCCTGCACTGTCTGAAGTGTAACCTAATGACTGAAAACAGTTGCCTCATATTATTTTATCCAGTTTTATCAACATTTATGGCAGGGGAGTAAGCCCATTATCATTTTTTTTTTAATATATGTAGGCTTCACACCCAGTGCAAAGCCCAATGTGAGGCTTGAACTCATGACCCTGAGATCAAGACTTGAGCTGAGATCAAGTCTCAGATGCTCAACCAACTAAGCCACCCAAACACCCCTCTAATACTTTATTTTATTGAAGAGGAAAATGAAACTCAGAAAAAAGTGCTAATCCTTCTGTTTTTCTTTTTAAAAAAATAAGATCATAGGGGTGACTGGGTGCCTCAGTCAGTTAAGCGTCTGACTTTGGCTCAGGTCATGATCTCGCGGTCCGTGAGTTCGAGCCCTGTGTGGGGCTCTGTGCTGACAGCTCAGAGCCTGGAGCCTGTTTCCGATTCTGTGTCTCCCTCTCTCTTTGACCCTCCCCCATTCATGCTCTGTCTCTCTCTGTCTCAAAAATAAATAAACATTAAAAAAAATAAGATCATAGATATCAATGTTTATAGCAGCACTTTCAACAATAGCAAAATTATGGAAAGAGCCTAAATGTCCATCAACTGATGAATGGATAGAGAAGATGTGGTTTATATATACAAGGAATACTACTTGGCAATGAAAAAGAATGAAATCCTGCCATTTGCAACAATGTGGATGGAACTGGAGGGTATTATGCTGAGTGAAATAAGTCAGCAGAGAAAGACAGATATCATATGTTTTCACTCATATGTGGAACATGAGAAACTTAACAGAAGACCATGAGGGAAGGGAAGGGGAAAAATAGTTTCAAACAGAGAGGAAGGCAAACAGTAAGAGACTCTAAAATACAGAGGACAAACTGAGAGTTGATAGGGGGTGGGGGAAAGAGGAGAATGGGTGACGGGCATTGAGGAGGGCACTTGTTGTGATGCGCACTGGGTGTTGTATATATGTGATGAGCCATGGGAATATACCCCCCAAAACCAAGAGCACACTGTATATACTGTATTTTAGCTAACTTGACAATAAAGTATATTTAAAAACAAAAACAAAGACCTAGGTCCACCAGTGTTTCCTAGCAGAGGCCATGGGAATTGTTCTTTTACAGCAGATAATCAGATTGTAGGAAATGATTATCTGTGTATAAAAGAAAACCATGGGTTCCCCCCAGTTTTGTTTTGCCTTCTCTCAGTCTCTCCATACCTCATTCAGTCCTGCAGCTTGATTTGCCCTAAAAAAATTACCCTAAAAAATAACAGTGAATACTCATTTGCCACTATTGGTATCATGTAAGTTCTTTCTTCACCTGGCTGGGCCCACCTCTCACCCACACCTGTCCCCTCACCTACCTTCTAGAATCCTGCACTCTAGCTCCTATGACCTTCTTAACACCCCCAGTTATTCACCAGGTCACTTGGTGCATGCTGATCACTTTGCTAGCAAGCCCATTCCCCAAGCCTTACATGCCTGTATTCAAAACTCAGTTCACATATTCCTTTGGCTGAAGGCCTTCTGTGGCATCACACCAACCCCTGACCTGGAGCGGAGCCAACCACACCCACCCTTTTCTGCACTATGTGCAGCCACTGCTTTCTCTCCACAACTTAGCAAAAGGAATTATGATGTTTCCTTGTCCTTCTCACCCATTTAATTGTAAGTCCTTCTGGGGACTGGGGTCCTCAGCATCTTACACATGGCTGGTGTGAAGTGTTCAGTCAAGGTTTAGTGGATGAACTAGCAACCACCAGTTCTTTTCAATTTCTCACATCTTTTCATTCTTTAGCTACTTACTGCACTGAGTGCAAATATCCTGGTCTGGTTTTCAGTGTCACAGTGGGTCCATCCAATAATCGTATTCTCCTCCACCCTTGGCATGCACCCTCTCTTACCTGAACAATCTGCTTGTCATCCCTGATCCCCACCCACCTCATTCCCACCTCAGCTGCCCTCCAGCCTAGTTTGTTCTCTGCATAGCCAACATTCAAGGGCAAACTCCAGATCTACCTCCTGTGTAAAGTTGTCCATGGTGATTCTTTTCGATTTGTTTAATGATATGCAGACTTTCTTTTTCTAAAGCAGTCTGGATTCAAATACTTGGGTTAGTAATCTTTGATTTGTATTCTGATATTGTATTTGTAAACCATGCTTTCACTAAATTCATTTGGCCCCCCTTTTACTCTTACTGAGTTTTCCTGACAATTAGCACATTATTTTTTAATTTCATTCTATTTTGTAAATACCTAAGATACAAATAAACATAACTTCTGGTTCACTTATTGCCTCATGGGTTTATCAGATTTTCCCATATAAACTTTGACTACTCCTGGGGGAATATGTTTTCCTTCTACATTCTCTTCTTCCAATTTACGATTGTGAAATGTCTTTCCATTTATTTGCATGTTTTTCAATTTCTTTTATTGATTTCTTATAGTTTTAAGTGTACAGGTATTTAATTTCCTTGGTTAAATTTATTCCTAGGCATTTTATTCTTTTTGATGCATCTACACTCTGTTACTGCTCCATAAAACTTCTAGAATAGTGCTATACACATAATGAACAGTAAATTAACTTATTAATTAATTTTAGGTAGTTAAAACTAAAGTACTGCTAAAATGTTTTAGAAAATTCTATAAAATAATAATATTATATTATAAAATATTATAAATGAATTCATCCTACCCCACTAATAGGATTTATACTCATTCTAAACCAATGAAGGCCAAAATAATGGCGTTTTATATATATACATATATATATTCGTATATATATAATTTTAAATATATAAAATTTTTACATCTGTAATTTTTAATATACCAATGGTATATTAAAAATTACAGATGTAAAAATTATATTTTAAAAAATCTAGAGAGAAAGAGAGAGTGTGCATGCAAATAGGGGAGGGGGCAGAGGAAGAGAGAATCCTAAGCAGGTTCCATGCTCAGTGCAGAGCCCAACATGGGGGTCAATCCCATGACCCCGGGATCATGACCTGATCACGACCCTGGGATCGAGAGTTGGATGCTTAATCGACTGAGCCACCCAGGTGCTCCAATACAGTTATATTTTATTTCACAAAATCAGAGTCTTACAGTAGGAAGGGAACTTCAAAATGACTTAATCCAACACACTCATTCAACAGTTAAATCTCCTCCCACAGCCCCTCCAGGAAGTTTTGCAGCAAAACATCCAGTGACAGGGTGAGCCCCGCTTTCCCAAGACAGCTCAGTTAGAAAGAGCTTCCTTTTTTTTCTTTAAAGTAGGCTCCACACCTAACATGGGGCTCAAACTCACAACCCCAAGATCAACAGTCACATGCTGTGCTAACTAAGCCAGCCACGTGCTCCAGAAAGGGCTTCTTTATGCTGTTACAGATTTCCCTGCAACTTCCTCTCTCTTGTCCTGGTACTACTCTTTTGGGACCAGACAAATCTAATTCTTCCACATGGCAGCATTTCCAGTATTTGGAGAGAGTTAGGGCAGGCTCTCATCCTTCCTCTGCCCCATCTTCTCTAGACTAAATCTCCAAACTCCTCATATGGTGGCTGTTGTTTCTCTTCCTTTGCCCTCTGTGTTGTTTTTTTCCTGAATATGATCCAGTTTGTCTACAAATGGTGGGCCCACAATACTCTTGAGTAGGGGTTGCAAATTCAGACACTTCCAGAAGCCAGATCCCAATGAAAGGTAAACAGAGAACCCAGAAATAGGCCCAAAAATGTATGGCCAGCTAATCTTCGACAAAGCAGAAGAGAGTATCCAATGGAAAAAAGTCTCTTCAGCAAAATGTGTTGGGAAAACTGGACAGTGACATGCAGAAGAATGAACCTGGGCCACTTTCTTACCCCATATACAAAAATAAACTCAAAATGGATGAAAGACTTAAATGTAAGACAGGAAACCACCAAAAGCCTAGAGGAGAAAACAGGCAACAACCTCTTTGACCTCGGCTGCAGCAACTTCTCACTCTGGAGGCAAGGGAAACAAAAGCAAAAATGAACTATTAGGACTTCATCAAAATAAAAAGCTTCTGCAGAGCAAGGGAAACAATCAACAAAACTAAAAGGCAAACTATGAAATGGGAGAAGATATTTGCAAATGACATATTGGATAAAAGGTTACTAACTAAAATCTATAAAGAACTTCTCAAACTCAACACCCAAAAAAACAATCCAGTTAAGAAATAGGCACAAGACATGAATAGATACATTTCCAAAGAAGACATCCAGATGGCTAACAGACACATGAAAAGATACTCAATATCACTCATTATCAGGGAAATAGCAATCAAATCCACAATGAGATACCACCTGTCAGAATGGCTAAATTTAACAACTTGGGAAACAACAGGTGTTGGTGAAGATGTGGAGAAAGGGGAACACTTCTACACTGCTGGTGGGAATGCAAACTGGTACAGTCACTCTGGAGAACAGTATGGACGTTCCTCAAAAATTAAAAATAGAACTACCCTACATCCCAGTAATTGCACTACTAGGTATTTGTTCAAAGGATACCAAAATGCTGATTTGAAAGGGTAAATGAACCCCAATGTTTATAACAGCACTATTGACAATAGCCAAATTATGGAAAAAGCCCAAATGTCCATTGACTGGAGAAGGGATATTGATGTGGGGTATATACACAATGGAATACTACTCTATGATCAAAAAGAATGAAATCTTGCCATTTACAACAATGTGGATGGAACTAGAGTGTATTATGCTAAGCGAAATAAGTCAGAGAAATAAATATATGATTTCATTCATACGTGTAATTTAAGAAACAAAATAGATGAACATAGGGGAAAGGAAGGAAAAATAAGATAAAAAACAGAGGGAGGCAAACCGTAAGAGACTCTTAAACACAGAGAACAAACTGAGGGTTGCTGGAGAGGTGTTGGGTGGGGGGATGGACTAAACAGTTGGGCATTAAAGAAGGCACTTGTTGGGATGAGCACTGGGGGTTATATGTAAGTGATGAATCACCAAATTCTACTCCTGAAACCATTATTACACTATATGTTAACTAACTTGGATTTAAATATAATTTTAAAAAATAAGAAAAAATAAAAAAATAAAATAAACACATAAATAATAAATTAATAAATAAAAAAAGAGAAGTGAACAAAACCAATATGCTGAGCTCATATTCTAGGAGGGAACATGTAATAAACAAGTCAACCAATAACTATATAACATAATGTCAGCTTTAAAAAAGGGTCTTGTAGAAAAATGAAGCAGATTAGAGGACAGAGAATGATGGTGGGGGGGGGGGGCCAGGTGCAAGGGTGATACTTTCTTTACACAGGGTGGTCAGGGAAAAACTCTTTGAAGACCCAGTAAAAAAAGAGAACTATAGGCCAATATCCCTGATGAATATGGATGAAAAAATTCTCAACAGGATACTAGCAAATCGAATTCAACAGCATATAAAAAGAATTATTCACCATGATCAAGTGGGATTCATTCCTGGGCTGCAGGGCTGGTTCAACATTTGCAAATGTATCAATGTGATACATCACATTAATAAAAGAAAAGATAAGAACCATATGATCCTGTCAATCGATGCAGAAAAAGCATTTGACAGAATCAGGATCCTTTCTTGATAAAAACCCTCGAGAAAGTCGGGATAGAAGAAACATACTTAAACATCATAAAAGCCATTTATGAAAAGCCCACAGCTAATATCATCCTCAATGGGGAAAAACTGAGAGCTTTCCCCTTGAGATCAGGAACACGACAGGGATGTCTACTTTCACCGCTGTTGTTTAACATAGTGTTGGAAGTTCTAGAATCAGCAATCAGACAACAAAAGGAAATCAAAGGCATCAAAATTGGCAAAGATGAAGTCAAGCTTTCACTTTTTGCAGATGACATGACATTATACATGGAAAACCTGATAGACCCCACCAAAAGTCTGCTAGGAAAAAATTCTTTGAGAAGGTGACATGTGAGCAGAGACCTGAATAAAGATAGGAGCAAGCTAGAGCACCTGGGTGGCTCAGTCGGTTAAGCATCTGACTTAGGTTCAGGTCGCGATCTTGCAGTTGGTGAGTTTGAGCCCAACATTGGGCTCTACACTGTCAGTGCTTAGGATTCTCTCTCTCTCTCTCGCTCCTTCTCTGTCTCCGCCTCTCCACTATTTGCACACACTCTCTCTCTCAAAATAAATAAATAAACTTGAAAAAAAAATAGGAGCAAGCCATGTAAATACCTGAGAATAGAGAATCCCAGGCCAAAAAAAAGGTGAGGTAGGGGCGCCTGGGTGGCTCAGTCGGTTAAGCATCCGACTTCAGCTCAGGTCACGATCTCACGGTCCGTGAGTTCGAGCCCCGCATCGGGCTCTGGGCTGATGGCTCAGAGCCTGGAGCCTGCTTCCGATTCTGTGTTTCCCTCTCTCTCTGCCCCTCCCCCGTTCATGCTGTGTCTCTCTCTGTCTCAAAAAATAAATAAATAAACGTTAAAAAAAATTTTTTTTTAAAGGAAAAAAAAAAAGAAAGGCGAGGGCAAAGGGCAAAGGCCTGAGATGGAAACATGGTTGGATCATTTGAGGGACAAAAAAGAAAGCCAGGGTGGTCACAGCAGAGTAAGGAGGGGTAGAAAAATGTGAGAGACAGGCAGGGCCCAGGTCATGTAGGGCCCTGAAAGCCATCATAAAGAAGATGACTAGAAGCCACTGGAAGACTGAGCACAGAAGCATGACATAATCTCCTTTTTGTTTTGAAGAATCACTTTAGCTGTTGCATAGAGAATAGACAGAATATATGGAGAAGGACAAGAGAAGAAATGATTTTTGTCTTTGTGCCTTTCTTCTATCTCTTTTACAACTCTAGTAACAACCCTTTTAGAATTTTTAAATATTTAGAAACCAATGAAATGGATGGGATCAGTCAAGTGTCCAATCAAAGATGCATGAGCTTTCAGAATAGCTGCTTGAAAAGTGATTGTAAAGTCCACCCATCCATGAAATGTGAAATGCTTAGGTTGAAAATTACTTCCAGCTGTTCATGAAGATATATGTACCAGGAAACTAATGACATGTGCATGTCAGAACCCTCAAGGCAAACAGCTGGGGTTGATCTTTACCATGCTTTCTCCCTCTTTTTTTTTTAAGTAAGCTCTATGCCCAATGTGGGGCTTGAACTCACAACCCTGAGATCAAGAGTCATATGCTCTACCAACTGAGCCAGCCAGGGCCTCATTAACAATGCTCCTTTTAAGAAAGTAGGTGCCAATGACCATTTCAAAGAAAACTGTACAGAAACTATAAGGCTAAGACAGAGGTAAAGCAGCAGCAAAGGGAATCTCTGCATCTTAAATATGCAGTACTGGGGCGCCTGAGTGGCTCAGTGGGCTAAGAGTCCAACTCTTGGTTTCGGTTCAGATCATGATCTCCCAGTCTGTGAGTCTGAGTCCGAAATCAGGCTCTGTCCTGACAGCATGGAGCCTATTTGGGATTGTCTCTCTCTCTCTCTGCCCCTTCCCACTTGTGCTCTCTCTCTCTCTCTCTCAAAAATAAATAAACATTGGGAATGCAAGCTGGTGCAGCCACTCTAGAAAATAGTAAGGAGTTTCCTCAAAAAACTAAAAATAGAACTAGCCTACGACCCAGCAATTGCACTAGTAGGCATTTATCCAAGGGATACAGGTGTGCTGTTTTGAAGGGACACATGCACCCCCATGTTTATAGCAGCACTATCAACAATACCCAAAGTATGGAAAGAGCCCAAATGTCCATCGATGGATAAATGGATAAAGAAGATGTGGTATATATATACAATGGGGTATTACTCGGCAATCAAAAAGAATGAAATCTTGCCATTTGCAACTACATGGATGGAACTGGAGGGTATTATGCTAAGTGAAATTAGTCAGAGAAAGACAAATGTCATATGACTTCACTCATATGAGGACTTTAAGAGACAAAACAGATGAACATAAGGGAAGGGAAACAAAAATAATATAAAAACAGGGAGGGGGACAAAACAGAAGAGACTCATAAATATGGAGAACAAACTGAGGGTTGCTGGAGGGGTTGTAGGAGGGGGATGGGCTAAATTTGGGTAAGGGGCACTAAGGAATCTATTCCTGAAATCATTGTTGCTCTATATGCTAACTAATTTGGATGTAAATTTTAAAATTTTTTAAAAAAATTCAAAAATCAAGTTTGTTAAAAAGCTAACTAAAGTCGAAAGTAAGAACAAAAGAGGAACCCCAAGGAAAGTAAAAAATAAATAAATAAAAGGAATAAATAAATAAATAAATAAATAAATAAATAAATAAATAAACACTAAAAAAATAAGTATGCAGTGCTAACAGAAACAATCACACTTGTAAATGTACTAAATTGGAACTCCATTGCATGATATACAGTGCTAGTGATTACTCAAAATCCACCTCTATCCTCTACCTTCTACCTTGTTGACAGAACCCTGATTTGGTTTAGAGAAGAAATGTTCCCAGTCGCAGGTGGATCAACATTGGTCTACAGGAATCATGATAATCTTTCCTTGCTTTCCCACCTTCCTATGTAGGTGGAGGTGGTCATATGACCCACCTCTGGCCAAAGAGGCATAAGCAGAAATCTGCTGGGAAATGTGGTCTGAGAAAGCGTTAGCTTTCTGAATAAAAAGGGTTGGTCACAGCTGGCCTCCCCTTACCCTACCCTTCTTCCTGCCTTCTATTTGGGCATGCTGGTTACTGTTTGATGTAGTGCAAATATTAGGGAAAGGCCAAGAGATTTACCAGGTCACTTGGCCACCATCTTTAGCTACTAAACCACCACCATCAAATACCTACTTCAGACTTCTGGTTACATTAAGAAATTGAAACTCATGTGTTTCTATAAACTGGGTTTTCTGTTACTTGTGGCCAACAGATTTTTAATTTTTTTTAATGTTTATTTTATTTTTGAGAGAGAGAGGGAGAGCATGAGCAGGAGAGGAGCAGAGAGAGAGAGAGAAGATTCACAGCAGGCTCCTTGCTGACAGCAGTGAGTCTGATGTGGGGCTCGAACTCAAGAACCATGAGATCATGACCTGAGCCAAAATTGGATGCTCAACCGACTGAGCCACCCAGGAGCCCTGGCCAAATAGATTTATAATTGACATGCTTTAAATCGCTCTAGGGAAATAAAATATCCATCATTATCACTTGTAATCTAAAATGAGCAAAATATACCTGCCCATATTCAGCAGTAATTGAGAAATCTCATTCATACTAACTAAATCTCTTCAGAATATCATCAAAGAGCATCTATTCTGATCTTCCAGGCTTCTCTTAGATTTATTCTGGTTTATTTTTTTTGTTTTAAATGCCCAGTGGGAAAGGTAGCTAACTATAGGAAGAATTTACTGCCAGGCTGAACAGCGCAGGGGTACCTGGTGTAAAGAGACAAACCCAAGAGTGGACTTTCATCTGCTTTGACTAGCTTGGCAAGTTCAAGTCTTAATCCTCTGACAGCAACTAGTCACATTCCAACCCCTCTCTGTGCTGAGGATTCTGAGTTTGATTCTAGATTTGTGAAGAAAGAACCTATAGGACAAGAACATGCACTCTTGATTAGCTAAGAACTAGGATACTAGGATGAAAAAGTGCAGGAATCTTCTGAATACAATGTATACATCATGTATACTCCACTGTCACTTGTAAGTGAATACATACTCAAGGATTCTAGTGGACATGTTATTTATTAGCATTTGGTTTCTTTTACCTGGTTGATGTGGAAGGTAGAAAGGTGTACCCTGATTTAAGATTGCCTTTTCCTATTTTGTTTCTTTGTTCCTTTCTTCCTTCCTTCCTTCCTTCCTTCCTTCCTTCCTTCCTTCATCTCTCTCTCTCTTTCTTCTTTCTTTCTTTCTTTTCTTTCTTTCTTTCTTTCTTTCTTTCTTTCTTTCTTCTTGTGGCATCTGTAAAGCATTTCACTTTCTAATTGTGGATCACACAGTGTTTTCATGGGTCATGTTACAGTCTTTCAACTTGCAGTCCCTCTTTCCACCCCCACTCTTAAATGAGAAATAAAATGAAAAAGGAGGCCAGATGGAATTTATTCTCCTCCCTCTGTTGCAGATGTTAAATGAAAACTTTTTAAATGAGGGAATATTAAAAGAGCCTTCTTTTTATCCCAGAGCAAATTGCCCCTGCATCCAGAGTTCCAGTCTCAGGAGGAAACCTCACTGATCTTTTTATCCAGGTCGCAGACAAAGGACCCTGGACCTCAGTTCTGGCTCAGACCCCTTCCCATCGAGGGCCTTGGGCTAGACTTTGACTCTCTCTGGGTCTCAGTTTACTCACTGGAGCGGGGTTGGATGAAAGAATCTTTGAAGTTATTCCAGCTCCTAAGAGCCAATGAATTGCCTCCAAAATTCAAATGTAAAACTGCTGACCATTTTTATGAGAAAAATCACTTTCTCTTCTTTTTTTCCAGTTCCTTCTCCCAATAACCAGAGATCATTTCATTCATTAATTTGGTTTTATGAGGTATTTGCTGTTAATCTCAGTCACTTGGGGTGAAGACTCGCTATTAAAGTGGACATTTGAGAAGCTGCCTCTTTAATTCAGATATGTGGTTTTAATCTGTTGAGAGCTTCACATGACAAATAGCAATACATTTCTTCTCTGTTTGAATACTTTTGGTGTGAGAGCTTTTATTGTTCATACTTGACCATACATAACTTGACTGTATGTTATTAAATTCTACCCCCTCTCTCACTCCCCCCCCCCCCCATATACACCAACACATTTGTTATGATACTTCTAGCTAATTCAGTTTTCCAAATTGAGGTCAAGAATCTTTTGATTTCCTTCCTGCCTCACAGCTGCATCTGATTCACAAGCGTCTGTCCTGTTTTCTTCATTCACAATCTCTGATAAATACCATTACCTTACAACCCTCAGACTACAGATCCTTATGGATGGAACTTCTGGAGTGTGCCTTTCTAGACACCCTAGCGATATCCTTCCTGAGATGGTGGGTTAGAGAGAAAATGAAAGGTTAAAGAACTTTCTTTGCTCTTGCTCTTTAACGATTAGACTTGTAAGTATGAGCACTTTTGCATATGGTCATGGCTACCATAATAGAAGACAGTAAGAAAAAGCAAGATCCTAGTTCCTGCAATTCGTTTTAATCCAGAAAATGCCTGAGGCCAATTCACTTAAGACTTATTTAAATTTTATAGCTCATTTTTACCACAGCATCCTGAGGCTCTGACTCTGCCCAAATTTGTCACATTTCAACAAATGAAATGTGATTTTGCAGTTAAGCTGCCTGAAGAACAGGACCGTTTGCTCAAGAGAAATACAAGAAGTCAAGAAACACAAGCTTGGCTCATATTTTTCATCATCTTCACCCAAGAACACCTAGCCCGCTTTTCTTCTTCGTCCTTGTGGGGAAACTTAAAGCTTCAAGACCCAACTCAGAGCCACATGGTTTTCATTTCCTGGCCTCCTCCCTCAGCCCCTGCGGCACCCACAACACACACAAAGGCCTCATCCTCTATCTGCAGATTCAAGATACCGTCCCTTGTACATTTTTCACAGAAGCAAATGAAGCATAAAAAGTCAATACTCTGCATACATATCAGCCCAAATAATAAATAGCTGCCTGCTGGCTCCATTTGTTCCCTTGATGTGTACTAACCCTTGTGTTTGCTCAGAGCTTCGCGGCCTACAAAGCACTTTTACGTTCATTAATCTCACGGTCTTCACCCTAAGCCCGAGAGAAGGGTACACCCTTCTCTTCACATTATAGACAAGCAGATGGCTGTGTGAAGGTCTGTGCAAAGTCACACAAATTAAGGGCAGACCCAGGACTCAAACCTCAGCCTCTGACTCCAGGTTCAGTGCTCATTTTTCTGCCCCCACCATAACCTGTGCAATGCTCTTTCTTGTTGGATAGAAGACATACATGAACAGGGCCTGACTGGGCAATGTTAGGTTCTAGAAAAGTTGTCTTGAGAAATGTAGTATGCAGGGGTGCTAAGAACCTGGGCCGTGAAGCCAAGCAGCCTAGGTGTGAATCTGGACTCTGCTTCATGAGAGCTGTGTGCCACCGCATCATTCTAGGGGGCTTCACTCACAGGGTGCTTCACGTGGATGGTGTCCTAAGAGGTTTTCAATTCAGCTAGCCTAGAAATTACTCGATTGTCCTGTGACTCGGGACAGTAAGAAATGGGCATAAAGATACCTACTTCCAAGGCTGTTGTGGCAACTTAATAATATAAAGCACATAAATCCCGGCCTGGTAAAAGACACCCCAAAGTGTTCTGTGCTCCTGGAAGACCATCTGCCTGAGCTTCACCTTCTTGGTTATGCCTCCATCCAAATTCCTTTCTGTGAGTATCCTCCATGATCTCTACTAATCCCATGGCTGGGACACCTCATAATCCCCACGACGGCATTGTGCCACATATTGAATACAGCACTGAGCCAGGCACTGTACTAAGCCCAAACGTGCATACTTCCCTTGATCCCATATTTCAGGATCTCCCCATCCTACTGCTAAACCGGGCCCCGCTGAGGAGTAAGCATCAAGAACTGCTCCACAGGAGTCTGGATAAAGGGATTCTCATCCTAGTCCTACCAAACAGTCTAGGTGACAAACAGGCTCAGAACATCCCCTCTCTGAGTCTCATGTAACTCATCTGCTAGGAGAGACTCCTTAATACGTGTCTTGTCCATTAAGAGAATCCCTGTCTCTACAAACAGGATGAATCACGTAAAGCTGCTATGCAAAAAAAAAAAAAAAAAAAAAAAAGGTGAAGTCAGTGTAAGAGGCTCTGAGCTATTATTAAAAGAAACGGTCAGGGGCGCCTGGGTGGCTCAGTCGGTTGGGCATCCAACTTCGGCTCAGGTCATGATCTCGCAGTCCGTGAGTTCGAGCCCTGCGTCGGGCTCTGTGCTGACAGCTCGGAGCCTGGAGCCTGCTTCACATTCTGTGTCTCCCTCTCTTTCTGCCCCTTCCCTGCTCATGCTCTGTCTCTCTCTGTCTCAAAAATAAATAAACATTAAATAAATAAATAAATAAATAAATAAATATAAAAATAAAAGAAACGGTCAGGGATGCCTGGGTGGTTCAATCAGTTAAGCATCTGACTCTTGGTTTCAGCTCAGGTCATGATCTCACAGTTCATGGGATGAGTGGAGTCCTGTGTTGGACTCCAACGTGGAGCCTGCTTAGGATTCTCCCTCTCTTCCTCTCTCTTTCTGCCCCCCACCCCGCTCTCTCTCTCTCAAAATAAATAAATAAACTTAAGAAAAAAGAAAGAAAGAAATGGTCAGTGTCTTACTAATTGGCAAGAACCCAGTTTTGAAATCTGCCTCTGAGAATTATGAAGAGAACTAACAGACAGGAAAGGGGGACAAAGGTCTAACCATCAATGCAATAAAAAGATGGAAAATGGAAAGCCCAGTGTTGAAGATACTGCAGCACTGCTAGAAAGAGAGACAAGAGAAAATTAGAGCTGAACCGCTATAGGATTTCTAGACTAGAGAGATTTCTAGAGGGAGAAGGGCATCAGAGGACTTTAGGATGCCCTGCCAACTTCTTCTGTATTCCTGGTTTCAAGCAGTCTATGTGGCTGTGGGACAAATTTCTGTCAACCAGACCCAGCTCACCTGCATGTTTCTTACCTGTGCAAACCCACCAGGCAACCACATGGAATCTTGCCCCTTTTCTTTCCGCTGCTCTTTGCATCATTTTAAATAATGACACATTGGGGCGCCTGGCTGGCTCAGTCTGTAACGCATGTGACTCTTGATCTCAGGGTTGTAAGTTGAGCCCCATGTTGGACACAGAAATTATTTAAAATGAATTAATTGACTGTTAATAATAAAAAACAAGAAAGAAAGGGGTGCCTGTGTAGTTCAGTAGGTTAAATGTCCAACTCTTGATTTTGGCTCAGGTTATGATCTCACAATTCATGAGATCAACCCGAGTGGGGCTTCTGTACAGACAGTGCGAAGCCTCTCTCCTTCTCTCTCTGCCCCTTTCCCATTTGCATGTATGCTCTCTCTCTCTTTCAAAATAAATAAATAAGCTTTAAAAAAAAAATAAGGAAGGAAGGAAGGAAGGAAGGAAGGAAGGAAGGAAGGAAGGAAGACATATTAACAGAGTCCCTAAAATTAGACCCGGGATAGTACATGCCCATGGTGATCATGTTTCGGAGTGAAATTCCTCACCCCTATGTATCTCTGAGACAACTAAATGTGATATACAACTCAGGAACTCCGGTGGAGAAGTTACATATGATCAGCCCAGAGTGTTTGTTTAATACCACACGTTTGCTGAGTGCCTGCCTGCCACATGCCAGGCCATGCAATGGTTACTAGACAGAAAGGTGTAAGAGGCATGGGACTGGCACCCAAGGACTCATGTCATGATGAGTAGGGGAGGGACAATTTTGGTTCTGATCATTTGCTGTATTTATTATCTCAGTTGCTTTCATTATTTTGTGTTTTTTCTTATTTACTTTATGTCTTTTTTTCCCCAAGTTGGGGTAAGGGAAGGGTAGCCCCAGCATCTGGTAATAATTTACAAATCTTGACATTCTCCCTAATACCAACTGGAAAGGTCTCATGCCTTAGAATCATTTTATAAGTCACTGGCAAAAAATAAGCATCCACCATTTTTAAGATCTTGTAATTGTGAAATAATGGAAAAAATATATATAGGCCTTTGCCCCTTGTTCCTGGCACAGAACTCCTAAAACTCTAGTAGTTTCCTAAGTGATAAAAGCACTAGGAACATCTTTTGCTGTAATATTTGGTCTTTGACTCTAGTTCCTGGCACACAGTTCTTTTATCCCTTGGCATTTCCTGGGTGATAGGAGCATCTTTTGTTCTAACGATGCAATGTTTGTTGGGCTCCTAAATAGGGACTGGTCATTAGAAAGACCAAGCCATGATTGGATATGTAATTTCAGCCCCATTCCCTATCCTCCAGGAAGCGGAGAGGGGCCACAAATGGAGTTAATGATTGATCATGGTTCCATGGATGATGAAACCTCCATGAAAATCCCAAAGGCATGGGGCTTGGGGAGCTTCCAGGTTGGTGAACATGTGGAGGTGCCGGGAGAGTGATGCTCTGGGAGCAGGTACAGAAGCTTCATGTCCCTTCCCACATATCTTGCCCCTTGCATCTCTTCCATCTGGATGTTCATCTGTATCCTTTATCACACCCTTTTATAATAAATCAGTAGATGGGGGCACCTGAGTGGCTCAGTCGGCTAAGCATCTGACTTCGGCTCAGGTCACGATCCCACGGTCTGTGAGTTCAAGCCCCACATCAGGCTCTCTGCTGACAGCTCAGAGCCTGGAGCCTGCTTCAGATTCTGTGTCTCCCTCTCTCTCTGTCCCTCCCTCACTTACATGCTGTCTCTCTCTCTCTCTCAAAAATAAAAATAAAAACATTAAAAAATATAAATACATAAACCAGTAGATGTAAGTATTTCCCTGAGTTCTGTAAGCCACATTAGCAAATTATTGAACCCAAGGAGGGGTTTGTGGGAACCTTGATTTATAGCCAATAGGTCAGAAATACAGCAACAATGTGGGACTTGAATCTGGCATCTAAAGAGGGGTATGTCTAGGGGCGCCTGGGTGGCTCAGTCGGTTGAGCGTCCAACTTCGGCTCAGGTCACCATCCCACGGTCTGTGAGTTCAAGCCCCGCATCAGGCTCTCTGCTGAAGCTCAGAGCCTGGAGCCTGGTTTGGATTCTGTGTCTCCGTCTCCCTCTGCCCCTCCCCTGCTCATGTTCTCTGTCTCTCAAAAGTAAATAAACATTGAAAAAAAAAATTTTAATAATATAAAATAAAATAAAATAAAATAAAATAAAATAAAATAAAATAATAAAGAGGGGCATGTCTTGTGAGACTGAATCCTTAACCTGTGGGATCTATGCTAATTCATGGTAGGTAGTGTCAGAAATGAACTGAATTATAGGACATCTAGCTGGTGTCACAGAGAATTGCTTGGTGGGGGAAAAACCCATACACATTTGGTGATCGGAGGTGTCTGAAGTAAGTTCTATGTAAGTAGTAAAGGAGAAACACATAGGAAGAAGAGTGAATTTTTCCTACTTAGTAATAAAGTGAGGGATATGGTTATTTGCATTAAAAAATAATCAACAGTTTTCCCTTAAAAAAAAACCCAGTAAATACTTTGTAGTGCCTTCAAAGCATACTGAAATAATAAAAGCTAGCCTTTACCTTAAAGTCTTAATTCAACAGCGAGATTTATCAAATATCAAGGGCTGGTTTTTGCTGAATATTGTTAAAGGTCTGGCTCCAAAGTTTTGCAAACCACCAGGTAAAAGCAGCCAACTTTTGTTTTCATGGGCTCTGCTGCCCCCTGTCAGAAGCTAAGAATGTTACAGGAAATAGAATTTTTTTAAACGAAGCTTTTCATAGAATAGCGATGATTTCCTCAATCACATGACACAGGATATTCTCACATCTTGTGAATTAATACCAAAGAATTATTTGTTTAGAAATGTGCCTGCCTTCATACAACTGTCTGAAATAATTCAAGAGGGCTGTCACTCACTGAGTTCCTCGGCACGCGTGCACTGAGCAGCAGACAAGTGTTGGGCCCCATCCATGGGCTCACGCCATTCACAGACCACTGGGGAAGACACATGAGCAAACGGACAACTTTCACACAGAGCGAGAAGGGGCGTGTGGGCACCAGGTGCTGGGGAGCACATCAATGCAGCACCTTAACCAGTGGGTTCCAAATGAAGTAAAAGGGGCCCATTCCCAAAGAGCAGGATCCAGCCGAATGAAGAAGGAAGTAAAGGCCTTTACCAGATAGCAGCAACCGTATGTGCCAGGGCAGGGAGGCCCAGAAGAGAGTGGCAAGTTCAGGCCCCAGCAAGAGGGGAACTGAACTGTGTGCCGAGCTTAATCTCAGCAGCCCAGTTGCCGCCTCCTGTGCTGAACAACAGCTGGCCGGGAGTCGCTTCATCTCACTGCCTGAGAGTGTAGCTGGGCCAGGTCAAGACAAAGGAGAGCAAATGGAATTCCTGAGGTGGCCATTTGAGCAGGAAATCCTAAGATGCCAGCCATTGCCCTGTGTTCTGCATGCATTCCATTCACAAAAGATAAAATGTTTTGCTAGCTAACTTAGGACTCAACTTAGCTATCTTAAGACCCGAATGGGGAAAGGGAGCCATCAATTAGTCCATAAAGATTTGCACATCATCAGAGCTGCTGTTCACAAGACAATAGAAAGAAATACCAAGTGAAAAGAAACCCAGTGATCATCCATGGCATTTGAAAATTCAACCTGTGGGAGATCCTTAAAACTTAGTGCTCATTTCCCCTACTTTCCCTCAGTGCTGGGCATATTGCTTCACTTCACGAAGGCCTTTTTTGTCTTTGTCGGAATACACACGCACCAAGGCATTAATCATTTACAGACCTCCATTATTTAGCTCATTTCCATGTAGTGCTTCATCTTTCAATGAGTCATATGTTTTCCCTTTGGACAGCCTTTTGGCAAAGTTTTCCATTATTTTTTTCTTTCCTTTTAGTTCATCCTCTATCAAATATTAAATATGCATTTAGTTCTATACTCTATAATAAGGTTTTCCATTCTCCTGATCTCCTAGTGACTTCTTTGACTTTATCAGTCCTAAAGGATTTTGGTAAGAAAATGACACCCCTCCAAAAACAAAAAAATTACGACATACTGTATTTCTCGTTAGTGCTGAACAACAAGATCAAAACTTACTTCAATAGTTAAAAATAACACTGAACAGATGCATCAGTAGAAAGAGCATCAGCTTGGAGTCAGACCAGCCATGATTCACATAATGACACTGCCACTTAACCTCACTGAGCCTAAATTTTCTCCTCTGTACAATGGGCACAATAAATCTACCTCATAAGGTTGTTGTGAGGAACAAACGAGCAAATAGATGCTAAAGTGTTTTGGAAATTATAAAGCACTAATCAAATGTAAGTCATTGTTAAGTTGCTCATTGAAGAATATAGGCTTCATAATTTTTCTTTTTGAACACCAAGGTTCTAATCATGGCAACATTCTTTATTTGCCCATACCTCACAGTTTTAGGATCTTGCCAAAGTCAGGAATGATTCCAATTGTCTTCTCTCTGCTAGGTCCCTGTTAATCAAGTGATTCTTGTTAAAACTAGCAAGACAAAAATTTCAGCACACAAGAAAACAGCACTGCATTCAAAGAGGGTTTGTCTTCGTGCCCTTTTATGTATATATGTATGTATTTTTATTTTAGAGAAGGAGAGAGAGTGTGAGCAGGGAAAAGGGGCAGAGGGGGAGGAAGAGAAGGGGAGAGAGAGAGAGGGAGAGGGAGGGAGGGAGGAAAAGAGAGAGAGAGACAGAGAGAGAGAGAGAGAGAGAGACAGAGAGAGAGAGAGAGAATACCTTAAGCAGGCTCTACGCTCAGCACAGAGCCCAGTGTGGGGCTAAATTCCACGACCCTGGGATCATGACCTGAGCTGAAATCAACAGTCAGATGGTCAACTGACTGAGCCACCCAGGTGCCCCTGTGCCCTTTTAGTTTTTATACAAGGTAATATTAAGTAATAATCAGCTAGCATCCATCCCTTTTCAGGCCACTGTTTTTTCCCCTAGAAGTCCCAGTTGCTTGAAACCCTTGAGTGGACAGAGAGAATTCAGGTATGCCATGGTAAATTGCTGAGGACTGAACTCAGTAACTGCATCTAAAGGACTAAAATAACTTGACCTCCATTAATAACACTTCTTGAACAGAGATGAATGATATAATTAGCATCTAATTACAAACTTCTTTTCCTTATTAGAGCAAAAAGAGGATTTTTTTTCCTCTAAGAGAAATATTAAAAGTAGGATCCATGTATAATTTCAGATGGAGACAGAGAAATATCATTGGCATTTGCAGAGCATTAACCGCTTCTGTTTCCTTACCTTGTTATGACATGTACACATGATCTCGTGGGGTGGCTGGCCAGAGAGCTGTAGTGCCACACTCCAAGAACAACACTGACAGCTCATCCATCCCAACACTTCGTGTGGAAAATGTCCAGGAAGACTCTCGGTCTGCAAGTCAAATTAGCCATGATCTTTGGAAGGTTTGCTATTTACCATTTCCCCCGGGACATATTCAGAATATTCTAGATCTCTTTGTGACATAAAATAATCATTTTTCTAACACCCTCCAGAGCCCCCAAAGTATTAGACTTCTAGGGAAAGAAGCTAACAAGCAAGTAATTTGAAGAACACAAAGCCAGCTTGGTATTGATTCCTTCCACAATTGGCCCATATTCTGCAGTGGTGGGCTAGTGTTGAGGCAATGACCAAAAACCACAGTGTCACAGCGAAGGAGGGAAAAGAAGTGTGTTGGGTGGGGGGAATGATTTAATCAGCCTAAGGGTCTTCTTTGAACTAATTCTGCCCTGAGAACACTTGCTGGATAAGCTCCTTATATAAACCTATGCTTTGGATCAAGGAAATGAACCTAGGGATATTAATCTCCCCATACCATGATTCAATTCATATTTCCCTACTTTAAAAACTTCAATAAATATTTATGGAATAAATGAATGCTGAAATATTAGTGATTACTCAATGCCTATAAAGTTTAAAGAATGGCCTTGGAAGCTTTCCATAAACTGAAGCCAATATATATTTCATTCATTCATTTGTTCAATAAAGGTGTATTGGGTTCCAAGTAAGGGTGGAACTTTTCTTAGTGGTGGAGATTCCGATATGAACAGACACACCACGTACTTGGACCTCTTTTCTTGAGGCTACATCCAATCTTCCACCATTTACTATCCCTAGGGCTCCCCACCCACCCACACTTTCTTAGACACAACCCAAGCTTCCGCTACTTTGTCAATGTTCTTCATCCTTCCCTTGCAACACCATTGAACTCTAACTTTTCCTCAAAAATTAAATTCAAATGCGCCTTCCTCAAGCTCCCTCCTAACCACACACTCTCCTCCTTCTCCAACATGAAGGAAACTCTGTCCTCTGAACTCACTGAGAACTTGACCTGCAGCTTTCTTTTGGCATTATCTCCTCTATTAATGTTACTTAGACATTTTCTCCACTATCTTTCAGGGAAAGACCTTTTCAACTGTACTTATAGCAGCTGGTTTAGTAATAGTTGGAACTTAGTAAATAGATAAATGTCAAACAAACAAATCAACCACTAAAGTCCTTGTGACTTAAGTTGCAGATACTGTTTATACACTTGAGAATACATTTCTCAAATCCCCTTAAAGGTATGATTTCATAAACTCAAAAGCCAAATAGGCCATTTGTTCAAGATTATTGAATGTGACAAAAATGTAAAACTGCCCATAAGAAAATAAAAATATGTTGGGCTGCATATCTCATGAAAGTAGTTGAGGCAGAATCATGCACCTATCTCCAGAGAAATAAAATTTGAAGAGTGTTCTTCTAACTGCTGAGTGATACCAGTTCTTTCTCAAATAATTTGAAGATTTGAACAGCAAATCTGTACTTTCAAGACTTCAACTGCAGTCAGGCCAACCCCCTAATCCTCTCACTTCTGCTGCACCTGCAGACCAATCCAACCCAGTACCTTCTCCATCTACCTGGGCTGTTAAGCAATACTAGAGAATACCCTGCAATACTATCAGGCACTCTTATATCCTTGATGAGTTTCTTCTCTTATGTCTTCAAGAGTTTGTTTCCAAAGTATTTCTTCTCAAGCCACCTACCAATCTCTCTGATTTCAGCAATCACAACCGAGCTCTCTTCCCTCATGATAATAAAAACAATATATCAACAGCATTTATTAAGCACTATGCTTAAGCATTTTGCCTTAGAGGCATTATCTCAGTTAATCTTCACAAGGACCACCAATTATTAAAATAGGTGTCATTATCCCTCTTCTACAAATTAGGAAACTGAAGCAGACAGAAGTCAAATAACTTGCCCAAGGTCACAAAGTCACTAAGTGTGAATCCAGGACTTGGATTTATAACTTGGATATGACAAACTCCAGAGCCAACTGGTAAGCCTATACTTTGTTGACTCCTTGTTCTCTTCCTCCCTTGGGACATGGTAAAGGCAGGGAGAGGATTCTTTTTTTTTTTTATTTACTTATTTTGAGAGGGAGAAAGAGTGCGAGCAGGGGGAGGGGCACAGAGAGAGGGAGAGAGAAATCCCAAGCAGGCTCCACGCTGTCAGCGCAGAGCCTGACGTGGGGCTCAAACCCACACCCTGTGAGATCATGACCCAAGCCGAAATCGAGAGTTGGACGCTCAACAAACTGAGCCACCCAGGTGCCCCCAGGGAGAAGATTATTAATAAGCCCTGTGGCTCTGGCCTAGCTCATACAGGCCGCTAGAGAATGACCTCCATCTCTTCGGTCCACAGTTCTCCAACCAGTGTCAACTAGTCAGTAGGAGGAGAAGCAATGTGGATATACATTTGTTAACTGCATTGACCTAACCAGCCTTAGTTCAGGTTGCTATAGCAGAATGTAACAGACACCATAGACTGGGCGGCTTAAACAAACATTCCTCACAGTTTTGGAGCCTGAGAAGTCCAAGATCAAGGAGCCAGCAAGATCCAGTGTCTGGTGAGGGCAGGCCTGCCTGCTTCCTGGTTTACAGGTGGCCATCTTTTCCTGACAAGGCAGAGGGTAGAGAGAAAGCGTCAGCTCTCACATCTCTTATGAGGGCACCAATCCCATTCACAAGGGCTCCAACCCTAGGACCTAATCACTTCCCAAAGGTTCCATCTCCTAATGCCATCCCATTAGGGATTAGTTTCAACATATGAGTCTTGGGGGACACAAGTTTTTAGTCCTCAGCACAGGCTTATTGTTTTAAAAAGCAATTGATTTTACACAAAAACAAAATTTCTCCTTTTGTTCCTTCCCTTTTGATTTCACCTAGGTTTCAGTAATGTACCATCCTGAGAGTATCCTGACCACCTCTTGTGTGTCATTAGGCCCACTTACTTCCATACCTCAATAGGTATTTCTATCTCTCTTATTAACCATATCCTTACTACATTGGGAGTGGAGGGGTCTCCTAGACGATCACTTCTTAAACTTAAATGAATGTATAAATCACCTGAGGATCTTACTAAAATGTAGATGCTCATTCAGTGGGTTTGTGGTGAAGCCTAAACTCCCAAGTGACACCATGCTGCTGATCTCCAAACTGCACTTTTGAGTAGTGATGCCCTAGGTATTTAAGCACATGAACAGTTCTTCCTTGGTGATCCTGTTAGTGCTAGCTGATTTTCCTCCCAAATGTGTAATCACATTTGGTGATCAAAATTATGCTGAGTATGCACTTGCATATTATATATGTAACCTACTATAGGTACCAGTGGCTAAACGTCACCAGGTTTTCAAGTGTTTTGAATTTTTTATTCAAGTTTCATTTTCCTCATTGAGGTCTAATTGTTTGTGAAGTAGCAGTAAAACTGTTTAAATTTTGCTTTGATAGGCCCTGGGCAATTCATGACTACATTCCACCATACTGTCTTCTTTATGGACTCAGGGAAAGATGTTCTCTTCCTGTCCAAGAAAATCCATCTGCGTCCTGACTTCCACCTCTTTCCACAAGAAACTCAGTTATCTGTTTTCTCTTGTTCATCAGCCCCCTTTTTTTTATAGTTCCAAATTTTTCCATAGTAACACTAACAGAAAACTTTCCTAAAAAATACACTATTTAAAAAAATAGAGTGATTTAGCAAAATTTTAATTGCTGGATTTCGGTGGAGGATACACTGACGGGTGTTCATTGTACCACTCTTCCAACTTTTCTCAATATTTGAAATTTTAAAGTTTAGAGCACAGTTAGACACAGAAACAATGAACAATTTTTCCTATTTGTGAGTTTCTGGCCCAGGACAAACGTATTCCAGGGTAAGACTTCAGACTATAGATCTCCTTCAGTTTCTCATTCACTAACTTATTACAAATCTCCTTCCAAAAAAAAATGTATTAGGCCATTAAAAAAAAAAAAAAAAAAGCTTACGTCCAACACGATACATAAGCATATCCTTTCATGGTCTCTTTAGATTATAAAATAAACTATTAAGAATTTTTAACTTAGTTTTTCTAGAATGAACACTAGAAATGTCGCTGACCTACACTCCCTATAGTTTACTTACTCCCTCCTGCCTATAAACCTTGACTGCCTTGCAAACCTAAATTCTCTATCAAATCACCTTAAAATCTATGGCTTCATATCCGTATCTCTTTTAAAAAGGGGAAAGTCTCCATTCCCTGCCTGGCCTCTTCCTCCCAACAGGTGACAAGCTGGGCCTTGAACAACTGCATTCCAAGTAGAACACTGAGCCACTGGGCACTCTTGCCCCTGCACTCCACACTTGGCTCCACCTGGGCCACAAGCTGCTCTGAGGACCTGAGGTCAGTTGGCATCTTACATGCTTTCTTTCATCTTGCTTTCCCCAACACCGGTGTGGCACTTAACCCAAGGTAGGTGTTTAAGTATTTGTGAAATAGTATTTCTAGTCACTTCCTAGGCAAATGCTGCCCAAAATGAAAATGTTTTATACATCATGCTTTAAGTTTATCACATGAATCCTGTTTAAACAAGTCTGAATGGTTCTCAACCTAGGGAAATCTTGCCCTGCAAGGGACACGAGGCATGATCTGGAGGCATTTTTAGTTGTCACAACTGGGGTGGGTGCTACTGGCATCTGTCAGGACAGGATCCCTACAATGAAAAGGTTACCTGACCGAAAATGTCAGTATGCCAAAACTGAAAAATTGTAATAGCTGTAGTTTCTATTTCCTTTAACCTAAGGGATTTAAGAAGCACTAGAAACCAAAGAGTCAAGCAATTAAACCCATAGATAGGGCGGCACTATTGTTTTCAGTTTCTTAATTTAAAGAAAAAGTTCTTGATTTTTCATTATGAAGTTCCCTTTTCTGGAAAACCACCCAAAGAGCAATATTATTTAAATGGCACAACCACAACACTGTAGTGCAACAACGATAGTCAACTAAGATTAAAAACTGGTCTAAGACTTTAGATATAATAAGTTTTATTCATCTGGTGGTACTTGATGCTCACAGGGCACCGTACAACAAATTTTAAAAATACAATATGAAAAAATTGAACAGCCAAAGAGATCAATTCCATTAGAGGGCCCACAGAAAAACCAACAAAAGCCCACAGAAAAACCCACCCACTGTCATCCCTTAAGAACATTTTCTTCCTGCTTAAGTTTGGCTTTAAGAAACACCAAAAGAAAGTGAGAAAGTCTTTGAACGAGTTAAAACTTCACATAGCGTCTTTCACATGAATATATCACAAAATGCTTTCCTTATTCAAGAAGCGTATAAAATTATCCAAACACCTATGAGCCTCTATTTGGTCCCATCCTTTAAGGTCATAGCTGTATTTCCCTCACCTGCCTTCAAATGATTTGCATCAGTAAAAGTCATATAAAGCGGTCTCTTTTGCTCCATTTTGCCATTACAAAGCAGATATGTTTTCCATAAACAGGAAGGGCCCAAGAAAATTGAAGTTACCCAACTTCTTGAGGTGAAAATATAACTAAATTTTTCCAAGACCAGTTTAAAACCAAATTCTGGCTTCGAAACCATTTTCTGCAATTTTCATGATTAGAAATTACTGAAGGTCATTTGACATAAACTACAAGGAATAGTAAGATGTAAAGTTATAATGGGGGCTACTGTTACAAAAACTTCAAAGAATAAAAAGATGATCTGGAAAATTGTGTTCTAGGACACCCTGACATGTTGTCACAATATTACACAAGGAACAATAAGGAGTTACAATTTCTGCCTGAAGAGTCCTTTACTGCTCAGTATTCATTTTGTAAAAGTCAGCCAATTACAAACTGTCATGTAAGCCTCCAACACAGGAAGCACTAAGTGTTAACAGTTGGAGGCACAAACTCCTTAGTCACAGTGTAACAGTTTTACTTACAGTAGCAGAGCCATCCCATGCTTACTCTGCTGTAGAATCTCATTTCCCATTCGAGTTCACCAAAGTACTAAAATAAGGAGGCAAAACTGCTATGGGTAGTCAAAGTACTAAAATGAAGAAATTTTTGGTCGGATTTCTGGGAAAAGCTGAAAATATATTTAAAGTAGTTGCCAAAATATGGTAAGCACTACCTTAATGCTTAGTTCCTCTAAAATTAAATGGTGTTCCAACTTATGCTTAACATCTATAGATCTAAGCAAACCTAGACATTTTAGCTGCTGCAGTTGTGTAATAACACACAGTACGTAATACGCAACTAGATGTGTCTCCCCTTTTCCATTATACTGCATTTCTTAAGGGCAAGGGGCAGGTCAAAAGCACCTTTGCATCCCCTACACTAAGCACAGTGGCTGGTATACAGTAAGTGTTCAACAAGTATTTACTGAATACATTGTTGAGTACTGGCTTATGACATGGGAAAGAGCCCAAAGATTGTCTTATTCTATTAGCAATACTTAAGTAGAAAGCAGTTTCAAAGTAGATACCTTACCCACTTTCTAAACACAGACTCAAGAGTTAGATATGACTTAAATCATTTCTCCTAAACATGTTCATAAAGCATTTTGAGAAATCAAGAGATGAAAGGCGCTATGTAAGTGCAAAATATTATTACTCAATACAGGTTAGCAAAGATGCTATATTCTCTATGGTGATAGAACAGTTGTGCTAGTTTGAGGTGAACACCCCCAAAGCTACTACTCTTCTTGATGTCATTATCAACAGAACAATGGAATTGGACAAAGATGCCATCACTTTATATAGTTTATATTCTGCTAACTACTTTCTATAAACCAGGTAACAGAAAATAAAATTAAGCCACTTACTCTACACAAACCAATACTTTATCAAAGTTCCGCATTTTACAAGTCATGTTCAAAAAACACACACAAGTTAGCATTTTGTACACAAATGTTTATTTCTCAATTAAACATTCCCTTTAAACACAAGGAATGAATTCTAAATTTTCATAAAGATGAATTAAAAATGAAATCCCTCCAGTATAGTGTGTGTAATCGCTGTGTTCTTGGTCACTACTGGCATTTACTGTTTAACATCAAAAACAAAGACGGGTTATTTAAAAATCATGCTACTGGATTTCTAGCTCTTCCTCTATGACCAGTTCTACACTGATCTGCAATGTTTAAAAGTTTACATCACCAAATCGAAGCAAGTTTAAGAGGTGAAACAGCTGTGCATTAAACACAAAATAAACAATAAAGTTATAAGATATAGTCAAGTTCATAACGAATATAGGTGTTCTTATCATCATTGTAGATTCTTGGGTAATGTGCTATGAGAGCATCCTGTGAACCAATGTAGATGGAGTTGTAGATTTTCCAATACACGTCTCTGACTTTCCGGGCCGGGTGAAACAAACCCTAGAGTAATTAGAAGGTTATATTATTTCAATTTTCAATAACATATATAACCTTAGCACAACTAACCAACAAACCATAAAGACGGGATTCCAAACATTTCTCTTTAAGAGAAAAAAACCTGACAAAGGCACAAAATTGCAACAAGCTAAGACAAAATCTAATCTCTTCTCCCCCCACAACTGTTTTCCCATATGGTACAAACTAGCCTACTCATAATTAAGAACAGTGACTTAATTCAACTAAATTATTTTTTTTTCATGGAGTAACCCTTTAAAAATCTTAACCTTACCTGTAAACAATACTGTAACATTCTACATGGTCCAATAGCAACTCTCAGGCCCTCCAGGGCTCCCATAACTGCTTGAATTACATGGGGCGATGTCTCAAACACATTGGGCCATACATAGTTCAACAAGTGATTCAGTGAATCTTCACAACCAAATCCATAAACCCCAAGTGACATGTGTTGCACCACTGCACTAGCCGTCTGTCTGTGTACAAGGTCCCTGTAGCAGGTGGAAAAAGAAAAACCCTCGTTAAAATGGTCTTAGTTTTACAGGAAACACTTACCTGTCCTAATTAGAAACTAAATTACAAATTCGGTGCAGGGAACAAATGCAAACATCTCATACTTTATGTACCTGATATAAAATGCCTTTAGAATATACAACATTCTGTATCAGATTCAGGATTCCCCTTGAGAATTTTTACCTTAATGACGCAAACTTTACTGTGGCTCAAAAATAAGTAATTCCCAATTAACCTTTGAAAGGAATATGAGCAAGAGAGCCCTGTGCAGTGCACTTTTAGTATGTTACTAAAGAGGGGATATATGATTCTTAGATATGAATAACAGTAATCTCATTTTAAACTCTTATCAATTTAATAGACTTGAAAAGTGATTCAACACTGCTATATAAGAGACAACTAAACTAAAATTAAAACCCTTCCCTTGTAAATTTTAAGTTTCATTCAAAAATGCAATTTGGGGAGGACCAAAAATTTTTCAAACCAACAGAGTAAGAATTCTATCATCTCCCATGTTAACTGAATTTATGACAAATCATGGAATTATTTATTCTACAGTGACTCAGCTGGGAAAAACATCAGATAAGTTGGTGATGAGTATAAACAACAAGTTCATACACTTTGCCCTCAAAGGTAACAACACCTTAAAGATAAAAGAAAAAACACTGAACTTGCTAGCATCCTTATTTCTTACTTACTATAACAACACTTAATCAAGTACACTTTATAGTAAAGCAGCATTCCTCATTAATCAATTTCCCAAAGGTATTGTTTCTTTTCATTTGGAAGTTTTTGACAAGTTACACCTCAACTTAATAGTACACAGAGCGGTGCATGGGTGGCTCAGTCAGTTTAGTGGCCAACTTCGGATCAGGTCAGGATCTCCCAGTTCATGGGTTCGTGCCCCGTGTTGGGCTCCAGAGCCTGGAGCCTGCTTCAGCAGGCAGCCTCTCCTTGCCCCTCCCCCACTCATGCTTTGTCTCTCAAAAGTAAATAAACATTTAAAAAATTTAAGAAAAAAATAGTACATAGAATATAAATTTTAACTGCAGGTCACATACTTTGATGGCTGCACTCTGATGGTCAGGCACACCTCACTGAGGAATATGGAACAATATGCTTCTGATTTACTGGGCCCCAGGTGGCTAGACTTTTACAGAACCTGATTCTTAGTCTGTCTCTATGTCTTGCATGCATTTATACCTCGCTGGTAACTTGTTGATCCTGTTAAGCTTCCCTTTTGGAACGTCATGAATAAGTAACTTTAATGTGTACACAAAACTAATTGAATTGTTTCTAATTTGGATACCTTATCTTTCTTGAAAAATAAAGAGCTAAAACAGTCATTTCCCTTACAACCTGGGACTTTTTTGTTTATTTTGAGAAAGAGAGAGAAAGGGGAGGGGGAAGTAGAGAGAGAATCCCAAGCACGCTCTGAGCTGTCAGTACAGAGCCCGACATGGGGCTTGAACTCATGAACCGGGAGATCATGGACTGAGCCAAAGAACAAGAATCAGATGTTCAAGTGACTGAGCTACCCAATCACTCCTTCCCTTACTACCTGGACCCTGAACCTTTCTTTACATGAATTACTTTTGTGTTTAAAGCTGTATGTCGGTCCAGATAGTTAAAGGTATCAGGAATCTATCAAATAACTCAAGCAGTCCTGTATCAGTGGTCAATGTCTGAATAACTGGGGGCCTAAAATGGGAATAATATAACTATGGTTCAGTAGTTACAAAGCCTAATAATAATCTTTGCTTCGCATGCACTAATAAAAAGCTAAATAGATCAGGTCTCTTTGCCACACCAATAAGCTCATGCTCATCATTTCCTCCAACTATATTTGACTTTAATTAATTTCTTTCCTTGTCCTTTATTTTAGAGAGAGAGCACACACCTGGGGAAGAGGAGCAAGGGGAGAGAGAATCCCAAGCAGGCACCACGCTAAGCGTGGATTTGCAGTTTGATCATCACATGATCCTGGGATCATGACTTGAGCTGAAATCAAGAGTTGGATGCTCAACCAACTGAACTGCCCCCGCACCCCATGACTTCAATTAATTTTTAAAACAAAAGTTTACCAATTACTGCTTTTCAAACTGTATTTAGTCTAAAGATATGAAAGGGGGGCTTAAAAGGGGAGGGAGCACCTAAAAGAGAAAATTTGGGGATCCACTATAGCATACATGTTATTTGGAGAATGGTCATGTTCACTTCCATAAAAATTCAGTCTCATATTCCCCCTTCTTTAACTGCATCACTAACAAATAGGTCACATAATAATTATTTCAATAAGTTCTAAAATAAAGGAAGAATTATAACTATTTCTTTCTTGCATTTAATTCAGGTCACTTACCTATCCATTAAAGCATCTTCAAGTAATGGTGTTACAGCATAAATGTAGTCCTTTCCCATTTCACCAATATATTCAAACAAGAAGGAAAGTGATTTTAAGACTCCATTTTGGACATTCAGCTCAGGAACTCTGTATTCATTCATTAAGGCAGGTAGTACTGTGAAGGGTGAACACGTTTCGGCAACAATAGCTATTGCTACAGTGGTACAAACTCTGTTCTGCCTTTCCTGAACTTTGAGGTTGTTTAAGAGTGTAGCCAATACATCATGAGGACTGAAAAAAATAAATGTGTCAGCAATCTGTCAGATTGTAAGTCAAATTTTGGAAAGAAAAAAATGTAAAGGAATAAAACTTTATGGTAAATAATTATTGGCAACTTTGTAATTTTATGATTAAATACAATAATGTCACTTAGCACTGGTACTTATTTCTACTTAAAAACTTCATCAAATTAAAATATGTGTTGAAGAAAAAAATTCAAATGGTTAGTAATTTTCAAATGTAATTTTTAGTCTTTAGTGAACTTCCTAAAATATAAAGTTTTAGACTGAACAATTCTAGACTGGTCAAAACATGGCCACCAGAGCTAGGCAGTAGTATCCAAACTGTGGTCTCTCATGGCTCAATACACAATCTACCTTCCTTTTCTTGCCTTTCCGCCCACACACCTTCGTAACATCTATTCACTAAGCATTTATTTCACCACAAACAGACACTGAAGCTAAAAAAGCACAAAAGCTATTCACTGCAAAAGTCTTAACTATACCACCGCTGAAATAAATTATTCTACTACCGCTACCAAAAGACAGGGAGGGGGTAAGGAGACTCTAATTAATCTGGGTTTTATTGTTTTATTGCTTAAAAATATTTTGTTATTAAACCACATGTATGTGTGGTATCTCATTTTGTACAATGACTACTTCTTCTAGTTTGGTTCTGATGAGACGAGCAAATAACCACAAATTATCTACTAGTTATAATTTCAGTTGTCTGTGGATTCGCTTTAGAAAACTATTTTAAAAACACAAAGTATTAACATGAGACCTGAATTATGCTCATTGTTTTATTAAGAACAGCCCTTAGTATTTTAAACAATACCTGAAAGAGACCAGCTAAAACCTGAAATTATTCTAAAGATGGTACTGTTTTCCTTTCTGAAAATACCTGAGGTGTGATTAAAATAAATTTTAAAACTCTCCATACATTTTAATTCAATTTAAAATTTAAGAAAACACCTCAAAAACTGGAGGTCAGTGTTAAACGATATGCTTTCTCACCTGCATTATTCACACCACACTTTTAGAGATTACTACAGAAATAAAAGCATTTTTCAACACAGTGGGTTTATTACAAAATTAAAAATACATACATAAAAGTAAGTAATACTCACCCAATGGCCTTTGCAATGTAACCAAATGTGTTGACTGTGGCTCTACGAATAGCTTTTTTGTGAGCTTTTAAGAGCTCCAGAAGCTCAAAACAAATCCTCATCCATTCTCTCGCAGACACATACTCAGCTCCCCTAATTTAAGAAGAAAAAAGTTAATTTTGATAATAAATTTTAGAAGGTAAACTTGCAAATTCAGTTCTCAAAACATGACTATCTACTCAGTTTAAGCAGTAAATAAAAATATAACTCTTCAGAAAGGATGGTTTAATCTTAAAAATTATATTGCCACCTCTAATCACCATCTCAAGTTGAAATTTCACAGAACATTTCACTGGATAGTCTTACCATATATGTTTGTATTAGCAACATTAAGCATATTTGCAAAGTGAATAAACAAGTAGCTAAACGTAAAAACTGATACTGTTCATAAAAATGTTTAGGCAATCTGCTTACCTGTCAGCAATACGTCCAACAAGATCAATACAATTCTCTTGTACTTTTTCATGCCTGTTCTTTAAGATGGGGGTGAGTCTAGGCAGGAGATCTTTAATTGGTGGGGTCATCTTATGCATACCTATTTAATAAAAGTCAACACACTATCAATAAACATTTGAACTATAACTTGTTCATTTTACCTTTTACTTAGCAATATAATATAGATGACTAGGCATAAATATAAACTTACAGCTGCCTATGGAAAGAAAAAGCCCCATATTCTGACCAGACTCAGAATTGTTTTTAACTTTTTATTAACTTCTGATTATGCATAGAAATGAAAAGAAATTAGTGAAGTGATTTAAAAAATGATGGATACTCAACAACAGAAGAGTTTTATTTGGTTCTGAAATGTATTTGTACACTCATATTTAAATATGGGGACAGTTTATGTTCCGGCCATACACAACAATATAAGCCAGAGGCAGACATGTAAATTAAAGCAAAATTTTCCAGAAAGGGCCCCCTTACCCTTTAACTGCAAAACAAACAGATCTCCAGTCTCCCTGCAATGCAGGGCATACTTGGATGGTATTTACACCTATGAAGAGAGAAAAAAGGAGGCAGCTGGCAGGGGCTCTTGCTCTAACTAGAACTGCTTGTTCTGATTCTCTCTCCATTGCTTTTCCCATGTTTCCCTGACCAACAATATGGTTTACAACTCCCTGCAAACCAGAGCCCCTTAAGTGGCCAAGTAACTGATTTTTGGCAAGTAGCTATCTTCAAGTATAGAAGACAGGGCTAAATTGGGGATTACATGTCAATGCAATGGTTCAAAGATCTCCTATACTGCATAAAAACCCCTTACTAAAATGAGAAAAACAGTGGCTATCAGTCAGCTATTCTGACCTCCTGCTAGGTTATTTTGGCTCTTCTTAACCATACAGAAGTTACTTTTGCAGAAGTCATGTTCAACTACAGTAAAGATTAAAGAGAAGAGACCATTTGTTTGCTACATCATAATTTTCTTAAATAATGAAAGCTTTGCTCTCCATACCCAAGGGGGCATTTGTAACGTACTTGTGTTTTGCTTTGGGTTAGAAAACTGAATGGATAAAGAACTGGATATAAATAAAAATGAGACAACAACTTGATAAATCCACTTTTCTCTCTGGTTATGTTCCTGAAACATGACAGCAAACAGAAAAACCTGCCATAATCATTTACTAATTCAAGGGTAAAGAAATATACAATATTTCGTCTCCTAAAACTAAAACTCCAGCATTGTTTCCTCACACCCTTCAAATACGTTTCAGGTGAGACACTGTTTTTATTAGGATTCTCTATTCCATGACTTCAAAGTTTTTTGAGTTGGTAACCATTCTCACCTCTCTTTACAGGTCCTAAACTTGCCCTCTTTTCTCTGTTTAAAGTGCAATATAAACGAGTTTTAGGAAACAACTTTCGTGACATCCTGACTTAATTATGATTTTGAAGTGCTTAAAACCACGTATCAGAAATCATTACTCAATTCCTAAATGTGATTCTGTATCTTACTTTCAAAAAAACAAAGTTAAAAAAACAAAATAAAAAAATTCTTTCATGACCAGCAAATTCCATACCTATTACATTTACAATGGCCTTCAATGCTCCAAGAATGCTGCCCAATACTTCAGGGTACTCTTCACCCAAATACTCATACAAAACAACACCCAAGTGCCCCATCAATTTTTCCTGTAATAATAATAATAAAAAAAAAAAAAAGTTAAAATGTTACTATTCACATGGAACTATTTGGTGGGAAAATAAGAATCTGATAGAAAAGTTTACCTCTTGACAAGTCTTCATGACAACAGCAGTTCGAGAAATCAAGTCAGCTGCCTGTTGCCTAACTTTTGCTGATTTGTTATTTAAACGCCACAAAACTGTACCACAGATCTGAGGCAAGTAAGGTTTGACTCGTTTGCCAAGAGCATTGACCACTGTGCCAAAGCCATTCAACATTACAGAGTCCTAAAAAAAGAAAAGCTACGTTAAATTTAAAAACTACATTCACTGAGACTACAATTCAGTTTGTGCCCGAATAGTTTAAATATACTAATATTCAGAGGTGCCTGGGTGGCTCAGTCGGTTCAGCGTCCGACTTCGGTTCAGGTCGTGATCTCATGGTTCGTGGGATCAGGCCCTGTGTTGGGCTCTGTGCTGATAGCTCAGAGCCTGGAGCCTGCTTCAGATTCTGTGTCTCCCTCTCTCTCTGCCCCTTCTCTACTTGTACTTTCTCTCTCTCTCAAAAAAATAAAACATTAAAACAAATTTTAAATATACTAAGATTAATTTAACAAAATCAAATCTAAAAAATTTAAATCATAGACAACTGAAATGAGAACATGAGGATTTTTAAAATTTCAAATTCAATTACTTTTCAGTGATAATTATTTGGTTGAAAAGTAATGTTTTACAAATATGAAGGTCAGCAGCAATTTGTTGTAATAATCTGTATCATTACCTCTGTAGTCTGTTCTTGGAAAGCATAAAGAATACCATCAATCAACTGTTCTTCAAGTTTATGATCAATATCTGCTGCTCCCAAGTTGCCCATAATTTTCTCAATTGTCTCCATCACCATTTTTCTGTACTGTTCAGCTTCATCCTTCAGATCATCCACAATCCTGGATATAATTTCTGCTGCACCTACTTTGTTTGCCAATTCCACAGTAGTATCAACTAACTAAAGACAGGAGGAAAGAAACCTTTTAGATATTATCCAAGCCAGCAAGTAGGCTGAGAACAGTTAATTCCTGTTTCAAAAACTTTTAAGAGAAAGGTAACCCAAAAAACATAAATGTGAGAGTAAGTCAAAATGATTTAAGGTAAGATTGTACTCATGTTTCACCTAGCCCAGATTAAGTATTTCTTTTAACTAGACAAAGACATTAATTCATAGTTGAGTATTTATCCTAGAATGCAAAATCAAAATGGAAGTTAATTAGCTGACTAAATACATCTCCTTTTATAATCAAGCACATATTTTGAGACCAGGGCAAAAACAATGTTTAATATTCATTCAAATTAACTAAGGAATTAGTTGAAAAGATTATTTAAAAATATTTTCTTCAGTAGGTTCCATGACCAATATGAACCTTCAACTCACAACCCTGAGATCAAGAGTCATATGCTCTACCAACTGAGCCAGCCAGGCACCCTTTGAAAATATGTTTTACGGGGGGCCTGAGTGGCTCAGTTAAGTGTCTGACTCTTGATTTTGGCTCAGGTCATGACCTCACGTTCCTGAGATAGAGCCCCTTAAACCCCATGGTGGGCTCTGAGCTGGGTGTGGAACCTGCTTAAGATTCTCTCTTCCTTTTCCTCTGCCCCTCCCCAACTCATGCTCACTCTCAAAAAAAAAAAAAAGATAAAATATTTTTTACAATGAAAGTTTACCTGTCGGTAATTTCTTCTATCCAAAGCCATTCTGTGTTGCCAGAAGTGTTTAAAAAAAGGAGGAAGAATCTCTGTTTTAATGTAGTTTGCTTCTACACCATCTGTTCCACAACACTGCTTTACCACCTAAAAGGTTAAAAAATAGTAGTAAATACAGTCTTGGTTTAACAATAGTTAAATAGTTTTGGGCTTTAACATTCTCTGAACCACGAAACACACCCAATTTAGGTGAACCAATCCGTGACAACAATTTGGAATACTTACCTTCAGCACAATTTTCTTCATTTCTTCATCAGGTGACTGAAATTCTCGAATAAGGATTAACATCACTTCTCTAGTATAGTAGTTGGCATATTCTGCATCCATAAGAGGAATAAGATAGCCAATAGCCTTTAAGAAAGCAGCCAGACCCTATTTTAAAATAAAAAAATACGTATACTTAGTAAGTTAGATTTAATTGCCTTAACTTCAATGAGTGGAAATGAAAAGAAAAATAAAATCTATCTGGTGAACCAAACCTACCTTTCCTCTGTGTTGACGGATACCCTTCCATAGAGGCTTTAACACAGAATCAAAAGATTCGATACCATAAGGAGTTGCTGCTTCAGCCAAGGCAGCAATGGCCAAAGCACTAATGGTCCGAACTTTCTGTTGCTCATCCACAAGACCTAGAAAAAACCAAACAAACACAGGTTGTAACTAAGTGACAACATTACCTAATTTTCACAAGCTCATCATTTAGTCAAAATGAAGAATCTGTTCATACTAGACAAAATTAGACAAAAGCCAATATGAACCAAAGCCTATTAGCAGATAACGTAATAAACCCCATCACAAGTTATGTGGGGTTTTTGTAGGTAGAACCCTTCCATTTATCTCTCCAAATCAGTAGCCCAAATTTCAGGACACCTATTTTATAAAAGATGAAGTAATGGGGCGCCTGGGTGGTTCAGTCGGTTAAGCATCTGACTTTGGCTCAGGTTATGACCTCACTGCTCATCTTGAGTTCAAGCCCTGCATTGGGCTCTATGCTGGCAGCTCAGAGTCTGGAACCTGTTTCAGATTCTGTCTCCGTCTCTCTGCCCCTCCCCTGCTCAAACTCAGTCTCTCTCTCTCAAATATAAACATTAAAAAAAAACTTTTTTAATAAGTAAAAATAATTTTTAAAGAGACGAAGTTATATCACAACTTACCATGCTCAATGATTTCAACTAAACTTCTGAGATGTGGCAAGATGGCACAGCCCATAAGAATAGCTATCTGCTGTACAATCTTAATACCAGTGTGTCTCGCTTGCCAGGACTTCTTACTTTTACACACAGCTTTTAAGAAGGGCAACAATGAAGGAATGCCCAGGGCAGAGGCTACAACAGCAAAAGCTCTAGCTGTTGTGTTACGAACATACTCATCCATGTTATCTATATCAGGTCTCATGGTAGAGATCATAGTAGCCAGACCAGCAGCCTAAAAAGTCAAGAAGGACACTCATCAGCTGATAACATTAACCCTCAACGCTTTCCTTCTATAATCAAATAATCCCATCAATGGATACAAAACTTTCTTCTCTAGAAATATAATGTAAATACCTTTGCCAAATTAGAAATAATCTCTCGACCTTCCACTCTAGCATAGTAATCTTCATCAATTAGCAATGGTTCAATGACCACAAGGATCTGAAAAAGAAAAAGAGCTACACTTTCACACCAATTACTAATGCCATACTCGTGTAACAAAATTAAATACATATTGAAAAAATTTTATTATAGGTCATTTATGTAATTTACACACACAAGCATACAAAACATATTTTGCTAGGAAATTTATAATTACCGGACTTTGTAACAAGGGACAATAAAAAATTTTAATTACACAATTTCAAACCCCATATAAAAACTGGGGAGAACTGTTCATCACAGAGTAAAAATATTCAATATTTAAAAAAATAACAACTTCTGGAGCACCTGGGTGGCTCAGTCAGTTAAGCATCCGACTTTGGCTCAGGTCATGATCTCATGTCTTGTGGGTTCAAGCCCCACATCGGGCTCTGTGCTGACAGCTCAGGGCCTGGAACCTGCTTCATATTCTGTGTCTCCCTCTCTCTTTGCCCTCCCCCACTTACTCTCTCTCTCTCTCTCTCTCAAAACCAAACATTAAAAAATTTTTAAAAAATTCATAAAAAAAAAAAAAAACTACACTAATCTTCATTTAACAATTCTAAGCCATTATTACCACCAGCAAAAAGATGGGTCCTTAACACCAAATGGCATGCTACAGACATGTATCTTTTCTTATCCTAACATAATACCAATAAAAGTAAATGAAAAAGTATGAATAATATGAAACCATTTTAGTCAAGATGACAAAAAGTTCCTTCAATATATACACACATACATTTGTATATGTGTTATATACTTGTGCAAAGAAAAAGGTCTAAGAGGACATGTAAATATAATATTGGTTAACTCTGTAGAGTGTCTTACAGGGGGGTGAAATTCCCCCTTTTTGTTGTGAATGCATGCATCAGCTATTACCTCTTAAGAATTTTTTAAATTTCACAAATAATAAATGACTTAAGAAATCCATTAATTGTTTTTATATTAAAAATTATCCAACCATTAGAAACACTACTTTAATTAGAACAACACACCTTATGCACATATGGTCGAACTAAGTCATCAAGTTTGTATAATATTCGATCAATAACTTTCACAAGTAAATGACGCTCTTGATCCTCAAGTGTAGGAGACATCAGTAGAGGAAGAATCTGATTAAACAAAGGACCAGCTCCAAATTCACGAGCTTTATCAGTAATCTGACGCAATGCAGCCTGGGGGGAAAAAAAAGAGTAGAAGGTATATTCCCTTATAATTAAGCATTCTGAAAGAACTAATTACTCCATGATTTTCTTTACCTTAATATTTTTAGTATAAACTTCACAGACATCTTACACATATTAGCGTAAGTGCATTCCCATCAAATTACTCTGAAGTTAGAGGGGCGTCTGAGTGGCTCAGTCACATCTGACTCTTGATTTTGCTTCAGGTCATGATCTCACAGTTTCTAAGATGGAGCCTGCTTGAAATTCTCTCTCTCCCTTTCTCTCTGCCCCTCCCTGGCTAGCACTCTTGCAGATCTCTGCATCTCTCAAAATAAATAAACTTAAAAAATTTATAAAAAGGCCCGGAGAACAAAAACGAGAATCTCATTTTTCAGCATCTGTATTAGCATAAAGCTGTCGGACTAAAAAAATTAAATCCTTCATACTACACCTTTCTTTCCCTTACACTATGCCCATGGTAAAGATGAAGAGATTAATTATAAATTTCTAAACATAAAACTATAATGAACATGACGATGTAATGAACTAGTACTTACCTTTCTCATTGGAGGTGTTCCATTCTTAATTTTTAAAAGAAGCTTCATTATTTTTCTCTCTTTTTGCTCTTCTGGACTAAGTGTTGATTCATCAACATCAACCTCACAGTAAAAAAAAAAGAAAATGCAGTTAGATTAAGATACTGTGATTTGTAAGTCCTAAATAAAAAATGGTATTTCAGTTCTGCTATTATCACTTACCAAAAGTTTATCAAAGTACTGAATATCATCAGGTTTTAAAAATGGCAGATTCCCAGATGGTTGGTCATTAACACTTTTCATTGTTCTATCTTCAGTTTGCATGTGGAAACCAGTCATACCACCCAAAGGCGTTGGAGTTGCTGTCAGCTTTCGAGCTGGAGTTCGAATAGGAACATAACCAGCTGGAGGGGGAAGTACCTAATACAGTTAAAAGACAGTTTAGGATTTTCTTGACTTTATAAAATAACACAATTAATATTTGTATTTAAAATATCTTAACAGTTTATTAGCTAAGAAGCTTCCTGCTTGTTCTATCATTTAAAATCTGTATAACAGGGACACCTGGGTGGCTCAGTCGGTTAAGCATCCAACTTCAGTTCAGGTCACATGATCTCACAGTTCATGAGTTTGAGCACCGCATCAGGGTCTGTACTGACAAACTCAGAGCCTGGAGCCTGCTTCAGATTCTGTGTCTCCCTCCCTCTTTACCCCTTCCCGCATCATTCTTGTTCTCTCTTTCTCTCAAAAGGAATAAACATTAAAATTTTTTTTTTAAATCTGTATGACAAACATTTCTCATTTGCTGATTAAAAATCACATTAAAAATATTAGTAATGTGGGGAAATGAGGAGATACATGAAGCAGGCTTATAAAATTCTGATCACTCTCAAACATTAATCTATATAAACATGTTGGTGAGCCGACATGTCATAAATGGAAATAAGTTCACAAAGTGCAAATATATAAAGGGTTAATTTTAATAAAGTTAAAATTTAGATTCATACAAATCTCTGCACCATAAAAGCAAGAATCTTAGTATTTAAGTTGCTTGACAAAATGTATAAAAACTAAATCTGGGGTGCCTGAGTAGCTCAGTCAGTTGAGCGTCTCCTGATTTCAATTCAGGTCATGATCCTGTCATGGGATCGAGCCCCGTGTTGGTCCACTCAGTGCAGAGCCTGCTTAAGAGTCTCTCTCTCCCTCTGCCCCTCTCCCCTGCTCGTGCTCTCTCTCTAAAATAAAAAAAAAAACAAAAAACTAAAACCAAAATATTTACCAAGGTCCTATAAAATACACCATTTATTAAACCAAGAAATTTACTTAAGATTCACTAAGAAAGATTTTTATCTCCTATGGATATTAAGGTAATCAATGACTGTAACTGAGAAGACATTCAGGAAGTCAACAGTAAGTTGTAGAAATGTCTACACCCACAGCATTATGTGGAGGCTACAAGAAGTTTAAAGCAGAAATTCATGCACACTTGAAACACTCTAATACAAAACTAACAAGGGGGAAAAACATACATATACAAACTCTTAAAAGCAATGGGCACCAGCAATATAAAGCTCTGTAGAGGCCATCGGAATCTAGTTCCAGCTATATGACCACAGACTACCTTTAGACCAGCAAATGGTCCCTCAATGCCAGGTACATTTTATAACTCAAAATAAACTTTAACTTGATACAGTAAAAACAATATTCTTTGTGTTCATTTGCAATCCATGAATTTAAATACACAAAATCTTGTGAAACACAAAGTAAAATAACCATGATCTAATGTGAGCTTAATCCTGAGACTATGATGAACTGAAGCAACAAGCTATTCCATATCCCAAAGGCAGCAAGTTCTCAAAGTATGGTCCTAGAAGTCCTTGAAATTTCTCACCTTCCAAAAGCAATAAAAGCTTTGTATCATTCAGTTTTTTCATCTCTATTACTTTTTGGAAATAGCTAAAAGAATTAGCAGTAGTAAATTTGGGCAAAGCCAATGTAAACCTGACAAATTAATTTTTTCAAAGAACACTTAAAGAAAATTCACATTATAAATACCACATTACCTTATATCCTTCTGGAAACATGGCATCTAATTCTTCATCAGAAAGTGGACGGTTTCTCTCATCAATTTCTCTTTCCCACCTCCAAGCTTGAAGCTGTTCGGGAGTCATACTCATTATGTGACCTACCAAAAAAAGCAAATTTCTGTAACAATCTATAGCGTTAAGTCTTTATCGTTACATAGGTCCTTGGGATAGAAGACCGTTAACCTCATAATTGCTTTATATTATCAACTCAAATCAAGACTTCTTTTTATATCTGGTCGTTCTTGCTAAAAATAAACATTAATAACATACAGAATACCTCAGAGAAAAACATTCAAAATATTTCCGGTAAAAAGTATTTCCAATGGGAAAGTTTCTACCTGGAGTAGGGGTAGCCATGTTCATGGCTGGTGTGCCAATTGGTGTCTTTCCAGGTGTCAGAACAGGAGTGCTTCCACCCATCTGACTAGCTGGTGTTTCATCCCAACGTGACTTTCTTTTACTGGCTCCAGGAGTTGGTGTTTCACCAATTGAATCTCCACCTCGATCTGTTCGAGGAGTCTCAGCCCATCCGCTTCCATGCCCAGGAGTATCTTCAAAGAAAAAAAGTAAATAAATATAAAATTTTAACCACTGTCAAAAAATTAGTGTATTCTCAAAGAGCTAATATTGAAACGGATCAAGTTTAAAAAAAGGATATTCTTAAAATGCAGACCCACTTAGAGGTTTAATTTTCATTTCGTCTTTATTCTCTTCCATTTTTTCTTTCCCAATGATTACAAAAGCATAGTAACCACTGAGGAGTAAGAAAACAAAAGTATTTTTTTAACCATGCATACTATCACAACCCAGAGACAACCACTTTATGCATCTTGAGCCACTTTTCATTTCTCCATACAGTTGAGATTACTCTGTACATACAATTCTATACTGCTTCTTTCATCTACTATATGTTAAGCACTCTCCCCTATCACTAAAAATTCTTTATAAAAATATAGCACATGTACTATGAAGTCTTAACCTGCCACAGCTAATCTTATAAAGAACTAACAAGACACATAGAAATGCAAACTGGTGTAGCCACTCTGGAAAACAGTATGGAGGTTCCTCAAAAAACTAAAAATAGAACTACTCTATGACCCAGCAATTGCACTACTAGGTATTCATCCAAGGGATACAGGAGTGCTGTTTCGAAGGGTCATTGCACCCCAATGTTTATAGCAGCGCTATTGACAATAGCCAAAGTACAGAAAGTGCCCAAGTGTCCATCGATGGATGAATGGATAAAGATGTGATGTGTGTGTGTGTGTGTGTACACACACACACACACACACACACACACACACACACACACACACACAATGAAGTATTACTTGGTAATCAAAAAGAAGGAAACCTTGCCATTAGCAACTACATAGATAGAAGTAGAGAGTATTATGCTAAACGAAATTAGAGAAAGACAAGTATTGTATGACTTCACTCATATGAGGAATTTAAGATACAAAACAGATTAACATAAGGGAAGGGAAGCAAAAATAATAGAAAAACAAGGGAACAAAACATAAGAGAAAATAATATAGAGAACAAACAGAGGGTTGCTGGAGGGGTGATGGGTTAAATGGGTAAGTGGCATTAAGAAATCTAGTCCTAAAAAAAAAAAAAAAAAAAAAAAAAAAAAAAGAAATCTAGTCCTGAAATCACTGTTGCACTATATGCTAACTTGGATGTAAATTAAAAAGTAATTGGTTTTTTAAAAAAATGAATGCACTTAACACCAATGAATTGTACACGTAAAACAGTTAAAATGGTAAATTTTATGTTATGTATATTTTATCACAATAAAAAACTAAGTTATGGTCTACAATCTTTTCTTTCTCCTAATGTTCTTCCTAAAATAAATATTAAACCTTTTCAAGAAGGGAAAAGAATTAGGCATATGATCTGCTTAGTCCTTTATCTGTTCCCAAAGCAGCTGATTATTTACCTGTCTAGCCAGGACTAGAAATGTAAACAGATTTCCTCTAATAAACGTACCACTCATCAAATCAATACTTCACCCAAACACACACCCAGACTCCACTAGAAGTACCTCTTTCTGTTTTGGGGGTCTCATCCCATCTGTTTTTACGAGCACTGGAAGTTGCACCTCCGTGGCCTGGTGTTGCATGGCCTGGCGTATCGCCGCGTCCAGGAGTAGCAGCTCCCGCTGGTGTGTGGCTAGGTGTAGGATCCCATATTTTTGAGCCTGGGGTTGCTCCAGGAGTCTCACTTCCCTTTGCACGACCTGGTGTCTCATCCCATCTTAAGGAAGGGGTATGTCCGGGGGTCTTAACAAAGCAAAAAAATATCTTTATTTCACACACCTACACATTCACATAAAAATAACTAGAAAATTTCTATTAGAAAGACAGTAAACAAATAAACGTTTTAGTCTTCTTCTGTATAAATGAGAGTAAACTACCCTGCTTAAAAGATACCTACTTCATAGCAAATATGTCTAAAGACAATGTAAAGTTTTAATTTTGAACAGTTTTGAATAAAGCCCTAGCTTAAAAAAAATGTATTTTGGATTATGAACCTTGGATATGCCATTAATATCTCTGTAGCTTTTAGAAAACCACCAAGCTTTCTCTGTCTGCCATCTGCAATCTAAAAATTTCAGCTTTAATGATATCATCGCTACTTCCCAAACTAGGCTTAGAGACATATATCTAGAAGTTCTCACACTACGGAAACACTATTTTCGTGTTTGTGTTCAATTTTGTGTGTATTTTTAGTTAACATAAGTATGTTTTGGATCACCTGGGTCATAAGTAGATACTGCCACATAATTTTAATCCTTGAGATTTAAAATCACATTTGTAGTATAATTCTAACTGAAGTTGACAAGATTATTAGTGAAAAAAGATTAGAAGTGAAGTAACCAAAGGTTCCACTATAGTTTGAACAGAGACAAGTGGTGGGTGATTCAGGGCATCAGACAGCCCATGATAACAAAACAACCTGCACAGTGGAGACAATACAGTATCAAACTATCAGGTGGTTCAGTGTAAGCCACACAAAATTTAAGACTCAAGTATTCCATATAGGTTTTGTAATATACCTTTATGTATTTATTTTAAAGCTGGATGCTCTCTATCCAACACAAGAATTCTATCCAGCTTTACACCTGCAAATTTACATGAATACCATAATTAAGACTCAACATTTTTTTTCTTTTAAAAAGATTTTATGTATCACTCAGGGTTGAGAAATTTTCAATTAGGTGAATGAAGCACATGAATTGTTCAAAATCTCATCTTGGCAACTGCTCCTCCTGCTGAATCAGGGAAGAAATAAATTTTTTTTTTATTCAAAAAAAAAATTTTTTTTTTAACATTTATTTTGGAGACAGAGAGACAGAGCATGAATGGGGGAGGGTCAGAGAAAGAGGGAGACACAGAATCCGAAACAGCTCTGAGCTGTCAGCACAGAGCCTGACGCGGGGCTCGAACTCACGGACCATGAGATCATGACCTGAGCCGAAGTCGGCCACTTAACCGACTGAGCCACCCAGGCGCCCCAATTTTTTAAGTATTTATTCATTTATTTTGAGAGAGAGAAAGCATGTACACACGCACAAGCAGGCTAGGAGAGGGAAAAAGAGAATCCCAAGCAGGCTCCGTGCTGTCAGTGCAGAACCAGACATGGGGCTCAATCTCATTAACCAAGAAATCGGGACCTGAGCTGAAATCAAGAGTTTGATACTTAACGGACTGAGCCACCCAGGCACCCTGGAAATAAATTCATTCTATTATCCATTACAATTCCCACAGTTTTGGGGTGCCTGGGTGGCTCAGTTGCTTAGGTGTCCAACTCTCGATTTCAGCTAAGATCACAATTCCAAGGTTGTGGAATCAAGTCTTAACGTCAGGCTCTGCACTGAGCATGAAGTATGCTTAAGATTCTTTCTCTCTCCCCTTCTGCCCCTCTCCCATACTCATGCTCTCTGAAATTAAAAAAAAAAAAAAAAAAATTAAATGCCTATTAAACATCCAAATAAAAGTGTTAGGTCCAAAGAACAGAGGACATGAATGGGATAGATTTGTAAATCTGGGAGTAGTCTCACGGAGATGGTACAGGAAGATAGGAATGAGAGGAAGGAGTGCTTTTAGATGGAAAAGAGGTCCAAGGACTGAGCACTAGAACACCCCCAAAATTAAAGGAAGCCGAGGAAGATCTCACCAACAAGACAGGAGTCAGTTAGGAGAATATTAGAAGAATCAAGAGAAACTCAAGTTCAGAATCTAAGAAAAGGAATCAAGTGATAGCAAATGTCACTGATATGTGATAAATGAAATGATATGATATGTATAGGATATGAGGATTGAGACTTGATCTATGAATTTACCAAAAGGAGGTCAAATGACCTTGACAAGAGATGTTTTGGTGGAGTGGTACAAGCAAAAGACCAGATAAGCAGAATGCAAGTATAGACAACTCATTCAAAGCATTTTGCAGTGAAAAGTCAGAAATGGCTAGAAGGGGATGTGAAGATCAAGGAATGGTTTCCTGTAGTTGTCTGGTTTCAAAAGGAAAACAGGTAAAATGTGTTTGCTGATAATAATCCAGAGAAAAAACTGATGTTACACAAAAGTCTCTGAGTAGTAAGAAGAGATGGGAAATAGTACATAAGCAGAAGTTGTTCAACTTGCATCAACACCTCATTACACAAAGAAAAAATAGATGAAACCAAAAACAGGCATACTGGTAGATTTCATAGTGGGAACATGTTTAAGTTTTTCAATTATTTCTACTTTAAAAAGGAAAAATAGGAATTAATATCATCATATAAAAAGCTGTTAAGAAGACATTAGAAGATTGATATAACAAAGAAGTTCTCTGGGAGTGAGAGAGACAGAGAATTACTGCTTAATATAGTTTGCTCAAGGTGATGAAAAAATTTTGAAAATAGCGGTGACAGCTGTACAACATTGAGTGTAATTAATGCCACTAAATTGTACATTTAAACATGGTTAAAATGACAAATTTTACATTATTAATGTTTTATCACAAGTTTTAAACATTTTAAAACAGGGGTGCTTGGGTTGCTGAGTCTGTTGAATGTCCAACTTCGGCTCAGGTCATAATTTCACCGTTCATGAGTTCAAGCCCCACATGGGCTCACTGCTGTCAGCACAGAGCCTGCTTTGGATCCTCTGTCCCCCCCCCCCCCCCGCCCCTCCCCCACTTGTGCTGTCTCTCAAAAATAATTAATTAACATTAAAAAAATTTTTGAGGGGTGCCTACGTGGCTCAAAATTGGTTGAATATCTGACTTCAGCTCAGGTCATGATCTCATGGCTCGTGAGTGTGAGCCCTGTGTCAGGCTCTGTGCCGACAGCTAGAGCCTGGAGCCTGTTTCCGATTCTGTGTCTCCCTCTCTCTCTGCCCCTCCCCTAATTCATGCTCTGCCTCTCTCCTTCAAAAATAAATGAACGCTCAAGAAAAGTTTATTTTTATTCTTTAGAATAAAAACAACCCCCAAAACGGTTCTCTAGGAAAATAAACTGACCAAGGAAATGCAGTAGCACTGCCCATGTGACACCTGTGGTCAGATGCTTAAATTATCCATCTAGAAAATAAGGAAGATCATTGTATTATACTTAACCTCCACAATGTGACGTACTGAAATATCTATTTTAATATTCCAAAAGGGACATTCCTTTATTCCAGGTTATGGACTTTACTGTGTCTTCCCCCCAAAACTTACGTTGAAGCCCTAACCACCTATGTGTATTTAAAGATTGGGTCTTTAGTGAGATAATTAGGTTAAATAAGGTCATAAGGTTAGGGCCCTAACCTGATAGTACCAATGTCATTAGAACAGACACCAGAGGTCCCTTGCTCCCTCCACGTGCACACAGAGAAAAGGCCATGTGAGGACACAGCAAGAAGGCAACCATCTGCAAGCCAAAAAGAGAACGCTCACCAGACATCAACCCTGCTGGCACCCTGAGGTTGACTTTAAGCCTCCAGAACTGTGAGAAAACAAACGACTACTGTTTAAGCCACCATTCTGTTACCTTGTTAGGTCACCAAGAGTAGACTAATACAGTACATGAGAGGGATAAACTAAAAATAATAACAATCATAAAAAACAAAAATAAATTACCTCTGCTTGATCCCAACTTGATAGTTTTTTAGGAGTGGCACCAGGAGTCTGATCAGCTGTTTGATCCCAACGCCGTTTTCGTTTTGAGGGAGGCTGGGACGCTGCTGCTCCATTGACAACTTTTAATTCTCCAGCTTTAGCTTTTTCTGCTAGTTGTTGCCTAATTTCTCTCTAAAAATATTTGAATAAGCACTAAGTATCTTTAAAATATTTTCAACATATTCCCATATAATCAGCACGGTCATTTCCATTTAATGTCATTTTCTTCATTCTCTGTTCTATGCTGCTACTGGTAGTCCCATTCTTTATTTCTTTTTATTTTCTGTATTTCTAGTCTTTATACAATGCCCTTCTGCACAACAGATAAGTACAGAATTTACAACACAGAGCATCTTACTTTAAATACAGTTAAATGAAGTAAAATCTTCAATGGTGGAGAATCAAAATGCTTTAAAAAATTTTTATGTTTATTTGAAGGAGAGCGAGCAAGAGAGCAGCAGAGGGGCAGTGAGAATCTGAAGCAGGATCTGCACCATTGATGCAGAGCCTGACACAGGGCTCAAATTCATGAACTGTGAGATCACGACCTGAGGTGAAACCAAGAGTTGGATGCTTAACTGAGTTACCCAAGTGCCCCCAAAATGCTTTCATTGAAAAATAGAGTCTTATTTTTTATTTAAAACTCTGATGAATAGCAATTAACATCATGTAATAAGATAGAAAAGTGGCAAAAAGTGGAAACTTAAACATTTTCACTACATAGAGGTGCCTGGGTGGTTCAGTTAAGCGTGTGACTCTTGATTTCGGCTCAGGTCATGATCTCATGGTTTGTGAGTTCAAGCCCTGTGTTGGACTTTGTGTTTGTATCATGGAGCCTACTTGGGATTCTCTCTCTGCCCCTCCTCTGCTCACACTCATGCTCTCTAGCATTAAAAAAACTATAACTATGTAAATCATTATATACAATGTAATCATAATAAATCCATTTAATTTATCCTATGATTTTAAAGCAAAGTTTAAACCCACTTAATCCATATAACAAATTATATAATTGTAATTAAGTTATAAAGGTTCACTATTAAAACAAATGAAGCAATCACCATAGGCCATTAGGAACCCTTCAGACTTCTCCACCCATATCCAAACGGAATCTTATGGATGAATTGAAAAGGTTTTTCAAGGAATGCTTTAACTATCTGACTTTGCCTTTACACATCTATTTTGGACACACACCACCAATCCTCCCTACAAATATATCCACCAGGTCTGTGTATGTGTATATATACATACATGTGTACACATATATATATACAGCCAAAAGGCCAAGGGCTAGAAAAGGACATAGAAATATGAAAGTTTAATTTGGGAGGAGGCAGAATTTTGGGTAAGGTTTCCTTCTCAACTTAATTTTTATTAATACTATTAAGATATTACTCGTGTAGCAAATAAAAAAGAAACACAAAAGTATCAATTTGAACTTTCTTTACATTATGTCACAACCACTAAAATAAAAATCCGGTTCACATACCTCTTCTTTGGTTAAATGCTGTTCTCGCATTACATCCATGTAAGTCCTAGCATTCATTTTAGGATCAGGGGTCTTCCCTCCTGCAGAAAAGAACAGCAACAGGACAAGAGTACAATAAATAAAAGATAATTAGGTTCAACTGATTTATCTTCCCTGCTCTAATATTATGTTATTCCATAATCATTTAATTTATTTTTTGATGGAAAACTTTAATAATTATACATCTTACTTTTTATTGAGTTTGCTGATCAATTTAACCTGTTTGAACACAAACATATCTACAGCAGTTTAAAACAAATATTTTAATGCATATAAAAACAAAATGACAGCACAGTTTAGAGTCTTCAGTAGTGATGGGTTCCTGGGTTGCTAATCCGGAATACGTACACTTTCGTGCCTTTGTCTCCATCAGCAGTTCTGACTTCAAGCAGCAGAATAGAAGCCTAGAAAATTATCTCTTTACCATTAGTAACACTTTGGAAAGATATTTATATTCAAAACATTACCTGTTGCAAGCTGTTAAAATCCTGACTACAAATAACTATAACTAGATAAGTTCTCCATACAATGTTCTAAAAGTTATAGTTTAGAAAATAGTTTAGACTTTTAAAAATACACCTATAATCTGATTCTGATCCCATGTTACTAAAAAGGGCTTCATTCTTTTTAAGTTTTGTTGACTCCAAAACATTTTTATTTTCTTAGAAAGTATAAATTACAACTGGAAACATATTACTTGAAATATATTACTTCTACCAGTTATGTTGCACACAGAAGAAAAGTGGTGTACAAAGAGATGTGTTAGTCTCTTGGTTAAAGTTTCAGTATTTGCTTTTCAAACTTCAAAATATCTTAAAGAAGCCCAAACAGTACATAATAAGATTCAGAGGCACACTGAGTTTTAGAAATGTGGTAATTTGCTATACAAGTAGTATAGCATCACAATTTAGGAAAAAATAATAAAATTCTAAGACATTTCCTATGCTGAAGATCATGCCCAATTGATAGTGTCATTCTTTCTGACACTAGCTCTGATAAGACTTCCTTTGGAATACTTTTTCACCATAATCTAGAGAGGATGTGTTGAACTGCACCCTTAAGAATGCAGACAGGACTGGCATATAGCAGTACTGCTGTAGGAAAGAAATTAAGGACAGTTAGTATGGGCCTGTGAATTCTGACATACATGTTTAAATCAATTACAATTATGCAAGTAAAAAAAGAATATCCCTACTAATTCATGCAGGCTGAAAGTCTAATTTGTAAACCTGCAGCAGAATCTAATTCTAAGAAACAGGCACCTAATTCTGCTTTTGAAACTCACTCACCTGAGGAAAGCTTCCATCAGGCTCACTATGCCCCTTGTGCTGACCTGCACACTAAAATTAGCAAAACAGACTCCAACTATTAAAAATACCAAAGTCGTTTTGTATATATACTTTTCTTTTAACTTTAAGTATGCTTAGAGCAAAGTAGGTGCATTTACTAAACTACATTTAGAGCAATACAGGGGGGAGCTCTAACGTGAGAAACAGTTTCTCAAAAGTAACAAGCCTAAAAATCTAGGATTTGGAATGAAAACTTTCAATAGTTTGAAAGTATTTTGAGCAGAAAAACACATTTGTTCAAAGTATAGAAAGCGTACCCAAAACAAAAGTAAAAGAAAAACCTTTAACCCTTTGCGTTTCTATGGCATTGGCTCATTATTTTCTTGTCCTTCTACCTGGAAAGAAAACTTGCATTATAAAGATGAAGAAAATGGCATCTGTGACTTCAACCAAATCTATACAAATCTATAATAAGGGGGATTTTAAAAAAGAAAAGCAAATTCATAAGCATGCCAAAAAAAATCAAAGGGCTAAAGACAACTTAAGACAAATAAATTCCTGAAAACTTATAGAAAAGTGGGAAAGAATTACCATCTGCAAAAGGATCAAGACGCTCTGGGGATATTATCATGGTCCGCCTGTGCTTTTTGTATTCATCTTCCCGGTCAGCAATCTTTGGAGGTCGGTGCTCAGCAAATGGATCATACTGAAAAGAGGTATGTCTCATTTAATACCCACTTTATTAAATACCAAAAAGAGTATCCTAAACAAAACCCAGAATGTTATATATAAAACATGTAAAAATGTTAAATAAATGCCTACTAATAAAAGAAATATATTTTACGGATGTTAACGTGAAAAAATGACATATGGAAATGAGACAATAAACAAGTCCACATCTGCATAGTTCTTCCATGAAATGATTACCTTCATAAAACAAGCTAGGTACTATTTCTAATCAAGACATTCTAATAACTTGTTTCTAAAATACGTGGGCTTCCATGGGAATTGAGACATTGTTTTCCTTATGAATAAACTCTGATTTTAATTTTAAATAGAGGAAGAAGAAAAAGAAAAGAATCACCTGTTCTGTTGATTGTGGTATATCATTAAGCAATGCCACAGGGGCATGATATCCTGGCTTCTTCTGACCAAGCAAACTTGTAGATGATGAGTAGTCATCGTCATCCTGCAATGAAATGCCCCCCGGAAAACCACAAAAATGTCAGAACTTAAAAATGAGAAAGAACATGCAAATTCAACATGGCATCAAAACACTTACTGACAGGGGCACCTGGGTGGCTCAATCAGTTGAGTGTCTGAATCTTGGTTTCGGCTTGGGTCACGGTCTCATGGTTAATGGCTTCAAGCCCTACATCTGGCTATGCACTGAAGGTGAGGAGCCTGCTCGGGATTCTCCCTCTCTCTCTGCCCCTCCCCCTCTCCTTGCAAGCGTGAGCAGTCACTTTCTCTCAATGTTAAAAAACAAAACAACCCAACTTACTGATAAAGTGATGTCTAAACCTTTGTTCATAAAACTTGTAAATACTTAGGTCTTCTTTCAACTCTTAAACCTATTTTAAAGAAATTTTTTACTCTTTTAAAAATATTAAACCAGGAATGCTTTCTGTGGAAGTTAACTGAAATAAAGCAGGTATGGAATTGAAAAACCTGAGCATTTTATTTTCTCACAAAAAGCATAATGAAATTTGTTTTTCAAATTTGGAAACTGCAAACAGCTTATTTAAAACTCTCCAGTTTCCTTGATTTTTAATGATTTTACTTTTAAGTAATCGCTACACCCAACGTGGGGCTCAAACTTACCACCCCAAGATCAAGAGCTGCATGTTCTACTTGAGCCAGCTAGGAGCCCCTCCTTGTTTTTTTCCCACTCATTTTTTTTTAAACATGATTTAACACAAATAAAATGTAATTAATTTTAAATGTATTTGTTTCCTTAGTAGTATGTTTAAACAGACCAAAGTGATATTCTTACTTTACTACTGTAAGAAGTGCAACAGTGCATTAACTCCCAAGATCTTAACACCTCATTTATTTTAGTCAAAAATGAAATCACAATTTCCTCAGCTTCTGGGAACATATAGCCATCACTGTGTTTTATCATGAAGGTCTAATAATGCTAACAGAAGCCTGACTAGTCTCTGGAAATTGTACCTTTGGAACTTTTATTAAATTTTTCTTAAAAGAAAAAAGTGCCAACTAAAAATGTGGCTTGAATTTCATAAAAACAAGTTTGATAATCTATAACATAAAATGTTTGCTACTGAATCACACAAAAATGACTATTTCACCAAATATGGATGTTTGGCATGGCCTGACAAAATAAGCTCTGTGGAATATATAAAAACATTTTGAAGGTCATATTTCAAAATGAGAAGTGGGTAGTCATCCTCCAGAGTAAATGAGAAAGTCCATTAGCATCATTCCATTCATATTAAGACACCAAAGGGAAAAAACACACAGCATCAAGCATAAGTCTGAAGTCAAAAGTGGCAAGGACAGATGGCTATCTACAAGAAAGTTGACTCACACTGGCTACTCTAGAGCTCAATAGGTCACAATAGGGATTTATTTTACAATGGTTAATGATTTGCAGGTCCTTTACTAGATAAACTAGTTTTAACATAAAGATTGAGAACTGATCACTTCTAGAAGTTTCTGGATCTTACAGAGGAAGGACACCTAATAGTTTTATCCTTCAAAAGAAAGATTTCCCAATGCCCCAAATCTTCCCAGATTAAATGAGAGGATTAAAATAGAAAATCCCTTTATATTTCTTGCTCTTTGTTAAAAAATACTTGACTCTTGTACACTTGGTAACTCACATCTTCAAGTTCAGTTGCAGCAATTGATGTCACATATCCAGCAAAGCGGCTGTCACTTCCACCATAAATTTCCTGGTCATAATAACCTGTAGAATCAAGGCCCACTCCTTGAGCTTCATCAAGAGCTGCCTTCTTGCCTTGAATTTCTCGAATCTGTGCTTCAATATCTGTAAGAAATTAAGATTTTCTTAATTTTCCAAACAGACCCAACACAATGCAGTTCTCTAGTAGAAATTATCAAAGTAGTCTTCTAAATACATAAACTTTAAAATAATTATAATACATAACGAGTTAGAACTAACAGACAATACTCGTATACAGAAGATATGCTTACCATTTCATCAACCACAAACCACTCTTACCTTAAGAATGGGTTACCAAAGTATAAGTTATTGTTGAATTCCAAACCTTTTCCCAAATGAAAAAATAATACTGTCAATGTTGTTTAGGGACTAAGAACAATATTCAAGATAATTTAAACTCAACAATACCAGAAATGCAAACACAACAGTACTATGGAGTGTGGGTCTCAAACTACATAGAATGTGCAACAAATGGTCTCTAGATTTTGTCAAAATGCAGTAGGCCTGGATCAGACCCAAGTTTCTGCATTCCTAACAAGCTCCCAGGTGATGTCCTAAACATCTAGGATTACACTCTTAGGAGTAAAATAATAAAGGATAAAGTCTAAATTCTTTAGCCTAGAATTCAGAGCCCTACACAGTTTGCCTGCAACTACCATGACATTAGTTTCATGATTAAGAGTCTGAGCTCTGGAACCAAAATGCCTTCAAATAAAGGCTTTCTCTACTAATTAAGGTTATTTCACCTCTGTGTCTCAGTTTCCTACAACTTGAAGTTTTTTTTAAGGATTAAATGAGATAATGAACATGAAGCACTTAAGCACTCCACCAATGAATTAACTCTTGCCACATCTCACCCTCCAGGCACTGTGTTCTTTCTATCCATTGGTCTGACATTTAGAAGATGGACATTTGATGAATGAAGTTCTCAACAGATTCCCAAACTTCCCTATTTTTAATTTTGACATTTTTCAAGACTAAAAAAAAATTAAAACATACAATGAACATCTACACAGTGTTCACCTATTTTCATCAAGTGTTTACATATATATGAGATATAGCAAATATTATATATGTACATGACTTTTCTACACCATTTAAAGCCCCTACTATTTCAGCATGTATTTACAGGTCTAAGACATTCTCCCATATAATCAAAATAGTATTAACAGGCTCAAGAAATCATCATCCTAGTAATAACCTTTCTAGATGTTCTCTTCTTTGATCCATGATTCCATCAAGAACCTGGCAAGGCACTGAGTTGTAGTAGTCTCTTTTAAATAGACTAGCCTTCCAAACTTTTTTCTGGTCTTTCCTAATACCAGCTAACTTTAAATTCCAAACTAATGTTTTATTGTAATAATCTGAATACCTAGGTGTTTTAAGAAACAAAACTTTTTACAGCTACTGGTTTCTTTTGTGGCTTAACAAATAGATGTTTCAATTTTTGCAGGCTTATTACCTTCAATTGAATCAAAACCCTTTGACACCAGGCACTTTAAAAAAGCTCATTTACTAGTTTGCAAAGACCAAAAGAAAAAGATTCAAATGCCCAACTCCACACCCTCAGCAAAGGGAGAAAAACCTCCACTGTTCAAGAAGGGTATGGTTTAAAGCAGAAAATATAATAACATGATCTAGTCCAAAGTACAGCTGGGCCATATAACTGTGGGACCAAGTCTCAGAAACTCAAAATAATGGAACAGGGTTTACCACTGAACTTAGCAGCTCCAGTTTGTAACCACATCTCAAAATTCTTATGGTGTATCCACAGCACTATCATCTTATCATCTCCACAGTTGCTGCTTTTTCCTGCATCTCTCCCCTCAAAACCATTACAGCAGCCCAGGTGGCCAGAGGCCCCCACCATGAGTAATCACAAATAGAAACATTGTCATGTGAGCTGGGTGGCTTATTTTACTATTATTTTACTAATCTACTTCTGTTTCTATTTGAAGTAGTATATATTTTTTAGAAGTCTTAAATCCACATTTGCTCCCCTCACTCACACCTGAAACTTTTTATCCTGGAGCACAGAAGAAACCTCAGTGGTTAAAAAGACTGGCTAAAGGGTGACTAGAGATTAAGCCTTTTCTTTTTTCTTTCCAAAAATTTCCATTTCTTAAATGTTTGAGAAGAACATTAAAAATATATATATATATTTTTTAAAGCGCTAGATGCATGGATCACCTTTAAGTAAACAAGTTCTTTTCATGGACCACAAATGCTACTGCCATCAGGATCCAGACAGGACACACAATGGTGAATCAGGCCAGCCAAATAATCTGCAATCTCCCCTCTACAGCATCAGTGTAGTCTACTAACAACCTACATTAAAGTCACCTGGGGCACCTCTTACAAGGACTGACTCCCATGCCTCAGACCCATTAAGTTGGAACCACCAACTTCAGAGCCCAGGTTTCTTCATCAATATATATTTTGTGAATAAACCCAATTTTATACTTCCATTTTTCTTTAAAAGAAAAAAAGAGAGAGAGCGCCCACGTTTCTATATCAGTAACAAACACTCCAGAAAACTTGTACATGGCCCTCGACTTCCAGCTCCAGCCTACCTTTACTTTAAAATCTCCAATTTGGGACATGTTATACTTTTTTCTAGCTCATACACAACAAAAAAGCAATAAAGAGGTGTTGTTTCATAAAAACCACATCACAGCATACATATTGGGCAGCTTACCCTCCCCCCCTTCACACACCCACATTATACATTACGGTTTTATTTTCCTTTGAAAGGATTCTTCTGGAAGTTTACAGCAGCTAGTACAGTATTTGGATAATACATTTATTCAGGAACTATTTTCATCTATTCAATCTTACCTACTGATTTTATGTACTTAAGGATAAGCAACAGAGTTTTCTAATTACAAAAATACTCAAAATATTGAATTTGTGTTTGTATAAACTCTATGTATTTTATGACTGGATTCCTATTAAATAAAATGTGGTAACAAAATCACCTAGGGGCTAGGCAGCTCTCTGTAGTTAATTAATTCTGAAGGGAGTTCATTAATAAACTTCTACTAGTTGTACATGCAAACCAGGTACTATATCTGCTTGAAATTGCGGATAAAAATTCTATATACCTTGTAAGTTTTATTTATGCATTGTAAACTGCAGCACATTTACATAAGCATCACATCCACAAAATTAAGACAACAGATTCCCCAACATTCAGCAGTTATGCAAATAAATGACAGAATTAAATCTCAGTAGTTATTTAGTAAACTATGTGCCAAAATATGAAATAGAACACACTCAATATTTACAAGCAAACAAATGTATCATTTCACTTATAAACATTTATAAAATGTATAATCAAGTTATTATGAATATGATATTTTGTTTACAAAATAAATAAAATCTATGGCACAAATATGGCAAAATATTGAGAACTGGTAAATCTGAGCAATATTCATTATTTTTCCTGTACTTTTCTGTAATGTTACACTATTTCATAATTAAAAGGTAACTTTCAATCAGAAGTCATTAAAAATTTTTCCAAAATTTTATAAACATTTTGCACCTCTGGGAAAGACAAAATCGTCTCTTATTTTCAAAGTTGTTGCACACAAAATTATAGCTACTGGCATGCAGATATTCCTGTACTTTAATTGACTGAACGTAAGTAAATAGATCATTTCTGACAACAAATGCTAAGATTTGTTAGCAACAATGGAATAAAAAAAAAAAAAGAGGCAGCATACAAAAAAGAATAACCAGAGGGCCAAAATGTTAAATAAAAGACTTGAAGCAGAGAAAGGAGGAAATGTTTATGCTAATCTCTCCCTACTTCATTTATAACCAACATGAACAAATCCTCTATTCCTAATTCCTTTCCAATTCAGACTCCCTGTAGTTGAGACATTCAGATGTGAAGATAAAGAAAAATGGATATGGTCTGCTAGTCACTGGACAAGAGACTAGGAGCTCCTCATGGGCACACATACAATTGCCAAGAGCTGGCACTCTACTCCATCTGAACCCTTAAATATTCCAGTCTTCAAGATATGTTAATCAATATTTCTCATTATCAAGTAGTATTCCTATGTACTACAGCATTCAGGTTGCTTGCAGTCTAAAGATTACAAATAAGGCTGCTATAGAACATTCACATACAGGTTTTTATGTTAATATAGGATTTAATAGCACTTGGGTAAATACCTACTCTTATAGATAAATATCTAGTCTGCTAGGTCTTAAAACAGTATGTGTTTAAAAGAAACTTACAGAGGTGTCTGGGTGGTTCAGGTGGTTAAGCATCTGACTCTTGGTTTTGGCTCAGATCGTAATTTTACAGTTCATGAGCTCAAGCCTATGTCTCTGCGCTGACAGTGCAGCCTGCTTATGATTTCCCTCTCCCTCTCTCTGCCCCACCCTGGCTTGCGTGCTCGTGATCTCTCCCTCTCTCTCAAAAAATAAATAAAAGAAACTTACAAAGTCCTTTTAGTGGATTTACTTACACAAGTCTGAGCACAGAAGAGAACTGAACTATTCTGTATAACAGAGAAAGAATCATTTTGAGAGATGACATGGAGGAAATTAACAGAACAAGTAAAATGAAGAAAAGCTAATTCCAGTTTAATGGTGTTAAAAAAGGGGAGGTTATCAGGAGGCAGATATATCTAGTGTGGGTTCCTAAACTATCTGATTTTCCAGATTAAAGCTTCACTTCTGTTCCCCACCCAACCCTTCTCCTATTTCAGTAAAATCTATGAAGAGGTGAGAGGAGGGGGACCATATACAGTACAAATCTTCGTTACTGGTGCTGAAAACTTAAAAACAAAGCAGGAATTCCCCATCATGAGAGCATATTTGGAATCCTAAAACTGAAGTTATGGATTGTCCTTCAATCCATAGATGGCATAGTCTGATAGTGGTTTATAAAAACTAAAAAGTCTTATTAGACAAGAAAACAAAGTACTAGTTAAGCATTAGACTTGTACACCACAGTCTGTAAAGAGCCTCACTAAATGAGGAGCCCTGAGGGTAAATAGTTGAGAATGAGGTTTTTCTTAAGCTGATGTTCCCATTTTAAGATACAAATATCACAGGGACTCATGCAAAACTACTTCAGGTAGAAGGTAAACCTGTTAGAAAAATTGTGAGAGTACATTCATTGCCATTAGAATTATAGTGGGAGAGGCACCTGATTTTACAAATCCTTTGTAAGATTTCCTTGCCATGGCTAGTCTAACCTAACCCTGAAGTATGATTTCAGAACTGTGTTCATTCCTAAATCCAATAATTTTCTTGGCACCTCCCTTATTTGTGGGCCTCCCGACATCTTAAACTGCAGCAGCGAGGAGAGTCTTAGAGGCAGTCATGGGTGTTTTCACTGCCCTCTTTCCTTTTCCCTGCAGACTATGGGAAACTACAAAGTAAGGGCGCTGCAACAAATAAATTGCAAGGAAAAAGAAACATGGAGGAGGAACATAAAGATTTAAGACTAATCCCTGTATGGGATTCATCCGGAACTTAAACAAACTGTAAAAAAAAAAGTTTTATAAGGCAATAAATAAAACAAAAATATATTTTGTTATATTAATTTTAGGTGCAAAAATGGTATTTTTTTAAAAGTCTTTTACATTTTAAGGGTGCCTGGGTGGCTCAGTCAGGCGAGCATCAGACTTCTGATTTTGGCTCGGGTCATGATCTCACTGTTCATGGGATTGGGCCCCCTCCCCACAAGTCGGGCTGTATGCTGCCAGCACTCAGGCACACACGCTCATTTGCACACTCTCAAAAAAATAAATAAGCATTAAAAATAAAGTTGTTAAATTTTTTTTTTTTTAGTTTATTTTGAGAATGAGACAGCCTGTGTGAGTGGGGGAGGGGCGGAGAGCGGGAGAGAGAATCTCAGGTAGGCTCCAAGCTGTCAGTGCAAAGTGGGGGGGGGGGGGGGGGGGGCGGGGCTGGGCAGTGCTCAATCCCACAAACCAAACCGTGACATCCTGACCTGAACTGAAATCAAGAGTCAGGCGCTCAACCACCCAGGCGCCCCCAAAGTCCTTACATTTTAGAGAAACACACTGAAAAATGTATGGATAAAACAATTATGTCTGGGATTTGCCTCAAAATAATGGGAAGGGTGGTAGAGACCAGAATACAGGTTAAACAAAAGTGGACTCATGTTTATAACTGTTGAAGCTAGGTGATGGGTGCAACATGTGGATTTGTTTCATTGTTCTATTTCTGTATATGTTTGCAGTTTTCAATAAAAAGTTTAAAAATTTTAAGCGTGTTTTTCTGAAGTTTTTCTTTTTCCTCATTTTTGGTTCTTCTTTCTTCTAGCCCCTTGAAACCAAGGCTTGTGATCCCATGAAACAGAAAAATAAAAACTCTCTCTTCATTGAAATGGAATCCTTTGCTGGATGTAAACAGATTTTTTTTTTTTTTAGCTTTTCTATGTAATATGTTCAACCTTAAAAGTCCAACTCTTCTCCACCTTGTCATTTCTTTTCTTTTCTGGCTTTATTTATTTTGCTGATGATAATGTAAAATCTTAACAAATGTTAAGATATAAACATACATTTCAAAACTAAATTTGTTCCAATGATCTACAGAAAATAAATATCATTATTCAAGTGAAACTCCCCTCTTTTTGGAGGGGATTTCTGGATCTTAAGCAGGCTTTCAACTATCAACAAACAAATCCTTCCCTAAAAGACATATAAATTAACTGTGTATTAATGAATAAATTTGTGAGCCAGCTCACTTGGTATCAATTCATTTTTTTTTTAATTTTTTTTTTAACGTTTATTTATTTTTGAGACAGAAAGAGACAGAGCATGAACAGGGGAGGGGCAGAGACAGAGGGAGACACAGAATCTGAAACAGGCTCCAGGCTCTGAGCTGTCAGCACAGAGCCCGATGCGGGGCTCAAACTCACGAACCGTGAGATCATGACCTGAGCCGAAGTCGGCCGCTTAACGGACTGAACCACCCAGGTGCCCCTCAATTCATTTAAAATTGATTTCCACTTTGCATTTTCTTAAAAATCACATTACTGTTACAATAAAAAAAAAAAGTGATGTTAAAGTTGCAAACATTTTTGACATAAATACATCAAATGTTTTATCTGGGAGTTGACTTTGACTATTGTTCAAGGAGTAATGCAGAACTAGGGGTCTTTTTAAAGAGAGTCAACATCTAGCCCACTGTTTATAATCTAACCTAAGCCCTAATTATCTAGCCTACTGTTTATAATCTAAACTAAGACCTAAATATCAAACTCGGAGATAAACCACCACTGGTCACATCTGATACAACTGTTTAACTGCTCCCCACCAATTCTCTCTACTGGTTTCCCCTTCTATGCCTTTTTTCCATGCCCCAGATTATTGCTAAATCTGGCACGTAGCACTTTCTACTGCTTGCGGTGTCTTTTTTTTTTTTTAAATAGTTATTTATTTATCGGAAGGTGGGGGGTAGGGCATAGAGATAGGGAGAAAGAGTGAATCTGTGCTGTCAGTGGAGAGCCTGACATGGGACTTGATCTCACAAGCTGTGAGATCATGACCTAAGCAGAAATCAAGAGTTGGATGCTTAACCAACTAAGCCACACAGGTGCCCCAGATGTGTCTTTTTATTCCTCATTTTTAATTTGGATGATTTGCAATATTCTAGTCACTGTTCATTATGTTACAGACATACAGCCTTTGGATGTTACTGACACATTAGTCTGGTCCATAAATGTTACCTATTCTCCCAAAAAGCAGAAACAAGTAGTGAGCAAGGATTTATCACATGTGACACCTCTAAAAGAGATCCAGAAAACACCAAGTATATTCTGTATCACAGCTTTCAGTCTTTTCCTTAAACAAACCCCAAACAAGAAAACGCATTATAGTGACAAATTATTTTACTGAACACTAGAGACATCAATTCCTAAATGACTAATTCCTAATTAGCATTACTTATATCAATTCTTAAATGATTATACAGAAAAAAAATCTTTTTCAAAGTCTTTAAGCAATTTGTTTTCATTTTTATTTTTACTAGCAACATTCATACTGGAAGTCTACAAAACCAAAACTATTCTGAACACAGAAAAATAAAAATCTCAGTAAATGAAAAGTAAGATGACCATTCTGGACATTCTGAATACAAAAATTTAGGAGGGAAAAAACTCACCTCTGAGATGTCCCCCAAAAATCCACTTAAGGGACAGTGACAAAACAAGCCAATATGTGAGATTTTAGGATAATCTACTTTCCCCTTTCTGAGGGAACAGATTGTTTGCCAAAGTTAATATAGGAACTGCTGGGTAGCAACATTATGCACATTAATTAACTGTATACCCTTGACACAACATGCAGGAAGGTCCAAAAGATTTTATTGATTTGAACAAGTCCAGCTCTTTTTATAGAAAATGCAAGCCACCAGGATAAAAAACAATCAGGTTGCTTAAAAAGGATGTTAAGGGCTGACCCTAATAGAAATATTCAAAAGGAATACCACAGCAAGAAAAAAAAAAGTTACCAGTTTGGCTCAATGATGGGAACTAATAGCTGTGTGAAAAGAACCACACAGGAAAGAACCTACTTCAGCTCGAATACAGTACCACTGAGCCCGGGTGGCTCAGTCGGTTAAGCGTCCACCGATTGATTTCAGTTCAGGTAATGATTTTGTGGTTCATGAGTTCAAGCCCAATGCTGGGCTCTGCGCAAGCAGTACGGGAGCCTGCTTGAGAGTCTCTCTCTCTGTCCCTCCCCTGATCAAGCTATCTCTCAAAATAAACTTTATCTTTTTTTAACGTTTTATTTATTTTTGAGACAGGGAGAGACAGAGCATGAACAGGGGAGGGTCAGAGAGAGGGAGACACAGAATCTGAAACAGGCTCCAGGCTCTGAGCTGTCAGCACAGAGCCCGAGGCGGGGCTCGAACTCACGGACCTCGAGATCATGACCTGTGCCGAAGTCGGCCGCTTAACCGACTGAGCCACCCAGGCACCCCTCAAAATAAACTTTACAAAGAAAAAAGAATACAATTTTATTTAACTCACCAAATTCAAGTAAAAAAACTGATGCAGCCATTACTTTAAAAATAAATTACAGGGGCACCTGGGTGGCTCAGTCGGTTAAGAGTCCCACTTCGGTTCCAGTCATGATCTCACAGTTCATAGGTTCGAGCCCTGCGTTGGGCTCTTTGCTGACCACTCAGAGCCTGGAGCCTGCTTCAAATTCTGTGTCTCCATCTCTGCCCCTCCCCTGCTCACACTCTGCCTCTCTCAAAAATAAACATTAAAAATATCTTTTTTAATAAATAAATAAATTATAACTTACAATAAAATAAGGTTTTTACCAGCAACATTGAGGGATAAAAAGGTTAGAGTATCTATATAAAAAAGCAACATGATGATGGACAATTCTAAAACAAGTACTCTGCACATTTTTAAAAATTACCCCACTGAGGCTCAAAGTCAAGTTCTTCTATCAACTACTTCACTAGCCTAAGAATTGTTGCTCTTACTGTCATTCCTCACACTGCAACCAATGACTTTCTTGAAGTGCAGAAATAACTTGTTACCTGGGAGAAGGAGGAGGCACTACTGTAGTCACTGGAAAGCCACGTCAAACCTAGATCAGTGTTTAAAGCCTTCTTGAATTTGATGCTTACCTGACATTTTTTCCTTTCAGCCCAGAAAATTTCTAATATGTTACTAAGTCTTCCCACCTACCTCAGCCAAACAGATGCATCCAAACCTACTCAATCAAAGGTCAGTTTAAGTAACCCCTTTCTGTGAAACTTTTAATATTTCCAGCATAATCTCTCAATAAATGTTAATATTCAGTACCCATTAGGCACTAGATATGGGGATACGAAGGTACATTTCCTATACACAACAATCAAAGTAGAAGAAAAAAATCTTAACCCAATATTCTAATATTTATAAAGTGCTACAGTAGCACCAAAATGAAAACAAAAACAAAAGCCCCACCAAGAATTCTGCTCCAGATTATCAGAGATGACTTATCAAGGGAAAAGAGTTTGTCAAGGTAAATTCATAAGGGAGTAAGAAACTATGTAAATATTGTATTTCCAGTAAACATTTATCATCTTCAGTGTCATACAGTGATGGAAAATGTCTTGTACACAGTGCTCTCATGTTACCTGAACACTCCCATACTTTCTTTACAGCATCAGTTATTTCATATTCACAGCACAGTCCCATATAAAATGACAAAAATTTGGCCAATCAATTTCAATCTTCTGCAGATCAAAGCTTTTAACTGGGTTTCAAAAAATGCAGGAAAACTGATCAGAATTTTCATTTTCCTGTCTAAAAGTATCTTATGATAAGGATACCAAAAAACAAAGCCACAAAATGCCCCAAATGAACAACCTACTCCTGAAGGAACAAGAATAGCACCATCTTTACATTTTCTAATTATTTTGCAAAAAGTATGTCTGAGTTAGTTTAAAGAAAAAGTGCCTAAAAACACTTCTGAGTTAAAACAGTGTATAAATCCTAAATACCTACCATCAATAAGAGGAATATTTAAAGTCATTGCCAATTGATTAGCATGTTTTAGAAGTTGCAGAAAGCTGGACTTCGGTTCTGGTGGGTAACAACTATTTGATGTCATTCACGCTCTGGTCCCAACCAACCTTTCCAGATCCATGGACATTTTTCCCTCCTTGAACCCTCTTTCCCTGCCACAGTCCACTACTCAAACAAACTTTCATGTCTCCCTGCCTCCTTACAAGATGTCTCTCACACTCAAATGTCCTCCCCTAATTTAAAACGCACTTTTTTACACCAGGGACACGTCACCTCCTCTATGAAACAGTCCTAAGCATAAATTAATCACTCCATTACCCAGGATCCCAGAACATGTTGCTTGTATTTCTATTTAAGCATTCATTTGCCTCATAAAAGATGAAAACATACACACATCTGTTTCCCTACTAGACTGTAAAACTTTTGACGGCCTTAGTCTTGGTTACTCCACTATACTGAGCCAGGCACTTGGAAACGAGTGAAATAACCGATTCTCTTGGAAGCCTCGTGTTTGATAAACACTTCAGATTCCACGTTAGAAACCAAGGAATGCAGTCCCAAATTCCCACGCCTCATCTTTTCTGAAGTGACCCTATTACCTGCCATTTCTGGATATTCCCTAAAGGACTCCAGCCTATTCTCAACATTTTCCTAGCTTTATATTCTCCATCTTTCATAAAATGATCAACTACCTCGAAAGCTTTGGCCATTAATATAAATGTGCCTTTCCCGCTTCCACCAATAATCCAGTCTCCAAAGAAAAAGACCAATATACCACAAATATTCCCAAATCACTTCGTACAAAAAACCCAAAGTATCTTTGACGCCTGAAGACACACAAATTAGCCAAAGTTAAGAGTAATGGTTAGGTTAAATTCGATTTGGGGGCCGCCCAAAAAGCGGCTGCCGTATTTCAGTGCTCTCCAGACTCATTTGCACAAACGGCCAATAGTTCTGAGAGGCGAGGGAGACTTTTTGCTTTCACGCCCGTTTCCCCGATCCCTTGCCCTGGACTACTCCTTAGCGATCCGTTTAAATGCGGCCTTTTGGTCAGAAAACAGAAGCAACTCTGAAGGAGCAAGACCCAAACACGGAACAAAGCGCCTGCCGGCTGTGTTTAAGTAGGACGCCATTACGTGGGGCAGTGGCCTGCGCCGCTTGTGCGAAGAAGACGACCAAGGCCCCCAAGCGCGGGCTCGGCACCCTACAAAAGAAACCACACGACGAGACAAAGCCTAGGAAAACTGACTCTTGGCTGGCTAGGCAGCAGAGAAGACACATAACTAGGGAAAGACGGCTTACCTTCGTGAGTCTTGGCGATCTTCGCCATTTTGTCCACTCGAACACACAGACGGAACTGGCGCTCCCAAGAACTTCCGCTCGCCGCCGCTGCCACGGAGAAAAATAGCTGGGGGATATTCTCTGCGCATGCGCCAAGCGGGAGCGCGCTCCGTTGGGCGACACGTGACAGAGTAGCCACCTAGATGGAACAGAGAGATGCATTGTGGGGGTGGGGGAGGAGCTAATGTTGGGCCGGAGGCGGTTTTCGTGGTGACCGAGAAAATGGTCTGGCGGCCCATAATGTCTTTAAGGGAGTAAGTTTGCCCTGGAGGAAGGTGGATTACGCGAGAACAGTGTACAGTAAGAAACACTACGGATTTCATGGCTGGGAGAAACCTCAGACCTCCAATTTATTTTCTCCAAATAGACCGGAAGGTGTCTTGGTGCAAGACAAAAGCTTTCCTTAGCATCTGTCTCTCAGCTGTTGCAGTGGTTAGCTGTAGAAACAGTCCTATAAGCAGTCACATCCTACGTGCTGAAATTCAAGATTTTCCTTCAAAAAAATAAAATTACCATCTGGGTAGGAGTTTCATTTACAACATTGTATTTCCAAGCACTATTTACCTTACAAACAACCTAGTAAAGTAGACAAGTTGTTGCTAATCCCATTTAAGAAATAAGAGAAAAACTAGGGCGGGGATATATATAAATTGTGCAAGTCACACAGTTGCTAAATTACACAGCAAGAACTTTGCCACCCTAAGAGCCTTTTAACATTATAGGTTCTTAGAAAACCACTGATCATCAGCATTAACACTGATGAAATGCCTCTCTTAATCCTAAATGTCATTCTGAAATCAGGAACTTTTAAAAGATCAGAATATGGCTTTTTCTTTTTCTTTTTTTGACAGCTCATAAAGGTTCTATTGTTGGTATTATATTGGTTTTTCACTCTTTGTGTAAAGGGTGATTATCTTAATTTAAATCCAAGTTAGTTAACATATAGTATAATAGTAATTTCAGGAACAGAATTTAGTAATTCATCACATATAACAAGTGTCATCCCAACAAGTGTCCTCCTTAATGCCCCTCATCCCTTTAGCCCATCCCCTCACCCAACACCCTGCCAGCAACCCTCAGTTTGTTCTCTGTATTTAAGAGTCTCTTACAGTTTGTTGACCTCTCTCTTTTTATATTATTTTTGATTCCCTTATGTTCTTCTGTTTTGTATCTTAAATTTCACATATGTGAAATGAAATGATGTATTTGTCTTTCTCTGACTTATTTCGCTTAGCATAATACACTCTAGTTCCATCCACATTGTTGCAAATGGCAAGACTTCTTTTTGATTGCCGAGTAATATTCCATTGTGTGTGTGTGTGTGTGTGTGTGTGTGTGTGTGTCCCATATCTTCTTTATTCATTCATCAGTCAATGGCTATTTGGACTTTTCCCATACTTTGGCTATTGTCGGTAGTGCTGCTATAAACATTGGGGGGCATGTGCCCCTTCAAATCAGCACTCCTATATCCTTTGGAAAAACACCTAGTAGTGCAATTGCTGGTCAAAGGGTAGTTCTATTTTTAATTTTTTGAGGAACTTCCATACTGTTTTCCAGAGTGGCTGTACCAGTTTGCATTCCCATGAACAATGTAAGAGGGTTCCCCTTTCTCCACATCCTCACCAACATCTGTTGTTGCCTGAGTTGTTAATTTTATGGCTTTTTCTTTTTTATTTATTTATTTATTTATTTATTTTACATTTATTCATTTTTGATAGAGACAGAGCACAAGTTGGGGAGGGGCAGAGAGAGAAGGAGACACAGAATCCGAAGCAGACTCCAGGCTCCAAGTTGTCAGCACAGAGTCCGATGCAGGGCTCAAACCCACAAACCGTGAGATCAGATCTGAGCCAAAGTCGGACGCTTAACCGACTGAGCCACCCAGACACCCCTATGGCTGTCTTTTTCTATGCATCATTACACTAGCATAACTTTGAAGTGTCAATGCAAGCCTTGGACTTTAGAAATGAAAAGAACATAACTTAGAAGTGAAGTTGGTACAGGAAGCAGCCTAAGAAAACAGGTAAGGATTAAGGTTAGAGCCTTCACAAAGAAAACAGTTTACCTGGCTGTGTGATAAGACTCACAACACAAATACTTAGTAGAAACTTCAGTAACAAATCAGTGAAAAAAATCAATCTGATGAGATGAAATTTTCAATTTTTAATTGTTTTAATTTAGGTTATAGTTGGGGGAAGAAGGGGATGAGAGAAAACATGTAGATTATTATACAAATTATTAATAAACTCTAGTTCTTGGATTGGTAGAGGGCCCACAGATATTACTTACATGGTTTATAACCTAAACACAGATTATACTTTTATATATACAAAATAACATGTTTTAAAATAATTAAAGGAGGGGTGCCTGGATGGCTCAGTCAGTTAAGCGTCCCACTTCAGCTTAGGTCATGATCTTGTGGTTTGTGAGTTAGAGCCCTGCATGGGGCTCTGTGCTGATAGCTCAGAGCCTGGAGTCTGCTTCAGATTCTGTCTCTCTCTCTCTCTCTGCCCCTCCCGCTCATGCTCTGTCTCTCTCAAAAATAAAATTAAAAAAAGGTTTTTTTAATTTTAAATAATGAAAGGCAAAAAGAATGTGAAATAAGGAGTTACAGAAGGGTGTTATTATCCATCAATAATCAACAATCTAAAAAACATCCATGTTGACAAAAAGAATCACAAAAACATTGCATTTCTCGGCTCTACTTTATAAAAAAAGATGAATTTGTATACAGAAGGAAATTACTGTCCCGTAAAAATACATGCAAAGGAAATTCACTATAGTGTTAATAGTGGATGTTTATGAATGATGAAATTATGAATTATAAAAAAAATTTTTAGTATTTTCCAGATATTCTGCCAAAAACACATATTATTTTTATAAACACACACAAGGTAGGTATCACATGTCCTTTGTCTTTCCAAGATAGAAGCTGCACCTGCTGGCCAGTTTGCATTATATGCGTATTTCTCTAGGTTCCTAGGTATTCGGTTACTTTTTAAAAAAAATTTTTTTTAATGTTTATTATCTCTGAGACAGACAGAGCATGAGTGGGGGAGGGGCAGAGAGAGAGGGAGACACAGAATCCAAAGCAGTCTCCAGGCTCTGAGCTGTCAGCACAGAACCCGACGTGGGGCTCGAACTCACAGACCGTGAGATCATGACCTAAGCCTAAGTTGGATGCTCAACTGACTGAGCCACCCAGGCGCCCCGGTATTCAGTTACTTTTGTAGGGCAAAGGCATATATAGGATAGTGAGACATGAGAAAATTTGCCAAAGTATCAAGGGAGATTCCCTTCTTTTAGTCTTCTTCTAAGGACTAATTACTCTTTAATAAAACAATGACTTGGACATTCAGACAATAAGTAACAGAGATTTTTCAATAAGTACTTTTTACTTTCCATTTTCAATATTAATACATAATACTCAGATATCACTTCAAATACATTTCCTGCCCTTTTCTGGTGAAGTTTTTTTCCCAAAAGTTAGAAAAGGGATCTAGCTTTTATAATCTAAACAATTGACAGTGATGACATCCAATTAAAAGGAAAATCAATTCCTTTTCTAAGTATTTAAAAAAAATTTTAATGTTTATTTTTGAGAGAGAGAGCACACACGCATGCACATACATATGGGGTAGGGGCAAGAGGGAGAAGGAGACAGAATCCAAAGCAGGCTCCTCGCTGTCAGCACAAAGCTGAACATGGGGCTCGAACCCACAACTGTGAGATCATGACCTGAGCCAAAGTCAGACAGTCAACCAACCGAGCCATCCAGGTGCCCCTATTCCTTTTCTTTTCAGGTAAGCTCTATACCCAATGTGGGGCTTGAACTTAAGACCCTGAGATCAAGAGTTGCATGCTCTACTGATTGAGCCAGCCAGGCACCCTCATTCCTTTTCTTATCAGGAGCACTTGGAGGCTGGCTTTTCTGAGTCTCAAAAAAAATACCGCAAAGCAACAAGCATACATATTTTTTTCTGGACAAAAAACAAGATGTAACAGTTTTGCAGAATGTTAAATGCTAGATGTAATTTTCTCAAATTACCTTTGGGGATAAAACTATAAAGGCCTTGAAGTTCTATGCTATAGGAAAACCACTGACAGTTTATCCAGCCCATTTTTTCTGAGGTAAAAGAAGGACTTTCATGGATAAATGGCCCACAATCTTGATGTGCAATGTTTCCTAGAAGTCTCCTATATCAAAGGAATATCAAACTCTACCTACTCCAAGCCAAAAATCCAAAAACTTCTATCTCCCTTTCAGTTATGCCTAAAATCCCAAAACTACCGAGTCTTATTTCTGAAATTTTAACGCATAACTCAGTTAAAAAAAAGATAACCGGGGCGCCTGGGTGCCTCAGTCGGTTAAGCGTCCGACTTCAGCTCAGGTCACGATCTCGCGGTCCGTGAGTTCGAGCCCCGCATCGGGCTCTGGGCTGACGGCTCAGAGCCTGGAGCCTGTTTCCGATTCTGTGTCTCCCTCTCTCTCTGCCCCTCCCCGTTCATGTTCTGTCTCTCTCTGTCTCAAAAATAAATAAACGTTAAAAAAAAAAAAAAGATAACCTTGAGACGATGTTCTAAATATGTCTGTCAATGTGCCTGTCATGTCTAGCTTCAACTTAACTGACCAAATTCTCTGCTCAGGGAAACAGCACTGGCTTGTTCTCCTGGAAGAGATAGGTACCTGGCCAGCTACCTAGAACCTGGCCTAGAATACAGGACATTCTACCCACAGAAAAAGAAGTTACTGGCTAGGCCAAGATTCCTTCTCTTGGAAATTTGAACTGGAAGTATGAAAGGAACTTGCTGGTTGCTATTGAAACAGAAAGAATCAAAGGAAAATGTCACTTGAATGACATAAGACTGAGGGATCATAAACTCCTGCTGCTCAAGTCCCCACAGCTACCCTAAATCCAGAACTATCTCCAGCTCCAACCTTCTAAAGGCCCATTCTTTAAATAATACTGATTTTCTTGAACTAGGGTAGATTTCTCTACCTTCCAGCTATACCAGGCCTCACTAGAATAGAAGCAGTATTTTCACATAATAGTGTGAATTCATTAATTAGTTTATTTTTCTAGTTAAAGGTCAACTGAGAGCTCTTTTTGATTCATAATGCTGAAATATCTAGTTACAGCACATATAAATCAAGTCTGAGGAGGTGTCCCAAACAGCTAAGGGATTGTGGCACAGAAGCATTAGGTGCCTGGAATGCTGTGATGTCTTCTAATAAGTGAATTTGGCTAAGCTACAGTCCCTAATTATTCAAATAAATACCAATCTAAGGGGTTGCTATGAAGGCTTTTATAGATATGCTGAAAGTCCACAATAATTGACTTTAAGGAGACTGTCCTAGATAAGCTGGGTAGATCTAATTCAATCAGTTGAAAAGGCCTTAACAGCAGAACTTAGGTTTCCCTGATGCAGAAGAAAATCTACCTGTGGATAGCAACTTCAGCCTCTGCTAGAAAGTTCCAGACTGCCCTTACTGATGGTCTGCCTTCAGATTTTGGACTTGCTTAGCCAGTGTCCACAATTGCATAAACCCAATTCCCTGCAGTAAATCTCTTAATATGTATCCCCTACTGGTGTTTCTCCAGTTAAAACCTGATTGATATAAATGCCAAAGGCAAATTTTACCATTCATTCGTTCAAAAAATATTTATTGAGGACCTATCAATAAATATTTAATGAGGACCTAGTCTATACCAGCCATTATTTTATTTCATTTTATTTTCATTTCATTTCATTTTTTTAATTATTTTTTTAATGTTTTTTTTAATTTATTTTTGAGACAGAGAGAGACAGAGCATGAACGGGGGAGGGGCAGAGAGAGAGGGAGACACAGAATCGGAAGCAGGCTCCAGGCTCTGAGCCATCAGCCCAGAGCCCGACGCGGGGCTCGAACTCACGGACCGTGAGATCATGACCTGAGCTGAAGTCGGATGCTTAACCGACTGAGCCACCCAGGCGCCCCCATTTCATTTCATTTTTAATTACGGAGCACATTGTATCCACAAAGAGTATGTACAATTTCCCATGCAGCTGCTATTACTCAACAATATTATCAGTCTCTTGTGTGTTGACTCCAGTGTTCCTTGCATCAATTATAGCTCCACCAGTCATACTTGAAAATCCATGTTTTGAATTTTGTGTTAGTTATTCCCTTGTACTTCTTTATACTTTTACTACATATGTATGTAATCAAGTATACTTGTTTTTTTTAACTTTTATGTAAATGGAATCATCCTAGTTATAGTCTTCTATAACTTGTGTGTAGCTATCACTTGTTTCTTTTTTTTTTATTCCAGTATAATTAACATACAGTGTTATATTAGTCTTAGGTGCACAATACAGTGATTCAACAATCTATACGTTACTCAGTGCTCATCACAATAACTGTACTCTTAATCCCTTCACCTATTTCACCCATCACCCACCCACCTTCCCTCTGGTAGCCAGTTTGTTCTCTATATTTAAGAGTCTGTTTTTTTGTCTCTTTTTTCTTTGTTGGTTTCTTAAATTACATATATGAATGAGCTCATATGGTATTTGTCTTTCTCTGATTTATTTCATTTAGCATTATACCCTTTACATCTATCCATGTTGAAAATGGCAATATTTCATTCTTTTTATGGCTCAGTAATATTCCATTGTATATATACACCATATCTTCTTTATCCATTCATCTATTGATAAGGGATGGACATTTGGGTTGCTTCCATATCTTGGCTATTGTAAATAATGCTGCAATGAACATAGGGGTGCATATATCTTTTAGAATTGGTGTTTTCATATTCTTTGGGTAAATACCCAGTAATATAATTACCAGAGATTATTTTAGATGCTGGGAATACAATGTTGAACAAGACACTGTCCTCATGGAGCTTACATTATTTGAGGGACAGAGATTAAAAACTGTGTGTGTGTGTGTGTGTTTGTATAATTTCAGGTACTGCCAAACACTATGAAGAAAAAGCAGAATTAAGGGAGAGTGGGCAGGATGGAGGATAGGATGGGGGCACCTAGCTGGCTCAGTCAGTGGAACATGCTACTCTTGATCTCAGGGTCATAAGTTTGAGCCCCACACTGGGCATAGAGATTACTTAATAACAACAACAACAAAAAAATGTTTTTAAGGAAGAATAGGATGAACAGAAAAGGCAAGATCTCTGAGAGGATGACATTTGAATAGATATTTAAATGAAATAATGGAATGAGGATTGGGGAGAAGAGTATTCCAGACATAGTAAGTGCAAATATGCCAAGGTCGGAATGAGCTTGGGGTTTGTGTCCAGAGTGAAGTAAGGGGGAGGGAGTGAAGAATGGCATGAGATGAGATGGTACCACAGATGCCTGGCAGTATTACATTGTTGAATGAATGAATGAATGAATGAATGTTGAATGAAAATATCTTCCAAACTTTCCTGCTCTATACTGCCTCTGTTAGCTAATACAGAGACAGCAGCCACATAGTTTTTGCTACTGGATTCTTCATGATAGATGTACATAAGAGCAGAAAACATTGTCACTAATGATTCGCCTTAGGATGACTGTTGCTACTAGCTAAACTAAGAAATTGGTAGGAGGAGGGGAAGGTGGTATATGAGGACCAGAGAAATAGGATTTGTGAAGGAGGGTTAGGAATTTTGGGCAGACTATGGCCCTTGGGTCAATGACAGGTGTTGTACAGTCAGCAGGTACCAGAGTCAACAAGTTGGCAATAGCAATAATAACAATAGCTACAGTACAAAGCCCACAGTTTTTGATGCCACCCAGAACTCAAAGAGACTTATTAAGCATAGTGCTTCCTTCTTAGTGGTAGGAGGTACAAGATGCAATAGTTGTCCTTTACTTTGGAGGGGATGTCCAGGCATGCCCCAGGCCACTATGTACCTAAAACAGTGGTTCTCAGCTAGGAGTGATTTTGTCTTCCAGGGATACTTGGCAATGTCTAGAGACATTTTGGTTGTCACAACTCTATCCTCTTCCTAGAGGATTCTCCTTCCTATTCCCACCCCCATATCCTCTACTCTCTGTCACATGGTAAGTCCTCATCCGGTAAGACTGGCCCAGTGCCACCCCAGCCAGGAACCTCACCCTAGGATTGAGATATAGATTGTATGCTTTGATATTTCTGTGCCGTATTCCTGAAATAACACAGACATCTCTAAGTAATTACTTTGTGTTATCGTTGTTTCTGTGTCTATCTCCTTGAATTGGACTGTAACACCTAGAGCAACTTAAAGGGAGAGATTACTGGCATCTAGAGGTCAGGGATACTGCTCAACATCCTATGTTGCACAAGATGCTCCCTGAAACTAGAAATTTTCTGGCCTAGGATGTCAGTTGTGCCACAGTTGAGAAATCCTGCCCTAAAAATACCACCAATGGAGCAGACCCTTTCTTTTTTTTGGGTTTATCTTCCACCTTCTGGAGCATATGTCTTTCAAGGCCTCCAAGTATTTACCACTTCCTGGTCATCTAGTCTTATTAACAGGATTAACATAATGCCATCAATATAGTGGACCAAGGTTTCACTGTATGTCCAGATGTCCATGTTGCTTAAGACAGTATTATGATAGTTCTTATGACAGACTGCATTAGGGGGGAGTTAACATAATTCAGGGATAAAATTTAAAATGTATACTGTTGTCTACCCCAAGAGAATGCATACTGTTTAAATACTCCTTACCGTTAAGGATGGAAAACAACTCTTTCATCAGATCAATACTTGTCTACCATGTACTTGAGGTCATGTTAATCTCTTAATTCGCTCTAGAAACCACATCTGGCACAGCCACTGCAATTGAGGCTACTACCTGGTTGAATGTGATAATTCACTGTCATCCTCAGGATCTGTGTAGCCTTTGTAAGGGTCTGACGTCACTGTAAATATAATGTGGACCACCATCCTTGCATGCTTTAGGTCTTTAAGGCACTAATCTCTGCCATATTTCCTAGGATATAATAATGTTTTTTATTTCCTATCTTGGCAGGGTGTGGGGGGAGCTATTCAGTATCCTTCCCTGTTCTTATCCCATAGGCTCTGGAACTTATGAGAGTTTGGCCAACTTCTATTATGCTCATCACAATTATACATTTGGCAACTTGGGAAATGACACTTGGCACTGTGAGCCAGACCTGGGCCAGGACATTTATGACCCTATGTACCACCATTCTAAGAGAGGCCACTATGACACTTTGGGTATCAATGTCAACTTGGACATTTTGCCTACAGCCTTCAAAATATTTGGTTATTCCACTTTTTCCAATGTATAGTTTTGAGAGCAAATGATAGGTACCTTTGGAGAAGTACTAGGGGATTCATTAACACATACTAAGGTGTTACATGGTCCTTCCTGAGGACCTAGTTTCACTTTCAATCACATGGCCTGAAATCAAACCGTTCTAAGTTTAAAAACTAGCTCAGGTCTGAAAACTAAAGGAAAGGACCACTTTTTTTTTTTTTTCTTTCCTAACTGGAATAGCTGCCTTCAACCTCCTAAATATCCATCCTTGATTTCTCTTGGTTGTAATAAATTGAACAATACTTCTGTACACTGCCCATCAATTTGCCTCTAAGGAAATCCTACTGAATCAACCATCTAAATATCATTCTGCAGGTCAGGACCCTCCAGGCAGCCATTCTAACCTTGTGCTAATCATAATTCTGCCCACCTTCCTTCTGATAGTTAAACCTCACCAGGTGGCCTCTATTTGGGGATCCCATCATCCCCATTGCTATCATGGAACTCAGCTCTGTAACTTTATCTGCCACTATCTCCAGAGGCCTGTAAAGAACAGCCACCATAACTAACAGTGCTTTGCTGGGCCATATTGAGTCTGGGGAAAACGAGAAAATCAGAAACATTGATCCTGTCTTTAAGATTTGGTATCTTGTTCATATGGATTTTTCTGCATTTTGATTTTTAATATTTTTTAATTTTAATATTTTTATATTATTTAATAATGTATTTTAAATATTTTTGAGAGAGAGAGACAGAGAGAGAGACAGAGAGAATGAGCAGGGGAGGGGCAAAAAGGGAGGGGGACAGAGGATCCGAAGCAGGCTCTGTGCTGACAGCACAAAGCCCAATGCAGGGCTTGAACTCAAAAACCACGAGATCATGACCTGAGCTTAAGTCAATCGCTTAACCAACTGAGCCACCCAGGTGCCCCTGCGTTAATTTTGATTTTTAAAAATGTATTAGAGGATTATTTATTTATATTGGTTACTGGACTTTTTGGTACTCTCTTAAATTTTGCACCTGAGGCAAGTACCTCATTCACTTCACCCTAGTCTCAGTCTTATTCAGTGATGCTGGTGCTCTGTCACATTCCTTATTACTTTAGGAAACAGAGTATTCTCTGAGCCTTCCCATGGAACATAACTGCTGAGTTTTCCGGCCTTAGCATTGAATATCTATTCCAGCGTAGCTACTTCTTTGAGTCTTTTGATCATCCCTTCGTCCACCATATCCCACAGTAGTCCTGCCATTCCTGCCACTTAATGTGGGCCATTACTTTCTCTGAGTTTCTAAGAGCCATCCTAGTAGAGTGTTAGCACTGCCTTTCCAGATTCTTGTCAGCGTATCATATCATGGGATGTCAGGGATTCATATCATGCTATCCAATGTTCTGCTATCTACCCCTGCCCCTTGATCTAGGACACTCAGAATGTATTTTTTTTTTAATTTAAAAAAAAAAATTTTTTTTAACGTTTATTTTTGAGACAGAGAGAGACAGAGCGTGAACGGGGGAGGGTCACAGAGAGAGGGAGACACAGAATCTGAAACAGGCTCCAGGCTCTGAGCTGTCAGCACAGAGCCCGACGCGGGGCTCGAACCCACGGACCGTGAGATCATGACCTGAGCCGAAGTCGGACGCTTAACCGACCGAGCCACCCAGGCGCCCCTTGGACACTCAGAATTTAGTTCCTTATGCCGTCTTTCGGCTATAGATGGTACCTATTGGCTTGGTCATTTAGCTCCTTTGAGGTGTCCCTTTCCATCCTTAACAGGTCCAGAATTTTCTTGGCCAGGTAGAGTATGATTTAACTGCAGCTACTGGTCTGGGATCCAGGATGGAAAGTAAGGAAAGTTCCTGAGCAGGTACCTGTTGTCTTATAAGTCAGAGGTCTCTGTATATTCCTCAAGCAAAGAGAGAGGACTAGTTTTTTTAACAGGGACTTGAATATATAAATGTTGATTCATTTTTGAGAGAGAGAAAGTGTGGGCGGGAGGAGGGTCAGAGAGAGAGGGGGGCAGAGGATCCAAAGCAGGCTCTGCAATGACAGCAGTAAACTGATGTGGGGCTCAAACTCATGACCCATGAATGAGATCATGACCTGAGCTGAAGTGGGACACTCAACCGACTCAGCCACTGAGGCACCCCTACCCAGAGATTCTTAAAGGGAAGACTGTGTAAGAAGTAAATGTTGGCAAAAATTACACACTATAAAAATCACAAATTATTCCAAAAAAGAAGGAAAGAGTTTAAGCATAAAGATGCTAATATGAATAAATACAAGTCCTGGTAAAGTTAGACTTTAACAAAAAGGAGAAAAGATGAAAGGAGGCCTACATAAAAAAATAAATCAGGAGCTTCTGGGTTGGTGAATATGTGGCCACTAGAGAGAGTGGCACACTCAGCATGGAAACCCTGATTCCCTTCCCACATACCTTGCCCTATGCAGTTCTTCCATCCAGCTGTTCCTGACATATCCTTTTATAACGAACTGGTACTCTAAGAATGTACTGAGTAAAAATGCTGAGCAATGTGCAATATGCCTTGAAGAACTGCAGCAGGGTGATATTATAGCGTGATTGCCTTATCTATACATAAGGGTCTTGTTTGTATATCATAAAGGCTGCACCAATGGTTTGAGATAAACAGATCTTGCCCTAGGCAACCTTTAGATTAAACATCAGATTTCTCTTTTATAGATTTTGTTGTCTTTTGAAGATGCTTGAAAAAGTGAAAGGATATGAAGATCCGTTACTAGAAAAACAAAAACAAAAATGAAGGCATACTCAGCCGGAAATCTGAGGTCTCTAAGATTCAGCAATAGAGAGATGGACAAACATACAGAACAGAGTAATATGTATACAAAGTACACACGGGGATTTAGAAAATTCTGCACATACCTTGATAGTCATCTACAAAGGTAATATTGATAAACATTCTGTATTCAGATGCCAATATTAACTGATTTAAAATTTCATTTGTTATTAAGTTCCCTAAAGCTGTGCAACTTCTTAGGTTTTGATTTGTTTTTTAGTTCGGAGTCTGTTTTATTTCCCCAACATCAGGTTTCTGCACACCTCTTCTTAAATTGAAGACCACATAATTTACTTCTTATACCTTAATGTCTTACATGTGAACCCAATAAATGTAACCAAGCAGTAACACATTCTCTGAGTGTAGACCATAATCTCAAGTTTTTATTTTTTTCCCCCTTGAGTGGAAAATACACTTCTACATAAGAAAGTTAAAACGCTAATTTTTAAAATCACATATTTAACAATATCACAATGCAGTCCAAAGAGTAAATCAAGTGATATAATTACATTATAATTAATTAAATCTAGGATTATCTACTAAATTGCAACTTATTAAATATATTGTTTCCTCTTAAATGAAACTGCTAAACAGTTTGTCAGTAATGAATCATCTTGCAACTTTTTTTAAAGCTATGCAACTTAAAAAAAAATACAAACTACTAATTTTAAGTACTTCCAGCTACAATAACTTTGTTTTGACTGGTTATTTTTGTTTTCTCCTTTCATACAATTGTTTTATTGTGCTTTGCAATCCCCAGGCAGTTTTCCCACATTTGGGTGGGGGGAAAAAGAAATTAAAAAAAAATTTATATTTATTTTTTGATAGAGAGACAGAACATGAGCAGGGGGAGGGGAAGAGAGAGAGAGCAGGTACAGATACAGAATCTGAAGCAGGCTACAGGCTCTGAGCAGTCAGCACATAGCCTGACACGGGGCTGTAACTCACAAACAGTGAGATCATGATCTGAGCCAAAGTCGGAAGCTTAACCAACTGAGCCACCCAGACACCCCCCCACACACAAAAAAAGAAAATTTTAACTGTCAGAAACATGAAAATAGTGTAAGGAAAGCTAAACACTCAATGAGCTGAGGCTTTTGGTAAAATGTTAAAGAAAATACAAAGGGGGCACCTGGGTGGCTCAGTTGGTTAAGCGTCCGACTTCAGCTCAGGTCACGATCTCACGGTCCGCGAGTTCGAGCCCCGCGTCGGGCTCTGGGCTGATGGCTCAGAGCCTGGATCCTGCTTCCGATTCTGTGTCTCCCTCTCTCTCTGCCCCTCCCCCATTCATGCTCTGTCTCTCTCTGTCTCAAAAATAAATAAACGTTAAAAAAAATTAAAAAAAAAGAAAATACAAAGGCCTTTGAAGCAAGAATAATGAAATTAGTTCTGTTACCTCAGGTAGATGGCTCAATATAACCGAAGACAAAGTGCACTCCCCGATTCATTTGTTTCTTTTTTTGTTGTTAAGAAAAATAATCCCAAAGGTAAAAGGAAAAAATATAAGAGGGAAATAGGCTTAATTTAAATGAAATAAGGTGACAGTACTAAGAGAGTAACTGATGGCTTTAAGTGAGGGAAGGTGCCCTGGCCAAAACCAACCACATCCCAGGTGGCAAGAGAATTTGCTAATGTAACAAAAGCATCTGTAGGAGCAATCTCAACAAAATATACTACTTGTGGAGGACACAAGAGCTGAAAAATCTGAAACCCACATTCTACGCAAACTGACTAAAGAAATAATGTTTCATGACCACCTTGATGGCTCAGTTGGTTGAGTGTCCAACTTTGGCTCAGGTCATGATCTCACATTTCATGAGTTGCAGCCCCACGTCATGCTCACTGCTGTCAGACTGTCAGCACAAAGTTTCGGATCCTCTGTTCCCCTCTCTGTGCCCCTTCCCCACTTGCGTTGTCCCAAAAATAAATATTTTTAAAAAGAAATAATGTTTCAAAAAAAAGAAATAATGTTTAATACCAAAAAGAGAAGATAGGAGAATACAAACTATGTCTCAGATTTTTAAAATGGTAATCCTAGTATAAAATATTTTGCCTATTGTTTTCATATATTATAGAAATACCACAGAAACCATAGTATTTCAGCTGCTTTATAGTCCAGGGCTGGGAGAAAGACTCATAGGAACAATTATAATACAAAGTGGTTAGAATAAATATATTTGTAGGATTTTAGAACTGTACAGAAATATCAAACCACGCTATATGTAGCTATATATAATTCCTAGGGTGTGACTTTCTGGATAGGGTGACACTGGATCAGTTTCATAGGATGAAGAAAGAATTAACCAGGTGAAAGGGAGTAGAGGAGATGGAAGTGGGAATAGGAAGAGTCTCCAGGAAAAGACAGCGTAGGCAACAAACACCACGGGGTCTGTAGAATCTAGAGGCAGTTCTGTGACTAGATGCCACAGTGTGTGGCAGGGAGTTGCAAAAGGAGAATTATAGGGTTGGATAAGAGGCTGGTCATATAACTAGGATGATCCATTTTCTTGATAAGTTCTGAGTGCCCTAACCTAAAAATCTCTGAATCTGGAAAGCTGAGAAGAGCCCCTAAACTATATTGTTACTTTTTGTGGCCCTTCCTGGGTAGTCAATTATCTTCTTTTCTCTTGTTTACATTTCTGGTTTGAATCACTTGCTCAAGTTTCCAATTTTGACTCACTCTAATTGAGCTGTTTTAAAAATCAGTTCTAATATTTTGGTATTACAGAGTGGCTGCTTCATCTTTCAAGAAGTCATATAATACAAAGCAGCATTCTTTTTAAAAAAAATTTTTTTTTTACATTTATTTATTTTTGAAAGACAGAGTGAGACAAAGTGAGAGTGGGGTAGGGGCAGAGAGAGAGGGAGACGCAGGATCAGAAGCAGGCTCCAGGCTCTGAGTTGTCAGCACAGAGCCTGATGCGGGACTCGAACCCACAGACTGTGAGATCATGACCTGAGCCAAAGTCGGAAGCTCAACCAACTGAGCAACCCAGGTGCCCCAAAGCAGCATTCTTTTAAGAACTTTTTTTTAATGTTTATTATTTTTGTGAGGGAGAGAGAGACAGTGAGAGAGTGTGCACGAGTGGGGAAGAGGCAGAGGAAGGGAGACAAAGAATCTGAAGCCAGGTTCTGAGCTGTCAGCAACAGAGCCTGATGGAGGGCTTAAACTCACAAATTGTGAGATCATGACCTGAGCTGAAGTCGGACACTTAACCAACTGAGCCACCCAGGGGTCCCTACAAAGCAGCATTTTGAGTCAAGGTCAGAAGATAAGTGTTGACTTGTTGGCCGTGCTGGTTTCTAGTGTGTGCAAGTTACTTATTTTTAAACTGTTTCCTATGTTCTCAGTAAGGCCTCATTGTATCCCATTAGATGCCCCATTATCAATTGATGCTTCCTGCTTAGACACCTGAGTCCCAGCTCCGTGGAGTTTGGGAATAGGAGATATGTCACCTTTATGCTTCTTAGGCACTATTATCAGCCGAGCAAGCACTGGTCTCCCCTCAGAGATCTGAGTCCCAGTATTGTGGGACCCTTTCACTAAGTTTCTAAGTTCTGATAGCCCAGAATTTTTCCTTGTTCCCTCAGTAGGAGGGGAGTAGGCAGAAAAGTCAGGCTTGCCTGCTATTCTTTGAAAAACTTGCTTACAAGGTTGGCCTTTGGCAGGCATTTAAAAACCTGTATTTCAGGTAAGTTTTCACCATTCCCAGAACTGATAAGACTGCCTCACTGTGCCTAAACTGTGCAAGCAATATGGTTTGTGGAGTCTGGAACTTGGGTATATGACAGTCTCTAATGAGGTTATCTGGTGGGCAACATTTCACACATGTGGTCAGAATGTCAGAAGTAAGCATATCCTGTGTGATTCTACAACTTCACAGGGAAAGGACCCTTGGAAGTTTTACCCTGTTCCCCTAGATATCCCACATGCTCCTTTTCCCTTTATTCATTTTGCTTTATATTCTTTTGCTGTAAGAAATCATAGCTGTGAGTACAACTATATGTTGAGTCCCATGAGTCTTCTCAGCAAATCACTAACCTACCAGTGCAGTGGTCTTGGGGACACAGAGTGGTACTTACTTCTTGCAGTCGCTACTGCTTTCTTATAGCAGTATCCACTTCTTGTCACCATAGTTCTGCAACCCCTGTTTAACAACATCCCTATATTAAATTTTCTGTTTAAAATAACTGGTATAGTTTTCCTGACTAGTCCTTGACTGACATAGCCAGTGAGTAAGGGTAAACTATCTAGTTAATGCCCTTCCATAGTCTAATTTCATCAGCAACTAACATCTGTAATAGCACTAACCTCTTGTAATACAGTTCCTGATTCAGTAAAGGAATGTGTTCTTTCAACCAAACATTTTCATGAAGATAATCCCTGTATAAAATTATTTAGCATACTGGGAATATTATTTTGCTGATCAAAAAGGTATAAATAATGAGATTAATTTTAAAATTTTTGCTTTATTTCAGGAAAAAATATGTGATGTTTAGGTAAAGGTTTTGTTCTGTGGTTAAAATTCACCCAATATTCATTTGATTGGAGAGTTGATTATAAATAGTATTGGCACAAAGTCATAACCATCTCTATTTACCTGAAGCCTTTCTGGTTCTATTCAGTCTATATTCAGGGTTCTGAAATGAGCAAAAGGTCAAACAAAGTGAGATTCTAAGTGGAAGTCAATCAGGAGGATTTCATTTGGCAAGATCACATGAAAACAGAAATTAAATATGTGTGTATACATACATATATAGTTTTATTATGGAAGATTTCAAACATCCATGAAATTTGGGTATATTATTATACACTCCCCATTTACTCATCATCCAGATCAATAATTAACAAATGATCAATTTTGTTTTATCCATTCTATTCCTTCACCCTCTCCCCAATTGATTATTATTTTTTTAAGTTTATTTATTTTTGAGAGAGACAGAGACAGTGTGGGTGGGAGGGGGGCAGAGAGAGAGGGGAGAGAGAATCCTAAGCAGGCTCCACACCACCAGCACAGAGCCCAATGCGGGGCTCGAATCCATGAAACCGGGAGATTATGACCTGAGCCAAAACCAAGAGTTGGACGCTTAACTGACTGAGCCACCTAGGCTCCCCCGTGATGTTGGATTATTTTAAAACATATTACAGACATCATATTTCACTTGTAAAATCCTCAATATAAATCTTTACTGAAGTAGAGATTCCACTTTAATTTCTCATGCTTTTATATGTCTTTTTACATTTAGTTTGTTCAAAACAAAATCCAAACAATGCCTCTTAAAATCTTTTAAATCTAATCAGTATGGATGGTAGCTACACTTATGGTGAAATATATCATAATGTATAAACTTATCCAACTTATTTAATATAACACTGTGTGTCAACCAGACTCAAAGGAAAAAAAAAAATCTACCTTAGTCCCCTGCCCCCTTCTCCCTTATTTGACATTTATTGAAGAAATTGGGGCATTTGTCCTATAAAATTTCCCATCTTATTTGGCAGATTGTATCTCCATGGTGTCATTTAACATGTTCTTCTATCCCCTGTATAAACTGGCTTATTTGAAAGCTTCACCAGATTCAGATTCAATTATTTTGGCAAAAATATTTAATATATGATATTGTGTCAAATATATTTTTGACAGCATAGTTGGTTTGGACTCTAAGATATTGCTTCCCACAGGTGTCTGCTGAGTTTTAATTTATTGCCAATCTTTTTATGTTGGTAGACCATTTAACCCCCAATTTACAGAAGCACTGTCATCTACTGAAACTGAACGGAGTTTATTATCACCTTTAAGCTTATGACATTATTTCCTTTACTGAGAAGATGTCATCTATTACAAAGATTCTTTTATTTGCCTTAAAAGTTTTTTTTTAATTGGGGGGTCACCTGGGTGGCTCAGTTGGTTAACTGTCTGACTTCGGCTCAGGTCATGATCCCACATTTCATGGGTTTGAGCCCCACTTCGGGCTCTGTACTGACAGCTCAGAACCTGGAACATGCTTCAGATTCTGTCTCCCGCTCTCTCTGCCCTCCCCCACTCATGCTTTTTCTCTGTTTCCCTTTAAAAAATAAACATTAAAAAAAATTTTTTTTAAGTTTTTTAAATTGGGAAACTATTCAATTGAGTGACCCAATTCAGTAGGTATTTTCATATGTCTGAGAAGAGTTGAATGAAAAAATGTTTGGTGAATTTAATAAAAGAAAGCCTTGGGGCATCTGGGTGGCTCAGTCAGTTGAGCATCCAACTCTTGATTTAGGCTCAGGTCATGATCCCAGGGTCGTGGGATCCAGTCCCACATTAGGCTCTGTGCTGAGAATAGAGCCTGCTTAAGATTCTCTCTCTCTCCCTCTGCCCCTCTCCTCAACTTTCACTCTGTCTAAAATATATATATTTTAAAAAAGTGTTGGGGCACCTGGGTGGCTCAGACAGTTAAGCGTCCAACTTTGGCTTTGGCTCCAATCATGATCTCACAGTTAGTGAGTTCAAGCCCTACACTGGGCTCTGCGCTGATGGTGCGGAGCCTGCATGGGATTCTCTATCTCTCTACTTCTCTCTCTGCCCCTCCCCCACTTGTGCATGCATGTGTGCTCTCTCAAAATAAACAAATAAAGCCTTATATTAAGTACTTAAGCACATCATGTACTGACAAGTATGTTTAACAGGTCTTCCAGTTAACAATATCAATAGTTTGAAATAGAATTTAAGTAGGAGGTGGCAGTGTAATGCTTATATCTCCTAGACAACTGGTAACAACTGGTTTTTGAGCAAAGGAGTAATATGATAAAAATTTGTTTTAAGGAAGACATTACTGGAAATATTGAGGTCAAGAATAGCAGGGATTGTGCATTTGAAAGTAATTTAATACAGAATCGTTTGGATGCAGCTATACACCACCTCAACAAGTATGTTATGTGTTGTATTGAAAAGTGTTTGATAAACTTTGTAGCTAGTCATTTAAACTCGTTCCACAAAGCATCTAGTAAGGGATGACTGCAATGAACAAAGCAAGAGTAGAAAAATAATAAAAAATGACAAATTCCCTATATCATTATTTATATCACCCCCAAAATAATCATATATACACACAGCAGCTGAATATTTCTGTTAATGTAGATCAGATCAAGTCACTATTCCACCCTCAAGCTTGCATGACTTCCCTGCACACTTAGAATAAAATCCAAAGTTGATACCATGGCCTCCCAGGCACTATGATAAAGCCCTCACTATCTCTAACCTCATTTCTTACCACGCTCCTCCTCACTCACTGTGATCCAAAGCCCTTGCTCTTCATAAAACAAGGCAACATTATTTCTGTTTGGGGCCTTTGCACTTGCTATTCCACCTGAAGTTACTTTCCTCCCAAATACTCACATAATTCATTTCCTCACTTTAGGCCTTTGTTCAGTATCACCTCCTGAGAGGCCCACCTGACCACCCTACATAGATTAGCACCACACCTTACCCCTGTCCACCTCATTACCCTGATTTTTTTTTCTATAACACGTGCCCAATATTTGTTCATTATATTTAATCAACTATCTCATTTGTTCCTCAAAACCATATTCAGTAGGTAGTACTGCTATCCGGTTTACAGGACATTGACATACAAAGATTAAATAAGGACCTGGGAACAGAGAAGAAAAGAATGTCAGGACTTGATGACTGATTCCTGACATGGGTAAATTAAAGCAAAGTTGTCTGGTTTGTCTGCACTATGGGAAACCCACACTATACATGAACACCAATAAAAATGTTGGCCAGACAAGAGGAAGGCAAATAGAACGGAGTCTCTTCCCTAGGCACATGACCTTATATTGCCCTCGCAACAATTTCATGGGGTAAGCACGGCAGGTACTGTATTAGACAATCATTAAACAGCAAGACTGACGGCCAGACTTCGCAGCCAGGAACGATGGCAGTCCGGCTCAGCACTCACCGGTTTAGACAGTTACGTAACGAACACCCAGAACCTCGAGCTTTCTCCCGCCCTTGGACTGGGCTCACGTGCCGAGCCTCACGACCTCAAGCAGCGCCTAAGAGAACGTGGCCGTTGGCGAATCCGGAGAAGAGTTCCAGCACGGGAGGTGGGGTGAAAGGTCACGATGAGTCTTACGTAAAAGGCGCCTTAGCGCGCGGCGGGAACTGGAGCTCGGCCAGGAAAGAGGGGTGTGTCCAGGCGGCCCTGAGCTCCCTTTGATTGGCTGGAAGGATGACGAGGCATTTACAGTCGGCCTTACGGCAGCGGGAGCTTGCGTCAGTTATGCGCTTTCGGGGTGGGAAGAGAGGGCGTGTCTGGCAGCTCAAGGGGCCCGCTGATTGGTTGGAAGGCGCCGGAGCCGGGCGGCTCCGCGGGCCACAGAAGGGCGGCACCGAGGACCAGGTCCCGGAGGTGAGGACCGGCTTCAGTGAGACTATCATGGCAGCTCGGGCCGGTCAGGGGGCCCTGAGAAAGGTGGTTTCGGGATGCCGTCCAAAGTCGACAGCAGCGGCCGGAACCCCGGCTCCGGCGCAGAGGCCTACCCGGAACGTCAGGTAATAAACAACGGGGGTGCTGCAGTGAGGGTAGCCTTCGGCCCCGGCTTGCTGAGTTGGGGGACCGAGGAGACTTGGGGCGAGGGGTAGCCTGACCGGATGCATTTCCGCGTCTCCAGAGGGAGAGGGTCTCCTGCGTTTGAGGAGTTCAGGTTTTGCGCCCATCACCCCGGCCAGAGGTTCGTGGGCCTGTTCCAGACACCCGTCTGAGTTGGTGATTCGCTTCCCTCGCGAGAGGTAGTGAATCATCGGCGGAGCGACTTTAGCAGCAGCTGATAGAGCAATTCGGGAAAAGGGTAACTTGGAGCTCTTCCGGTCTCCTCCCCTACGGCCTGCTGCTGTTGCTGCTCTTTTAACTTTGCGGCAGAGTTGCTGGGTGCCCGGGCTGTGGGAGTTTGTGGCCCGGCGGTGAGCCTCCTTCTTTTCCTCTAGCGTGCCAAGTGGCCAGACATACTTTCCCAGTTTTTGGTAGGAGACGTTTGCTTCCACCCTTTGGTGCTTGCAAAACTAAATGTAGCCATAGTAGGGGACCTGGATTTTTTTTCCCCGCTCGACTGTAACTTAGAGGTCCTGTAACCTTGAACCAGCTTTGGATTTTCCTGGTTGGCTCCTTTTTGGTGGGTGGAGGTGGAGACATGAATGATTCCATACTTCCACCGCTTAGTTTCCTTTTCCTGATGACTTTGTAATAAATTAATGCTCGAAAACTAAAGTTAGTATTTAAAATGTATTCAGTTGTAAACAGTACAGGATGAAGGGAAAAAGCACAAATGTTGAACTCCAAGAATTTAGATTTAAAGAATTTTTCAAGTATCAAACCCCCAGCCAACTCTAAATCTTTTTAACCAAATATTGGTTGAAACTGAAGTCTTGTTAAAGGAAATAACTTGAAAAAGTAGTTCTAATCAGTTTTAAGAAAAAAAATTGTTTTAGTGATTACATTAAGGTTTAAATTCCAAGACAAGTATTTACTGTTTATAATAATGAAGAGGGAAGGAGTTTATGAGCTCATTTTAGGCGCAAGCACTAACATAGGTTGTGGCGTTTATTATAGTAGGGTGAGATGTAGTATCGGAAGTTTAGTAACAAAAAACTGTCCTTCCTCTGATTCAGTTTTAATATCATGGTTTAACGATATATATGACTGTATGACTCTTCATTACAGTTGAAGACGTTATTCTTTTTTTTTTTTTTTTTTTAAGACGTCGTTCTTGATAGTGTGTGAAAATAGATGTGCGGTCCAGGGCTTGTAACCATAGTATGCAGACTCATCAGGAAAACTATTAGCTTGCTTTAAACACAGGTATTTCCTTTACAGTTGTAATCAGATTGTATAAGGGTTTTTATATGTATATGTGTATGTGTGTGTATGTTTTCTTTTGGGGGAGGTAGAGTGGGAGGTTGGGGCCATGGTATTACATAAACTTGATACAAAATTCAAAACCATATACAGTGAAAAGCTTCATAGGCAACTAGTTCATCTCTCAGGAGCAACGGTTTTACCTTTTTAAATAAGGTTTATCACAGAAATGCTGCCTTTTCTGATACTGATTTATCAGAAAATTATTAATAAGTGTTTTCAATATCTGTCACATAATTGGCTTCTGATAATAGGTAACAAAAGTGGGGAAAATAGGTAAAACTGTTATAACAAAGACAGCTAAAGAATGTCCTAGAAAGGGAACAGGTGATCAGGTATTTTGTACACCAGATTTGGTTTGTAATCAATATGGCTAACAGAGATCCTAAATTATTTTATGTGGCTTCTTTTTTAAATATTTTTAAATATTTATTTATTTTTGAGAGAGAGAGGGAGACACACACACACACACACACACACACACACACACACACTGTGAGTGGGGGAGGGGCAGAGAGATTGAGACAGAATCCGAACTCCAAGCTGTCTTCACAGAGCCTGACATGGGGCTCGAACTCACAAACCCTAAGATCATGACCTGAGCTGAAGTCAGTCAGTTGAGCGTCTGACTTCGGCTCAGGTCATGATCTCGTGGGTTGTGGGTTCGGGCCCTGTGTCAGGCTCTGTGCTGACAGCTCAGAGCCTGGAGCCTGCTTCGGATTCTGTGTCTCACTTTCTCTCTCTCCTCCCCCTGCTCGTGCTCTGTCTCTCAAAAATGAATAAACCTTAAAAAAAAATTTTTTTTAAAGGAGAAGCTAAATTAATTGCCGAATTATATTATTTCCACTGATGTGCTTCATTTAGCAGAGTAACTGTCATTCACTTACGTTGGTATAATCCCACTTTCTTAAAAAAATTTTTAATGTTTTATTTTTTATTTTTGAGAGAGGGAGAGCATGAATTGGGGAGGGACAGAGAGAGAGGGAGATGTAGATTCCCACGCAGGCTCCAGGCTCTGAGCTGTCAGCGCACAGAGCCTGCCGCGAAGTTCGAATTCACAAACCTCGAGTTCCTGACCTGAGCCCAAGTCAGAAGCTTAACTGACTGAGTCACCCAAGTGCCCTGGTATTATCCTACTTCTAAGAAAACTCTGTAGTTTTACTCTAAAAAAAAAAAAAAAAATCACAATAGGCTCTTTTTAAAAATTATTTTGAGAGTGAGAGGAAGAGAGAGAAAATCTCAAGCAGGCTCCATGCTGTCAGCACAGAGCCCAACGTGAAGCTCTATCCCAACTGTGAGATCATGACCTGAGCCATCCAAGCGCCCCACAATAGGCTTATTTTAATATTATCTCTGCCTTTAAAATAAGATTCACATAACTAATCATATTTTTAAAGATTTTTGGAAACACTTAACACCTTTATTCTCTCTAGATGAATCTATCTAAATTGGTAATATATTTTTCTCTCTAGGAGATGAATTTATCTAAAATCTCTTTTGATTAAAAATAATAGAGATATCTTTAAAATATGCTCTTACCATCATTAAAAAATCAAATACTACTTGTGATGTCCTAAAAACCTAGAATTTAGAAAGCTGTCTTGTTTTGCAATATTTTTATCCCCTTGTTTGTATTTTGAAGTGTTACTTACAGTTGGATGAAAAATCCTTTTAAAGTCTTGAAAAGAGGCCAATAAGTTCACCTATATAGTTCGTATGTCTGATTTCTTTACCATTACATTTTGACAAAGTTATCAGTGTTTAGCTTAACCATTTTCATTAACCTTTATTTCATTGTCTGGAATAAGACCACCTAATTTTTATAAAGAGTATTAATTGTTCAAAAGTTCTTTCTTGGGGCACCTGGGTGGCTTAGTTAGTTAAGCAACCAACTTCGGCTCAGGTCATGATCTCACGGTTTCTAAGTTGGAGCCCCCACATTGGACTCTGCTGTCAGCACAGAGCCTGCTTCAGATCCTCTGTTCCCTCTCTCTGCCCCTCCTCTGCTCGTGTGTGTGGGTGTGTGTGTGTGTGTGTGTCTGCTGACAACGCAGGCACACGCTTTCTCTTTCAAAAATAAATGTATATTTTTTAAAAAAGGAATTATCAAAAGTTCTTTCCTGTATTATGGAGCCTAAATTTGTCTCCCTCCAATTGGGCTTCTTGTTTATGTTTTGGAACCATATCTCAGGTATCATCCTTCTGGCTGAATATTCCCAGTTTCTTCAACTATTCCTTGTTTAACTTGATTGTTTCTTCCTCCCTAGCCAAATTGTAGGGTGTCTATGTCCAAAGAAATTTTATTTATGTGTAAATTCTATTTATAAAACAAATTTTATGTATGATGACATAAGATTTCACCAGGCCCTCCATTCCCCTTTTAAAAAATAATTTGAAGATTTGATCTAATGAAATAGTATTCTTTTACTTGGAATTCTCCAAAAGCTTCTCATTGAGGATAAAATCCAAATTGCTTTACCCTGGCTAATAATTCCCAGCATGATCTAGCTCCAACCAGTTTAATATTATTTCATAGTACTCTCCTGGCTTGCTTTACTGATACTACACTGTTAGTCTTTTTCAGTCTGTGGATACTGCCAGGCTCTTTCCCTACTACCTGGAATGCCCCCTGCCTACCTCCCCTCCTTCCATATACTACACTCACATACACTGTGTGTGTATGCATACACATACACATTTATTATGCACATACATACCTATTTCTCTCTTTATATGGCTAACTCCTGTTATATCTCAGCTGAAGTATAACGTTAGAGGACTTCTGAGACTGCCCTATCAAAAGGAGCTCCTAATTATGTGTCCCCACCCCCTTTCTTTCTTAGCACTTCTTTTGAATGCTCAACTACAAAGTAATTCTCATACAGTTAATTTTTATTTTTACCATTATATCCCTAGTGCCTAGCACAGAACACGATCTCAATGAGTATGTGAACTAATACATAAAAAATAGTATAAAATAGTTATACAATAATCTTATTAGGGATAGGCAGAAATATTCAAGTGAAAACAAGTGTATCAGGCACCTATATTTAGAAGCACCCAAACAACTAATATTCTAATTTCTTTGATATGTATTTTTACATATACGCATTGAAAGGGAGACTGGAAGGTAAAGGAGTATAGAGCAACAGTTCTGAGAGGGCCACTAGATTTCCAATCTCAAGTCTCAGAGTAGGTCAAGAATTAAGGAACCTGGGGCACCTGGCTGGATCAATCGGTTAAGTGTCCAACTTTGGCTCTGGTCATGATATCAAGATTCTTTAGTTTGAGCCCATGTCAGGTTCTTTGCTTACGCTGGGGAGCCTGCTTGGGATTCTCTCTCTCTCCTCCCTCTTTCTGCCCCTCCCCCACTTTTGTGTGCACGTTCTATCTCTCAAAATTAAAAAAAAAAAAAAAAAAAAGGAATTAAAGAACCTCTGTGGATCCAGCTGAGAAAACAACCTGGATAGATGAGTCGAATAGATGATGAGGGGCACCTGGCTGGCTCAGTCAGTAGACCATGGGACTCATGGCCTCGGGGTCATGAGTTCAAGCCCCACATTGGGGGAAGAGTTTACATTAACAAAGAGAAAATAGTTGATGAATATTCTAGCAAGCGTATGGGAAGAATATGTTGTAATACGTGATGGTAGACTGAAAGCCAACTTTCTGGGAGAGATCCCTTTTGTGCCAGGAACTTCTAACCCAAACTGTAAGCTGTTATGTTTAGTTTTCTTCATGGTACTTAATAAATTTTTTTTCTGTGTGCTTGTGCATGCATGTGCACACAATTTTGTGTGTGTGTGTGTGTGTGTGTGTGTGTGTGTGTAATATTCTAAAGTTGCAAACCCTTCCAAAGTGTGATAGTTACTGGGAGGCCAGACTGGCGCAGTTGGTGGAGCAGCAACTCCTGATCTCATGGTCATGAGTTTGAGACCCACGTTGGGTGTAGAGCTTACTTTAAAAAAATAAAGTGTGATAGTATTTTACAGTCTGTAATTTGTGTTTCCTCTTAATTTTCAATGCCATTCTAAATCAGGTAATTTTTGTCTTTTAGATATTTTGCTTCCTGTGGTACACTGATGAGCAGAACTCTTCCACTATATACCTCCTTAGTTTTGCCTAAGGAGATATATGCAAGAACTTTCTTCAGAATTGCTGCGCCATTAATAAACAAAAGAAAAGAATATTCAGAGAGGAGAATTATAGGGTTTGTATATAATAACTTTCTTGTATCATGACTTTTTTTTCTGGATTTTCTTCTTACAGAGTAAGCTCTGGTTTTTCTGGATTGGCCTTTCCATAGCTTTTGCTGTTTTATAAATATTTGTTGAATTAACATAATTATGTAGTGACTTTATAGGATAGATTTAAATCTTGACATATAAAGGAAATAACTGAACTGTTTATGACCTGTATTTTTGTACACTGTTCATTTCTGTAGCGGCAACATTAGTGATTTGTTGAGCCCAATATGTTTATATAGCTCCCTAACATATACACATGCATAGGTAAGTAACATGCAGATGTGCTAAGAGGCTCCTATCACCTAGAGCGTAGGTTGGCAAACTTTTTCTGTAAAGGGCCAGAGAGTAAATATGTTAGGTTTTGTGGACCATACTATCTCTGTAGCAGCTACTCAACTCTGTCATTGGAATTATAGCCCAAAAGACCTACTACTATAGCCTGTAGTTAATAAGTGGGTGTGGCTATGTGCTAATAAAACTTTATTTACAAAATGAGGCAATAGGCCAGGTTTGACCCCTGATCTAGGCATATACACAGGAGAGAATAGAGAGACTGCAGTTCTGCTAAACCAGAAATACAGCATCTGTTCATAGGGGAATTTCTATAAAGGGGTCTTAATTCTTAACAGGCCATTAAGTATTACATGAATTCTTGTAAAAGTGCATTTCATGAATTTTTCCACTTGCTCTTTCCCTTCTGTAGTAGTTTTCTGTAGTAAAGGACTTTCAGCAGACTCCACTTTTGTCACTAAAGTCACCTTTATTACTGGCTAAGTCACTGTATTGGTTAAGGTAAAGCTAGCAGCTATATAGGTAAAACCCAAAAGTTTATTTCTTCCTTATGTAAAGTTCAAGTGAGTACTCCCCATCCATGCACAGCAATTTATGAACCGGGCTCCATCTAACTTGTACCTTTGTAATTCCTTAGTCTTCTGAGTCTCTTAAAAAGATATACCTGATTCTAAACCATATTGATTTGGAAGTGATTATTGGGAAGAACTAGTTACATAATCCCATCTAAATGCAAGAGGGGTACTGGGAATAGTAGCTTCCTTTTTTTTTTTAAATCTGTTTATTGTTTAATTTATATCCAAGTTAGTTAGCATATAGTACAACAACGATTTCAGGAGTAGATTCCTTAATGCCCCTTATCCATTTAGCAATCCCCCCTCCCACAACCCCTCCAGCAACCCTCTGTTTGTTCTCCATATTTAAGAGTCTCTTATGTTTTGTCCCCCCTCCCTGTTTGTATATTCTTTTTGCTTCCCTTCCCTATATTCATCTGTTTTGTATCTAAATTCCTCATATGAGTGAAGTCATACGATATTTGTCTTTCTGTGACTAATTTCGCTTAGCATAATACTCTCCAGTTCCGTCCACATAGTTGCAAATGGCAAGATTCCATTCTTTTAGATTGCCAAGTAATACTCCATTGTATATATATATATATATACCACATCTTCTTTATCCATTTATCCGTCGATGGACATTTGGGCTCTTTCCGTACATTGGCTATTATTGATAGTGCTGCTATAAACATGGGGGTGCATGTGTCTCTTTGAAACAGCACACTTGTATCCCGTGGATAAATACCTAGTAGTGCAATTGCTGGGTCATAGGGTAGTTCTATTTT